>NC_064629.1:384929159-386221242 GCF_023864275.1 Schistocerca cancellata | reverse complement strand
CTGTGATTTCCTCTGATGTTTTATGATTAGAAATAATTGTGGATTTATGTGTTCTGATTATCTGTGTTACTTCTGCAGCTACTAACTCTCTTGTCAAGTTTGCATTAAAATTTGGTGTGCTCAGTCTTTCTTGTTCCTGTATAATGTGTTCTGATTCCGTTATGAGGTTTTCTATTGTTTTGTATGATATGTTTGTGTTAATGTTGCGTTTTGGCCCTTTTTCTAGTAGGCTCTTTTCTTGCTTGGTAACATACATGTTAGTTAGGTTAACGATTCTGTCATGGGACTGATATTGTTGGTTGAGATATTTTTCAGTGGGTGTGTTTGTGCTGTTGATTACTCTGTTGAGTTTTTTATTCTGTTTCTCTCGTTTTTCTTGCATTACTTTCTGAATATATGACTATTCTCTCTCTGTTATTTTCTCAAGTGAGCTGGTATTGTAAATTTGTTGGCCAAAACTAAATGGGTTTGGTAAAGTTCAGTATTCAGCGACTGCTTTGTAGCATATAATTCCCTAATTTCTTGCTTTAGCCACAAAACCTCCACTTTCTTTTTCATTTATTTGATGCAGATGACATGCTATTCACAGAGTTTTTGAAATAATCTGGAATTACATTATTAGCTAGGCCATTTTTATTAAACTGTATATTTAAAGTTGTCTTCTGAAGCTTCGTTAAGGTGTTCCTGTACTTTTTTCAGAGCTTGCTGGGGAATGCCTGGCTGGCCGAAAAAATATCAATCATTTTGGTTTGCAGCTCCTTGTATTGGCCGTGTTTGCAGTTGAAATTGTTGGATGTGAGGTCCGCCAGTTACGCAAAACACCGTTTCTCTCAGTACCCAAACATGTTTCGGCACCACTGTGCCATCATCAGTGGGTTTTCGTTTTTATTTATTCTGCAATGTGAATATTTTTGTTAAAAGATTATAAAATTATGTGCATTTTTAGTTCAAACAAGAGATCGTTTCTCTTTGTAAATACCTTTAAATTTGGTGTGCATGAATTTTCTGGATCACTATTGCGTTAATTACTACAGGTAGCTTGTCATCTGCAACCAAACGATGTTGATGAGAAAGTTTTTGGCGGAAAGTTAACCTATCTTCTAGAATGTAACTTAGTTTTTCGAGATGTTTTCGCTCCTATTTTCGTTTTTACATACGTTACCGTGTGGCAAGCACTTCCATTCTCCGCATTATGCTGAGGTGTTGTGATGCACACGTAATTTTAACAAGTGTTTTCCACAAATAACATACTATAACACTACAAAATACTTGTTATAGCTACTTGTGCATCACTACACCTCAGCATGATGCGGAGAATGGAAGTGCTTGTCACACGGAAACGTAAGTAAAAACTAAAATAGGCGCGAAAACATCGCGAATACCTAAATTACATTCTAGAAGATAGGTTAACTCCCAGCAAAAAATTGTCTCATCAGCATCGTTTGGTTGCAGATGACAAGCTACCTGTAGTAATTAACACAAAAGTGATCCAGAAAATTCATGTACACCAAATGTAAAGGTGTTTACAAAAAGAAACGATCTGTTGTTTGAACTAAAAATGCACATAATTTTATAATCATTTAACAAAAATGTTCACATTGCAGAGTAAATAAAAACGACAACCCACTGATGATGGCTCAGTGGTGCCGAAACATGTTTGGGTACAGAGGAAAACGGTGTTTTGCATAACTGGCGGACCTCATATCCAACAATTTTAAGTTTCAAATACGACCAATACAAGGAGTTGCAAATCAAAATGATGGATAACGCGTTTACTTAGTTCCCTTACCTTCCTACTGCGATGCAGAGGTACCTCAACAACGCCGAATATTCTGAAAATAAAGAGCAACTTCATTTTGGTATCCGTCTATTGAATCTATGCCAGCATAGTGAACGATGCTTAGTGAACGCATCCATCTCGTGCGAAACGACCTGGCTGCTTTGAAGAGTAAGTTTAATTAGCTACACATTTTCCTAGGTAATAAGTTGTGTTGTGATATTAGGGATAATATCGATAGTTTATGGTACTGAACCTTGAATGTAGATTCTACGGAATCAGTTAACACACTGAAGGAGAAATTTGGTAGATGACAGTAGAGAGGAGTAATCTTCTGCCATTTAGAGATAAGTCACACTATTATTATTATGCATGGCAGGGTTCAGTGTGCTTGCCAAAAGTGGAAACTACATTGTAGCACTTCATAGCATACCCACGGAAGATATTTTCACTAAAATCGAAGCCATAACCCGTTTTTTACCTAAACTAGCTGCAGAAGAAATATGCATAGGATAAACCAGGATATTTCTTAGCAGCCAGCCACCCAGCAGCAACTTCACGAAAGGTGTGATTAAAGTTCTCAGAGATATCAATTCTGATGGAGACATTTCAATTCTTCCAGCCGATAAAGGCAATGAAACAGTGGTAATGAAGAAAGAAGATACCCACGATAAAATTCGAGACTAATTAAAACCAGGAGAATACAGAATATAGGAGGGAGATCCCGTAGCTTTTGTTCTCGGGATAAAAAATAAGCTATAAAGGCCTCTCCGATATCTCCTATTGACAATCACGGTCTCATCAAATAACAAGCTGTGCAACCAAGATAATGAGGTTTACCACAAATTAACGAACAGGGCATTCCTTTGAGGTAAAATGTAAGCGCCATTGATTATCTGACCAATGGAACTGCTAAACACTTGGTCATTCTCCTACAGCCATTTATCCTTATATTAAAGATTCTGTCATTTTAAAGGAAAAATTGAAATCCTACAGGGTGAGTCCAAGAGCTATAATGGTCAGTTTGGATGCTGTATAAATGTTTAGTATGGTTCCTCTCAATTAGGTGATGTTAGAATTCGAAAGTATGTTCGCAAAGTATATGCTGGGTCTATTTTAACAGTGTCTCATCTCAACTTATTTTCGAATTGGACAACAAAGTCTATGAGTAAACTGATGTTATGGTTATGTGGAACCCACTCAGCGAAATTGTAGCTAATTTTTGTACTGAAAAATGTGGAGTAAGAACCCTTCAGATGGCGAAGTAGAAACGCTCATTTTGCTGTCGCTACATCAGCAGAGGGTACAGAAAACATGGTTTCGACACAGTGTTAAAAACAACAAGAATCATTCATGAACATTTAAAAACTACAGAGGACGTATACCTACCGCTACATATAGCCGGAGTATATAAGATCCCTTGCACTTGCCGCCAACTGTACACAGGAACTTCAAGAACATAACAACTGCCTTACAGGAACATAAGGGCAACTGTCACCTGGACAAGATAGATAAATCAACTCCAGAAGATCCTGCACTAGGACTTGGAAACCAAAAAATTCGTTTCTCTGGCACTAAGGCTTTAGCTAAATATAATAATTACTGTGGTGCAATGTAATGAGAGGCTACAGAAGTACAAAAGAAAAAAAAATTTCAACAGAAAAAAGCAGGTTTGAAATTAGGAGAGTTGGGGGCCTTAGTGTTAAATAAAACAAATAGCACCTACTCTTCCCCACAACAAGCTCCTTAGCAAACATTGGCACAACTCCATGATCTTTGGCAGAGACCATTACCTGGATACATTTAAAGAGGTCGGCTTTCTGTGCTTGTTCGAGTTTTGTTACTTTCTGGGTCGCTAAGGCGTTTGATAATATCTCCAGTATTTGAAGATGAAACATCAGTCAGAGAATTACACCAAGATTTAATGCCCATAACATAAATACCAACAATATCGGAAATAGGCCAACGAGTCTCGAAAGCCTGCATTCTATGTTTCTTGTTATCATCATCGTATCCAGTTCATTTAGAAACTTGGCTAGAATCCAGCTGAATGGAGTAGGTTCATATCATTAATCAAAGTACTTACGTTCTATATGTAATTTTTCAACGAAATATCATATTTAACAGTAGTAATATACAGTCACACAGATAAAAAATTAGGTATGAACTTTACGTTGCAGTACAACTCGTTTGGCATTGTTTGCTGATAATGCTAAATCATGTGGTCACACATCAGAAACTACATGACACTTCGATGAAATTGATACTGAACAGCAGTATAGATAAGAAACTAGTATTGTTATGCCTTTAAATTCACTCAAATGTTATAGCAGCTCCATGCCAGTGTACCAGTTTTATCAAGCAATAGAAACTGATTTTCTCCTTTTGTTGATAATGCTAAAATGTGCAAACCGTAACCAGATGCTCCTTCATTGTTACTACAAAACTACAAGAACTTGTGCCATAATAGAGTGGAATTGTAACAAGTTTCCCTTCACGTTAGACCAAAACTGTAACATTTGCCCCATGCTACAGTGAAGCTGTAAGAAGATGCCCCCATTGTCCAATGAAACTGTAGCATGTAGACTTCCATGTTACAGGAAACCGCAAGAAGTTGCCCAAGTTACAGTGAAATTGTAACAAGCTGTGCTCCCTACCTCCACGTTACAGCAAAACTGTAAAATGTTTCCCTCTGTGTTGAAGTAAACTGTAACAAGTTGCACACATTACACAGAAACTGTATTAAGTTTATCTCCATGTTACATCAAACTGAAACTAGTTGATCTATGTTACAGTGAAACTGTAACATACTACACACCATGTTACAGCAAAGCTGTGCCCCTAGTCACAGTGAAACTATGACATGTTGCCCTAAATGTTATAGAAAAACTGTAACATGTAGCACTGTATTACAGCATAACTGTAACAAGTTACCGTTCATGTCACATGAATGTTGTAAAATATAGCCCTATATTACAGTGGAACCATAACACCCTCTATGTGACAGTGAAACTGTAACATGTTTCGCTCCTTCTTACAGCGAACTGTATTAGGTGCCCCATATTCTTAAGACACTGTAATAAGTTGCCTTCCATGTTTCTTCAAACTACAGCTAGCTGCCCCATGTTACAGTGAAACATTATAGTAGAACTCTAACAATTTACGCCATGTAACAGCAAAATTGTACTAAGATCCTCTTTGTGTTACAGCAAACTACCAAGTACATGCCACATGTTACAACAAAACTGTGACACTTTGCTACCTGTATTTCAGCAAAACTGTAACAAGTTGCACCATGCTATAGGCAAGGTGTAACAATTTTTCCTTGATATTACTGTAGAACCGTAATAAATTAGACATATCAAATCAAAAATATAACAAGTTAGCTTATACCTTTCTGCAAAAAGTTTTATTGTGACTTTTGGTGTTTTGTTGGTTTTGCTGTAAAATGGTTGGCAACTTGTTACAGTTTTACTGAAACATGGCCCACTTTTTTCAGTTTTGCTGTGTGAAACTTCAGTATAATATTTTCTTCCTCAAATAGACGAGCCTGAACTGTTCTATGGGTTTTTTAGCTTTGGTGCTAGTGGGGGCCATTGTGCCATTTGAATGTTCCATAAGCTTTTCGCTATTAGGCTACGTATTTGCTGTTATGATCATGTAAGTAGACGGCCTGTTAGATGAACAACTTTCTATGGTACGGGCTACATACAGGGTCTGATGAGCTGCTTTGAATTGTGGTGTTGTAACTTTTATGTGCTTATTAAGCGTGTAAATTGCATATGTTCGTTGTTGTCCGTCAAATATAGCGAGATTCATCAAATTCTGTATGGTGATATACGCTGGGGCCTGCTTCTCCCACGTTTATTTTAAGATTCCTTACTCTACTGTCGGCTTCAAAAATTTTATTCTTATTCGTTTCCACCCTCAAACTTAATGAACTGCACCAAATTCAGCTTAGGCCAGCTTTATGCGTTTGCACTCCATTTCAAATGCAATGTTATAAGAAAATACTCTTCATAAACTTAACCAGTGTAAGTAATCGTGATTTACTTATTTCCCCATTGTAATGGTGCAAACTTGCATTGCCTTCCATTTTCATCACCACATCAAAGCCCATTTGTTCGCCTCTTTATTTCCTATGCATTACATTTGTGAGGATTTAATGCTGAAATCGATTATCGTAGGGCAATTGGAACATATATTTCGAGAGAAATGCTCGGCCAACTGGCAGAAGTGAAGCTGTCAGGACAGGTGGTGAGTAGGAGTTGCAGCTGATCACACATTGTACCCATTATCTTTCCCTTTATACAGCCAGCAAGCTACCGCAGTTGTATAAAAACTGGAATCTCATTAGGAAGGATACCCACCTGGCCACTCATCTTAAGTAAGTCTGTAAGACAAAAGAGCTCGATGATATCTTTCAGAAGCGATATAAGTTATCTTTTATCATACTATCTTAGCCCGACTTCATGCTCTGTCTGTAAGACCTCATTATCAACGGGACTTGTAACCCCGAACCATCCTTCGTTATAAGGATATTCTGAGCACCAACTTTCATTACAGCTTTATGTTTCCTTTACTGTTGTTCCATCATCCTCCTGAAGTATATAAACATCATTAACGGTACACCTCATACCACTCTGTTTCGAGGTAAACCCTGTTTTACAACGTTTGATGGAAAAGTTATCTCTACAAAAGCGAATTATTGCGCAATATTTGTCCTGTAACAAACTGCCTCCAAAAACTGTTAACTATTGCCAAAAGGAACTGTGAATAATGAGGTGATATACTGACGAAATTAAAGGATTTGGTCACACTGTTACAGTAATAGAACAGAAGATATTCTCAACGAATCACTCGATTAATTTGTCTCTATCCGTTTTCGTGTTCTGCAAGTGTATCATTTTCTTTGTTTGCTTATGTTAGGATCAACGATTTATTCGTGATAGATATAATTACTTTGATAATTCTTACGCACACTGCATTTCTGTCAACAACATTTACTTTTCTGTGGTGGACAGTGTTTAATTCAACATGCTGAGATCTGTCTTTAATTAATGTGAGCCGGTAGCAGATTACTTGAAGCTATGTAACGATCTGTTTGTGTTTCGCTAATTAGGAAACATTTTCAATTAAGGTGTAACCTTTGAAGTATTAGCCTGAGATTATTTGCTAAGCATGACTGAAAAAGACATAGGATACTACCGAACTGCGTGTGAAGTTATATTTCCAAATTAATTTTAGGAGACTGATTCCCCTTGTGGACTCATACAGTCTCCACCCGAAGTAATAAGAAGCAAGCGGCCAAAACGATTAAGGAGGTTAACTTTTTTGCAAAGTGACGGTACGGGAGTGGTTAATTAGCTACAAACAAACTCCTTTTAAGTTGGGCACTCGCCACCTTTCTTTCCAATAGTTTCCTTCAGTGTGAGAAAACTTTGTTTTAAAGCCAACAACAACACGCAGATAAGCACCGAAAACTGTGTGTCGAACACGATAAGTACTAATAGTAACTACGTATCCTTCCTACATGGCAGTCAGTCGTACTAGTGATTAGTCTTTGATCTCTATGTGTCCGTTACGGTCTCTTGGGTAACCACAGTATTTCATATTAATGATATCTGTTTTAATTTTACAGGTACTGTTGTTTAAATAGATGGTTATAAACTATTTTCACAACCTATAATCAACGGAAGCGTCGATTCAAAAAGCGGGTACCGGTACCGAAACATCTGAAATTTCGAAGCAGCCTTACGGAGATGTGCTACGATCGCAGGTTCGAATCCTGCCTCGGGCATGGATGTGTGTGATGTCCTCAGGTTAGTTGGGTTTAGGTAGTTCTAAGTCTAGGGGTCTGATGACCTCAGATGGTAAGTCCCATAGCACTTAGAGCCATTTGAACTATTTTTTACGGAGATGATACTCTAATCCCAGTGCATTGTACCGAAATATTCTGACAATTGACATATAATAGTCAAATCAGTATGAGTTGTGGCCAGGTAGAAGTCCGTCGTTAAATGATTACGTCCAACTTCACAAAAAATAGGAGTTTGGTGCGTACCTATCTTCCTCTAACTGCTGTAAACTTGTGAGATCACTATTTCAACAACATTGCTCAGACTAAGGAAAGTTAATCACGGACGTTGAAATACATTCCAGATGAATCTCTTCAGGACTGTATGACGAAATGTAAAAAGTGATGGGCAAGTTTGTAAAGAGAGGAATCGTGTATTTAGAAATAGGAAAGGACTCGTAACTTTTTTTCTATATATATAATGAAGTCACTACTACGTTGTATGTGTCGTCATATTCTTCGCATAACAAAATCGACTACGTATACTTCCAATCACGTAGATACACTTCAAATCGTAAACATGTTGCACGAAAAAGGATACAGTGGACAGTTTACACTCTAACAATGGTACCGTACGAACTCCGTCTCGCCGATTTAATTCATATTGACAGGGTGCGTAGAGTTCGAAAATAACTTGAATATATTTAAACAGGAAGACGCAACTCTCAACCGTTTTCTTGGAAATCAAGTATGAAAAATTTACGTATCCCTATACGCTTCGTATGTACACTCAAGGAGACGCAGCAGAGCGAGAAGGCGGTTGCTCCATGGATTGAATCTGGTTACAAATGCTTGTTTTTGATTCCCAAGTTATTCTGCCGACGTGTAGTATTAAAGTACTTCCTCCCAAATGTACTCCTTTGCTGCAGCTTTGCGATGTTTATTTTTGCTGTATAAAACGACTACACAAGTGCGCGTATCTCATCCAGCAGAGTAGAGAGATAGCTTTTAGAGAAGACTGCATAAAATTTCAGCCAATCGTACACCGTGAATCGTCTGTACCAGTATTTGGTGAAAAGCTTTGATGTGCGTGATACGCCCCTAAATTTTTTGATGACCGAGTGTCATTGATGATTATATACCAAGTTTTTCTTTGCAATACACACAATCAACAATCATGAACATGTAAACATTCGGCGTTCATTACATGTTCTGTATGTTACAATAATTATTATTTTCCGTGCTTCTATAATCTATGTAATCGTGATTCGAGCAATTCTCCACAGTTTATATATTATACTTGTCAAAAATGTAAATACAATACTGTAAGAAAATGAACATACTGATTTAATTGAAAATTCTCGTGTATCCAGTGAGACATTTTATTTTATTGGATAAATGATCAAAAATCTTTGTAGTGCCTTTCTGAAGCACTGGCACCTTCAACAGTGGGAAATGAAAGTCATTTTTTCTCTGGTGTTGTAGATACTGACATCACTGTTCTCAAAGTTATGATGGAATATTTATTACTGCTCGCTTTTATGCAATCAACACTTTCTTAATGGTGTGTTGCCCCACAACATTTTTTCTTAAGACATTATTGAATGAAATTATGTAAAATGCGCCAGGAGGTCAATCCGTATGTTTCCAAAATTTGCAATTAAGCTATGAGCAAAAGTAGCTGAACTTATTGTTAGAGAGCTCAGTATTATGTTTCTTCCAGTTCAAGTTTTCATCAGTATGTACACTGAGAAATTTGGAGCATTCTACCCAACTTACTGACTCTTGCTGATGAGCTACGTTAATAGGTGATATAACTATATTTATTGTACATAAACGAATGAAGTATTTTTTTCAAAACTTTGGGTGTCCATTTCCTGAGAACCATTTAGTAATTTAATGAGAAACATCATTTACAATCTCTTCTGCTGCTCTTCCCCTAATGGGATTCGTTATAACAGCAGTATCGTCTGCAAAAAGTACAGACCTACTTGTTGAATGTTATATGTAATGAATAAGAGTGGACCTAGAATTGAACCCTGTTTGACTCTCTCCTTGATTTTTTTTTTTCCCAGTCGCTATAAATTACTACCTTTTCGACATTGTCTGAATTATTCAGCACAGCCTTTTGCATTCAGATTGTTAGGCAGGATCCAAACTAGCTGTGTAGCAAGCCATCAGTTGCACATGATTTGAGTTCTTCAAAGAGAGTAACGTTACCTACGCAAACAAACGCCTTGTTAAGATCACAAAAAACATCAACTGGCAGTGTATTACTCTTTAAGGCTTGTACTATTTGATGAATGAATGTACAAATAGCATTCTAAGTTGAGCAATCTTTCTGGAGTTCAGACTGTGACACGCTAAGTAAACTGTTTCCACGTAAGTGTACTACTACTCTAGAGTACATTACATTTCCGAATATTTTGCTAAAAAATGCCAGAAAGAAAACTGGGTGATAGTTATTTAAGTCTGTCTTGTCACCTTTCTTATGAATTCGTTTAAAAGCAGTATATTGTAACCTGTCTGGAAAAGCTCCCTGCTCCAGTGATGCACTGCATGTATGACTAAGAGCATTACTTATTAAGTTGGAACAACTTTTCAGAATTGCGTTTGAAATTCCATCAATCCGACATGACATTTCGTTTTCTGGCATTTTTGTAGTTGTATTAATTTCAGTGAAGGTTGATGGTGCTACTTCAATTTGTTTAAGGCTTTGTGGAATGAAATTTTTAATACAGTCCCATGGTTCTTTAACTGAAGCATTTAAACCTGTTGTTACAGCTACATTTAGAATGTTATTGTCAAAAGTACTGGAACATGTGAATTATCAGTCACAACGTTGTCATTTAGTTTAATTGCTTTGGAATCTTGTACACTGGTTGGCTACCCTGTATCCCATTCAACAATGTCGCATTTAGTTTCAATCTTAATACCTACATTATTTATTTTTGTTAATACAAGCATACTATTGGAAATTTTAATGAATTAAATGACTTTCCTTAAATCACTGTAGTATTTTTTATAGAATGCAAGTAACGTTGGATCTTTACTTACTCTGACCTTTACATAAAGTTTCCTCTTCATCTGACATGAGATTTGAATTCCTTTAGTTATCCACAGCTTATTTTTTATGGTTTTAATGGATCTTTTGCATAATTTTTTCGGAAAATAGTGTCCAAAGGCTGACAAAAATTTACTATGGACTGAACTGAATTTGACATTACTATCACTTTCTACATACAGGATGATCATTATAACTGTAGACATTGAAGTATCTCGAAGACTACTCATCGGCTAAAAAAAAAAGTTGTAATCCCAATTTGCTCGTCTCGGAGGGGGACATGCAACGATACCACACTCGATCCCCACCTCACCATGAGCGTCGGTGGAGGGGGTCAACTTGGAAATCTTCAATAGGAACCCCCGTTTCTTACTGCAATTATGATCTACGGCGAAATCTACATACGTCTTGTCTAAACCATTTTCTTCGTTTAGTCAGAGATGCCGGTGTAATCGGAGGAATATAAATGGGTACACAATTGTAACTGACGACATGCTACTCAACAGCCCTAGAAAATCCAATAGCACGTGGGACACCACGTCCATGCTACAAGGGTATGATAAGCCAATATTTCATAACTTTTAATTGGAAATCCCATTCGCAACGTTGTACTCCTCTGAAATACCAAACATGGGACTACCGACGCACCACCGTGGCCGTTTAGCGTACTACGATGTATTATAACAGGCAATAAGTGCACTGCAATCGGAGCTCATGTATCGTGCAGACGTAGAACAGATAGTGGATCTAAACATTACAACACTTGCGCAGTGTTTATTGGCTGCACACCTACATATCATTTGATAAGAGACGTGCAGGTAGACGATCAATGTCGCAACCACAAAACAGAAAACTGAAACGCTCCTGATTTATGGAGACAATAGAAGAAATGTCCATTATAATTATCCGGGCAGTTATGCCGTGGTCGGTTGATGAATTCTGTGTCGATTCCCGAAGTTTCGTCTCCGGATGGCGTGAAATTAAACGGTATATGGATGCCGGTGTTAAAGAAGATGTGTACCACCCGTCCACTACTGGGTGATGGCAACGGCGATCGACGGCGACGGACAGAGGCCAATTGCACTGACGATTTCAAAACACGTCACGTCACGCCGCTGCGTGGGAGATCGCGGACACGGAATTTAGCGGCAGTCAGTAGCGAGCCAGTGGGTGTGTGGGACATTCCATCGAACTACGGACCCCCTTGAAGATATCTCCCGCAGTCGGAGACGAAACGTTGGAAATCGACACAGAATTCATCAACCGACAACGGCATAACAGCCCGGATAATTATAATGGACATGATATTTCCGGCCGTGAAAGTCTACATTCTAGTATCAGACGCCTCTACGGGGAGGAGATGTCAAGAGAAGTGCGTCACCTGGAAGGACTCCAGAAGAAGAGAGTGCAGCTTTTGTGTTCCCTCACATTCCTGTCTCGTTGCAGAGCCGTCGGCGTTATACCGAAGTTTCTGAAGATAAAGCGACTGTTCTATTCGGGAAAGGCACAACGCATTTTCAAACGGACTGGCGAGGCCTTACTACGAGAGCGCATTCAGCAGACCCGACAGGACTTGGCAAGCACAAACTGTAAGTTAATGTCTCTCCATATTACGATCAGTAATAAACTGTGCAGCGGTGACTGGGATAAAATTGATAGACTACTGCATGATATCATGGGGAAGCGTTTGTTGACAACTTCTAGTAGACATAAGAAGAAGTTTGATAATTTGCTACCTAATCAGACTAGCCGGCCGCGGTGGTCTAGCGGTTCTAGGCGCGCAGTCCGGAACCGCGCGACTGCTACGGTCGCAGGTTCGAATCCTGCCTCGGGCATGGATGTGTGTGATGTCCTTAGGTTAGTTAGGTTTAAGTAGTTCTAAGTTCTAGGGGACTGATGACCACAGCAGTTAAGTCCCATAGTGCTCAGAGCCATTTTTGAACCTAATCAGACTGTTCGGCATTTAGACGTTTCCCGGACCGTTATCAATTTGTCCAAACGTTCGTTATCGGACGATGAGACATCTGTGCTTGCCAAGGGAGGATATTTTGCTGTTAGTCCGCGTTTTGTGCCCACGGAAGAAACTATAGCCAGTGTAGAAGCAGGAATTCGCAGTGTGGATTCTGTAACAGCTGAAGAAATCCGTATAGAAACAGTGAGAATATTAGCCAATGCAAAACCGCCGAAAAGTAATATAACTGTGGGTGAGAGAAGAGCTTTAAAACTCCTGAAGGACGACGATAGTATTTTGGTTCTCCCAGCTGACAAAAAGGAAGTGCAACGGTGGTTATGGATGTGGCCGACTATCAGAGTATAATTACTGATCTACTGGATCCGCAAGCATATAGGAAGCTGAATAAGGACCCCACTAACCACGTTCTCAGAACTGTGTCGCGGTTAATAAAAAAGTCCTCCATTGAAGAGAGTGTACAGAAAGGTCTCTGCAATTCGGTTGCGCTACCACCGAGGCTTTATGGATTGCCCAAAATTCATAAAGAAAATGTGCCGTTACGACCGATACTAAGTGCCATTGGTTCGCCCACCTACTCATTAGCCAAGTTTTTGACTACGCTGTAAAAACCACATGTAGGCCGTTCGGACTCTTATACAAAGAATTCGACACATTTCTTCAGCGGGTTGAATGGCATAATGGTCCAGCCGGAGGACATATTGGTCAGCTTCGATGTGGTATCGCTGTTTACCATGGTTCCACTTAATGATATATTGGAACAGCTGGGTCGAATTTTTCCTGCCGATATTTTAGAACTGTTTAAGTGTTGTTTGACGACCACATACTTCAAGTGGAATGAACAGTTTTATGAGCAAACGGATGGCGTGGCTATGGGAAGACCCCTAAGTCCCGTAATTGCAAACTTCTTTATGGAGAAATTCGAAGAACAGGCCTTAGGTACTGCCCGCAAAGAACCAAATGTATGGTTCCGATACGTGGATGACACGTTTGTGCTGTGGAGACATGATAGGGAGGAACTAAGCCGGTTCCACGAACATCTGAACAGTATAAACACGAGAAATCAGTTTACAATGGAGGAGGAGGTAGACGGCAAATTACATTTCCTCAACGTGCTTGTTTTTAGAAACGAAAATGGTAGTTTGGGCCACTCAGTATACCGCAAACCCATGCACACGGACCGTTATTTGCACCGGGATTCGAACCACCACCCACAGCAGAAGCGGGGTATTATCAAGACGTTAGCGGACAGAGCTAGAAATATTTGTGAACCTGAGTTGCTCGACGCTGAAATGGAACATCTCCACAATGCACTAATGAAGAACGGATATTCGTCCGCCGAAATAAAATGTGCGTTGAGGCAGCCACGCAGAAATCATACTGACGTACAGGCTACTGCAAAATCTAAGGTTTTTCAGCCGTTTGTTAAAAATGTAACGGAAAGAATAGGGAGGATCTTGACGAAGCGGAATATTACCGTAATTTACAAGCCCACCAGGAAGATACAGGAATACCTTAAGCCTGCCAAGGGCGCTCGGAAACCATTGAAAAAAGCTGGAGTGTATAGGATCCCATGCAGCTGTGGTGATGTTTATGTGGGTACCACTAAAAGGACGGTTTCTAAACGTTTGGAAGAGCACAAGGGCAATTGTAGAAGAGGAGAAACGGAACGATCAGCTGTTGCGGGGCATGCTTTCCAGCCAGGGAACCACAATATTCGTTTCGAGGAGACGCAAGTACTAGCGGCCACAAGCGGATATGATGAAAGGCTCTACAGGGAGGCAATCGAAATCGCTAAACACCCAAATAATTTCAACCGAAAGGAGGAGGGCGTGAAACTAAACGGTATATGGATGCCGGTGTTAAAGAAGATGTATACCACCCGTCCACTACTGGGTGATGGCAACGGCGATCGACGGCGACGGACAGCGGCCAATTGCACTGACGTTTTCAAAACACGTGACGTCACGCCGCGGCGTGGGAGAACGCAGGCACGGAATTTAGCGGCAGTCAGTAGTGAGCCAGTGGGTGTGTTGGACCTTCCATCGAACTACGGACCCCCTTGAAGATGTCTCCCGCAGTCGGAGACGAAACGTTGGGAATCGACACAGAATTCATCAACCGACCACGGCATAACAGCCCGGATAATTATAATGGACATGATATTTCCGGCCGTGAAAGTCTACATTTTAGTAATAGAAGAAATGTCAATTCTGCTATTGCCTTGTATGCTGAGTGTTTTGCAGAGGAAGCTCGCTCTCGTTCGATGTTTCGCAATGTCTGATGGCAGCTTACAGACAGGCTAAAGGAAAAGAAGCAAACGTGTTAGAGGAGAACCTAACGGAATAGCTGTAGTAGCAGCAGTGCACCACAACTCACGGATTAGCGCCCGGCAACTATACCGTGATTCCGGTATTGTCACAATATTGCATCGTCATAAGTGTCGTCCATACCACGTGTCACAGCACCAAGAACTTTATGACGCTGATTTTCGAAACCGGGTAACGTCTTCTGAATGTGAACATCAACAAATGCAAACGACCGCTATGTTCTTTGACAAGGTACTATTTTCCGAATAGTCTACATTCACAAAGCACGGCAGCGTTAACCAGCATAACATGCATTACTAGATTGTAGACAATCAACACTGATGTTGGTAGCCGGCCGAAGTGGCCGAGCGGTTAAAGGCGCTACAGTCTGGAATCGCACGACCGCTACGGTCGCAGGTTCGAATCCTGCCTCGGGCATGGATGTGTGTGATGTCCTTAGGTTAGTTAGGTTTAAGTAGTTCTAAGTTATAGGGGACTTATGACCACAGCAGTTGAGTCCCATAGTGCTCAGAGCGATTTGAGCCATTTGAAGATAATCAACACTGGTTACAGCTAGTTGACCATCAATGTCCTTGGTCGGTTGATGTATGATGCGGCATCATGAGGCACAAACATATTAGCCCGTATTTCATCGACGACACGTTGAATGGACGCAAATATCGAACGTTTTCGGAACAGGAACCACCGGTACTACGGCAAGATGTTGGCCTGGACGTTCGACAACGTATGCGGTTTCAGCATTACGGTTGCTCAGCGTATTACACGATTGAAGCACAGGCGGTATTAGACCGTGTTTGCTCTGGTCGGTGGATCGGCAGAGATGGCCCTATTAACTGGCTTTTTTGTGTTTGATGTCGCCGTATTTCCTGCTGTGGGGATATGTAAAAGATAATATATACGAGCACGTACCAACAGGCTGTGAAGACATGGCAGACTGCATCAGAAACGCCTGTGTTGACAATCATGGAGATATGCTTCTGTCCTGTGTACATTCAATTGAAAAGCGGATAACTGTGTTTATTGAAGCTGGTGGTACTACGCTTGAACAATTACTCTAATTGGAAAAGTTTGGTAGCCTTTGCTCGTGCCACTGCCACAATGGCGCGACGTACAGCCCCCTGTTCGATATGTCAGAGGAATACAAAACATTGCGAATGTGGTTTTTCCTATTAGAAGCTATGAAATACCGGCCTGTCCTACCCCCGCAGCATGAAGGTTGGATCCCACGTGCCACTGGATTTTCAAGGGCCACTGAGTAACATGTAAATTACGATGGTGTAACCATTTCTGTTTCTCCGTTTACATCTGCATCTGTGGCAAAACGAAGAAAATGCTTCAGACAAAACATGTAGATTTTACCGTAAAATCGTAACCTGCAATAAAAATCGGGGGTTCTCACTGAAGATTTCAAAGTGACTCCCGCCACCCATACACGGGATGTGGTTGGGGACCGAGACAAACAAATTCGAGTTAGAAATTTTTTTGATCAGATGTGTAGTTTTCGAGATATTTTAATGTCTTCAGTTAAAATCAACACCCTAAATACCTTATCCCCTACCATCGCTTCCAGCTTACTCTTAAAACATTTTATTCTGTTCTCAGCTTCCCTGGTTTGTATGAATTTGTGTGCAGGGTTATAAGATGTCGTACTGTTGATTTCCATTAATTGTGCATTATGATCAGAATATTCATTATCAGTTATGCAAACTTTAATTGTTTCAGCCTGAGTACTGTGTATAAAATGTTGTCAGCGAGTGTCCTACCAAAATAGAAAAATTGATTACTGAAATTAAATTGACACACCCAAATAATAATTCTAGTTCATTTCTCCTGTCCGTATTTTTTGCGATATCTACAATGAAATCTCCACGAACTGGTAACAGTTTCTTCCTTGTGGAAGGCAGGTCAGTAATACATGTAGATTTCTCAGACATATCTGAAATTTTCCTAGAGAGGGTCTGTAGACACTTAGAATTATCAAAGAAGTATTCCCATGCCCGGGTTCCCGGGTTCGATTCCCGGCGGGATCATGGATTTTCTCTGCCTCGTGATGACTGGGTGTTGTGTGCTGTCCTTAGGTTAGTTAGGTTTAAGTAGTTCTAAGTTCTAGGGGACTGATGACCATAGATGTTAAGTCCCATAGTGCTCAGAGCCATTTGAAAGAAGTATTCTGTACTAACAACTCACAAGCACATGCTTCTACGTTCTGAGCAACACAAAAATTATTTGTTCCAATGTTTTGAATCTTTGTCCAACTTTTACATATAATGCAGCTGCACCTTTTCTCATGTTAACTCTACATGAAACTGATACATGTCTATAGCCCATGACAATTAACTTCTCCATCCCTGTGGTTACATGGTGATCAGGGAGGGACAGAACATCTATGACTTCAGAATTTTCCACAGTTTCTAGGCTCACAATACGCTCAACTACCTTGTTTTTAAACCCTCTAACGTTCTGATAAAACAAATTAATTATATTTTTCTGGAAACCATTATACACGTTATGGTCTTGTACAACTCTAAGTTCTTTGAATACTCCCTGCCTGCAACCCGACTTTAACCTAAAATATGTACCCCTTTAGTTCTAGTAATGACAGGGATTTTGTCTTGTGTGGTCGTACCCCCCCCTCCCCCCTTAAGCTTTTTGCAAGGTGCTCATATGAGCCTTCCTCTCCCCTCCCACTCAGGTGCAGGCCAAGATTATGTATGCCCATCTCCTAATCGGAGCAACAGGCACTGCACAGATATGAGACTTTGTCTCAGTGAAAAATTATTTCGCTCAGCTCTTTGATAACACCGCTACCAGCCGTGTTAACACAGGGCTTGTTACGCTGCTGCAAAATCTCAACATGAGTGTGTAGTGCTGCTGCTCCTGTTTCCTCCAGGTCACTTTTCAAAAGCTTGCACATTTTCTAACAGGCTGGCATCCACTGAAAAGAAACATTCTTGTGGAGCAACTGGTGGAGTGGATAGGCCAGTGAGCCGCACCCACAATAAATTAGTGATATTAAGCAATTTTACTGAAAAATGCTTGGAATGCTTTGACATTTTTTGGTCGAGGGAAAGCTATGACCATGGAGACAAGATGACGTAAAGACTTAATAGTAGCCGGCCGAAGTGGCCGTGCGGTTAAAGGCGCTGCAGTCTGGAACCGCAAGATCGCTACGGTCGCAGGTTCGAGAATCCTGCCTCGGGCATGGATGTTTGTGAAGTCCTTAGGTTAGTTAGGTTTAACTAGTTCTATGTTCTAGGGGACTAATGACCTTAGCAGTTGAGTCCCATAGTGGTCAGAGCCATTTGAACTTAATAGTATTCCGAGAAGCAGCAAAGCCCACATACGCGGTGGTTAGCTAAAGAAAATTGGACCTGGCCAAGTTGCATTTCAACCGTACTGCAGGTAAGTTACGTCAATGCTCTTCCGTGGATTCACCTCTCACGGCAATGTCGTCAAGATAGTTGTCGCACCCCACAACGCACATGGTCAATTGTAAAAAAAAAAAAAAAAAAAAAAAAAAAAAAAAAAAAAAAAAAAAAAAAAAAAAAAAAAAACGCTGAAAAATCGTCAGGGCGATAGCCACACAGAACGGGAGACGCTGATATTAGTACAATCCGAAGGGTGTGTCAATCATAAAATCGTAAGTTAGAGAGTTTAGATTCCTCGTCCAACGGAACCTGTACATAGATTTCACATAAACCAGTTTTGGAGAAAGACTGGCCCCAGCAGAGTTTAACTAATAACTCGTCTGGATGGAGCAAAAGGTTGCTGTCAGTAATAGATTGACAGTTAACTGAAACTTTAAATACGGTACAGAGATAAAACTGACTAGGCGGTCACGAGGGGGATAGACCAATCACTTGATGCAAAGGCCGTCTGATACCCAGTGACGTCAGTCCGTCCAATTATGATTTCACTTGACACGCAAACCAACTGGAATAGCACGCACGGAAAAAGCGCCGCCACGCCGTAGGTTTCAGAGTAATATAGGCTGTAAAATTAGTGGCACAATCAAATACATCCGCGAAAAGCCACGAAAACTCAGAACGAAGTGAGTCTAACTGTTGGTAAGGGACCATATCGTAAATGAAATGCATCATCTCCGAAATGAAAAGCCGAAAGCATTGAAAGCGTCTAGACCGACCAAATTTTCAATACTAGCGTTATCCACTATGAAAAAGTCAAGGAACTAATCGCAGATGTGTACTTAATGGGAATAGTAAATTGCCTCTGAATTAAAATATGGTGCTTTTTGTAGCTCACCAAACGTCGAGTAGCTGCAGGCAACGCCATAGAACTCAAATTCACGTAAGTTTCTGAGTTCAGTATGTCACAACCGCACCCATGTCCACTAGTAGTCCGAGAACTTGGTCAATCACTCAAACATCGATAAACCGTTCACTATGATTCGTCATCGCTGGAGATACACAGTTAACATCCATATCCATGTTTGCAGAAGGAGGCTGTGAACGACACACAGACGCTATATGTCCTAATTTCCTACATTTGTTGCAACTCGCCCAGCTCTTAGGGCACGCGTCACTGTCATGTTGCACGAAACAATGTGGGCAAAATTGGTGCGCCGAGCGCTGGTTGTTGTTTTTGTTATATCACACGTCGCTATCCAGAGCGGTGCGGAAGCAGCGTTTGTTTGGCTGCCATGTCGTCCTTGATCCGAGAACTGACCAACGCCCGACGACCAGGAACAGGAGCCACCCCTGCGTGGCCACACCAGGCCGCAATCTCATCACCTGCAGCACAAGAAAACTCGAAATATTAAGCAATATTTAACACTGTAGTGTCCGATAAGGCAAGCCGAATAATGGCGTCACGGACCACAGAATCAGCACAGAAATCATCATCAGCATCGATAACAAACTGACATTTGCTACTGAGGCCGTGGAGTTTGGCATCCCAAGCCCGGTAGTAGGCCTACTGGTGGGGATGTTTATCGCAACGACAGAACTGCAGTAACATGTGTGCGTTTACGGTGATAATTTGAGAACAGCTTACACATCTCGTCGAATAAAAGCGACGCAGATTCCCGGAGCGGAGCTAATTAGTACAACAACTGCTAGATCCGAAGAGAAATCCGAGAAAGCTACAAAGCCTTACACATGTTTGCACCAGTAAGGGGGAAAGGGTGGCGACTACGCCGACGACGAGGAAACCTAATAGTCAGTGTGGCCGACAAGTTCATGATAGTAACCGTAAGAGCCTGCTGCTGCTCGAGGAGATATTAGTGCTCCCTCCATGGACGGAATAACCGAAGCAACAACGAAATAGAGTGAGCATACGGAAGTGAACGCCACGCTCTTCTCGAGCTGTATCGTGGAGTAAGACACTAACAACAGCGCGGCCACAATGATCGAAAGTTTATTCTGCTTCCACGTACAGGCAAACATAGTAACAATCAAGGTACTGAAAGAAGCAGTTGCTGACAGCAAGTACATACACAATATGAGGGCGAGCGCCTGCAGCACTGCGCTTATAAAGAAGAGGGCTCCGGTAGGCGGCGCAGCGGATGCTGTGCCGTGTATACAACTCATGTGACACATCGCCGGCGGTCTCTCGTGATCAGCCCGCACAGATGCCGTTGGCGCAATATTCGAAGTGTAGCAGGCCGTCGCTGCGGTGTGTATTCAGATGTTACGTAAAGGATTGTAGTAGAGCACTGTATACTACAAGCTGAATAATCCACCGTTTAGAATCCCACGTGGAAGGCGCTCGTTTCAGCTCCACGGAACACTTACACTCTTTAACATTCTCTTATGGCCATAAAATGTACATACCTTGTGCAGTTAATATTACAGCATACTAAATGCATTGTCTTACATTTGACTATAAGAGGCAAAAAATTAAAGTAGGTGATTAGACGAGTATTTCGAGAAATCATAAATTCACTTACGTTCCATGTAAGTAACGAGTTGCTGTTCCAGATATTTCCAAAACACAATTAAAACGCGTTACCAGTATCGTATTTTCTGGTTTTTGTATGGTACATCAACTTAAGTTTACAGTAAGTAAGAGGTGCATTCGTAAACAATTACAGAATAATATTAAAATGGAACACAACTGCATAAAAATTTCATGTCAACACAAGAGGGAACTGCATGAGTACTCAAAGTATATTACTGATCCCAATTTTGTTGACTGTTTCAAAGGCTTTAAAAGAAATCTATCAAAAGTTACTTACAAAGTAAAAAAACAGCAAATATTTTTTTTATTATCAACAAATTGCGATAAAATACAGTTAATTTACTCGTACTATTAAATTAACAGCTCCATAGGATGACTTGTGGTCTTGTACAGTTGTTGTAAATAAAATCAAGGAAAGTAGCTTTCTTTAAACTTACAACGTTACGTCGTGTTACGTAAACATAACCTGCAACAAGATTAAAATAAACATACTACCTACACATATAATTTCGTTACCAGAGCTCTGTGAGCACATCTATTTCTAAAACAAACAGAAGCCGTCTTTTTACTTACATTACACAGGTAGTTACACGATTTTCGTGTTCAACCTTTGCGCCTCGAATTTACATGTTACCTTTTACCCCGATCTGTGTCCGAAAGAAAACGATAACATTTATCGCGACCAAGTCTACTATTATATGAGCAGTTTCGAGATGCTCACACAACCGTTTGACTCTGTGGAACAAATAATTTAGCAAACTTCGCTGAATCACTTTCTTACGCCACGCGAACCATACAAGAGTCCTCGGATGGGGATTCAGAGTGGCAGATTATTCAGCTCGATCTGTCCTGTGCTTTAGATTGCTGCACTTACAATCGACTTAAGGCCCTAAGTACTTGACTACCCTTATCTTTCTTATCGCGGTAAGTCAGTGCCTGGTATATACGCACACAATTGATATATGATCTAATATGTTGAAGCATCTCTTATTCATCCGTTAATAAGAAGGTATCGTAGCGTTACTCATCTGCCACTGACACTCGGTAAAACTATGGCAAAGAGTTTAGATACATGAACTGTTCACATGCTGCAATAGTTGAAAACTTGTTTGAAATACTGAATGCGGGTCTGTTATAGATATCTAACATTGTGCGTGGTGTTTTTTGTTCTATATCGTGTCTCCCTACCACTTTGGCGCAACGACGCTCTGAGCGTGTTTTTTAGGGAATTGACTAGTTTGAACCAGGGACATGTTGCTGGTAAGGAGACGCCAGGCCACACATGACATGTAGAGTTCAGAAGAGTTCAGTGAGACTAGCGATGATATAACCAAATACTTAATGATTTCAGCGTCAGCCCCACTGCACTCCCTGTAAAGGAATCTTAATACTAACTAAATTTAGTGGAAGGGGTTCAAGGCTTTCCTATTTTTAGTTAGCTGGTAAAATAACGTCGAAAAAGCAGTTAAGTTTACCATTGGAAATTTTATTCTACTCACATAACATTGTTTATAAATTGCACTATTGATAAAAGGATATGTTTTAAAATGGGATAGTAAAAACCAACAGCGTTCAACAAAAATGTTAACGAATATTCCCTGAATGGGTTTCCAAGCTCTACAATGGATCGAAGGATGACCTATGCCATATCACATCTATAATCTAGGTTTAAATTAAGTTTCACTAAAGAGAAAACTATCAAAATGGTCTACAGTGACCCTCAATTATCTTTAATTACTTATCTAACTTGTCGTAAATTACAGTGGCTGATGTGCTTCTGAATAACTATATAACAGAAAAATCATCGCATTTCAGGTTTTTACTTCAAGTGGCAAATGTGAACACCGTGAGCTTTAATTGACGATCGACACTAGTATTACGCAGAAAGAGGGTGTAACAGATGAGATTTCTGCAGTTCTGAGTGAAGCTTTATGCGCTGTTATGTGGCATCGCGTGCGTTCATTACCTTGTTGGTGTTCGTCAGGGGGCGGCGGGCAGCACAGCTCCGCTCACCTTGCTGTCTCGGAAGCAACTCTCTCCTAAGTTCTCCTTACTACAATTTACCGAAGTTGGTTTTGAAAAAAACTATCTGGCTGCGTTTTCATCTGACCTATCAGGGTCTCAATGTTAACCTTAAGCTCCGCCTACAAAAATTCTGTCCATCCAATGAGAAACGTTATACTTTTCTTGGTGGGGCAATGTTTTTAAAGTTTGCAATGTAACAGAGACGCGAAAAAAGTCTCACGCTTAAACTTGCGGCTGGGGTAGCCCTTTTTGTGTTATCGTAAGATCTATACTGTTCTTCTGGAGGGCTCTATCTTTTAACATGGGCTGGGGGTGGTCCTAGCGGTTAGCTGGCGACGTGGGTGTCCGTCCCTTATTGTAGGGCCTTCTAGCTTAACACGGTTCTACTCTCGGCTTCTGTTCTCGTTTCTACCCTCGGAACTGCGTCTGTCTCACGGTGGGAAGGTATGACATGCATTTAGGCATTCTTCTCTTAGTCTGTGGTATTCCATTTGCTCACTCGTTACTCGTATTACTTTGGTTGATTTAATGTCACGCATTCTTGTTTTAGTCTGTGGTATTTTATTTGCTCACTCGTTACTCGTATTACTTTGGTTAATTTAATGTCAAGATTTATTCGGAGCTATGTGACATACTACTGGATTTGCTCATAATGTCAGGGTTTGCATGTAAGGCGTTGGATTTGCCTGACACCTTACGTGTCACCACCCTTCGAACTTAATTTTTTGTACTGAAGTTAGGCAATGATAGAATTGTTGTCTAAGCCAGTCAAAAATGATTCCGCTATCTAAATTTTGTTGCCTTCTGTTCAGCCATGTTATTCTGTTCTGTGCTAGTTTGTATTACTAAATTATATTTTTATATTCTTCCACATTATTATCAAAAATATGTTTATATTGACAAGGGAAGAATATTTTTATTCTATTATAATAATTATTTTTTAATTACTTTCTTTCCTTATTTAACTGTGAAGTTTGTTTTTTAAGAAGTTTGTTATTGAAAGTGAGGAGGCTTTCACATCGATTTTCTTGAAATATTGTTTTTATAAATGTAGTAATTAAGTAAAATCTATTCCTAACACATTTTCTAAATATCATGTACAAGTAAAATATTTTCGTTTCTAGACACTCATTTCAACATTGTTACACTAACAAATAAGAATTATTTCCAAGAATTGCTTTGACAAAGAAATATACATACACAAGTATTGAGATATTATCCTAACAAATGGTACAAATGTTAAGGAAAAGGGAAAACATCCAACAAGACAAATTTTAATTCTTGGTTTTTATAAGGAGAAAATAAGTAAAATATTGTTATTCTTTTATTTTTATGGGGAGAAAGTAAGTGGCATATTGTTTTAGTATTTATTATGCCTTACTTTTGTTCTTTATATACTGTCCATTTCAGAACTAATGACTTATTTTTATCAATAGTCTATTTTTTACTTAAGTACGTAGTCAATTACTGTTATTTTGTTGTTTATTAGCTGTCTGGTGTGCTTAACATATTTAGTTTTTCACACGTTTCTTTTGCACAATTCCTACATAACATAATTTGATTTCACACATTCACAAAATCCTATGAATGTTTAAGCATGAGATTGGCAAATGTTTTTGCACGAAGGTGATGGACTTGAGCGAGATGGATGTGGGAAAGTATTTGATGTACAGCTTCGTTTGTCATTCCCTGTTGGCTTTGCAAGTGTGTGTTGCTGTTGTTGAGGTCCCATAATGGAATGAAGCTGTGAGTGCAGAATCTCGTGGTTTACTGGCTTTGTATGCGTGAAAGTCATCGTTTTGTGTCGCTGAAAGTGATCGTTTTTCATTATAATATTTGGCTGGCGACTAGTTTACAATAGGATAGGGATTTGGGAAGGTATGTCGTCTATTCTTCAGCCATCTTCTTTCTTGGTCTCAATCTGGCCAATCTTCAACTCCTGTTCTTCCTGCTTTTTCTCTGCTTCTTACTTGCTTCTTGGTTCTTCTCTGGCCAGGATATGGAAATAATTATTGATAACTAGTCGTTTTGAAATTCTCCTCTTAGTAACAGTTTGATAAATTGTTTGGGCATGTCATTTTTACTTTGTGGAAGTTTTCTTCAGTTTTTTTGCATCAGAGTGCTGTTTAATAGCAGTAGTATGACGTTGACACAATTTTTTTTTTTTTTTTTTTGCCAGCGGTGGCTTGCCCAAGCGGTCTTCACGTCAGGCCGCTTTTTGCTTGCTCCACTGAGTCGGGGCGTTTGGATACCCTTCTGGCATTCGGTGTCATGTTGTGTATCTGCAGGGTTCTGCCACTGTGTAGTTCCGTGTTCTGTCCCAGCAGGGTTCCGCCACCCTGTGGTTCAGCTTGGCAGCAGATTTATTTACTACCCACTTCGGCTACAAGGGCCTTCTGTTGGTCTTGCTGTCCTTTCCCTTCTCTTGATGCTTCTGCCTTGTAGGAATCATGTCTTGCTAATTACGTCCTTTCCTTTCTTGATACTTTTCGCGTTGCAACTTGTGGGTCGTGGCATCTCGTCCTTGCTGGAGTTTTTACAATGGTTCTTACAAAAAGTTTTTTTTATAATCATCTAACATATGTCAGGTACCTACATTGTTTTACCCCTTCTTAAAAGCTTTACAAATTTTGGCGCCCTTTCCATGTAACAATTCTAAGATATTTTGAGTCTACCAGATCTACCAGAATCCTCAAATTCGTTTTTTATTTTTGTGTAGTGTCATGGTGTATGGCATTTTAGTATTTCATGCTGTTAGACTATCTATGCTTTATCCCTTCACCTTAATCTATGGTACTATTGGTGTTAATTTTGTTTTTGTTTTTATTGAAACTACTTTCTTTTTCCCACCTTCCTCTCCCTTCATTCTTCTTTCTCCTGACCTTCTTATCTGCAACATAATCTTGAAATATTGTGCTGATTATTTACCAGTAATAAAATTAATCTTCAGACTTTTTGATGTGGCTTACATGGTGAAATCCTAATGTTTTGCCTGTTTTTGGGTTCATTATTTCCACAGCATTCCATCTCTAATGACCTCGTTGTCGACGGGACGTTAAACACCAATATCCTCCTCCTCCTCCACAGCATTATCATGAGCAATTCGGCTAATTATGACAGGTCCTTTGTGCACAGTGTAAAACTTATGTATTTTGTGTTTCTGTTTGCTGGAGAGATGGTGTGTTTTTACAAATACTTTCTGGCCTACTGTTCTTTTAATTGCTATTCTATCTCCTCTTTCTTGTCTTTTAATGGCTGCCTTTCTGATGTTGGAGAGTTCTGTTGCTATTACTTGTTTGTGCTGTCTACGTGGTACAATAGGAAATCTAACATTTTCTCTGGTTATGTTTGGGGTTTCAATATTTTTAAGTACAGTAACTGGAGGTAGTAGTGTAGTGCTATGTGGCATTTCATTTATTACTTCTTGAAAATCTGTAAGGTATATATCCCAAGAGTTGTGTCTTTTGCCTGCATATAATCGGCATAAAGTGCCTATGTCCTTCATAGATCGTTCTGCTGGATTTACGCTAGGTTTGTACTTAGATGTGTAGATGGGTTTTATTTTGTGTTGTTTTAACGTGTTCTGCCAGTGCACTGATTTGTATTGTGGGCCATTATCAGAAATTATTCGTTCCACTTGACCTACTTGTCTGAGAAAATCTTGTCCAAATGCTTTACTTATAGTAAGACCTGTTCCCCGTTTTAATGGTGTCAAGGTAACATATTTAGAAGTAAGTTCCAAAACGACAAATATGAAAATATATCCATTTATTGTGCTTGGGAGGGGCCCCATCAAATTTGTTGTCGCTATTTGTTTTAATCTTTTAGGGATTATTGGAAACATAGGTGGTTTGGTTTGGATAGTGACGTGTTTAGCCCTCATACATTTTTTGCATTTGACTAATACTGTTCTATTCGTCTTTCCATATTAGGAAAATAGCTTGTTTGCTTTATTTTTAAAAAGCATTTCTTTGGTCCAAAGTGGCAATTACTTAAATGTGTATACCATATGTACTTATTAATTAGTTCATCTGGGATATAAATTAACCATTCATTCGTTGCAACATTTCGTCTAAAAAATAAAACATTGTTTTTTACGAGATAGTGCTGTCGAATGTCTGGAAAATCTTTACTTCTCCACTTGTGCTTGATTCCTAGTATTTCGGGATCCTTGTCCTATTCTTTCCCTATGTTTTTCAATGCTGTCGTAATGTAATTTTCGAAAGGTACTTGTTTCATATAAAACAATGTAAACTGGTCTTCTGCTGCATCCAAACCTATGTTATTGGATGCACCCTGTGGACATCGTGATAAAGCATCTGCTAATACATTCGCTGGTCCTGGTATGTGTGTAATAGTGAAGTCTAATTCTTGTAGTTTTAACACCCATCTGGCTAAACTCCCATGAGTTAGTTTGGCGGATAAGAGAAGTTCTAATGCTTTGTGGTCAGTGTATACTTTTGTTTTTCTTCTGAATAGGAAGTATCGAAAACGTTGGAAGCCCCATACAATGGCCAATGCTTCCAGCTCCGTGACTGAATAGTTTTCTCGCTTATTGTGAGTACCCGACTGGTAAATGAAATTGTTCTATATGATCTAAGCCCTGCCTGTTCGTATTCTTGGAATAAAACAACTCCTAAACCTGTTTTCGCGCTATCAGTGGCCGTACAAAAATTTTGTGTTAGATCAGGATCTAATAAAATCTGTGCTGTAGTTAGTGCGTTTTTCACTTTTAAAAATTCCTCATTGGCTTGTTGATCACATACCCATGGCGTGTTTTTTCCAGTCATTGCACATATGCGTGGTGCTGCGAGAGAGTCGATCCAAATAAATGTTTTATAGAATCCGGTGAGACCTAGAAATCCTCTGAGAGATTTCCTATTATATGGAGTACAGAATTCTTTGATTGCCGTTAGTTTTTCTGGGTCGGGCATTACCCCTTTCTCGGAAGTTACGTGTCCTAGAAATTTGACCTCTCGCCTTCCAAATTTGGATTTTGTTATATTTACTGTGACCCCATGCTCTTTCACTATCTGTAAAAGCTGATTTAATGTGTCGTTGTGATGTTCCCAAGAGGGTTCTGCTATAATCACATCATCAACATAACAAGTAATTTTTTGTAAAATTTCAGGACTGAGTATAGTATTAAATCCCCTAATAAATGCTGCTGATGATATGTTTAAACCGAATGGTAATCGTTTAAACTGGTAACATCTACCAAATACGATAAATGCTGTAAATTTTCTACATTCTGGGGCCAATTCTATTTGCCAGAAACTACTCCGTAAATCAATTGATGAAAATATCTTAGCACCGTGGAAGTTTTGTATCAATTCCTCTAATTTTTCTGGGCGATCTGTCTCAGTGATTATGATTGTGTTGATCTGTCTGGAATCAAGCACTAACCTGATGCTCCCATCTCGTTTTTGTACAATATGGAGCGGGCTGTTATATGTGGAGGTAGCTGGTTCAATAATATCGTCATCTAACATTTTAGATATCTCCTGGGATACTTTATTCCTGTAGCTTAATGGGATTGTATAGGGTGGCACTCTAAATGTTTAGTGCTTTTTTACTTCAAACTTGTACTGAAAGTGTTTAATACTGCCAGTCTTAGGTAAAAATACCTCTGCTTTATCTCGTAAAATACCCTCTAATTCTCTTTTACTGTGTTCCGAAATACCTTGAACTTCTTGCAATTTTTCGTCGATTTCTTTATGGACTTCTAACATGAGTTGAGGCGATTCACCCTTTTGTGCATGCCATTCTAATTCTTCATCCTGTTTATCTCGCGTCATTCTTAATTGTTTGTTTATAACTGGTATTTCTTCTAATTTTAGCTTTTGCTGAAAGAGAAGTGTGACATTCCCGAATGTTACGCTACCTTTCCCCATATCAATTATCGCTCGTCTCTCATTTAAAAAATCTGCACCTATAATCAAATCTACAGTTAGTTTACGTATAATCACGAAGTTGGCTTCGATCTTTTAACCTTGACACGAAAGAGTTAACCTTGTTTGTCTCGTATCTTCCACAGCATTGTTTCTAATTGGACCTCTTACTTTAATCTTACGTGTTTTCAGAACTGGCAATTCCTCATTGGCATTACACTGCATGAATAAATTTCCTGAGATCGCAGTCAATTCACTTCCGCTATCAGTTACAATATTGACTGGGATATGCTTTACCATGGCCTTCACAATTGGTTGAATTTGAAAGGGTTGGTTCTGTTCTTCTTCTTCTTGCATCAACGTATCCTCCACTGAATCATACATGAGTCTTTTTAGGACTTTCCCTTGCGAATTCGAACTTTCTGTAGGATAAGCTTCGACTGATACTTGAGTCTTTTTAGGAATTTCCCTTGTGAATCGGGGTTTGGTGGTCTTACCTCCACCTCTTCTATCTGTATTCTCTTTTCGTGTTCAGCTTGTTGATAGTGGTTTCTTTGTTGATAATTTGTCGGTCTATTGGTTCTCCAGTACCCGTTCCGGTTGTCGTTATTCCCTCTGTAATAGTTGTTGCCGTTCCTGGGTGAATTATAGTTATTGACATATTCTCTTCTAAATCCATAACCGGTTCTTTGTTGAAATCTATTGTCGTTTCTTGGTGCGAAGTTATCACATGGTTCGTAATTATTGTTTCTTCGTGGTGTGTCTTGTGGATTCCACTGCTTTTTGCCTTCGTTTTCACGTGCGCTTCGTCTTTTCCTTGCGTCATCTTCCGAAAATATGAACTCTAGTTCACTTAGAATACCTTTAAATGCTTCGACGTCATTGCCTCCGCGACCAACTAATGATTGCTGGTATTTCAATGGTAGCTTCATCGCGCATAATTTAATCAACGGCCGGCCGGAGTGGCCGTGCGGTTCTGGGCTCTACAGTCTGGAGCCGAGCGACCGCTACGGTCGCAGGTTCGAATCCTGCCTCCGGCATGGGTGTGTGTGATGTCCTTTGGTTATTTAGGTTTAATTAGTTCTAAGTTCTAGGCGACTGATGACCTCAGAAGTTAAGTCGCATAGTGCTCAGAGCCATTTGAACCATTTTTTAATGTAATCAATTCTCTGTCACTGTATGGTACATCTAAGCATTGATTTTTCTTTGCAATTAATTCGAAAAATTTCACGGGACTTTTCTCTCCTGAATTTTCAAAATATGGGTTCTGTAATAATTCGTACTTCACTCTGTTCTGTGCTTCGCTGGACCAATATCGTGAGAGAAACTTCTCTCTGAAATCTTCGTACGATCGGCATGTCGCTGCAACATTCTGCATGGTTTCTGCGACTGTTCCTGACATGTGTGCACATGTAAAGTCTAATTTGTGTGCTAGCGTCCAGTGTTCTGGTAATCGTACTCGGAGTTGATCAATAAAAGTTCGCGGATGTAATGAGTTTCCTTCTCGACAGTGTTGAAATTTTCTGACTGTGAGGAAATGATCGTTGTCGTACTTCGTCATAGTTCCATACGAAATTCGCGATTCTTCACCACTTTTGTTTCTGATCATTTCTCCCGTCGTTCTTTCCGGTTGTGGTAGATCCATTGGATATTTTCCACTGTAACTTTCGTCTACCCTTGCGCAGTATCGTTGGAGTGGTACGCAATAATTTTCTTCCATCGGTTGTGAACGTGTAGCTGAATGCATTGCACTGTACTCTTCGCGACCTGGCTTTCCATTGTCAGGTACTGGTTCGGTATCTTGTCTGGGTAACCTTGCTGCTTCATTGCACAATCCAAACTGTCTTGAAACATACGTTTGTGTTTCCGCATCTGTTTGTGATGACGTTTGTTCATCAAGAATTTCGAAACGTGTTTGTTGCTGTGCAGGCTGTCTGATTTCACGTATGTTACTTTCCGCCTGTGATTGGAATCGCTAATGCGTAATATCTTCGTTAATTGCTTGTTTTTACGGTGCTGTTAGAGATACGGATGTGGTTGCAGACTCAGTGCTTGTTCAATCCTGTTTACTACGCTCTTCAATGGTTTGCAACAAATCTGTTCGCAATTTCTGAAATTGTCGCTTCCTTTGCGCTTCTATTTTGACTATGCGGTTATCATATCTTTTCAGCGCTGCTCTTGTGATACGTTTGTGTAACACACTGTTTCCAACAACTTCAAGCGCTGTACCTGCTGCTTGTCTAGTAATTTCGTATATCTGTTTCTCTAGTTTCTTGGCTTGTCCCTGGGAGTTGTTACGTAATGTTTTGATCTCGTCCTGAATGTCATTACGCAGTGTTCGTACGTCCGCTTGTACCTTGTCAATATCTGTTCTCAATTGATTGAGACCTGTTATTAAGTTTCCTATCTCTTCTCGAGATTACTTTGCCTCGTCTTCAATATGAATTAGGTGTAACTGAATTTTTTTGTTTGGTTCTTTAATCGCACGCTTTTGTCTCGTGGTTTCTGCATTCTGAATTGGAATTTGGCTCGCTATGTCTTTATTTTGCCTTGTCATGGTTTCCGTAATTTGTTGTAATAATTCTGCCAGATTGGTGGGTCCTATTGCATTTTCTTCCGACGTCCTACGCTCTGTGTTTTCGTCCAAGTGTTGGTTCGCTACCGATTGCACTGATCTGTGCTGTGACACGTTTCTGCTCGCATTCCTTGTTCTCTGTGGTGAGGGCGCTCTGATTACTTGTACTATGGGTTCTACGTATTCAAGATGCAAGTTAGAATCCTCATCGACTGTCTCTCTACTTTCCTGCTCCTCTGTCGTATGCAGACTTATGTTTTCTATGCCTTGACGTACATTATCCTCGTTATGGTGCGTTGTATGTCCTATTTCTCGCGATACTGCATCGTCTGTTGTACAGTCCTCTATTCTCTGTCCATTTTCATGCTGGGTCTCTACCTCAATTCGGTCAAGGTCTCGATCTGCCATTGCTAACCTTTCCGAATCCCTTAGTTTCTGTTAGAAAAGCAATTCACGCGCCTTACTTCGAGTCAACATGCGCTCAGACGATCTCACGCGTTTCATAAACTTTTTGTTCACACGACTTGACACTTATTATACCCAAGACTGACAATCCATTCACTTACTTGTTGGGTCAGAACCAACTTGTCAACGATGTAGTAGTTTATCCTGTAGTGAAGTAGAAGTGGATAGTTCCTGTGAATTATTATGGGTGGAGGTTACACTCAACAACCGAGCTAGGTTAATAATTGGCTCCTTTTACCGACCTCCCGACTCAGCAGCATTAGTGGCAGAACAACTGAGAGAAAATTTGGAAAACATTGCACATGAATTTTCTCAGCATATTATAGCCTTAGGTGGAGATTTCAATTTACCAGATATAGACTGGGACACTCAGATGTTTAGGACGGGAGGTAGGGACAGAGCATCGAGTGACATTATACTGAGTGCACTATCCGAAAATTACCTCAAGCAATTAAACAGAGAACCGACTCGTGGAGATAACATCTTGGACCTACTGATAACAAACAGACCCAAACTTTTCGACTCTGTATGTGCAGAACAGGGAATCAGTGGTCATAAGGCGGTTGCAGCATCCCTGAATATGGAAGTTAATAGGAATATAAAAAAAAGGGAGGAAGGTTTATCTGTTTAGCAAGAGTAATAGAAGGCAGAATTCAGACTACCTAACAGATCAAAACGAAAATTTCTGTTCCGACACTGACAAAGTTGAGTGTTTACGGAAAAAGTTCAAGGCAATCGTAAAATGCGTTTTAGACAGGTACGTGCTGACTAAAACTGTGAGGGAAGGGAAAAACCCACGTGGTACAACAACAATGTTAGGAAACTACTGCGAAAGCAAAGAGAGTTTCACTCCAAGATTAAACGCAGCCAAAACCTCTCAGACAAACAGAAGCCAAACGATGTCAAAGTTAGCGTAAGGATGGCTATGCGTGAAGCGTTCAGTGAATTCGAAAGTAAAATTCTATGTACCGACTTGACAGATAATCCTAGGAAGTTCTGGTCTTACGTTAAATCAGTAAGTGGCTCGAAACAGCATATCCAGACACTCCGGGATGATGAAGGCATTGAAACAGAGGATGACACGCGTAAAGCTGAAATACTGAACACCTTTTTCCAAAGCTGTTTCACAGAGGAAGACCGCACTGCAGTTCCTTCTCTAAATCCTCGCACAAACGAAAGAATGGCTGACATCGAAATAAGTGTCCAACGAATAGAAAAGCAACTGGAATCACTCAACAGAGGAAAGTCCACTGGACCTGACGGGATACCAATTCGATTCTACACAGAGTACGCGAAAGAACTTGCCCCCCTTCTAACAGCCGTGTACCGCAAGTCTCTAGAGGAACGGAAGGTTCCAAATGATTGGAAAAGAGCACAGGTAGTCCCAGTCTTCAAGAAGGGTCGTCGAGCAGATGCGCAAAATTATAGACCTATATCTCTGACGTCGATCTGTTATAGAATTTTAGAACATGTTTTTTGCTCGAGTATCATGTCGTTTTTGGAAACCCAGAATCTACTATGTAGGAATCAACATGAATTCCGGAAACAGCGATCGTGTGAGACCCAACTCGCTTTATATGTTCATGAGACCCAGAAAATATTAGATACAGGCTCCCAGGTAGATGCTATTATTCTTGACTTCCGGAAGGCGTTCGATACAGTTCCGCACTGTCGCCTGATAAACAAAGTAAGAGCCTACGGAATATCAGACCAGCTGTGTGGCTGGATTGAAGAGTTTTTAGCCAACAGAACACAGCATGTTGTTGTCAATGGAGGGACGTCTACAGACGTTAAAGTAACCTCTGGCGTGCCACAGGAGAGTGTTATGGGACCATTGCTTTTCACAATATATATAAATGACCTAGTAGATAGTGTCTGAAGTTCGATGCGGCTTTTCGCGGATGTTGCTGAAGTATACAGAGAAGTTGCAGCATTAGAAAATTGTAGCGAAAGGCAGGAAGATCTGCAGCGGATAGGCACTTGGTGCAGGGAGTGGCTACTGACCCTTAACATAGACAAATGTAATGTATTGCGAATACATAGAAAGAAGGATCCTTTATTGTATGATTATATGATAGCGGAACAAACGCTGGTAGCAGTTACTTCTGTAAAATATCTGGGAGTATGCGTGCGGAACGATTTGAAGTGGAATGATCATATAAAATTAATTGTTGGTAAGGCGGGTACCAGGTTGAGATTCATTGGGAGAGTCCTTAGAAAATGTAGTCCATCAACAAAGGAGGTGGCTTACAAAACACTCGTTCGACCTATACTTGAGTATTGCTCCTTAAGGTGGGATCCGTACCAGATCGGGTTGACGGAGGAGATAGAGAAGATCCAAAGAAGAGCGGGGCGTTTCGTCACAGGGTTATTTGGTAACCGTGATAGCGTTACGGAGATGTTTAACAAACTCAAGTGGCAGACTCTGCAAAAGAGCCGCTCTGCATCGCGGTGTAGCTTGCTCGCCAGGTTTCGAGAGGGTGCGTTTCTGGATGAGATATCGAATATATTGCTTCCCCCTACTTATACCTCCCGAGGAGATCACGAATGTAAAATTAGAGCGATTAGAGCGCGCACGGAGGCTTTCAGACAGTCGTTCTTCCCGCGAACCATACGCGACTAGAACAGGAAAGGGAGGTAATGACAGTGGCACGTAAAGTTCCCTCTGCCACACATCGTTGGGTGGCTTGCGGAGTATAAATGTAGATGTAGATGTAGATGTATCCGCCACTTGTGCGCTTGCATTGAGGAAAAAACTTAATTCTAACAAGTTTTAAAATTCATAACTTAATTATGCAATTGTCTGTGCTAGAATGTCTCGCTATCTATCGGTGCAGCTACTGTTTTCAACCATTTATGCCTTTCAAAAAAATTATTTTATTACGAACATTTTTAATAGGATATTTTTCTGACCTAGTTAGGCATGTGGTCGACCTTCAATCATGGTATTTTACCATCCTGGCAGGGTCGCCATTTTTGTTGAACGCAGTTGGTTTTTAGCATCCTGTATTAAAACATTTCCTTTTATCAATAGTGCAATTTATAAACAATGTTGTGTTGTGTTTCCACACATTCTGCGTGGTGTCTGTTTGTTCCATATCGTGTCTCCCTACCACTTTCGCGCGACGACGCTCAGAGCGTGTTTTTTAGGGAATTTACTAGTTTGAACCTGGGACCTGTTGCTCACAAGGAGACGCCAGACCACACATGACATGTAGAGTTGAGAAGATTTCTGTGAGACTAGCGATGATATAACCAAATACTTAATGATTTCAGCGTCAGCCCCACTGCACTCCCTGTAAAGGAATCTTAATACTAACTAAATTTAGTGGAAGGGGTTCAAGGCTTTCCTATTTTTAGTTAGCTGGTAAAATAACGTCGAAAAAGCAGTTAAGTTTACCATTGGAAATTTTATTCTACTCACACAACATTGTTTATAAATTGCACTACTGATAAAAGGAAATGTTTTAATACAGGATGCTAAAAACCAACTGCGTTCAACAAAAATGTGAACGAATATTCCCTGAATGGGTTTCCAAGTTCTACAATGGATTGAAGGATGACCTATGCCACATCACATCTGTAATCTGGGTTTAAATTAAGTTTCACTAAAGAGGAAACTATCAAAATGGTCTACAGTGACCCTCAATTACCTTTAATTACTTATATAACTTGTCATAAATTACAGTGGCTGATGTGTCTTCTCAATAACTATATAACAGAACAATCATCGCGCTTCACATTTTTACTTCAAATGGCAAATGTGAACACCGTGAGCTGTAATTGACGATCGACACTAGTATTACGCAAAAAGAGGGTGTAACAGATGAGACTTCTGCAGTTCTGAGTGAAACTTTATGCGCTGTTATGCGGCATCGCATGCGTTCATTACCTTGTCGTTGTTCGTCAGGGGGCGGCGGGCAGCTCAGCTCCGCTCACCTCGCCGTCTCGGAAGCTACTACAATTTACTACAATTTACCAAAGTTGGTTTAAAAGAAACTATCTGGCTGCGTTTTCATCTGACCAATCAGGGTCTCAGTGTTAACCTTAAGCTCCACCTACAAAAATTCTGTCTATCCAATGAGAAACGTTATACTTTTCTTGGTGGGGCTATGTTTTTAAAGTTTGCAAGGTAACAGAGACGCGAAAAAGTCTCACGCTAAAACTTGCAGCTGGTGTGGTCCCTTTAGTGTTATCGTAAGATCTATACTGTTCTTCTGGAGGGCTCTATCTTTTAACATGGGCTGGGGTGGGGGGGGTGGTCCTGACATAACAGAGACGTGAAAAAGTCTCACGCTAAAACTTGCGGCTGGGGTAGCCCTTTTTGTGTTATCATCGGATCTATACTGTTCTTCTGGAGGGCTCTATCTTTTAACATGGGCTGGGGGTGGTCCTAGCGGTTAGCTGGCGACGTGGGTGTCCGTCCCTTATCGTAGGGCCTTCTAGTTTAACACGGTTCTGCTCTCGGCTTCCGCTCTCTTTTCTCCCCTCGGAACTGCGTCTGTCTCACGGTGGGAAGGTATGCCATGCATTTAGGCATTCTTCTCTTAGTCTGTGGTATTCCATTTGCTCACTCGTTACTCGTATTACTTTGGTTGATTTAATGTCACGCATTCTTGTGTTAGTCTGTGGTATTCCATTTGCTCACTCGTTACTCGTATTACTTTGGTTAATTTAATGTCAAGATTTATTCGGAGCTATGTGACATACTACTGGATTTGCTTATCATGTCAGGGTTTTCATGGAAGGTGTTGGATTTGCCTGACACCTTACAGATACACTGAACAGCCGGCCGCTGTGGCCGATCAGTTCGAGGCGTTTCAGTGTGGAACCGCGCGACCGCTACGGTTGCAGGTTCGAATCCTGCCTGGGTCATCGTTGTGTGTGATGTCCTTAGGTTAGTTAAGTTTAAGTAGTTCTAAATTCTAGGGGACTGATGACCTAAGATGTTAAGTCCCATAGTGCTCAGAGCCATTTTTGATGACTACCTGATTCTTGCGAGAAGCCTTTGCTTGTTCTCCTTGTCACTACTGTTTCATTGTTCATTGTAGTGATGACACTTCTGCCGCTTAACGGGCAGTGTACCTTATACGCGAATTGACGCGGGATATCATGATTTTTCAAATTATTCTGCAAAAAGGGTATAAGGACACTGTCGTGCGCGTTTATGATATCCGTATGAACATATGTTGTTTTTGTGTTCTTCAGACCGGAGACTGGTTTGTTGCAGCTCTCCAAGCTGCCCTTCCCTCTAGTACTAAATTGGTGATCCTCTGATGCCTCAGGACGTGTACAACCAACCGATCCCTTCTTCTTTTCGAGTAGTGCCACAAACTGCGCTTCTCGCCTAATTCTATTCAGTTCCTCCTCATTAGTAACGTGTTCTACCCATCTTAGCTTCAGAATTCTTCTGTAGCACCATATTTCGAAAGCTTCTATTCTCTTCTTGTCTTAACTACACTCCTGGAAATGGAAAAAAGAACACATTGACACCAATGTGTCAGACCCACCATACTTGCTCCGGACACTGCGAGAGGGCTGTACAAGCAATGATCACACGCATGGCACAGCGGACACACCAGGAACCGCGGTGTTGGCCATCGAATGGCGCTAACTGCGCAGCATTTGTGCACCGCCGCCGTCAGTGTCAGCCAGTTTGCCGTGGCATACGGAGCTCCATCGCAGTCTTTAACACTGGTAGCATGCCGCGACAGCGTGGACGTGAACCGTATGTGCAGTTGACGGACTTTGAGCGAGGGCGTATAGTGGGCATGCGGGAGGCCGGGTGGACGTACCGCCGAATTGCTCAACACGTGGGGCGTGAGGTCTCCACAGTACATCGATGTTGTCGCCAGTGATCGGCGGAAGGTGCACGTGCCCGTCGACCTGGGACCGGACCGCAGCGGCGCACGGATGCACGCCAAGACCGTAGGATCCTACGCAGTGCCGTAGGGACCGCACCGCCACTTCCCAGCAAATTAGGGACACTGTTGCTCCTGGGGTATCGGCGAGGACCATTCGCAACCGTCTCCATGAAGCTGGGCTACGGTCCCGCACACCGTTAGGCCGTCTTCCGCTCACGCCCCAACATCGTGCAGCCCGCCTCCAGTGGTGTCGCGACAGGCGTTAATGGAGGGACGAATGGAGACGTGTCGTCTTCAGCGATGAGAGTCGCTTCTGCCTTGGTGCCAATGATGGTCGTATGCGTGTTTGGCGCCGTGCAGGTGAGCGCCACAATCAGGACTGCATACGACCGAGGCAGACAGGGCCAACACCCGGAATCATGGTGTGGGGAGCGATCTCCTACACTGGCCGTACACCACTGGTGATCGTCGAGGGGACACTGAATAGTGCACGGTACATCCAAACCGTCATCGAACCCATCGTTCTACCATTCCTAGACCGGCAAGGGAACTTGCTGCTCCAACAGGACAATGCACGTCCGCACGTATCCTGTGCCACCCAACGTGCTCTAGAAGGTGTAAGTCAACTACCCTGGCCAGCAAGATCTCCGGATCTGTCCCCCATTGAGCATGTTTGGGACTGGATGAAGCGTCGTCGTCTCACGCGGTCTGCACGTCCAGCACGAACGCTGGTCCAACTGAGGCGCCAGGTGGAAATGGCATGGCAAGCCGTTCCACAGGACTACATCCAGCATCTCTACGATCGTCTCCATGGGAGCATAGCAGCCTGCATTGCTGCGAAAGGTGGAAATACACTGTACTAGTGCCGACATTGTGCATGCTCTGTTGCCTGTGTCTATGTGCCTGTGGTTCTGTCAGTGTGATCATGTGATGTATCTGACCCCAGGAATGTGTCAATAAAGTTTCCCCTTCCTGGAACAATGAATTCACGGTGTTCTTATTTCAATTTCCAGGAGTGTATTTATCGTCCATGTTTCACTTCCTTTCATTGCTACACTCTATACAAATACTTTCAGGAAAGACTTCCTGACACTTGTACCTATAATCGATGTTAACAAATTTCTATTTTTCAGAAACGCTTTCCTTGTCATTGGCAGTCTATATTTCGTATCCTCTCTACTTCGACAACCAACAGTTTTTTTGCTCTCCAAATAGCAAAACTCATCTTGGTGGCTTCTGTTTAAGGAAGTCTCAACCCAGTAGGTGGTGTCACAGTGGGAAGTGGTCACTGGAATGAAGGTCGCCACTTGTTTCCAACTGTGCCGTGTCTGCAAGGGATGGAGGGCAGAAAGAGAAGTTGATAGCTGAGGACGATCCAGTAGCAGTTGAGAAACGAGGACTGCCTGGTTGAGGATGCACAGATCTCGAGACATCATAAGATACACCTAGGGAAAGTCTAGTTCGAGGCCCATAACACATTATGGACATTGAAACCACCCAGTAGGAAAAATGGGCGGGGAAGTTCTTCAATAAGGCCTACAAGAGCCTCAGAGTCTATCACATACTGCAGAGTTAAGTACATGGAGCAGACAGCTATCTTATGACCCACACGGACAGCAACGGTTATTGCTTGTAGGTCAGTAACCAAGCAGATAGGAGATGATGCGTGTGTGTTATTGACGGCACAGCAACACCTCCCTTGGCTGTAGTTCATCCTTTCAGTGGAGGGTACAGAGCCATAGGACAGGGGAAACAATGTGTTTCCTGTGAACTCAAGCACAAGGAGTGTGCTTGTGCCAAGACTTTCAGTCCTTCCACATGTGTCCTGAACCCAATCATGTACGATTGTAGTATGGGAGACATTTATCATGGGAGTTATACTTTCATACTGTCTTTCTGCCAGCTTGGGATCCTGGAACGCATAGAGTTTCTGCTTTGCTGCAAAGTAGTTGCCCAGGGCTGATTTCGTATTCCATTGGCTCTGAAGCAGAGGCAACAGAACCGTCATGTCGAATGACATTGACGGGGTCTGACGGTCTACCACCTGTTTTTGCCTGTGCTAGAAGCTTCCCAGTTGCTGTTTTGGCCCAGGAGAACTTTGAAAGGACTAAACCAGCTGCTGTAGATGCAGTGCTAGACATTTTTCCAGACTCTGCCACCAGAGGTATGGGGAGCTCCGCAATGGTCGCAGCTGTTTCTTTATCCGTTGTTCTTGTGGGGATGGGGGGGGGGGGGGTCAATGGGCTCCGAACAAACTACAGCTTGACTAGTGCTGACACCAGCAACCTTCATCCTTCTTTTGTGTACAACCAATGGCTGTCAAACTAGGCTTCTTACAGGCCAACGCAAAAGATATAGTGAATTTGGAAAGCTGATTGGCCTTATGGATCTCCTTGGCCTCACCATACGGAATGTGTTTCGATGTTGTATCTCCTGTAGCTTCCTTTCATCGAGAAACTTGTAGTCCCGACAGGACGAGCGCTAGAGCAGGAGGAGAGGAGCAACCCACTCTGTCAAGGGTGGTCTGTCATATTTTTCGCAAGTGGTTCCGTACTTACAATCTAATGGGGTGTGCCCAAAGAAGTGGCATTTAAAATAACACATTGGGTTGGGGCATAGTGCCATATGCGTAGGTGAAGGAAACCTGCCTTGATATGCTCTGAGAGTTCCGTGCGTTTGAAGGTAAGAATGAAGGAACCATATTTTACTAGATCCCCATCCGCTATTTTAAATATGTTTCTTACATCGATCTCCTTGAGCTCAGTCATCTTTCTATTTCTGCTTGACTGATCTGAGTGTACCAGCAATGTCCTCTAAACATTTTGATTACAAAAATGCGAAACCCTCTCAAAGTTGCTCTCTTTGCATTTCACAATCGAAACCACATTAACAATAGAAACCACATTAACGTTCTGTTACTATTCAGTAAAGAGTTCTGGGTAATCCCTGAGACTGAAAGACTGGCTACACGAACTTTCTTATTGGATCGGGTTTTCGTACCTGCCAGAGGCTCACCCATTCCCCTGGGAGGAAGAAATGGAAATTTCGCGACTCCACCTCGGTCCCACGAGCATTTGGGGAAATAAAAGCCCGTAACATCTTGTTTTGAAGGGCGGCAACCACAGCCAAACTTCGACATTTTTTTCAAAGAAGATTCCGCGGTGGCTATATGAATGAGTTTTATTAAATTTGCGACCGGTTTCGCACCACTTATCGGTGCATCCTCAGGCCATACACGCTATTTATAACATAGTGACGTTGAACATTGCCCTGTAGCCACTCTCCACCATTCACGTCCAACAAACCGTCTTCTGGTGAGAGCGGTAGTTAAAATTAGAAAAAAACTTTTTAAAATATTTTTAAAAGAAGGGAGTGGCAATGACTGTGCAAGCTGAGAGGAGCCGCGTAGCAGTGGACACGTCCTGACTGCCTAGCCGCAACCCGTAAAGCGCTCACGCAATGTTCAACGTTACTATGTTATAAATAGCGTATATTGCCTGAGGAAGCACCAATAAGTGGTGCGAAACCGGTCGTAGTTTTAATAAAACTCATTCATACAGCCAGTGCGGAATTTTCTTCGAAGAAATAAAAGTCCACCGAGAGAGAGCCCCGCGTGCCTAGGTAAGCCTTATACAACTGAGGTGCTGCATGTTTCCCAGAGTTTGCCCGCTAACGAGCATTCCGCTTCAACTGCCATGTAGCTCACCGGCTCGCAGTACACCTTGTTATTATGTGTTTCTTATAGCGGTTTATTACCATCCTCGCAATCCGGGCAGTTACGTCAAAATACCGTCTTCTGTGACACACAACTGTCCACTATCACGCATTACAGCGGTCACTAAAGCATGCTCACATCTTACGATGGCAGTGCACTGGCGGCAGTTAAAAGTCCCCAGCTAAAGAACCAGGGGTTCGCCGAGCCCGCACCCAAGAAACTAATGTTTCGTCCCAGAGCGCTTGAATGATCGACAACATTTATTATTTTTCTTATTTGTTCTCTTGGTATGTAGTAGTTAGAAGTCCTGCAGATCAAAAGAGATTTCGAGCGGTCTAAGGCACTGCAGTGATGGACTGTGAGGCTGGTCCTGGAGGAGGTTCGAGTCCTCCCTCGGGCATGGGTGTGAGTGTGTTTGTCCTTAGGATAATTTAGGTTAAGTAGTGTGTAAGCTTAGGGACTGATGACCTTAGCAGTTAAGTCCCATAAGATTTCACACACATTTGAACATTTTTGAATAAGAGATTTTCCCGCGCCAGGGTTCCCGGGTTCGATTCCCGGCGGGGTCAGGGATTTTCTCTGCCTCGTGATGACTGGGTGTTGTGTGATGTCCTTAGGTTAGTTATGTTTAATTAGTTCTAAGTTCTAGGGGACTGATGACCACAGATGTTAAGTCTCATAGTGCTCAGAGCCAATAAGAGATTTACGTAGCCATCCCCCGTACATTTTGACCCCACAGAGCACTACTGCAACGTTTAGAAGGTTCAGTTGTTCAGGTAAATATTCTATACCTTTTTATAAGATGGAGTTGCCACCATAATTACCCACCTATCTTTTTTTTTAAAATCATACTATATCATGGAAATGTGATATGTTCTTCTGACTGTTTACACGTTTCTGAACTTACGCGTATGGATATATGTAATGCTCTAAAAATTTTAATTAGTGTTTTTGACTTACATGAATTAGCATTGCACTAAGTAATACTAATAATGAATCATGTTATTAGTGCCGTTGGATGCTGTGAGTGAATTCAGGATTAGAACTTTTATAATAGATCACTCCGCTAATGATACTATTTCTATAGCTGTGTTTACTTGTAGTAACACTAATAATATTATTTCCAGGATGGTGATAGCAAATTATTGATTAATTTCTTCTCTTTCTGATATCTAGCGTGTTTGAGGCGAGATGCTCTGTGCTTGTTTGGTACACGGAGTTACTTATACTGGCCGGAAACCTTCGCTGTACTACGTCACTCTGTACGAGGATATTACTGCAACTGTTCACTTCTGTAATATGGAGCCATCAACTAACAACTGCCGGCCGTTGTGGCCAAGCGGTTCTAGGCGCTTCAGTCTGCAACCGAGCGACCGCTACGGTTGCAGGTTCGAATCCTGCCTCAGTCATGGATGTGTTCGATGTCCTTAGATTAGTTAGGTTTAAGTAGTTCTAAGTTCAAGGTTACTGATGACCTCAGATGTTAAGACCCATATTGCTCAGAGCCATTTGAACCATTTTTGAACAAACAACTGCCAAAGTGACGGCAGATGAGGCAGAAGGGTGTGCCTGTTGTTTGAGTGGGAATTCCCAGCGAATGTACATAAAGCCAGGTGATAGTATTGTAGTTCCGCGACGTTCCCGATACATTTCAGCTAGAGATACGCCCTATCAAACAACAGTTTGGTAGGTTAGATAGAGTACATAAACGACGAAGTAAATAATAGGATTTCAGTTAATATCGATAGCAATGGGAGGGGAAGGAACATAAATCAATGTGTGAGAGAGAAACCAGAATCCAACGACTTCTCTGTGTTTGTTTCTCTTCCGCATAATTGGAACCGCACATCATCCACCTTTAACCCTTTGCGTGCTTTATATCCTTACAAAATATAAACTGAATGTTATAAGTAATAAATATTAGTTCATCACGTAACTTTCTCGCTTTTATGTTACCAAAGCAATAAATTTTAATGCATGTACAGTTTACATGTACAAACATAAGAAATCCATGTAAATACTTATGTTATTTTCTACTCAATAACACTTTCTTCATCATGATCAAAGGCAAGAGTTTTCTGGTGTTAATAATAAGTGCGAAAGTTGTTTATGAACAACAGAAAAATGATTTATATACGTCCAAGGAAGTACTGAAGCAATGTTTGATACGTTTCTGTTCTGTCTTTTTTTTAATCATACCTTTTATCCAGGAAACTACTTTTTCTAGTGGTATATGATAAATCTACTTTTTTTTTAATTTTGACTCCTACATCCCTCTGTTTCGCATTAAAAATCGACATTTTGGGAATATCTACATCTACAGGGATACCCCTAAAATCACACTTAAGTGCCTGGTAGAGGGTTCATCGTACCACCCTCACAATAACACTCCGTTATTCCACACCCTTCTTTTATTATGATTATCTTTCTCCCTTTGTAGATTGGCGTCAACAATATATTTTCGCATTTGGAGGAAAAAGTTGGTGATCGAAATTTCTTGAGAAGATTCTGGTGCAACGAAAAACGCCTTTGTTTCAATGGCGTCCATCCCAAATCCTGTATCATTTCCGTAACACTACCTCCCCTGTTTGGCGTTAATACGAGTACAAAACGTGTTGCTCTTCGTTGAACTTTCTCGATGTACTCCGTTAATCCTATCTGATAATGATCCCAGACCGGGCAGTAGTACTCCAAAATTGGACGAACAAGCGTAGAATAGGCAGTCTCTTTCGTAGATCTAATGCATCTTCTTAGTGTTCTGCCAATAAAACGCAGTTTTTAGACTGCGTTCCCCACAATATTTTCTACGTGTTCTTTCTAATTTAAATTGTACGTACTTGTAGTTCATAAGTATTTAGTTGAGTTTACGACCTTTAGATTAGACTGATCTATCGTGGAACCGAAGTTTAACAGATTCCTTTCAGCCCTCATGTAAATGACCTCACACTTTTCATTATTTAATGTCGATTGCCAATTTTCCCACCATTCAGATAGCTTTCCTAAATCGATTTGCAATTCGTTTTGATCCTCTAATGAGTTTACTAGACGATAAACTACAGAATAATCTGCAAACAATCTAAGACGGCTGCTCAGATTGTCTCCTAAATCTTTTATACAGATAATCAACAGCAGAGGGCCTATAACACTACTTTTGGGAACGCTAGATATCATTTCTGCTTTACTCGATGACTTTCCGTCAATACTACGAACTGTGCCTTTACTGACAGGAAATTACAAATCCAATCACGTAACTGAGACAGTATTCCATAAGCACGCAATTTCGCAACAAGCCGCTTGTGTGGTACAGTATCAAAAGCCTTTTGAAAATCTATACACACGGGATCAATTTGAAATAGCACTCAACACTTCGTGTGTGTAAAAAGCTACTTGTGTTTTATAAGAACCATGCTTTCCAAATCTGTGTTGACTGCCTGTCAATATTCCGTTCTCTTCGAAGTAATTCATAGTGTTAGAACACAATATATAATCCAAACCTGAAGTAAGGCTAACAATTTAAATTTTGTTATAAATACTGTTTGTTTTTAAGTAACAGACACGAGGATAACTATGTAGTACAAAAATGTCCTGTAAGTTACGTGGCCCTTTATACATCCTTATTCAGTTTCTAAACGGTTCACGGCTTCTGGTTTCTAGGTGAATGTAGTAAGTCACTGATAGCATAAACAAACAGTGTAATCGAAATGAGGTAACGTCCGATTGGTATACAACACATCTAACATTCAGGTACACTATGTGACCAAGGCTACTAGGACAGCAACCGTAGTCTACGCTTGCTTATGACAGTCTACGGTAGCCTACGGTAGTTTTACAAATCTAAGACTGGGTCAGATAGGAAGGCCTCGTGGGTCTGTACGTTGACTGGATAGATTGCTGCTACATTTGCTTCACTTTTACCCCCACGGCCGCCCCCCCCCCCCCCCCCACCACCACCCACCCGTTGCCCTTTCCTTTTATGGCCTGCCTGTAAGTTATGCCTTCAAAAGCTATAATCTGTTTAAGAAGCCTGTGCCTACAATAATTTCGCCAACGTCGATGGTTTGAGGAGTGACCACCAATAGAAGTACACGGAGATCGATGATCTACAGTCCACAATGTCATGTGAAGCTGCACAGTACGCATATCTTTCCTGCGTACGGCATTGTTTGCTGCCATGGTCATATTGTAAACGTCTATAGCACTGTGCAAACTTGCTGACGTATGGCTCGACGGGTCAACGAACTATGTGAATGTGCATACAGTTAGGTTACCTCTTATATCTGAAAGTAATTACACACAGTAGCATTAATTTTCCCATTATAGTATCGTCCTCTTTTGTCTTATTACAGCACCTCATGATTGATAAACTTTAATCCCACACAATATGACACTTAATATTTCTTGTTCTTGTAGTATTTCTTGTTGAAGCAATTTCTTTTCTTGTAATAATAAATCAGGTAACATATGGCTAGAGATTATTTATTGAAAAAACTGACCTTTGTACGAGGTTGTTAGCGACCAAGGTAGAGCAGACTTCAGTACTGATTCTATTACGTCCCGCAGGAGCCACACTGGTGACACTACACCCAATTCCGGTTTCCTACCGACGGATAAGGTTGCCGAATGAGACAGAGGGCAACTGTGCAGCCTTCCGATCCATGCTTTTCACAAACGCACTATATGACTCCATATCATACTGCTCATATAAAGTCACTGCTTGTGGCACAAACTGCTGCGTTTCGATTACGGTTGTTCCTCTTGTATGGAATGGTATCGGAGGTAGAGGTGACATGTCCAGGAACATTTGCTGTTCTGTCTTAACTACTATCCGAGTTTTCTTCACATGTTCGTCTTATTCCGCTCTTGATTCTCTTGATTTTTGTGGCGTGGCATGTCTTCTTCATTCGCAAATACTGAACAAACAGGATATGTTGCCGCTGGTACCTGCAGGGCCGCAGACTCTAGATATAGGTGATTAATGACATGTATAGCTGATGTAACTGCTTTGGAAGTAGTTTTCTTCTGATGCACTCAATGCAAGGTAACCTGGGCACGAACACTGGCAATAGCAGCACACTTCCGAATTGGTGTTCAACAGACTACGTTACACCTGCTCGAGTTTCCTTCCGACTAAATCGTTCACACCCGTCTCTCAGAGCAGACTCTGACTTGGTTTAATGAGTCGGAATAGAATCTGCTATGTGTATTCCATGCAATGCGGAGTGAATTGTACAGGCATTCAACCTATAAAAATTCTGCATTTGACGATGATGCTTGGCATATAATACAATTAAACAAATTGCGCTGTTGAAACGTTTTTTATGTATTCCATTCACCATAAAGGCTGAAGATTTATATTACCTATTGAGAACTGTATATGGCTTACTTTCCTTATTCCATAGTAGCAATATTATCGGAATATATAATTACAGGCTGCATAATGACTTATGAAGCACGTTCATGAACATCTTCAAAAGTACTTTTGTAACTGATCATTAGAAACTTTTGTGTCATTCTCGACGTCTATGATGCAATTGAGCTCGTCTTCAACAATCTAATTAATTTTCCGTAATGAGCATGAGATAATGATGGATATATTACAGTAATCACTCACGATTATCGCAAGTGGTTGCCTTAGATGTGCTTCGTATCAAACTTTCACCCTTGATTGAGTTTTTAGCGGAAAAGAAGTATAGCCATTGGCTGGTTAATTCATTTAAAAATGCGTAACATAGCTACTGCAGACAGTCGATTCGTGACGGCTGTCGTATATTATGTGTGACTGGCAAAAGCATCGTATCAGTCTCTAGGTACGCAATGAAGACGAAGAAGAGCAATGTCCTATAGTTTTACTCGATGCTTGTTAGCTCATTTGAAATGCTCTTTAAATGTGCGTACCTGGCTCCAGATGTAAGTTGCTAGCCGTTAGATATCGTTAAGGAAATCCGTCACTAGACAGGCTGAAGGCTATCCGCTAACGCGACTGCAGAAATCATATCAGCACTGAGGGCCTCGGTAGAAAAAGTGTCGCATCAGCAGCGCAGAGCAGCGGCATCTCAGCGTCAGCGCGTTTCTCACTTGAGAGGAATGGCAAAATTCCGCTTCCGTCATCGATTCCTCGCAAGTGCCAATTCTCTGGAAGCCATGTTACCAGCGCCGAAGTCCGCGCCACTCCTAACCCACATTCCGAATTCAAGATGCCTATCCTCAAAAATCACCTTATTCACCACATCAAAGTGCTTCATAATACACTGAAAACTGTTGTCTTCATGTTTCTTTAGCGCATTACAGTAAATTACCGTATATTGACGGAATTTTGATGGTTTTGTCACTGGAGCTGTAATGAATACAATTGCTTTGAATGGTCGCTATCCATGGGAACAGGTGATATTCCTATGAAGACTAACAACGGGACAACATAGCAATGGGGCTTTTGTATATTTTTATATATGCGGTAGATGAAGTTTAGAACACGATTATTAATCATCAAAATCAGTTCGATGCGACTCTCACAAACTCTTCAGAAAATCGATTCTAAACGTAACGACCGTCTTTAATACGACAAATGAAGGTAATTTTTTCCCGATAGGTCATGTCCTCCCCTACCACGATTCCCGGTCTGCCAAAATTTCGAACGAAGGTGTCTCTTCCATGAACGTTCCTCGAAGCGTAAAATACATACTGATGTAAGAGAATTTAGTTTGTAATGGTTTTTTTCTAAATTCAAATAATCTTTTGTAGAAGATCTGTAACTCAGAATTTACGTTTCCAATGAGCACCAGATTTCTGTGTGCAATATGTAATTAGAAACGAGAAGACGTGCATTGCATTTAAATGACGTAGGTACTCGAACTGAAAGAAAACTAAAAAGAAAAATTAATAAGCGGAACGAGACTCGAACAAGCGATTACTAGTCGCCAGTGCTACTCATTTCTTACCCTTTCATATATTTCAAACTTTGCTGAATTACTAATAGGACAGGAATCTGTGTTTAAAAATATGCATCAGTCGGGAATCGAACCTAAAACCCCTAGCTGGTAGGAGAATGTTCTACCACACACCGACAAGGCGTCTCAAGAAAAGTATGTTACAGACTGTCGGGAAACTTCAAAGTCGACGTTATGGATTTTTTTAAATAGCGTTGAAATATTTTGGAGAATTAATGTGTGGGTCAAAATTGCGTGTACCATAAATATAGAATATTAAAAGTTCCTGATTTCCGTGTAGTGCCCTTGAAAGACGGATTGGATAGTTTATTGTATTTATAAAAACAACACGTGGTGCTCTAAAATCTCTAATAAACAAGGGAGTGATGTCCATAAGGTCAATAATAGCGCTTGACTGCGTACAGATATCCACTTTTGTCATCAAATATGTTTTCTATTACATGATTTTAACTAAAGTCTTACCGTACTGGCAACAATTTCGACATGTCTGACTTGTAGTTTGGATGTATTTGGTGTTTGTATACTGAGTTAAATAATATACGTATCTTGTAGACAACCATTTCAAGGACTTTTCAGTATTATCATCATATTGTCAGTAAAAAGTCAATCTGTACGAAAGTTACACTACTTTTGAATAGTAGTATTCCTTTTGGTGGTATGATGTCAGAGATTTGTTAATACTATTTTGTTTTGACTTCTTTTAAAATAATATTTCCTGGCCAAGTCGACCCTTCATATAAGTATGTGGGGTATTCGAATTCAAAATCTGAAGAGCACCATAAAATTCGTAGTAAACTTGGCGAGTTTATAGCACCGTGTCTCAGTCACTCGAAAATAGTGAAACACGTGAATCGCTATTGAGTTTCAAATGGGTGTGTAATGTCTGGTCTCGCGCTTCAGAAGCGTTTACTGAAAATGAGTCCGGCGCAAGATATTCTGCTTTCGCGCAGCTGTTTCTCGGTCACGTTTTTGCATATTCCGTACCCAAGTAACACTCAAAGAAAGTATCCAGAACATATAAATTTTACTGTCGAAGAACTACATGGATTGCGAGTGGTTTTTAAGTCATATTTGTGGAACTAAACCATCAAGAGGAGGTAGCAAAATATTATATCTTTGCCATCTGTGGACGAAAACGCATCGAAGACGAAGACCATGGACATCGTGAGTTTAGTAGATGCTACAAGCTGCAGTAACTACGTCATGTGACCATCGTCCAAGTTAAGTCGGCCTAAGGAGAATAAGAAGAGGGTGGTAGAACCTTCGCAAACCCACTGCTGCCAGACACTTGATATTCGGCCGAAATCGTCGTCCCACTGTGCTGTAGTACTGAATAAGGTAGTAGGCTCGGAACATTTCCTCTCCTTAACTGTGTTATCCTGGACAGTGTGACTGGTTGCGTCCTGTGAGAGACGCTGGAGCGTCAGATGTCAGTTCCTTCTACTTGGTTTACTTTCTTGCGTATACAAGGATCCGGTAATTTAAGTTGTATTAATGTATGATGACCAGTAAATGAAGTAAGTACTGTGCTTACATTTTCTGTGTGATTTTACAGTTTACTGCATAAATTCCTTGCGTGTTCGCATATGTATGAGGTGCAATCCTGCGTTTTATTTAACTGTGTAGTATAGATCCACGCGGTCTGTAACGCAGTTTTCATTTGTTTTCAACAACCAACGACCGTTGGAGGCCGCTCACTCAGACGCCAACTGCCGCTTGTGACACGCCAGGAGAGCAGCACGTTACGTAGTTAGCTTTGTCTGTGTGCTTTCACACTTAATTTTCAACTTTGAATTAGCAGGACGGATACGTTTTGTGCATACTGTGTGCGGATGCAAGACAAGCTGGCCGCAGTTCGCGAGCAGATGAAAACGGTGTTACCTGATATCAGCTATCTGCAGGCTTCTGCCTTGGGGTGCAGTAGCGGGGTATAATCTGGCGCGTCACAGCGGGCACCTCAGGTGTTGCTTGCTTCATTCAAGGCCTCTGCTACCGAGGCGCCTTGCAGCCTGCCCGACGCGGGGGATCCGACCTCACCTCAAGTTGAGTGGTTGAGTGTAACGCATTCGCGTCGCTGGATGTGGGGAGTCAGTGTGGGGACTCACTGTCTGGCCTCGCCCTTTCACCCTGTGAATGCACAGGTGGCCGCGAACTATTAGACGTGTTGTAGAGTCCCTTAATGAAAATAGCATCCATGGCTGGAAAGAAATCAAATATGTGCTCTATATGTCTGCCGGGGCCAACATCAGAGATGTGGAGAAAGCCCTGCCTGAAATTATGGAGGATGCAGGATGCAGTCATCTGCGAATTGAGGCTAGTGTACCAACAGTGACGCCCGTCTCTTGCGTTCTAAAACTATCCTCAGTCCGTAAGGGCGGCTGGCAGAAGTGATGCAGCCTGCTATCCTCGCTAGTGGGGTGCAGGCAGAGATCAGTATTGGCAGTGTCATACCCACTTTAATGGGGGACATTTTGCTTGCAGCCAAAAGGTGGATCTCAGCCAGAGTCGCCATCGATTCCGTGACGGTCTTAGGTGAAGATTTCTGAACCTGTATTATGAGGTGGAGAATTGTAATACGTCAGAGGTGGCTATATACAGGAAACTACTAGTCGGGAAGCAATGTAGTTGTGAATTGCACATTATTTTTTTTCAGGTTAGGTCCTCGCAGAACGAAGTAATATAGTGTAGAAAGTAAAGGTATTTCGGCTGTGAAAAGTTTAACAGTAAACTCTCGAAGCATTTTTAGCGTAGTTCCGGCATTTACATCCCTCCAGGAATGTTGTGACACTCAAAGCATTATCGGAAATGGGAATTGGGTGAAACTCAAAAGAAAAAAACTCCGAAGTTTTTAACGAGGTGTGGGATTTATATAGTAAAGACAGGTTAGACGCCATAGGGGTGGAAGTGCTCACTGCAGTCGACTAAAATACTACCTCAACCGGGATTGAAATCGAGTCTAACTATGAAGTTATCTGGACAAAAGTAACCGGCCTATGTGAACAAGAGTTAATCATCGGCATTTTTCCGCCGTAACAGTCGTAGAAACATTCAAAGGAAGCCCATGTTCAGCAGCGCGTAGCTACCTCGAACTTGCAATATTAGTTGGAGACGAATTTAACACACCAAGCACAGAACAGGACGTCGATGAATTCACTGCAGGTGATACAGACAAAGGCTCTTTGTAGTACTTCTGAACACACTTTTCGAAAACTGTTTAGAGCAGCTGGTTCGACAACCCACATTAAATGGAGATATTTTAGACATTCTACCTATAAACAGACTTGACCCTATAACACGTCTGTACAGAGCCAGGGATTAGCGACCATGCTGCCATCGTACCGGCGATCACTACTAAAGTTGAAAAATCCGTCAAGGAGACTACGGGAGTACTTACGCTGCAAAGAGCAGAGAAGTAGTTTTTAGCATCCTACTAGGACAGTGAATGGTATCATTAGGTTTCACACCGGCCAGAGTGGCCGAGCGGTTCTAGGCGCTTCAGTCTGGAACCGCGCGATCGCTACGGCCACAGGTTCGAATCCTGCCTCGGGCATGGATGTGTGTGAAGCCCTTAGGTTCTTTAGGTTTAAGTATTTCTAAGTTCTAGGGGACTGATGACCTCAGATGTTAAGTCCCATAGTGCTCAGAGCCATTTGAACCATTTAAACCATTACGTATCAATATGTGGATGTAGAGGAATGATGGGCTAAGAGTAAACAGATAGTAGGTCATGTTCAGGAGAAGTAAGTGCTCAGAATGTCTATTATGCAAGGGAATGATGCACAGTGTTTTAATAACAAATTTCTGAAAATGCTGAACAAACAGAGAATGTTGCACCTTAGGTTCAAGAAATAACGTGGAAATGTGGACACACCAAAGGTAGTAAAAATTCGTGTGTGTATAAAAAGATTGACCCACGAACCATGCAGCGACTTCCACCGTCATATCTTAGCGAAGGATGTCGCCGAGAACCCAATAAAATTCTGGTCCTATGGGAAATTGCTTAAGGGGGTCGAAGCCTCATGTCTAGTCACACGTCTGCCTGTCTGGTTTGGCCACAGAAGATAATAAAACGGAAGCCGAAGTCTGAAATATCGTGTTTAGGCAGTCACTCAAACAAAAGGATCGTACATTCATACCATCGTTTGACCACTCATGGTCCCGTATGAAGAATACCGAAGCGGTATGCCTGGCGTTAGGAATAAACTGAAAGAGCTGAAAACTAATAGGTGGACAGCTCCAAACGGAATGCCAATTCGGCTTTAAGGAGAGTATTTTATGTCATTGGTACCTTACTTAGCTTGCATTTACTGCGGATTTCTTGCCCAGTGGAAAGTCCCAAGAGAATGGAAAATTTACTCCAGTACATAAGAATGGTAAAGGAACGGACCTGAAAGATTGGAGCCATATTCTTAACATTGGTATGCTGCAGAATTCTGAATATGTTCTAAGTTCGAACACAGAAAATTTTCATCAGACAGATAACCTTCCGTTCACAAATCAGTAAGTATTCAGAAAGTACCGTTCTTGCGAAACTCGGCTTGCCATTCTCGAACGATATCCTACGGACCATGGACATAGGGCAATAGGCAGACTCCACAGGCCTAACTTTCCGAAAAGCGTGTGACACGGTAACGCACTGCAGACTGTTAACGAAATTCCGAGCACACGGAATAGGTTTGCAGATAAATGAGTGGCTCGAAGACTTCTTGAGTAACAGATCCGAGAACGTTGTCGTCGATGGCGACTGTTCGTCAGAGACAAGCGTATCCTCGGGAGTGCTTCGGGCAACTGTGATAGCAGCGCTCTAGTTCCCTATGAATACAAATGATCTGACGGATGGTGTGAGCAACAACCTTCAACGGTTTGTTGGTGCCTTTGAAGTGGAGGTATTGTCCTTGAGTTACTGTAGAGCGACGCAGGATGGCTTTGACAGAATTTCTATTTGGAGGAATGAATGGCAGCTTTAAATGTAGCAAACTGGAAGTTAATGCAGACGAACAGGAAAAGAATCAAGTAATTTTCGAATACAGTGTCAGTGATGTGCTTCTTAACAAATTTGCTTCGATTAAATATCTTTGCGTATTTGCGATATCAAATGGAACGATCATGTAAGGACAGTTGTATGGAAGGTAAATAGTCGACAACTTTTAGGAAAGTCGACTTTTAGGAAAGTCCTCTGCAAAGGAGGCCACGTATAGAACGCCTGTGCGATCCATTGTTCAGTGCTACTAGAGTGTTCCGAATCCCAAAAGGTCGGATTACAGAAAGACATTGAAGCTATTCAGAAGCGTATTGGCAGTTTTGTTGCCGACAGATTCGACAAACACACAAGAGTACTGAGTTGCTTCATGATCTCAAACTGGAATCTCTGGAGGGAAGACGAAGCTCATTTCCGGAATCACTTTTAAGGAAATTTAGAGAAGTAGTGTTGGGTGCAGCTAATTGGAGAACAATTCTACTTCCGCAACATACATTTCACTTAAATACCACGAAGACAAGATAAGAGGCGTGAGGCTGGTACGAAGGCCTATACAGAATCGTTTTCCTCTCGCTCCATTTGACAGTATAAAACGGAATACAATAACTAGTAGTGATACATGGTATCCTTCGCTACTACAGCCGATTTTGAAAAGTTAAGGGCATGCGGAAATATCTAAGCAATTGTCTGTAACAATATGACGTGGTTGCATGTAGTTGTGACAATAAGGAATCAAATTCTGTGCACACAGAACGCAAGGAAGTTCTAAAATTTATGCATAAACGTCGCTGAGTACACGGCGTTGACAGAGTTGGTATTTATACCTATCTTCTGTTAGACTAACTCCTCCTTCCCACTCTCTCATTCCAGCTCCTCCATTTCCCTCTCTGTCCATCTCCTCCACCCCAAGCGTCCTTCACTTCCTCCACCCTACACTCCCTGCCTATCAGCTCCTGCTCCTCTCTCTATCTATCTCGGCTTGCCCATCCACTGTCCATCAGCTTCTCTTCCCTCTATCAGTCTGCTCCTTGCCCCTCTGTCCATCTCCACCTCCTCCTCTGTATGTCTACCCTCTCCTCCCTTCTCCCTTTGTCCATCTCCTTCTCCCCCTCTCTGTCCATCTCCTATCTCTCTCTCTCTCTCTTTCTCTCTCTCTCTCTTTCCATCTCCTCCTCCTCCCCTCCCACTGTTATCTTCTTCTCCCTTCTCTCTCTGTCCTTCACCTCCTCTTCCCTTCCTCTGCCCGTTTTTCCCCCTTCCCCTCTCTGTTCATCCACTGCTCTACCCTTATCTGTGTTCAACTGCTCCTTGTCCCTCTCTCTAAGTTCGTCCAGCTACTCGTCCCCCCCTTCTCTCTCCCGGTTATCCCTACATCAACAGGACGTTGCTGGTTCATACCCCACAGTATTTATTTCGAGATAGTAACATGTGTATCAAATTCGATCTAAATCGATCCAGGTTTTTAGGAAGAGCTTTTCACCAATCGTTCCCGTACGTACATGTTACACATATTTCCCATATATTTAACATATTTCTCATGTACTTGTACAGATATGCAGCTGTATTGAATTTCGGCCTGCACTTTCTCTTCCACGCAGCTTAATATTTATGATGTCATATCTCCGGATCTGTGTGTCGTACAATGACATATTTTTGTAGGTACACCTATTTTTGTAGGTATACGTGAACAGTGTCTGAAAAATTGGTGAGTAATATGGTTAGAAGTAAAGAAGTAATACTGAGACGGCATGCCCGATGCTGCAGTTTAATGCATGAACAGCGAAATTGTGGGAAGCGACAAACTTCATTCTTTTCGTGATTTTTTTAGAGCTTGTGTGCGAGAAAACGTTACGTAAAAGTTTGAAATTTTTTCTAATATTTGTTGTAAGCCACTAAGTGCTCTCATTTTCAAATGCTGGATGAATATAATCTAGCTATTTGCTCTTCATTAAATACACAACTTTGTCATCCACACCCCCATCCCTTTCATAGGTAGTTGGTTTTCAAGCCCACAGCGATTGTTACCACACAATAAGTGACATGTGTCTCAAGTTTTGTTTAAATTCGTCCAGTGGTTTAGGAGGAGATTTGGAACATAGGTGCAAGTATAGATAGGTATGTCAATTTTCACATTCTGTACGTATTAATCTTCAGCAAGTATACGGTAAAAGGATGGGCATCTTCCCAGCCATAATATTTATGCAAGTAATCGCTCAATTAAAGGCCCTATTTTGTACTGTATGTAACTATCGGTGAAAAATAGGAAAACATAAAACCTTGTTGTGAGACACCCATTTAACACAAAACGGGGGCAGTCTCCGTTGAAACTCTACATAACAAGTCAGTTAATGGTATTGTGTGGCTATTGACACCATTTCACGTTCATCCCGCTAAAGAAACTTCCAAATTGTCGTGTTAGATACTTTGCTACGAGACCCAAACCCACGGAAGCCGTGTAACACCACCTCACATAAATATATGGCTCTATAATGGATCTAAAAGAGGCGGTGGTTCTGACGGGTTTTAGTGCAGGTGACTGCTCTTTCATCCTACGAATTACGCTCATTTCCCACAACTTCCAGTTATGGTTTATGAGGGATTAGTTTAAGTGATTGCAGGTTTAGGACAGTAATTAATAGCGAGCAAGTACCGACGCTGCACGTCGCTGCATTGGTCCTCAGCTTCAGCTTTCCACACAAACAAACCAAGCGTACACGTAACACAAAGTGTGTTTATGAAAGACCTGTTTAGTAATTTATATTATCACATAGTCGATACATGTATTGTAAGCCATTTCATACTACGCTTGTTTTTCGGTATGATTAGTAAACATCAATCACTATTGCTTTTCTTAAAACATGTAATCTAAATAATTCGTTGTGTCATTTATGACCTCGTACTTCGTGTAAAAAGGATGGTACAAGTGCATTATGCAGAACTTTATTAACATTTTTCTTCTGAAGTAGTTCAGGTCTTGCGTAAATATACTTGTCAAATCGTATTGACACCTATAAAGATGAAGATGTCTTCCACAAATCCGTACCACACGATTTTATCTGTGTATTGTAACCAACTGTAATTAACTTCTTTTTGTTTCGGTTTGCCTTCTATTTGCCGGTAGTCGAAAACAGCGTAGCTGTTGCGCGTTTACGTGGGGAACGACATGAATTAAGTATTTTGAATACTGAGATGCGTGGTCCTGCTATGTAGGGGACCACAACCAAATGAACGTATGTTTCAGTTATTCAAATTTGAAGCAACGATTTCACATATTTTGCATCATACGTCGTACATGACGTTTTACGGCGAAGAATAAAAAATGAGTATATTAAATACTACTGAAATAATGAAAATTGTCACAGCGTAAGGACACATTATACGGGAAAGGTAGTCGCAGTCCAACAAGTCAAGACATACACTTTCTTGGTACGCTTGATCATTTTAGCGAGATTTCGAATCAGTACAGCAGTGGAGCTTATTACTACTATCCTACATCTTTGTACTAACTGAACTCCAAGTGTTATTCTGGTTTGTCGCACTATCACGGCAGTGTTGACCAGCAACGGGAGGATAAGTCACTAATGTCACCCACTCAATGGGTCTGCCTTCCCTCCTCTGCATTTTTCTATATCTGAGTAAACAGGCTACTCCCTCTTAACCCAGTTACAACTCGGTAATGGACTTTTTATGAGAAGGCCAGAGTCGGAAACGTAAGCAGGCGACAGCCGTGCTGCTGGGTCGTACGTGACGTCATTACGCTACGCCTGGCACCAGCATTAGTAACACGTGACCGAGTTTATCACTTATTTAGTCTGTGAGGAAATAAATTCAGTACATTTCCTTATTACTTCAGATATGCGTCAAATGTCATCGTTGCGGTAAGCGCAGCTACTTTTTCTTCATTTATTTTAGAAATTAATGATATTACGTTGAATCTTCAGAGAATTCTGTGCGATTTTCAAGAATAAGTTTTACGAGAAGTGAAACTATCAATACATCGCACTCAGAAACTCGGGAAAAATTACCTGTACTTTCACGCTTCTTTCGCGTAATTTCAAAGGCAGACAAGAGAAATATTCAATATTTTTAACGATGCATTGTGTTTCATTTAGTCAGCTGATTGTTTAGTGCAGATCCATTTCTGTACATATTTAGCAGAAGAATCAACTTCACATATGACTGAAAGTTCAGCAATACAGTTTCTCATTTTTACAAGAATTCCGAAGCGTTTTTTTTCGCAACCACTGGAAAATTGCGCCGCACAATCAGCAGTTCATTTAAAATTTTGATTTTTCAGTCCCTGCTACTTTCAGTGTAAGATCATCTTGTCTTCTGAGACATTAAACCGGTTTTTTGGTAAACAGTCATTCAACATTTGTATTACATGTGCTCATACGCTAGTATGAGCGGTCAGTGTCGCTATTAACATTATGCAGTCCAGTGGCGCTACGTTGGTGTCATGTGAAAACTATCGGGAAAATGCAGCTGGCACCACATTTGTGTCGTGAGCAGAACAAGCGGGCAAGCGCTGACGATATCACTCTGGTGCTGTGATTAAAGCTGTAAAACGAACGCCAATATCACGTGTGTCCTATGTTAAGAAACAATAAGCTACAGACAAATGAGCAAGTGGTTTGCTTGTATAAAACCTCGTACTCTTTGATAACGGCAAACGAAGAATAAGACACAGTTACACGTGATGACTGCGCGGACAGATTGTCTGATATTCCAGCTGTATTTGAGGATTGCGAAGAAGTAGAGGACATTACATAGCCAGAAAAACAGACTGAAGCAGAATATCCGAATGACTATGAAATACGTTCACGGAGAATTCAGCGAACGCCACAGTTGCCAAATGATGTGGATGAATAAGAGGAAGATGACAGTATACGTAGAGTGGTTAGATGTTGATTTTCCGAGGGCCAATAATGAATTTGAAGGATCCAGAGGTCGTAACGTATTTCCGATGGATATACAGAGCGTCGAGAATTTCATTGAATTAATTATAGGGAGATATTTGTTTGGACTTATTAGTATCGAAACAAATACTGACCACAATCAAAATTCAAACAGGGGGGAAGTCAGAGAATAAAAGTGCAAAATTTGTCGACATGAAGGCAGTGGAACTTAGAGAATGGTTTAGGTTTGTCATTCTGAGAATCATAATAAGAAACAATGATGGACTCCTGTTTGCAATATTGGAAATAGAAGTATTTCGCAAAACTATGTCTCGTAATAGATTTCGACAAATATAACCATTTTACAGGTTTGGGGTAACAATAATAGCCCGGATAATGCCGACGAACTGTTCGAAATGCAAACTATAATTGATTATTCCTCTAAAAAGTCTTAAAAAATTTTAACCATGGTCAAAATATGTCGATCGATGAAGGAATGATACAATGTCGTGGAAGATCACGTTTTAAAATGTATAGTCCATCGACAATTATACAGTGTGGTGTACTCGTCCTGACGCTGTGAGATTCCTCCGTGGGATGTATTTTCTCTTTCAAAATATACTCTGGCGTTGGACGGGATACAGTGATGGAACTCTAGACACACGTTTTGGGAAAATGGCACAATCTATACATGGATAATTACTACAACAGTGTAGAGCTTATGGAGCATTCGCTTTCAAAGAAAATTAGGGTTTGTTGAACGCTGCAGTAAAACAGGATTTCTAGCAAAGTTACAGAACACAAAAGTAAACTTGTTTGAAACTAAATATCAATGAAAAAGTGATATACTCACACAACTATAGAGAACATCGAGGAACAAAATGATCTGAATAATTTCTGCCATACATAATACCAATTTCGTTAACAAGCAAAAAATTTGTAGAAAAACCAATCGTACGATTCAGAAATCGGAGAATGTAAGGGAATATAATAATTACATGAAGAAAGTGTATCAGGCAAACCAATTCCATATAACATTACAATGCGGGATGCAAGAGTCTCCGACTCCATGATTTTTTTGTTGACAATATGCGAATCTCGGATCAAGGATCATTTACAGGTCTCAACTACATAGCGTGCTTCCAATCGTGATTCAGTCAACATACTTTTCAGGCAGCTAAAGCTACAACGAGAAGCACTAAGGTGCCACGCATGTAAAAAAAAAAAAAAAAAAAAAAAGATTAGGGCAATAAAAGTAATGTGTAAGTCTTGTAGAGTCTTGTTACGCCTCGGAGATGGTTTTGCTTCCTATCATTTAGAAGAGGAATACTAAATATTGAAGAAAATATCAGTTAGCAGTGAATAAATATTTCAAACAAGAAAATCTTGCATTTGGTTACATACAGTGAAACATGTTACTGCGAGGCAGATTGGGAACGCAAAAGCAACAACCGATAAAAAAAACTATTCAGAAACTGTGTAAATAGTTGTAACAACTAACTGTTCGCAACATATAAAAAAAAATTGTTATGGGGTGGATCGACCACATTAAAAATGGACAAAAGAAATAGCAGAAAGCAACTGACATAAAAAAGAAACACTCAGAAACAGGTTTGACTTTATATCCCCCAAATTTCTGGAAAATAGAGGGACAGGATTGAGGTCTCATGGGAACTGACGATGAGTTTCGTAAAATTTGAGACTGTGTGATCTGAAGACCCCGAAAAGCCGCCGGCAAGAACCGACACGATCAGAGTCAGTCGTACCGGCATCAAACAAAAGAATCGCCATCAAACATGCGGACGGCATAGTTTTGATCGGGTCGCAATTAACCTTGAACAGTGACACTGAGATCATGAATATAAGGGAAAATAGTTAATTAAATTCGAGGAACTCTATGAGACTTCGAAGGCCTTAAATATCACAAAATTACTGTTTCGAGTGTTGTTGTCGTTTGAGATGGGTAATTGAAATAAAGTTTATTCGTTGCCAAAACTCAGTGACATTCTAGCAACTGGTGCATCACATCGTTTTTGTGTATTTGCTTGCAGTTGCCATAACACAATGTATGTAATTAAGTATTAAGAAATTGTCATTTAATTGGAATATGTTTTGCATCTCCAACAAACCACAATGATAAACAGAGTACAACACACTAGGATCTTCTTATCATAATACCGTGACTGAAATCCAGATAGCGCTTGGTACACCACACCAGGATACTAGGTTTTATTGTTAAGGACTTATAAATATTTCCTACTATTTTTCATTGATCAGGCTTCGTTTACACATATAATCATACCTTGACTATCTGATCCTATTTATCGCTTATCGCCTTCTTACTTGTCACCGTTTTACCTCTTGCTAACGTTGAAAGAGAGATAATCAGAGACGTCTCAAAAGATGATATTATATATATAACGGCGCTGGTCTCACTACTTAGAAACTGATTTTCATGGCGTTTTAGTATGCATTTATTTTTCAATCTTAAATTGCGTCCTTAGTCTGTGACTAGTATCATCATAAAAGGTTCAAATGGCTCCAAGCACTATGGGACTTAACATCTGAGTCATCAGTCCCCTAGACTTAGAACAACTTAAACCTAACTAACATAAGGACATCACACACATCCTTGCCCGAGGCAGGATTCGAACCTGCGACAGTAGCAGCAGTGCGGTTCCTGACTAAAGCGCCTAGAACAGCTCGGCCACAGAGGCCGGCTAGTATCACCATTTCAATGACTGTGGACCAGCTGTTTAGTTTTCAGTGTGACATTTACCGTAAGATGAGTAACAGCTTCACTGTTTTTGTCTTGCTGATGAGCGATAGAAAACGTCTGTAGTATTTATTTTATTTATTAATTTATTTATTTATTTATTGTTCCGTAGGACCAAATTAAGGAGAAGTCTCCATGGTCATGGAACGAGTCAATACATTAAATTATAACACGATATTAGAAACAGATAAAATGAAATATGAAAAAAACATATTCAGGTGACAAGTCGTAAGTTTAAATGAAGACAATCAACAATGTAACACTGGAATTTGCTTAATTTTTTATCTCTTCCACGAGCTTCTCGACAGAATAGACTGATAGTTCACTGTTACTGAGTTGATAGAATTTCAGAAATCTTCTTACTGTATTAGGATATAATCAAGGAGAAGGAAAGCGAATCAAAAGCTACGTTTTATTCGTTTTGTAAACCTTGTCAAGGAACGAGAGTGGTAGGATGTTTATAGTGCCGATAACATAGATGATAAATATAGTGTTTTCCTTAAAACATTTCTCATGCTCAGTGCTTTCCATTAGAACGTTCTAAACGGGCTACTAGCAGTAATAGGCAGCCCAGATGCCTGACTAGTGGGATAAGGATATCATGTAGAACAAAGTGGGAATTATATCAAAATGTTAGAAGTAGTCACAATCAAGCTACAGTAGCCCATTACAAACAATATTTTAAGATGCTTAAAAATGTTATTAGAAAGACAAAGAGTATGTGGTACGCAAATAAAATAGCTAATTCCAGGATAAAATTAAAACCATATGGTCAGTTGTGAAGGAAATGTCTGGTCAACCGTACAAGGTCGACGACATAAAGTCGGTTCGCAGTAAAAATATTTCTGTTACTGATAAATCAGATATATGTGCAGTACTTGACAATCATTTTTGGAGCATTGTTGGTGAATTAAATAAAAATTTAGTTTCTACAGAGAATCATATAACTTTCTTGACAAATCCCTTTCCGAGATTGATGTCTGAAAACTCCTCTGTGATACAGACAAGAGAGAGATTGAGTCAATAATATAAACTAACCTCCGGAGATATTAACAAATGCCTGCTCAACACATCCTCTCTACTAGATATATAAATGAAACCCAAGGCGTTATCGACATACCCAGAAGCTTAATATCTTTTAATTGCTAGTCTTGAGCCGAAATTAGAATCATACACTGACTCTCAGAGTAAAATAAGAAATGGAAACAGAAAGGAAAGTTGCACATAATGAAGCAACTATTGGAATGGCGTAAAAGTGCCACGCACATAGAGTCTAGAACAATCTGAAATATTATGCAATATCATGGCAGGAAGTCTATTTACCACAGGAAAGTTTACAATCCAATAAAGCTGTTTCATAGCACGAAGTCATACCGACCTTTAGAATAATAAGTAGTGCGAGAGATACGATCACGCATTCACAAAGATGTCTCATTTATCTCAAAGAGTGATCATCAGACGGTAGTTGCAGTTGGTTGCCTAAATCTCACTATTATCACTATTACACGCTGGTCTACTTTTCCTCCATGTTCCAAATAGGAAAAACGAATATCCGATGTCGTACATGTCAAACATGGATGCTGATACTGGGAATTAGCACAAAAACTTTGATGAGTTTTGATGCTATCTTATTTTAATTTCTGTATAGGCTTCCGGAGGTGCATCAAGAATATTGCACACGGCATTAGAACTTCACAGAGGACTGAAAACATTTGACATCACTTGCTCTGGTGGTGTGAAGCCTGCTGTGGTGGTGTGGAACTTGATGGTGGTCTTTTAGTTCACGGTAACCTTAAGATGTTTCTATACTAGGATACAGTGACCTAATATGTGCAATGAAAATGACCGTACTGTGGACGGAAATAACTTTCGAAATACATCGCTGGTAGTTCTGCGCTACTGTTCATTATAGCTCATACCAAACATTGCACAATATGGAGATAGTCCAGTGGACCTAACGGCCAAAACTATGTCGGATCGTGCTCAACTTATATGATTTCTGGTCTTATCAAGAAATAGTATGCTTATACTGCTGCCTTCCATGCCGCAAGAACATTCATCTCCTATGGCTGAGGTCATGAATTTCATTTGGCGGCTCTTGTCAAAAACAGGATGTTACAATTCACGAATGACAACAACAGTGACCACGTTTCATGCGTTTTGCGGTTGTAGTCTATCATGCAAGGTGTCTCATTTGGTACATGGGTACATAACGGTATTCCTAACAATCATGCCCGGCGACTAGCAGAAAGTGTCTTTTGGTAATTCAACGACCGGTTTCCTTGCATAATTAAACTGGAGATTCATTTCCAGTCATGCTGAATTGAAACATACATGTAACTAAAAGTCTTTCGAAAAGGAAGGATAACATGTTTCCAGATGTAATATGAGAATATACGAAAGGAAAACTGAAAATTCAGTTGAATAAAACTTCGTGAAATATCTTGTCTTTAAAAACAACATATTCATTTACTGACCGAAAGCGTGTTTTCACATTTGCAAGAGATCAATGTTGCTGGCCATCTCTGGAGGAAATAATTTTACTTTCTGAATAACAGGACTAATGCAAAATGTGTGGTCATTTACTTTATCAAAGCTCCCCTCAAATCCGCCTGAACGAACGCAAATACCAGTGACTCCCTAATAGCTGAGCCACCGAACATTAATTTCCAGCGACTAAATTAATCAAGTACCGTTACATTGACACAGTGGCAGACAGGCAAGGCCCGCTGCTTTCCTGGACGTATGCCAGGCTCGTTATCAGCGTCGCATACCTAAATGCGTAATACACCGGCACTGACTTCATTAAATCGTTTTCTCTCTGCGGAGCGATGCAACCACTGCCGCTGCTAGAGTGGAATGTAAATCACTTGGTGCTTTAAAAAGGGCAACAACGTATTGCTCATACAGAAGACAAACAAAATTCATCTAATTTTCCCACGGAAAATGCTACATACAAATTTTTTCTGCTTTCATGACGCGTGCTCTTCACAATGAAATTAGGATGAGGTAATATAGCTCTCAGATGTCGTCTACGGTAAAGACGTGCTTCGTTTTAATCTGGTCACAATCTTCAGTTTACGTCAATACTTTGTGGCAGCGTGAATATGCGCTCTTCGATCATAAGCATTTTAGTTTTTGTTTTGACATGTGCGTTATTTCGTAGTGGCAATAACTACCTATTATACGGAGTTGTGACGAAGCAGAATTGGACTAGTTGATATACACCCCTAATTTATAAGTTAAAGCATACATGATTTATTTTTTCTAGTATTTTTACTAAAAAATTAATGATAATATCGCGATAGTGAGCACACAACACAAAAAAGTATCAGTTTTGCGTTAACAAAAATCCCCTTCTGGACCTTATTATTCAGACCATGCCATTTACTGTTATGATTGTATTGTAATAATTAATTTCACGAGAAATTCAGTAGTTCAAAAGTTATCGTAATTATAAAATTTAGCACAGCCATCTATTTATAAACACAACGTGAATCATTATGCTATTTCTACAGAAAAAACCCCATTCACTGGAATGAATAAATACCCTTTGAAACGTCTCCTTTGAAAAATTATACAAGACTGTGCTTAAACTGACACACAACATTTTTTTAGCGCAACGCAATCTGACTTTTAGTAATCCCTACAAAAGAATGGCCCTGTCTAACATTAACCTATACCTTTCACAAATCACTTACCTCAGAAAAATCTTCGTTACTCGAACTACTGCAATACAGCGAGCGCCACTACTGCCAGATAAATAAAAGATTCAAACTACTTAAGGCACTAACTACGATAGGCGTAGATAGCAAATGAAAGATTTTGATAGAGAAAAAACAATGTATTTACCTCAATAGTGTTCAAAAGTCATAATGTATATAGCAGTTCATGACATCCAGTCTTACAAATTTCAAAACTCCGCCATCTCTCTCCCCACATCCGCCACTGCTGGCTGCTCACCTCCAACTGCGCAACGCTACGCGCTGTTAAAAGCCAGCTGCCCAACACTACAATGGCCAACAACAATGCAAACCAGCCACAGACTGCACACAGCACAGCCAGTGATTTTCATACAGTGCGCTATGTGGCTTTACCAATAAAAAAACCTATACAGTCTACTTACACCCTGATATCAGTAATGTGATTACATTCGTTAGAACTTCATTAATTTATCGGATATTTCAACTACCTCAAACATTCGGAACAGATTATGACTAAAGTACTGTTACATACAGGGATCTATTCGCATACTTTTGTTAATTCGAAGTTTCTGCATCCGATGACACAAATATTATGTGACAATCTTCACCATTGAAAAATTACGTAATTTTCTATTTCATCGTTCGATATGGGTCCCATATTTGCGATCCAGTGAATAAAAGTGTATATACATAGTTTTAACAGGTACTTTTCACATCCAGTGTTTGTTTAACCACATATGACCATAGCTTCAACTGCCAATTAGGAATGAACGTGTTAGCCTACGAGATTTTCAAATTATAACTGATAATCAGATTGCTTGATACTCTAGCACGAGTCTTAATAAGGCCAAAGCTCGCACTATTTGAGTCAGTCTGCTTTGAGTCTGCGTTCAGTCTTAGCTTTAACTTCACTTCGATCAGTACAAGTCTTGGTATCGCAGAGATCGCACCACTGGTTTACATTCCTTCCTCACCATGCTTCGTTTACAGGACAGTATGCAGTGCGTCTCGTATTTGTGTTTATTTACATCAGTCTCTGGAACCGTTATATTGCAGTACAGTGCTGCATAACCAGCACTGTGTGAACTCATCTGCAGGTTGTGGCCGGCCGGGGTGACCGAGCGGTTCTAGGCGCTACATGCTGGTACCGCGCGACCGCTACGGTCGCAGGTTCGAATCCTACCGCGTTCATGGATGTGTGTGATGTTCTTAGGTTAGTTAGGTTTAAGTAGTTCTAAGTTCTAGGGGACTGATGACTTCAGAAGTTAAGTCCCATAGTGCTCAGAGCCATCTGAACCATCTGCAGGTTGTGAGCAGTATTTGTTAGAATACGAGTAACACTCTGTGATTAAATGTACAATTACTGTGACCTTGTGTTGTGGGAATATTACTAATATGTTATGTGCCTGTAATATACTTAATATTTACTTAGATGATTGTCAATGAAGTGTTATTGGCACTATTAATAATGATGCAAGCCGTCGCCTGCTTTAATCACAAATATACGGCTGTGAGATGTTAAATGCTATCATCGTTACATAAAGAAAAGTATAGTATTAACAATAACCTTCAAATCGTGAGCTACACCCTAATTTTTTATATATGAAATTAGCAAATTTACATATGACACTTTATTTGTCTATGACTGCCATTACTTCCAAAACTCAAATTAATAGTGTAATTAATTAATTTAATAAGATTGAACCTAAACCTCCTGGTGTACCCATGTACCACCACAATAAAATAAAAACAGTGGATCGTTTATGGAGTATGAATGAGAACAGTGGGATATTTAAGTTACCAAAATAATAAGAAGTTTTTGTAACTAGAACTAGCTTAATGACAAATTTTTGTAACTACAACTTACACAAAAATGATAAACACAAATCCGGAAAGAAATGGTGTTTGATTGGCAAAGCGTATGTTGGGGTGGAAGATATACAGACTGTTACCTGAATTAATCCTTTTTACAAGGCAATCTGACTTCGCTTAACTCCAAGCCGGTGCAGCATTACTTTACCCTTTCTCCCTTGATTCAGGCGGCAGCAGAAAACGGCACGCTGTGGACGAGGAGCAGCGCGTTGCTGCAGTTGTAAAGTTGTGACGCGCCCACGAAAATTTGCAGACTACGGGACCCGGCGTTCTGATTATCAGAACCCGGGAAACTTCCCTATTACAATCCTGAAATCCCGGTACAGTTCAGTGTTAGGTGCACCCATTCGCTGGTCTTGCCAGACCAATTTGACTCACAGGAACAATGGTGCGTGCTGGAATTGTCAAACATCAGATTGCCGTCCTAGGACGAATATGTTCAACCTTGTGACAAATGATACATCCGAGATGATATGCAGTTCCACTATCCGTGCAGTTAGAATCTGCCACTGGCTCTTAGTCCACTACCAGATACAGACCACAAGTCTCACACACTAGAGAAAGATCTGAAGTTCTCTACCAGCGATGGAGCAGAAGACGAAGAAAGAAAAGAGTCACAAAGACCTTCCACCAGTCCACGGTGAAGAAGCTGAGCTGGCAAAAACGAAACTGCCCCATCATTGTACAAACCAATCAAGCCATCCTCTACTCGTTGAATCTCCCTTATTGACTGTTCTGTGGCACTGGTAGCCAATTCAGACACAGCACCAGGGTTCCCACGCTGGGGGCGCGAGCTCTCACTTTGCATATCCTGGGAGGAGCTAATCAGCGACTCCAAATCTCTCATGTCCGAGAAAAGGAGATTTTAGACTAGGGAAGCGTCGTTCTCATGGTAAGCATGGCCATGTTTTTGGCAAAACAAAAGAAATCTACCTAAACGGGACCACATACCCTCCTTTACGAAGAGCTTAAATTATTCCAGATAAACCATTTCAATTTCTGAAATAAGGCGGTTAAGTTTTCCAGACAGTTGTGCCCGTGAAATATATATCTCTCTGTCACTCGCCAAAAGAACGTGGCAATTTCCTGGCGTCAGAGAAGTTACAGTCCTGCTTCCACTAAACATGTGCACCAGCAACTGTGTATCATCCCAGTTTCTAACTTGAGAATGTAGGGAGTCGTATGACCTTTCAACGTTTGCACAAAGGTTCAGTTTACAGCTTCCTCCATCCACTTTCTGCCAACTGGCCTCCTTCGCAACGATCTTCTGCCTGGCCCAGGTAAAATGTTTTGTGAACCAGCATCCTCCTGTCTGACCCCAAATGGAAGAAAGAGAGTGCTACAGCCAAAGTCCCTCTGCAGGTACATCCACTGAGTGCTGCTTCCCAGTATCACTCACACAGCCTGGTCGCTGCACTCAGATTTTATGGCCCCCAATCCCTCTCTCTCACCGACAAGTTCTGTACAGGTTCCACATGCAGTTATAACAACATTCTGCCCACAATTTCCTCAGCTAAGAAAATCATAAATGAGAGAATGACGTACCACCTCTCAATGATTTGTCATAGTCATTTGCATAAAGAGTAGCAGACAACGTGACACTTAATGTTCTTTTGTGTGATTCGCAATGTCCATTTCCCTTATCTGTTAGAGACGTTTGAAATATATGAGACCTAGTCATCATCTATAGCAAATTAGTGACATAAATAATAAGAGGAAGATTTTTGTGTGTGCAACTACAAAGAAACTGTCTGACATTTCATTTACTTGGATACTGAATCCTGTCACATAAGTTTGAAGATGGTGAACCAGCGTGTGTGTGCAGCTACCGAGTGCAGACACTTCTACAGGTTGGTGCCAAAACGTGACAATGTCAGTAGATTTACAATATAATGTATTTACACAATTTGATTGTTTTTTCTTTAATGTCAGTCTACAAGAAAATTTGTGAAATGTAAATGAACCACAAATAAATATTATCTCTCAAGCAGAAACGTAGTGTCTACCAACACATGTAATTTTAAGTGCTGTGGCGTCAGCACCAACACTGCCTAATGCTCTTTTGTATACATTACAGTGAGTTTCATAATTTCTGTATGGTCTCTGCTTACTGTTCTTGTTAAAAACATCGCTCTTTTCTTGTTCTCAGTCTCTTCATGTCTTTTACGACCTTAAATGTACGTCCAGTAAATATCTATGTAGTATGCTCATTCTTGTGTTCATGCCCGCCAGCCGTCTGGACCCAGCTGTGGAACGTATCTGTATATAATCGTAAGTAATCTCTAGTTCGTACTAAGATGGAGTGCTGAAAAGTAATGCCTCTGAATGTTTTAATGTGAAAACTCTTAAAATCTCTCTAAATAATACTAACTTTATTAAGATTATGCATCTTCACACTTCATGTCTACATATTTACTTTCCAACATAGTCATCCTGGCGATGAGCGCGTTTCTCCCGACGTGAGAGTTGTTTGTTGATACGGTCCCTGTAGAGTATTTGACTTTGTTGATGGAGCAACAACCGCATCTCTGCTTGCAACACTTCATCACTAGAAAAGGGAAGTCTTCGACAGCGTCTGTAAGTTTCGGAAACAGACGAAAATCAGGGTTTAAATAGCGAATCTGGCTTTCATCATCTGTCACAATGCTGTTAAGGAACCCATTACCCTCACGCTAAAAGCACAAATAAAATTGTTGACAGATGTCCAGTCTCCTGTGGTTCAAATGGCATCTGAAGTCACCAGTCCCCTAGAACTTACAACTACTTAAACCTAACTAACCTAAGGACATCACACACATCCATCACCGAGGCAGGATTCGAACCTGCGACTGTAGCGGTCGCGCTGTTACAGACTGAAGCGCCCAGAACCGCCCGGCCACACCAGCCGAATCTCCATTGTTTAACGTGAAGAGTGAGTTCTCACAGTTTTTTGTACAGCAGTTCTCCAACGTTGGACTGTACATGCTCTCGTGATATGCCATACTTACCTGAGAACTATGTCCTGGTTATCAGAAGATTTTCTCTAAAGAGTTTATTAACCCAATTCCGATAAGTCCCGTCGCGGTCGTCCACTCCGAACTCTGTCACACTCCTGAGGTTGCCAACGTCATTTCCTTCACTGCAAGAGCGAACCACCCAACGTCACATGTTGATGATATCGATACAATTGTCACCGTACACTACTTCCATTCTGCTATAGTCTTCAATTGGAGAAAAGTTTTCTGCGGCTAGAAACTCGATACAGCACGTTGTTACTCACGCACCGACGTAATTACGTCACACGCTGCCCCAATCCCCACTACAATTCGGAGCCCTCTAGTGGCAGAGGGTTGCGTCAGCGAAGCGGGAAATTCAACCGAGTTGTATCACGACACGTAATATCTCAACCGATATTGGGAACAGACAAAAAATATCAGAGGTATTACTTTTAAGCACACTCTCATTTATTAAGTGTGTGTTAGTGACTTTAGTTTACTGTAGAAATAACGTCATGTGAGACAAATGTGGTTGTTGTCATAGGTTATCATGTGGGAAACATCTCAGGACTATGGGTTAATGTCTGATTGTAGCGGGGGAGCCAGTTAAGTATCAGATAAGGCTCTCCCAATGAGCTGTAGATCATGCACTCGAGACAGGCGAATCGTTGAAGAGGCAAGAAATATTCGTGCCCTTCAGGCAGAATGAGAAACTGTGTATATATTACTTCAGTCGTTGAAAGGGTAAGAGACAATGGGCACTGGTTTAAGGTAACAAGTAATAGGTAAAAGGACTAAACCTCAGAAATCACATGTCACATCCCAGTTACAAATTAGTTTCTGCTTTTAACTAAAAAACGAGAAGAGCCTCAACCAATTTTTGAGCACAGGAGATGCAGCAGACAAGTGGGCACAGCTTCAATGCTACGGCGGTAAAAAAGTAAAGTTCAAAGTACAGAGTCCAGCTGCTAGGTATCACTCCCATGGGTGTAAGCCAAATGCTACAGGAGAAGGTAGGTGTGGACTATCTAGTGACATGTATCATGAAACCTAGCACCAAGCTTAGCCAGGTGACAGAGAAATTAGGGGCTTAGTGCAGGGATTTTGATGAAGAGTGCCTACATTAATATGGTTCAAATGAGCATGATGGGACTTAACTTCTGAGGTCAACAGTCCCCTAGATCTTATAACTACTTAAACCTAACTAACCTAAGGACATCACACACATCCATGCCCGAGGCAGGATTCGAACCTGCGACCGTAGCGGTCGCGCGGTTCCAGATTGTAGCGCCTAGAACCGCTCGGCCACTCCGGCCGGCCCTACACTAAAAGAAGAAAGAAACAGACTGGCTAGTACCTCAGAGTATAGAATTAAATGTGATATGGAAGGAATTGGCGCAGCAGCAGCACACATTTATGAGGGGCATGTGGAGGCTACGAAGCGCTATGACCAGCCCTGGCTTAACACATGTGTCACATGTGGAAACACGGAGCAGAGCGGACTGCTTTACACTGAAACAAAGTCTCTTTGTGTTGCACCACCGGCCGGGGTGGCCGAGCGGTTCTAGGCGCTGCATCTGGAACCGCGCAATCGCTACGGTCGCAGGTTCGAATCCTGCCTCGGGCATGGATGTGTATGATGTCCGTAGGTTAGTTAGGTTTACGTAGTTCTAAGTTCTAGGGGACTGATGACCCCAGAAGATAAGTCCCATAGTGCTCAGAGCCATTTGAACCATTATTTGTGTTGCACCTCTTGCTGAAATATGGCAATAGGGATACATATATCGCTGCCTGCACTTGAATAGCAGGAGGGAGAAGAGATGAAGTGAACACGCTGCATAAGGCTTAAGACAGGCCAGAAATATACAACAGAAAATCCCCATGATTACTGGAGTCAGAGGGGCACATTTTTCGGTATGGAGTCTGCTTATAAGCAGACAGTCTTGAAATAACTGGGAACAGAACAGAATTCTGATACATATAAAAGTTTGCAGAAACGTTACATTACTTTGAAGAACATGCTTATGAGTCGTTACTGCAAAATACTTCTCTTGTTATAACAACAGTCTACAGGTCTCCTCTAAGACTATCTCAACTTTTTGAGAAATTTAAATGTATCTGGATGCTTTCTATCAGATCAAAATCAGCAATTAGTAGTTAAAGAGTTTTCAGTGCAGATTTCTTAAGAGATTCTGGCAGGAGAGAAAGCGTAACTATATTTTTGTCGTTTGGATCTGATAACAGTAGTGAATTCGTCAAGTCACGTGCAGCAAGACAGCAGGACCGTGATTGATAATATTTTATACAGAAAGTGTTCAGGCTGAAACAATTAACGTGTACCAAATTGTTAATAAGATACTTTACAGTGAAGGAAAATTAATAGAAATAAATCAAGTAGCCCTGTATCACCTCACAGTTTTGAGAGCTATTTTTGTAAAAAGCAGTGAGGTTTGTAAATAACATGTTAAGAATATGTTCAAAGGACTGGTATGAAGTGAGATATAAATAGAAAGAAATGCTAATGTGAAATTCGCCGTATTCTATTTATATCAGCTTTCTGATATAGCTTTTCTAAAAAGTTCCGGAAAGTCTATTAAAAAACAAGAAAGCTGTGGTTAACTAAAAGGGTTCACATATCTCGTAAGACGACAAGAGAATTTCATATGAAAACCAGAAAAATTCAAGATTCAAAATTACATGCACTGTACAAAAAATACTATATTAATCTAAGGCAAGCCATTCAAATGTCCAGAAATATGCTCGTCCCAACACACAAATTAACAATAAAGATAATAAAATAAAAAAAATATATGACATATTTTGAAATAGGAGACAGAACAACCAGTCAGTTTAGAACATACTATAACAACTGAACTAATGATAATGGTGTCACTGGTAATTAATAAGTTTCATGTTTGTTTAATTATTACTTTCTAAATGTAGGAGCAAAAAGAGGATACAGTGGTACAGTTGGAGAAGGAAGACCATATCTTAAAAGCATTATTTCTCACAGCTTTAAGCAACTAGAGGTAGCATCAAAATCTTTCACTGAGTAATAGAATTATAAGAATTATAAAAAATAATGCTCACATTGTGTTAATGGAATTTCAAACGAAATTCTGAAAACTTGTTTTAACTTAATAAGTAATTTCCTTGGTGACATACACAATGTATCACTGGCACATGTAATTTTTCTATATAGATTGAAATATGTAGTACTTCAACTACTTGTTAAGAAGGGTGAAGGTGGAAAGCAAGATTTACATCATTATCGTCCAAGCTTCTTACAGATGTCTTCTTTCAAAATGTTCTAAAAGGTTACGTACTCAAGAACAGTCTCACATTTAAGTAGTAACAGCTGAATAAGGACATCACATTTTGATTCCAGAGCGGTTGCTCCAATAAGATTTCCATTTATGCATTCACTTACAAAATATTACAAATATTTAATAATAAAATATCACCATTTGATGTTTTTGAGTATCTCTCCAAGGCATTTGATTATGAGGGTCATATAACTCTCTTAGAAAACATTAGTATTATGGAACTTCGGTCTTTACACGCAGCTGCTTAGACTCATACTTACCAAACAGAATGCAAGCTGTGTTGGGGAATCCAAACAGCATCGAAAGGAGAAAATTGTTTAGTCATAGGGAAGGAATCAGGAAAGATGTCTCAGAAGGTTCAGTTTCGGAGCCGCTCCAGTTCCTTGCGTATAAGAATGGGCTTCCACTTAACTTTCATCAAGCAGAATTACTACTTCTTGCAAACGACACTAGTGTTGAAATAAAATCCATTAGAGACAAAGCAACCAAATACGCTGTTAATGAAGTTTTTGAAAGATTTATTAAGTGATTCTCTGAAAATTGTCTGTCTCTAAATTTTCAGAAACTGTGCTGCATTCGGTTCTGTACAGCAACTTCTCGAAAGTGGTTTGCTCCTAAAATAGCGAAAAAATTTTCTAATTTATTTTATAATCTTTACATGCACTAATAGGAGCAAGGACGTACATGGTATGATATACTGCCTAAGAGTCATGCAGAAATTACCTGAAAATGGCCTAAGGTCGGAACTGTACAATCGTGTATGAAATAAAGAGAAAGACAGCCGAAGGCATTATGAACTCATTCAAAAAATTCATCGTAGCTGCAGACTCTACCGCAATGAAAATTATTATACTGAGGAAGTGATGTCTGTGAATAATTTATTCACTGGATTTCATTATGCTTATACTCCCACTGGTCCGTTTCTATAGTTTTATGTTAGTCCTGTATGCTACCTCAGTATTACTGTAGACTGCACGTAGACTCTCCGTGAGATGCCTGCGGCTGCTGTAGCGCCCCCAGCGGGAACAAGCTGTCGTCGGAGTATCTAGGATCTGTAGTTCATATCGATAATTTGGCTGAGTGGGGAATCCGAAGAACTGCCGGATCCTAAAAAGGTGAATGAGAGACAGATTTGGTGAAGTAGTTGGGAAAAGTGCTCTGCATCTCTAAGGCAAATAGCATGCAACACGCTGATGTGACCAATTCTATATTACTGGTGCAGCCTTTGGACCTCTTGGTAAGTACGAACGATTTCAGAGACACGCTCGCAAGACCACAACAGATCTATGCAGGCCATAGTGTTACAGAAAGGTTGGGGGAACTTAAGTGGGAATCTTTGCAAGGAATACGTTGTTATTCACGCAAATTAATGTCGAGAGAAGCGGTATTTGAGTAAGGATATACAACCGTTCTGCTGTTGCCATCATATATCTTGTTTATAAGCCACGAAACTGAGATAAACGATGTACAGTCATTCCCCGCGCTCAGTGTGCAAGAAGAATATTTCAGAGAATGGCTAACACTGGTGCTAAGTATTGTCTACCAAGCACTCTGCGGTGCCATGCAGAGTACAGATGTAGATTGTGAGGTGCCAGTTTCGCTGTTTAGCATACCACTAACATGCTATACTGTAATTCTGATCCTTGGTGACCTATAAGGAAGGGGAGCTCCACATAAGATCATGAAAATTTAAGAAAAAAAGAAGCTCGCGCAACAGAAACGTATCATTGAAGGAAAACCAATACGGGTTGATCATTCAAGCAAGACAATACGTGCACTGCGTAACACATGGATATCTTAATGAAGGGGCTCATTTATTTACAAAAAAAAAACTAGCAGTCACTGCAAAAACCGAGTTATTGCCATAAAGCATCGAACATATTAGTAATCCACCGGGAGAAGTAGGTGAACACTTAATTAGTGGACAGGGGATCGAAATCATGAAACAGAAATGAAACAAGAAATCATGATCGTAATCATGAAACACAGGTGGATGAAGACAATAAAGGTATAATGATGAAACTAAATCGCGGATACGGACAATGACTGCAAAAATGGTTACTGGTTAAAAGAAAGAATCCAGAAATCTAAGTACGAATACAAATAGAATCACTAAATATTATGATGGAAGGAACTAGCTGACTGTGGGAGTTTAAACTGTACAGTAGATTGTTAATGAAAGTTAACTAACCACGCATCCTCTCCAATCAGTGACTGCACCACCGGTTCATTCTTACCACTCCTATATGGCGCGAGAATTGAAGACAGAGGTTGGCTGGTTGACTGGGGGAGGGGACCAAACAAGACAGAGGTAGAAACGGCTGGAAATTCTGAGTCTATCTCGCACTCTAGCATGGAGACATCCTTCTGTGTGACTGCAAGGCTCGTCTAATTGGCTGCCTAGCAACAAGTCTGTAGCCATCGATCACTTGGCAGCATGTGGTCCCATCGATCTCCCGGCACCGGCCGCTGGTTTTCTCTGTCTTAACTCTTGGAAACTAGGCTATTTCTGCCAATGTAACAATCTCCCCGGCCAACTGTAGCAGACCTTGCAAGTTTCTGATACTAATTTAGTAAATAAGTTAACCAAACTCCTACTGTCACCGATTTTGTCGTGGTTAACCAGAGATTTCCTGACTCGTTGTTGAAGGGGAAGGGGGGGGGGGGAGGGGAGGCAGGAACGCTCTCCCACTCCTTGGGTGGTTTCGAACCCGTGCTTGTCGAATCGCTTACATGTAGGCACACGTGAGAAAGTACAAGTTCTAGAGAAATAATTATTGTGAGCGAATCAGAGTGCCGTTTCAAGGATTTTAATCTATCATTCTTTCGTCACGAGACACCGATGATACCACTGGTCAGACGCTTCTGCTATTCTGGCGTCTGTTCGTGTTTTTCACATATTCTGTTTCGTAAAAGGCTTTTCTGAGGCGTCTCGGACAATGGCGTTTTTTGGTAGGTAGCTCGTCCCTCAGCCTCCCTCCAAGGCTGTGAAAAATCACAGGTCCCTCACTATCATAAATGAAAAGGAAAGTAAGAAGTAATTACGTGAGTAGTCACTGGTAGTGCTAAGATACTGTCGGAAGTTATGTTGCAGCGCTAAAAGATGGGCTGCATTGTCCATGGGTCTGTGCATATTATATTGTAAAATATGATGTGTGGCAATTTGTTGATAAGTTGCCACATAACAAAAAGTAACAGGAAGTTATCAACTCTGGAGGGCATCCCCCTCTCCCCCATTCCTTGAAACACAAGCCGCAATCAGTTGAAATCACTTCTTGTTCAGTATTCACAGCCGAACAAGAGTTTTGGTAACACAGGTTTATCCTTCGTAATTAATTGGCTTTTTAAGATAGGCTAATATTCTCTTCTTTCTGTGCAAATTGCAGCACCAAAAGAGGGGTCTCTGATTACATTGAGATATCTTTCATACCTTAGGAAAGTGGCAATGCAGGAACGATTAGAATTACGAAACTGTACATGCAGTTTGATTGAAAGGATTCAGTTCATGCTGTACTTAGAGCCTCATGACATCATGACACTGAACCGAAAAGGGCCAGGATATGCTGCTCGAGAACTTACCGACACGCGGACTGTAGGTGCGTCAGCAAAGTATCGAGAGTAATTACCGGAAGGCCTAAGTGAGCTATCAGTTGATCTGTTTTGCGTATCCCCAAGATACTATATATCTGATTCCTGGTTGCCTACAGAAAAGAGAAACTCTCGAAGGATTATGTAAATTTAAGACAAACATGGTCGCACAATTGATAACACCTTATCAAGCGTAAATTATTAGGGTGGCCGAATTAAGCAGGAGGTACAGGTACCGCATCTCACGTAGACATACACTATAATGAATTGAGCCATCGAACTATGAAAGGAGACTGAGATCACTATAAAAATACATTTTATTCCCCAAGACATGAGACAAAATACTTTCCCGATGAATCCAGCGAATAAAAATTTAATAAGTGGACAAGGTATTGCAAACACTAACTATAGCCTTGGCATTGCTGGGTGGATGCATAAAAGAACGGTAAAAGGCAGTGTCACGAATATGGCCAATCACAGTGAAAAAAATCAGTAATTTAAAGAAAAGGTCCCTGAAAAGAGTGAACGAACATCAACACTTTCGTTAAACGCGTGTTGGATGCAACCAGCTAGATGTGAAAATTAAGACTCTGAAATTAATCTCTGATGCAAAGTAATTAACTTCGCACGCCCCTCTTATCGGTGGCTGTGACGACGGCATACTTACTACTTTTAGGAAAGCAGTTTGAGCATAAACAGACACGTAACATCACCTCCTCCTTATTTTCAAAACAGATGCTGATATAGTTGAGCTAAGACTATTCTGTAGCACAAATATACCGGAAGCACTTTTTTTGGCCGATAAGTACCATTTTCGCTATTGTTTAGCATAGTTATAGACTGATGAGTTTCATGCCACATATTATTGATGGAAAAAGTTGACCTGTTGGCAAGACTATAATAATGGAAACACATGTACACACTTACTCCCAAGCCTCCTCACACTGATTCATATACGTTGGTGTAACGGTAAATTTATTTGGAGTACAGGCAAATAAAGAGGAAACACCAGATAAGACAATATCACAGGCACATACTAATTAGTTTTGCAGTATTTAAAAGTTAAGGTAATGCCTTTAAGACCTTACACGCATATGGATGGCCTGAGTTCAAATACCCCTATGCAGAGCTGCGAAAAAATTAGTAAAAAATTTTAGAGTTTTCTAATTCACTCAAGACTGATTGTGGCAACAGTGCATATAGAATACACGATATGATTACATTTACAGATTAACAGCATAAGTGGTTTCAATGTGCGAGGTATCGACCCATGCTGAAACACTCATATCAGTAGGCGGTTAACTTCCTTGAGCGGCAATGTATGTGCTGACTCTGGCATCGAAAAGCTCGTACAGATGACGAATACTGTCCTGGGATACGTTATGCAACACCCGCTCGAACTGTTCACGTAGTTGTGTACGAGTCGTTGGCTGACGAGTCGCAAGAGTCATTTCTCGTCCCACCGTATCCTACACGTGCTCGATTAGATTCAAGCCCAGATATCATGCTGGCCAGGGAAATTGCTGCACTCTTACAGAACATGTTGAGTTTCAAGGTGAATGTGAGTGCGCGAGCGTTATCCTCTTGGAACAACACGTCTCTTTCCTGTTACAAGAACGGCAAAAGAATGGGTCTGACAACATTCTGCACGTACCGAGCTCTGGTTAGCGTCTCCTCCAGAAGCACCAAAGGTGAACGGATGTTGTAGCTTATCGCTACGCAGACAATAATGCCTAGCTTGGGGCCAGTGCGCTCTTGATGGAATGCACTCTACGAGACAGCGCTCAAGAAGTCTACGTTGTACGCGCAAACGAACATTACTTGCGTGCGGGCAAAATATGCTTTCATTGCTGAAGACCACGGCGCACCATTTCATGTTGAAAGTGATTCTTTGACGGCACCAGTCGAGCTGTGCACGTCGATTGTGTGGTGAGAGAGGAAGACGGGCTGGAGGTACTCATGCCCGTAGTCCCACTGCTAATAACTGATTCCAAGCTGTTCGCTTTGATACCCTGGGCTCACAAACCCCCTTACCCGTGTTATAGTAGCTGTAAGATCTGCCACTGCTGCCCTTAACAGTGTGATGATCTTGGTGGACGTCTGTTCTGCGTGGACTTCCATTACCTCATCTATGGATATGTGAATGTACTCATGACCACTGATACTAGCATCGTTGCACAACTGATGCAGCGCGTCAAACTTGTGTGGCAAGTCTCCGAAAGGGCCATCCCGCCACTCAAATGGTTCAAATGGCTCTGAGAACTATGGAACTTAACATCTGAGGTCATCAGTCCCCTACAACGTTGAACTACTTAAACCTAACTAACCTAAGGACATCACACACAGCCATTGCCGAGGCAGGATTCGAACCTACGACCGTAGCGGTCGCGCGGATCCAGACTGAAGCGCCTAGAACCACTCGGCCACACCAGCCAGCATCCCGCCAGTCGGAAGGCCACAGTTCGATACCTTTCTAACTCACTCATTTGGCAGTACGAAGCACCATTGCGTCTGCGTAGTTTTTAAAACTATTATCACAAAGAATGTCAACATACTTTACTGGATCGGATACATTAACGATATCCTTTGTTTAACTGGTGGATCTCCAGCAAAAACCGATCAGTTTTATGCAAATACAAACACAATACTCAAAAAGATAAGATTCGCAATGGAAAAAGAACATGAAAACCAAACAAATATTTTAGATACAAGCATTAGAAAAGAACACAATCAGCATAGATTTGAACTTTGCCGTAAACCTACAACTACGGACGCAATATTATATATATCAGACTTCCAATCAACCACACCCACAGAAGCAGTCACCGCTTAGTTACGTGCTTCGTAGACTCTGCACTGAAACCTACCAGAAAGAGTTAAACATCATAACACAAATAGCCACAAGCAGTAGGTACAACAACAATGAGCGAGAAAATTAAATATAAATACAGTCAATAAATATAACACATACACAGGCAAAAATAACATGACACCAACACCCACACAAACGAGCACACACAGTGACAGAACAATACTGACACAAAGAATACATACTAAGAAGAAAGAAAACTGAAGATGGTACTCACTGACCTACAAGCACAAACTCACACATAAAATAAGAAACATTTTCAAAAGACAAGGCATAGATCTAGCCTTCAGAACAGACATTTCAGTCCAAATGTACATTCCAAAAATTACAAAAGACGCAGACATCTACCAGAAAGCATTACTATACCAGCCAGTATGCCACAAATGTGATGGAAGATAAGAAGAACAAACCAGCAGAACATATGAGACCAAGTACAAAGCACATATCAGGGCATGGAAATATGAGACAAGTCACACAATTTTTTCTGAACATTTAAGAGAAAAAATCGTAAACTTACTGCAAGAGAGAAAGACATGTAAGTAGTTAGAGTAAATAATGAAACACACTTAAAAGGCTTACAAGAAAATTGCCACGTATACCAAACAAAAGCTGAAAACATGATAATACTAAATGACCAAATAAATATGACTAACTGCTCACGGTTTACATTAAATGATTATATAATAGAGAGTAATCCCAATATACGACGACAAATTCCATTTCTCTCCCATTTAAACAAATATCAGAGAAAGCTCTCTGGCTCATAAATAGTGAATTAGACGCTCATCTGTAGGTACTTTCCCATTTTATTATAAATTCTTTTAAATCTATAACCTATAAGTGCAAATTGTATCCTATATGTGCAAACGAAAAATTCGTGTAATATTTCGGGACACCCACTGATGATGCCTTGTAACTAAGGCGAAACGCGTCTAGATGCTCAATTTAAAGAAGAAACTTAATGTGCAGCGTGCAAAAAGCGTTTTCCTTTTAAACTACTGTAATTTATTATAAAATTAGTTCAAAACGCACTTGGGTCGCTTTATGATTAGGCCGTAATATAAAATTGCTATCATTTGAACTTATAGTCATGACTACATTCAAATACGTAATTAAAAATCTAAGATCCTCTAGAATGAAAACATTACTCTTTTACTTATATAATAATACGATAGTGCTGCTTTTGCGTATCTAAGAAGAACAAAGCTCTGTTCCTTCAGACATACATGTATGCGTCGTTCTTCATAACAACACAGACATCGGAGTATTGTATTTATCCGCTGTTATCAGGCACCGACATTCAATTAAAATGTCCTCCCCTGTATGGGAATTACATAATATGTGTACGAGTACAGGGTGTGACACAGGAACGATGACATATTTAAGCATGGGTATGGCCGTGAGTCATGCATGACAGCCAAAGCGCTCGCATAACTCGGGAAATGCGGGTTCGAACTTCTGTGCGGCACGAAGTTTGAACATGCATCATTGATTCTTAGTAGCTGCAGGATCACAGTGGCGTTCGATCCTTCGAGCATGTCCGGCTCCACATATATTACACTGTATGCTAATTCTTTGCGTCCAGTGCCTACAGAACTTTCCGTCGCCTGTCACATTGTCACATTCTCCTCACAAAAACTACTCAGCTGCGGATTGTGCCCTATTAACCTGCATGTTACTAGATGTGTCACCTGTTACTGCTGACGCTTGAGTATTGCTACTACTGAAGCTTTCTCTAACCTCAGTACTCTTTTAATGTTCTTGGTCGACTTACATAAAAAATCATCTGTTTGCAGTTTCAGATGGACTAGCCTCTTCCCTATCAGTGACACTTACCTTTTCTAAATTACCTAAATGAACACGGGTTAACATGGGAATACCCCAAAAGCTAATACAATACAATACTTCCCTCTAATTACGCAATTTTTAACCTAGACTCCCTGTGAAACGCAATGAAATCGCACCAGGATACACAAAGATATAAAATATATCCCCAAAACTTGCGACGTCAAAACTAAGGGCCACAACTGACTCAGCTCAGCTGCCTTCTTCTTGCTGGAAGGGAGCACAAATTAGTACAGCCTTCACAATTTATATGAAGTAGAAGTTCTTGAAGTTCTTTATTATTGAGGTGTTTTTAAACACTCTTCTGGTTAAAATGAGATGAATGAGCAAATGTTTCATGTAGTAGGTGGAAGATTCTCATGTACTGACCTATAAAAATAACTACGAAAATCAGAGCATAGCAGGGCTTTTAAAACAAATCCTGGACAGGAGTCACCGAATTGTTATGTTAGGTGCCAGCTGAGCTGTTCAGTATATTCGTAAGATGCTATAGATCCGATCCCCGGTAAGGTACAGAGAAGGGAAATTTCCCATAAGCCACAAAATAATGCAAATGTAAAAGAAACAAGATCGTGCAATGAATAAAGTCTTATTAAGAGAAAGCTATTTTGGTGTGATCCAAATAAGCAAAAAGCATTGGTACCACACCTCATATGGACATACATTTTAATGAAGGAAGCCGTCAAACTGCGAATGGAAACTAACAGTAACCATTAAAATATTTTTACTGCTGTAGGGCATGAAAAACTGATTTGCCAACGGAATACAGTAAATAAGCATTTAATAAATGGGCAAAGGGTTGCAAATACGAACTGCCGCCTTGGCACAGCTGGGTGGCTGCACAAGACAATGAGATAAAACAGTGAATAAAATCTTCTCGGTTTCCAAGCCGCGTCCATTCGTAGAAAATTATCGAGCTTTCGATGGCTAGCTCCACCATCGTCATTTGGAGTAAGACTGCTGACTGCCGAGGCTGGCACAAACAGGGTCGTGAATATGGTCAATGAATACAGAAAAGATTGTTTTTTTTTAAAAAAAAAGGGGCTCTGGAAAGATTAAATGAACTCCAATTGTCTCGTCAAATCGCATAATGGATGCAACAAACTGGCTGTGAAAAGTACTTCACAGAGATGAAATTTTGATGCTCATTAATTCTCTCTCCCCTTGTACTTGTGGCTGCAACGATTGCACGTGCTTACTACTCTTAACCTTAGTGAGTGTAGAAGATAGCTTGAGTAGTGGCTGAAAAGCCTAAGTTCAGCTTACCCTCTGCATTCTGCCGTAAGTTGGAGCATTTCTCTCTCTGTGTCTGTAGCTCTACCTCAAGAGCTGGAAAAAGTGACGTGTTCTCATTTTATTCTGCGAAGCTTACCAGTTTCTTCTATTCTATGAATCTTACCGGCCAATTGGAGCGAACCATGCGAATTCCAAACAATGGTAATTTATCTAAACATTATTAACGATATCCTATACTTCTGTAACTTATCATGATTAACCATTAAGTAGAGGCACGTAGAAGAAGGCAGAACTCCTCCCTCTACGTGACACATTTTCTGTCATGTATAACCAATAGCCCTGCATGTACACAAGCACAGGAACTCTCTCCTTCCACCGAAATAACTACTATGAGGCTATCAGAAAACGCCTTACTACAATTTGAATCAACATTCCAGCAAGGCGTGCCGGCGCTTAATGACTGCTAACATTTTATAAAGGCTTATGTTTTCATCTAGGATTCCTTTTCGCTTCTCACACAATGCAGACTTTACGCAAGCCGTCCATCCTTCTGGGCATTCATGCTAGGTGGATGCGTCAGACCGTTTTCCCCTTTTAATTACTTATGTGAAGAATGGCTTTCAGTGCCCAACAACTTCATGACTCTTCTGTTAACTTTCCTCCCGCGGGCCATCTTAAGGCCCCCACAAATCTTAAGAAATAACAAGACTCCTTCACTGTATCAATAGGAAAGGAGAAGCAGAAATAATTAGCAATGCAATTACTGTTAGTAATGAATACTTCTTTCAGTATTCATTCAGTGTAAGTGATTTGACTTTACTGACAATTGAGATCTACTTATACACACATCTATACAAATGTAGGCCTATGTATGTATTTATGTAAGTCTTGAAAGTATTGCTGTGGAGGTAGGAACCACATACAAGGGATAGGGGTGCAAAAGTGGTGTAGTTGATGAGGCTTGAATAACCAGATTTTATTCATCTAGTATCTAAAAATGAGAGCACTTATAAACTTGCAAAAACTCTACATAATGTTTTAAACCTTTGCGAAACGTTTTCTCGCAGACATTCCCCATTAAATGACGAAAAGAATGATATTTATCGCTTACTGCGTTTTCGCTGTCCTTGCTATAACATTGCAGTATCAAGCATGATGCTTTAACCTATAACTTATTTATTACTAATTATAATAACGGCTCATTTAGCAAACAGCGTTGACGTATGTCATTGAATGAATCTAGGGAAAAATATATCATTGTATGACACATAGTTCAGGAGATATGACGCTAAATTTTGAGATGCGTGTCGAACTGCTTCATCATGAATGACTTTTAAGTGTACTGCTTCTTGCTACTAACTCTATTCACAACACATTTCGCTGACAGGATACAAATATGCCACTGAATGTACTTATCAACATATGTCATTGTACGAAACATACTTCACGAGATATGACGTCATAAATATTGAGCTGAGGGAAAACGAAACTGCAGAGCAAAATTCGCTAGAGAACCAGGTTAACTATATGAAGAAATGTGTGTAATATGTCAAATGTATGTTGAGTGCGTTGGCAAAGTCATTGGTAAAACTCCTCCTAGACCCACAGGTCGACTTCAGCCTAACTTGTTACACGTCTTGCTTCCTATCTGGAACGGAATACTGTGGGGGTAAAAACCGATGATGATGATAATGTTTGGTTTGTGGTGCGCTCAACTGCACCGTCATCAACGCACGTACAAAGTCCAAATTTTTTTACACAACTCAATCTAGCCACCGTCACGAATGGTAATGATGATGATGAGATGGTGAGAACAACACAAACACCCAGTCCCCGGGCAGAGAAAATACCCAACCCATGCCCGCATCTCGTGGTCGTGCGGTAGCGTTCTCGCTTCCCACGCCCGGGTTCCCGGGTTCGATTCCCGGCGGGGTCGGGGATTTTCTCTGCCTCGTGATGGCTGGGTGTTGTGTGCTGTCCTTAGGTTAGTTAGGTTTAAGTAGTTCTAAGTTCTAGGGGACTGATGACCATAGATGTTAAGTCCCATAGTGCTCAGAGCCATACCCAACCCAGCTGGGAATCGAACTCGAGATCCGTGATCCAGAGGAAGCAATGCTAGCCCTAGACCACGAGCTGCGGAAGGGGTAAGAACAAGCAACCTAAAATTAGGATACGGATAATTATGTGGACAAAGGGGAGGGGGTATGAGGAAATGGCCAGATGGAGAGGGGAAAGAGGACCTGAACACAGACTGGGTGGTGGAAGAGGTGGACAGAGGAAGGAAAGCGGTGAAGGTGGACAGGGTGATGGGTGGAAGAGAGGATGGACAGAGAGTGGAAGGAGAAGGCGGCCAGACAGATGGGGGCTGAGGAGGTGGATAGAGAAAGAGGGAGGAGCACATGGATGGAGAGAGGGGAGGAGGAGGTGAAATGAGAGAGAGGGAAAGAGGAGATGGGCTAATAGAAGACAGGAATAAATAAATATCCGTGCAACACCAGCAATCATCTCCTTAAATTACATGACAGTTTGGGCAGAGACTACAACCAACCAGCCGGCCGCGGTGGTCTAGCGGTTCTGGCGCTGCCGTCCGGAACCGCGGGACTGCTACGGTCGCAGGTTCGAATCCTGCCCCGGGCATGGGTGTGTGTGATGTCCTTAGGTTAGTTAGGTTTAAGTAGTTCTAAGTTCTAGGGGCTTATGACCTAAGATGTTGAGTCCCATAGTGCTCAGAGCCATTTGAACCATTTTTTTACAACCAAACACCAGAATGAACAAGATATCAACCAACTATAAGGAAAAAACTTTCAGTTGGCAACATGTCAGGCGAACGTGCAGGTTAAGAAATCCGTGGTACCTGTCCTTGTTAGAAGAAGGCTTGTTGGTTCCTAGCCCCATGTGCCTGGGCGTTGTCCTGCTGAAATATGTATTGTGGAGCTGTCTTCAGGGAGGACAGTGCCTCTCGCTCTAAAACCTCCCTGATGTGGCATTGGTGTTCAAATTGCCCTCAATCAAGACCGCCTGCCATAGCCAATACCAGCCCAGAATATCGAACCATTCGGTTGTCCACTATGCCACGCAACGATGCAGTCTCTTCAATTGTGTTCACCACGGTAGCATCTAAAATGTCCACGGTCATCACCGTAGGGCAAGTTGAAGCGGAACCCTTCCGAAAACTATACATTTTGCCACTCAGCACACCAGTGATGGCGTTCACGAACCACTGCATTCTGAGGTGTTGATGGTCTCTGGTCAATGAAACACGACACAATGGGCTGCGTGTCACCAGTCCAGCCGACACTAAGGGGCATCAGACAGTCGAGGCAGATATGTCCACACCAGTTACAGTGCACCACACGAGACGGTGGTCATTCCGTCCTATGGTTGTGTTTTGTGATTCACTAGTTTCACACACGGACCGCTATCGTAGCAGCGTGACCTGTACGAGCCACTTCGTCTTGGTTGTACTAAATTTTTTTTCTGCAGACCATCCATTATACCCCGTTAGAGCTCACTCACGTGCTGATATTGGGTCCATTGAAGTCGACGAGGCACGTTTTCGCAAATCTGCACCGTCTGGATGTGATAACACTGCCCTGTTGTGTTCCACAAAAGAGGTCTCTGCTTAGTCTAAGTGCACGCCATCACTCCGAAGACTTAATCATTTATAGTGGTTCAACTGTACTACATATCCTACGATTTGGAAGTGATTCTGACTGACCATACGGTGTTGCAATTTTCACCAACAGTAATGTACGTAGGTGTATGGGGGGACATCAGAAATTACGTTACACATGCCGTGTTATGCTAAGAACATTGTGTACCAAAAGAGGCGCATTGTCAGAAAAGAGCACGTGTTCTGAATCTCAGCAGAGACAGTTCTGATGCGATGCGTGTAACAGGTGCATCACTGTGTGGGAGTGAAATGGAAAGTTGAAGTACGTGGGGAGTACGATTATTGTGGGCTAAACGTCTACCTTGCACCAAGTTCACTGTGAAATTCTAAAAAATGGCTCTGAGCACTATGGGACTTAACTGCTATGGTCATCAGTCCCCTAGAACTTAGAACTACTTAAACCTAACTAACCTAAGGACAACACACAACACCCAGCCATCACGAGGCAGAGAAAATCCCTGACCCCGCCGGGAATCGAACCCGGGAACCCGGGTGTGTGAAATTCTAGTGGTATGTGGACCAAATACAATGTCGCGTCCAGCCTAGAGAAATAGTGCCAGAAATTTGACAGAGGCCGCAGAGACTTTGATGATGCTAATCGGTAAAAAAGCCATTGACGTAGACCGAAGATGGCAGCGTCCAGGTAGTCATAGATTTCCGACGCTGAGGACGTTCGCATAGCTGTTCTCGAATGGCTCCGTGACTAGGGAGTGGATTTGTATCATCAGCAGCTGAACATAGGTAGAACCTTCCTGTCATTGTTTATAGAGTCTTAGTGGCTAGAAGCGTTGTGCAGGATTCAATTATATTTACTTGGGTTTCCCGTAATAATGTATAACTTACTTTTTGAAGTCCCCTCGTAAATATACAGACTGAAGAATGTAGGCAAAGTGAATCTTTGCTTAGACATCGGCCTCCGTTTCAAAAAATGTTTTGTGCACAAGACACTCCATATGATACGACTAAAGGATATCATGTGGGCTCTCATCAGATGAACGAGCTGAGTGCGCAATAGGACCTAATCGTTTTCATCACGTGGCAGGAAACATCTGACTCAAATCTTCAGTAGCAAGATTTGCTAGATGAGATTTTTTTTTGTTTTTTTTTTTTACTTTGTTTTTGAAGTACCCATGTGCTTGAAGGTCAAGACATCCAGAACTATGTTAGTTATGATCCCTTTATTCATCCCTCAGGTAATTAGCCTCCATGATGGCCCTGTCTACGTACTCATCAAAGTTGGTGCTTGTAACATTGTAAATCAGTTTGATACGTCGTACACCAAATGATTCGGGAGCTCTCATAGTGCACTGTTAGGGGTATCCCAGAACACGTGTGGCATCTGTTTTAGAAGCCAGATCTTCGATACAATAGGCTTCTTTATTTCTTATTTCTCTCTCAACCAGTTATGTGACTGAACCCTCTTTATCAAATCCCTGTCACTATCTTTCAGTCTTAAGAAATGGAGCGGAAGATCAAAATTACACATGTTTGTTGAAACAAAATCATCGTATTGGACATCGTATACAGGAGCCGGATCACATCTAAAATGAAAAGGTTTCATGTGTTGCCTAGCACTAAAGTCCTTCTTATCGAAGAATATTAAAAATAAGGCTCACAGCGCCAGGATTTTAAAAGGCATAAATCCAAAGAAAATAATAACAGACGATCATCAAATTGGCAAGACATGGCCTCATGGATGTACCATGTGTGAAATAGATGAGATGGAACTGTTTAAGGTAATCAGCTGGGTGCAGGCGAAGGAGAAGTGACTGTGGCAGTGTTTAATATCGCATTGTCGCTTGTCTCCACCTGGTGTCGGCTCTCTCCTTATTTGCAGTGCCTTCTCGCCGGGAAGTCTTAATACAGAGCAAGTTGCGACACGCTGCAGACCGTGCCAGCGCTCCTAAATCTCTTCTTTGCTTTCCCATCAGTGGCTCGCGCTGCTCCACTCCACCGTCGCCTTCAAACACTCCTGCAGCTCATATTTAACTTTTCAGGAGGGAGGAAACTTAATCTTGGCCCGCCTCCGGAAGCTTTTACAAAATGATGCAAGTTCTGTCTCTGACTACTCTCTCCCTCTGGTTTCATCCCTCCCCCTCTCTCCTTACCCACTGGTAAAAGCTGTAAGTACGTGCGTACTACCAACAGGGCAGTTTAATATTCCTCATTACATTCCATTTTCCAAAAGCTGCCTTAGTGTGATTAAAGAAACAGAAATTTTAGTTCCAGGTATTAAAAAGCCGACATTCAGAAACACTCATAACGTGGTACTATATGACAATTCCTACGGTGTTAATTATTCTATGCGGTGCTTGGTGAGCTATTAAAAATGTAAAAAGTCATGAAGTTATTTAAGCAACCGGACAACTTGGAGTATGATTCGCTCCCTTTGGGTTCCGTACAACCGTGATTTGAAGTATGGATAGTTCATCTATAGATCTCGATGAGTGAGTTTGAGAGAATCAAAAAAAATATGGCACACGTAGCCGTAACTTTTGACTGCGCTTACTTAGAAGCTTAATTTTTTTACACCGCCAAGGGGCTGTAGACCGTAGTATGATGTAAATTTCAATTTGACGACTCTATCCGCTCCTGAGAAAAATGGTTCTTAACCGACGGACATGTCAACGGAGAACAAAATGGTACTTCAAGGGTTCCCTTTTCATCAAATGAGGTGCGGAACCATAAAAATTTTATATTATAATTATTCCCTGTTGCAATTCCCCATGGAAAATACTGTTATTCGGCAGAAAATTTAGCAGTCTATTACGCAATTGATTTGATGATACTGTAATGACAGTTAAATTGTAGAACGAATACAGTGGTTATACTTTTACGTCTACATATAGCACGGGTTCAAATGTGCGACAAAGTTGTTAAACTCAAATATTAACGGCAAAACTGAAGATACTGAAATATAATTTTCCACAACGGACTGTAAGTAAGGAATGTTGTATTCCCTTTAGCCGCTTTTATGTCGTCTCGTTGTCTCTGTAGAGCTGTACCATGGGAAGCAAGGAGAGGAGGTTGGTTGGTGGCCGATATCCTCGTCCTATAACACAAACTGCACGCAATTAATAACTGGGTTCTTTATTCATAAACAAAGAGCTACTTAACTTAAGATTCCATGTGCTATGGTACAAGCTCTCTTCTGTATAGTTCACGTAGCCTCAATCCTTTTGAAGTATAAGTCCGCTATCTTCACTATCAGGTTGCTATGTGCTGCCTGTCTTTGTGCTAGAGGCTAAGTCTGCGGCTCCGTCACTGTGACACGCTGGGACTCACACGGCGTGTAGACTCGAACTAACTGACGTAACAGGCTCGAACTAACTGACGAAACTGGCCGTCCGTATTGCGGCGGCGATCCTAAATACTGGCGGCTGAGAGAGCGTTGGCGGCCTGTTTCCAGCGAGTCTTCTCTTTGTCCTCTATCGATACTTTCGTAACCTCTATGCCGCATAGTGTGCTGGCGCCAGCGTATGTCAGCCGAGGGAGTAGATTAATTTTCTATTTCATTAATGCTTGTTCGCTTATTGATATGTAGAGAAAAACTACTATTCTTTTAAACCCTTACACTCTGTAACTGCATTCCAAAATCTTTGAAATATATTGATAGGTCGCTTGCTATCGTTTATAATGAACCTGTTACGTAAATAAATTTTGGATTACCCGATGTAAGAAAGTCGTGATTGCCCCACAGCATTGTCTTATATGCGCTACACGAAAAGAAACAGGTAACAAGGAGGACCCTATGCTGTGGCACTAGTTTTTCATTCATATTTTGCGCATTTCTACTTATTTTTGCAAAATGATTTAATACATGTCCTAACAAGCGTCACTAATCTTATATTCGCAGACAAGGTCTCATCGAATTAGAAAACTTTTAAGAGGTGATCAAAAAGTTCCGTTCGAGGGGCGTACAACCGAAAGTCGGTATGCTAATCAGGCAAACATGCCGTTTGCAGTGAATCTATCATCCTAACGGCGCACCGGATTGAAGATACCCGTTTGGTAAAATGCCGTCTCTTACTGCGCGAGGAAGTCCGTAACTGCCTGCTGCACATCGCCATTCGACAGGATTCGTCGACCCTTCAAGGCCTTCTTTAAGGGGTCGAAGGCCTGAAAATAGCATGGGCAGAAGACAGGATTATAGGGTGGATGCTCTAGGTTCTTCCACTTGAATTGGCGTAACTTCGGCATTATGACGTTTGTGATATTGAGTCGAATCGTGACCAACACGGAACTTGGCGCACAATTCCACAACGATGGTTTTGTGCATACATGCTGCCTCATACACATTCTTCATTCTCCGATTTATGGATGCCTACCGGTGTGTAAAGTTCAGCGGCCAAGAAAAAAGTAACAGCACGTTTATCATGTTTGAACGCATTTCGTAATAACGCCGTCATAGTTCACTTTTCCGCATTTACTGCGTACACGTCGGAAAGACGCGAATGCCACACTAATCCCTTGTCAAACCGTCGGTGCTAACGTACCCGCATCGGAGTCGTCTTACGATGCATATACGCTGCAGCAACGCCCTCAAACAGAAACTTATTGATTTCAGTCTCATTCGTAAGAAACCGTTTATAGTTGAATATCTTGAAGAATATAAAATAACGACAAACAGTCATTTAACGAAAAACTTGTTCAACTATTTCTTCAACGATTCCAGAAACATTTTAGTGTGTCTTCCTGTGGAAGTAAACATGTAGACAAAACTCTGCGACATATAACTTATCCACCTATTTGACACGGTAGTTTTCATCATAAAGAAATGCGGAAGGCTAATATTCCATGGATGAAAAACAATAAACTTAAGCACATTCTGCCAAAGGCAAATCAGTCCGTGTCACTTAAGCAGAGGATCTATTGTCACACTTGACGAAATAAATCAGATGTATAGAAACATAACTTTTAGCAAACAGAAAAAAACGCCACAGTTATCAAAGAAACACCATCAGATTACCACATTAAATAATGATGTTATAAAATGATTCTGTTAACTGAGAAAGAGTAATTTGTACTCATTATCTATGTCGCGAACATTCCGATGCATTGCGTATGGTATGTTTCTGTTCAACAAGTAGTGCGATTATTAGGAAAATCTCTTTCAAACAAAATTGCCAATTCCTTCAAGCTGAAAGATTTTTCGGCTTTGAAATTTAATATATTGTTACGTAGAAGGTGTAATTATATCAATGACGAACACTAGCTTCATTTAACGAAGGTTTATTCAACACTTGCACATACAAGAGCGCGGAGATAACTGCCTTCGGCCAGAACACATGCGGTATATATACAGTTACAGAACATTCCAGTACAATGATTCCTGACATCCTTGGATAGTTCTAGAATATACTTGAATCGATTATAGAAATAAAAATTTTACAGTTAAGGTGGTTTTTCAATTCACAACTCTCCATGCGACAGTCAAGTACCATAACCACGACACCACGTTGACTGGACTACCCAGCTTCTTCTGCGACATAGCTCCGTCCTTAAAAGACCAGCGTCTCGGTGTTATGTCCTCCTAGTTCCGGAACGAGTCATCAGTCCTGCATACTCCGACTCCCGATGACTGATGTTCGCCCTGGCGGCGATCTTCTTAGAACTTCCTTTGCCGCTACGCTCTCCGTCATCTTTCTGCTTCTTTCCTGTCGCTGGAGCTTCGAATTTACCCTGAGTTGTAAGATCATTATAGGGATTCATTATAAGAACGTGGACCGAATCTCTGATCTTTCGTCGTCTTCTGTCGGGGTCTAAATCTTCACCTTCATAAGTAACATCAGACAACAGTTTTACAACCTTATAAGGTGAAAAGTAGTGCCTGAGAAGCTTCTCAGAGAGACTAACCTTCCGAACTGGAGTGAAGATCCAGACGAGGTCACCAGGCTAGTAGACAACAGGGCGGTGGCTGTCGTCATACCTTCGGCGTTCGCTTTCTTGAGCCTGCAGCGTGCTGAGTCGAGCTAACTGCCGAGCTGCCTCAGCTCTGGTTAACACCTGGCCGATGTAGTCGTCGTCCACGTCATCGGGATGTAACGGAGACACAGTGTCCAACGTCGTAGTCGCCTCACGCCCATGCACCAGGAAGAATGGCGTAAATACTGTGGTGTCTAGTTTGGCGGTGTAGTAGGCAAACGTCACGAACCGTAGCAACTCATCCCAGTTCCTCTGCTCAACATTGACGAATATAGATATTATGTCAGCTAAGGTCTTATTAAGGCGTTCAGTAAGCCTGTTAGTTTGCGAGCAGATAGTAGGCAGTCGTCATGTGATGAGTAATGTTGCACCGAAGGTTTATTTCTGTCACAAGATTCGATTGAAAAACTTTCCCTCGATCCGTAATTAACTACCTTGGGGCACTGTGTTTTAATACAATGTCTTCCACGATGAATTAGGCTACCCCGAATGCTTCAGCTGTTTTCACGGATTTTTTTAATGACATAGCGTGTCAGATAATCAAATGTTCAAATGTGTGTGAATTCCTAAGGGATCAAATTACTAATGTCATCGGTCCCTAGACTTACACACTACTTAAATTAACTTATGCTAAGAGCAACACACACACCCATGCCCGTGGGACTCGAACCTCCGGCGGGAGTGGCAGATGAGGTAATCAGTGCAAAGAATAATCCATCTGTTGCTACTAGCAGACGTTGCAAATCGTCTCAGGAGGTCAATCCCAACACGCTAGAAGGACGTTTCGGCTGGTGGAATTGGTATGATTCGGCCAGGTGGTTTCTGAGGAGCTGCCTTTCTCCTCTGGCAATCTCGACAGTGCGACACATAGTGACGGACACTACTAAATAAACCTGGTCAGAAAAATCTCTAGCAGATCCTACAGTATGTCTCAACATATCCTAAATGTTCTGCCTCAGGTGTGTCATGAAATTTCTGTAGAACATCTAAGCGCATGTGTTTAGGAATCACTGGTAGCCACCTCTTTCCAAACAGATCAAAGTTTTTCCTGAGAAGTATTCCATTAACTGCCTAAAATTGTCCTTTCACATCCTCTGACCGATTTAAGGCAAGCATAATTTGATATATCTTGGAGTTCTTCTGCTCAGCAGAGAGATCCTGGAGTGCAGCGAGACTGTCACTACCTTCACCAAAGTATTCATGGTATTGTACAGGATTTCTTGAGAGACAGTCGGCATCTTTGTGCTTTCTTCTACAGGGTTATTACAAATGATTGAAGCGATTTCACAGCTCTACAATAACTTTATTATTTGAGATATTTTCACAATGCTTTGCACACACATACAAAAACTCAAAAAGTTTTTTTAGGCATTCACAAATGTTCGATATGTGCCCCTTTAGTGATTCGGCAGACATCAAGCCGATAATCAAGTTCCTCCCACACTCGGCGCAGCATGTCCCCATCAATGAGTTCGAAAGCATCGTTGATGCGAGCTCGCAGTTCTGGCACGTTTCTTGGTAGAGGAGGTTTAAACACTGAATCTTTCACATAACCCCACCGAAAGAAATCGCATGGGGTTAAGTCGGGAGAGCGTGGAGCCCATGACATGAATTGCTGATCATGATCTCCACCACCACCGATCCATCGGTTTTCCAATCTCCTGTTTAAGAAATGCCGAACATCATGATGGAAGTGCGGTGGAGCACCATCCTGTTGAAAAATGAAGTCGGCGCTGTCGGTCTCCAGTTGTGGCATGAGCCAATTTTCCAGCACGTCCAGATACACGTGTCCTGTAACGTTTTTTTTCGCAGAAGAAAAAGGGGCCGTAAACTTTGAACCGTGAGATTGCACAAAACACGTTAACTTTTGGTGGATTTCGAATTTGCTGCACGAATGCGTGAGGATTCTCTACCGCCCAGATTGTGTCTGTTCACTTCACCATTAAGAAAAAATGTTGTTTCATCACCGAAAAGAAGTTTCGCGCTGAACGCATCCTCTTCCATGAGCTGTTGCAACCGCGCCGAAAATTCAAAGCGCTTGACTTTGTCATCGGGTGTCAGGGCTTGTAGCAATTGTAAACGGTAAGGCTTCTGCTTTAGCCTTTTCCATAAGATTTTCCAAACCGTCGGCTGTGGCACGTTTAGCTACCTGCTTGCTTTATTCGTCGACTTCCGCGGGCTACGCGTGAAACTTGCCAGCACGCGTTCAACCGTTTCTTCGCTCACTGCAGGCCGACCCGTTGATTTCCCCTTACAGAGGCATCCAGAAGCTTTAAACTGCGCATACCAACGCCGAATGGAGTTAGCAGTTGGTGGATCTTTGTTGAACTTCGTCCTGAAGTGTCGTTGCACTGTTATGACTGACTGATGTGAGTGCATTTCAAGCACGACATACGCTTTCTCGGCTCCTGTCGCCATTTTGTCTCACTGCGCTCTCGAGCGCTCTGGCGGCAGAAACCTGAAGTGCGGCTTCAGCCGAACAAAACTTTATGAGTTTTTCTACGTATCTGTAGTGTGTCGTGACCATATGTCAATGAATGGAGCTACAGTGAATTTATGAAATCGCTTCAATCATTTGTAATAGCCCTGTACTTTTGTACACTAATACACACTCTTGGAGACGAAGTGCCCACCTGGCGAGTCGTCCTGTTGGGTCCTTAAGACCTGTCAATCAGCAAAGTGAATGATAGTCTGTAACAACTGTGAATGGCCTCCCATAGAGATACTGTCGAAATCTGTACATGGCCCAGGTCACAGCAAGACATTCTCTTTCTGTAGTTGAGTAGCTTCTCTCGGATTTTGTAAGTGTCCTAGAAGCATGGGCTATAACCTTCTCTTTTCCATCCGAAATTGGTACCAGAACAGCACCGATACCATACCCACTGGCATCTATGTGTAGTTCTGTAGGTGCTCTCTCATCATACAGACCAAGTACAGGGACAGTCGTCGAAGCTTTCCGCAGCACCACGAAATAATCTTGTTGAGCACCGCCCCAGATGAATTAAGCATCGGCTTTTAACAGCTCTTGGAGTGGTCTGGCTTTGACACGAAAGTCTTTCATAAAACGACGGTAATAAGAACATATTCCGAGGAAGCTTCTCACATCTCTAATACTTTTAGGAACAGAAAACTCCGTTATAGGTCTCACCTTTCCTGGGTATGGCCGCACACCTTCGTTTGACGCAAGGTGGCCAAGTATTTGGATTTCTTTTGCTCCAAAGGGACATTTTCTTCGATTAAGTTTCAGTCCGTCTTGATGGAGACACTTAAGAACAGTCCTCAGTCTCTTAACGAGTTCATCAAATGTCTCTGACAACCTAATAATGTCATCTAAATAACAAAGACACATTGTCCACTTCAGGTGACTTAGAAGATTATCCCTCATCCGTTCTAAAGTTGCTGGTGCATTACACAAACCAAACGGCATAACCTTAAACTCATACAGGCCCTCAGGGGAGATGAATGCAGTTTTCTCACGATCAGCATCATCTACTTCGATTTGCCAGTTTCCCGAGTACATATCCATGGTTGAGAAAAATTTAGTCCCCTTCAAACAATCTAGTGTATCGTTAATTCGTGGAAAGGGGAAAACGTCCATTTTAGTTATCTTATTAAGCTTCATGTAATCAACACAAAAGCGCTAACTGCCATCCTTCTTCCTGACGAGAACCACTGGTGACGACCATGGGCTCTGCGAAGGCTGAATGATGTCATTCTTCATCATCTTCTCTGCCTTGTCGCGAATTATTCGATGTTCCGTTGCTGACATACGGTATGCCTAGGATCCAATATTTTACACAGCTCCAATACGTCTTGAATGTAAGATGCTGTAGTTTCTCCTGGACGTTGTGTCCTGCAGTTTAATTTATCTTCAGCCTTGCATCTCTTTCGTTGTGTGTCGCCGAAATACTTGCGCAGTTCCGCCTGGAATGCTTCCCGGCTTGTGAACTTCTCCTTGTTGTTATCATACCATTGCTTGGTGGTGCCCTCTAAGTAGAAAAATACGTTAGCCAAACACACCGTGTCATCCCATTTGTTAAATCTGACTATACGCTCATATATCTTCTGCAACTTGTTCGGATCTTGGCCATTGTCATCAGAGAACCCGGAAGGGTGTCTCATGTGGTGGCACACAGTTGCTGTCATTGTCACGTCCTCTTCTTCTTCTGTCTCCGATATTCTGCGATCTGTTGAATACGGCTCGAACTCGGGTTTCTCGGCACGTAAACGGCGGTTCTGTCGTGGCCTGATTGGAGCCACTGTGTCGTCGATAATGTACACTATCACAAGTTCCAATACCCAGCGTCCCACCAGAATAGTGTGACGTATAGGAAGGTGTAATTAGATGAATGACGAACACTAACTTCACATAACGAAGGTTTATTCAGCACTTGCAGATACAAGAGCGCGGAGCAAACTGCCTCCGGTCAGAACACATACGGTATATATACAGTTACAGAACATTCCATTACAATGATTCTTCCCAATTGTGGATACTTCTAGAATATACTCGAACCGAATATAGAAATTAAAATTTATCACTTCAAGGGAGTTTTGAACTAACGAACTTCCACACAACTGTCTACACAACCATGGCAGTGCCACTTTTTTTTTACTTTTTTTTAAATCTCATTTTGTTCGCTTTTGTTTGTTGCATCTGCTCGGGGCGGACGTCGTAAGACATCCGTTTAAGTTCGTTATTGATCGATTAACTCAGTTTTTTTTAGTACAGAGGGCAGCTAATCCTCTGACCCAACACGCTGAGCTACCGTGCCGGCGCCACTGAGCTTCTTCTGCGACGATATCAGCAGCACTGTTTATAGACTACAAAGGGTGGCTTTCCTCGTTTGCAGTAGATATTGCCGCTACAAAGTAAAAACTGATAAGTTTATCGAATTGGCTTCAGATCTTCTAAATTGTACTTTTTCGTTAATAGGTAAAATGTACCGCCCAGGGTCTACGAAGAATTAGAAAGTCACGGCTATAGCAAATATGACACATGATTTTGGATCTGTCTTGTTGCAGTCTCACCCGTAAGTAGTCGGTATTGTCTTCTAGTAACATCACAGCAGTCAGTATCTGTAACGCTACTATTGTTAAATAGTGCCAGCAGTCCTCTGAGTCTCTGTTTCACCTGTATACACGGCTACTGAAATAACACTTCCTTATAGCAGAAATACGCATTGAACTAACTAGACCGTGTATGCAGGCTATAGTACATAGGAAAAAATTGATCTCTTACGATTCCTCTTACGAGTATCTTCCCACAATGTAGGGTAACACTACGACAACTATGGGCTCAATAATCTTAAAAAAAAAAAAGGACATGAAAAATCAAGCAAAATATGTGTCAGTGTAGCGCATGTGTACGGAAGAGACAAGGCAGCTGATTGAAAGCACTGTCATAGCTAGAGAATCTCCAAAATCTTTCTACAGACTATAGATCTAACTTCGGACAAGAGTGCTCACTCCGAAGTATTATGACGTTATGCCCGCATCTCGTGGTCGTGCGGTAGCGTTCTCGCTTCCCACGCCCGGGTTCCCGGGTTCGATTCCCGGCTGGGTCACGGATTTTCTCTGCCTCGTGATGGCTGTGTGGTGTGTGATGTACTTGGGTTAGTTACGTTTAAGTAGTTCTAAGTTCTAGGGGACTGATGACCATAGATGTTAAGTCCCATAGTGCTCAGAGCCATTTTTTTATGACGTGATAGTTCTCCCGTTTTCTTTTCTGGCACACCGAAGGCAAATCAAATGTTCGATGAAACAGTAAAATGGGCTGATCAGAGATTTCCACCCTTAACAAACTGAAGTCTTTCTCTGTGATGATGCTTCAGTAGCAGAAAAGTAGTTGATACTTTTTGCTCAAGAAACTCAGGAAGACTGTTGTTTGTTGTCCTTTCGTTCCAGCTGTCTTTCTAATAGCCCAAAATGAGTTGCAATGGAAAATTAAATCACTACAATAAGTTCCTCATTCTTTACGTAAAAACATTCTTTTTCAGATATTAACATCTCATGTCGGTATCAGTTCTTCTCAAGTTCGATTATTCTCACTGACGACTACTCACAGAACACTCCACACTGAGACAGCTGTAACAGATTGTTTCTCTTAGAGAAAGACCACATTGGAACCGGTGCTAGTGGTCATGACATCGTTGTAACAAGAATGATTACCGAAATAAAAAGAGTGACTAAAAAGTGTAGGAAGACTGACATGTTCCGTAAAGTAGTTGAAGTAGATAAAAAGGCAATAATGTAACATCACGTGGAAGAACTCCATGTCTTCAATTCTTGGCATGTGGTGCAGATGATCTGTGGCTCATTCGGAAACATTTATGACGGACAAGTACGGGACAGAAATAGTCCGTAAAAGGAGAGACATTCTATGAACACAATCTCTGTAAAGAAACTTCTAAATAAACGGAAACTACAGCACAACAATAGTAAAGCAAAAAAGGGTGGGACTGTTCATGCAGGTATTTGAAATGACAAGGAATTGCTTGACAACGGAGCAATGCGTGAGGCCTTCAAAGATTGCCGCAAATGATCAATATCGAAAGACCTCCCTCAAAACCCGAAGATATACAGGTCATCCGTAAAATAGGTGAGCGTCAGCGAAGTTAGTGACCAAATACTAACAGAAGAAACAGATACTGAAATTGAAATTATCAAAGAAAAAGCAAAGGTACTGAACTCGTTTCTCAAATATTTGTTTACAAAAGAAGATACAGAAGTACTGCCCCAGTTTAATTTTCGCCGTGATTCGCTCCCGGGGAAGGACAAATTCGTATCTGTTGCAGCGCTCCACAGCGCGTTGCTGGATGATCAACGTTTTACGGTTGTGGTAGTCATTGATACGCTGGTTGGTGCATTACCGCTGGATCCAGAAAATGCTGCATAGTGCGTATCAGAAGATTCACAGTCAATCCGATGCCCTACATGATCCCACGCCAGAATGAGTTTCCTTCCTGTCTTCTAATTATGTAGCAATGTGATGCATCGTAATGAGAGATCTCACAGTCACCAGGGAATACAATGGTCACACTCTTCCGACGACACTGTATTAGTTGAGCAATCGTTACACATGGTACATTGTTTCATCTTTCCTGTTGGATAGATCCATCTGTCTGACAAGGCGGAAATTGTGGCTCTTCGTATAAAACCGTCTATTGCAAGACGATAGTAGTTTAGTTTCGGTACTTCAAGGTATTATTCTTTATCGTTAAGGCAATGATGTACAAGCCACCAATGTACTTTGCAGTTCCACAGAGAGTAGAATCATGTTGTCTGTTGTGTTACGCAAGAGTATTTTGCATACTGGTTTATGGAGCATGAGTTGTTCCATTGTAGCATCTTGGTTGGCCTTCACTCACAGTTGTAGTCCATTTACACCACGGAAATCAATGTCAGGTAAAACTATATAATGTCAACAGTGCTTAGTCTTCTTGGGATTTACACCCTCATCACACATGAACAATCGTGATAGTAATATCTTTAAAAAATACTTGTTCTCTCTCTCCCCCATCGTTTTCAATAAGCAAATGACCATCGATTCTCACATTTTGTTAAATCTCTACCATTGTTCATCTATTTTGAATCAATGTACTGTAAAAGCAATAAAGGACGCCAGTCACAAATGCGGAGAACAAATTAAAGCACTAAAGTCCGCTGATGAGATCGTAATTCTGCACAGACAGCAGAGGACTTGGAAGAACAGCCGGATGGAAAGTCTTGGCGAGAGGTTATAAGTGAGCATCAATAGTATTTAAACAAGTGCAGTGGAATGTAGTAAGATTAAATCAGTTGATGCTGAAGGAATTCAATTAGGAAATGAAACACTAAAAGTAGGAGATGAGTTGTGCTATTTGTGCAGTAAAATAACTGATCATGACCAAACCAGAGGGGATATAACATGCAGACTCGCTATAGAAAGGAAAGGATATCTGAAAAACGGTAATTCGTTAAGACCGAATGTAAACTTAAGCGTTATGAAGTCTTTTCTCAAGATATTTGTCTGGGGTGTAGCCTTGAACCGACATGAAACGTGTAAGATAAGCAGTTCAGACAAGGCAAGAACAGAAGCTTTTGAAATGTGGTGAAATAGATGGTTACAGAAGACTAGATGGGTGGGTCCTGTAATCAAAGTGGAGGTACTGAATAGTGCAAACAAGGAAATTTATGTAATAAAGTTACTGCAACAAAGGGATCAGTTGATAGGACACATAATGAAACAGCAATGAATTGTCAGTTTCGTGCTGAAGGGGAGCGTGGAGGAAAAACTGTAGAAGGAAAACAAGGGATGAATACAGTAAGCACATTCAAATGAATGTGTGTTGGGAAAGTTATTCGCAAATGAAGAGGCTTGTACAGGGGTGGAGAGTTGTATCAGACCAGTCTTAGAATTGAACAGCGACCGTCATAGATTTGTCAAACGAATTTTTAGGTATTGCAGCATTACAAGGTAGCCGTAGGAAAAACACGTAGCCAAATTGAGCTGTTTCTTGAGCGTCCTATACTTGGCTTTAAAAGACACGGGACAGTCAGCCACCGTAACGACTAAACTAATTCTCCAAAGAGTTATTTCCGTTATACTAACTGGGGGAGTAGGGGCGGTGGGGTGGAGGGGGGGAGGTGAGGGGGGGAGGGAGGGGAAGATGAAACGTAACTATGAATAATATTCACATTCATTGACTGCTGCCTGAAAATCCTTCAGTTGCTATAGTAACTAATTTTGTACTCCTCTCTTAAATGTACTGCAAACTAGGAAGCTCATTCGCCAGACGCAATTGAACAGCCACTGTTGCAGAGTCATTATATCCCATAACACCGGTCTGCGTCATTTTTGAGATCAAGGCTTATTAAGCTGATTCTAATTATTTTGTGCGCGCTGAATTCAGGAATGTATCTCACTTTGTTGGATCAAATCTGGTTCTACTGCTCTTTCACTTTTTGAAATATGAAATTTAAGAAACTATTTTAGTATCATATGTATGAAGTGTATATCAGAACAGTCTTGCATTTGAAAGACGTCTAAATTATGTCTATAAGATCATATTTTGGTTGCCATGAAACTGGAGAAGCTTCATATATACTGACGAGATAAAACTTTATGACCACCTGCTTAATAGCTTTTTTATCCGTCTTTGGAACGAAATATATCACTGATTCTGCTTATCAGGGATCCGACAGTTTGTTCATAGGTTTTTGGAAGTATGTGGAATCACATTTCTACGCACAGTTTATGTAATTCTTGTAAATAACTGGCCGCTGATTTGCGTACGCGGTGATGGCGCCTGATAAAGACCAAGATGGGTTCCATGGAAACTACATCAGGCGAATGTGGTCGCCGAGACATCAACGTGAGTTCATTATAGTGCTCATCAACCACAGTAGCACGGTTCTGGCTCCGAGACATGGACAAATATACTGCTGAAAGAATACATCGTCGTAGGGGTAGACCTGAAGCATGATGGGAAGCAGGTGGTTCGCAGCTGTCAGCGTGTCTTCAGTTTCTACCTCAGGTCACATGCAAGCGCATGTGAGTGTCTCCCATAGCATAAAACTGCTCCCACCAGCGCGCGCCTGTGACGCGCAGCACATTTAAATCCACCATTCATCTCGATGACGGCGTTTGTGGAGACGACGATTTACCTAGTATAGCAAAAATGCAATTAACCCGAAGAGCCGAAAGGTTTCCATTGATATAAGACTGAGTCTCGATGGTTCCGTGCCCACTGCAGTCGTAGTTGACGATGTCATTGGTTCAGCATTTGTACACGTTGGGATGTTGTCCTGCGGAGCTTCATGCTCAACAATGACCGATGAACAGTGTGCTCAGAAACACTTGTGCCTGTACCAGCATTGTGCTCCTTCAGCAGAGTTGCCACAAATCAGCATCTATCCTACTTCACTGAACAAACAAGCCTCCAAAACCCTCGTTCTGTGAAGAGTCGTGCACGTCCTAGCACTTAGTGCCTAATGCTAGTTTCGCTCTCCTTCTACCTATTTCCGTAGATACTCACTACTCCCTAATCCAGGAAGAAGGAATTTGTTGTAAATATCGATGACAACGGTTTTTACGGTTTCAATATAGACGGAAGAAGATCTATAGTTCACCAGAACAGTGATAAAAGAAAACTGCCATTTTTAATCATACTATCCTTAGTATAATACGTGCATGAGATCAGATTTCGACTTAAGTAGTTTATCTCCCAACACATCTAACATGGACACGGCGAGAACTCGGCCCTGTGTGATCTGCATATCACACCCCAGCAAGAAAAGTAACAATTCGAAAAACGGCATGTTTGCTTTATGTCATTGAAATTAAATTTGAAATGCCCCAACGTATACGAAAAATATGATGTAGTTTACTGCCAACAAAACTTACTTGGAACTTAAAGGAAGCTTATGCAAGGCGGGGCAAATGAAAGTGGCCTGGACGAGAGGATACGATTGGACGTGAATGTATGCATGTAACCACCCCTGTCAGTTACTTGTAACTGCCTATATAGCCAACGGAACCTTGGAGCAAATTTACACAATCTACATAGCTGACTGATATGCTGGCAGAGGTCACTCTGGTCATCGCCCTAGCTAGCCAACGAGGCCACCTGATGTGCCAGTGTGAGATTACTTTGTGTGGAGAGCCCTCAAGTCTAAGATCTACTGCACAAGCCGCATAGTCTTCAAGAACTGCAGCAGAACATTGCGGATGACACTGCAGTAACTGCAGCGGTCCAGCTTCTTCCCGTCTTCAGCAAGTTGTTGACCAGGGCCAAAACGTGTCAATAGATGAATGGTGGTGACTTTCAACATTTGCTATAGTCATGTCAGTGCTGTATTTCCTTTCCTCTGCTGTATTTCTTTGTATCCTGGAACTCTGTTCTCTGGGGCACTTTTATTTGTCCCCCCTGTACTATTTCAGTATAAGTATTCGATAATTAATTCTTTCGTTGTGTTTTCTTACATGCTGCGTGTTAGAGCCGTGTCATTGTTCTTACCTATGTCCGATACGTTCTTTAGGAACTTAAACGGCGGTAGAAAAGGCACTTAGTTTTCAACCAACCCTAGTGCCTACTTATGGAGACTGTACCAGGAAAGAAGACCCCTAACATCCTCATACCTCCTTAATGTTTGTGACGAAGGATAAGTTAAATCCCATCTTGCTCCATAAGCACAGAAAGAATGGTTGCCGGTAAACGCAGTTGGAGAGCCACAAAGAGATAATGGCAATGAGTTGGGCCGAGTGAGTGAGTGAGAATGGCCAATTGGGCGTGGATGGGTATGAGAGATTTTCAGCGGTGGACTAGTGAGTGTCAGTTAGTTACAGTTAAGGTAGTTTGTGGGAGTGACAGGTGAGCTGCATGTTAGAAAGAGTATGATTACCTTCGCATGCCAAAATTTTTGTGAAGATGGGGGCAGCAGGTACCCCGCGTTTCAGTCAGAGTCTTTTTAATAAAGAAGAGCATATTAACCATTTTTCTGTTCCTGTAGGAACATCTGGCCGCCGGTTACGTAACGTGTGCACGGACACAGGTTGTGACGCAGGAAAGACTATATGAGGAAGATTGGTCTGGCCATGATCCGTGGACAGATAGCCCTAGTGATTAAGGGGACAGCTCGCGTAACGCAGAAAATCGGGTTTCGAGACCCAGTCCAGCACAAATTTCCATTGTTGTCATTCCTTTACACAGCAGATGCTTGTTCGTATTCGCAGTTGAGGGTGTAGGTGGGAGATGATGGTCCTTGTATCTCGGGTGTGGGAGGCAGTCACTATCTGCATCTCGGGTGTCAGTCGTTCCTTAGCTAGCAGGGGCTCGGAAGGCTAGCGGCAGTTTGAGCAGCATGTTTAATCGACAGAGGCCTCTCTATGGACACACGAGGTGACGAGTAGTACCACGGGGCGAGCAACGTCTTCTCTCTTATGGTAGGTCGCTGTCAAGTGTTGAGCAGCCGGGAAAAGGTCCTACGTTCGCTGTCCAACGCTGGGCGGTCGCTGTGGAGACTCGCTCAATTGGTGGGACGAGAGGCGGCAGGTAGCGGTGTTCCTGTGCCTCATGGGCGATGACCGACGGAGACGGCGACGCCCGGCGTAACACGTTGTGGCGCTGTTAGTGTTTCTCATCGTAATTAAAACGTTATTCTTCCCGTAGCGGTATCGTCGTATTGCTCGTTTTTTAGTGACGAGAGGGTCTCTCCTGCAATGGATTAAGTGTCTGTGGCTCGCTATTATGACGATACACTCTAATCATTGAGGGATTACGTAGGAAGTGCGTGCTTTGTGCATTGCAAAAGTTGTTAAAGTCGGTTCTGTTAGCGTATCACACTGTGCTTGTTATTTAAACTGATGAACCAGAACATTTTCACCACCGACCTACTATCGAATAAAGCCCCGTAGGCGATAGCCGCGTAACGTGGTGAAGAATGACTGCTAGTCAGACACACACACACGGTGCATGTAGCATCAGTGAGCGTGCTGACCGTGTGTGGAATGGGGGAGGGGCGTTATCTATCTGAGTTTAACCGAGGGCAGATTGTAATGACTTAGACGCTCGGCACGAGCATTTCGGAAATTGCACGACCTGTCGGGTGTTCGAGAAGTTCTGTGTCTACAACAGGTTGCGAAACATAACTAAAACCACTTCCAGACGACGTGGAATTGGGCTGCCACCGGTCATTACAAATGACGCACGTCGTAGACTGGTAAGACAGGAAAGGCGGCGAACTAACATCAGACTTTAATGCTGGGCAGAGAACAAGTGTGTCTGAACAGTGCACTGAACACTCATAACGATGGGCCTCGGCAGCCGACGACACAGGCCACTGCCAATGTTAACACCACGACACCGTCAACTACAGCTGAAATGAGCTCGTGATCATCGGCAGTGGATGCTGGACCAGTGGCAGAGCGTTACATGATCTGATGAATTCTGATACCTTCTTCATCATGCCAATGGGAGGGCGTGAATCCGTCGTCTTCCAGGGGAACAGCTCCTTTTCACCTGTACTATAGGAGGGAGACAAACCGGTGGCGGCTCCATTATGTTATGGAGATCATTCACGTGTTCATCTGTAGGTCCAGTGGAGCTCGTGCAAGGCATCATGACGTCCAGGGAGTATCATACATTGGTCGTAGACCACGTACATCCCTTCATGACGATATGTTTCCCGACGAAAGTGGCTTTTTTAACAAGGTAATGCATTATGTCACCAGTCCAGGAGCGTGACTAAGTGGTTCGAGGAACACGGTGGGGATTTCCAGTTGATGTGCTAGCTCCTCAACTGCCTGATCTGAGCCTGACGGACCACATCTGGGATGTTGCTCAACGTGGCGTTAGAACACATCGACCACTTCCCGGGCTTTAGCTGAAGTAGGTGACTTTAGTAAACAGATATGGTGCCAACTCCCTCCAGTGACCTACCAAGGCCTCAGTTTTCCATGCCACGACGCGTCGCCACAGTTATACCTGCCACATGTGGACATAGCAACTGTTAAGTGCCGGCCGGTGTGGCCGAGAGGTTCTAGGCGCTTCAGTCTGTTATCGCGCGACGGCTACGGTCGCAGGTTCGAATTCTGCCTCGGGCATGGATGTGTGTGATGTCCTTAGGTTAGTTAGGTTTAACTAGTTCTAAGTTCTGGAGGACTGATGACCCAGATGGAGACTCGCTCAATAGGTGGGACAAGAGGCGGCAGGTAGCGGTGTTCCTGTGCCTCATGGGCGATGACCGACAGAGCCCTTTTTTTAATTTTTTTTTTTTACTGTTAGATACGTGATCATGAACTTCTGGTTCATCAATGTATTTGAGTTTCAGGAAATGATTTAGATTTTTTTTATTGTGTGGGAGGACTTTGCTAGTGGCGGCTTTCATTATCTGGAAGATATACTGGATTTTAGAGGTTGAAGATGAGAAAGTCACCAAACAAATATTACTCTTTTATCAGCGTACAGACCGCCACCTACCTTCAGATGTTAATCCCCAGACTGGTGAACCACACAAAATCGTGCTGAAGTGTCTTACCTCAATAATTATGCTAACATATAGTGTCATTTTCTAAGTAGGATAGCTCTGCTGCTGATATTTCATCTCACTACGGCGTATGGACCTCGAGTGTCTACGATCTAGTAATAAAAAGTGGAGGGGCACGTGTGATAAAAATTATTGTTCGTAGTACACCTGGTAATAAATTACTATTGCTCTTCATACGAAATTCCTCCCAAAATAAACACGCTCATTTCAACACAGTGAACAGAGCCCAAACGGCAATTGGATTTATCTTAAAATGGCCGAGGAGTGTTGAACTTGTTTCCTACTTTAAAAAAATAAATTAAAATGTGTTCTTCTTAATGAACCAGAATTTTGTTATACGTCGATTATTATTTAGATAGAGAAAGACCTTCATCCTTTCACTGTGGATATCAACCTGGAATATACAACGAAACTCACATAACTGGGCTAATGAACAGAGGGGACGAAGGGTACTGGATCCCTGTTCGCCCAGGGCGGTCTAGTGACCTCGGCATACGAGGATAACGGGCCCTTTGTTCTCATACCGTCCTGTAGATCGCTGACATCACCTCGTGCCCGTGGGTGGTGAGGGGTTGAGGCTTATCTTATCCCAAGATAAGGAAAACAGTAGGCCTATTGAGGTTGAACTGGTAATGATACACTAATGACCTCGAGACCAGGAAGTATGTTCTAAGCAAAAATTACTGCAATACTTGTATTTCATGTAGCGAATTATTAGTTTTAGCTGTCATTGGGGCCATGAGCAAGGGGTGCCCACCACAGTTGTTGTGGAGCTCAAAGGTAAAAATGTTGTGCTACACCCTCCTGGTACGAATCATGGTGGAGACGAGAGTTACGTCTCTTCTGTGAGAGCGCTACAAGCAGCCCCAACAGCAATCAGTCAGGAAACCTTAAGAAAAGTGGTGAAGCATAAGTTTCCTAGCTGCCTTGATTCAGTACCACGCAGCTCTAACGGCGAAAACCCCACAGAATTATACGCATTCCAATATTTGCATTTTTCTGCTTATGTCGAAATTATTTTAAGCTATTCGTGAATACACAGTTTTATGGAGTAAGCTGCAGCAAAGAATAATTTATTAAGTCGGTTTAGTTATATGTCATCTTCTAGTGATTTTTTCCGTACTTCCGTGATGGTACTGTAATTCTGTTTCAGAATAACTGTAGAATGCACATAGGCACAGACCGTTTCGAGGCCAGGAGTGCATTATGTCCAATTTATTTGTGACGATGTGGACACGCGTGTGTTACGGACATGACGTCTGACTTGAGGATCATCTGGGCTGATGCCAGCTGGCACCAGGATGCTGGTGTTTGATGCCCACCATCTGCTGCATCAAGAGGAAGTTGTAACCAAGTATTTTTCATTATCAGTACAAGCAGCTACGAAATTAGTTTTGGAAGATTTTGTAGGTACTGGGGCTTTAGAACGCAAAGAAAATTATCTTTGTGGTTCCGTCAGACTGATGAACGCCAGGCTTAGCGTTCTTCGGAATCCCATTTTGACATAAAGTATTAGGTTGTCGACTGAGGTGAAATCGTGTTAGATCAAAGACAGCTGCCGGCGCAAATGGAAACTCTCAATGTTATTTACGCAGGGTATTTAGTTCTTGTGTCATTACTGAAAAGTAAGAAATTAAAGAAATCATTATCTGTTTGTTAACAGAAGGCTTCGAGAAATTCGTTTACTGGTACACACCTCTCTGTTTCTTTTCTGATATCCAGATTTTTTCAGGTTTACTGAACTGATCGGTGAATGACAAAATTCGAATTCTTCGTACTGTTGGCGATCCATTATTAGCATTAAAATTACATACCGGTTTTTGTGTCGGAAAAACATAACGAGCAATATAAAGACATGAAAAAAAAGAAAAAAAACGTGAAAAAGGCAGGACATAAACCATCAAAGTTTGTGTATCTTGACCATTGCTATGTCATTTGCTCAGAGGTAACAAGTTATTTTATCTTTCTAACAACATTTAACGCTTTTAATTTCAGAAAATGGTATGTGTTAGTGCTAGGATAAAGTATGCTATCGTATGATTATCGTAATTAATTTTAATAAAACACCAAATTTGGGTTATCTAGAGGCGTTTGTATTTGTTCACACTCGTTTATCATCATTCATAGTTAGACACTAATGTTTGGAATTTATAGAAAGTATCTGGCCTAAGTTTGCCGCTCTCATTCCAGGAAAAAGAAAACTGTTTATCTATTACCTGTGCTGTTTATTTGTGTTATTAATACTACTAATAATCGCTTTGAACTGCAACAACTTCGACGCCATTAGATCTATTGTTTCCTCATCGATCCACGTCTCCCGGTAGGTTATGTTATTTATAATATATTTATAAAGGAAACTGTCATCAGTCACCTCACAGTCAGCTCATACTTGCCTTATATTTGTATTTAAATTATAGTTGCTATGTCTGTCGTAAGTGTTTAAGAATAACGGAGACGTCAGTTTGAATACAATCTTCACTTTCGAGAAAGCCACCAGGAACCGGCTAAGTCAGACAGTTGTCACATTCCTACCGCCTGTTAAAGCCGGTTGGCGCAAACTGTCACGTGGCCCGTCCGAAGTTGTTTTGTCCCTGTGGTCTCTGCTGACTCGTAAGAGAAGATGTACAGCAGATCTCCTCTTTTCAGTACCTTCACCGAATAAGGGCTGTTAGTTTTGGTTCATCTCTACCGCAGCTTTTATTTTAGTTAAGAGTTGTCAAAGACAACATGAAAAATTATTTGGATATTTATACAACTGTGAGGCATAGACAAAACGTGGTTCGAATGTAAATATAAAACTCTGTTAAACATGTAATGTATGCACTGATTAATTGCGATAAATCAGAATTACCTGACTAATATAACAGAAATGCGTCATAGTAAGTCTTATGCTGTCTGCATACACTGACCCTACGTTGACAAAAATGACGAAAGGTATGTTTTAGTCGTAACAGCTTAAAGCGCTGTGAAAAGTTTAATTTCAAATAAGTTTGTAAATGCGTTAAGGAGCTCTATATCAGTACATTAGGAAGGCTGTTGTTACTATTTTCTGTGATGCTTGTGAGTGGCTGTTCCCTTCCGTGTTTTACGGTTCAAGGAAATTAATTTTTTGTTAAAACTCTTTTGCTTGCAGTTAACTTTTTTTAAATTCCTTAGTTCGGTTCAGTTGCAAACTTACTTTTTTATTTCCTGTACGGTATACTATCGATACGTAGGAATTTATATTATTTTGCTGACGTTGCGACTGTAATGCTGTGATACATGCGATGAAGCTCTGACGTTCAAGATAACGAAAAGGAAGTGGGCGTACGAATTTCGTCCCCTACTGTACATGGACATACAAAGGTACCACTTCTTCCTTTAAGCTAATATCGAACGAAGCCCCAAGACACCAAGTGTGCGTAATCAAGCCTCTGCACATACACTTCGCTATCAACAAAGTTACAGACACTGGAATAAATACCATGGCTCTATGAATGCATGCTCTGGCGGCGATATCCACTAATAAAAGATTCTCGGTTTTCAAGCCGCGTCAAGTGGTTAACAGCTCACGAGCACATAAAATTCACAAAGTAAGTAGAGAAGGACGATTCCATGCCGTTTCTGGACGTCCTTGTCCACCGTAAACCCAATGGCTGTCTCGGTCACAGCGTTTACCGCAAGCCAACCCACACGCATCGGTGTCTGAACGCCTCCAGCTACTACCACCCTTCACAGAAACGGTCTGTTCTGAGGACCTTGGGACATCGAGCTGAAACCGTCTCAGAAGCTGAAAATCTGCCAAGAGAACTAAGCCACTTACACAAAGTTTTCAAGGAAAACGGCTGCAACGACAGACAAATTTCGCAACTAGTTTCATGTAATGAGGAGCTTCTTGAAGGCAAGGTCGCAGGTTCAATCTTTTGTAAGGCTCATTTGAAAGCGCTGTGTTAACAATTATGACAGGATAAATGATTGGCTGCTGATGACCCACCATGTGCATCAAGAGGGCGACAGGAAATGAGTGTCCGAGAGATGCAGAGATCAAACTTCTATGGATGTATGTATACACTTCACAGAATGCATATCGTCGTCATTCAAGAAATGTTGAAAACAAACTGTTAACTTGCACCACGAACGCAAAATGAAAAATGGTGCGCCGCAAAGATCGCAAAGGGTAGCACCATCAGGATTGAAGGCAAACTTGTTGAGAGTTACAGACCCTGCAGGACGTTCAGCTAGGTATCCTCTCATAAAGAATATATATAGAATCATCTTGGTGTGACGGGGTGATGAAAAGTAATGGAATGTGATGGCATGCAACGGAACGCGATATAGTCTGTCTTAGAGCTTATATTGAAACTGGCTATTATTTAAGGCTTGGCTACAGATTGTGCATTAATATGTTTTATATTCACGTAAAAAACAAACATAGGGAGGCTGAATTTGTCCAGTGGTTCCAAGTGTTATGAAATGCTATGTCACACACTTTTCGGGAGGTATAGTTTGCTCTAAAGAAATATGATTCTTATACGCAGTCTAGCAAGCAAGAAAAAGCAAGTTATTTTGACCAACTATTGATCAAATGTAGTGCCCATACCATAGTTTTAGTTCTCTTAACTTCACTTTCCCACTCTTGCTTACTGTGACGTAAATATTACCTACTGCCATTGCAAGATAGCACACTCGAGATATAATCGCAGCGAGTAGAGCATCTTTGATTTCTCGCAGCACAATAAATAACTTTCCAGCCAGTTTACCATCTAGATTAACAGTCGTCGAATTGAATATGAGTGAACGGCCTTGTCGCATTGGAGACACCGGTTGCCGTCTCATCACCGAAGTTAAATGCCGTCGGGCTTGTATGGCACTTCAATAGGTCACTGTCCGGATCAGCCGACTGATGCTGGCAAGCAGGGTGCAAACAGCCCTTGTGAGGACAGTTCAGGAGCTACTTGATTGAGAGGTAGTGGCACCGTTAACTGAAACTGACAACAGCTCAGAGAGCGGTTTGCTGACCACATACCCCTTCGTATCCACATTAGGTGATTCCTAAAGGCTGAGAAATACACGGCTGCCGGTCGGTACCGTAGGACCTTCAGGGCTTGTTCGTGCGGTATTTGTTTTATAACAGTACTCGAATGCGTCACGGCACTGATGTTAGTTGATCTCGATACCACTCTCTTGCTACCTTTGATTTCCAGGGCTCCTTTCATGTGCATTTTCTCTGCAAATCTCGATTAATCGGAGTTCAAATCAAGTTCCTTACTAAACAAAGAGATAAGAGTGTTTATGGTTCAAAAATGGTTCTGAGCACTATGGGACTCAACTTCTGAGGTCATTAGTCCCCTAGAACTTAGAACTAGTTAAACCTAACTAACCTAAGGACATTACACACATCCATGCGCGAGGCAGGATTCGAACCTGCAGCGCCTAGAACCGCACGGCCACTTCGGCCGGCTGAGATTGTTTATTTCTTCTAAAAATTTTCGGGCCGATTCCGCACTTTGCTGTGCATCGTCAAATTGACGCTTTGTTTGAAATTTTGTTATCTTACGTATTCCAGTTCTGTGGCACTGTTTGAAGTACTTCTCTTGAAGTAATCTATGTCGCGCGCCATTTGATGTGTAAGGCGTAGTAGGTCAGTACGATGCAAATCCTGTAAATTGTAGCGAGCAAACTTGAAACGCAAAAACAGCAATTTTTTTTAACAAGTGCGCTTTGTCCAACCTTTAGTGTCCTAGTTTTTCATATACTCTACACGGTCATACTGGGGATGACTTATTCGAAATCTGTTCATAATTGTTCGTTTTATAATGTTGCGGATGATCTTCCATGTGCGCAATTATATTTAGTACTGACTCCTTGGGCAACGACTTTGTTTCACCGGAGATGGGTTTTGTGGCTGCCTGTTCGACAAGGATGGTGAACTTTATGGCTCGACTCCTGTTCAGCATCACTTTCACTTGTAAAGCACATATCGTCATCATTGTACTCCTCATGTACATTGTCCGCACAGCCGACCGTATACAACACCAAACATTCTACTGCTTCATCTTGCAGAAACACTAGTATCTACTGTCACTTCTTTCTCACTCTGCGAAATTCCTTAGGTTCCTTCCTGACGAACTGCCATATTCGGAAACTTTTGTAAATATAATGCAATCTTCACTTTGTTTATCGTTGCCAAAGCTCTGCTTTGTATCAAAACCTCTAGCACTGTTGTGAGTTAGTTGTCGACTAAGTAGTTCAGTTACGCTACGTACCCGCATGCTGCGCTCACCGTTGTACGAGGGTGAGTCGAATGAAAACCTTAAATTTGTAATAACAAATCGAAATTTCGCGCCGTTATCCTGTAAGTTGATAAGCGTGCTAACAAACGGCGTGCAGAATGGTCTGTGGGTGGCAGCATAGTGCAGATGCACACATACCGTCGCAGTTTCAGTATAAAGATGGCCGCCCCACTTTTGACTTGCACCAGGGAAGAACAGCGTTCTGTTATTCGATTTTTGCGTAGTGAAGGTGTGAAAGCTATTGAAATTCGGCGACGAATGAAGGTTCAGTACGGTGACCCATGTTTGTCACAGCATGACATGACAATGCAAGGCCCGACACTGCCCGTACAACAGTTGCAACAATCAGAGACATTCCTCATCCACCATACTCACCAGACCTTGTCCCAAGTGATTTCCATATGTCTAAACCACTCACAGACGCAATGAAAGGAAAGAAGTTCCGTTCCGATGAAGAGGTACGCCACGCGGTGCATGAGTGGTTACGCGGACTACCAAAAGAATTTTTTTCTAAAGGAATTTATGCACTTTGTAAGCGCTGGAGGCCTTGCATTGAGGGTGGGGGAGATCATGTTGAAAAGTGGTACAGCTTTGTACCACTTATGCACAATAAATAATATTAAAAAAATTTAAGGTTTTCATTTGACTCACCCTCGTATATACCCCTATTGTGATTGCGTGATAGACAGTATGTGGTGCTTCGAATGCCGTAAACATCATTGGCTCTTTGCGACCTTGCACTCAACGGGTTCCTTGTAAGCCACGAAAGTAGAAGTCCTCCGAAGAAGACACGAAGAATAGCGGGTTTTGTGGCTCATTGACAGGGAAGATTAGCCAGCTCTTGAAAGACGTAAAATCAACACAGTCTTCAGGACGCCAGCAGAGATCCAGTAAGCAATGAAGTCTTTGAAAGGCAATGTAGACCCTATAAGGCCTGAAATATACAAAATATGGAACAGCACCACATAGAACATGAAAGGTGTTACAGCCTACGCTATTCCGAAAAATCGACTGTGACGGAGCATGCAGTGGAAAACGTATACCTAATTGCATTCGACGAGACTTCTGTTAGTAAACGGACCAACGGCTTCTGGGATGGCGTAATAAACGAAGCAATAGAATTCAAAATAGCGATCACCCTTAATAAATAATGTGGATTGCAGCTGAGAACTGCGTTCGAACTATTATTGGGGAGCTGAAGCGGGTGCGACAGTCGTTCCACCAAAATATTATCATATACCGACGGTTGAAAATCGTATTGGTTTAAGTTAATATAGGTAATTATTCAATAATGAAGGTTTCTGCGTTTCACACTATAGAAAAATCAGTGAATCATGGAGAGAAGCTTTATTGAAAATTTTTAGTAGTCTACGTATTTAACTTCCCTTTTAAACTAAACAAGTTTCTTTTATAGTAGTCTTTGTATTTTGTATGTATTTGCGTTTCGAGAAACACGAAGTTACACCACTGGGTATGTAAAACAATTACTTATACCACATTGAGGCTGGGTATTAAAGTAAAAGAATTATTTTTGAAAATATGTTCACGTTTAATAACACATTTATAACAATATTGTTATAAGATTAATATCACCGCAAGACGTATCTGTTGTATCAGTTGGCAAAATTGCGTTTGTTACGAAAAAAGTAAAAGAGCCTGTTAGATCGTCATGCAAAGATTTTGTTTGTTACGTGTGCGAGACACGGTAACTTACTGATACTGACGTGTTTCGATCCTGTAACATGTATGTGCGCGACCAGAGTTTTGAAGAATGAATATCATGCTATGTAGAGATTTCCTATAGGCCTGAATGCAAATAATGCTGTATCACAAGCTTGTAATATACTTCTGTTTGTCTCTTTCAGCGCACTAGCTTTATGTAACTGAATAATCACTATGAATCTATCGTCATTCCGTTATTCAACTTCAAGTGTTTGCAGGATGCCTGTGAATAAGGTATTCCCGTAGCTCTAATAGTGAATTTGAGGAGTGGTAGTGAGTGTATTGTGCAAAGCGAGTCCGGCTTTAGTTATCCCTATTAAATGGGGATAGTGACTGCGCAGCTGTGCTTGTTTAATAACAGAGCTATAGTCACACATTTGAAAAAATATTCTAGAGCTCTTACTTCCTAGCCGGCCGGAGTGGCCGTGCGGTTCTGGGCGCTACAGTCTGGAGCCGGGCGACCGGTACGGTCGCAGGTTCGAATCCTGCCTCGGGCATGGAAGTGTGTGATGTCCTTGGGTTAGTTAGGTTTAATTAGTTCTAAGTTCCAGGCGACTGATGACCTCAGAAGTTAAGTCGCATAGTGCTCAGAGCCATTTGAACCATTTGAACCTCTTACTTCCTAAATATGTTATGACAATTAACCGTGAGGAATACGGGTCTGGAGGGAAAAGATAATGTTACTGCTTACAGCGTGTTTGCGTGGGTGAAATCAAGAAATGTGTGTAATGTGCTATTGGGTATTTATGTGAAACTCATTACTACAAGTTCCGTAGACAACTTGTACCATTACCATGTGACATCTATTTTATTTGACACCCGACGTATTTCAATGCATAAACCCCGCTTTAAGCACTAGGAATCAAATGCGCAACGTCACACTGATGGACCACCATCAATTAAAATGTATTGGGTGTACAGCTGGAGAGATCAATAATAATAATGTCGGTTCTCCAGGCAGCAAGTTGCTATTACTTTTTTAATGACCTAATTCTTTTCTTCATGGTTTCTACGATGATGAACGTAGACAAATCATATTTAAAGATGCTCCATACAGGGTGGTCCACTGATCGTCACCGGGCCAAATATCTCACGAAATAAGCGTCAAACGAAAAAACTACAAACAACGAAACTTGTCTACCTTGAAGGAGGAAACCAGATGGCGCTATGGTTGGCCCGCTAGATGGCACTGCCATAAGTCAAACACATAAACTGCGTTTTTTAAAATAGGAACCCCCATTTTTATTACATATTCGTGTAGTACGTAAAGAAATTTGAATGTTTTAGTTGGACCACTTTTTTCGCTTTGTGACAGATGGCGCTGTAATAGTCACAAACATATAGTTCACAATTTTAGACGAACAGTTGCTAACAGGTAGGTTTTTGAAATTAAAATACAGAACGTAGGTACGTTTGAACATTTTATTTCGGTTGTTCTAATGTGATACATGTAACATTGTGAACTTATCATTTCTGAGAACGCATGCCGTTAAAGCATGATTACCTGTAAATACCACATTAATGTAATAAATGCTGAAAATGATGTCCGTCAACCTCAATGCATTTGGCCATACGTGTCACGACATTCCTCTCAACAGCGAGTAGTTCGCCTTCCGCAATGTTCGCACATCTGTTGACAATACGCTGACGCATGTTGTCAGGCGTTGTCGGTGGATCACGATAGCAAATATCCTTCAACTTTCCCCACAGAAAGAAATCCGGGGACGTCAGATCCGGTGAACGTGCGGGCCATGGTATGGTGCTTCGACGGCCAATCCACCTTTCATGAAATATGCTATTCAATACCGCTTCAACCGCACGCGAGCTATGTGCCGGACATCCATCATGTTGGAAGTCCATCGCCATTCTGTCATGCAGTGAAATATCTTGTAGTAACATCGATAGAACACTACGTAGGAAATCAGCATACATTGAACCATTTAGATTGCCATCGATAAAATGGGGGCCAATTATCCTTCCTCCCATAATGCCTCACCATACATTAACCCGCTAAGGTCGCTAATGCTCCACTTGTCGCAGCCATAGTGGATTTTCCGTGGCCCAATAGTGCATATTGAGCCGGTTTACGTTACCGCTGTTGGTGAATGATGCTTCATGGCTAAATAGAACGCGTGCAAAAAATCTGTCATCGTCCCGTAATTTCTCTTGTGCTCAATGGGAGGACTGTACACGACGTTCAAAGTCGTCGCTATGCAATTCCTAGTGCACAGAAATGTGGTACGGAAGCAATCGATGTTGATGTAGCATTCTCAACACCGACGTTTTTTAGATTCCCGATTCTCGCGCCATTTGTCTGCTTATGATGTGCGGATTAGCCACGACAGCAGTTAAAACACATACTTGGGCATCATAATTTGTTGCAGGTCGTGGATGACGTTTCACATGTGGCTGAACACTTCCTGTTTCTTTAAATAACCTAACTATCCGACGAACGGTCCGGACACTTGGATGATGTCGTCCGGGGTACCGAGCAGATACATAGCGCACGCCCGTTGGGCATTTTGATCACAATAGCCATACATCAACACGATATCGACTTTTTCCGTAATTGGTAAACGGTCCATTTTAACACGGGTAATGTATCACGAAGAAAATACTGTCCGCGCATGCCGAATCTTACGTGATACCACGTACTTATACGTTTCTGACTATTACAGCGCCATCTATCACAAAGCGAAAAAAGTGGTCCAACGAAAACATTCATACACTACTGGCCATTAAAATTGCTACATCACGAATATAACTTGCTATAGACGCATTGACGGCACCTTGAACAGTGGACGTTACATGTCAGATGTGTTACTACCCGTGGCTCTACCACCCTTCATTCGATCCTTGCGAAACCCTACATTTAAGCAGGATAATGCACGACCGCATGTTGCTGGTCCTGTACAGGCCTTTCTGTATACAGAAAATGTTCGACTGCTGCCCTGGCCAGAACATTATCCAGATCTCTCACCAATTGAAAACGTCTGGTCAATGTTGGCCGAGCAACTTGCTCGTCACAATACGCCAGTCACTACTCATGAAGAACTGTGGTATCGTGTTGAAGCTGAATGGGCAGCTGTACCTGTACACGTCATCCAAGCTCTGTTTGACTCAATTCCCAGGCGTATCAAGGCCGTTATTACGGCCAGAGTTGGTTGTTCCGGGTACTGATTGCTCAGGATCTGTGCACCCAAATTGCGTGAAAATGTATTCACATGTCAGTTCTAGTATAATATAATTGTCCAATGAATACCCGTTTATCATCTGCATTTCTTCTTGGTGTAGCAATTTTAATGGTCAGTAGTGTATTTCTTTACGTACTACACGAATATGTAATAAAAACGGGGGTTCCTAAGTAAAAAAACGCAGCTGATATCCGTTTGATTTATGGCAGCGCCATCTAGCGGGCCAACTATAGCACTATCTGGTTTCCCCCTTCAAGCTAGATGAGTTTCGTTCTTTGTAATTTTTTCGTTTGATTCTTATTTCGTGAGATATTTGGCCCGGTGACTATCAATGGACCACCTTGTATACAGAAGATGCCGGAGTAATGTGGACATTCTCAGCAAGCATTGCCGCGCGGGGCTAGCCGAGCGGTCTAGGGCGTTGCAGTCATGGACTGTGCGGCTGGTCCCGGCGGAGGTTCGAGTCGTACCTCGGGCATGGGTGTGTATGTTTGTCCTTAGGATAATTTAGGTTAAGTTGTGTGAAAGCTTAGGGACCGCTGACCTTAGCAGTTAAGTCCCATAAGGTCTCACACACATTTTTTTTAGCAAGCATTGCATCATAGTCATTCAAGTATATGATGTTTGCTAAAACATGGAAGAGTGCAAAGTGGTTCGCATATTTCTACCATGTAATTAAATGGGATGATCCTGGCCTACCCTATAAAGATATTGTGACGTCGTTTCAATTATTCGATCATCATGTACGTGAAGGGGAAGGAGAAGATCTCATGGGTGTGTCGAATCTTTGAGTTTGCTGCTATTCAAAACCTGGAAATCTACAGGTCTCCTTCTCTCCTTGGATTCAAGAAGAAGAAGAAGAAGAACATGTGTGGAAATAGTGTTTCTGTTTCTGCTTATGAAAATGTAAAATTACTTTGAGAAATAAATGAATTTTTACCTCAAAACCTCTGTGTTCTTTTTTTATTTTTATTTTATTTATTTATCTTTTTTTTTCAGCCCTGTTCCCGCTTTGACAGTGTACAGTTTTTACCACATGCTATGTCTGTGGATTTCTTCAAGCACAATAGATATAATTTTAGACAATGTCTGCTATATATCTTTGGAAGCGGACACGGTCACGAGGCTCCTGCTCCCATAACACAATTCGTGCCGCACGATAGGCGTAATTACATGCAACCATTCTATTTATTTTGTCATCTTCCATCTTGAACTTCGCATTCTTAGTAGCACTCATCTTTAGCAAAACTGATATCATTTGTTACCTGCACAGCCTTTATATACATATACATACATAATGCAACAGGGGATATGTTTTTTATGTAAATAACAACAACAAAGGCGTATGGTGACGATTTTTTTCTTCGTTTATTCAGTTTACACAAATACAGCATAGTTCTTGAGGCACAATATAATTCTTGAGGTACAATGCAGTTTTGCTCGAGTGATATGCATATCGTCCCAAGGTAAAGTTTGAAGGAGTTTCTGGAGTGGCGCCTGCATAAAAGTAGCATATCAAGGAAGCGGAGCGTAATTCTTGGCGTCATTCGTTTGGAGAATGAAATGTATTCCTCAACACTCTCAGACATGACACTGCCCTGATCTTTCTCCAAACTGAAATCAGCCAAGTGCTCAACTAGAAATTGATCGTCATACCCGCTTAAATTATGGAAGGAGACGGGTATGTACCTTGGTAGCTTGTACTTCAAATTGCATGCATTGTGAGATGCCCCACGGAACTTCGCTTTAAGATGACAGTGGACCCTAGAAGGAGTTTCTGCTTTTCTGTCTAACGGCAACCACGTTATTATACAAATCTTCATTCTGCTTCGATTCGGTCATGGGAACGTTGTCGCTGTAAAGCTTATCCACCTCCCATGAAAGATTTTCGAGCTCAGTGAGCAGCCAAACTGCAGGATTATCCCCCACATAAGATGTATAGTTGTTAAGACAGGAATCATAGGACGATACAATTTGGCACGCTGCCGCACATGATACGTGTTCTTCTGTAAAGGTGTTAAACTTATCAACCTCCCATGAAAGTCTTTGAAGCTCAGAGAGCAGCCGAACTGCAGGATAATACCCGACATAAGATTTGTAGCGGTTAAGAGTGGAATCATAGGACGATATAATTTGGTATGCTGCCACATACGATATGTGTTTTTCTGTAAAGGTGGTATGTGAGGCTGTAGGGTCACCTTCACAGCGGGTCATAGGAGCGAGGAGGCATTCAAAGTCAGCATACACTACAAAAGGGGAATCGCTCCTGGTGGTGACCATTCTTGAACATTATGAAATTGTTCTCCGCAGTAGGCATAATAACACGTAGGCCTTGGAAGCACAGTCTACTAGATGCGCTGCTGATAACTTGTCTGAGGAGAAATAATTCAGGCACCTTAAGCAAATATGCTTCACACGACCATCAGTTGATAATTGGGAGGAAAGGAGTTGGGACATGTCTTTGATCCAAACATAGTGATAACTATCACCTTCAGAGAAGAGCAGCATGCTTACACGCAGCTCACGCTCACTGTCAAATTTTTAGAAATGGTGGGGGCCGACGACAATGTGCTTGTCCTGCTCATCCGACTTGCTTTTCTTCTCAGGGCCGTTAATAATATGAACCGATATTCCAGTATTCTGCTCCTCAAATTTAGGTATGTCCCGGATTTTCAAAAATGGTTCAAATGGCTCTGAGCACTATGGGACTTAATTTCTCAGGTCATCAGTCCACTACAACTTAGAACTAATTAAACTTAACTAACCTAAGGACATCACACACATCCATGCCCGAGGCAGGATTCTAACCTGCGACAGTAGCGGTCGCGCGGTTCCAAACTGTAGCGCCTAGCACCGCTCGGCCACTCCGGTCGTCTGTCCTGGATTTTGACAGGGAACTCGATACCATCAACGTTTTAACACTTATAAATGTGAAGGTACCTACCGTATTCTGATGTGTGCTCTGGATTCTGTTTAATATTTCTTTCACAAGCCAGTACTGACCATGCAAAACAATCCTGATCCTTTTCATTTTGGACATTAATGCATTAATGCTTATTAGCTATATCTTTAGGGAGCTTGATATAGCTAGACCCTCCATTTACCGGATCATAGAGCTGTATAGATGTCCATATGTAGTATTTGGTTGAGTGGTCTAGATGACCCTCTGACTTCCATCTCAGGAAAACGGGACGGTGTAGCACTCAAGGTGGATATACGAAACCACTCGACGATTGAGGTGCTCCGCATTAGCACGCTATTTTTCCTCCAATGATAATGAAGAGTTGTCTCTTCAACGCATGATCAACTTTGGGTGGATGCGACAGTTCGATTCAGAGCACCACACTGCATTAAATGGAGGGAAACCACGGATCATTGACTACTTTGAGGAGCTTTTTATCCATGACAGAAACGCACACCCTTAGAAAACGAACACTGTCACGGTAACCTGCTGTCTGGTTCTCAGTCCTCGTGAACGAGATTCACTCCTCAAAGGCGTCTACTATCACCGAGTATTCTAGCTGCGGTATAGTGTCACTGACCTCATTTCCTTCACTAAAAGGAGAGGGAACTGCCACTAGCCATAGGATCTTCTCAATTACTAATACTATAACTACTAGTCGATGGGGTTTGTTGGGTGGACAGTGATTGGCGAGGACTTTACTGTGGAGGAGGAAAAGGAGACGCTACATATTCGGGCAGCTGCGAGCAGCCTGGTTGCTGCAGCCCTGACGCACTAGCACGAGGGAGGGTGGCCCATGGACGGCAGAGCGTTGCTGTGGCAGGGGCGGCGGCGGCGGCGGCGGCGCCGGCAGCTTCCTGCGCGGCAACTAGCAGCACTGTTACTGGCGAAGCATACCTCACAGGTCCCCATTTAGATGTTATAGGCTTCGCCATGCAGTGACTCTCCTCCTGCTCCAAAGTGTTAGACAGGTACGTTGCTTAGCGACAGAAACTTAAAAATATGCTTAAACTACAACAGTTTTGCGCTTTCTCCACCAATTTGCGTGGACGTGGGTGGTGGTCGCTATGCATGGAACGTACTGACACAAACCCCGACTTGGCCATCTGAATATATAAAAGACACCACTTTGTGTTGGCTTGATTTACAAGCATCGATATTACGACAAAGTTTAGGGGAAGTGATGAACTCGATAAACTGAAAAGACGCTAGGAATTGTTTAAATTGTAAATGCATCTTTTATTGCAGTGTGAGAGCGACACACAGCTAGTGTGGGTGCAGACGTATCACAATTTTTTTTATATACCCATAATTGATAGTCAGAAGTGTTATGCTGTTGCGTGAGCGTAAAGGTACCGTAGCCAATGTTGCGACATATCACCAAACGTTTGTGGGAAGAAATAAAACTACTATTCACATAAAAACAAAACAAAAAAAAAAGAATCTGGTCGTAAGGGGAGGATAGATTTGGCGTGGCGAATTATGATTTCAACGCATTGAGGAGTATATCCGAGCGTAAGGGGTGATAGATTCATTTCATAAACAGCTGCACAATATAGCAATGCACAACTAGACCTGCTATAGTGTACAAACAGGACGAGCAGTACCGCTGATAAAAAAGTCCCCTTATTGGCGCCCCTAGGGGTATTCTCACGTTTTCCTTGTGGCCTATCGATAATGATGTTGATTACAGTACACAAACACGTATTTGTGATGTCTTTCAAATCCTTTCGTCCGCGGGGATGGTATTAATTATCACACAGTTGCGGACGCCTGTGCTTCGTAGCACTTGTTTGAGAGAGTCTTGGCAGGATGCAGCGCCTTCCGGAAACGCTGACTGGAAATCTTAAACGTCAGATACTTTCCTAGGACTGAAGAAAATCGAGACACGTAGGTGGTGTGAGTATGGGCATACCATATTTGTTCTGAGTGCTGTACACATATAAACGATGGCTGCACTGTTTGTCTGAAACGCTCATATGTTGCAGTGTAAATTTGCTTTGGCTTATGTTCCAGCATGCCCAGAGAAATCGACTGTATGTGCTATCGTATAGATTCAACACATCGATATGCGTAAGGGGAATAAATTATGTTTTTTTAGGGAGAAAATTACGTTCGCTGCAGGCATTGAGTTTCGTTTCACAACCACGGCCGTCAAGAGCAGACATTTCCTGCACATCGCTCGGTGTTAGACTGCAGCGGAAATCCTATTTAATTGTAGTTACACTGACAAATATGTTCCTGGTTGCCAGTATACTTCTGAGTCTGGAGATGGCTGAAGAAAACGTAACAGCAAGCAAGCATATCAGGACCAGAAACAGCATCTCAGCAGACGCCTTTGTTATGAGATGGGGCTTGCCGATCCTTTGTACACCTCTTCAGAGATTTCGAGAAAGCTTCCAGTTTATCACGATTTGGCTAACAGCTCCCCCTGGGTGGGTGAATAGTGAACTAATATCCAGAGTGCGTAGAGTTCCCTTTGGGCCACGTGTGTCGCGTGTGCCTGCTGAGAAAAATTGTGAAGATTCAATACGACCAGTGTTTGCATATTGATAGTGTTCGAACTCCAACCACTTAGATCCTCCTGAGGTGGGTTCTCGTCCACGACCGGCTGGCCTGTCTCTGGCTGACATCCACAGCAGCGGTCATGGGCCGTGTTTACGGCGGCAGTTTCCTCCGTCGCCGCTGCACTGTGGCACGGTGAGTATGTGGGATGTATTTGACGATCTGTAGACCACTTTTTGCAGGGTTTAATTGTCAGTGCAATACGACGATCTGTACAAAATAGTTTTGATACTGAAAGTCTCGTCTGCAGAAAGAAAAGGCGGACAGTGCTCCCACACTGGCAGCAGCAGCAGTTTGATGGGTAAATGCTGTAAAAGATGGGTTCTGCCGTTAGGATCACCATAAAGAAAGCAATCGGGGTTAATTGAGCTTTTTTCGTAAACAGATCCTGTTAGGATAAGAATTTCCATGCATGCAAGCTGAGATATCACGAAAGATCCTATAAAAGCGACGGTTAACTATTTCTGCAGATCTTTATGAATTCTGAGATGGGACTGATAAGTAATGGACAGGCTGTTCCGTCATGCCGCACCCTGTACTATTCTGGGGAACATTGCAAAACATTTCCATAGCGAGTTCAGAGGGGGACTTGGCTGTTATTTACATATACATATGATGTCAGTATAACATTGAAATCCTTTTAGCTGCATCTTCAAGGGTGAGCCACTTTGTAAACATCTCTCTCCACGCTAGACCTGCAGTTCTGCGTCATCACGTCAGCAACAGTGCCTAGGTTTCGACAGGTATTTCTCAGGTGTCATGTATGAAAGGGTTGAGACTGCCTCATCCTTTCAGGACCTTAACTGACACCTGCATGTGGTTCAGCAGCCTACAGCCGCGTCGTCACTTCACGGGGGCTGCCGGTGCACCCTGACAGGGACAGTGTGCTTCACGATCAAAAGATTTTTAACTGTGTACCAACCTGTGATGTGTGCTTCATGACGGTATTCCTTGTGCAATCAGAATTTAAAAAAAGGGAGATCGAATTAATTACTTCTTGCAAGTCCTTCATCTTTCCAAACAGTGGAGAATGATGAGCAAGAGAAATCCAAAGCCCACAAACTGAACTTTTTACAAATAAACAATGTACCCTTGAATTAGAATTCTTGATACCCTTCCTCTCCACCACAGAGCCGTCAGTTTCCAGGTATAGGAGGGTAGGGGGAGAAAGGTGTGTGTGGTGGTGAGGGGAGTCGATTTCCTGAAAATATTTTTAAATAAATAATAAACTATAATCCATACACTGCCTTGAATCCCCTTAATTGTTCAATTAAAGAATATTTCACATATTGTCTAAATTGTTTAAACAGTATTCTATACTCTGGAATCGATTTCCTGGCAAATTCATTAACAAAAGAAATAAACTACATTTCACACACTGCCATAAATAATTAAACAATATTTCATACTATGTCTAAATTGTTTAAACAGTATTCCATACACTGCAGTCAAATTACCTCCAAATGACCGATCAACTGAGTCTTTTTCCCGCAAATTTCCAGGAGGGGGGTTCACCAGAGTGGGAGGGGTTATTTAATTGATCAATTTAATTAACTAGTCAATCAAACTGATAAGATTGAGAGGAGCTATTCCAATTACTCAGACCTGTAACTGTACTTGTAGCAGCTTGCGGGACAGGTTGGGTTGGTGGTTTTCTGAGGGGGGGGGATGAGGAATGGGGGGGGGACAATATGTTAAGGAGTTGTAAATCAAAAGTAAGCATCCTTTTAGCAGAAAAACAATTTATAAACCTGTCAGTCAAAGGAGAACCATAGGTTTGTCCCTGAGTGTATACCTGCCTCTGATGTAGGCACCACACACTAACAAAATGCACCAGAACATAGCTTGTCCCTCTACTTACCAGACCCCTCTTTTGGAGTATCTTCCCAGCTGCCTCTTTCAATGATAGTAGCATTTGTAATTGAGCACTGTCATCTGTATCTGTAAAAAGAAGACAACAAAAAACTAAAATCAATAATTGCTTCAACAAATATTATAATGTGTTAATAATGTTAGATTATTTTTGGCTGGCTTAACATAGTTGCAGTTAGGTTATGTTAGATAGTTTTAATTATGAACATACGCTACATCATGGAGGATTGAAACCATAACTGAAACGTTTGTGGCAGGCACGTGACTAAAAGGTCCTGGCATGAGATAATGGTGTGGTTATGATAATAGTATGCTAAAAAAATATTTATAACCAAACCACCGAACAACAATTTTTAATACTAGAAATCGGCACACAATATTTTAAATTTAGCACGAGTCAAATTAAAAGGTCTCAGTAATGTTAGTTATTTTTAATAAAAGACACCTATCGGGATTAATTTAAGTTGAAAAAGAATACATAACCTAAAACATCCTGACAGTGACTCGAACTTTGGTTTTCGTTATTATTACAACTTCGTACACTGATAACCTCCATGTTGAGGGCATGTAGGCACCAACCAACCATCAACCACTTTATATAAAGATTTACTGACCTGATGACTAGCGTTATCTTGCTGAGGATTGTAGTCACTATCAGCGTCGCAGTCATCATTATTACGAAATATATCACGCATTTCGTCACTGTCGCTATTCATGGTAGTAATGTGTACCTTGCCTGATTTGTTATGGAAACGTAGACACAGTGGCTCACTTCACTGCAGCATGCCTCGAATCATCAGCAAGTTTGACGGTTTTTCGTGTGCTCCAAGGAGGTTCTGCTACCTAGCGACTAAATGTGTAAGTTATCTTACTCCACTGTGCGCCGTAGCACATTAGTTATATCAGATTCAAGACAGTTGGATATCTCGAACTTCAAAACATCGACTGAGCCCATTATGTTTCTCAGCTATCCATATGGTGCGAGGCTAAGCACAAGAGACGACACTGGTGATTTCGTGGGTGTACACTGAGATGACAAAAGTCATTGGATACCTATTAATATCATATTGTGCTTCCTTTTGCCCGGCGTGCAACAGCTCGACAAAGCATGGACGAAACAAGTTGCTGAAAGTCCTCTGCAGAAATACTGGCCACGCTGCCTCTATAGCCGTCCATGATTATGATAGTGCTGCCGGTGCACGATTTTCTGCACTAACTGACCTCTCGATTGTGCCCCATATATATTCCCTGGGATTCATATCAGGCGATCTGTGTGGCCAAATCATTCGCTCGAATTGTCCAGAATGTTCTTCAAACCAGTCAAGAACAACAGTAGCCCAGTGACATGGCGCATTGTCATCCATAAAAATCCATCATTCTTTGGAAATATGAATGGCTGCAAATTATCTCCAAACAGTTACGCATAACAATTTCTAGTAAATGATCGGTTCATTTCGAACCAGTGCATTCCATGTGGACATGCCCACACCATTACGGAGCTACCAGCAGATTGCACAGTGCCTTGTTAAGAACCGGCCGGAGTGGCCGAGCGGTTCTAGGCGCTACAGTCGGGAACCGCGCGACCGCTACGGTCGCAGGTTCGAATCCTGCCTCGGGCATGGATATGTGTGATGTCCTTAGGTTAGTTAGGTTTAAGTAGTTCTAAGTTCTAGGGGACTGATGACCTCAGCAGTTAAGTCCCATAGTGCTCAGAGCCCTTTTCTTTCTTCTGTTAGGTAGGTGATCATTTGAACCTTGTTAAGAACTTGGACTCATGGCTTCGTGGTGACTGCGCCACATTCTAACTCTACCATCAGCTCTTACCAACTGAAATCGGCACTAATCTGATCAGACCACCGTTTTTCACTCGTCTGGGATCTAACAGATATGATAACGAACCCAACAGAGGGGCTGAAGGCGATGTCGTGCTGTTAACAAAGGCACGCGTCGGTCGTCTGCTGCCATAGCCCATTATAGCCCTATTTCGTCGCACTGTCCTAACGGATTCGTTAGTAGCACGTCCCACTATGAGTTATGCGGTAATTTCACGCAGTACTGCGTGTCGGTTAGCATTGACAGCTCTACGCACAACCCGCTGTTCTCGGTAGTTAAGTGGAGGTTGTCGACCTCTGCATTGTCTGTGATGAGCCGTTTCTTTGGACGAAACGACAAACAGTCATGAGATAGCGGAAAAATGGTACTGAATGCGTCTTGCATTCCAGGAGCTGGATCATATCATTTGATTGCGCTTAGCACCGACAACAGAAACTACAATACTACGGGGTAAGCTAGGCTCAGTACAGCAAAATGACTGAACGTTTCAGAATCCTCTTGGTATTAGTGGATTACGTCACAAATATGAGGCACTATGCTGCTGACACACAACGCCAACGAGTATGAGTTCCAACCTTGTAGATAGTTTGACTACTCACAACGCTGTGGTCTTCCACAGCCGTATGAAAAGGAAGGGCGGCTGCTGACATTCTGCTGACGATAGTTCAGCTTGGTTTGTTGACTACTGTAGTCGAGACATTGTGTCTTGTTAGGCACGAGGAAAATAACGTGTGACATACAATAACGTAAGCAATACGTTCGTTGGAGACATATCACATTCACAATCAAATGCTTGTACCTGTGGTTAAATGTGTACCTCCAGATAATACTGTGTATACCCATTTCTTATTTAACATTAACAGAACCAAGTTATTGTAATAGATTCTCCAGTATCATTGTAACCAACCTTTTCTTCCGTTTGTCTCACAGATCTATCTACCTATCGCTTGCGCATTTGTCCCGCATTGTGCGCGGGGTTGGCGTGGTTAAATCGGATTTGGCATGTTAATTTGGAGGGATGGCCGGATGCCCTTCCTGCCGCCACCCCGTACTCCCCTGGATGGAATCAGAGTACCCCATCCGTCAGCATCTAGTGTAAATCATGGAAAATTGCGGATGTGTTACAAATGTCTGTGAGTTGTGTAACTGAGGCGGGACATGGGGACCAGCCCGGTATTCTCCTAGAGGGATGTGGAAAACCGCCTAAAAACCACACCCAGGCTGGTCGGCACACCGGCCCTCGTCGTTAATCCGGCGGGCGGATTCGATCCGGGGCCGGCGAGCCTACCCGAGTCCAGAAAGCAGCGCATTAGCGCTCTCGGATAACCTGGTGGGTTTCCCGTTTGTCTCACAGATATCAATATTGAATTGAGTATTTCTTCCTGTTAACAGGAATTGTTCTTTCTTATTACATGTTACTGATTGGCATACTCACACACCTCGAAGGATGCGCATTCCTTGAAAAATGGAGAAGTGCCTCCCAGTCAGACCATCCAGATGCAGGATCTCCATAGCTTCTCCAAATCACTCACATACTACCTCCGTTTCTGGTAAAATGAGATCCAAAGATAATATTGAAACCCAAACCATGTAGACAGGAGAAATGTTGTGAGACTGACAGCTGCAGTTTCCTTTTACGAAATAGCTGTACTTATTATTACGGTACTATTAAACAAGAAAGCCCAATCAGCAAAACTGAGACAATTAAACAGTGCGATTTCGACTTAGTGAAGAACTGCATTATCACACGAGAACTGATGACGATGGAGTACAATAAATAGCTTTTAAACTGTGGCAAAGGTGACACAGAAAAACTGTAACACAATAATAAACGATTAATAGATGACATCCGCTTCAGTTGTAATAATTTGTTCAATCCACGACCGCTTTCGGGATGTAAGAATTTCATCTTCAGGTGTATAAAAATTATTCTACTTTGTCGTATGTAACATATGGTCGTGTCAGTCAGCGTAAACGTTCCAAGTCGTTGCATTCTGGAATGAAACTGTTAGCAGTTGAGCAGCCGCACGCTATGGACGCCAGCCAGAGCTTCAGCCAAGTCATTTTATTAAACATTGCCTGTCATTGTGGATGTCCAACAAATCTAATTTCGTACAGTTATTCAAGGCAGACAGAAATTGCTCAAACAGTTCCATCAAACAGAAATTTTGTTACCAACATTAAGAATCATTACAGTTTAATAACAACTAAAATTACGTGTAAAAATGGAACAGGGATGTGAGTTGAAGTCATGAGACCATGTAATTTACTGGTACCTGTCATGAACCAGTCTGCACATTACTTGAACAACAGATCGTGTCTTTATGTGGTCTTGTAGGCACACAAGCATCATGAGCTCCTTTCTCTAATGGTAGTAATCAATTAATTTTTAACAGCGAGTTGCACATTCTAAAATATAAGGTCATTTACTTTGCGGCACTGCTCTACGGGGTACACAGGCTCTCATATACAAACGTGATCCAACATGGCACTTAACTGGAGCTCCAACAACTATCGACTGTGATTAAGCGACAGGGGAACATGCAGATGCGTGTCGAGAGGTCAAAAGAAATGACCAGAATAAGGGCATATGCTTTCACAGGGTCCCATAGAAGACTGAGGGACCAGCTACAAACTAAGAAACTAAGAAAACCGTATGTCTTTTATATGGCCAACTTAAAAGCACATTACTAAGGAAATGAAAGATCAGAAGGTACCACAAAAATATACAATGTCACCATAACCAGTTTTATTTGTTCTCCAAAACTTGTCTCCCCTGGTACATCCACAGGTGCTGGATGGACCTTCTTGTCAAAATGACTTATTAATAACCAGCATCTTTCCCTAGCTGTGCCACTACCTCTTTATTTGATACTTGAAACAAATAGCTGAGTTAAGGAAAATGTCATGACAGGCTGTCGCAAGAAGTCTTAGAGAGTCGAAGCGGATGGAAGCTGGCATTGCATTCGTTTGCAGGAAGTTACAGGCGGTCTGCACTGACACAGCAGGAATAAAAGCCGAGAGCTTGCAGTAGAACAATTTGCATATATTCAGCCTTGATACCACTGCGAAGCCGGCCGGAGTGGCCGAGCGGTTCTAGGCGCTACAGTCTGGAGCCGCGCGACCGCTACGGTCGCAGGTTCGAATCCTGTCTCGGGCATGGATGTGTGTGATGTCCGTAGGTTAGTTAGGTTTAAGTAGTTCTAAGTTCTAGGGGACTGATGACCTCAGAAGTTAAGTCCCATAGTGCTCAGAGCCATTTGAACCATTTTTAAATCACTGCGAAGGATCCAACGCAGCTGTCACAGCAAAAATACGGAAGTTAGTTTATAGCGATGATATCCTGGATTATTAGACGTTCGGTCCTGGTACTCTGCCATTTCCTTTGTTACTGTGACAATAAGTGATGGCCTGTTCAAGCAGTGTTGCGTCGAGAGACCATAAATACTGCCGTTTTCAGCTGTACATGGTCTCTCACCACTTGCAGCTAGTATGGAGAGGTATTTCATCACAGTCATCAACCTGAAACGGGTCATCGAATTGCTATTACTAGATGATGCGTTAGCTAGCTGTGGGGCTAGAGGCTACACCTAGGTCTCATACAGCTGGAAAATGAAATAATGCCTTCCAGCCAGGGACTATTCGCTGGCCGACTCCTACTGACTTGTGGCGGCCTGCATAGCGACCATCGTCCCCTGCGGCTTGACAGAGTGCTGAGCTACTGTGCTTCAATGGTGGGCACACTCTACTGGTGCAGGCCTCCAATGCTTCGGATCCTTGGCTCATCTCTGAGCACTCGATTGTTTCATGCACTGAATCATTTATCTTCGCTAGACAAAGTGCCCAACTACTATGGAGAACACCGTAGCTTTGAGATAGGCACCTGCGTGGGGCCTGATGCTGCAGTCCTTCGCTCGCTAGAGTGCTGAGGGCATGCTTCCGCTCCACTACTCTCTGACAAGGCAACTCTGTGAGTTGGCCATTCCTTCAAAGGCTGCGTGCGAGTTCATTACCTCTCTACATTCCAGGGCTGGCGTTCGTTCCTGTCTGCTGAGCACAGCAAGAGAAGAATACAATCGCAGTACTTTATGCAATAAATAAATAGCTTAGTTTCTACTCCTAATGTGTTATTAGTTGACATCCACCATGTTCGTTGAAGCTGCTACCTTGGTAATCAAGTCGCTCCGCCACAGCAACATGTAGTGGGGTACTTAATTACATCTGCCATTTTGACCCTTACTACAACCAGTGACAGCAAGGACTTCTGAGAACTAGAGTCAGAAGTGGAAATGTGGATTTTGAATGACGTCGACAGATGTCATGTACATCATCGAAAACGCAGTGGAGTGAGTGTAGCTACTGTTTTCTTCTTGTTTTTCTGTTTTTGTTTTTGCATGTTTTGCCTGAAGGTGTTGTGACATGGCAGGACCAGCGAATGACTTAAGGGTTAGGTTTGTTTGGACAGATGAGGACATAGGCGTGAGTCAGTTTACAGCTAACACAACAGAGGACTATGCAGTTATATGTCCAGTGAAGCATGCACAATGTAAGGTGTTACATCATAGTGCACACTGTACGTAATCATGCCAAGTAATATGGTATACATGCCGCAGGTATGGGTATTATACTAGGCTATGTCGTGAAGTAAAATGGCTTATGAGTGGGTGCAAATACAGAGAGTAATATTGTAGTGGTAGAGTTGTATTACTTTTAAGTGTTCTCGTTTTGTTTGTTGTTTCTTCCGATATTTTTACTTACTTGGGATATAGGGTTCTCAGTAACTGTACGAGTATAAAGCACACAGGGGGTTACCACCTAGGTGGCTCTACAATTATTATTAGAGCAGGTACCTCAGCTAAGAAATGAAAATAATTTATTGAATCGGAGAGGAGAGGGTCTCGTCCAGTGTACTCCTCCCACCTTACCTACCACTGGATTAGTTAATCCTCTTTTGGGCAAGGCAGAAGAGGATGTACTGACATTTATAGATAAGGTGTTAACAGCTATGAATGGCGATTTTGACTGGACGAAGAGTTGTTACAGGTGACTAAGTTGTAACTCACAGGAGAAACGAAAACGTGCCATAAGAAAGTGCTTGCTAGTGGATGCACCGGTCAACACAGTACAGAAACAATCTTCTGACAGGATGAAGAAATATCGATTGTGGAACGGTTACAGATATCTCAATGCATATGCAGCTACAGGTTTATACACAATACCAAATACCATAGAAACCCTCGGTTACTTGAGATAAGAGACAATGTAGATACAATCTAAGACAAAGAAAAACAGGTTGCACCACGAAGAAATTATCCGGATGGGACGAAAATCCGTAGATGTGCCGTACACGTACAGACAAACAGATGAATAAGATTTCAGAAAAATTGGATGATTTAATCAAGATAAGGGCGTCACAAATTCAGCAAGTCAATAACACGCTGGTTAACCTCTGGCCCTTATGGAAGCAGTTATTTGGCTTGGCATTGATTGACAGATGACTGAATGTCCTCATGAAGGATATCGTGCCCTAGCTAGTCAGCGGGCCCTCCCCATAATGCTCCAAATGTTCTCAGCTGGGGAGAGATTCGGAGGCCTTTCTAGCAAAGACAGAGTTTGGCAAGCATGAAGACTAGCAATAGTATGGACAAGTATTATCTTGCTGAAATGTATGCCCAGGATGGCTTGCCATGAAGGACAACAAAACGGGGCATAGAATATCGTTGACATATCGCTGTGCTGTAAGGATGGCGAAGATGACACTAGAAGGATCCTGCTACGAAAGTCATTATCTTAGTAATGTTAACAAAATAGCCGACTAAGGCGGTGGCGTAATAAATCAGTCAATGAAGACCAAAAAAGGTTAATTTCGGAATTAATTAGTGTAGTCACTAATTGTTGTACGGTGTTAGGAGGTAGTGCCATGAGTAACATATAATAAAAATCCTGACATTATTTAGGGGTGGGGGTAATAGGGGGGTGAGAGTGAGGGGAACATGGTTCTTTTTTGGGAAAACTTTTACGTTTTTCTTGAATTACTCGAAAATCGTGGCCTCTGACTGAAACGTATCCCAGTACAAAATTGAACTTCTCTACAAAAAATGTCCCATACATTTTTTCTCTGTGACTAACAGTTTGTGCAAAGAGAGGGAGGGAATATAAAAATTCTCGCTCAACGCACATGTGCTGTACCTTAGCTGACTTTTATTGAGTTTTGAGTTAGTTTCCCGACTTCATAGATCACAAATGTCTGAGATCAGATTGTTTGTCTCGACTCCTTCTACCCCACTGTTGTACCTTTTAAGCAGTTGTCGTCTGCGCTCTGTTTACTTTCTCAGATCTAAGATATATTGCCTTAACCGACCTTCCCCATCTGAGCAATTTATAACAGTTTATAAAGATTTCCTGGCTCCACGAAACAACACCCGTTAGATTACCTTTGAACCATGATGTCGTCAAACTGTCAGGTCAGGCACAAACAACTCATTAAAGCCCATTATGTGTGACAAACGTACCACAACAGGAATTATAGTTGTTTCCTTAATATCACATTCTATTGCATCATCGCGCACAACCGATCTGTTATCTCCCAACCTAGCCTAGATTGGGTCTCTTTACAGATTAATCTGTCAGCGCAACCTTCATTGCAGAAGATAGCACAGAAGCCAAATCAATCTAGTCAGGGTTTTGTTCAGTGTCTTTTTGAGGGCGTATGACATCACATATCACAAAACGTCATTACGTCATGGACCAAAGCCACCTTCCAATATTGGTGGATTCAGCTGATAAAAGTGGAGATATTTAGAGAGATACGTTCTCGTCAAGGATCTTCATTCTTGAAAATCAAGTAATTGAATCAGTATGAAAGTTTTTGGCCAACTAGAAATACATATGTTGAAAAGGACTGAGATTGTGGAAGTGCGAAACATACAGTAGTGAGACAAACAGTGCATAAAATGAAAAATAGGATAGCAAGTGTGGTCGGTGTGAATGGTTTCCGAGGCGTGATTAGCAGCCAGGGCTGCGTATTCCTTGGAGTCGGTGACGTGGCCACGTGGCACGGTGGCCGCAGAGCCGCACGCCACAGAGCCACACAGCTCGCTAGCAGCAGCCAGCCGTGTAACGCGATGTTGCAGGCGCCGCTGCTCGGAACAGAACGCGACGCTACGCTGCGCGCTCCGCTCTAGCGTTAAGCTATAATTGCTATTGTGCCGCCCCTTGCTTTAATTATTATCGCCGACGCCGCCCGCACGTCAATTATTACACACAACGCAATTATGAATAACGCTGGTGTACCGAGTCGCCAGCATCCCCTCGTGTGCCACCTCCTCCGTACTCTCTCTCTTTCTCTGTATCTCTGTCTCTCTCTCTCTCTCTCTCTCTCTCTCACACACACACACACACACACACACACAAACACACACACCAACACTCGTCTCAATTGTTCGCTCCCGAGATGCTTCGAACCGTCGGATCCAGCTAGCCGTGCTACTATTGAGTAAATACAAATACGTCTGATGAAGCTACGCTCGGCCACCGTGGTGGTAGTCAGACAAAAGGAATTAGGCCGAGGACGCGCAGCAGATACCCTACTGCGCAGTATCGTGTATCGTTCCTGTACAGCACGGGGTCGTAAACTACGTATAATGCTAATTATCTGACGCGTATACAACTTGCAGGTACGCTACGAATGTACGATAGCTTACATCTGTCCTCTTCTAGAGTCAGAGCTAGCCCACTTTAATATAGTCCTAAAGGGTAAATGTATCATATTGTTTACTTCACTATACCTTTTATTATGTCTCCATGCTCGTCGTCAAATATGGGGTGTCTAGGAATCCGGCAATCTCGGTACGCTAGATAAACATTCAACAAAATCTTATAAAAAGATACATTACTTTCCTTCGCAATTACACACGTGTATCGCAAGCAAAGAGCGACATAAAAAGTAAGCAAGATTCTGCAGTATAGAGAATCTTAAGTCTATGCTACATAGAGATTACAAGGGAAGTACCTACAGTTGACGCTGCTATCCAACTGGGCCGTCACCAGTCGGGAGCGGCGCTTATGTCCTCTTCACATAGGGACCGCTGCTGTCGCGTTGTCGTCCTGGAGAGGGGTCGGTCAGCGTGCGATCGAGGCCTACGAGAAAGACACGCCGTGGCGCGTACGTCACGAAGGTAGTCCTGCGCTCGCTCAAATCAGCAGACAGACTACGTTTCTACACCTGTTAATTCGCAACTAGGCGTGTCCGTACAAACGAAAACTGGATCTTCTGCTGCAATCCGCTATTACGGAATCTTACTGTTATTAGTCCTATAATGGTTCAAATGGCTCTGAGCACTATGGGACTTAACTTCTGAGGTCATCAGTACCCTAAAACTTAGAACTACTTAAACCTAACTAACCTAAGGACATCACACACATTCATGCCCAAGGGAGGATTCGAACCTGCGACTGTAGCGATCGCGCGGTTCCAGACTGTAGTGCCTAGAACCGCTCGACCACCCCGGCCGGCTTTAGTCCTATAATGATGAGAAGTCCATGGGCCTACTTATAGTATGTTATGGCTGTATTGGCGTACAATAAAATAAAATCATTGTATTGTATGTATGTTAACCGAGGACCTATGAACGACGGAGATGCTCCGTCCCCGCCGCAGCCGCAGTGGTCCACAACCCCACGACGACTAGCGCAGACCACTTCACCCCTCCACCGCCCCACACCGAACCCAGGGTTATTGTGCGGTTCGGCCCCCGGTGGACCCTCCAGGGAACATCTCACACCAGACGAGTGTAACCCCTACGTTTGCGTGGTAGAATAATGGTGGTGTATGAGTACGTGGAAAGTTTGTTTGCACAGCAATCGCCGACATAGTGTAACTGAGGCGGTACAAGGGGAATCAGCCCGCATTCGCCGAGGCGGATGGAAAACCGCCTAAAAACCATCCACAGACTGGACAGTTCACCAGACCTCGACACAAATGCGCCGGGCGGATTCGTGCCGGGGACCAGGCGCTCCTTCCAACCCGGAAAGCCGTGCGTTAGACCGCACGGCCAACCGGGCGGGCTAATAAAATTATACTAAGATGATTATCAGTTGCATGAGGCACCACTTCCAGCATGTGTTGAGTACTGTTAAGCAGAAAAGACAAAATGCTATAAAGAAGCCGTTATACCATTTATATGGAGTATTGATCTTAAATATAATTTTGCTGTAATACTGTTAATCAGTAAGAGTTCATAATAGCAGATTCCAGTGGAAGATGCAATTTTCGTTAGTACTTACAAGGCCAGCTGTGAGTTAATAGGTTTAGAAACACGTTTTGTTTGCTGAGCTGAGCGATTGAACCAATTCAGGACTACCATCGTGACGTACGCGTCACGGCCTGTCTTTCTTGTGGGCCTCGCGTGCGATTGGATGACGTCTTCTCACAGCCGGCTCTTCTCAAGCGTTCCCGACTGGCGTGCCGGGTCTTGGCGTTACGCCGTACCAGCTTTACCATCACTGTCCGTACGCAGTAATAAGTCGCTGCGAGTAACAAATGATTCCATGTAGACTAGTTGGACGGTGAATGGGAGCTCATTTATCCCGACGTTTCACGTCTCCACATCGATAAACCTTACTGTGCTGATTAGATACAACCGACCGTACACACATGAGTCCCGTAGGTCATGGTGGGCCACATGAGAGCCTGGTGCCAGTTCTACTTGATCGATAGTGGTCCAAAGCAACCAGTGTGCAATACTAATGGGTTGAGTAGTGCTTCGTCCAGTGGGCTTACTACTTCTTTAAGGGAATGAATAAGATCACACAGGAACAATTCTCAAGAATGGATTTCCCCTCTTCCCTTTTTACTTGCTGCTGCTGAGAAGCAACGTATGTTTCACCTTCATATAACGAGATATATTTACTTTTTCGATGTCTTCAATCAGTCCTACCTAGTAAGGATCCCATACCTCGCAGCAGTACTCCAGAAGAGGACGGACAAGCGACAATAAAACGTAGTCTTTGGCTCTCCCACAAGATTAACTCCGTGATTGTTCTAATTTAAGTTATACAGTTTTGTAATTCCAAGGTATTTAGTTGATCTGGCATCCTTTTCATTTGTGTGATTTATAGTGCAACCAAAATTTAACGGATTCCTTGTACTACTCATGTGAATGACATGTTTAGAGTAAATTGCCCCTTTTCCTACGAAGCTGATATCTTACATAAATTAGTATGCAACTGCTTTTGCAGAAGCCGCTTCTGAGGAACGGTGTCAGAAACCTTCAGGAAATCCACAAGTATGGGATCGATTTCACATTTACTGACGATAGCACTAATCATTTCCTGTGAATAAAGAGCTAGTTGTGTTTTCTAAATACGTAATTCTGAGGTTTGTGTCACCTGTGAAACTTTCCTGTAATTACGATTGTTAAGTATGATCCTATTACGTAATCACACTCTGAAAAAAAACTTAACTAGTTTACAGTCTGGACCGGAAGAGTTGCCTTTATTAAGTGGTTTAAGCTGTTTCACTACACCGAGTATATCTGCTTCTAAGTCACGCATGTGGCAGTTCTTACCGATAAGAATTCTGGGTTATTTAATTCATGTCCTTTGGTCAAGAAATTTTGGAAATCCCGGTTTATAGAATCCGCTTTAGTAGCATTATCATATTACCCTTAATGTCGCGCAGTGGGCATTTTGATTGTATTCCGACGCTTGTGATCTTGATACATACGACGAGAATTTCTTTGCATTTTCTGCCAGTTTTAGAGGCAGACTTTCGTTATATTAACCGTTAAAAACAATTAGCATTGAAATCTGCGCTAAATTTCAACCTTCTGTAAATGATCGCCAGTCCAGGATTATTTGCATCCTTTTTAAATCTGGCGTCCATTTGCTTTCGTTTCTGAAACGGTATTCAGATCTGTTTCATGCAACACGGTTAATCAGTTCCGTCCCTAATTAATTCATTTAGCATAATTTATTAACTGCCTTCGATATTGTTTCGGTTTAAGCCACATCTGATCTTCGCTTACATAGTTTGGAATGAACACACACTGTCAATTCCGAAAGCATCAAGCCAATTTTTATCTGTATTTTTAAATACACATATCTTGCGTTTAGATTCGATGGATTTGGATGTTAATGTTTTCGGTCTATTACAGCGACCTTTTAGTCACTAATCCCCATGTCGATTGTGATTCTCACTATTTGCTCAAGATTATTTGTTGCTAAGAGGTCAATTATGTAATTACAGTTACTTACACTTCGAGTGGGCCGGCCAGAGTGGCCGAGCGGTTCTAGGCGCTACAGTCTGGAACAGCACGACCGCTATGGTCGCAGGTTCGAATCCTGCCTCGGGCATGGATGTGTGTGATGTCCTTAGGTTAGTTAGGTTTAAGTAGTTCTAAGTTCTAGGGGACTGATGACCTCAGCAGTTAAGTCCCATAGTGCTCAGAGCCATTTGAACCATTTGAACTTCGAGTGGGCTCCTAATTTGACTGCAAAATAGAAAAAAAATCGGAGAAAGCATTTAGTATAATTTCGGACGATATTTTATGCCTACCACCGACTGACGCCAACGGATCGAGGGCAGGTTGAAGGTGCCAGCAACTAAAATTGACTATAATTGTATGAGTCGTGAACCTGTTCGAGATATGAGTGAAACTTTCTTTAAGTTTCGCAGCAACAAACGGGGGCAATCAAAATTTTTCCTTCTGGAGGCGTTGCTGCAGTGTATATGCAACGTAACCTACTCCCATACTGGTGTACTGTATCAACACCATCATGTAGGCATTCGTGTCTTTACGACGTGGGTCGGGATTAGCCGAGCGGTCTAGGGCGCTGCAGTCATGGACTGTGCGGCTGATCCCGGCGGAGGTTAAAGTCCTCCCTCGGGCATGGGTGTGTGTGTTTATCCTTAGGATAATTTAGGTTAAGTAGTGTGTAAGCTTAGGGACTGATGACCTCAGCAGTTAAGACCCATATGATTTCACACACATTTGAACATTTGAACGACGCGCGTGCGGTAAATGCGGAAACGTGAACTGTGTCGACGTTATTACAAAATGATTCCAAACAGGACCAATTTGGTGTTATTGTTTTCTTGGTGGCAGAAGGATAAACACCGGCATACGTCCATCAGAGAATGGAGAATGTATATCGGGCAGCATGTCTGTCGGAAAAGATCGCTATACAATGATACTCAAAGTTCAGTGGTAGTGACGATTTGACAGAAGACGCCGGTCGATCAGGGAGCCCAGTTTCATCCGTTACGAATAACAAGAAGCAAGCACTCAAGCTACACTACTGAAGTCTCTCCATGCTATTAACATGCTCTCGTTCTCTTTGAAAATCCTTGAAGTGTCGAAGATTCCTGCCAGATGAGGATACGCTGCTAGCAGCTATAGACTTCTTCACATAGCAGGACACGGTGTTCCACCAAACGGGTATCTTCTACGTGGTGCAGCGGTGGGATGATAACCTCAAAGCTCACGACAGTTTTGCATGATTGGCATACCGATTATGAACTTCACGGCCTTCGAACGGAAACTATCTGGTCGCCCCTTATAAGTGGTGATGTTTTCAACTGCGCACAAATTCTACGGACTGATAGATGAGAGGATACGGAACAAATCAGGTATAATGACCTTATGTCAGAAGATCCGTGGTTTACATGTTAGAGACCATTTGTTCGATCATTCTTTGTTACAGAAACTGCGGTCTAGTACGCTCTGTACCATGCAGCCACTGTTACAGTATGCATTGTTTCCTCCTAGAGTGTGATGCAGTTACTCATACGTCATGTCCTGGCACTCTCTCTTGCCATAGTAAAAGGTAACTTTGTGTCCGATTCATTTCTCTTGCTGACTCGCCTTGTAGTGGATGCAATACAGCGTTGTTCACAACGGTTCCGTAATCGTATCGAGAGCTTGTCGACACGCTGTTACTTACGCAACGGCAAATAGCAGGCGGCGGCAGCAGCAAGATTCTATCTGGTGACCTAACCCCGCCGACAAAAATCACTCCATTCAATGTTTGCAACCGACTTTCGCTCTTTTTCTGAGACAGCTCGTTTCAGGAAGCAGGAAATAATGAAGGACGCACCCGAAATGTTCGGACACCAAACTTGGGGGGAACATTGTGGAAGGCGATCGCCATGTCAGTACCAGACAGTTGGCCCGCCAGTTCATGTTGAGCTAGATGACCGTGTGGAATATTCTGCATGAGAATTGTTGCTACCCTTATCACTTACAGCGTGCGCCGGGCATAGTTCCTACAGATTTTCCACATCAGGGGCAGTTTTGTTCTGGCTTCTGCACCAGGCAACCACGATTCCAGGATTTTGGTCACCCATCCGGTTCACAGACAAGGCCACCTCTACGCGGAGTGGTATCTTCCACTTTCATAACAGTCATGTGTAGGATAGTATGCAGAACCCCCATGGTATGGTGACAGCGAATCATCTGCATCAGTGCAGTTGGAATGTGTGGACAGAGATAACTGGCGACCTTATTTTGGTAACGGTCTTCCTTCAACGTAAGCTAACAGACCAGAACTATCACTGTTTCTTGCGGGCGACTTTGCCTCCCCAGATGGAAGAAGTTCCATTGATGTGGGTGTTTCATGATGGTGCTCCAGCCCACTTTCCGTTAACGTCCAAACTCATCTGAATCATATCTTCCCTGGTCGTTGGATAGGAAGGTGGGGTCAAGTTTCATGGCCCACTCTTTCAACGAATCTCAGCCCGTGTGATTTCTGGTTATTGGGCCATCTCAAAAGTATCGAGTATGCAGAGCCCATTAGAGATGTAGAGACACTGGAGCACCGTATTCATGCTCCATTTGATACTGTCCGGAGGTAATCTGGCCAACCTGAACATGTGGGAGAGAACATGCTACAATCCGTACATGTATATATTGAGGCACATGAAAGTAGGGGGACAACATTCATGCCAGCGCACATTGCATTGTTGCCAAATTTATTCAAGATGGCAGCAAAGACGTCATCTAAAATGGCGGAATGTAGACTTGGCAACATCGCATGACGTCACCCAAGATGGCGGCTTTTGGCGGGAAAATAGGCCAATTGTGCTACGTCTACTAACCTAACCTGAAGAAAAAATGGCGCCAATTTTGAATTTTGCCGCTAAAATAGCCCAATTGTGCTACGTCCACTAACCTAAGCCTCCAGAAGAAAAAATGGCGGGAAGTTTGAATTCCAACAGTATAATGCATGCAAAAAACCTTACTTATCTTTATTATTATTGATTATCATTTATTAACATTCATTTATCATTTATGTGTTAGTTCATGCCATTGCCACCAGAGAGCGCCACTGTAACGTCATTAAAGATGGTGGATTTTGGCTGGAAGAAAGCCAACTGTGCTACCTCCATTGAACTACCATTACCGTTCTCCTGCACACTCAGTCTTTGCTGAGCTGTCGTTGTCACGTGTTCGATCATAGAGATGGATTTGGGTGATAGAGCAGCCTTCAATAACTGCATTTCAAGTAGACATTCGAGGGAGGACTGTAGCCACAGTACACTACATGAGGTGTGGAAGCGTATGATAATGGAGCAGTGTCGGAACAATAAGTACAAGAATTCTGTTCATCAGATTTCGTCAATGCAGAGGGATGGAGCCAGGTTGCATCCCGTAACCAGCATATGCTCATGTGCATGCGCAAAGTGCAGGCTTATTTACCATCAAACATTCACTCTTTCAAAACGCAAGAGACGTTCAGTTGACGCCAGTTCGCTTCGGCGTAAGCATATTCGTATACAACGTGTATACCATACCATTGAAGCCCATTCTGCAGAATGTGTTCAATCGATGAGTTACTGGTGTTCGACGGCGATGAGTTTAACACCAGTGTAGTTTGCAAGCATACAGCCGAGGACTGCCCCCATAACCTCCTACATGCTGAATGGAAACGTGCATTAATCCTGGAACATATGAATAAGAACACAGTTCTCCAAATAAATTCCGTCCTACAAAATGCTTTAAAAATGCATCAACCATCTCATGGAAACATCTGCTACTGTTGGAACTGTCTACCTTTTCTAAAGCCCACATATAAGCTCCCAGGCCACAAGAGACGACTACCTCCGATCCAGCAGAGCGACGAACTGATCTAGTTCACGAGTTCTCCGCTAGAGGGTACTTCGATAGGTCACGTGTTCACCTTATTCACCAAATAGCAGCACAGCATCATGATGACGTAGTTGTCTTCTACACTCCTGGAAATTGAAATAAGAACACCGTGAATTCATTGTCCCAGGAAGGGGAAACTTTATTGACACATTCCTGGGGTCAGATACATCACATGATCACACTGACAGAACCACAGGCACATAGACACAGGCAACAGAGCATGCACAATGTCGGCACTAGTACAGTGTATATCCACCTTTCGCAGCAATGCAGGCTGCTATTCTCCCATGGAGACGATCGCAGAGATGCTGGATGTAGTCCTGTGGAACGGCTAGCCATGCCATTTCCACCTGGCGCCTCAGTTGGACCAGCGTTCGTGCTGGACGTGCAGACCGCGTGAGACGACGCTTCATCCAGTCCCAAACATGCTCAACGGGGGACAGATCCGGAGATCTTGCTGGCCAGGGTAGTTGACTTACACCTTCTAGAGCACGTTGGGTGGCACGGGATACATGCGGACGTGCATTGTCCTGTTGGAACAGCAAGTTCCCTTGCCGGTCTAGGAATGGTAGAACGATGGGTTCGATGACGGTTTGGATGTACCATGCACTATTCAGTGTCCCCTCGACGATCACCAGTGGTGTACGGCCAGTGTGGGAGATCGCTCCCCACACCATGATGCCGAGTGTTGGCCCTGTGTGCCTCGGTCGTATGCAGTCCTGATTGTGGCGCTCACCTGCACGGCGCCAAACACGCATACGACCATCATTGGCACCGAGGCAGAAGCGACTCTCATCGCTGAAGACGACACGTCTCCATTCGTCCCTCCATTCACGCCTGTCGCGACACCACTGGAGGCGGGCTGCACGATGTTGGGGCGTGAGCGGAAGACGGCCTAACGGTGTGCGGGACCGTAGCCCAGCTTCATGGAGACGGTTGCGAATGGTCCTCGCCGATACCCCAGGAGCAACAGTGTCCCTAATTTGCTGGGAAGTGGCGGTGCGGTCCCCTACGGCACTGCGTAGGATCCTACGGTCTTGGCGTGCATCCGTGCGTCGCTGCGGTCCGGTCCCAGGTCGACGGGCACGTGCACCTTCCGCCGACCACTGGCGACAACATCGATGTACTGTGGAGACCTCACGCCCCACGTGTTGAGCAATTCGGCGGTACGTCCACCCGGCCTCCTGCATGCCCACTATACGCCCTCGCTCAAAGACCGTCAACTGCACATATGGTTCACGTCCACGCTGTCGCGGCATGCTACCAGTGTTAAAGACTGTGATGGAGCTTCGTATGCCACGGCAAACTGGCTGACACTGACGGCGGCGGTGCACAAATGCTGCGCAGCTAGCGCCATTCGACGGCCAACACCGCGGTTCCTGGTGTGTCCGCTGTGCCGTGCGTGTGATCATTGCTTGTACAGCCCTCTCGCAGTGTCCGGAGCAAGTATGGTGGGTCTGACACACCGGTGTCAATGTGTTCTTTTTTCCATTTTTAGGAGTGTATATAAGGAGGGCTCAGCAGCTCCTCCATCTCTGTTCCAGTCTGTCAAGATGAAGCGTCAGTCACTACTACAGCAGAATAGGAGGAGGAGCAAGCAGCATGAGAAAAGTAAGTCCTCAAATTATTATTATTATTATTATTTCTTTCTTTTCTCAGACGTTATGTCTGGTCAAAAATGGAAAGTGACGCAGACCTTTATCAAGCGTGACTTCCTTTTAACTGTACGGTATATGTTATATTGCATTTAGTAACTTTCGGGTGATTGAACATGTATCACTTATTACGGATATCTGTAGCTGTATATATAAGTTTGGATGTAGCTGTATTGCATTGATGCACTGGTGGATATTGTGTGGTATGACTCCTGTATTTGATAGTATAATTGGTATAATGTCAAATTTATCCTGATGCCACATGTCCTTGATTTCCTCAGCCAGTTGGATGTATTTTTCAATTTTTTCTCCTGTTTTCTTTGTATATTTGTTGTATTGGGTATGGATATTTCAATTAGTTGTGTTAATTACTTCTTTTTATTGGTGAGTATGATGTCAGGTATGTTATGTGATGTTGTTTTATCTGTTATAATGGTTCTGTTCCAGTATAATTTGTATTCATCATTCTCCAGTACATTTTGTGGTGCATACTTGTATGTGGGAACGTGTTGTTTTATAAGTTTATGTTGTAAGGCAAGCTGTTGATGTATTATTTTTGCTACATTGTCATGTCTTCTGGGGTATTCTGTATTTGCTAGTATTGTACATCTGCTTGTGATGTGATCTACTGTTTCTATTTGTTGTTTGCAGAGTCTGTATTTATCTTTTGTGGTATTGGGATCTTTAATAATATGCTTGCTGTAATATCTGGTGTTTATTGTTTGATCCTGTATTGCAATCATGAATCCTTCTGCCTCACTGTATATATTGCCTTTTCTTAGCCATGTGTTGGATGCGTCTTGATCGATGTGTGGCTGTGTTAGATGATACGGGTGCTTGCCATGTAGTGTTTTCTTTTTCCAATATACTTTCTTTGTATCTGTTGATGTTATGTGATCTAGAGGTCTGTAGAAGTGGTTATGAAATTGCAGTGGTGTAGCCAATGTATTTATATGAGTGATTGCTTTGCGTATTTTGCTAGTTTCTGCTCGTTCTAGAAACAATTTTCGTAAATTGTCTACCTGTCCATAGTGTAGGTTTTTTATGTCGATAAATCCCCTTCTTCCTTCCTTTCTGCTTAATGTGAATCTTTCTGTTGCTGAATGTATGTGATGTATTCTATATTTATGGCATTGTGATCGTGTAAGTGTATTGAGTGCTTCTAGGTCTGTGTTACTCCATTTCACTACTCCAAATGAGTAGGTCAATATTGGTATAGCATAATTATTTATAGCTTTTGTCTTGTTTCTTGCTGTCAATTCTGTTTTCAGTATTTTTGTTAGTCTTTGTCTATATTTTTCTTTTAGTTCATCTATAAAATTTGTATTATCTATTACTATTTTTTGTCTGTATCCTAGATATTTATAGGCATGTGTTTTTTCCATCGCTTCTATGCAGTCGCTGTGGTTACCCAATATGTAATCTTCTTGTTTAGTGTGTTTTCCCTTGACTATGCTATTTTTCTTACATTTGTCTGTTCCAAAAGCGATATTTATATCATCGCTGAATACTTCTGTTATCTTTAGTAATTGGTTGAGTTGTTGATTTGTTGCTGCCAGTAGTTTTAGATCATCCATGTACAGCAAATGTGTGATTTTGTGTTGGTATGTTGCAGTAATATTGTATCCATAATTTGTATTATTTAGCATGTTGGATAGTGGGTTCAGAGCAAGGCAGAACCAGAAAGGACTTAATGAGTCTCCTTGGTATATTCCACGCTTAATCTGTATTGGCTGTGATGTGATATTATTTGAATTTGTGTGTATATTAAGTGTGGTTTTCCAATTTTTCATTACTATGTTTAGGAACTGTATCAATTTAGGATCTAAGTGTAGCGACTTTGTTTAGTTTTAGCTTGATATGTCACCTCTGCATCTATTATCAGTTGCTCTTTACATCCTCATGCTCCTTTGCCACAGCCTTTTTGTTCTTCATTTATAATTTTGTTCTGTGTTGTATGTGTTGTTAATTTCTGTGTAATGACTGAAGTTAATATTTTGTATATTGTTGGTAGGCATGTTATGGGGCGATATTTAGCTGGGTTTTCTATGTCTGCTTGATGTTTAGGTTTCAGATAACTTATTCCATGTGTAAGTGTATCAGGGAATGTGTATGGGTCTGCAGTGTAACTGTTAAATAATTTATTTAGATGTGAATGTGTTGAGATGAACTTCTTTAGCCAGAAATTTGGTGTTTTATCTTTTCCAGGGGTTTTCCAATTGTGAGTAGAATTAATTGCATGGGTGACTTCATGTTGCAAAATTATTATTATTCTTTCTTTCTTTCTTTTCTAAGACGATATGTCTGGTCAAAAATGGAAAGTGACGCGGACCTTGATCAAGCGTGACTTCCTTTTAACTGTACGGTATATGTTATTATTATATGTGATGTTATATATATGTATATATATATATATATATATATATATATATATATATATATATATATATATATATATGTGTGTGTGTGTGTGTGTGTGTGTGTGTGTGTGTGTGTGTGCGTGTGTGTTTGTGTGTGTGTGTTATATGTGTTATATATGTGTTATATATATATGTTATACACGCCTGGAAATGGAAAAAGGAACACATTGACACCGGTGTGTCAGACCCACCATACTTGCTCCGGGCACTGCGAGAGGGCTGTACAAGCAATGATCACACGCACGGCACAACGGACACACCAGGAACCGCGGTGTTGGCCGTCGAATGGCGCTAGCTGCGCAGCATTTGTGCACCGCCGCCGTCAGTGTCAGCCAGTTTGCCGTGGCATACGGAGCTCCATCGCAGTCTTTAACACTGGTAGCATGCCGCGACAGCGTGGACGTGAATCGTATGTGCAGTTGACGGACTTTGAGCGAGGGCGTATAGTGGGCATGCGGGAGGCCGGGTGGACGTACCGCCGAATTGCTCAACACGTGGGGCGTGAGGTCTCCACAGTACATCGATGTTGTCGCCAGTGGTCGGCGGAAGGTGCACGTGCCCGTCGACCTGGGACCGGACCGCAGCGACGCACAGATGCACCCCAAGACCGTAGGAACCTATGCAGTGCCGTAGGGGACCGCACCGCCACTTCCCAGCAAATTAGGGACACTGTTGCTCCTGGGGTATCGGCGAGGACCATTCGCAACCGTCTCCATGAAGCTGGGCTACGTCCCGCACACCGTTAGGCCGTCTTCCGCTCACGCCCCAACATCGTGCAGCCCGCCTCCAGTGGTGTCGCGACAGGCGTGAATGGAGGGACGAATGGAGACGTGTCGTCTTCAGCGATGAGAGTCGCTTCTGCCTTGGTGCCAATGATAATCGTATGCGTGTTTGGCGCCGTGCAGGTGAGCGGTACAATCAGGACTGCATACGACCGAGGCACACAGGGCCAACACCCGGCATCATGGTGTGGGGAGCGATCTCCCACACTGGCCGTACACCACTGGTGATCGTCGAGGGGACACTGAATAAAGCACGGTATATCCAAACCGTCATCGAACCCATCGTTCTACCATTCCTAGACTGGCAAGGGAACTTGCTGTTCCAACAGGGCAATGCACGTCCGCATGTATCCCGTGCCACCCAACGTGCTCTAGAAGGTGTAAGTCAACTACCCTGGCCAGCAAGATCTCCGGATCTGTCCCCCGTTGAGCATGTTTGGGACTGGATGAAGCGTTGTCTCACGCGGTCTGCACGTCCAGCACGAACGCTGGTCCAACTGAGGCGCCAGGTGGAAATGGCATGGCAAGCCGTTCCACAGGACTACATCCAGCATCTCTACGATCGTCTCCATGGGAGAATAGCAGCCTGCATTGCTGCGAAAGGTGGATATACACTGTACTAGTGCCGACATTGTGCATGCTCTGTTGCCTGTGTCTATGTGCCTGTGGTTCTGTCAGTGTGATCATGTGATGTATCTGACCCCAGGCATGTGTCAATAAAGTTTCCCCTTCCTGGGACAATGAATTCACGGTGTTCTTATTTCAATGTCCAGGAGTGTATGTTATGTTATTATTATCATTATTATTATTATTGCTCTTATTATTATTTCTCTACCAACATCACATCATTTCTTATGGATATTCGTCTTGGTCCTCCAGTAGCTCCGCCCATGACGTCAGCATCAGTTGGTCCCAGCATGTCCCGGTCCACGCACGTGAAGGCCTCGGACTCGTTCACGCAGGATCCTGTAGCTCAGCTTCTCAGCATGCTGGAGCAGGATAGCCAGGTGTTAATGTCGGTGCCAGAGGCTGCGCGTGACGGGGCTTCACAGTACTGGGCTCCTTCATATGCGCCATCCACTGATCATAATCTCACAAGGGACATCCCGCCGTCAGTGCAAGAACAGCAGGCTAACAGCGCTGGTGTGGATGTCGTGGATGAGAAGATACCGATCGCCGTCCTTTACTATTCGCCTCAAGCTATGTGTTAACAGTTAGTGGTTCAAAACGTATCCATGTAGGACTAGAAGTTTCACAATACGGTAGCCTCTCAACTGTGTTAGTGCTGGAAAATGTGCTCAAAAATATTAAAGTGAAATTTTCTCACTACGAGTGGGAATGAACTGTGTCGTTTGAAAACACAAATCAAGAATCATATGACTACCGAATATTATCCATCCACTCCTACAAGGACATGTACTGTGGCAGTCTAACTGTGAGTATTCTATCAATGTATGATGATGCTACACTAAAAATTAAAAGTGCTGATGGTTATAGTATTTTCATGCATCACCCAGCTGTTGATAACTTGTTCAATTTAGACACGACTCTAACTAGTACGATAGAGAGACTAAATAGATGGTGCCCATACGTTCATGCAGTGTACACCGACATCATTAACTGGCTTCACACATGTAGCATCCACATAGATGATATAGAAAATTTCTTTAGTATGTGTATAACACCAGTGCCCAAGTCTTGTGCTATTCCTCGAATAAGTGTTGAAAATGTCTAACTCAAATTTACTGATGGAATACCGGACTATTGTAATTCACCCAAAACATTACGAGATATACGTGCTGAATTTCAAGCATACAAGAAGCAGCTATTTTCCAAAAACTGTACTTCTGCTGCATCGCTTAAAAAAGAATGTACTGATTTTTTCTAATGCTGATCATATTTGTAAATATTTTAATAAATAGATATATTATTTTATAATATTAAATTTGTCATTGCGTGTTTTTTATTTGTCAACACAAAATCTCACCTACGTTAATCTATAAGACTGCCTTCCCTTTAAATATACCACCTCGAGTTCATTATATTGTGTAGCCGCTGTAGCTCAGTTGGTAAGGTGACTGCGCTATAGTGACTACACACAAACCCATATTTTTAATCATATAAAAGCGTATTCCACACCTTGACCTGCCACAGTAGGTATCATGGCGGGCTGGGTGAAACACCCTCGCCTCAAGGGCTTTGTTGTAGGTGACTGGTCCTGTGATGATGACCAAGACCAGAAGACTAACAAGAATAGACCACTCCTTCCTGACAGCATACGAGCTATAATTGTAGGTCCATCCAGCTGTGGTAAGACAAATGTCCTCATCGCTCTGTTAACGCACATAGACGGAGTCCGCTTCGAGCACCTTTTCGTCTTCTCCAAAACACTCTTTCAGCCGAAGTACCAGTTGCTGAAGAAAATATTAGATGGAGTAGACGGTGTAACGTACAGAACCTTCAGTGAAAGCGACGACGTCCCCGCACCTGAAGAGGTAAAGTCTTCATATTTGACGATGTCGTTGTTGAAAAGCAAGATCAAATCCGTAAATATTTCAGCTTTGGCCGTCATATGGGTGTTGATGTATTTCATCTGAGTCAAACGTATTCCAGGGTCCCAAAACAGCTGGTGAAGGACAACGGAAATCTCATTATAGCATTCAAACAAGACAACCTCAATTTAAAGCACATTTACCATGCTCACGTAGGGACTGACATGTTATACAATGAATTTGTAAAGATATGTGCTGATTGCTGGAACCACTCACAATACAGCTTTCTCGTTATTGATAAAACCCGTAAACTAAATGACGGTAGGTATAGCTGGAACTTCCAAGACTTTCTCAATATGTAAACGTACGAAAATACCTTATCCCATCAGTTAACATTTCACCATGGACAAATTCGCACGCATGGCGGACGCTCAGTCTGAGAGATTAGGTGTGCAAAGACAGAGTGCCCGAATGTACACCGACATCAAATTTAAAAATCTTGAGTCCTGACTAGTTAAAGCTGCAAGGGAATTAAAGGACACCCAGAAACGTCTTGCCATTAACCAAAACCGGATAGAGAACAGAATTAGCGCAGTTGAGGGCGTGATAGAAGCCGAGGCCATTGTTGTTGACGAAGGTGGCGTAGGAAAAAAGGAGAAGTACAACAAAGCATATATAAAACCACGCGATATTCAGAGCTTTGATTGGTATGCTTCGAGATGTCGACAATGCATAAAGTCATTCAGACGCGCAAAGCAGTTCGAGAGAAATTACGTTTACTGAAGTTGCGGCATATAGATCGCGAGAAAACACAAAATGAAACTTTTAAACCTGTTACCGAATCTCTCACCAAGATAGCTTTGCATAATAATGACCCAATCGCAGAATTCACCAACCAGTATCTGACCGTTAAGATAGATAGAACATTTGGTGTCAGCAGGGCGAGACCGTACAAGCTGGGCTCTCAAACTATAACTTCATCCGATAGCACAATACACATCGGGGATACAGAGTTTAAAACAACACCTGGCTTAATGAACCTAATCTTCCTAAGGCCATCAAAAAACTTAAAATACTCAGCCGATGATCGCAAAGTCTATCGGGAAATAATTAATTTGACTGATCTGTACAAAAATCCCGACGGAACAATGAAAAAGCTTGAAAACTCTAAATACACTACCATTACACAACCTTTACTCAATGAACAAACTAAGAGTGTCGGTGAGGGTGTAGAGTTTCAGCATAAAGGCGTGAGTAATCAAGTCCCGCAGTATATATATTTCGATGACCCAGATGAACTAATAGACAGACTTCGACTGTTGATGGCTTCGGCTGCTGCGGGCAATACAGCTCATTCGAATGAGGTTGTGTCCATAATCTCAGAGCTTCGAGAGAGAGGTATCATCGAATAAGTTTAGAGACCGTGATTCGAGAACTGCACAAGCCAGCACGCAAACCACACTCTCGTAGACATGTCATGATTAAAGGGCTGGATGAACTGTGGCAAGCTGATCTTGTAGATATGAATCGATATTCACCTCATAATAATGGATTCAAATACATTTTAATGGTTATTGATACATGTTCTAAATTAGCATGGGCATTACCTGTGAAAACGAAAACCGGTAGAGATGTTGCTGTGGTGTTTGAGCGTTTGCTGCAGACAGGAACGAATCGGTGCCTGGCCAATCTTCAAACCGATCACGGTGGAGAGTTTTACAATGAGCATTTCAACGCTGAGATGGAGCGGTATGGCATACACCACTACTCCACGTTTACCCACCTTAAAGCTAGAATCGTGGAGCGGTTGAACAGAACAATCAAAGCTCAAATGTGGATGCAGTTTAATCTTCGCGGTTCGTACAAGTTTGTAGATATCCTCCCACAGATAATTGCAAAGTATAATCGAACCAAACATAGTACAATAATAATGAGACCGATCGATGTTCGCGATTATTCACTGATGGACACAGTATATTTCCGGATTAAAATGCTCGACCCTCGCAAACTGAGGTTCAATATAGGGGACTAGGTACATATTTCAAAACACAAGACAGCGTTCGAAAAATCGTACTTACCAAATTGGTCCGCTGAGATATTCACATTATCCAAAGTGCAGCGAACCAACCCTAGGACATATATCTTAAAGGACGGCAAGGGCGAAGAAATTGCTAGATGCTTTTACACAGAGGAATCGCAGAAGAGTTCTGAACCAGATCTATTTCTCACCGAGCGCGTGATAAGACGTCGTGGGAATAGAGCACTGGTTAAATGCCTAGTATTTCCATCATCAGAAAACAGTTGGATCGAAGCTGACATGTTAGTATATAACGGGGGGAGTAGACCTCTATCTCCTCAGTAGCGTACCATGCACTATAGGAGGCACATCATAATAAGAGGTGGAGGTGGTGTTCTCGACAAGTTGCCTGTTGAATTGCATATTCCCGGATATAACTTCTGTGGGCCTGGAACAAAGCTTCGGAAGCGCCTGGCACGAGGCGATAAAGGTATTAACCTACTAGACGAAGCCTGCGTTGAGCACTACATACGCGGCAAATAAGGATCTCCCAGCACGCCACGTCACCGACCGGATATTAGCAGATAAAGCCAAGCAAACAAGGCGAACAAAAGATCTCGGAATAGGTCAACGAGTTGCTGCATTCGTGGTTGATAAAACCATGCGTGGGAAAATTAAGTTGGGCTTGGGTGTGATGAATTTCAAACGAATTATGAAAGCAGCGCGAACAGCTTTGCAAGCGAAGAAGAACAGGAAGAAGAACAACAAACCCGGTTGTTTGAAAAACTGTATTCTCACCTCGATGTCTGCAGCTAAACGTGTGTTCAATGGTGGGAACAAGAAAAAAAACACGACTTCAGTTAAACCACCTAGGGACCTACCGCTACCAACGACTTCGGGCGGAATTATCCCGTTCCTCGTTCCAGCCCTTGCAGCACTGTCCGCTGTAGGTTCACTCATAGGCGGTCCACTGCTTGGTCCACTGCTAGGTTTTGCGAAGGATCGTGTTTTGGTGAAGGACGGAAGTAAGTTTTACGCATCAGATCATGCTGTAGATATACTCCCAGTGAGTACAATCCACGTTGAGTGTAATATTGCCACAAACTCATACCTGAACGATAAATTGATTCAATCAATTTACGGATTCTTTCCTACAGTCGGCACAGGGTATAAAATAGTTCAGGCAGCTGTAGCCAAAACGGTCAAAAACGCACAGAATGCACAAGCCCAACTAGAGGAAGCCAGAAGACATAATCGCGCTATGGAGGCAGCAGCTATCGGAAAAGGTCTCTACTTGAAACCATACACGAAAGGACTAGGTCACATCACAAATAAAAAAAAAAAAGTCCGTTAGTTATCGTATCCGACCGAGTGCTTGCGAATAAAGATCAAGTTAAAATTATTAAACAAAAACTTCACATTGGTGGATTCCGCGGCGTCTTTATGCGGAATACATTACCGAAGACCATGTGGCGGACTAATGAGTGCGGAATTGTAAATTTAGATGTTGCTGGGTGTCCAGGGACCCATTGGGTTGCGTATGTTAAGAAAAGTCCAAATACAGTTCAGTATTTCGATTCATTCGGCGATTTACAACCGCCTGAAGAATTACAACGCTACTTCACCAGAAAAAGACGCGTCTTCTACAATGTCTGGCGATATCAGGACTTTAACACATATCTCTGTGGTCATCTCTGTGCTATGTTCCTCATCACAGCGACGGCGAACTCCCTCTAGAATGCGACATCGTCAGATCATGTGCGCGATATATAAAAGAGCTGTCATTGAACACATGACCACTATTTGATGTTTTGATGCAATGTCGTACACTCTGACTTTAAAAGAGCGAGGATCATTATTACGCGCAAATTACTTTCCGCCGATTGATTTAAGTGCAGGGGGCTGGAGCATTGCACTGATTGGTCTAGAGACGTATAACAGCATTCCAAATATTACACAGAACAACAATAAACTACATCTTGAAATTGACGGCCGGAAGGAGATCCTACAAATACAACCTGGTGCCTACGAAACGAACTCTTAAAACAGTCAGAAAAAGGTATTGAACTACGCGCAAACGTTAATACCCTTAAATCTGAAATACGGAAAGAGAGTGCTACGATCGACGTTACACAGAGACATTCAGTTGGTCCACTGCTAGGTTTTGCGAAGGATCGTGTTTTGGTGAAGGACGGAAGTAAATTTTACGCATCAGACCATGCTGTAGATATAATCTCAGTGAGTACAATTTACGTTGAGTGTAATATTGCCACAAACTCATACTTGAACGATAAATTGATTCACTCAATTTACGGATTCTTTCCTACAGTCGGCACAGGGTATAAAATAGTTCAAGCCTCCACAAACGCTATATATCTCCCGGTGACTGTTCAGATACTGGACTACCTTGAACTGCGTATTGTGGATCAGAATAATCAGCTTGTTAACTTTAGAGGAGGAGAGATCATTGTACGGCTCCATCTAAGGCGACATGGGAATAAGGTATAAAGCTAGCATACCAGGCTCACAACCCGCTAGTGCAACGCGGAAGGGCAAGGTAATAACACGCCGTAATTGCGAATTTCTCATTTCAGCAGGTTTAAAACCGCAGAATGACGTCGCTCAACGTAACTCAGTCAGTAGAGTTTCATGATTGAATTATTCGTCATGAATACCACTCACACAAACCCTATGCTCCAAGCACATTTAACAAAAATGACGAAATTAGGATTGTTATCCAGCATCAGGCCGCGGTAACACTGCCTAGCAAGAGCTTCCTCTATCTGAACTACACATATAAGAAAGGTGACGGGGCTGCCGTAGCGCTCTCGAAGCTCACTCGAGATGCCGTAGCATTCCTGTTTCAAGAGATACACTAGGAACTCAACGGAATTGAAATAGAGCGAACTAGAAATGTTGGCATTACATCAGCCCTTAAGAGATACGTTTTAGCCTCACCTTCTGATTCAAACAGCTTGGAAAAGCTGGATGGTTCATAGATGCAGCGGATGGGGAGGGTGGACGAAGCCGATTTACCACATGCGTGCCACTAAAAATGCTTATTGGTTATTTAGAGGATACGCAGCGAATAATTATCAACGCTAAACAGGAACTTATTTTGGTGAGATGTGCTAGTGACGCGAATTCATTCTCTCAAACAGCTGCAGAGAATGTTCAAATCAAGATTAATAGCATATCATGGAAAATGCCTCACATCACCGCGGCCGACGAGGAGCGCTTGAAGATCTTAATAGTTCTGAATGCTGGCACCTACCTACCACTAACTTTCTGATCATGGGAGCTTTTTGAATACCCAGTCCTACCTACAGCGTCCACACATACTTGGGCTATTAAAACATCAGTGCAGTTGGAAGCACCTCGATTCATCATACTCGCATATCAAACTCAAAGGCGTGCTAATGTATCAAAGGAATCGACTGAATTTGACCTCTGCATGTCAACTAACGCCAGAGTCTACTTGAATTCAGGATACTACCCATATGAGAATCTACATCTACAGTGGGACAGAAATGTATAGAGTCTGGCATTTGACATGTATGCGATATTCCGAGCATCTTACTACGAAGGTGTTGAAAATGAAGGATGCCGACTCAGCCCACAGAGTTTCCAGAAGCTAGCGCCAATAATCGTGATTGACTGTTCAAAACAGAATGAGATAATTAAATCAGGACCTATAGATGTACGGATTGAATTTGAATCTTCACCAAACTTCCCTGATCAGACTTCGGCATATGCTCTCGTTTTGCATGATCGTATCGTTAATTACTGTCCGCTCACTGGTGCAGTGCAACGAGTTGTATACATTAAAACGCACTCTGCTAGCTCTAGCGTAGATCACGATGTTACCTGAAGGTGTGAGGATCGTAGCTGGCGTTCAAGGATTTTACTATGATGAGTGCAGGCGTTTCATAATTAAATACTGTGCATTAATAGCATTCACGCAAAGTGATGGAGTAATAGGAACATTTGTATCAAGAGTTGAATCGCCGAAACCACTTAAAGACGTCAAGTGCAATAAGACAGTCAGAAGTGCGATGTGGCTAACAAAGTTGTATCATGGTATTATGTGGGATGTCCCTGGCATCTCTTATAAACATTTGCTGCAATTGCTGAGAGTATCTGATCACAAGGAGACAATAATCTATGTTAAAGGCGATGAGAAGAGTAGCTGGCTGCGTCGAATCTTCAAATATGCGGCTATCCAGAACCTGGAATACTACGATTGTCCACCTATCCATCAACTTGGACAGCGAACGTGTGAAGAAGAAAAAAATAGTTTTGTGTCAGCATCGAAATATGTAAAATATCTTTTAAAATGGCTCACAAATAAATAAATAATTTTTTTCTCCATAGGAATTCTTGTTGTTTTCCTTCTGTGACACCTACTTCCGTAGAAGTAAGTTTATTGGTGATTCTGTACGTGAAGCGCATTCCACAGGAGCGGTCTGAGGCAGTTTACCTGCTTCCACCTCGCCGGCGCGGCGATGAGTCAGCCGTTGAAAGTGACAGGACCTGAAAGAGAGAGTGCTAGGGTCGGCTTCACCAGATGCCCGCCGTTGCAGTGTTGCGACGGAAGTCGGACGACACAAAGACGTACGGCTGCCAGAAAGATGTCGAGCCAGTCAAGGAAAACTGAAATGAGCCACTCACAGGATGTGATACTCTGTGAGCTGGTCTCGCAACATCCTTGCCTTTACGATTTGAAGAACCCTAAATATAGAGACACTTTGTTCAGAGACAGAATTTGGGAAGAAATTGGTGCACAGTTGAAACTAGCAGGTGAGTGAAATATATAATATTTTCCCATTAATGCAAATTTTTCAGGCCTGTTATGAAAATCAGTATAATCTGTGCAGATGTAAAATTAGAATGATGGAAAAGAACTTGAAGGTCAATTTTCGCATTACCCTTTTTTGTGACGATAAAAATTGAAAACGGCAAGTACATTATAAAGCGAACAATCTAAAGTACAAGGAGAAAGTTACATTTTACAATACCTTCACTTTGAAAGTAAACGGTAGATTGGTGTCTTAATGATACCTTCTAGTTGTGAAAAACCACCACCAGATTGTCGTACAGCTTTCTGTAATGAATAGATGTTCGTTTTTGAGGAAGGCGTTTCTCAACAGATTGCGCAAACAGTATGCTGCAATAACTAATTTGTCACATTCATTTCAATTCATTGGTAGAAGATGGTGCTCAAAAACCTTGTGCCAAAAGTGCACTACTGTTTTACATGGCCCTTCTGGTCTGACACAGTTCACAATTGAAATTCGTCTTTTGTAAATCCAGGAGTCATCTTTTGAGTGCAGCTTGGCAAGATTAGATGATCATGTCATCCATAACGATGTATGCTGTCAGAATATAAGAATATGGAAGTTCATTTCGATGGGAATAAGGAGTCAGTCGGCTATGAAAGTTGCCTTAGCTTGTTCCAAAAGTTTCTGCATGGGAGAAACTGACAAGTATAATTTGGGGAAATTTTGTGAACAAGCACGGACATTATTTCTTCCACATTCCTGCCAGTGTATACTGTAGACGTTCAGAATGAAAATTCTAGAGATGTTAACGTGTAACCCTATCTTGTTGTCAAGAACTTGAAACATTGCAATGACACTAGTATGCGCGTATTGTTAATAAACTTATCTTCCATTGGAATTTTAGGTGAAATGTGCAAAAACAGATGGAGGAATATTCGGGACTTGTATCAGAGAAATAAACGAGAAAGAAAGCTTGGAACAGGTTCAGATGCCTCATCAAAACCAGGAAAATGGGTTCTGCTTGATCACTTGGCTTGAAGAAACCTACATTTCGTGGCATTTTAAATGAAATTGTCAAGAGCATATGGAGATATATTAGTAGCTCATACCAGAGAAATATATGACATAAAATGATTTCATTAGGTCCTAATGTGTCAGCGAAACAAAACAAATGCATTCCCTATCGTGTGATGACCACACGATTCTTGTTGCGCATCGACAGAACTGGCGGGTAGTCATGACGCTCCCGGAGATATAGGAGCCCAAATCACGGAAACGGAGATCGATATCATTCTGATCTCAACTTTAAAAATAATTTCGATATGTTAGCTTCTTTTCATCGGCAACGATGTATGACCTAACGTGAACCATACGTAAAGTAGCCAGCGACCACATTTTTCACTGTACACAATTCAAATTTTATGCAGTAGGTTACTTGTAAATTAAGTATCGGAATAACTGTGACGAATATCGGAAAAATAGACACCTCATTATCAAGCTGAGATGTGAAACTGTGAGATACGCAAACATCAATTTTTTGTGCCTTTTACTTTCCTCACAATTGATAGAGAAGTAACATACAGCAAAAAAACATGTAAAACCGGAAGAGATACTTCTCTATTTTTTAAAGTAAAAGGAGAATCTGTATCGAAAAACTAACTCTGGGAGCCGATGTAACTTTGTTGCATTAACATACAGTATTTTTTACAGCAAGAAAATCGGAATTCTTATTTTTCTTATGTATTTGAATCCGCCGCCGCCGACCGGAGTTTGGGAAACAGCGACGACTCCAGTTGTGTTGCGGCCGTGTCGCCGCCTGCCAGGGTGGGAAAAGAGGAGGGGGCAGCGTCGCAGTCGCAGCCAACAATCGCGTCTTGCACAACGTAACTTAAAGGTACGTTGTCCAAGATGCGACGCACACTAGCGACTGCGACGGGTTGCTACATGACGTCAGAAGTTACCTGCTGGAGCATGCGCAGTTCGAGTTTGGGATGCGACGCGCGACTGTTGCGGCAGCTGCCGCTGCACTGCACCAGTGAGCAGTATTGCGACGAAGTCGGACTACACAAAGACATACGGCTGCCAGAAAGATGTCGAACCAGTAAAGGAAAACTGAAATGAGCCACTCACAGGATGTGGTACTCTGTGAGCTGGTCTCGCAACATCCTTGCCTTAACGATTTGATGAACCCTAAATACAGGGACACTTTGTTCAGAGACAGAATTTGGGAAGAAATTGGTGCACAGTTGAAACTAGCAGGTGAGTGAAATAGATATTATTTTCCCATTAATGCAAATTTTTCAGGCCTGTTATAAGAATCAGTATAATCCAAGCAGATGTAGAATTAGTATGATGAAAATGAACTTGCAGGTGAATTTTCGCGTTACTCTTCTTTTGTGACGATAAAAATTGAAAACGGCAAGTACATTATAAAGCGAACAATCTAAAGTACAAGGAGAAAGTTACATTTTACAATACCTTCACTTTGAAAGTAAACGGTAGATTGGTGTCTTAATGATACCTTCTAGTTGTGAAAAACCACCACCAGATTGTCGTACAGCTTTCTGTAATGAATAGATGTTCGTTTTTGAGGAAGGCGTTTCTCAACAGATTGCGCAAACAGTATGCTGCAATAACTAATTTGTCACATTCATTTCAATTCATTGGTAGAAGATGGTGCTCAAAAAACTTGTGCCAAAAGTGCACTACTGTTTTACATGGCCCTTCTGGTCTGACACAGTTCACAATTGAAATTTGTCTTTTGTAAATCCAGGAGTCATCTTTTGAGTGCAGCTTGGCAAGATTAAATGTTCATGTCATCCATAACGATGTATGCTGTCAGAATATAAGAATATGGAAGTTCATTTCGATGGGAATAAGGAGTCAGTCGGCTATGAAAGTTGCCTTAGCTTGTTCCAAAATTTTCTGCATGGGAGAAACTGACAAGTATAATTTGGGGAAATTTTGTGAACAAGCACGGACATTATTCCTTCCACATTTCTGCCACTGTATACTGTAGACGTTCAGAATGAAAATTGGGAAACACGAGCCGCTACTGATAAGTGAAGGCCAAAAACAGCTGAGCGACAGATGACATTCCCATCCATACTTATCGCATGATGTACTGTGAAGCGACAATGCGATACTCACGGGAAGTAATACTCAAACCCAGTGTCGCTATGATTTACCTACCACATCATATAAAAAATATAATTGATGGCAAGGCTATATTAAACTAATTTGAACGTTTTTTTCGCTCTGTTGAAAAACGTAAATTTTTGACATTTGTTGGTTTTGTTAGGACGTCTACTCCTACTTGGGTATCCTCGTCCAGGTTCAGAAGAAAATACTAGAGGTGAGTAATTTATCCTCTTCCCAAGTATGAGAAGAAAATATATTGCAGGGAGCATGTCTTTACTTTTAAGAAACCTACATTTCGTGGCATTTTAAATGAAATTGTCAAGAGCATATGGAGAAATATTAGTAACTCATACCGGAGAAATATATGACATAAAATGGTTTCATTAGGTCCAAATGTGTCAGCGAAAGAAAACAAATGTATTCTCTATCGTGTGATGACCACATGATTCACGTTGCGCGTCGACGGAACTGGCGGCTGGTCGCGACGCTCCCGGAGATATACACTCCTGGAAATGGAAAAAAGAACACATTGACACCGGTGTGTCAGACCCACCATACTTGCTCCGGACACTGCGAGAGGGCTGTACAAGCAATGATCACACGCACGGCACAGCGGACACACCAGGAACCGCGGTGTTGGCCGTCGAATGGCGCTAGCTGCGCAGCATTTGTGCACCGCCGCCGTCAGTGTCAGCCAGTTTGCCGTGGCATACGGAGCTCCATCGCAGTCTTTAACACTGGTAGCATGCCGCGACAGCGTGGACGTGAACCGTATGTGCAGTTGACGGACTTTGGGCGAGGGCGTATAGTGGGCATGCGGGAGGCCGGGTGGACGTACCGCCGAATTGCTCAACACGTGGGGCGTGAGGTCTCCACAGTACATCGATGTTGTCGCCAGTGGTCGGCGGAAGGTGCACGTGCCCGTCGACCTGGGACCGGACCGCAGCGACGCACGGATGCACGCCAAGACCGTAGGATCCTACGCAGTGCCGTAGGGGACCGCACCGCCACTTCCCAGCAAATTAGGGACACTGTTGCTCCTGGGGTATCGGCGAGGACCATTCGCAACCGTCTCCATGAAGCTGGGCTACGGTCCCGCACACCGTTAGGCCGTCTTCCGCTCACGCCCCAACATCGTGCAGCCCGCCTCCAGTGGTGTCGCGACAGGCGTGAATGGAGGGACGAATGGAGACGTGTCGTCTTCAGCGATGAGAGTCGCTTCTGCCTTGGTGCCAATGATGGTCGTATGCGTGTTTGGCGCCGTGCAGGTGAGCTCCACAATCAGGACTGCATACGACCGAGGCACACAGGGCCAACACCCGGCATCATGGTGTGGGGAGCGATCTCCTACACTGGCCGTACATCACTGGTGATCGTCGAGGGGACACTGAATAGTGCACGGTACATCCAAACCGTCATCGAACCCATCGTTCAACCATTCCTAGACCGGCAAGGGAACTTGCTGTACCAACAGGACAATGCACGTCCGCATGTATCCCGTGCCACCCAACGTGCTCTAGAAGGTGTAAGTCAACTACCCTGGCCAGCAAGATCTCCGGATCTGTCCCCCGTTGAGCATGTTTGGGACTGGATGAAGCGTCGTCTCACGCGGTCTGCACGTCCAGCACGAACGCTGGTCCAACTGAGGCGCCAGGTGGAAATGGCATGGCAAGCCGTTCCACAGGACAACATCCAGCATCTGTACGATCGTCTCCATGGGAGAATAGCAGCCTGCATTGCTGCGAAAGGTGGATATACACTGTACTAGTGCCGACATTGTGCATGCTCTGTTGCCTGTGTCTATGTGCCTGTGGTTCTGTCAGTGTGATCATGTGATGTATCTGACCCCAGGAATGTGTCAATGAAGTTTCCCCTTCCTGGGACAATGAATTCACGGTGTTCTTATTTCAATTTCCAGGAGGGTATGAGCCCAAATCTCGGAAACGTAGATCGATGTCATTCTGATCTCAACTTTAAAAATTATTTCGATATGTTAGCTTCTTTTCAACGGCAACGATCTATAACCTAACGTGAATGATACGAAAAGTAGCCAGCGACCACATTCTTCACTGTACACAATTCAAATTTTATGCAATAGGTTACCTGTAAATTAAGTATCGGAATGACTGTGACGAATATCGGAAAAATAGACACCTCATTATCAAGCTGTGATGTGAAACTGTAAGATACGCAAACATCAATTTTTTGTGCCTTTTACTTTCCTCACAATCGATAGCGAAATTTTTTTTTTTTCGTGTCAGAAGCACCATGGATACAGGAATATAAAAAAATGAATAGCACACAGGAAAAAAATTAATTACAGGCATTATATATATATATATATATATATATATATATATATATATGTGTGTGTGTGTGTGTGTGTGTGTGTGTGTGTGTGTGTGTCTGTGTGTGTGCACAGAAAGAAAATGTTATAGGCATTTGGCCCATAAGCGGGCTACGTCGACAGCATTTGGGGTTGCCAACATCAGATCCTCTAAAGTGAAGTGTGAAGGACATTCAGGGCAGTTATACATGTGCGGGGTCGTCTGCACCTCTCCACAGTCCCAGAGATTAGATGTAGTAGAATATCTCCACTTCAGAAGGTTATCTCTTGACCGTGCATTGTTGGTGCGTAGCCTGTTTAGTGATCTCCAGACCACCCAGTCCTCATCGTAACCTGGTGCCAATTCTTCCTTTGGTTCCATCCAGTGCCCTTCTCCTGACCGCTTCCATCTCTCCACCCTAGATCCAGGTTGTTCGCTAAAATCTTCGGTTGCTCTAAGAAAACTGCGTCTAGATTTCAAGCGTTTGGTGGCTGGCTGAGTTTTGTGGAGGAGGTGACTCTCTGCCATCTCAGCCCTCGCTGTTTCACTATAGGCTGCCGCTTCTCTTCGCACTGCAGGAGGTGCAATCCCAGCAAGATGGTAGAGCTTGTCTGTTGGCGTCGGTTTCAGACATCCAGTGACGAGCCTGCAGGTCTCGTTCAGAGCAATGTCGACCTGTTTAGCGTGGGTAGAGTTGTACCAGACACTGCTTGCATATTCGCCTGCTGGGAAGCAAACTGCTAGTGCTGTGGTCCTCACTACCTCTGACTTTGCGCCCCAGGATGAGTTCGTTATTTTCCGAAGAATATTATTTCTGCCGCTCACCTTCATTTTGGTGTTAATACAGTGCTGTTTATACGTCAGAGCCCTGTCTAGGGTTACTCCTAGGTATTTGGGGTTAACGCAGTGTTCGAGGAGTGTGTCCTTCCAGAAGACACGCAGCTTACGGGATGCCTGCTTGTTACGGAGATGGAAGGCGCACACTTGTGTTTTGCTAGGGTTCGGCTTGAGTTGATTGTCGGCGTAGTACTGACAGAGCATGTCTAGCGCATCCGTGAGCTCTGTCTCAACATCCTCAAAGGAGTCACCCTGTACGGTCATAGCACGGTCATCGGCGTAGATATAGTTTTCCGTACCAGCTGGCAGTGGTTGATCATTGGTGTATATGTTAAAAAGTAAGGGTGCCAGTACGCTGTCCTGAGGGAGAAAATTTTTCTGGGCCCGCCACCTGCTATTCATCCCTTGGAATTCCACAGAGAACCTACGGTTCTCTAACAGACTTGTAACAGTGGATGTGAATTTAAAGTCCCTGGTAATGGCATACAGCTTCTTCATTAGCAGATGTACGTTGACGGTGTCATATGCGGCTGATAGAGAACTAATATACAGCGAAAAAAAACACGCAAACCCGGAAGAGATACTTTTCAATTTTTTAAAGTAAAAGGAGAATCTATATCGAAAAACTAACTCTGGGAGCCCATGTAACTTTGCTCCATTAACATATAGTATTTTTTACAGCAGGAAAATCGGAATTCTTATTTTTCTTATGTATTTGAATCCGCCGCCGCCGACCAGAGCTTGAGAAACAGCGGCGACTCCTGTCGTGTTGCGGCCTTGCCGCCGTCTGCCAGGGTGGGAAAAGAGGACGGGGCAGCGTCGTAGTCGCAGCCAATTGTCGCGTCTTGGACAACGTAGCTTTAAAGTGACAGGGCCACAAAGAGAGTGGCGGGGTCTGTTTGTGACCGGCGGACAAAGTCCGGAACGCGTCATTCTGATTTCATCTGTGTCTTTAAATCAGTAAGATCCTTATAGGTCTCTTTCTGTGCCAGTGCAACGTATATGTATCATGATTGAGGGTCAAATAATAATAAAATCGGGCAATTTTTTTTACAATAAAATAATTGAATTTATTATTCAAGTCAGATTTTGTTTGCAACATATTAGTTTACAGTAAAATGATTCACTTTTTTTTCACACTATATGAGTTTACATATAAATTATTTGTCTTCAAGTAAAAATATGAAAGTTCTGATCTTTGCAGATACGTGTTTTTACATTATTCAAAAATATATAAGCACTGTACTATATATATATATATATATATATATATATATATATATATATATATATATATATATATATATATATATATTACTTCATATGGATCGCAGTTCTTCACCCAATAGATGAAACTATCTGTATCCATATAAAGTACTTTAGGTTCTGCGAAATGAGTTTTCGCAAACTCATAATGAAAGCGGTACATGTGGAGTTTGGATCGGTCTAATATGCACATCCCCACATAGATAGGTTTAGTAAACTCTACTGCAGTTTTAGCCATCTCCACAACAACAAAATTTTTATTGAAAATAGTGACCGTTTAAAATTTGGTCTGGCAATGCATTTTCGTACGCCATAAAGCCCATCCCATTGCGTTCTAATAAAAATTTCACGTCGTTCCCTCAACTTCTCCATAGTTTTTCCGAAAATTGAATTATTCATTAATTTATAAAAATCTTTCTCAAAGTCACATGACGCGGAAGTTCTCTGTCTCGTACTCAGATCAATATACTCCTTCAACCAGGGAGACTGCTTGAAGGAGATGGCCCGGATGATTTTAACAAGTTCCATACCCAAGCTGAGGCATTGCTGGAGGTTAAGATAGTGAATGATATGCCTCTGCTTGTCCCCCAGCGTTGTCATCAGTTTCGGTGTGGAACCTCCTCGCGGAACTAGTTGCTCTGGACACAGCGGTAAATCGGCATGCGCGTCATGCAAACTAATAGGGTATTTGAGTTCTGCCTCCACAACATACCCTACATCAGAATCGGCGGCCAAACCCCCCTGATTTTTCCACCTAATCCCTTGCATTCATCTTCGGACAGCCACGTAAACTCGCGAATAGGCAGACATCCCTTCATAGCGTGTCCGTATAAGTTATTCACATCTAGATACATCATATAACTTGAATCAAGGGATGCGTTAAACATGTCACCCATCCGTGGGTTATTTGCTTTCGCGTGTCTATGAATACATTGACAGAGCCCCCCACGGATCCCTAGCTCAAAGAAAAGAAGCATGTCATGATCGGTCAATACTTCGATACAGCCCTTCGTTTTCTTGAGCATCGCGTCCCAAGACAACGCAGGTGCCGTGTAAGAAAAGGCAGGGTCCAGGGAAAATGTGGTCATACATAGACTCCGGAACTTCTCGAAAACGTCCGCAAGCAAGCGCACGTCTGTGTCCATGTAAAGACGTGCGTACTCTCCTAAATTAGAAATGTTGAATTCCCGCCAGACATTCACGGCATGTTCATAATCTGCATTCGTTATCGTGTCGCCTGTGAGGTTGCTGGAGAATGCAGTTATGTCGGGCAGCCTGGTTTCGTCGAGTTTGACCATACTATTCACATACCCGTATGGATAAACCCCTTCCCTAGTCACAAGTTGAAACTTTTCCTCGTCGGGAAATGCAGCTCGAGTGATATGCATATCCGCCGGAGGTAGAGTTTCAACAAGTTTCTGTAGTGGTGCCTGCATAAAACGTAGTGTATCGAGGAAGCGCAGCGTAATTCTTGACGTCATTCGTTTGGAGAATGATATATACTTCTCGACGCTCTCAGGTAGGACATTCACCTGATCTTTCTCCAAACCGAAATCGGCCAAGTGCTCAACTAGAAAATGGGCGTCATGCCCACCTACATTATGAAAGAAAACTGGTATGTGTCTAGGTAATTGGTACTTCAAATTGCACGCATTGTGAACAGCGCCACGGAATTTTGCTGTAAGATGATAGTGGTCCCTACGAGGAGTTTCCGCTTTTCTGTGCAACGGCAGCCCACAAATATGACACTCGGTGGCTTTATTATACAAATCTTCATTCTCCTCCGATTTGGTCATTGGAACGTTGCCGCTGTACAGCTTATCAATTTACAGTGAAAATTTTTCAAGCTCAGAGAGCAACCAAATCGATGGATTATCGCCGACGTAAGATTTGTATCGGTTAAGGTTGGTGTCATATGACGATACAATTTGGTACGCTGCGGCATAAGGTACGTGTTTTTCTGTAAAGGTGGTGTGGGAGGTCGTAGGATCGCCTTCACAGCGGGTCACAGGAGCGAGGAGGCACTCAAAGTCGGCGCACACAACAGACCGACACCGCTCCTGGTGGTGAGCATTCCTAAACTTTATGAATTTGCTTTCCTGGATGGGCATAATAACACGTATCGCATCCTTGGAAGTACAGTAAACTAGATGCGTAGCTAATAACTGGTCAGAGGAGAAATAATTGAGATACCTTAAACGAATATGTTTTACATTATGATCAGTTGATGGTTGGGAGGAAAGGAGTCGGGACATTTCCTTGATCCAGACACAGTGATAATTGTCACCTTCAGAAAAGAGCAGCGTATTTACATGCAGCTTACGCTCACCGGCAAATTTTGAGAAATGGAGGGGGCCGAATACGGCTTGCTTTTCTTGCTCGTCTGACTTGCTTTTCTTCTTCTCCAGGCCATAAACTTGTACCGATATTCCGGTATTCTGCGCCTCAAATTTAGGTATGTCCTGGATCTTGACGGGGAACTCAATACCATCAAAGTACTAATGTGTGTTAATATCACTGACTTCGTATGTACCTGGACGATAAGGGCAATCTCTATAATTGTAGTTTCTCTCGCAAGCCAGGATTGACCATGCAAAACAAGCCTGATCTTTTGTATTTTGGACATTAATGCATGCTTGTTTATTAGCTATATCTTTAGGGAGCTTGATACAGCTAGGCCCTCCATTTAACGGATCGTGGACATGTATATGGATGTCCAGGTGTAGAATTCTGCTGAGTGCCTTAGCTGAGCCTTTGACTTCCATATCGGAAAAGCGGCCCAATATGACACTCAAGGTGGATTTACGAAACCACTCGGCGATCGATGTCCTCCGCGTTATCACGCCATTATCCCCCCAAAGATAATGATGAATGCTGGTCTCTTCCTTACCAGACTGAATTTTGGGGGGGGGGGGGGGGGGGATCGCGGTACCCCTCTGCCGGGTTTTCGATGCGAGTGACCAAGATTCGCTCCTCGAAGGCGTCGGCAATCGCCGAATACTGCAACTGAGGTATAGTGTCACCGACCTGATCTACTTCACTAAAAGGGCGGGTTAGAGAACTGCCACTAGCCACAGGATGATCATTAACACTATTACTGCTAATGATACTGGGGGTAAAGCAGGTGAATGATGGTGTTGGCAATGGTGCGTGATCATTATTTAATGGAAGGGGTTTGCGTGTTGGTACACGAACTTTGCGCTGACGGTGTCTTGGGCAGTCATCTTCGGGTGGCGGAGAATGCAGCGACGAGAGGTCATTGGGGCGGCCAGGCTGCGTGACCTTGGTAGCGGAGGTGGCTACCGCTCCCCTTGCGGGGCTGTAGGCGGCCAGTGCGAGCAGCCGGGCAGAGGTTTGGCGATCTTGCCAGCTGCAGCTTCACGCACACGTGCTGGCCACTGCGAGGGACCAGCGGGCGTGCCCCGGTGCGAGCAGTCGGGGACGGGGTCCTGACAGCGGCTGACGCACGTGGTGGCCTGGGGGAAGTCCCAGCATGAGAGCGGTCGGGCACTGCTTCGGTGACCTAGAGAGAGATGGCAGCTTCGCGTGAGGCGACAAGGGTAGCTTTGGCGAGTGAGGCGTGTCTCTGCGGGCGGCGTTGATGGCCGGGTTTAGCCGCGACAGGCACACGCCTGACCGTCAGCTGGGGGTCGACCGCTGCAGAGATAATGTACATGTGCGTCAGTGAAAAAGATCAATAAAAAGGTGTTAGCATGTGGACGTAATGTGCTGTTCCAGTCTCTTCTGTACCTAAGGTCCATCACCGTTCCCTTTGGATCCCTACGTAATTCGGTGCTCTCCGATACACACGATCGAATAGCGGAGGAGTGGTACTCAAGCGTCAACTTTAGGTTGCAATATCTCCGGATGTAATTAACATTTTACAATGCAACAAACGGCACTGATTACGTATTTGTTTATATGTTCAGATGTGCTAACAAAACTAAAGTGGTTCCATTAAAAAACGTAGGTTTGTGTTAAAAAACATACTTCCGTGCTAATTGTATGGTTTGTATTAACCAATTACACTAGCCCCTCTCCTCTCGTTCGCTCTGTAGAATCGATTCGTCAGTATTTGATGTGTTTTACGAAATATATCCAGCGGTAACGTTAGGTGACTCACCCTGTATATAAGGTATACAGGAAAATGGATAATGAAGAAATAAAAATTATTTACTTACTCGGTAATGGCGTTTCCTGGATCTTGGACATCTTGGCTGATTAGCTCTCTTCATCTTGTTGAGCAGCGAAAAAACAAACGAACGATGTGGCGGACAACAGACGAGTGAGAAAGATGAGCAGGGGGTGACTCCTTACATAAGAGTGATGACGTAGTATCACGTGATCTTAGGGTGATCGAATGGGTGTTGAGGATTGTGTGGGGTCATGAATGAGTTCACTAGCAACTCTGGTGGCTGGAAGCTGAACTTCTCAGATGCTTCCAGGACATGGGAGGGAGCTGAGCATTTCATAAAATAATTGATCGTATTTAGAATGGGGAGTGAATTGTGGATTTGAGATCATAAGATGTGTTAGGATGTATGATTTATTATTAATGGTATTTTACATAGATGTAATTGGAGGTTGAATGTATTAAATCGTTCAAACGGCTCTAAGCACTATGGGGCTTAACATCTGAGGTCATCAGTCCGCTAGACTTAGATACTACTTAAACTTAACTAACCTAAGGACATCACACACATCCATGCCCAGGGCATGATTCAAACCTGCAACCGTTGCAGCATCGCGGCGATTAAATAAATGGGCTCCAAATAAATAGAGTGCAGCCCTTCCTTGCTTCCCTGAGCAGCACAGCGCAGTCTGAGCTGTTTTTGTGCAATAACGGCAATCTGGTCAGATTGTGAGTGAGTAGACAAATAACTGGACAAATTTATCTGTAGAGGAGTTACTGGTCTGTATTGGAATGAATATCTTGATGGGTGTGGTTGTGTTGCCAAATGTAGTGCACTACTGGAGTTCAGAAACTGCCTTATGTCAGCCTTACATATCGAAACCTATGAGAAGTAAAAGATTCAAAAAGATATGTCGCAAATAAATAAAGTTCACTCGTTCCTCCTTCCATCAGCGTATGCACTGAAATTATTTTCGAAAATTAGCAGCTGTTTGGCTATTTGGAGGTAATGTTTTACATTATTTACGAGCGGTTCGCATATCTGTAGGCTGTGCTATGAGTTATTTTTGACTGTTTACAATTAGCAAGCGTGTGCCTAGAACACTATAAATGAGTTATGTAGGAGTGTTTTGCAGGTCTGTATGATATGGAACATGTCGGTGTGATACATATACTCCATTCCTAAATAAAGTAAATTCGTTCCTCCATCCATGGACCTACTACAGGGTGAGTCCGTTTACCAGAAACGTGTAGGAAGAGGTTGAGTGCCAGTGGCTTAGTTTGAAACAATTTTCTTAGGTTGCTGGCGGAAGCACAAGTGAGCTTTGTTTACTGGCAGATTTCAAACGTGGCGCTGGTTCCTATGAGGAAGAGGTGGCGGTCTGGTCCTCGAAAAGTAGTTGAAAGTAGGGAGTTGTACACGTTTGTACAATTATTTAATATAGCGGGGTGGTGAGAGTGAATTAGCGAGCGTTCTCGAGATGAGCAAATGCGCTGTTATACGGTCATGGTGGATTCCACTGTTGGTCAAACTCTGGTGCCAAACGTATCCTTTGTCCGGCACGCGGTCGACAGGTTCCATCCTGTCCAGCGTTAAGTGCTCACGGGCGCGGAAAGATGTGCCTAGAACATTATAAATGAGTTATGTAGGAGTGTTTTGCAGGTCTGTATGATATGGAACATGTCGGTGTGTTGGACTCTGAGGCGAGCGCGGCTGACTGTTTGTGGTGGGACCTTGAGGCGCTGCTGGCCACCTACCTGGCACGCTGCCCATGGGGGTGTGCGGGCACCGCTGGTCGCTTGACGTCAGTCAGCCAGGGAGCTGTCGATGGAGCAGGATCAGCCGGCTGTGCGCACGTCAGCTGCGCTCTGGAGTTTCGCTGTGTGACAATGGAGAAGTCAGTTGGGAGACGCCTGCACGACCATAATGTCTGAAGTAAAGAGTCAATTTCCAGAAGGCTATGTCCATCGCGTGTATGGAGGGTGTGTGACGTAAGCGGGGCGGCGGCGCAGCGATTGTACAGTTATTACGCGCGCGCGAGAGCGAGTCAATTAGCGGGCGTTCTAGTGCGGTCCAAACGTGCTGTTATATAGTCATGGGGGATTGCACTGTCGAGTAAACTTTGCCGCCAAAAGTGTAGCACTGCATTCTCGCTCGCACAGGGACACATGGTGGACGGTGAGCGGCCGGCATCGACAGGTTTCAACGTGGCGCCGAAAGTGTTGCAGCGAACGGCCGACCATTGTGTGATTCAGCTCCGAGGACGACAATTTTGGCGGGAAACGTGTGGAGGCAACGAATACACGTGGTGAGCGGACAAGGCGCCGCTGTGACGTCAAACTTGGCAAGTTCCAGCGTGTCTAGTGAAAACATGTTTACGATGTGGGAGCTCGCTCCCGCACTAGTGGCCGGCCGCCTCACGTGACAGGCATAGGCAGTGTCTCTGCGCACTGGCCAGGGGGTGGCGAGGATTTGAACCAATTCAGTTGGAGCATGGACGTCATGGTGACTGCACTGCGATATCAAAGATGTGTGTGCTGACTGTGTTGGAGAACAAGTGATGACCATACTGCTTGAAATAAAGTCTTCAGTCCCTTCCACCCTGCAAAATCAAAGGACGTGAATTACGTTACTGTAAGTGCAGTTTATTATTTGACACGATTATGATAGGCTACCAGTGAAAAAAGATAAGTGACGGAGAAAGCTCGCACATGTGATTAATTATGGTGTTGGGATTTGAACTTGTGATAGATTTTTGTTATGGGTGTAAGGAAAATGGCTTTCTCACTGAGAAAATCGGACATCTTGAATAAATAATAAATGATAATAATAAATAGAAGTACTGTTTTCGAGAGAATATCGTGTTCGAATTTGAATTTGGCGCAATTTTCTAGTGGAGGTAGGCCTATAATAATAAATGATAATTAATGATAATAAATGATAATGAATGATAATAAATGACAATGAATGATAATAAATGTTAATAAATAATAATGAATAATAATAAACAAAATTAAGGTTTTGCAGCAATTATCTTGTTGGAATTTGGAGGGAATTTTCTAGTGGAGGCAGGTCAATAATAATAAATAATAATAAATGATAATAAATAATAATATATGATAATGAATGATAATAAATAATAATAAATAATAATGAATGTTATTGAATGATAATCAATAATAAGAAAAAGACAAGTACGGTCTTTGTATGCATTATCCTGTTGGAACTCAAACTTCCCGCCATTTTTTTTCTGGAGGCTTAGGTTAGTGGACGTAGCACAATTGGGCTATTTTCGCGCCAAAATTCAAAATCCCGCCATTTTTTCTTGAGGTTAGGTTAGTGGACATAGCACAATTGGCCTATTTTCCCGCCAAAAGTCGCCATCTTGAATGACGTCATGTGATGTTGCCAAGTCTACATGCCGCCATCTTGGATGACGTCATCGCCACCATCTTGAATAAATTTGGCAACAATGCAACGAGCGCTGGCACGAAGGTTGTCCCCCTACTCATGGAAACCATTTTCAGCCCATATTGTAACTGTGGCTGCATGGTACAGCGTGTATTAGACCGCAGTGAATGACTGAATAAATGGTTTCTAATATGGAAACCATGCATTTCTGGACATAAGTTAATTAGACGATTTTTGTTCTGTATTCTCTCATCGATCAGTCCCTAGAGTTTGTATCGTCTGATTCGGGGTTTCGGTAGAAGGAGCCAGTTATTAAATTACTGCTGTTGTCAAGCATAACCTTTACTCATACTAACTGATAGGAACTGTCTATTTCAGTTTCACGAGATAAACTGCTACTAACAGCAACAAGCATGCCATGACAAACTGTATTTAATGTATCCGTTCTCAACACCATTAGGGTCAGTTAAACATGCGCCTCCGGCTCTTTCACGCCAGAAAATGCATGGTGCCGTGTCACTCTAAGAAGAGTCTAGAGTTTGGTACTGATTGACAGAGTTATTGGATGTCCTCGTATGGGATATTATGCCAATTCTGTCCAATTGGCACGCTAGATACTGAAATTCCCTTGCTGGTTTGAGGACCCTGTCTGCAGTGCTAAAAACGTTCTCAATTATGGACGATCCGGCAACCTTGCAGGCCCAGGTAGGGCTTGGTAAGCATGAAGAAAAACAGTTGAAATTCTCGCCTTGTGTGAGGTTTGAGGACCCTGCCTGCAGTGCTGAAAACGTTCTCAGTTGTGGACGATCCAGCAACCTTGCTGGCCCAGGTAGGGCTTGGTAAGCATGAAGAAAAACAGTAGAAATTCTCGCCTTGTGTGACCGAGCATTATCTTGCTGAAATGTAAGCCCAGGATGGCTTGCCACGAAGGGCAATAGAATGGAGCGTAAACTATCGTCGACGTACATATGTGCTGTGAGACTGCCTCGAATGACAACCAAAGGCGTTTTTGCTAAGAAAAGAAATGGCATTCCAGATTATCACTCCCGGTTGTCAGATCGTGTGGCTGGTAGCACACAGATTGCTATCGCATCGTTGTACTTGGTGTATCTAGAACCGTCTTCGGACTGGAACCTCATTTGCTGTATTAGAACTGCCTACAGAGATGAATCCCCTTTAGAATTGAGCTCAGATGATCAGCGAAAACGTGTCTAGACACGCCAAAGAAAACGGTGGGCTGTGAATCTGACTCGTCCGCTATCTATTCCTACAACCAGGAGTGATAATGTATGATTGCATTTCATTTCATAGCAGGCTCCTTTGTTTTCATCGGCGGTATGGTTACAGCACGGTGGTACTTCGACGCAACTCTACGCCCGGTTTTGTTGCCCTTCACGGTAAGCCATCCTGAGCTTTCATATCAGCAAGGTAGTGCCTGATCTAACACGATGCGAGTTTCTGGCGTTTGTCTTCATGATGGCCAAATCATACCTTGGCCAGCTGGGTCACCAGATGTATGTCCAGTTGAGAACGTTTGGAGCATTATGGGCATGGCTCTCCTACCAGTTCGGGATTTTGGGGATATAGCGCGTCAATTGGACAGAATTTGGCATGATATGGCTCATGAGAAAATCCAACAATTCTATCAATCAATGCCAAGTCGAATAACTCCTTGAATAAGGTCCAGAGGTGGACCAACACTATCGACTTCCTCCACTTGTGTAGCTCTTTATCTTGAATAATTCATCCTGCTTTTCTGAAGCTTCAGTTCCTTCTTGGTGCGTCGTCTTCCTCGTCTTAGAGTGTATCTGGAATATGTGAGATCACGATTTTTGTATTTAAAGGAAAAATCATATTTTTTTCAAGAAAAAGTTCATAACGTCTGAATTCTCTGACCTACGAAAATTACTTCCCGGAAATGGTACGTTAATATCTCTGAGACGTTATGTTGATAGTATGAGGAGTTCTTTGGATAGTATGACTTGATACTCCATTGATACCAAGTCTTCACAGTCTACGATACTTCATGTAGCTAAAAGATACCTCGAGGGGAAGATTTAACGAGCTTTTCATGTTTCTTGCTACAAATTTTGCTTGGAACCATGTCTGGAACAAGTAGGGACCGAAATTCATTGCGACTGTCATTGTACAAGCGATGGAGTTTAAATAGTGGCAACTACTCATTCACAACCGATACAAAAGATTTACATGTCTGCACCTGTTATTGTCCTTCAACGTAGTCACCAGCGTTGTGTAGAATCAGTTGCCAGCGATATGGAAGGCGTAGTACACCGTCAGCAGAGCTTGTTCTGTTGATGGTGCGAATGGAGCTGTCTACTGCCTGTCGAATCTCTGGAACAGTTCTGAAGCGAATGCCACGAAGCCAAAACTGAAACGCCAACCCAAAGAATGGCGTCGTTATGGGTATCCGCGAAAGTCGAAAGTGCGTCAGAGTCCCAGTATGGTGAAAGTTATGGTGATTCTCGTGTACGACTGTGATGGTGTTACCCTAACGCATTTTGTTTCTTCACGCCAGACCGTCAGTGCACAGTATTACTGTTCGTTTTTGGAGCATCACCTGCGAACAGCTTTGCGAAAGAAGCGGCAACACTTTCTGCGCAACCCACCCATCATTTTGCACGACAATGCGCGGGAGCATACAGCGCAAACTGTGGCTGCTCTGTTCGGGCGACGGGACTGGGAAGTACTGTACCACCCACCATATTCCCCGGACTTGAGTCCTAGTGACTTTGATTTGATTCCGAAGATGAATGAATCACTTCATGGCATTCACTTCGGAACTGTTCCAGAGATTCGACAGGCAGTAGACTGTTCCATTCGCACTATCAACAGAACAAGCTCTGCTAACTGTATACTACGCCTGCCACATCGCTGGCAATGGGTTCTACACAGCGCTGGTGACTACTTTGAAAGACAGTAACTGGTGCAAAAATGTAACTCTTTTGTATCGGTTGTGAGTAATTAGTTGCCACTGTTTAAGTTCCAACCCTAGTATTAAACGGCAGACGCTACTGATGGTACTCCTGGGTTGTATGCTTAAGCAACTTATTCCACTGTAGTATTTGGCGTAGGTAAAGAAATGTGACACATTTAAATTACAATAATTTTTGTTTCATTTTCGAGCTCAACAGTTTGAATGACAGTTTGTGCTCTCAAAATTTTAGATGACAACTGTTCTTGCTCGTGTACAGGAAATGTAGAGGAAATGATATATATGTTTCACAAGCACAAGTCTGTAAGTTATCTACTTGTCTGACGCTAAATGTCCTTGAGTAATGTCCAGCTGAACTTGATAGCATGAACAGAAACTTCTGGTCACCTCAGGATGTAATACCTACCTTTTCACACGTTTAATGAAAACACAGGTCCTGGCGTTGCCTGCGGTCAGTGCTGCAGCCCGAGCGCTGGAGGATTCGGCGACCGTGCGTCACCGTTTCTTGTCATGGCTACGGGCGTCCGTCAGAACCTCTGCACTCTCGATGAGTGAAGTTGCGTTTAGGCTCGGTCCCAGATATCTATGTGCCGACTGTCGTCAGTTGTCGGAATGACGTGTATGCGCAAGACCCAGTAGGAAGATGAAGGACAGCCTGACTGGCGGTCTCAACACACGGCGGTACTTGTGTACACACTAGTGCCAACACAGGCGCCCAACGTTTAAGTCGAACAGCTTGCAGATAAGCGGATCCGTTCCTCATACATGGCAGATCAGCCTGGCCCCTATCCTGTCAGTCAACGTTGTGACCGGCAGGACTGCAGTTTGCTGATCAGTAGTCCCCTCCAAGGCCGGGCGGCCGTTAGCAGTGGACTCCAAGTAGGCAGCAGCTTGTAGTCACTTACTGAATGAACCGGAGCATCCTGCAACTTAATACAGCTCGTGTTACATTGATGTCCGTTATCCAGATAGAAGAACCTAACTCTAAGAATGAGCTTGAGGCGGGGCGAAAATTTCATAGAAGGCTATGACGTGATCCCCCCACACTGGTGAGTGAATGTGCCTCGTATTATGAAACCTTCAGCGCTCTCAGTTGCTCTTGTGTTTAAATTCAGGGTTCCAAGGTGTTCCTTTATGCGAAGTTTGCAGCCGGGAAGGCGTTATTATAAAATCTGTAAGTGAAATTAGTATAGGTGGGGGTGTAAATGTGGAAACACAGTTTGTTCTTGCTGTATAAAAGAAATGTTTACTTCTCTTTCAGCTACAAAAATTAGCCAAAGTTAATTCATAATGTTTTAGCAATGAATATTACATTATGAAACACAAAAACTAAATATGTTAAAAATTAAAAAAGCATTTTCTGCTTGCACAACAACTCATTAATTTTTCAAGAAGTGCGGGTAATATGGAAACGCCTTAAATTGTGGGAAACTGACTACTTCAAACGAAAAATATTAAAATGGTAGAAACCATTTTATTTTACATTAAATTTTAATTAGACAAAAATATTTTTAAACGCAACTGTAATAGAAAAATGCATCATAAGCGAAATTCACTTGCAAAAATCGCATATGTAAATATCTCCTTCATTTCCAGCACACAAAGAGTGACTCCACTCCTCACTTACTACACACTTAATCCACAATTCTCCCCTAACGTCTGTGGAAAATGTGCCTCCACAAAAAATACAAATGGCGTCTTCTTAAAAAAAATGGTTCAAATGGCTCTGAGCACTATGGGACTTAACATCTGAAGTCATGAGTCCCCTAGAATTTAGAACTACTTAAACCTAACTAACCTAAGGACATCACACACATCCATGCCCGAGGCAGGATTCGAACCTGGGACCGTAGCGGTCGCGCGGTTCCAGACTGAAGCGCCTTTAACCGCACGGCCACACTGGCCGGCTCGTCTTCTTCAGTAGGTTTTTCTTCCCCAACTAGGAAATCCCAATCTGACTCGTCTGAAGAGACAGTTGGTGCATTGGGCTCTTCATCTGAATCCTCAGATAACTTAAGTCGTTTTCTGCATGGTTTTCTAGGAGGAGCTTCACGTTTTTTCTTGCTTTTGGCAGGTGCCTTAGGAAGCTTCTGTTTACCCTTCAGTAAGGAGTCTTCAAAGCGTGTTTTATAAGGTGAAGATAAACCTGGCTTACGACCTCTGTTGGAAACCTTCGTCTTTAGAGGAGAGGTTGGCATGATATCTTGTGCAGACACAAACTTGTTTGATGAGGTATTTGACAACGATGTTGACCTTCTGCTTTCTCTTTGGCCATCTTCACTTGGGCTGTCAGTTGTCACAGGTCTGAATGCGTTCTGACTGGCTTCTTGCCTGAGGTCATTGCTTCCACCTGGAGATGCTGGATTCTCATAAGTTCCTCTCAGACTTCTGGCCTCATGTAATGCCGACGTGGCAGCTATAAAGTCGATTTCTGCAAAAACAGTCCTTTCACAAGGGAAAGTTCCCGTGTTCAAAAATCCTTTTGCAGCGATAGAGCCAGTCTGGCACTTTAGGTAGGCTTTCTCAAACAACTCAGATATGTCATATGGTTCTAAGGATCGGCTACTACACCGCAACCATTGGCGAACATACTCAGCGTAATAGGTTTTTAGAGTGCCCGTAAAGGTCTTATCAAGTGGTTGAGTTTTATGAGAGGTGTGAGGTGGGATGCTCACGATTGTAACATGGTTCTACCATACACGTTCTATAATTTTAAGGTTTCTGGCATGACTGTTATGCCCATCACGAATTAACAGCACACGAGATTCTTTTGAGGGATGTGCCTTAGAAATGAAGTGGTCAAACCACTTGGAGAAGAGCTCACTTTGAATCCACCCTGAAGGATGGCATTTATCAATTATTCCAGGTGGTACTCCTTTCAGTAGAGTATCAGTCCAGTTTTCCTGGGGAAGATCATCATTGGTGGTATGAAAGTACCAACAGCACTCGTACAGCATATGACAGTCGCCAGGGATCGTCGCTCTGCTGATGTGAGGGCACCTACTTGACGTTTACCTTTCAGTCCAATTACATGTGGTATTCTGTTCTGGACGACAGAGAGCCCAGTCTCGTCCACATTGTACACACGATCAGCACTATAGGAGTGTTTACTGTACTCAGCTTCCAAAATGTCAAAAACCTTGTCTACGGCTTCTTTGCTGAACCCGTTTGCTCTCGAGAATGAGATCCCCATAGGTTTGTGGATTATGAGTTTATTTCTGTGTCGTCTAAGGAAAAGGTCAAACCAAGCTCTACCTGCAGCATTTGAAGTAAAAGGACGATTAACATTATTTCTTTCCGTTAGCTAATGTGCCATTCTCTTGACATCTAATTTGGTAAGGCCACAGAAGTGATTATCCATATCAATGAGATACTGTATTAACTGTTTCTCAATAGCATCAGGTAGTACAGGCTTATGTCCAAGTCTCAAAGAAACACATTCTTCAGGTGACATATCACTATGCACAAACCTTTGAAGTGTCGTCTGAGGTACACTGAAAGCTTTTACTGATTTTCTTAGCCCCATCTGCTTTTCCCTTAAGGCTGTTATAGTCTTAATGATGCTTTCAGCATCCCACTTCTTCACAATAGCTCTTGGTTTCCGATCAGTTAGCTTTGGGGCATCTAGAAACAGACGCATAACGTATTAGAAGTAATGTATTTGATATTGGTATTGTGGAAACGTTTCCACAGTGCCATCGTATGTATACTTCCACATTACCTACACAATGGCCATTTTAAATTTCGATATATTACATTAAGCAACTGTCCATTTCAGCATCCCACTTCTTCACAATAGCTCTTGGTTTCCGATCAGTTAGCTTTGGGGCATCTAGAAACAGACGCATAACGTATTAGAAGTAATGTATTTGATATTGGTATTGTGGAAACGTTTCCACAGTGCCATCGTATGTATACTTCCACATTACCTACACAATGGCCATTTTAAATTTCGATATATTACATTAAGCAACTGTCCATTTAAGGTTGACAAAGGACTGCTAAAACCTTCTATGCACGTCCCTTTACAAGCTATCAGACGTAAAGAAAGATAACTACAAAGTATGTAGATAAATATAACACAACTTACCTCGAAAAAGGTTTAGAAAATGCGCAAACGTAAATTGCATCACTGTCACAGCACAGTGGCTGTTGCTCAACTGACTGCTAACCCTCTACCATGACAAATAGGCACTATTGTAACAATTTCTGGCTGCCCTGCTTGAGTGCAGCACTCTGCAGGCCAGATACTAGACATTTCCACATTACCCATTAAAGGGCTATACTTCCTTATACTACACCTCCCCTTTTCAAAACCAACATCCTGGTGCTCTTCGGAACTTTACCACGTGCATTAATTCTTATTGATGCCGCACTCAGTTTCAGGGGCTCTACTTTCATGGTAACAGACCCTTGCAACGTTTTCTCACTTGAAACTGTCCCCTTCGGCTGAAATAATGTCTCCCTGGGTTTGAGTGTGTTTTCAAGAAAAATTACAAGATGTTTTCTCTTACCCTCATACCTATAACATAGCAAGTACTGTCATATTCACCCCGGTCCTCAGGCACACATTCCTGAAAGGATACAGTCTTTGCAGCTAGATCATTAACTTCACAAGAATTTTTCTTCCTTCTTTTCTTCCTCCTTCGCCCGTCTAAAGAAGGGCAAGTGGTGACGAATCTGCGTCCTTCGAAAATAAATGCGTCTGTACTTCTTCATTATCCACAATATTCGCAACACAGCTGACATCATCATGGGCTCTCCACAGTATTTACCTTGAAATCACCGTCTGTAGTTTCACTCTGTACGACCCAAAAAATTAGTGACACATGTACGTCCATGTTCACCTGGCCTGGGCGTCATGGCCCCAAAACAACCACCACTGTCACCCAGTGGCGTAGATACTACTGTACGAAAATCAGTGTCACCCATATTGATACTCACACATCCATTCACTTCAGTAAAACCTACACCTACATCGTTCGGCGCTACAGATGCCACAGACTCCGAATTTTCACAAGATACTGGAGCTGACTCCTCCACACTAAAGCTAAAAACTAAACTAAACTCCACCCGCACAGGTCATGAAGGCCGCAAGGTACCGACTGGCCGCCGTGTCACCCTCAGCCCACAGGCGTCACTGGATGCGGATATGGAGGGGCATGTGGTCAGCATACCGCTCTCCCGGCCGTAGGTCAGTTACCGATACCGGAGCCGCTATTTCTCAATCAATTAACTTCTCAGTTTGCCTCACAAGGGCTGAGTGCACCCCGCTTGCCAACAGTGCTCGGCAGACCGGATGGTCATCCTTCCAAGTACTAGCCCAGCATGACGGCGCTTAACTTCGATGATCTGACGGGAACCGGTGTTACCACTGCGGCAAGGCCGTACATCTCCCAACTACTTTCTCTAAATACATCAAACGAACTCATTAGTTCCACTATGCAGTAAAATATTTATACTAAGGAAGATATGATAGTTACTATTTTGCTTACAATGTAGAAATTGTTCGGAAGTTGTAGAAAGTGTACTGCAGATTCCTGCAACACGCCATGCATTTGAATTGGCGTTAGGAGGCAGTTTTAGTCTGGTCTCTGTGCAAATCATGCTCCCAGTTTTGAGTAACCTCTTAAGAGTAACTACTTTACAGCGTTTGTACCGGCCGGAGTGGCCGTGCGGTTCTAGGCGCTACAGTCTGGAACCGAGCGACCGCTACGGTCGCAGGTTCGAATCCTGCCTCGGGCATGGATGTGTGTGATGTCCTTAGGTTAGTTAGGTTTAATTAGTTCTAAGTTCTAGGCGACTGATGACCTCAGAAGTTAAGTCGCGTAGTGCTCAGAGCCATTTGAACCATTTAGCCAGCGTTTGTAAATAAATAAACTGTAATGACATCCCGGTATTTATTTCAAATAGCGTAGCTACCTTCATGTCAATTCACACCCCTTGGGAGGCTGTTTGCATCTCCGAGCGAATCCAATGTGCTACGAGAACTGCTCAAAGGGAATACATCAACACAGAACAGGTATGAATAAGTCCTGCGCGACAAATAAGATGACCCTGGAAATGGTTAACTTACCTTATACAGTCTCGAGTGGGAAGGAACGACCATCTGTAATTTACGTCCCATATACCTCTTTCTACGGACTCGTGGCTACACTGAGAATTATTTCTGGAGGTTTAGTGCGATGAAGAGGTTTCGCAATGTGACCTCTTGTACATACAGAAGACTGCGACCTGGTAGCCTCACATCCCACCGGGAATCGACGTTTCGCCTGCAGATGACGAGGAGGAGACTCCTTAAGAACGTCGTTTAGAGGGAGCGCTGCCGCCCGAAAACATTTCATCAGTTAAATTCTCCGAGAAGCCACACATCCCCTATCTAATACAGTTTCCATTTCTTGTACCAACAATTAAAAGTATAAGCTGTCAAATCACTGATTTTAATTGAATTGTTGCCAGATGGATGTATTACCTATGAAAACACAGAGTAATAAGACTGCACTCACGAATGAGCAACAGACGACAGCGTAGCACGTACAGTTATACTGTGATTCAGCTAGGTCGGAGCTAAGTGACGCATAGCTAATCCTGTGGTGTGAAGGCTAGCGCTCTGAAGCACTACTATACCACTCATCACAGCCTGATATTCCTAATGAGCATGGCTACGAGGCTAATGGATATGATGCGAGAGATGGATGCATTACAGCTTCTGTTAACAGGATGGCGGAACACCTAACCGACATCCATCTCGCAGCTGCGCATAAACATTAACTTAGGATAACAATGGCGGTGTAAATGCTGAATAATCTTTTCACAAGAGTAGAACTGACTGCAGTACTACGGCAGGGTGCATCATAAACTTAGCCAGCGATTATTCCAGTATATACACTATCACTATAATGAAATTTATTATTACATCTTTGATAGGTACCTTAGCGGTAATTCTTCCACACACCCAGAATCCGCGTGTGAATATACTTGTGCGCCTGATCGTATTAACGTTTTTGAAAACGGAAACATCGAAAAGATACTTGTGATTTTATTGAAGTTTAAACTAGAGAATTAGATACATCCGAATACACAGATGGTTAGCACTGAAAATCTTTTCTCCATCTCCGACTTTGAGAGCTCAATACGGTGTGCTGCAGCAACAGTATCTAAGCGCCGTGTTGGCGAATCGAAATGGACCTGGACTGTTTATGGAGTCACACTCCACATGGTTCGTATTCGAGTCCAGAGTTACGAATAAGCTGTCAATTAACAATGCCTCTGACATATTTTGTGGTTGCATCGTGTAGAGAATGGCCGTTTCAAACGCTCTGAAATTTCCATCATTGTCTCCTTATTTAATGCGCACGAGGCAGACACATTATTTGTTAAATAACGCGGTAAGCAGTCGCACTTGAGATCTGAAATCATCGCCCTTCAACCGTGTACGCTACCAGACCGCAATGATTATCTGCAAGATAGGCTGAAACGGAACTCAACCGAAAACAACTGCTTAATTTCGTTTATCATAACTGATGTTTTTTGAAAGCCTGCAGTTGTGCCATTCATGGCTTATATAATGATAAAATGTACCAGTTACTTATTTTTGTACGCTTGCCACTACGTGTTTCAAGAATTTATCCTCATTTTCAAATGCATTTGTGTACATAAAATTTTTTGTGGTGTTTTCACGTGTGATTTTCTGCCTCTCTTGCATTATAGTTGTCATTTTGAGATACACTGCAATCAGAAAATCGGGCAAAATGGATCTTGGAATGTTTGTATATGCTATTGTTAGGGGAGGTATTTTTGTTTGTCTCCTCACAAATGTAGTGCCTCCTCCATTAACAGAATATCGCACACAAGCAAATCATCACTTATACAGCTTATTCTTGTAACGAAAACATCTTATAGACATACTGTGACACTGTGGTTTCTCAAGGAGTTTGTACAGAGTCAGAGGTATCACGTTTCCTCTGGGTAATATATACAGAGTTATCAATAAAAAATTATTTACCGTTACTGACTGTTGAATTATGAATTACATTCTCCTCCTCAGTGAGAAAATGCACATATCTATGATAGTTACTACAGTTACCGTATGCAGGGGAGACCTTTGAAAAAATTACTGATTCACTATCTAGGTTGTCACTGAGAATTATTTCTCCTAGCATTTCTGCGGTGTACAGAAATGTCAGTGTATCTAATTTGAAATTTTCTGACAGTTTGTCCTATGTAATAACTTGAGTAAGTTTCATATGTGATTTTATATATATTCCTGAGTCTGAGACTTTATGTTATTTATGGTTCAAGGTGTGGACTAGTGTCTGTTGTAGTTTGTTGCCTATGGAGGAAGATAAATGGTTCAAATGGCTCTGAGCACTATGGGACTTAACATCTGAGGTCATCAGTCCCCTAGAACTTAGAACTACTTAAACCTAACTAACCTAAGGACATCACATACATCCATGCCCGAGGCAGGATTCGAACCTGCGACCGTAGCGGTCGCGCGGTTCCAGACTGAAGCATCTAGAACCGCTCGGCCACAACGGCCGGCATGGAGGAAGATACTTTCGCTTTATGTGAGCTCACTAGGTTTGCTGCTTTTTGAGAAATGTTACTTACATAAGGCATGCTGGAAATACATTTGATTCTCTTATTGGTTCCTTTAACGGTTTACAGAAGCAGAAATAGCAACAAACATAAAAAACACCGGACGCCCATTCGAAAAGAATAAGATCGTAAGATATTCCGTGACTTCCCAAAAGCATACACTATAGTTTTAATGGATAATCTCGAATTTTTTGTGCATAACAAAGAGGAAGAATAAATAATTGTAAATGAAAACCTAAATTGCGAATCAGTTATATTTTGAAATGTTTGTCTTGCATTGCGTACGATGACGCAGTAACTTTCATAAATATTTATACTACGTCAGAGAGAGAGAGAGAAAGAGAGAGAGAGAGAGAAAGAGAGAGAGAGAGAGAGAGAGAGAGAGAGAGAATGTATTCGACAATTCACTGGTCAGTAATGGTAAAACAATTATATCATTTAAATCTTTGCATATATTGTGTAATCCACAGAAAATGTAGTTGCTTTCACTGTTTACAAACTCTTTGTGAAACCATAGTATAGCAGTATCTCCGTAGCAGGTGGTGGTGTTAAGGTCCTGTGGGACCAAACTGCTGAGGTCTTCGGTCACTATGCTTACACACTACATAATATACCCTAAATAACTTACGATAAGGACAACACACACACCCATGCCCGAAGGAGGGCTCGAACTTCCGACGGGGGATGCCGCGCGAAGCGTGGTAAGGTCTGTAGCTGGTTTCGTTTAGAAAAACAAACAATGTAAGGGATGCATTTCCTGTGTGTGATATTCTGAGTAAAAGAGGAAGACCAGTACTTGTAAGTAGGCAAAAAAATACCATCTCTAGCATTAGCATACAAAAACATTCCGAGAGTCATTTTGTTCGATTTGACAATTGCAGTAGAAACTCGAAAATACATCTATAATGCAAAGTGAGCATAAAATCACATACACAAATGCCACAAAAAGTATTTATGTAAGTAAATGTACTCGAAAAAGAGAATGAATTCTCAAAACGGTAGTACTAAACATGATAAGTTAAGTAACTGGCGCAGTTTTTCATTATTTTAATTCTGAAATCAATTGGCCGCTCAGCATGCCAATTCTTTTCTGAATAAGATGAGCTAAATTACTTGCATCTGTGTTACCAGCCCAATCTCAGCAGACGACGTGGAGCTGTCGAGGCAGATTCACAGCCATTAGCTTAAAGCCAGCACTGAGGACAGCAGTGTGTATTCTGTTTCGACCATGTCAGTCGTCCCGGACTGTGGTCACTTTCTGTAGGCCGTAACCGCTAGTCACTAAGCGAGACCAAACTATGTTCAGTGCTTCCGAACGCGCAGCACTGTCGTAGAAACTTGCCTTTTACGTATAAAAATATCGAAGTATGGCAAAGAAGTTTCTCGGACGTTCATCTCCCTGTCTTATTCGATGTCACTGACTTGTTGAAATTGCGCCTGTTGTCGTCTACGAAATATACTTGAACTCTCTTTTGTGTCACTATTTCGTCTGACTGGTCCTCCGTAAATGAGCATGGAGTAACACTAACTTTCCCAGTCTCCCGACTGAGTACCATCTGGGCCAACATGTTCTACAACCCACATAAATCGTAAGCATATCTTACTAAATCGCTCTTCTGCATATCCTCTCAGTTCGGATTCATTCGCCCATTCCTTCTGGGAATTATAGTTTCTGTCAAAACTAGTGTCTCATTTCACATTTCAGATCACCTGTCTAAAGCGTATATTTCTGTACGTCGAAAGACGATAATTCCAAATCATATTTTATCCCAGACTCATAGAGATCAATAAGGATTTAAAACTTTTTGATACGCATACCTTTACGTTTAGTTAAATACACGACACCACGTGCGTTGCCAGACTTTGTTAATGGTTTTGTGCATCTAATCATTTATTTAGAAGACAACAGAGTACTCTGAACGGGTATTAGCCACCGTAAGGGCTCTTGCGCGTCTAAATGTGTCTTAATCTCACTATCGTTGCATGAGACGTAAGTACGGTAAAGTTTGAAGACATAACCACACTGAATTTAGTGAGTACGTCATATTTCGTCTAGAGATTAACACATAAATTTTCTAAGCAAGTCTACTAGACCTGTGAAAGGTCTGCATCAACCCGTTAGGGAGCTACAGCGCTTCACTAGACTCCTTCGGCGTCTGCTAACGAATTGCCTGGTAAGAACCCGTAACAATGGAGTACAGCTGCAGAATAAATAGCATTAGCGTGTTCTTAGCGGATGCGCTTCAGTTGCAATGAATTCTCTAGAAAATTAACTTCCATTCATCTGCCGTACAACTGATTTCACACAGCTGTTCAATTTCATACTAGTATTTGCCAAAGGCATTTTAAATAATAGTCTTCAGAAGTTCATACAATGCTGTTTTGTGGAAAACTGACTTGGTAAGACCGTGGCTATAAGTAGACACCGTCTTGTGATCCGATTCTAAGATGTCATTTATCTTGTTTATACGTAATTAAAAAGTTTAAACAAATTTAAAGGAAACTGCCATTCGTTCGACAAAATAGAAATACTGTCAAATGAATGCTGCACTCTTTACTACCATCAATAAACAACACCATATTCAGTGAATAATGTTATGGTGTTGTTGAATACATCCGATGAACCATTTACGTGTACTGACAATAATGTAAGTCCTATTACGCTTCTCATTTCCGCTTAACATTCTCCGTCTAGCGGAATATATTGAGATCAGTCCGTGAAAATTCGTTGAACGAATTCCGTACTTGAAAAGACAATCTTAACTACAGTACCTTGCTTGTTAATCGACAACGTGTTAGAGGGTTTAACGAATATCGGAGATGTACGAGTAGGACGACGGAACCGATCTGTCCACTTATTTCTTACAATTTACTATATATGAATGAAATATGCGCCTACAGCACTTTCAGGTTCATTCGTATAAAATGTTACACACGGAGGTGACAAAAGCCAAAGGATAGCGATATGCACATGTATACAAGGCGGTAGTGTCATTTACATTAGGCATAAAAGGGCACGCTATTGCTGGAGTTGTCATTTGTACTCAAGTGATTCATGTGAAAATGTGTCCGACGTAATTATGGCCTCACGACAGGAATTAACAGACGTTGATCGCGGAATGTTAGTTGGAGCTAGACGAATGGGCATTTCATTTCGGATGTCTTAGGGAATTCAATACTACGAGATACACAGTCTCAAGAATATACCGAGAATATCAAAATTCAGGCCACCACAAGCGCAGCGGCCGATGGCCTTCACATAACGACGGATAGCAGCGGCGTTTGTGTAGCGTTGTTACTGCTCACAGACATCAACACTGCGTGAAATTACCGTAGAAATGAATATGGGACGTACGACGAACGTATCCGTTAGGAGAGTGGGCCAAAATTTGGCGATAACGGCTAAGGCAGCAGATGACGATGCGAGTGCTTTTGCTTACAGCACGACATCGTCTGCAGTGCCTCTCCTGGCTTCGTGACCATATCGGTTGGTCCCTAGATGACTGGAAAACCGTGGCCTGGTCAGATGAGTCCCAAATTCAGGTTTGAATTGTGGCGCAGACCCCACGAAGCCGTGGACACAAGCTGTCAACAAGTCCATAACTGTGAGGGCTGTGTTTACATGGAAGAACTGGGTCCTCTGGTCCAACTGAACAGATAATTGACTGGAAATGGTTGTGTTCTGTTACTTGAAGACCATTTGCTGCTATTCAGGGATTTTATTTTTATGGATGATAATGCGCCATGTCACCAGGCCTCAATCGTTCGCATTTGGTTTGGACAATTCGAGAGAATGGTTTAGCAACCCACATCGCCCAATATAAATCCCATCAACCATTTATGGGTCATTATCGAGAAGTCAGTTAGTGCACGAAATCGTGAAACAGCAACACTTTATTTATGAACAGCTTTAGAGGCATGGGACTTCCAACAACTTATTTTGTCCATGCCATGTCGAGTTACTGCACTACGCAGGGACAAAGGAGGTCCGACATCATATAAAGAGGTATCCAATGACTTTGTCACCACAGTGTATGTCTGTCAAGTCTTTAGTTTTCAGTTGTTTTATTTCAGTTCATTAGATTAAAACATCATCGCCATTCTTACAATAATTGACTCTTTTCAGATGCCACATAGTACGAAAAGGCAGGCGTGATCCACATCAAATCTTCAGGCCGTATGTCGTGTTCTTCCAAATCAAACATTTTTTTGGCGTTCCAACAACAACAATTCAGAATTAGGTAAGAAAATTACAAAGAGAGAATTAAGTGCCTACAGAAGAAAGAGAGAAGGTCGGAGGAAATATTACTGACGACAGATAAAAAAACAGAGAATTTTTATTGCTGTATTGATGAGGTAAACAATTATTTTGAGGAAATTACTCAAAGTAGATAACTTTTCGTATTCGTTTCCTAAAGCAATCGGGAGTGCCGGTAGAAAGTTACTGGCTTTATTTATGAAATGAAATCCAATTTTGCCGTTAGAAATCCTCAGAGATTTGTGGCCAGTAATTACTTTTCTCAAAGTACTGAGCAGTATTTTGACCCAAAGTGTCCCATTTTTTGCTCTTTGGAAGCCCTTCACCACACAGAGAGCAGCCGCTTAACTCGCTTAAAAACAGGCCAGCACCATCTCAGAGCGTAGATTACTGACAGTTTATGAAATTGTAGGGATAATAATTGATTAACTATTTAACTTCGGGCCATAATCGATGCTATCACGTTAAAAAGAAAAACATGGTTTAAACAAAGCGAGAAAAAATTCGCTGCAATAATGTCGGATATATATTGTTGTAAAATTGGTCTTTGTAAGAACATAAAACCAACTTTTAATGAACTGAATTGATTTCAATAAAATAAGTTTGTTAAATTTAGGTACATACTGGATGTGACGGCCCTGGATTTAGTAGATGGATCTTATTTACACTAAATTACTTGTTAATTGTGTAATTCACACAGTGCACAAAAAATAAACGTAAAATCTTAGTTTGACTGTTCCCTGTCTCGTTGTGAGTCATTTATCGAAATACAGTGATGTCCTCCTTACTTAGAATGCATTGCGGTTCTTTGCTAATGTTATATCCTCTTGTATTACCATATACAGAGTGAGTCACCTAACGTTACCGCTGGATATATTTCGTAAACCACATCAAATACTGACGAACCGATTCCACAGACCGAACGTGAGGAGAGCGGCTAGTGTAATTGTTTAATACAAACCATACAAAATGCACGGAAGTATGTTTTTAACACAAACCTACGTCTTTTTTAAATGGAACCACGTTAGTTTTGTTAGAACATCTGAACATATAAACAAATACGTAATCAATGCCGGTTGTTGCATTGTAAAATGTTAATTACATCCGGAGATATTGTGACCTAAAGTTGAGGCTTGAAACCTCCGACGTTCAGTTGCGTGTTGTAACAAACACGGGCCACCGTTGACGAGCAGCTTCTGCAGGGACATGTTTACGATGACGACCGTGTTTACGAGTGTGACTGTAGTGGACTGTTGTGGTTTGGTCTAGCTGTCGCAGTGTGTGCATGTAGCGCTTGCTGCTATTGTTATTCTGCATTCGTCTCCGCACGCATATCAACTGTAGTACACAATGTTACCAGACGTCTGTGATAGTGTAGTGTTGTAGGAACTGTGACCAAGGTGTATTCGAACTCTGAAAAAGCGTAGATGATACTCATCTATGGCGAGTGTCGAAGAAATGCAGCTGAAGTCTGCAGGGTGTATGCAGAACGGTACCCGGACAGAGAGCATCCAACGTGCTGCACATTGCAAAACATCTACCGCCAACTGTACGCAAGAGGTATGGTCGTAGCACGCAAACGGGTCCGTAACAGGCCCGTCACAGGAGGAGCGGGTGCAGTTGGTGTGTTAGCTGCTGTTGCCATGAATCCACACATGAGTACACGGGACATTGCGAGAGCCGGTGGATGGTTCAAATGGCTCTGAGCGCTATGGGACTCAACATCTTAGGTCATAAGTCCCCTAGAACTTAGAACTACTTAAACCTAACTAACCTAAGGACATCACACACAACCATGCCCGAGGCAGGATTCGAACCTGCGACCGTAGCAGTCCCGCGGTTCCGGACTGCAGCGCCAGAACCGCTAGACCACCGCGGCCGGCAGAGCCGGTGGACTGAGTCAAAGTAGTGTAATGCGCATACTGCATCGTCACCGCTTTCACCCGTTTCAAGTGTCGCTACATCAGCAATTACATGGTGATGACTTTAATCATCGAGTGCAATTCTGTCAATGGGCATTAACAGAGAATGCGTTGAAGTTCTACCTGTTTATCGATGAAGCGGGTTTCACAAACCACGGGGCAGTGAATCTACAGACCATGCATTACTGGTCCGTGGACAATCCTCGCTGGCTCAGACAGGTAGAGTGACAGGGACCGTGAACTGTAAATGTATGGTGCGGAATCACTGGCGACCAATTCATTGGTCCTCACTTCATTGCAGGGGCCCAAACAGCTGCAACTTACATCGCGTTTCTACAGAATGATCTGCCAACGTTGCTCGAAAATGTCCCACTGGAAACGCGTCGACGTATGTGGTATCAGCATGATGGTGCACCTGCACATTCCGCATTTAGCACTAGGCTGACCCTTGACAGGATGTTCGACGGGCGTTTCATAGGACGTGGAGGACGCACAAATTGGCCAGCCCGTTCTCCTGATCTTACACCTCTGGACTTCTTTCTGTGGCGTCCGTTAAAGGAGAATGTGTACCGTGATGTGCTTACAAGCCCAGAGGATATGAAACAACGTATTGTGGCGGCCTGCGGCGACATTACACCAGATGTACTGCGGCGTGTACGACATTCATTACGCCAGAGATTGCAATTGTGTGCAGCAAATGATGACCACCACATTGAACATCTATTGGACTGACATGTCGGGACACACTCTATTCCACTCCGTAATTGAAAACGAAAACCACGTGTGTACGTGTACCTCACCCCTCATGGTAATGTACATGTGCGTCAGTGAAAAAGGCCAATAAAATGGTGTTAGCATGTGGACGTAATGTGCTGTTCCAGTCTCTTCTGTACCTAAGGTCCATCACCGTTCCCTTTGGATCCCTACGTAATTCGGTGCTCTCCGATACACAATCGAACAGCGGAGGAGTGGTACTCAAGCGTCATCTTTAGGTTACAATATCTCCTGTAGTATTTAACATTTTACAATGCAACAAACGGCACTGATTACGTATTTGTTTATATGTTCAGATGTGCTAACAAAACTAACAGGGTTCCATTTAAAAAACGTAGGTTTTTGTTAAAAAACATACTTCCGTGCATTTTGTATGGTTTGTATTAACCAATTACACTAGCCCCTCTCCTCACGTTCGGTCTGTGGAATCGATTCGTCAGTATTTGATGTGGTTTACGAAATATATCCAGCAATAATGTTAGGTGACTCATCCTGTATATGATAACTATTTGTAATAATAAACACTTCATCATCTTTACTTCAATTTCTCTGCTACATCCAATAAACAGAGTGAACACTACAAAACTCTCAAAATTAGCATTACTCAATTATCTTTCTCCCTCATAGAGGTAAGTACATATCAATTTAGATCAGTCATTTTTAAATTATCTCTGTGCTATGAATTATCAAGAGCATACAATCCTAATTTCCTGTACATTTATAAAAGTTGTCACGCACACCCTTCCATTGCTGCGATAAATATCACAGCTTAAAATTTCGATAACAGTGAAGGGAGTTTATTGTTTGTGTTACTATTGTGAGTTATATTTTTTGTTTAAGTTATACTCTATACTGTTGCCTGCTAGCCGTTTATGTACCGAAGTATTGACCACGGAATTAATTCACAACGGTAGTAGCGAGAAAGTCTGAAAATCTTTAGCTGTTGCATTGATCACGCAAGTTTCTGAAGATTTGAAATTTCTTTTCTGGTTCAAATGGTTCAAATGGCTCTGAGCACTATGGGACTTAGCATCTAAGGTCATCAGTCCCCTAGAACTTAGAGCTACTTAAACCTAACTAACCTAAGGACATCACAAACATCCATGCCCGAGGCATGATTCGAACGTGCGACCGTTGCGGTCGCGCGGCTCCAGACTGAAGCGCCTATAACCGCTCGGCCACTTCGACCAGCAAATTTCTTTCCTGTGGATGTAGGACAGCATAGAAACACCGTAGCTTTCAGATTTCTACGACTGTCAATGAATTTAACAATCTCAGTTATGTTGTTATTGACATCCTATGTTTGGTTTTCATGAATTACATACAAAAACTCTGGTTCATGTGAAATTCTTGTAAAATGTAGTATGGCGTCATCAATAAGCACTGAATATTTTCCGGTACTATTTCTAATTTTGCATAAATCCTGATACTGTGGTGCATCATTTACGTTTACAAATTCGAGTAACCTTTGTTAATTAACACTGACGCTGATGTGTCTTTCGATACGTGTTCATATCTGAGATACGTAGTTGATCCTTTGGGATATAGCGATTATTATTAAAAATTACCCATTCAAAAAGGTAATTCCACTGCTCTAAAAATTCATGTTTTGTGACGCTATATCACACCTCCGTTCTTACTTGCTCATACCTATAAACTGAGTTGAGCTTATAAATTACAATAATTACTTTTTAAATGCTCGACGAGGAGATGGGATTAGAATTACTGCAGTACCGTAAAAAGTCGACTGAACTGCTGCCTAATATACTGAGTTTATGAGCAGAATGCATGTAAAAATAAAACTTATTACCCTTTATTCAATTCAGAAATATTAATGTCTCTTTAGCTAGAAATTTTCCATCAGATATATATCAGAATTTTCACATATATTGGAAGCTTCCATTTCAAAGTGATATTGCTTAAAGTGAACGAGATGCTCCACAAACATATAATGCACTTTTCATTTGTTACTGTTTTTATCATTTACTTCCGTCAGTGTAAGTTTTCGTGTCTCCATCGTGACCTTTAGTGCGTGATTCTATTTCTCCTTATTAAGTCAAAAATCTACGAGATATTTAGCACAAGCGGAGTTTCAGTGTGCTAAATGAGCTGAAATACGTAGGCCTCAGATAGGTATATGTGAATGGTAGCGTGCTTGTGGAAGTAGAGAATGTCACTATACTTTCGCATTGCGAGTTGGTTTTCAGTCTCTAATTACCTCGCCAACAGAAACACAAGGTTAACAACAATCCCATCATAGACGGACGAGAAGCTGAAATTAAAGAATGATACGAAGGAAAGCAAATCGGTCTTGGGACGATACGGACCACAGATGTGGAGGTCCACTGGCATAAACGACTTCCTCAAAGAACTTCTTGTTATAGCCCCACGCATAGCAGCACGTATCGCGGAAACGGCGAAACAGATCGGCTGTTCGCGTACTACTGTCGTGAGCATGTGTGGATAGTGATTGGAAGACGGTGAAACCACGTGTAAACGAGAAAGTTTAGGACGTCCATGACTTACCACAGGACATGGAGGTAAGAAGCGCTCCCGCCCTGTAAAGAAGGGTGGGAGTCGACTTGTGGCAGATCTGACGACAGAATATAATGCTACTGAAAGCGCATATGTTTCGGAGCACACTGTCCAATGCACGTTGTTGGACACTGATCTCCGCAGCAGACAAACCCTAGGTGTTACTTTGTTAATCCGACATCGCCATCAACTGCGATTGCTGTGGACACAGGATCGTCGAGAATGGAATACGTATCGGTAGAAACAAGTCACCTGGTCTCATAAAGTCTCATGATGTTTCTTACGGCAAAAGGTGGATGGCCGTTTTCGTATACGCCGTCAACCAGGCGAATAGCTACTCGAAAGATTCGCTATTCCATGGGCATAGGCCGGTAGAGGTAACATTATTATATGGTGTGTATCCACTTGATATTTCCTAGAGCCTTTGGCAATAACTGAAAAGGCACCATGACAGCTGTGGACCATGTGAACGTTATTTTACACCATCTGCATCCCTTCTCCCGCTTGATATCTTCCACGACGGTGATGACATCTCTCAGCAGGATAACTGTCCGTGTTAGAAGGTCAGAATCATGACATAGTCGCTTGAGGAACGTGGCAGTGTTTTGGCCACCAAATTCCACTGATCCGAAGCCGACGGAATACATCTGGGATGCTATGAAGTACCAGCGCCAGTAGTCTTAGGGAATTGTACGAGCTGTTTGTAAAGCATATGGTGCCACGTACCTCCGGAAACCTACCAAGGAGTTGTCGAATCGATGCCACTCAGAAAAGCTTGTATTTTGCGTTCCAAAGATGGAGCATCATCAAAGTGGTAATAATGTTCGGGTTCGTCAGAACACTGGCACTGAAGTTATTCGCCTATGTCTTTACACGCCATCTCATCCTGTCCTAAATTTAGTAGTGTTGTCCGTATATTATTTACCTCAACCATTCCGCGGAGCGTTTCCTTTTCTCTATTCTTATCAAATGTTCAAATGTGTGTGAAATCGTATGGGACTTAACTGCTAAGGTCATCAGTCCCTAAGCTTACACACTACTTAGCCTAAATTATTCTAATGACAAACACACACACCCATGCCCGAGGGAGGACTCGAACCTCCGCCGGGACTAGCCGCACAGTCAGCGACTGCAGCGCCTGAGACCGCTCGGCTAATCCCACGCGGCTCTATTTTTCCTTCGGTTCATAGTTCATCATATAATGATATAAACAACAAAACGTTGTACTAGTTAATTTTTCATGCCTATTACGATGGATTTTGAGAATTTATTCTCATTATCAACTACAAAAATTTACACTGGGATTTTATGTGACATTTGTGCGTGTGTTGTTCTATCTCTCTTACCCTACAGTCGGTATTTAGTTGTATTAAGATACTCTCCCCGCTTCATTGTATAGAGAACGACACAACACCCATTTATGATGAAGTCAAGTCATAAGTCATCCCTATACAATGCAGTGCTCCAGATGTACATTCTCACAAAATTCTCTTTTAAATTAAAGTCTTCGTTTGATACAAGTAGTTTTCTTTTAGCAAGGTATTCCCTTTATCTAGTGCTGTTCTGATTCACATACCTATCTTCCTCCTTCTGTCATATATCACTTTGCTTCCAAGTAAGCAGTATCGTTTCCCTTTATCTCCTACGTCGCCTCAATGGTGATATATTTACCTTCCACTTTTTCTTTTTCCTGGCCTTTACCTCTTCTCACGGAGTCGGCATTCTAGTTATTAGATATGGAAATAGTAGTGGTAGATGGTGTCCCGTGGCCCTTGCTGTCGCCACCTCTTCCCCAGTGGACAGAATTTTTGTACTCCATGCGTCTGCGTCTAGTGTGAAAGCGTGGAAAAGTTTACTAATGTTTGTGAATCGTGTAACTGAGGCGGGCTGAGGCTATCAGCCCTGCAATCACATATTCGGATGTGGGAAACCATCTAAGAACCACTCTCAAGCTGGCTAGTAGACGGGCCTCTCATCGTTAATTCGGGGGGTTGATTCGACCCGGGACTGACGTGCCAACGCACGGCTGTAAGGGAGGGTCGGCGATGTTAAGCTAATCTCATTTCTCTTTCTTCTGACTGGGTGTTGTGTGATGCCCTTAGGTTTGTTAGGTTTAAGTAGTTCTAAGTTCTAGGGGACTGATGACCATAGAAGTTAAGTCCCATAGTGCTCAGAGCCATTTGAACCATTTTTTTTCTTCTGAGTACTTTCGTCTTCCTTTGATTGACTCTGAATCAGTATTCCGTGCTAATTAGTCTGTTCATTGCAATGAACAGGTCTTGTAATTGTTCTTTATATACACTGAGAAATGAAATTTGCTGCAGAACAAATTTTACCTCCATGCCATCCCAGTACTAAGAGAATAATAAATGATGTAATCCTCTCATTTGAGCCGATATGTATCTCTAAAGTAAAGTGACGCACCTGTGAACAAAATGTAATGCAAGAGGATTTGGCCCAGCTGACATATAAATGTGCGGCAACAATCCATTACAAACGGCCTGAATGTCATTGGGGCTTATCCGATAAACCTGATAAGCCTAAACAACAGTTTCTGTCGGTCACTTAGAGCAGTGTTTGCTTGACGTACAGATTGACCACTTGTTGACATGTATTCCTTCATCAAAATTTTGTAAACAGCGAGTTGTGACGCAAAAATCGTTTTCGATTGCACAGCTTACAGAAACAGGCCTTTCTGATCAGTAAGTGTTGAAATGAGCTCGTAAGTGACATGGACACCGTCAATAGACATCGTCTCTTTACGTAGTTGTTTACGCGTCTTTCACCAAACAGTTTTATTCTTAGCGGAAGGGTATACAGATTTTAAAAGGCTTAGTAAGATAAATTTATACTGCTTTTCGAACTAAGCATCCACAGAACTAGATTCCATACAATAAATTAAGAAAGTACGTTTTCGTTGCAAAAGTCTTCTGGTACACATACGTAAAATGAGCTGGTAATTTATGGAAAAAAGTTTTTATTTGTGATCATCAGCGTATAGTATCTTGCAAGGCATCGTTTAAAGGCCTGCTGAATCGTATGAAGTTGTACACATATCTGATACAAAACTAGTCGTTATTCTCTGACGCCAGTCAAGTTGTTCTTAACATGGTGAAATATTACACTCTTTTCTAACATAACCAAATCGATGATTATTTCCCTACGTCGTTCGAAGAAATATGCACGTTATTTTGAAATGTAATAGGAAGGCATAATTCTTTTTAAATTATTTATTGTTTCTGTTGGGAAAACGTGTTGTTAACTGTTTCTGTCTGTCACAAGTAATAAAGTGTTTCCGCGCTTACTAGGGATTAAGTGGAAAATCTACCATAAGAAGTATTTAGTTATGTCAGTATGTTTAAGATCGTATGGCCGTCGCGATCTTTAGCAACAGTACTGCTCTTAGGCTTGAAAAATGTGATGCAAATAAATCTTATAGCGAAACCATCATAGTGTCGAACTAAACTGGTGTTAAGGTTAGTCGAAAACTAGAATTCGGAACGGTCGGATGGGATATTTGAATACTACTTCTCCTGTTATCAGTCTGGTCAGAATCGAGAACTTCAAAAATCTAAACAACCATTCGTTGCGGTACCCTTCATTGCAGGAAGAAAAAAAATAGCTACCGTTGTAGGTACGGTGTTTGTGGCTATAACTCTTGCTACTTCATTCCGCCATCATCTATAAAATATAGTAATATATTTAAATGAATTAAATAAGAAGAATACTGATAACTTCTAGCAGTTCGGGGGAGAGGATAATTAGTTAATGAACTGAACGATTTTTGTATTCTTGTGTCCTAATGAGCATTTCCCGTACTTCAAAAATGTGTGGCACTAGTGCGACACGTGGTAAGGCTTCCGTTCTGTTTTCAAGGCGTCTTGTGCAGATGCGTTGATTAAGATCTAAGATTAGTTCTTGGTTCGCATATAAGACAGCAGGTTGCAGAATGAGTGAAACTGAATGAGGACATACCGATATCTGCAGTGTTTTTTGTGTTAAAGAAACACTATACACTGTCATTAGCGACTCAAGAAGACGTGGCGATTTTTTCACAATCAGCATATGTTATTCTTGTAACACTTCCGTACTCACTCCTCTTTCAGAATTATCTTGATCTTTCGTGGTAATATAAACGTCAAACAACATTTTTGCGGATATTAGTATTAATTTCAGCAACGCTTCCAGCAACGAAATAAAAAACACGTGAGAAAAAAAGAGAGGGAACCAATACAAAGTTTTACTCGTGTCTTGTGTATTCTTGTACGGCATCCGCTAATATTTCGTGAATATTTTAGACTGATAAATTATAAACTGGTGTAAGGCACAAGGTACCTATGCTTTGGCTGGAAAAATAAAAAAAATATGCTTCTTATCGATCAACCATCTGTCTCTAGAAGGTTCAAAACAGGAGCTACACGTCATACTGGACTGTTTCCATCCCCCTCAGTGTCAGAGCTTAAATAATAACTGCTGGTGGTGTTTCGCAACTCCACGTGAAGCCGTCTACCCCTATATCGACTTTTTATCAACCCGGCTATTTAACAACACAGCATGTATGTGTTACGCACAGACTCCATTAACGTGGTCGCATGTAGGAGTCGGCTGTATTTAGCCTCTAGGGAAATCAGTGTTAAACCATTCATACAGACTGAAAACACTGTAATAGAATTTGGCATGGCTTGTTAAATTTTCTGCACGTTTGGTGAACTTTGATTTGTTGGTGTTTCCGCATTATTCCATATTTTCTTGTTTATTGTATAAGAATTTAATTATGCGTGAAATCAACGATCGCGTAGATATGCACATAGAATTCATACTAACACTTATTTTTAGAAATGACTGCTAATTAGTAACTATTTTAGCTGCCTGACTATTCACTGGTTCCTCAGCACTTTTGAGATACTGATGTTCGCCAAGCTTATCGCTGAGCTACTCGTTACACAAAAACACGTTCCTTACTGTGGCGAACAGCGTTCTCAGCTATGCTCTGTGAGTGCTTTGGAACAGGCGTTCTATGTATTTATGTAATTATATGTTACTTGGAATTATATTGTGAAACCCGCCGTAGGAAGGAAGGAACTAAAATAGTGAATTATCTGTTGGATTCGAAAGATATTAGAGCTTAATGGCGTACTGATACCGAGACAATTACATACAAATACTATCTTCAGTTGGGTAAGGATGAGGAACTAATTTCCTGCACCATTGCTGCATGAACTCTGGTTACATGATTTGTGAAGAACAAAGGTTCGATTGATATTTTTACATGTGACGCTACAACAACAAAAACCCATAGGGCCAAGACACTAAAACTGATATTAATTAACTACTTTCATTTATGAATCGCCATATTACCTTCATGGATCGTCGTAATAGCTGCCATGGACAAAATGGTGTCAAAATTTCTGCAGCTTAATCTCATCTTACGTAAGGGGCCAGTGTAGATAATCTAACGGCGTTGTGTTAACGACAGATATGCTGACGAATTTAGAGTTCGATTATATTGTGAAGAAATAACTTAGCCTCAGAAAGCTTACGTAGTTAATAGATTTAAATTTTTGTAACCGATTACGAATAATTGTAGTTGTTTTAATAGTTCAAGTTACAATTATAGACACAGTGCTTCTAAATATCGTCGCGTATAAAGTTTTACTAACGGACTCTGTGGAACGTGAATGACTGGTTATGTTAAAACGTTACAATATTAGGTACTTAATGTCAAAGAAGGGAAGGCAGAAAGGTGGAAGGAGTATATAGAGGGTCTATACAAGGGCGATGTACTTGAGGACAATATTATGGAAATTGAAGAGGATGTAGATGAACATGAAATGGGAGATACGATACTGCGTGAAGAGTTTGACAGAGCACTGAAAGACCTGAGTCGAAACAAGGCCCCCGGAGTAGACAACATTCCATTGAAACTACTGACGGCCTTGGGAGAACCAGTCCTGACAAAACTCTACCATCTGGTGAGCAAGATGTATGAAACAGGCGAAATACCCTCAGACTTCAAGAAGAATATAATTCCAATCCCAAAGAAAGCAGGTGTTGACAGATGTGAAAATTACCGAACAATCAGTTTAATAAGCCACAGCTGCAAAATACTAACACGAATTCTTTACAGACGAATGGAAAAACTACTAGAAGCCGACCTCGGGGAAGATCAGTTTGGATTCCGTAGAAATACTGGAACACGTGAGGCAATACTGACCTTACGACTTATCTTAGAAGAAAGATTAAGGAAGGGCAAACCTACGTTTCTAGCATTTGTAGACTTAGAGAAAGCTTTTGACAATGTTGACTGGAATACTCTCTTTCAAATTCTAAAGGTGGCAGGGGTAAAATACAGGGAGAGAAAGGCTATTTACAATTTGTACAGAAACCAAATGGCAGTTATAAGAGTCGAGGGACATGAAAGGGAAGCAATGGTTGGGAAGGGAGTAAGACAGGGTTGTAGCCTCTCCCCGATGTTATTCAATCTGTATATTGAGCAGGCAGTAAAGGAAACAAAAGAAAAATTCGGAGTAGGTACTAAAATACATGGAGAAGAAATAAAAACTTTGAGGTTCGCCGATGACATTGTAATTCTGTCAGAGACAGCAAAGGACTTGGAAGAGCAGTTGAACGGAATGGATGGTGTCTTGAAGGGAGGATATAAGATGAACATCAACAAAAGCAAAACGAGGATAATGGAATGTAGTCGAATTAAGTCGGGTGATGTTGAGGGTATTAGATTAGGAAATGAGACACTTAAAGTAGTAAAGGAGTTTTGCTAATTGGGGAGCAAAATAACTGATGATGGTCGAAGTAGAGAGGATATAAAATGTAGACTGGCAATGGCAAGGAAAGCGTTTCTGAAGAAGAGAAATTTGTTAACATCGAGTATAGATTTAAGTGTCAGGAAGTCATTTCTGAAAGTATTTGTATGGAGTGTAGCCATGTATGGAAGCGAAACATGGACGGTAAATAGTTTGGACAAGAAGAGAATAGAAGCTTTCGAAATGTGGTGCTACAGAAGAATGCTGAAGATTAGATGGGTAGATCACGTAACTAATGAGGAAGTATTGAATAGGATTGGGGAGAAGAGAAGTTTGTGGCACAACTTGACCAGAAGAAGGGATCGGTTGGTAGGACATGTTCTGAGGCATCAAGGGATCACCAATTTGGTATTGGAGGGCAGCGTGGAGGGTAAAAATCGTAGGGGGAGACCAAGATATGACTACACTAAGCAGATTCAGAAGGATGTAGGTTGCCGTAGGTACTGGGAGATGAAGAAGCTTGCACAGGATAGAGTAGCATGGAGAGCTGCATCAGACCAGTCTCAGGACTGAAGACCACAACAACAACAACAATGTCAATTAGATGATAATGTAAAGAAACAGGCGCGCAAACCCAGAATTCGAGCTAGAATTAGTTATTTGTGTGTTTCACACGACCGCAATATATATGTTGTCTGTACGTCAGCCTTCAGATGTCCCACTGAACACCGTGCACCCGCTTCCGTAGCCATGCCTGTGTGATAGAGCCCGACTCGTGGGTGAGCCGCTTCGAATCCTGGAGGTGGATGAAATTTTCACTGCCAGTATTCGCCCCGCAAAGGGCGAGAGATGGCAGCGTAGAGTTCCTTATCATCAGTCTTTGCGCATTAAATTCCAAAGGTCTCGGCAGCGTTTCATGAAGTGAAGATAGGCCACATTACTGAAGGTGATCCGTCCGTCAGACGGGGACGTTAAGCTCGGTGGCCCCCTTGGTGGCATTCGACAGGAGTAGACCTCGTGACGGCAGCAGGTTTCATCCTCTACCTTCTCTCATCATCTCCAACACGATTACGACAGTAGACCATTAGACTTCACACACAACATACACACACACATAGGCACACACACACACACACACACACACACACACACACACACACTCTACACTCACCTACACGTAACAGATATAAAAGGTTTAAAATGGCTCTGGGCGCTATGGGACTTAACTTCTGAGGTCATCAGTCCCCTAGAACGTAGAACTACTTGAACCTAACTAACCTAAGCACATCACACACATCCATGCCCGAGGCAGGATTCGAACCTGCAACCGTACGGTTGCGCGGTTCCAGACTGCAGCGCCTAGAACCGCTCGGCCACCTCGGCCGGCGATATAAAAGGTCCCAATGTGCGCCAAGCATAGGGAAAACCTACCCCATTAGGGGGCTGAACCGCCACTTCAGCGTCTCCCAGCCATCCATGCCACACGACTTTACTTCACTGAACATAGTGCTAGAAAAAAAAAGAATTGGAGACAAAGAAAAACCGAATTAAGATTGGTAAATTATTTTTAAGTCTTTGTTCAGCTGTCTCAAGTAGTTTTCTGTCATTCTCACTGATAAAAATTATTTTCAGAAGTTATTACAATTACGCGTGAGAAAAGCTAATTAAGATATTCCAAGGGTTATAGTATGACACATTCGTATGTTACTGACAACATAAAATTTACTTTTCGCCATTTCATTACGTTCTATTCGTATTCATTAATGTAGTTTTATAATTTGCAATCACTGTCATAATTACTGAAGCGACAAAGAAACTAGTATAGCCATGCGTATTCGAATACATCCAGGGATAAGTAAACAGAATACAGCGCTAAGGTCGTCAAAGCCTACATAAGACTACAAGTGTCTGGCGTAGTTGTTAGATCGGTTACTGCTGCTACAATGGCATCTTATCTAGATTTAAGTGAGTTTGAACGTGATGTGATAGTCGGTGTACGAGCGATGAGACACAGCATCACTGGGGTAGCGACGGAGTGGGGATTTTCCCGTACGACCATTTCATTAGTGTTCCGTGAATGTCAGGAATCCGGTAAAACATCACATCTCCTATGTCGCTGCGGCCGGAAAAGATCCACCAAGAACGGGACCAACGACGACGGAACAGAAACGTCCAACGTGACAGAAGTGCAGCCCTTGCCAAATTGCTGCCGATTTCAATGCTGGGCCATTAACAAGTGCCGGAGTGCGAACCATTCACCGAAACATCATCGATATGGGCTTTCGGAGCCTAAGGCTCCCTCGCGTACCATTGATGACTGCACGACGCAAAGCTTTACGCCTCGTCTGGGCCCGTCAACACCGACTTTGGACTGTTGATGAGAGGAAACATGTTGCCTTGTCGGACGCATCACGTTGCGAATTGCATCGAGCGGATGGACATGTACGTTTATGGAGACATCATGAATCCTCTATGTCAGTAGGGGACTGTTCAAGCTGGTGGCGGCTCTGTAATGGTGTGGTGTGTGTGCAGTTGGTGTGATATGGCACCCCTGATACGTCTAGATAGGACTTTGTCAGGTGACACGAACGTAAGCATCCTGTCTGATCGTCGACATCCATTCATGTCAATTGAGCTTTCCGACGGACTAGGGCAATTGCAGCAGGACGATGCGACACCCCACATATCCAAAATTGCTACAGAGTGTCTCCAGCAGCACTCTTGTTAATTTAAATCCTTCTGCTGGCTACCAAACTCCCCAGACATGTCCATTACTGAGCATATCTGGGATGCCTTGCAACGTGCTACTAAGAATAGATCTCTAACTTCTCGCATTCTTACGGATTTTAGGACAGCCCTGCAGGATTCATGGTGTCAATTCCCTCTAGAACTATTTCAGACTCTAGTCGAGTCCGTGCCACGTCTTGTTGCGCAGTTCTGCATGCTCGTGGAGGACCTACACGGTATTGGGCAAGTGTGACAGTTTCTTCGCCTCTTCAGTGTATATACAGATAGCAGGAAAGAGAAATTTTGCAATAACATATGTATCTGTAAGTGTGTGAAGCATAGTCTAATAATGTGGCATTTGCTATCAAGGTGGGATAATTTCCTAGAATACTTGATACCCCGTGTCATGTACGGTAGCCAACTATATCTTTGTTTAGGAGTTTGCTGAGGCACGTAAACTGAAACGATTAACTCGTTCTCATTCACGTAGTCTTCAGATATATTTATATTAACATACGCTCGGCTTGTTCAAGTCATCTTTTTATATTTGTTGCCGAATGAAATGCAATGGTTATAGTATTTACGGTATGGATTAAAATAGCCTGAGACGTATTTCAAAAGATGCTACTTCTGAAAAGTTTGAAACTGAATCTCTCACTATTATTCTCGAAGTGATAAATGACCGTTTATTCAACGTGAAATGTGGCATGGTGATGTCGGATGGTAGACTAGAAAGAGTTGTTATGCATGCATTGTTGTCTTCATTTCCGGAGGACCATGAGTGGCGCAAAATCCACATACAGCAATTGTGACTAATCTAGTCAGTCAGTGTGCAAAAAAAAATGCGCCTTAGGAAGCGTCCTATACGGTAAATTCGTGACTTCACTCGTCTTCAGAAACAATAAACAGGTAAGTAAAGAGAAACCGGAATGTTTTTGAAAGAGATCAGTAAAAGGCAATCCGCAAATAACTCGAAATGAAACGCTCACCATGCCTTGACAACAGGACATCGGAATAAGATGGCAGAATGCGACCAACCTGCAGCGGCTCATAGTAATGGCAGTATGAAATGTAACAACCAAACTGAATAGGTTTGCTGCCTTCTTTGTTTAGTTGAACTCTACACATGAAGGTCTATATTTTGGGTCCTATTGCCCGTTGGATATTGTATTGCTCGAAAAAAGCAGTCAAAGAAGTGTTACCAACATGGTACACCAAATGGAGTCCCGTTTTCTTCTCTGACGAATGATGATTGCACAAAGAGACAAAATTACTCTCTTTGAAATCTTGAGGAAGTCTATGTATTTTCGTCTAGAGTGAGCAGAAACAAGTAATAACAAGAAATATGTCCATGAAAATACCTTCTACTGTGACGAAGACTCGATGGTGCAGACTGGAAACCCCATTTGGGCTCATAAAGATCTCATTATCATACGAAATGATTCTCTGACAGCTCTAAGGTACGGGTGTAGAATCCTATCGCATGTTATTCAACCACATTCCCGTTGCAGTAGTGATTCCCTGCTTTGTGTGACTGACAGTATTTTTTTTAAATTTTTGTCAGTGGTTTGCTACATGGCAAATGTACCGCTCGATCTCTCTACGCAAATTTAGCTGTAGATCTAATTGAGAATGCCTTCAGTATTGTTTGCAGATGAGTTTCACCAAAGCCATCATTTTCCATAGCATTTTCGGGACTGGGAACTTCCCTTCACATAGGCAGCTTAGTGTTCTGCCAGAACTTGTCAGTAACTTCATTCAAGCTTTCCCACGCATAAACGATGCACTATAAACAGCCTTCCAAGGAATTCTTATCACTGCTGCCGTCCCGATCGTGAGTTATTAAATCCGTGCACGTATCGCTGTCTTATAACTCGCACTATTTCAGAGATGTAGAACAGAACTATCAGCTACCTGTAAAAGAATATGGCTTCAGCCAAATAAAATTACACAACTAATCGATATATGATGTCTCGCTCAGCTCCATATGCAATTACCGTACTATCTAATTCTGAAATAAAAGCTACGATAAACTAGTATTTCCAGAAGCGGGATCGCAACAGCAGAAATTTCCGCGTTTATCACAGAGTAAAAGTTGAGGGTCGATGTCAGCTGCGCCGGAAACTCTGAAACTAATTCGAGCGTACACACGTGTATTTGCTTGCACTCTCGAGCCCCTGTGTATCTTGTGGAACAAAAAAGCAGCGCAGGACGCTGTACAAATCGAACATATTGGCTACATGCGATTCAAACATACATCGCTGCAGAAAATAATGTGACCCTCTGGATGTGTGCTTTGCACTCTGTCAATAAATCACTTCAGATTTCATGTTGCCATATCCCGGTGGGAATAAATAATTCTGCCTGCTTGTCTCATATATACAAAATGTATGTCGAGCAGTGGCATACCCTAGTAAAAAAAACTCTCAAGAGAGACGTATCTTTTTGAACACCAGTAATTCTCGCTGCGATTATGGTGGTACGTATTTATTAATGCTCTCAGAGAGAGTATTATTCACAACAACAAAATTTCTTACGAACAGATATTTACTGGTATTAACTATCCACAAGAGAACCTACATTTCGCCTTCAGTTATAAAGTAAGGAAAGTTTTGTTAGGTTCAAAAAGTTGAGTTATTAACGAACTGAGAATAAGTGCAAATAACACGAGAAATGTACTGTGGTTACAGAATGTGAGTCATCCGCGTATTATGTAAAACTCATTACTAATTAAAGCAGCTTTAGGGCTTGCGTAAGAGCTGAAAGAAAAAATAATGGGATTTAAACCAGAGAAACATTGCAGCCACTGGAAAATATGACATTTTCGTCATACTGAGACTCAAACCGACATTGACAGAAAGGAATTAAAATGATTTTTCAGTGGCACAATCACTAGATATTTCTCAGAAATTACTGGTTTCAGTTGACATTGGACTACTCATAAAATTGTAACAGCGATACATTTCGACGATGCATATAAATATTGACAAATTAGTTACTTACACAGATCTTCGAAGTATGTTATTGCCTCTCCTCATCATCTGAAGATTGCTGCGCTCGGTTCAAACCGATTATTTCTTCTTATTGCGCCAGTAAATAATCATGTTCATGGAAGTGAGATAAATGTTCCCAGTATTCAATGCAACATGCGTTTGACCATAGAATAGTGCACAACATGTGCTGTCGTAATAGATCTTTAACTAGTATTTTGTAGCAAGGTTTTCGTGGAACTCTTGTGTCGAAGAATGGCTTTTACTACATTTAGAGCAAGCTGTACGTCTGGCAATGTATTATGTCATCACCACTGTGTTAAAATCAGGCAACTACTTTTGCTCTCTTAACGGTATATTATGAGATAAGATTATTTAGATATTCTTTCAGTATTAATACAGAGATATTGCTTGTAACATAATCACAATGAAATATTATTTTAGAAGGATATTGATGCCCAGTGTTATGGCGTGGAAGTAGTAGAGATTACCAAGGAAAGTACCAGCTACTGTTGTTCCAGTCCTATAGTGGTGCAGTGTTAACTATAAGCTACATTAAAGAATACACTCTCTGATCATGATTACCAGAGCCACTGTTAGTTGACATAAATATGGTGTGTGTTCACCCTTCGCCTTTATTAGCTTCAGCTCTGCTTAGGACGCTTTCCATCAGGTGTCTGAATCTCTGAGGAGGAGTGGCAGTACATTCTTCTTCAAAAGGTGAAACAAGAGAACTTAGTGATGTCGGACGCTAAAATGTGGAGTGAAGGCGACGTACTAATTTCCTCCAGAGTTGTTCCATTGGGATCAGATCGGGACTCTGGGCAGGCCAATCCATTTAAATTCTATTACTGTCTGCAAAACCACTCCCGCGCAAATGCTGCTGTATGACAAAATGTGTTGTCATGCTGATACGAGCATTCATCTTCTCCGTAACGTTTCTCTTCTGTATCAGTACACAATGCTGTAAAATGTGTGCAAACCCTTTCACACTGAGAATTGCCTTAAGCGCAATATGCAGACCACACTCCAGCCACGAATATAGCCCCAAAAAACCAAGAAACCACGTTCTCTGCGCTTTACTGTGGGAATTACATATGACAGCTGATAACGTTCACCCTTCCATCGAACTGCCACGACGTATAGCGTGAATCATTACACCAAATCACTCGTTTCCACACATCTACTGCCAACCGGGGTCCCCTTTTACACCATCTCAAGCGTCGCGGAGCATTGACTACAGAAATATTATATTTATGAGGGCCTGCTCGACCAGTGTACTATGCTCTTTTTAGCTTCCTTCGCACAGGCATTATACTAGCTGGATTGATGGCTGCACTCAGGAACTCATGAGTGATTCCTTCCACTGACTTTTTTACAACCACCCTCCGCAATGCTCAGCGGTCCCAGTCATGAGGTCTGTCTGGTTTTGGTGTAACTGTTGTTTGTTCCTTGGCGTTCCACTTCACATTCCCATCTCCAACAATAGAGATTAGCAGCTTTGGAAGGGTCGAAATGTTTTTGACGGGTCGGTCACTTAGGTGACATCCAACGACTAGTCCACGTCAGAAGTCACAGAGCTCTGCTGGACGACCCATTCTGATGTTACTGCTCCGTAAGGACAACGCGATATTCTCCCCCTCCTTTTATATTGGTGGTTCTGTTTCTCGTCACGTGTAGTAGTCAATCCCGCATTAAACAGTGGTGTCCGTACACTTTTAATATGACAGTATTTGAAGGAGAACTATTACGAGCTTTGGAGGCAGAAATTAAAAAGGAATGTTTTGCATTGTACTGTGTATTTTTATATTGATCAGCGAACAGATATTTGAATGAATTACCTTTCAGATGAGTGTAGGGAGCTTTCGCTAGGACAGATGGAGAAATCACTACGCTAACGATACTCTGGTATAAATATTTGAAAGAAACTATGGTCGCTTTACTATAAGAAGGTTGTTTCAGATATGACTTATTTAAAAACCTTTTAAAAATTTTATTTGACTCTTAAAAATCAGCATTTTTTACTGAATTACTTACTTTGGTTTTCCCAGCAACAATGCAGAGATCATTTCATTGCCATGTCAGTACAATGACACGTTATTACATGTTTCACTAAATATGACCTGAAATAGACTTTTCAAAGTCCTTACAATCCTTTATGGGGATGTTGAGTACTTCAGAGTTAGCCGTATTCAGTTTCTAACAGATTCTCAAACGGCCCACGGTATTTAACGCCAAGGCAATGAATTCATCCGTTGACTTTGGAAATATAGGTTTTAATATTTTACTGGAACTTTAGACAAGTGACAGAATCGTCGATTTGCGATGAGATTCATTATCCTCTGATCGTAACGAAATCAGGTACTTTAATAAAGGAAATAATTTTGTTCATATTAATATAGAAAATGTCTTTCATTGTGAGTTCTACCCAAGGAAAATTAGGGAATTATTTAAACTTTGTGAAGAGACCTGAAGAAAGTGTGAAAGGAAGTTACATAATGTCATTGTGGGAAATACTCTGGGAGTACGGTGTGCATATGACGTTTTTGTTGTAATAAATGCTCGAGTTTAATTACACTCACCCCTTCGGTTTTCTAACACGTCATAATGATTGTTGACTGACACGATTCGTCTAGTAGAGATAATATTCCTTAAATAGTTTGTAGTTTATTTATAGTGATAGTATTTGAGTATTTTGAAGCTACCTGTTCAGCAGTACTTGTATAAAATGTTCTGTAATCGTCAGTAATGACACAGGTGTGACTTTGAATAGGCGTTTTACTGTAATGGTATATAACTGTCATAAAATTACCAAATAATTCTAGAGTTGACACACGTTCTGAAAAAAACAGTAACCTTACAACATGATAATGAATTGATGAACAGTTCCATCAGCGTGCAGTTACGATTCCTTCATGGGTAGACCCGGGTGAGGGTAGGTTTTAGAACCGATATACATACTGTTTTCCAATAAAGTAACAAAAAATTAGATCTTTATATCTCCATTATACACTCTTAAGATTGTATGAAGCATTTTTAATAAAAAAAAAAAAGTGGCTCCTAGAGGACACTACACGACCTCGACTAAAGTTCGTTCCGAGGGAGAAGGTGGACAATAGGTATCCACCGACACTTAAATCTAGGAAAAGGATTCCTTAATTTCAGTGTCATGATTACTGTCAGGGTATGCGATAGACATTGAGACTTTGCCAATGAACTGCAGATATTACTACGTTTCAGTTACATTTTCAATGAAAATTTAGTGAATCCGGCAGCTATATTTCTTTCATATTTTTAATCTCTCGGACATACGACGCAAGTAAACAGTCCATGCACTTAACGTATTACCAGTTGGCGTCTGTCACAGAATCTTCGGCCGACGTTTCACTGTTTTCCTGACTTTTCGCCAAACTGTGTGGCTAGCATTTTCGAAGGTCCATCTCCCACTGGTGGTGGCGAACGGGAATCGAGCCCACCGCTGAAGATTGTGTGTACCTATCGCACCAAACTGTGTGGCTAGCATTTTCGAAGGTCCATCTCCCACTGGTGGTGGCGGACGGAATCGAGCCCACCGCTGAAGATTGTGTGTACCTATCGCACCAACGTTTGAGGGCTTTTCGCTGCTTATTACCACCGTGGTAGTCCTCTTGCTACCTGCAATGGTCGTTCACTGCAGCACGAAAATACAGGATCTGTATGCTTTAACGCTTCCTTCTTTCTTTTTGAGTCCCTCCAGCCGGAGATTCGAGTCCTCCCTCGAACATGGGTGTTGTTCTTAGCATAAATTAGTTTAAGTAGTGTGACCGATGACCTCAGCTGTTTGGTCCCTTATAAATTCACACACATTTGAATATTTCTTGTTGAAATTATTTTTAGTTTGTGAATTTCTATAGAAAGCGAGCGCAGCCGCTTATCTCCACGGATAGAACCTCCATGTCAGCGATTTTATTTGTCTGGTCGATCTCACACAGCGCTTTCTCCGTCACGACTTGTCACTCCACCTGTCCCAACCTGCATACAGTTTAGTGATCGGTGATCTTGGTGTTGATGGATCGTCCAATCATTCGAGCACATATTTCACACATGTACACGGCGTGATGTATATTGCCGACATAGCGAGTGCGTCACTTTGTCCTTTGACGATCTGAGACACTCTTCGATCTTCCTGGTCGGTTTGTATATAATCTTTATGGAGCGCTTTGCAATATACGACCGATCTGTCCGTCACCCTGGGACTTTGTGCCAGGACAATTCTTCTTCCAACATGTCATTTTGCGCAGTGTTAGGCTTCATGATAGGTCTGCAACTTGCTGGGTACCCGTATCTCTGCTGTACGCATTCAGGAGTTGCGTCTGAGTCTTAGGCTAGGTTAGGCTGGGTTAGAAGTGTTGCTGCTCACTTACTCTCCTTTGTTCTGGCTTGGGTGACGGTTTGACAGTTTGTGCATGTAATTGGCGTTTTTGGTCGGTTACACCCCATGGCCCAGATTCTTACCTATCCTTGCAAACCGTACTTTTGGAAGGGGTAACAGATGTCATTTTACTACCTCAATTAAAAGTATTATGTTTGCATGGATACTGTTCATATGTCTTAGGAACTTACTGAGCTGTTTCTCATCATGGCTTGGTCCGAAGAAGATGAAGGCGGGGTACCTTAGTTCTAAAAGCTGCGAAGTTCAGGTTCTGTCTTTCGATATGCAAGGTGAAGAAACTAATAACCACTCAACGAAGTGGAATACCACTGACAAAGACTACCAGATCTCTGTAGAAATCGTATTCCACAAAAAGCAGCTCGTGGTGGGACAGGCCTCAAAGAGCTTGGTAATGGCCTTCGGGAGAATTCAACCGATATGTGTCAGAGAGCCATTGAGTGGCACTTGGCAAACAGAGAAACAACATGAATGCTGCTCAGAATGTCGTCTGTTCCAGTTTTGGTTACTTCAGGCACTCAGTGAAATTCCCCGAGTTCTCTCTGTATACGTTGACCTTCCCATACATTGGTGAAGCAGAGAGGCCAATAATTTCACCAGTTTGTACGTCGGTGTGACAGGAGCACTTAAGATTACTTATAACGGTACATCACCACTATGGTACATCATCTTTACGAACAGCTGCTGTGCCCTTCTGGCGAAGTTGTGCGTGGAACGCAGGCTGTGTGTAGCATCGGGTGACACGGGTAGGAGAATGTCTGCATTGTGGCGCGCGCTGTTTTGCCGGCCTGATCGAACAGACGCATCGCGCCGCGCAGCGGGATCAATGGCAGTGTCGGCACGGCACGGCGCGCCGCCCCCGCGCTGCCACTCGCGACAAATTAGCTTCTTGGCGAGGGTCTGCGGTGCGCGCAGCAGCCGTATCGCTTCCTCCTTCTCCTCTGGTGGGGCCTCGCGTTCTCAGTAGTCGCCAGCAGCTCTGTGTATTTTAACAATGAAACATCCAGTCGCTATTCAGTATTACTCTGTTCGTTAGTTGAGAACAAATTGAAAGCAAATGTGACAGTAAGAAGAAAAAATGAGAGGAAAGAGGGAAACGTTGTAAAAAGTTTGGATATATTAAAAATGTATTATGATTCATTCTGAGGTGTCAGCTTCTGACGGTAAGCAAAGAATGCTGATGTGCAGTAAGTGCATAATATATACGAAACATTTGGAAAGATAGCAGTAACCATAATTTAATCATTTTAAATGATTTCAGAATTTATCAAAACTCGTTAATAACGTACTTGTTTGATCAGATGTAGATGTAGAAGTATCTGTGGAATGCGAGAGTACAGTTCGTGATGCTATTAATGTCGTGAGAGAAGATAATACGATACTTGCCACAGATATGGATTGGGTCGTTGCAGAATCTATATTTAACGTTTGTAAAAGATGGGCGAAACCGTGTTGAACTTAATCTTGACTCATTTGAAACACTGCAAAGTCTTAGTCTACGCCGGCCGTGGTGGCCGAGCGGTTCTAGGCGCTACAGTCTGGAACCGCGCGACCGCTACGGTCGCAGGTTAGAATCCTGCCTCGGGCAAGGATGTGCGTGATGTCCTTAGGTTAGTTAGGTTTAAGTAGTTCTATGTTCTAGGTGACTGATGACCTCAGAAATTGAATCCAATAGTGCTCAGAGCCATTTTTCTTGGTCTACAAAACACGTGGAAATGAAACCGGGAAAAAAAGGTTAATAATTTCTGAACACAACAACAATAAACGATATACATACTGTCAAATTTTAGAGCATCACTCTATGTATTTCAGGCGTTTACAATTCCATAAAATGAAATTCACTCCACGAAAGAAGATTTTCTATGGAATAAATACTCATCACATGCCCCATCCCCCCACATAGCAATCACAGTTAGTGAATTAGGGAGCACCAAATGCTGTTGGCTGGCTGACTTAGAAATGAGGGATCTCAAACCCTTTAAAACTAAGATAGATAGCTACAACAACCAGTAGCAGATTTGTATATTAACTTTACATCTGAACAGACGATAGAAATTACTTATCAACTCCTTTTATTTCTGAAATGGCATAATCAGACACAAAGCTTCTTTGACATTGTTAAGTAATAACTAAAAATATTTGTCCAATTAGCTATTTCGTGCAAATACATTCAGTGGCGGGTATATTTTTCGTTCTGAAATTGTAATCTACTTATCACACACTTTCTAAAGCTCCGGTATTAGCGGCTAAATTAAACCATTTATACACACTGATGTAAATATTGACGGAATGTTTCAAATTCTCCACATAAAATTTTGAATGAGAACGTGCTTAAGACCTGAAGATGTAGTTTTATTAGTGTAATACGTTTTGAGAAATCCTCTGCTAACAAGGAGCTAAACTTCAGCAATAAATAATTCTATACAAATAGTTTAGACAATCATTATCGAGATTGATCTTACAGATGATTTGAAGAAGGTTGCTCAAAATTATGCCACTGTACATAACCGATGAAAATGCTAAAAGACGTGTATGGACGTAAATAACAGAATACATTGTTGCAAATAACTAACATTACGTAGCCTCTGCAGCCCGGAAACTCGTAAAAGCTGTGAATAGCGTGAGTAGTGACATCAGGAAGAAAACAGTGAACATCACTGTAGGTACCATAGACAGGCAGCCAGGAATGAGGTGCTGGAGAAGACTGCTCGGAATTATTGATCACGCATCTGTGAAGGATATGTTATAGTTGAAACAGTGAAGAAGAAAAAATTCGTAATGAGATGCTGGCAGTGGTGTACACGGAAGGTTTCCACTACCATAAACGTAACGCTGTCAGGAATTTGAAAACAGATGAGACCATCGACGGATCATCACATTCTGAGTACTTTTGTCGGATTATAACTGTTAATTTACTGATATCGTCTTCTGTCGCTTGTTAGTACAATAACTTAATAACGAAAAATTCAAAAATTGGAAAAAAACAGCTCGTATACTCTACAGTAGTAAGAACAAAATATATCTTAGCACTATGAAGTTAAGTGTTTTCATTACATGTATTGCGGATGTCGAACTGTACCTGTGATTTAAACTGACTATTTATCTAGGTATGATGTGCAATCAGTTGCGTTTCGAATTTAATACAATGTATTTTAGCATTCACAAGTTTTCGAGCCACTATAGGCTCATCATCAGATGGAGGTAACAGAGGACCAGCTGGACCAAGTACAGCTGGAACTGGCGGAAGTCTTGTTATGCATGGAAAAGCAGTTCGATAACATACATTCTAGCTGGTTTACACACGCAGTGAGACAGGAGACTTCGGTGCCGCTGGTTTTACAGTAAACAAACACTGAACGTAAATACAAAGAGTACAGAGGTACTAGATATTTACACTTTGCTACATCGCAATAGGATCACACTAAAAGTATTTACAAGTATACGAGAAGGGCGCAGCTGATCACTGCACCGTAAAGATTTATCACACGTTGGCAATATACACATAATATGAACAAATATAATTTAAGTTGAAAAAAAAGAGTGAATTATGTATTACGTAATTGCTAGGGTGAGTGAGTTACTAACATACGTGGCGGACATGGATGAGCTTAGAAGGCTGAATATTCTTAAATTAATGAAGCTATAACTAAATAAAGATGATAACAGTTACATATAACTGTCATGCGGTGCATTAAAGCAATTTGCTTACCTTATACTTTCACTATGTGTACAACGTGAGTACTCATCTGCAGCATTCAGTATTCATTTACGTCCCTTATATACACTTGTAAATACAAAAATCTGTAATTTAATGTATTTTACGCCTATGATCGCGATGTCGCAAAGAGTGATATCTGCTCTTTGTATTTACATTTAGTGTTTTTTTTTTTACTGTAAAATCAAGTGCACCTTTGTACTGTTCACATGTAGCGTGGCTAGAATGTACCAGGTAGTTATAATTAGAATGCAGCTACTGACAGGTCCAGTGTGGGCTGAAATCATCCTATGGGAGCGAAACTTGGTTGATATTCCAATGCGTTAATGTGAAATTGATTTAAACTGGAAAAAAGCTAGTCCCAGTTTTGGCAACCAGGTGCAAATCGAGAGCTGCGAATGCTAGAAAGACATATGGAAACTTTTCCATATATATTGGATTAGCAACGGTACTTAGGCTGAGTAGGTGAAAGAAGTGAGAAAGGCATAATATTGGCGTCACTATTAACCGGCACTAACACAGTTTGTTCAATGTGAGCACCAGAGACGTCGACGAGATGACGTACAGCGCCAGATTTTCACCTGATAGTGAAACTGGAACTAATTTATTCCAGCGTACATGGGTTCTTCATTAACGCAGTAGCATATCTACCAAGTTTAGTTGCCGCACGGTACTCACAGCCCACACTGGACCTGCACTTTAATTGTAACCATCCAGTGCATTATCAAAACGAATTTCTATGGGCATCAAGATGCAATGTGATGTAAGCGACCTAAAAGATACTCACATCTTCGTTTCGTAAACACTTCATTGAGTAACATGTAATTATTGTCACAGAACCACGACCTTAGCGTCCAGTCAAACATTGTCTAAAAAGTAATGTCCCTATAATACGTCCATCGGATGGTTAGCGTTTAGAGGCCCTAAAACAAATTGATCGTAAAAAAAATCGTATTAAATTCTAAAAGCGAATGGTTGCTTAGAAAACCTACATCAATCTCCAGTATAACAAGTAACTTAAAAATATTTCAGCAAGCTACATATACACTGAAGAGCCAAGGAAACAGGTACACCTGCCTAATATCATGTATAGCCCCCTCGAGCAAGCAGAAGTGCCGCAACAGGACGTGGCATGGACTCGACTAATGTCTGAAGTAGTGCTAGAGGGAACTGACACCATGAATCCTGCTGGGCTGTCGAGAAATCCGTAAGAGTACGAGAAGGAAGAGATCGATTCTGAACAGCACGTCGCAAGGCATCCCAAATATGCTCAGTAATGTTCATTAATGGGGAGTTTGATAGCAGCAGAAATGTTTAAATTCATAAGAGTGTTTTTGGAGCAAATCTGTAGCAATTCTGGACGTGTGGGGTGTCGCATTGTTCTACTGGAATTGCCCAAATTGGTCGGAATGCTCAATGGACATGAATGGATACCCGCGATCAGACAGGATGCTTACATACGTGTCACCTGACAAAGTCGTATCTAGACGTATCACGGGTGCCATATCTCTCCTACTGTACACACCCCACGCCATTACGAGCCTCCACCAGCTTGAACAGTCCCCTGCTGAAATGCAGGGTCCATGGATTCATGAAGTTGTCTCAATACCCATACACGCCCATCCGCTCGATACAAATTGAAATGAGACTCGTCCGACCGGGCTAAATGTTTCAAGTCATCGACATTCAATTGTCGATGTCGACGGGCCCAGGCGAGGCGCAAAGCTTGTGTCATGCAGTCATCAAGAATACACGGGGGGCCTTCGGCACCGAAAGCCCATATCGATAACGTGTCCTTCAATGGTTCACACGCTGACACTTGTTAATAGCCCACCACTGATATGTGTAGCAATTTGCGGAAGGGTTGCACTTCCGTGACGTTGAACAATTCTCTTCAGTCGCCGTTGGTCCCGTTCTTGCAGAATCTTTTTCCGGCCGCAGCGATGTCGGAGATTTGATGTTTTACTGGATTCCTGATATTCATGGTACACTTGTGAAATGGTCGTACGGGAAAATCCCCACTTCATCGCTACCTCGTAGTTGTTTGTCCCTGTGGTGTGTGTACTGTAAGACCTTCGGTACACACACCATCAGATTCTTTGACTTGTCGCTCTAGCGAAGTAGGCGAGTGTCAGCAATATGTCTCGTGGTCTTATCGTGGCATGTTTATCTTCTGCCGTTAGGTCAGACGATAGAAATGCCACTTGCACGCTTAAAGTAGCAGAATGACGGTGACCAACTTTAAACAGAACTTGATTAATTTTTACACATATTTATTAAAATAATAAAATCATAGAAATTACTTAACTTGATTCTGGATGCTGTTTACAATTGACACTCTGAAGTTCCTTTGGCCTTGGTACGTTAATCTTATTCTCACGTATCTCTCATACTTGACAAAGTGTCTATTCATTTAACTTCATGGTTATGTACAGGAATATGGTAATCTTATTAGGCACAGACTGAAACTTGACTACAGACTAATACAGACTAACGCAGACTAAATCAGACTGACTAATCGGAGATCTGTACACTCGTTATACCTCGAGCGTTCAGATATCACTGCGCGAGTGTGATCCGCGAGGAGAAACGGTTCTACGTTAGCGGCAATCTCATTGGCTGCGTTACATATCAATACGTGGATCGGCGGAGGCAGAATTTGGTCTGTCTCTAAGTCAGCGCCATCTTGTAGTGCGGAGACGGACGAGCGCTGCGCCTGCGCTGTTGTGCTTAGTGCGGCGCGCTCTAGTGGGAAAGTTGTGTACGCGCTGACTACGCGGAACTATGTACACAACAGTCCCATCCCTCGTATACCGACTATAACATCACGTTCAAACTCATTTAAGTCTTGATAACCTGCCATTGTAGCAACAGTAACAGATCTAACAACTGCGCCAGACACTTTTTGTCCTATATACGTTGCTGACCGCAGCGTCGTATTCTGCATGTTTACATATCTCTGCACTAGTTTCTTTGGCACTACAGAGTATATAGCTCAAGTATTATAACTAGTAAATCCATAAAAATTACTCATGCACATACGACCTGCATATTGTGGAATCCTTTTGTTTTGTTTTGACAGTCGGAGTACATGAGTCGTAGCGCCAGATATGCCGTCGTACGCCACTTCCGCCTACATTCCCACTTGTCCAAGTGAGCTTTTAGCACCAATCATTCGTTTGCCGCACCGCAGCGAACGAAACGACGTAAAAACACCCAGAAACTAGTCGAAAGAGGAGTCAGAGTGCAGTAAATGCAACTCAACAACGACAGAGTGACAATATCACCGTGCGGCGACTACGTAAACATGAGTCCACTGCAGTACTCCTCAAATCACTGTAGCACTGTTCTGGCTTCGAGACACGGACAACTATAATGCTGAAAGATGACATCGCCCTAAGAGAAGACATCAAGCGTGAAGGGATGTCAGTGAGTCACGATTACTACCACACGTCCCATGCAAGCCCAGGAGAATGTCTCCCATAGCACGTAATACTGCTCCCAGCAGCCTGCACCCGTGGCGCGCCACCGTTCACCTCGATAACGGCGTTTGTCGAAACGACCTCTGACCTAGTGTGGCAAACGTATGTATCACCCGAAGAGAAGACACGTTTCCGTTGTTCGACGGTCGATTCCCGATGTTCCCCTGTCCGCTGCAGTCGTTATTGACAATGACGTTGGATCAACATGTGAACACGAAGGGCTGGTCCGCTGTGGAGCTCCATGTTCAACAATGTACGAAGAACGGTGTACTCCATAACACTTACGCATGTACCAGCATTGTATTCTTTCGTCAGAGGTGCCACAGATCAATATCTGCCCTAATTTACAAAGCAGACAAGCCTCCGAAAGCCAAATTCTCTGAAGAGTCGTCTACCTTCAACCATTTAGTGCCGAGTTGTAGTTTCACCTTCTATCTTTCCCTTTCCGTAGATGGTCACGAGAGTGGCACGTGAAGATTCGACCAGCTTCGCTATTTTAGAGATACTCGTTCACAGGCTCTGCGTAGTAATAATCTGCCCTTTGTGAAAGTCATTTATTTCAGTGAATTTCCTCATTTGTACCGGTTAGGGTGATACCTAAGTCCGTGTCTGCTACGCTTACATACTATTGTTTTTGCGTCACGTTCCAACAACGCCGCCAGGCGGCGTCCAACGTCGTGTCGGGCAGTGGTCATAATGTTTTGGATTATAGGCGTAAATTTCAACAGTTGTGGTACGAACTGGTTCAATTCCATTCTGCTACGCCCGTCCGTTTAGAGTTACTATTTTGCTTTAATATTTGTGGGCTACATCTCAACTATATGTTTTGTAATTATACTGGTGTTTTGAATGTAAGTCATTAATCATCGTTAACGCACTAGCCCACACCTCTTATACGACCTCAACACAAGTGAGTGGCTATTACCACCACGGGGGCTGTAGAAGTCCATGTTTGTTCTCCCGTAAGAGAAGAGGGTACAGATATCGAAAAACGATAGGGGGCTACAGTGATACTTTTGAAAGAACGGAATAAATATAACCACTTTTCGAGGACGACGGGAGATTAAAGAGGTAGCTTCTCCCTTTGGTCAGTCGTCTTTTACTGTAAGCGGTTAAAGAAACAGATCAGCCATAGCAAATAAAACGTGTGTAAACAAAATAGTAGATTTGGGAGCTCCGAAAATTGGAAATAAATTGCTATACCCGTGAGCAGCCGTCAGGAAAATAGGAGAGAAACGGTGACGATGCAACGCGAGAAGACCGCCTGCGGACGGGACTCGAACCCACGCTGAAGACCAGCGACAGTGCTGACCGAATGCTGGACATGACACAAGAAGACCAAGTCAATAGCAACTTATGCAACAGCGAAGCGCGACGAACTTTCGACGGACATTGTCAACAGGTCAATTTAGAGTCACAATCCCAATTGAACCAAAGAGGAATACAAATACCAAAGCGAAGTCGTCGACGTGTAGTCAGTAGGACAGTGGAGATAGTAATGAACGCTATCAGACGAAGTACACGACTGACTGACTGGTCGAGGTGTGGCGAGGGACACTATTGGCTGGTGTATCCACGTGGCGAGATGGTGGCGCACACATTAGGCGAGTGCAGCACTGCAGCGCCACTGCCCTCTATCGTCCATCGACATCCATTTACTCCAACAACATTCCACTTCTACACAGCATGATACCAGATCCTTCCCCACCGAAACCGGTGCAAACAGGGAGAAACGCCCCAGACGAAGCAATGGAAGGTGGAACGAAGGTATGGGCGAAGGTGTAGTCTCGTCGACTGTAGACTGAGGGGATGAAGTGCCGTCGGCAGTGTCCATCGAAACAGTGCTGGGGATAGGCGTGCCATTGGGAACCACTGTTCCACAAGGAGCAGGAGGGGAGGCCCAAGGAAACAACTGGACGTCCGCAGTAGCTGTCCGGGTTTCTGGCCATTGTGCCATATTAGCACCAGAGGGTGGTTGTATCTGAGGCTGAAGCTGGTTGTGTTGAATACGCTTGAGCCCCTTCTGCGTTTGGTCTAACGTAACTCATCGCTTGTGGGTGAACACTACCGTCGCTGGTGTCCAAGCCTCAGCACTACCGTAGGAGTGCGCCCACAGTGGCACGCCAGGGGTATAACGGCAGGAGGGACGCAAGCGAGGTTCTGACATTGATGGTGTCAGCAAGTGAAGCCAGGTCTGAGGTTGACTATCGTGGAGGAGGCCCATGGGACCACAATTGTGGACTGGTGTGGTGCGATAAGTGCTCAAAAACAGATTTAGAGCCGCCTTAGTGGACGAATATTCGATAGCCTTCTCCATCTGCTGATTAAATTTCCAGACCAAACATGCAGCTGCATCGTTCGAGGAAGTCTGAAATGGAGGGCTGCATATATGTTGGATGCCACTTTCTGCACAGAGTGCTTGAAGGCAGAGACCGTCAATCCACCTATTTTTATCTGTCACTTATGACTTCTTTCACCTATGGTTATTATCGTGAAAAATGCCGAGTAGCACCGTGATTCATAGTCCTCGTTAATCTCCCTATAAATGGATAGATAATTCAGTTTAGAGTTCGGAGGAAGGCAACGGAATACTATGTAGTGTCCAAGCACAGGTCGTGTCACAAGCTTGTACGAAGATAGGAACTGCATGGCGCAATCAAAACGTTGACGAGAATGTGGGCTGAGGTCTAAGGCGCCATTTAACGGAGTGTGAGGGAGAAACTCCCTTGGGATGCTTAGTACAAGCTATTTTGGGACGAGCAGGAGAGGGTATTGGCTTCGCAGGAACTGATCAAGTGTACAGGCACTTAAGGATTCAATCTGAGAGCCAATAGTTCAACCTTATTAGGAGAGATGTTTTCTAGTTGCTTTATATCTTTTCAAATCAATGAGTACATCCTACCACTTTCTATGTTAGTCCCTTCCAGTAACTTTCATTTCCTGATTTCTGTCTCTCATCAGAGACGAGTGCTCTGCTTGCAACGCGTTCCGACAATACACATTTAAATACTTTAACCACAATAGGAGACAAGTGCGAGGCAGCGCTTGTGCATCTTTATGTTCTGACAAATAGAAAATGTCAATTATTATTCGAGGCTACTGCTTGATAGAAAATCCACAGAGATTGTTCTTTTCCAACAGGCCAAAACCTCAATATAATAATTGTTTCTAGATACTTATTGGAAACTCAGTCATCCACCTTCTAACATGTAAGGACCTCTCGTAATTTTTACTGCAAAGTGTCATTCTATAGTGACTGCCCCCGAGGACTCGGCTGTTGTACTGGTCCTAGGTGTTTCCTGGTAATCACCCCTTACTTCAGTAAGATTCGCTTTGAATGAACCCACATTGTAAATTAAAAATCCGGTAGGGGATGGTAATGTCAGAAATACTGCATATTAGAACAATGACCCATCAGGAGCTGACTCTGCGAACCGTTACGCGCTGGCCGTTTATATACTGATTTTTCAGGGCTCTTCAGCGAGTTTCTTTCATTTTGTACCTTTTCCTCATCTTTCCTTATTTCTGAGGAAGTCCAACGTCACTTGAAATGATTCAGAAACGCCGGTGGCCATTCTACCATATCTGCATTCATCTGGGTTGTCTGGCCACTTTTACCAATGTTGAATGCACACCTGTTATTGTCTGGCAGTGACGATGGGTCTGTTGGATTTCCACTTTCGCCTCTGATTGTTGTCACTGCAATGGCCCGCTCTTCTTTCCGCAGGCCACGTCGTGGGTCTCCTTACGTTACCAGAATTCGATAGCCAAAACACTTTTTGTATAAATAAAATTTGACAGCCATAGCGCCTCTTACATTAACATAATTTGACAGCCATCACAACCATCACCAACATGATCATGGCTAGAAAAGTACTGTGGTGTTCAAACCACTCTTCAGAGTGATGACAGGTCTTATTTCAGTTAGATTCCCTTTCAATGAACCTATGTTATAAAGTAGAAATTCGGTAGGTAGAGGAAGAAATATTGGGATGACACTGTCAGAATTCCTACATAATAGAAAAATTACCCATCAGTAGCTCATACTGCGAACCGTTCCGGGAAAAGTTTCCTGGAGTTACCTTAGAATTGTACACTACCAGATATAATACAACACAAATAAAATAAGCAATGTAAACACGATTGCGTTCGTCACAGTGAAAAAAAAAGGTTCAAATGGCTCTGAGCACTATGGGACTTAACATCTGAGGTCATCAGTCCCCTAGAACTTAGAACTACTTAAACCTAACTAACCTAAGGACATCACACACATCCATGCCCGAGGCAGGCTTCGAACCTGCGACCGTAGGGGTCGCGCGGTTCCAGACTGAAGTGCCTAGAACCGCTCGACCACTCCGGCCGGCTCGTCACAGTGACAGTGGCAAGCTTTCTGATGGAAGAGACAGCGCCACTCTATGTCTGCATCAGATAGTTGGAAGACTGCGATTTACATTGAGTTCCAGAAATTTTAAATGGTCATCTGCGTCTATTTCTTTTGTAACCATTTTTTGACAATAAATGGGTCCTTCATAAATGTATCATGTCACAGATTTTAAGGGACGTAGTTTTTTTCGATTAATGGAAAACTTATTTTCCGAAACCAATATGATGTTGTTACAAACAGCTTTTTCAGAAACATTCTCGTTACACTGAGTAATAGATCGTGCTCTGCGTCATAGTTCCTGGCGTAGTTACTACAGTCTCTGGCTGCCGACGTCTGGTGCCATTCTCGAAATGACCGTGCGGTTCTAGGCGCTTCAGTTTGGAACCGCGTGAACGCTACGGTCGCAGGTTCGAATCCTGCCTCGGGCATGGATGTGTGTGATGTCCTTAGGTCAGTTAGGTTCAAGTAGTTCTAAGTTCTAGGGGACTGATGATCACAGATGTTAAGTCCCATTGAGCTCAGAGCGATTTGAAGCCATTCTCGAATACTATATACTTTTATCTTTTAAGACTGTACAGTCTAGAAAATTCTGGGACTTTCTTATGAAATATTATAACGGACTAGATCATTCTAGGTTTTACAAACAGGAGCACTCTCACAAGCAGACCACACGGAAATCGGATTTTTTAATTTTTCTTTTACTTATGGTTCACAACTCAAAATTTAGTCCGCCAAAACGGATTAGAAATCGACTTTGCAGGTATCCAAAGAACTGTAATGAACAGTTGTTGATGTTGCTGAGAAACAGTCATAGAATAATTATTAAATGAGTGCACCACCAATTGACTGTACTGTTGTTTATTTAATTACAATCCAGGTTTCGGCAGTGGTAGTGTGCAGTCACAACGCTGTGGTCTCTCCGTGCATTGCTGCTGGAGTCATTTTATATGATTAACTTGTGAGTACCTACTTTACAATCACACTACAGATACGAAGTATAGGATCTTTTGCTTAAATTACTTGTCACACTGTACAGTAATTACTTGTCACTTCTTCTTCCGTGTGTATTTGCTTTTAGGAAGCTTTAATTGTCGAGTGCTATTAATAGTGTTCCATAGATTTCGTGTTTGTTTTGAATACAGTCAGAGAGAGTGCCTTTAGTCAGCCACAGTGCCAGTAGTGTCAGTGTCGTCGTAACTGCCGTCTGCTTCACGTCTGCTGTGCAGCGAGCTACCTTAATTTAAGTATTAACTGTATTTTTCTTACTTGTCACTTCTTCTTCCGTGTGTATTTGCTTTTAGGAAGCTTTAATTGTCGGGTGCTATTAATAGTGTTCCATAGATTTCGTGTTTGTTTTGAATAGAGTCAGAGAGAGTGCCTTTAGTCAGCCACAGTGCCAGTAGAGTCAGTGTCGTCGTAACTGCCGTCTGCTTCACGTCTGCTGTGCAGCGAGCTACCTTGATTTAAGTATTAACTTTATTTTTCTTACTTGTCACTTCTTCTTCCGTGTGTATTTGCTTTTAGGAAGCTTTAATTGTCGGGTGCTATTAATAGTGTTCCATAGATTTCGTGTTTGTTTTGAATACAGTCAGAGAGAGTCCCTTTAGTCAACCATAGTGCCAGTAGTGCTAGTGTTTGTTTTCAATACAGACCAGAGACAGGTAGTGCTATTTTCATTGTTTTCTACAAGAAGTGGCTAGCAACCACAGTTTAGTGAATAAACAGCCGCCTTTAGTGAATTAGCAGTCTAGTTAAAGGTTGATTAACTCTCTTCAGTAAATTGATTCCTTAGGATGGATAGGATGTGTGACTGCTGTGTACGGACGCAGGAGGAGCTGGCCACTGTTCGTGAACAGCTGAGCGTGTTGATGGCCGCGGTCAGCCGTCTTCAGGCTGCTGCCTCGGAGTGTAGCGGCAGTGGAGAGTCTGGTGCGTCGCAAGGTACACCCCAGGTGTTACATGCTTCACCCACTGTCCCTGCTGTCGAGACACCTTCGCGGGTACTGGGCGCGGTTGGGCCACCCTCTCCCCAAGAGGAGTGGCAGGTTCAGCGGCGTTCGCGGCGCACGAGGCGGAGGGTCAATGTGGTGGCTGGCCGTGTGGCATCGCCCGCTCTGCCTATGAGTGAACATGTGGCTGCTCCTTCAGCAAGGTCCGAGCAGGCACACGGGGGGAGGGGTTTATTAGTTATTGGGAGCTCCAACGTTAGGCGGGTGATGGAGTCCCTTAGGGAAATAGCGGGAAGGTCGCGGAAGAAGGCCAGTGTTCACTCTGTCTGCTTGCCGGTGGGTCTCATCCGAGATGTGGAGGAGGCCCTACCGGCAGCGATAGAGAGCACTGGGTGCACCCGACTGCAAATTGTTGCTCATGTCGGCACCAATGACTCCTGCCGTCTGGGTTCAGAGGTCATCCTCAGTTCGTACAGGCGGTTGGCGGAATTGGTGAAGGCGGAAAGCCTCGCTCGCGGGCTGAAATCAGAGCTAACTATTTGTAGTATCGTTCCCAGAACCGATCGCGGTCCTCTGGTTTGGAGCCGAGTGGAAGGCTTAAACCAGAGGCTCAGACGATTCTGCGGAGATCTGGGGTGCAAATTTCTCGACCTCCGCTATCGGGTGGAGGAATGTAGGGTCCCCCTGAATAGGTCAGGCGTGCACTACACGCTGGAAGCGGCTACAAGGGTAGCGGAGTACGTGTGGAGTGCACATGGGGGTTTTTTAGGTTAGAGAATCCCCTCCCTAGGCCCGACAAGACGCCTCCTGAGACACGGCAAGGTAGGAGTAGGCAAAATGTAACAGGGAATAACAACATTAATGTGCTAATAGTAAACTGCAGGAGCGTCTACAGAAAGGTCCCACAACTGCTCTCATTAATAAACGGTCACAACGCCCATATAGTACTAGGGGCAGAAAGTTGGCTAAAACCAGACGTAAACAGTAATGAAATCCTAAACTCAGATTGGAATGTATACCGCAGAGACAGGCTGGACAATGAAGGGGGAGGTTTGTTTATAGCGATAAGAAGTGCGATAGTATCGAAGGAAATTGACGGAGATCCGAAATGTGAAATGATTTGGGTTAAGGTTACGGTTAAAGCAGGCTCAGACATGGTAATTGGATGTCTCTATAGGCCCCCTGGCTCAGCAGCTGTTGTGGCTGAGCACCTGAAGGATAATTTGGAAAATATTTCGAGTAGATTTCCCCACCATGTTATAGTTCTGGGTGGAGATTTTAATTTGCCGGATATAGACTGGGAGACTCAGACGTTCATAACGGGTGGCTGGGCCAAAGAATCCAGTGAAAATTTTTTAAGTGCTTTATCTGAAAACTACCTTGAGCAGTTAAACAGAGAACCGACTCGTGGCGATAACATATTAGACCTTCTGGTGACAAACAGACCCGAACTATTTGAAAAAGTTAACGCAGAACAGGGAATCAGCGATCATAAAGCGGTTACGGCATCGATGATTTCAGCCGTAAATAGGAATATTAAAAAGGGTAGGAAGATTTTTCTGTTTAGAAAAAGTGACAAAAAGCAGGTTTCAGAGTACCTGTTGGCTCAACACAAAAGTTTTGTCTCAAGTACAGATAGTGTTGAGGATCAGTGGACAAATTTCAAAACCGTCGTACATAATGCGTTAGATGAGTATGTGCCAAGCAAGATCGTAAGAGATGGAAAAGAGCCACCGTGGTACAACAACCGAGTTAGAAAACTGCTGCGGAAGCAAAGGAAACTTCACAGCAAACATAAACATAGCCAAAGCCTTGCAGACAAACAAAAATTACGCGAAGCGAAATGTAGTGTGAGGAGGGCTATGCGAGAGGCGTTCTATGAATTCGAAAGTAAAGTTCTATGTACTGACTTGGCAGAAAATCCTAAGAAATTTTGGTCTTATGTCAAAGCGGTAGGTGGATCAAAACAAAATGTCCAGACACTCTGTGACCAAAATGGTACTGAAACAGAGGATGACAGACTAAAGGCCGAAATACTAAATGTCTTTTTCCAAAGTTGTTTCACAGAGGAAGATTGCACTGTAGTTCCTTCTCTAGATTGTCGCACAGATGACAAAATGGTAGATATCGAAATAGACGACAGAGGGATAGAGAAACAATTAAAATCGCTCAAAAGAGGAAAGGCCTCTGGACCTGATGGGATACCAGTTCAATTTTACACAGAGTACGCGAAGGAACTTGCCCCACTTCTTGCAGCGGTGTACCGTGGGTCTCTAGAAGAGCGTAGCGTTCAAAAGGATTGGAAAAGAGCACAGGTCATCCCCGTTTTCAAGAAGGGACGTCGAACAGATGTGCAGAACTATAGACCTATATCTCTAACGTCGATCAGTTGTAGAATTTTGGAACACGTATTGTGTTCGAGTATAATGACTTTTCTGGAGACTAGAAATCTACTCTGTAGGAATCAGCATGGGTTTCGAAAAAGACGGTCATGTGAAACCCAGCTCGCGCTATTGGTGCACGAGACTCTGAGGGCCATAGACACGGGTTCACTGGTAGATGCCGTGTTTCTTGACTTCCGCAAGGCGTTCGATACAGTTCCCCATGTCGTTTAATGAACAAAGTAAGAGCATATGGACTATCAGACCAGTTGTGTGATTGGATTGAGGAGTTCCTAGATAACAGGACGCAGCATGTCATTCTCATTGGAGAGAAGTCTTCCGAAGTAAGAGTGATTTCAGGTGTGCCGCAGGGGAGTGTCATAGGACCGTTGCTATTCACAATATACATAAATGACCTGGTGGATGACATCGGAAGTTCACTGACGCTTTTTGCAGATGATGCTGTGGTGTATCGAGAGGTTGTAACAATGGAAAATTGTACTGAAATGCAGGAGGATCTGCAGCGAATTGACGCATGGTGCAGGGAATGGCAATTGAATCTCAATGTAGACAAGTGTAATGTGCTGCGAATACACAGAAAGATAGATCCTTTATCATTTAGCTACAAAATAGCAGGTCAGCAACTGGAAGCAGTTAATACCATAAATTATCTGGGAGTACGCATTAGGAGTGATTTAAAATGGAATGATCATATAATGTTGATCGTCGGTAAAGCAGATACCAGACTGAGATTCATTGGAAGAATCCTAAGGAAATGCAATCCGAAAACAAAGGAAGTAGGTTACAGTACGCTTGTTCGCCCACTGCTTGAATACTGCTCAGCAGTGTGGGATCCGTACCAGATAGGGTTGATAGAAGATATAGAGAAGATCCAACGGAGAGCAGCGCGCTTCGTTACAGGATCATTTAGTAATCGCGAAAGCGTTTCGGAGATGATAGATAAACTCCAGTGGAAGACTCTGCAGGAGAGACGCTCAGTAGCTGGGTACGGGCTTTTGTCAAAGTTTCGAGAACATACCTTCACCGAAGAGTCAAGCAGTGTATTGCTCCCTCCTACGTATATCTCGCGAAGAGACCATGAGGATAAATCAGAGAGATTAGAGCCCACACAGAGGCATATCGACAATCCTTCTTTCCACGAACAATACGAGACTGGAATAGAAGGGAGAACCGATAGAGGTACTCAAGGTACCCTCCGCCACACACCGTCAGGTGGCTTGCGGAGTATGGATGTAGATGTAGATGTAGATGTAGAAATTTTGCCTTTCCGTATGGACAGGAAAGTCGAAAAGAGTTCGAAATTGTCGATTGGTTTTGCGATAAGATTTGTTTGAAAGATGAGGAAGTCGTTGGTTACAAAGATTTTATTTGTAATGCTGTATATGCAGAGCTCATAGACGATGAAACTTGTATTCGACTAATGACGCAAAATGGCGGTTCCTCAAAATTTCAGAATTGTAAAGGTGAAGTTGTCAGTGTTGCAGTCGACTCGGCTGGGAGAGTTCTTCCGTAAGTTCGAGCATTTAAACTTCCATTTTAAACGGAATCCTAATATATTCGACAGACCATATCATTTTTCGGCTACGTTATCCGATTAAGAGCCGAAAAACGGCAAGAATACATTACCTAAATATTGACAATGGAGTCAGAAATGTTCAAACCTATTTAACGAAACACGTTCCTTCCATTCTCTGATTCAGTGCTTCAAAGCCCTCGTTGTATACGACAGACCACCGCGGACGTGCGTCATTAGCCGCTCCACAGGACACGTAAAAATCGGATGCACGCGTATCAAAATACGTCCTTACCGACTCAATGAAGCAGGAAGAATTACTTAGGCTCAAATGCTAGTAGATCCGCCGTCATCAGGCGCAGAGGTGAGAGGGCTGAGTGCAGCGGGGCCAGTCGCACACGTTGCCGCTGTAAACAACATAGCTGGAAACCGTGCGCCGGTTGCCCCTAGCTGAAGTACAAGTAGGTGACTCCGACAAACAACTCCAGAATGAAGACTCAGGAGACAGGTCCACAACACCGTGCGAATACCTCAGAACTTTCGAGATATTAACTGTGCATGCGTAAACCGAGGCAACACACTCACGAAGTATAGCCAGCGGCCCCGAAGAAGCATCTCAGCAGAACTTTCGATTACTGACAAAGATCATTACAGCCAGCAGTCCGCGAAATCCGAACTGACACGGAAGCAGAGGCTCGATGGAACACATGAATTAGCGAACATACTAGGGAGGACAAAGGAAATACTTAAAAAAGACAGCACAGCCTTGCTGTTAGCCGAGCGGACTAAGGCGCCTTGTCACGGTTCACGCGGCGGCCCTCGTCGGCGGTTCGAGTCATCCCTCGTGCATGGGTGTGTGTGTTGTCCTTAGCGTAAATTAATTTAAGGTAGATTAATTAGTGTATAAGCATAGGGACCGATGACCTCATCAGTTTGGTCCCATAGGAACTTATCACAAATTTCCCAAATAGACAGCACAGGAGGTTTCGACGCGGAAAATGTCAAGAAAAGACAACATTACAGCGGTGTCGAAGATGTTAATATCAGCATGGTATATAAGACGGAGGAACTCGTAGACACAGCAGACATCAAAATTTCTGGCAGGATGCCAGCGTGGTCCGACGATACCGGTCAAGAATAGGTACCTCACATTCATGCCAGCACATTAGATAACTACTCTTAATATTAACAGAACTGAATCTGTCGTCAAGATGAAATGTCTAAGATATTATTTATATGCAGCTGATGTGAAAATTGGTATGCTTCATGAGGAGGTCACAAACAAACTCGCCGACGTCTTTGGATACGATGTTATCGTGAATATGGGACAGTATTGTGGGACGGGAATAATTGTAAAATGGGCATACCATGCCAAGCACAATCTATACTCGAAAGTGGCAAAGGGATTGCAACAAAAATACACGACCTGCTCTTAGAAATAAATATATATGCCCCGACTGACACCCCTGGCAAACGTGGCAGAAGCGCTTTGTTTGGTGCTGAAATAGTGACACTGTTAACGTACATTCGAATTACTGGAAATTCTGAAGGAGATTTCAGTTGTGTTTTGCGTCGGGAAGATCAATGCCTTAGTTAAATATCTGTGAAGTGTTGAGTTTATTAACGACCCGATTAGACTTAACAGACACATACATCCAACTTTTCCCATGCTCTAAAAGCTACACATATTTCAGCAACACATCCACAAGTAGGTTAGAAAGGATTTGCGCCACTAAAGATTTGCTGCATAAACTGATTGTCTGTGAGGGACGACCAATTAACATTTCTGACCATTGAGCGACCGAGCGACGTGGCGCAGTGGTTAGCACACTGGACTCGCATTCGGAAGCACGACGGTTCAATCCCGCGTCCAGCCATCCTGATTTAGGTTTTCCGTGATTTCCCTAAATCGCTCCAGGCAAATGGTGGGATGGTTCCTTTGAAAGGGCACGGCCGACTTCCCTGCCCATCCTTCCATAATCCTATGAGACCGATAACCTCGCTGTTTGTTCTCTTCCCCCAAACAACCAACCAACCAACCAACCATTGTGCGCCTATCACATCGCAGACCTCTACATCAGACAGCAACGCTTCCAAGGGCACGGGCTCTGGTAGGTAAATATGTCGCCCCTGGATGATGAGGAATTGCACCAAGCTATTACAGAGACATGGACATGATCCTCCAAACCCAATCAAGATACCCTGGGCATATTATCGTAAATTCGGTAGCGTCGGAGTTCAGTTCTCATAGCTACATCATTTGAATACAAAATTCATCAAATAAATCCTAATTAACACATATATTATGAAAATGCACGAAAAATGCACATATTTTGTTTATAGTTAAATATTGCAAGAGTTTGAAATATATAATCTTAATTATCCATATTTTATAAAATATTGTTAATAAAGGTTGTTTAAATTAAAAGGGAAATATTTCACATTTATTAACAACCTTTTATAAAATACCAGTAGTTAAGGATTTATATTTGCAATACCTACAGTATTTAATTACTGACAAGAAGATGAGTGTTTTAATAAAAATGATGTTTATATGTGTGTTAATTACGATATGTTTGATGAATTCTGTAGTTACATGATATATGTTTTCGAATTGAAGGAAAAAAAGCGAAGAGAAACAACCAGAGCAAGGTTCGTACCACAGATCCTTTGGTTACCAAGTCACCAGTCTCCAACGCTATCGAGTGAACCACGCTGCGCATAGTGAAAAGAGTGTATGGAACTGAAGTTACTGTGAAACTTCAGAATTCAGTTTTCTCGATAATTTTTTAGAGTTTCATGTAACTGGTTCAGGTGACTGATATTTGAGGTCTGCACTTTAAAAAACTTAAATGTTAAAAATTAAAAATCCGATTGCCTTGTTGTCTCCTCATCAGCTAAGGCAGGCTCCTTCCGTACTTTTGTGCGTGCTTGATAAACGTTCTTACGGCGTGAAGTTTTCGTTGTTGTTGTGACCATAATTTCGTAACTTGATTCAGAATTCTACGTGACCATATTTTTCATGATTTTTTCCTTCATGTCAAATCCGTTTTTTCTTTTCCCTTTTTTTTAAAAAAAGATCTGTTGATATGCTACGCTGCAGATGAAAGCGATAATAAATGTGAAGTAAGAAATGCATGTTATCGACCTCTTCACACCACAATATTCAGTTTCAAATTCTAATCATTGTTTTATACTTCAGAGAAAACCATTCTTATTTCCTTTTTACTTGTTAGGAGTCTATGTAACAAATTAAAGACAATCGTTGTCATAAGCTCATGATGTGCCAGATGAATGCATGCTGTGCACATTCAAATAATCGTTCTGTTCTGAACTATCCGCTTAATACTGTAAGCGCGTTGCAGATGCTGAAGCATCATTTTATACCAATGTTTTTTTTCTGGTATCTTCCTCCAACTCTGAGGGCAAATTCTACGTCCGACATGTGTGACTATTAATTATCGTATATTCTTAACAAAGTTTTCAAAAGCACGGGTATTAAGAAAATCACATTTTAACTGTGTATCTTAACCCCTTTTTATGAATTCTTGAATTGCTCCCCACCCCCTTACCAAATCATGAACCATGGACCTTGCTGCCGGTGGGGTGGCGTGCGTCACTCAGCGATAGAGATAGTGGTACCGTAGGTGCCGTCACAACGGAGGGTTATCTGGTGAGAGGCCAGGGAAACGTATAGTTCCTGAAGAGAGGCAGGAGCCTTTTCAGTAGTTGCAGGAGCAACAGTCTGGATGATTGACAGATGCGGTCTTGTAACACCAACCTAGACGGCACTGTTGTGCTGGTACTGTAAACATCTGAAAGCAAGTGGTAACTACAGCCGTAATTTTTACCGCGGGCATGCAGCTCTCCTTTATGGTCAAATGAGAATTGCGTCCTCATTTCGGATTTAAAATAGTCCTCCATTCTGATCTCCGGGAGGGGACTAGTAAGGAGGATGTCATTAGGAGAAACAAAACTGGCGTCTACGGATTGGAGGGTGGAATATTAAATCCCTTAATCGGGCAGGAAAATAAGAAATTTTAAAACGAGAATGTATAGGTTGAAGTAGATGTAGTAGGAATTAGTTAAGTTCGATTGCAGGAGGAATAGGACCTCTAGTCAGGTGAATAATGGATGAAAAATACAAAATCGGATAGGGGTAATGCAGGAGTGGGTCTAATAACGAATAAGAAGACAGGAATGAGGGTAAGCTACTATGAGCAGCATAGTCAATGCATTATCGTAGCCAGGATACACATGAGGCCTACGCCTACCACAGTAGTACAAATTTATATCCTAATTATTTCCGCAGATGATGAAGAGATTGAAGAAAGATATAATGAGGTAATAGAAGTTATTGAGATCGTTAAGGGAGCCGAAAATTTAATGGTCATAGGGTACTGGAATTCTATAGTAGGGAAAGGAAGAGAAGGAAAAATAGTAATGATTATGGACTCGGGGAAAAGAATGAAAGAAGAATCCGCCTGGTAGTATTTTGCACAGAGTATCGTTCAACAATCGCTAATACACAGTTTAAGAATCTAAAAGAAAATTGTATACATGGAAGAGACCTAAAGACACCGGAAGATTTCAGATTGATTATATACTGGTAAGACAGAGTTTAAGAACTGGATTTTAAATTATAAAACATATCCAGGACAGATGTGACCAATACTTATTAGTTGTGAACTGAAGATTAAAACAGAATAAATATCAAAAAGATAGGAAATTAAGGAGATTGGCTGTGGATAAGTTGAAAGAACCAGAGTTTACTGAGAATTAGAACACTGGGAATAAATAGAGTAGAAGACGGATGGGTAGCTTTAAGAGATGTAATAGTGAAGGCTGCAGAGGATCAAATAAGTACGAGAGCTATTCGAAAAGTGACCGCTTGGATGCGAAATGGAAACCATTGTGAAAATCCGATGAATATTTGCACAGATATGTTGGGCAGTGTTCCTAGTATGCCAGTCGATCGCGTCACGTCGCTCTTTGCAGTTCTGAGCGCACAGTGAGCACGTAAAGATGCTTAGGACAATAGTATCCCCCGCCAGGTACGAGGGCCTGGTGTAAGATTTAGCTTGTTGTCAAGCAGCTCACATAACATAATTGTCATGCGTTTCCTTCTGCGTGACAATTCTCGGCCACACTCTATAGGGGCCCTTAAGATGCTCCTGCAGCGTTTTCGATGGGAAGTGTTCATTCTCCCACAACACAGCCCGTAATTGCTCTCCCTGAGTTTCATCTTTGCTCACATGACAACGTCCTGGCACAGGCGACGAGCTGTAGACCAGAGCAGAGAGTTGGCAGGAAGCACAGTCGACTTGCTTCGATGACGAGGATATTAGAAAATGGAAACAATGCTACGACAAATGTCTAGATCGGAGTGGCGACCACGTAGAGAAGTAGCTGAAAGGTGTAGCTAGCTGTTGGAAATAAAACATTTTTGGTTTTCACAGTGGTTTACGTTTTGCGACCGGTCGGACCTTACTTTCCGAATAGGCCTCGTAAAAGGACAAGGCGTAATAAAAATCCTTGGATAACACAAGGGATATTTTATTTATGAAAGGAGAAAATATAAAATCGCAGTAAATGAAACAGGTGTAAGGGAATACAAACGTTAAAAAAATCAGATTGACAGGATGTGCAAAACGGCTAAACAGGAATGGCTTGAGGACAAATGTAAGTATTTAGAAACATATTTCATTAGGGGGAAGATAGATACCGCCTACAGAAGAATTAAAGAGGCTCTTCTGGAAAAGAGAAGAAGCTACATGAACATAAAGAGCTCAGATGGGAAACTAGTGCTAAACAAAGAAGGGGAAGCTGAAAGGTGGAAGGGGTGTGTAGGGGGGTCTGTAAATGGGAGACAAACTTGCACGCAATATTATAGAACAATAAGTTGACGTAGATGAAGATGAGATGGGAGATATGGATATTGCGAGAAGAATTTGACAGAGCTCTGAAACATCTAAGTCGAAACAAGACAACGGGAGAAGACTAAATTCCGTCAGAATTACTCATATTCTTGTGAGAGCCAGCCTGACAAACCTCTTCCATCTGGTGTGCAAGATGTATGAGAAAGCCGAAATACCTTCAGACTTCAAGAAGAATGTAATAATTCCAATTCCGAGTAGAGCAGTTGCCAACAGTTGTGAAAATTACCTATCAGTTTAATAAGTCGTGGTTGCAAAACAGTAGTACTAATTCTTTATAGAAGAATGAAAAACTGGTAGAAGCTGACCTCGGGGAAGATCAGTTTGGATTCTAGAAAAATGTAGGAACACTGACCCTACGACTCTTCTTAGGAAACAGGTTAAGGAAAGGCGAACCTACATAAATTGCATACGTAGACTTAAAGAAAGCTTTTGACAGTGACGACTGGAATTCTGTCTTTGAAATACTGGACGTAGCGGAGGTAAAATATAAGGAGCAAAATGCTATTAACAACTTGTACATAAATCACAAGACAGTTATAATAGTCGAGGGGTATGAAATTGAAGCAATGGTTGAGAAGGGACTGAGACAGGGCTTCCAGCAGGAGCGAGTTATTTACAGATACCTGTGTAGTCACTAGATTATTTTTGTAATTTCTTGCGTGTTCAAGTGGTTACTTGACACAACCTAATATTTTAAGAACAGTGTAGAGAAGAGTACCGCCATTGTTATTGACCTTTATATCGGGCCTCATATCGTACAGGCTTTTGTTTGTTTTGGTTAAGATAGCTTAGTGTCAGATAGATCGTCAGAGACAGAGCACCTTGTGTTCCTGCTGCTAATAAGGCGAGTACATCACTCGTTTGTTACATATTTTTTACGAGCTTCAAACCGACTGCAGCAATGGATAGGAGCTGTAATTGCTGTGTACAGAGACGAGCTGAGTTGGAGACCCTTCATTTACAGCTCCAGGCTGCGTTGGCTTCTGTCACACAGCTTGAGGCTGCAGTCAAGGGGTATCACTGTGGGGGGTCGGATGCGGGGATGGGAGGGATGTCGAGCACGTCCTACGTGTCCCCCTATCGGTCCACTGCTCTGGCCGCCGCAGGTACTGCCTGCATTGAGACTGACCCTTCACCAGTGGTCGAGTGGAAGACCATCCAAAAGTCTGGCAGCGAAAATCTTTCCAAGGGGACGATCGTAGGGCCTCCCCGGTTCGTTTTACGAACAGGTTTCGGGCGTTATCTGTGGCTGACGATGTCCCTAAGCTGGATGCAGTCGTCCACCCTGTTCCAAGGGAAGCTTCTCGCCCCGCACGGTCTTCGCATTCACAAAGTGAAGGTTTGCTGATAGTTTGGAACTCCAACGTTAGGCGCATACTGGAGCACCTTAGGAACATGGCTACCAAGGACGGGAAGGAAACCAGTGTGCACTACGTGTGCGTAAGGGGTGGGAGTCATTTCAGTTGTGGGAAGGGTACTGTGGATGCCATGAAGAGTATAGGGTGCAGCCAACAGCAGGTGGTGACTCATATTGGTACCAAGGACGTGTGTCGCTTTGGATTGGAGGAGATTCTTTCTGGTTTCAGGCGGCTAGCGGAAATGACAAAGACTGCCAGTGTTGCTTCCGAAATTAAGGCGGAACTCACCAACTTCAGCATTGTCGATAGTACCGACTACGGTCCTTTGGTGCAGAGACGAGTGGAGGGTCAGAATCAGAGGCTCAGGCGGTTATTTGATCGTGTAGGCTGCAGATTTCTTGACTTCCTCCATCGGGTCATGGGTTTCCAGGTTTTGCTTAATAGGTCAGGAGTCCACTACACCCAGAAAGCGGCTACACGCGCAGCAGGGGCTGTGTGGAAGGGACTGGGCGGTCTTTTAGGTTAGAGGAACTCAGGGACCTACAGAAAGGGCGTCCATCGAAAAGGGGCAGGTGAAACACAGCAGGGCACTTGTAGAAGCGATCGATATTGTAGTTGTAAATTGTCGTAGCTGTGTTGGGAAAGAAAGAAAGCACTGAAGCTCAAATAGGTATAGTTACAGATAGCTGGCTAAGACTGGAGATAAGTTCAGCGTAAATTATTTCAAACGATCTAACAGTGTTCTGAAAGGATAGATTAAATACAGTTGGTAGCTTTTGTATTTATTGCTGTCGGAAGTATTTTGCCTTTTAGGGAAATTGAAGTAGACAGTTCCTGCGAAATAGTGTGGGTAGAGGTTGTACCTGTCACTCGTACTAAACTATTAATTGGATCGTTATGCCGACCCCCGACTCAGAAGATATAATTGCCGAACAGTTCAAAAACATTTGAGTCTCATTTCAAACACGTACCCCACCCATACAATTATAGTCGGTGGTGACTTCAGTCTATCTTCTATATGCTGGAAAAATTACACGTTTAAAGCCGGCGGCAGGCATAAAACGTCATCCGAAATTTTACTGAATACTTTCTCAGAAAATTATTTTGAACTATTAGTTCATGAGCCCACTCGAAGAGTAAATGGTTGCGAAAGCATACTTGCTCTCTTAGCAACAAATAATCCTTGACAAATAGAGTATCGTGACGAATAGACGGATTAGCAACCACAAGGCAGTTCCTGCGAGGCTGAATACCGCAACACCTACAACCATAAAAAAGAAACGCAACGTATATTTATTTGATAAAAGCTGACAAAAATGCCCTTAAAGCCTTTTTAAGAGACAGTCTTCACTCCTTCCGATCTGTTGGTGTAAGCGTAGAAAAGTTGTGGAATGATTTCAGAGAGATAGTACAGACAGCAATTGAGAGATACATAGCACATAAATTAATAAGTGATGGTTCTGATGCCCCATGGTACACAAAACGGGTCAGATCGCTGTTGCAGAAGCAGCGGAAGAAGCTTGTAGATTTAAAAGAACGCAAAATCCCCACGACTGGAAAAGTTTTGCAGAATATAGCGCGTACTTCAATGCGAAATTCTGTTAATAATATCCATAACGAAATTCTGTCTCGAAATCCGACAGAAAACCCAAAGAGATTTTGGTCATACATAAAGCACAACAGTGACAAGACGCAATCAATACCTTCACCATAACAACGGTGAAATCCCTAATGACAGAGCCAATAAAAATGGAAATGAGCGTATGGCATCGTTGGCCGGGAGGCCTCATCGGGGGAAGTTCGCCCGCCGTGTGCAAGTCTTATTTCGTTCGACGCCACATAAGGCGACTTGCGCGCCGGTGATGAGGATGAAATGATAATGAGGGCAACACAACACCCAATCCACGAGCGGAGAAAACCTCCAACCCGGCCGGGAATCGAACCCGGGACCGCTTTCATGGGAGACAAGCACGTTACCACCCACCCTAAGCAGGTGGATGAGAATGCCACTAAAGCAGACTTATTGAACACGATTTTCCGAAACTCCTTCACCAAAGAAGACGAAGTAAATATTTCTGAATTACAATCAAGAACAACAGCCAAGATGGGAAATATAGAAGCGAATATCATCGGTGTAACGAAGCAACTTAAATCACTTATTAAAGCCAAGGCCTCCGGTGCAGATGATACACCAGTCCGGTTCCTCTCAGAGTATGCTGATACAATAGCTCCATATTTAGCAACAACCGCTTGCTCACAGAGAGAAACGTACCTAAAGACTGGAAAATTCCTCCGATCACACCAGTACCCAGAAAGGGAAGGGGAAAGGGAATTACAGGCCCATATCATTAACGTCGATTTGCAGTAGGGTTTTGGAACATAACTGAATTTGAACACTATGAAGCACCTCGAAAAAGAAAACCGATTTATTGACACATAGGCATCACCGATTCAGAAAATATCGTTCTTGCGAAACACAGCTAGTTCTCTAAACGCATCAAGTAATGAATGCTATCGACAGGGGATGTCAAATTGATTCCCTATTTTTAGATTTCCAGAAGGCTCACAATCGTCTTATAACCAAACTGCGTACCTATGGAATATCGTCTCAGTTGTGCTACTGGATTCGTAATTTCCTGTCAGAAAGGTCACAGTTCATAGTAATAGACGGAAAGTCATGGAGTAAAACACAAGTACTATCCGGCGTTCTCCAAGGAAGTATTACAGGCGAATTAAATAAGATATCTCTATTGTACGAAAAGTGGCAGTTGACCATGAATAAAGAAAAGTGCGAAGTTATTCACATGAGTACTAAAAGAAATACGCTAAATTTCGATTACCCGATAAGTCAGACAAATCTGAAGGCTGTAAATTCAACCAAATAGTTAGGAATTACAATTACAAATAACCTAAATTGGAACGATCACATAGATAATGTTGTGAGTAGAGCAAACCAAAGACTGCGATTCATTGGCAGAATACTTAGAAGGAGCAACAGATCTACTAAAAAGACTGCATACACCAAGTTTGTCCGCCTTATTTTGGAGTGTTGCCGTGCGGTTTGGGATACGCATGATGTGGGACCGACGGATTACATCGAAAGTACAAAGAAGGGAAGCTCGTTTTGTATTATAGCGAAATAGGGGACATAGTGCCACTGACATGATACGTGAATTGGAGTGGCAATCATTAAAAGAAAAGCGTTTTTCGTTGCGACGGGATCTCCTCATGAAATTTCAATCACAAATTATCTCCTCCGATAGCGAAAATATTCTGTTGGCACCCACCTACTTACGGAGAAATGATCATCACGATGAAATAAGAGAAACCAGGGCTCGCGCAGAAAGAATTGAGTGCTCGTTTTTCTCGCGCGCTGTTCGAGAGTGGAACGGTAGAGAGACAGCTTGAAGGTGGTTTATTGCCCCTCTGCCAGGCATTTATTGTGAATAGCAGAGTAATCACGTAGATGTATATGTGGATTTAGCCTGTCCCAGTTGTTATTAAATCTGTACGTTGAACAAGCAGTGAAGGAAACGTAATACAAACTTGGAGTAAGAATTAAAGTTCAGGGAAAAGAAATAGAAACCATAAGGTTTACCGATGACATTGTAATTTGGTCAAAGACCTCAAAGGACTTGGAAAAGCTGTTGAAAGGAATGGATAATGTCTTGAAAGGAAGATATAAGATGAAATCAACTAAAGCAAGACAACGTTAATGGAATACAGTCGGATTAAGTAATATGATGCTAAGGGTATTATATTAAGAAACAAGACAGATAAAGTAGTTGACGAGTTTTGGTATTTGGGCAACAAAATAACTGATAATGGCCAAAGTAGAGAGAGTCTAAATTGTAGGTTGGTAATGGCAAGAAAAGAGTTTATGACGAAGGGAAATTAGTTAACATCGATTACAGACTTAAGTTCGAGGAAGGCTTTTTTGAAAGTATTTGTATGGAGTGTAGCCATATATGGAAGGCAAACATGGACGATAAACAGTTTATACAAGAATAGAATACAACGTTTTGGAATATGGTGCTACAGAAGAATGCTTAAGATTAGAGTTATAGAATAGGTAACCAGTCAGGTGCTGAATAGAATATGGGAGAAATTTCTGGCACAACCTAAGTAGAGGAAGGGATCGGTTGATAGCGCACATTCTAAGACCTCACGTGATCAACAGTTTAGTACCGCAGGAAAGCGGGGGGGGGGGGAGGGGGGTAAAAATTGATTGCAAAAGGAGACCAAGAGACGAATACAGTAAGCAGATTCGGAAGGATGTAGGCTGCATTAGATATTGGATGGTGAAGATTCTCTCACAGGATAGAGTAGCATGGAGAGTTGCATCAAACCAGCCTTCGGACTGAAGACCACAACAACAACAACATAAATTCCTCTTAGAAACAAGTATTTTAATCTGTCCAGAATATGACGTAACATGACAAACATATTAATACTCAAAGATGTCATAAATGGTCGCAAAAAGGCTTGAAGTAAGATTGAAATTGAACATCTCGTGGGTGACATGATTATTAGAGACGGAATATATCCTAGCTTGTGACTGGCATTCACGTGAATTAATTTGAGGGTAACCAGTGAAAACTTCAATTTCATATAGTCGTACGAAAGCTTAAGCTTCGGTCAGCCGAGATGCCTACCTGACTGTTACAACCACTTCGCTGAAAAACTCAATGCAAGTCACCTTAAACGGAAATACAAACGGAAAAGTGTTTCAGCTAATACAATCAATCAACAAACAATGGAAAAAGAGATACCTGTCATTGCACTAAGTTTCTGAAAAAAGCAAGTGTTATTTTCTTTATAGAATAGTCCCACTAAGATTAACGTGGTGAGAGGGAGAGATAGAGGGTGTCGCCTAACCACACTAAAACAATCAGGAATCTGTGAAAATGTTAGTCGATACTAGGCAGGGCCAGAATGTGCGCGACAGCGAGGCCGAGGGCGCCGTGTTAGCTCCGATCGATCCATTAACGGGTGTCTCGGGAGAGGATAGATACAATCTGATTACTAACACACTGCGGCTACTTAATGTCCAATGAGCTAGTTACGCGGCACCGATCCTAATCTATGGCAAAGGATGCATGGTGCTCCAGATATCGACTACTCTTATCTTGTCTGCCATTACATTGATTTCCCCGTAGTATCTTGGACGTAATTCTCATCTGTACTGGTATGCAATGCGTAACATGTCTGTCTGAACATGTAGAATTCATAGCGGCTTTCATGCTTTCACAAAATGCCATTCACAGCCAGAAAACCACTGGATTGCTCTGTAGCATCAAATGTGATAACACTCCTCACTTCTTTATATACTTTGTTTGCAATTGCAGTACGTGCTAAACAACAACAAAATTTATTAATGTGTCTTCATCATGTAGCTACGTTTCTACACGTAAGTTTACGATTCCGTTTTAACACTGGTCGAAACTAATCTTAACAGCTACAATGAAAAGTAATGCCTACATAGTGTTAATGTTCAATAAATTCCTCAATGAAAGTAAATAGGAGTTAGAGGTTCTATGGGTGACAATAAATTGCATTGAGTTCGCTCGCTCCTTTAGTGGCAATACGTTCATTTAGCACTTAAACAGTAATGTCTGATCATCATTGATTTAGTCGTAAATAGAGGAACTAAAGCATTTCTCCTTATGTTTATGACAAATAATAAATTCGTAAAAACTATACACACAGATGCAGGAGATTTGGAATTACTGTTTCAATGATTTTCTGTTGAGAGTAGTCTTTACATTTCAGTCGTCCGTTATGTACGATGTGTACATGTATGCAAATCGCGTTCACGACAAATATACCTCCATCAGATTATCTGATTGTTGCAAAGGGAAATATGCAATTCACTGCTAAGAGAAAATTTCATTCTTTAACAATGTGTCTCACATCATTTTGTATTGTCTAGGAGACTAAATTTCCATTATGATTATCGAACACTGCTGAAAAATTTAGTATGCAACATATCGATGACTCATTGTTTTCCAATTTCGTCGTTTATACAACAGGGGGCAGTTTTTCTCCAAATTTTAGTGCATGCATCTCTTTATTAGAACTAGCCAAAGATTCGTTTATACAACAGGGGGCAGTTTTTCTCCAAATTTGAGTGCATGCATCTCTTTATTAGAACTAGCCAAAGGTTCTGTAATGGGTGGCTAGCTTACCCATACTTAAAAGAGTATCTGAAGATATTGAAGTATTAGGTAAAGATTTGAGTAGTCCTTGTATAAATTTTCGATTGGCGGACACACACCTCGTCGATGTTAAGGTCACTCGGAGCGATGCACTCGTCTAGCTTAATGAAAACGTTAGTGGCCCATTTTCCTAAGCCAATGGGTATTTGGGCAATTTCTTGCACTAGTGTGTACAAAATCAGAAGAATACTAAATGTACTTACTAAAACTGAAGGTGATGTTCCAGGAAAGAGAATTCTTCTTTGGAACTTACAGAGTTAAACAGCAGGGAGTTTATTTTGACTTCGGGAAAGAAGCACCATAAACCAATTCTTCATAAGTAAAAGTAATTGTCTCAAGCCTTCCCGAGTCTCACAAAATCAACGTGTAAGTCTTATGAGGCACAAAATTTAGATTTATTACCTCTAGTACAGTTCAAATACGATTTGATGACGAATGAGATGTAAAATATTGTCGCTGCACCTGCAGATATTGTCACTACTTTAAAACACGTGCCTTCAATAAATCAAAGCCTGTATATTATACAGGGCGATTTTTTCCACCATGTACAAATTCTAGGGACTGATCGATGAGAGGATACGGAACAAAAAGGTCTACTGAACTTATGTACGGAAATGTATGGTTTCCATGTTAGAGACCATTTACTCAGTCATAAATTGTTACAGAGACTGCGGTCTAACACGCCCTGTACCATGCACCCACAGTTAAAGTATGTGTAGAAAATGATTTCCATGTGCGTCAACAGATTCTCTCCCACATGTTCAGATCGGCCAGGCTGCATCCGAACAGTGTCAAAGGCAGCAGGAATACGGTGCTCCAGTGTCTCGACATCTGTAATGGGCTCTGCATACTCGGTACTTTTGAGATGGCCCCATAACCAGGAATCGCAAGGGGTAAGATCCGATGGACGAGCAGGCCATGCAACTGGACACCCCTTCCTATCCATCGACCAGGAAACACACGATTGAGATGGTCCCGGACGTTAACGGCGAAGTGGGCTGGAACACCATCATGTAGCAGGCATATAATCCCTCGAATCATCAATGGCACTTCTTTCAGCAGGGGAGGCAAAGTCACCCGCAAGAAACGCCGATAGATCCCGCCCGTTAGGCGACATGGAAGGAAGGTAGGTTCCAAAGTACGGTCGCCAATTATCCTGGCCCACACCTTCCGGCTGCACCGATGCTGATGATTCGCTGTCACCATACCATGGGGGTTCTGACTTCTAAATCCCAAGACGAGCGTCATGAAAGTTGAAGGTACCACTCCACGTAAAGGGGCCCCATCTGTGTGTAGGATGCATGACACAAATCCCGGAATTGTGGTTGCCTGGTAAAGAAACCAGTGGCAAAACTGGTCCCGATGTGGAAAGTCTGTCGCTAGTAAGCCTTACACACGCTATAAGTGATAAGGAGAGTAACAATTGTCATGAGAATGTTTGACACGGGCGTCTGGCTTAGCCTGTACTGGCGGGCCAAGTGCCTGGTACTGACATGGCGGTCGCCTTCCACAGCGATAATCACATTTCCCTTCAAGTTTGGTGTCCGAACACTTAGGGTACGTCCTTCATGATTTCATGCTTTTTTAAACAAGCCTGGCTCAGATAAATGGCGAAGCACTGCTGCAAACGTTGAATGCTGTTGTTGTTGTCGGCAGGGATAGGTCTCCTGACATACCATTGCTGCCCGCCACCCGTTTCCATTTGCCTTTCTGGAAGTTAACACCACGTCGCCAACCTCAATTCGAATACGGAACCAATTTGTACAACGATTTATCATATCCATTACAAGGTGAGTCAGCAAGACAAGTGAGTCAGACACAACATTACCGGTTACTACGGCAGGAGAGGGCGCTAGGGCCTCACGTATGAGGAACAGTACCACCCTCTAGGAGGCAACCTTGCATGCTGTAGCTGTGGTTGCATGGTACAGCGGGTATTATGCCGCAGCTACTGTAACAAAGTATGATTGAATAAATAGTATCCAGCATGGAAACCATGCATTTCCTGACGTAAGTTCATTACACATATTTGTTCGGTATCCTCTCATCGATCAATCCCTAGGGTTTGTACACGGTGGAAAAAATCACCCTGTAGAGTTTCAGAAATTTTCCAAGGCTCTATTTTGTCACCAGCTGACGTGTACTCAAAATAGTCATGGTAGTAACATATGTTCTCAGATTTGTGAACGTACTATCATATACAATGACGACTATTACGTAGTAAGTGTGATTTCCTACTAATACTCACTTCAGAAAGCCATCTGCCATTCGTTTGTGCTTTCGTAACGGGATGAACAGTTGACACAGCAAATGGTCTACGTCAGAGATGCACAGCCCGTGGTCCACGGACCTCATACGGTCCGGTAATGATCCAGCAGGATAATTTTTATGAAACAACTCAGTAAAACGTCTTTTTTTCTTTTTCTTCTTTTTCAGCCCTTATGTAGACCCCATATTGTCCAAAGTATACCTACTTTTATTTCTTTGTAGCCAGAGTATTCGAACATACTCCTAATGTTGAGTCATAGCTTAGATCCTCTATTAATTCGGGCCACTTTCGTTCAGATTATTGTGTCATGTGCTCTCTTTTTCTGCTGTAAATGGTAAGCTGTCTTGAGGAAACCTGATTTAATTTCGTCTTCACAGTAGCTTCAGAATTTTAGGGTCAGATAATGTGAAATCTCTCTAGTCAGCACATGGGAAAACATCAATCGGTGTTGCATTAGAGACGGCGTCAGCCAAATTATGATTGTTCTAGGAAACAAAAGTTTTGCGGCCATTGTTGTAGGTTTTGTGTAGGCTCTCAGTCAAGTTCACTAGGTCCAAAACAGTGTTTCTGCAAAAACATTGCCTTGACACTGGTCATCCTATGGAATACCACAACACGGAGATTCTGGCTTGCACGTCCAACTATTGGGACAGTGTTACAAAGGAAGCTGTTGAAATCCAACTATCAAGCAACCTTATAAACAGAGATGTTGGATTTTGTTTAAATGCTGCTTGGAATCCGCCTCTGTCTCTCAAAATAAACAGGAGGACAGAATTAGTGCTACCTCACCTGTTGATTAAAAGTCACTATCCATATTTCTGATGTTGGTTATCTTTGGTTGTGTGTTGACTCTGCAGTTACTTGTTCTGTGGTTGGCATCTTCCTCGTTTCTCCTCTGTGAACCGAGGTATTAAATTCCCTTGCCCATTGCTTCCTCCCTGCATTTGTGCCTTGAGAATGGCAGGGTGTGTCGAAATACCTGCGGTGCTCGACGACTTCACCCGGCACCAAACCCTTAAGTTATTTAAATATCTCTAACGTTGCTTTACGACAACTGAAAAGTTATTTATGTTACCTATCTTCTACTCTGTTACACTGACCATCTTCGATTCTAACAGTCTTTTGAAAGAAAAAATGAAAATTGTCGAAGTAATGAATAATGAGGCAGCACCATCCGATGAAAAATAAATAATGATTCAAGTAGGAACCGATGAAAACGCGGCTACCGGCAATAACAGGATGGAACATATTATTTCGAGTAAAGTAATATTATTTTTAGCGTATTTGACCAACTCCAGTATCCATCGAACTATAGCCATAAGATTCCTGAGCCTAAAATGAAAATTTATCAAGGAATAAATATTTTTAAATGAAAATCTCGTTTCCAAATAATATTTGCTGCATAAACTTCGTACGCAGTAGCTTCCTATAGTGTATTATAAGTGATAGTACAGTAGTACTAATAGGTTAGCAGAAAGTAATGAAAGTTATTCACTAATTAGATACTTCGCTACAGTACTTATTGGGATAAAAATTAAATAATGTTTTATGCGAATTTTCGGTTTATTTTGAAAACATAGTGTCCAAAGACACCCCTTCCCATATTGAGCCGAAGTTTCATACAACTCAGTTATTTATTTATTGTTCATTGGAATCAAATTGACGGGTAGCACAAAATTATTTGAAAGATTTTCCCCCCATCATAGGCAACCAAGGGGGAGGAATCTCCTTCATATCAGAATACACCGGCACCTACGTTACGACGGATGATACTGCATTCATCAATTTTGGTGCCAGGTCTTCGTTTTCGACCCTCTCCGTTGCTATGTGTTTCCTTCTAGGCGTTATGTGGTCGACTGAGCCTCCCACCCGCAATAACGAAGGTACAGGCCATCAGTTTGTTTTTAAAACGGCCCAAAAAGTACTTAGGAATTTCTGTGCAGTTTTCTTCAACAAATCTGGGAACCATCCTACATAAAGCACACATTCATGTAAAATCAACTGAAGAGTATCTCCTGACAAACCTTATACCGTCAGCTATTTTGTAAGCATTTGATTACCGATCGACCAGTGCCACATCGTGCATTTTGTCGATGTTTTCGTCTGTGACTACAGTTTATGACGCCCTTCTTACATAGCACCTTGGAGAGAAGTATGACCATAACTGTATTCAGCCGCTCACTTGGTAACTGTTGAAAATGAAGGAGAGGACATCCTGTTACTCCAAACCAATATTGAAAGAATTACCAGTTTATCAACTGGAAAGGGTCACACATAAACCTCTGTTTAAAAATCTGTATCAGTCAAACTGTTCCTTGCATAACATTGTAGCCGGCTTACCATACTGTGCTTTACGTGCTAATACAACAACAACAAATTTTTATTAACAGCTCCGCTGCCTCTGTGCCATACTGAAAACGGTTCACCTTGCCTCTGTAATTTGTTCAGAGGGAGGAAATTCTTGATGAACCACATAGTCTGACATTTTAGCACTGGGGTTTCAGTCTTATACTCTAAATAGTCATTATTAATTGAAACATTTAAAATAATGGATTCTGTCCCTTTGGCTTCAGGCAGTCTCAATAAGTGTTTCTATTGTACCTTTCCATCTGCAGCACATACTGATTCACTAGCAAACCATCTGCTACCTCCCAAACAGGCATGCTAAAATTAGTCACGCCGTCTCTTAACTCTACCAATTACCCATTACCAGATAGAACAGTTAAAATGAATGCATGACATTGATTTTGCCACCTACTTTCTGTATTAGATATTGTGAAAACGAAGTACAAAGCACTACGTGTAAAAAGAGAAAGACGGGTCAAGGAAAATCACCTGCAGCGCAGCCAAAGTTCTCGCATAGTTGAGCTCTATATGAACTAAGATGACAAAGTGAATCCACCACATGAAACTAGGTGCAAGAAAAGAAAATGTCAGACTGAGGTTGGTTTGTTTCATCCAAGTTAAGTGTAGTTCGCTCAAAAAGGAGGTTGAGAACAAAAAGCTCGTTCGAAAGACTGTTATGCACAACTCGGTAGTTTGAGAGTCTTAGCGGTCGGATCAGTAGACAATATAGACACAATCTTCTACATCTAAATCTACATACATACTCAGCAACCCATAGTACTTTGCGTGGCGGAGGGTACTCTTTGCCGCAACTAAATGGTCCCAATGGCTCTAAGCACTATGGGACTTAACATCTTAGGTCATCAGTCCCATAGACCTAGAATTACTTAAACCTAACTAACCTAAGGGCATCACACACATCCAGGATTCGAACCTGCGACAGTATCAGCAGCGCTGTTCCGGACTCAAGCGCCTAGAACCGCTCGGCCATAAAGACCGGCTTGCCGCCACTAGTCGTTACCTATCCTCATTCCATTCGCAGATACAGCGAAGGAAAAACGACGATCTATATGCCGCCGTATGAGCCCTAATTTCTCGTATCCTACCTTCGTAGTCCCTATGCGAAATGTGTATTGTCGGCTGCAGAATAGTTCTGCAGACTTCTTCAAATGCCGGTTCTCTAAACTTTTTCAGGAGTTTCGTTGTAATGAATGTCTTCTTCCCTCTAAGGATTCCCACTTGAGCTCTCGAAGTTTATTCGCAACACTTGCACGCTAAACCAACATACTGGTAACAAATCTAGCAGCTCATGTCTGAGTTGCTTCTGTTTTCTCCTTCAATTCGACCTGATGCGGACCAAAGACTCGAGCAGTACTCAAGAACATGTCGCACTAGCGTCCTCTATACCGTCTCCTTTACAGATGAATCACACTTTCCCAGAATTTTCTTAATAAACCGAAGTCGACCACTCACCTTCCCTGTCACAGTTCCCACATACTCGTCCCACTTCTTACCTCTTCGCAACGTTGCAGGAAGATAATTTAAACAACCTGACTGTTTCAAGGAGGATACTACTAACGCTAGCCGTCCGAAGTGGCCGAGCGGTTCTAGGCGCTACAGTCTGGAAGCTCGCGACCGCTACGGTCGCTGGTTAGAATCCTGCCTCGGGCATGGATGTGTGTGATGTCCTTAGGTTAGTTACGTTTGAGTAGTTCTAAGTTCTAGGGGACTGATGACCTCAGCAGTTAAGTCACATAGTGCTCAGAGTAATTTGAACCATTTTGAACTACTAACGCTGTATCCGAACATTATGGGTTTGTTTTTCCTACGTAACTACATTAACTTACATTATACTACATTAACAGCCACTTCCTATTAATCACAAAAGTATAAATATTGTCTAGGTCACCTTGTAAAACGCTACACTCACTTATCTTCGACACTTTCCTGTACACTAATAGCATCGTCAGCGAACAACCGCAGATTGCTGCCTACATTGTTTGCCATATCATTCATCTATACATAATACAGCAACGGGACTATCACACGTCCATGGTTCCATGGGGCACTTGTGATGTTAACTCTGTCTCCGGTAAACACTCGCCATCGAGGACCACATACTGAGTTCTGTTACTTAAGAAGTCTCATGAAATGTGTAGTTTTTATCATACATTTTGGTTTTAATAACAGGGAGTATTACAGAAAAGTATAGTGTCGTGATAGTAATACAATATCTCAGGGTCTTTCTTCGTTACTGAGCAGTTCGTACATGCAATTAGTCTTTAAGATCTGAAACATCCCCTCTGAATGTAAAGAATGACTGTGCTAGTAAAACTTCTACGTTCCATGAATTTTAATCTCCAGAGTGAAACTTAACATAATGAGACTGTTTTCTCTTTACTTATTCTGATCGTTTCTAAACTGACACACAATATTTTAGCGCAACGCAACCTGACTTTTAATAATCCCTACAAAAGAATAGCCCTGACTAACAATAATCTATACCTTTCATAAATCACTTACCTCACACAAATCTTCGTTACTCCAACTACTGCACTACAGTGAGAGCTAATACTGAAAGATAAATAAAAGATTCTGACTACTGAAGGCACCAGCTACTGATAGGCATATAGTTACCAAATGAAAGATTTTGGTAGAAAACAAACAATGTACACTCCAGGAAATGGAAAAAAGAACACATTGACACCGGTGTGTCAGACCCACCATACTTACTCCGGACACTGCGAGAGGGCTGTACAAGCAATGATCACACGCACGGCACAGCGGACACACCAGAAACCGCGGTGTTGGTCGTCGAATGGCGCTGGCTGCGCAGCATTTGTGCACCGCCGCCGTCAGTGTCAGCCAGTTTGCCGTGGCATACGGAGCTCCATCGCAGTCTTTAACACTGGTAGCATGCCGCGACAGCGTGGACGTGAACCGTATGTGCAGTTGACGGACTTTGAGCGAGGGCGTATAGTGGGCATGCGGGAGGCCAGGTGGACGTACCGCCGAATTGCAGCCCGCCTCCAGTGGTGTCGCGACAGGCGTGAATGGAGGGACGAATGGAGACGTGTCGTCTTCAGCGATGAGAGTCGCTTCTTCCTTGGTGCCAATGATGGTCGTATGCGTGTTTGGCGTAGTGCAGGTGAGCGCCACAATCAGGACTGCATACGACCGAGGCACACAGGGCCAACACCCGGCATCATGGTGTGGGGAGCGATCTCCTACACTGGCCGTACACCACTGGTGATCGTCGAGGGGACACTGAATAGTGCACGGTACATCCAAACCGTCATCGAACCCATCGTTCTACCATTCCTAGACCGGCAAGGGAACTTGCTGTTCCAACAGGACAATGCACGTCCGCATGTATCCCGTGCCACCCAACGTGCTGTAGAAGGTGTAAGTCAACTACCCTGGCCAGCAAGATCTCCGGATCTGTCCCCCATTGAGCATGTTTGGGACTGGATGAAGCGTCGTCTCACGCGGTCTGCACGTCCAGCACGAACGCTGGTCCAACTGAGGCGCCAGGTGGAAATGGCATGGCAAGCCGTTCCACAGGACTACATCCAGCATCTCAACGATCGTCTCCATGGGAGAATAGCAGCCTGCATTGCTGCGAAAGTTGGATATACACTGTACTAGTGCCGACATTGTGCATGCTCTGTTGCCTGTGTCTATGTGCCTGTGGTTCTGTCAGTGTGATCATGTGATGTATCTGACCCCAGGAATGTGTCAATAAAGTTTCTCCTTCCTGGGACAATGAATTCACGGTGTTCTTATTTCAATTTCCAGGAGTGTATTTACCTTAATATCTAACAAATTTCCTTTTTCTGACAGACACACGTCCAGGTCGTCTGCTCGTATTTACATCTCAGAAACCAGGAATCTCTCTCCTCACATCCACCACTGCTGGCGGCTCACCTCCAACTGCCCAACGCTACGGGTTGTTCACATCCAACTGCCCGCACTTCACCGGCGAATAACTTCCAACGAGTCCAAACAGCCACAGACTGCATATAGCGCAGTCAGCGATATTAATAGAGAGCGCTACATGGCGTTAACAACATAAAAACCTAAACAGCTATCTTACATAGCCCCCATGCTCCACATAAAACGCTTTACAAATTGTTTTGGGCAGTGGCCAGTATTGATGTGATAAGATTTTTCATATTAACAATAACAAATAGATCAGATACACACACTTATTGATGCACTGTTGCTCAAAAGCAAAAATTGTCCTCACAGTCCATAAAGGCAGTCCTGCTCATTCATCACAGTAGAAATTATAGTTTTATGCACAAATTTTGAGCAGTAAAAGAAAATGCACACGGAAGCAGGGGATTTCCATGTGGTCTTGAAGAAGTAGAGTTGTCTTTCCAACGGAAAGATAGTGTTGGCTCTTGACATGCAGTCAGGTTATGGGCAACAACAGAGGAAACCCACAGCCGTGTCAGTCAAAGTTTTGAAGAATATAGGCAGGTCATCACAGAGCAGACCTACAGTATTCCTTGTACAGATAATGGTATTAGTGGGCCACTACAGGTGCAGAGCAACTGTAGTCCATGTAGAAATGGCCAGCTGCCATCCGTTGAGACTGTGCAGATGCACAATCACTATCGAAGAGTGTGGCAAATAATATAGCGAGTAAATGAAGCACCTCTAGCGCACTCAAAAAATATATTTGAAATGTCCTTAAAACCAACAATGCTGTAAACAAGTCCCTTGGTGAATTATCAACACACGTGCGAGCACTAACAGTCCTTTTTTTAACTTCTCACATATTGTGCATATACTACGTCAAACAGAAATGTGTGCAGTGAAATGAAAGCCTACCATTTACTTATTTTGAAGAACTGGTGCCAATTACAATTTTATAATGTGAGAATGCAATTACAAAGGAACAAAAAGCATCATTAAGATACATAATGATAACTTTAGTAGCAATCCATGCGTTACAAAGGAATAGAAATAATCATATACATAAGTATTATAGGAATTGTGACATAAGTAAATAAATGAAAAAAATGAAAATATTAATTAGAACATCTGATTGATACGTGAGCTTAAAAAGAACGCATAACAGGATAAGTAATATCTAAAAAAATTTCCAAAGTAAAGAACAGGTTATATTTGAAGATAACAGTACTTCTCATCAGAGTAAATGCAGCTTATTACTACAAAAATTCTCTTGTCAGATAAACACATAAACACAGGAAGAACACAGACACACAAGGGTACACATAAACACATAGCAGAATCACACAAAAGGAAAGGATACGGTTTGTGTTCAGTATAATATTTGGTACTGCAGTATTTATCGTATTTCATTTTATTAAGCAAAACTTTCTTTGGGTCTCAGAGATATCCATTAGTTCATCATTATTCCCAAAACGACGTTTCTGCACATGCTTTCTGTATTAGTATTTTCACATATTCCTTACCACCTTATTTGTTTTCAAGAAAATCCTACCTAACACTTTTGTCCCAAAACTCAACTTGTCTATTCATATCCTCTTCCAAAATAGCTGTTTGTCATTTCAGAATACTCATTTTGGACCAAATCTTTTTCATATAACTTCTCAATGCATTCTTCCCCTATTCTTCATAGTTAGTTTCTTATGCAGTGCCCCCTTCTTAAGCTACCTTAAATCTACTGATCTCAGATACATAAACTAAGGGACGAGGCAATGCAGCAGCATGAGCATTAACACAAACAAGTACAAGAAAAAAAATGCAAAGTGGAAAGTAAGCAGCAATAAATGTAAATTAGCAAAGCAAATGCAACATTACAACTAATATGAGCCAATGTGCAGCAACAAGAAAAATAAATCAGTAGTAAAACTGGCTTAGCAGAGTAATACAAAGTGAAATTTAGTAGGACAATGCCTGACAAACAGCAGCAGGAAAAGCAATAAACTATACCTAAACATGACAAGCTCAAGCAGAAAAAATATTACAGTAAAAATAACAATGCAGACTTAATAACTTACTCTTCCAAACAAGTTACCAAGTTGTCGAAAAAAATATGTATGCAATTCCTGTGAAAGGGAATGTCTATTTACATCCTAATGTCTATATCAGTTCTCCTTCCTGTACTAGATCATAAAATTATTATATAATGGATCTGTAAACAGAAAATATTTACATTAGTACATCTATAATTTTTCTTTATTTTAACCAACGCTGCAACGCAGCTAGAAACTAGATATCAAACAAAACAGGCAAATATATACAAGGAAACGCATAAAGATGCCATTCACAAGTCATATGGCATATCATAAGGCAGTAAAAAAAATCTCTCAACTAGAAAGACAGTAACCACAGTCAGGTGTATAGAGGTAAAATATTTCTCATCATTTTATAGGCATTTCAGTAAATATCAGAAATCACAAGCTCCAAAGTGTTATCATGTGTTTTCAAGCATGGGCGTGTCGTGTTTGCGATGGTTTCTACAAAGAAATGTCTATAGTGAGGTTAATGGGCTCTTTTTTCTACACCTGTGCCTTTGAAACTCATACACTAATGGTTTTTTTTTTCAGGCGACTGTCGTGCAGCCGGGCTCCTACAGTTCACCACGTCATGGTCGCTTACCTTCTTTACCGAAATATTTATGACAGCAGTTTCAGCTACAGTGACAGACTCATATAAATAAAAAAGTTTCAAAGGTTGAAAATTTACGTTAGAAGTGTGTAGAAACAACATCTCATATATAACAGTGTCAAAAAAATTTCTATCACCATTGTGGTACTCTCATTCACGCACGCACTCACCCTTCATAATGATCACAACCACACCTCGACGTCACGGTACACAATGTCGTCACACTAATAAAATCATAACACCCTAATCAAATCTCAAAAACGTCGTAGCTTTCTTCAGTAATTTCAAAGTCTCTAAAAATGCTCTCGTAGTATCACAGTGGTTTCTCAAGTAAATATGAATAGTTCCCAAAATGCAGACAAAATACAATTTCATATGTGTGAAGTTATCCACCTGTGTAATTACGTAAACATGTGTCGGTGACGTGTTAAAAAAATATTTGTCTCTCAGTTAAATAATTAAATAGCTGTGTAATTCTGTGTTAAAAAATATAGTATTGATGTGTAAAACTGAATAAGCAGATATCATATTAGCTAGGGCTCCTAGCGCTTGCCACACGCTTAGTACACAAAGTAAGCATACTCTCCTGAGGGTTAATGCTATTATGTCCTCAGATGATGAAATATATCACTAAAAGCCTTCACTGTATCATTGTAATTCAAGAATATTTCTAAAAGTGTTCTAAGTACAAAATTTAATCATTTAAATGCGTGACCTGTAGCCCTAAACTGTGCGTCTTGCTGTAAGATAATTTCTGTCATTACTTAACGGTAAAAATGTGCCAAGTGTCGTAGTTACAGTCGTCCATAAGCAATGTTCTGCAAAAGTCAATGTACTTACCTCGTCATAAACCAAAGTGAAATGCTATGCGTATAGATGTTGTAGATATTACGCTCATTGCCGTGAACTAGAAAGTACTGTACTGTAACGTATTGTTTTACGAAAAGGCTGTCTCATTGTAGCTATGCCACAGAAGTTACTGCTAAAACGTGGTTTAGTTTTCAGAAGAATGTAGAAGAACTGTGCAGACATAAAACGAATACAGCGCAAAAGTAATAATGTAAATTGTGTCACTCATTAGTAGCGTCGTGATATAATCGTGCAGCTGTCAAACAAACCAAACACTAAGTCATCTGTAATCTCTCAGCAAATACTTTAAATACTAAATGTCTTTTTAAGTAAACCAAAATGTTGTATTAAAATCTCATTAGTAGTATATGCTCCAAATAAGTAAGCACTATAGTCGTTACATAATCCTGCAACCAACAAACAAAAATGTACACACAATAACACTTTCTCGTCTGTTCACTATAACAATGTATTCGTAATTACTGTCTTAATACACTCCCTATGTTCTTGACTGGATAGCTGACTTGAAAACACTGTTGCATGTTAATAGTTTCTAAGTATGACAAAGCATAATAGTAACGTGAAGTATAAATCTTATGGCAAAGATTAAGTTAAAAGGCAGACTATCTCTCCATAAACGGTTTTACAAGTGAAATGTGATGTAATCCTTTACTTTACCTAGTACGCACAGTTTCAAGTTCAACGCCATTATCATGAGGTATACGTCGGATCCTGTAAGGTCCATTGTAAACGAGAAAGAATTTGTGACTCATGTGTTTCTACTTATGTGACAATGAATAAGCTTTAATGACAACTTTCTGACTAATATATAGTTTCTTTGCATTTTCTTTACTGTGTAGTTTTCTTCTTTTGCCTGCAGCTGAATTAATGTTTTTAATATCCAAGTCAACTATGTCTTTGTTTAGAAGTTTACGTGTATTCGGAAAAGGTACAAGCTCTCTGATTCTGTCCGGTGGTTCTTTATTCTTCAGTACATGAATAGGTGGTCAAACAGTGGTCATGAGGCATTTCTTTCAACACGTTATGTAATAAGTGTAAATATCTGTCCCAATACTGATGCTTTCTGTTACAATAAAATCTGCAATGCTTATTGATTTCTTTCATAATCCGTTCAGACGGGTTACAATGTGGTGAGTACAATGAAATAAAAACAGGTTTGATTTTATGATTCCGAAGCATGCGTGACCAAACAGCAGATCTGAATTGCGTTCTGTTACCTGAAAAGGCTTTAGCAACGTGTCCAACTTCGCGTAAGAAATTTTTAACAAATTTGTTGGATACAGACCGTCCAGGGGCTTTACGTAGCGGTGTGAAAGAAACAAATTTCGAAGTAAGCTCAACAGCGACTAAAACGTACGAAAATCCATTCGATGTTCTGACAAGGGGTCCCAAGAGATCAACAGCAGCAAATTCTTTTAATCTAGTAGGAATGATAGGAAACAACGGAGCACGATGTGAGATGGTAGATGGTTTAGCTTTCTGACAAAGGTTACTATTGGCAAGGCTCTTCGAGATCTCTCTTCCATATTGTTAAAATAACAAATCGTCCGAAGAATATGATAACATTTTCGTGGACCAGCTGAAATGAATGTACCGAACGAGGTTATTAAAAAATCGTCAGGAATGCAAAGTACCCATAGGTTGTCATTGACAGTGCGACGTTTGAAGAGTATGTTGTTTCTAACCAGATAATGCCGAATCTGCGTGTGTGTCTTTTCACGTCATTTACTTTTGATGTCTTTCCAAATCGGATCTTTATCTTGTTCATGAGCAATGTCCTTTAAAGATGCGGTGATGAAGTTTTCAAAGTCGACTTTGTGAATGTAAGGAATACTGAAATTTTTCTCGAGGCTGGCTTCCGTGTTCCTTTTCTGATGTCCAGCCGGTGCACGTGACAGTGCATCCGCAACAATTTACTCCTTGCCGGGAATGTAGACTATTGTGAAGTGGAATTCTTGCAGAAACTATGCTCAACGTTTTAACCTGTCATGATTTAATTTTGAAGACATAAGAAATTGTAATGCACGATGATCACTGTATACTTTTACGTGTTTACCAGGAGGAAAGAAACGGAATTTGTTAAATGCCCAAACGATAGCTAAAGCTTCTAATTCAGTAAGGGAACAAGCTCTTTCCGATTTTTTTAGCAGGTAGCTAGCAAAAGCAATGGTTTTCTGAACAGTAGTGTCCTTTACTATGGCTTCTTGAAATTAATGGGCTCCAAGACCGACTTTAGAAGAATCCATGCTAAGGCAGAATTCTTGTGACACATCTGGATGAGCTAGTATTGGCGCGTTAAGTATCGCTTCTTTCATAGTATTGAATTCCCACTGTGCCTGTTCGTCCCAGTTCCAAATAGTATTTTTTCCAGTGATAGAACAAAGTTTTGGTGTTACTATAATTTTCATATTCAGGAAACGACGGTAAATATTCATGAGACCTAGACAACTGCGGGCTTGTTTTTCTGTGGAGGGAACTGGAATGGCTCTGATTGCTTCTAACTTTTCAGGATCTGTCTGAGTGTCTTCAGAGGAAATAATGTGTCCCAAAAACTTCACCTTTGTCCTACCGATTTAAGACTTTTTCAAGTTAACTGTAATTCCCGATTCTGCAAAAATACGTAACACACTGTTGAGGATGCGATGATGTTGTTCCCATGAGGATTCTGCTATTAGAATATTGTCCACACATTAGGTGGCATGACATTTTAAGAACTCAGGTAATATGGAATTTAGCCCACGCATGAATGCTGCCGAAGAAATGTTCAAACCAAATGAAGTTTCTGAAATTGATAACTGTGTATCGATAGTAACGATGCCACACAGTTTGAAAGTTTGGCACTAGACGACAGCGCCCTCTAGCCGGTGCTGTAGAGGTCTACGAGCTCCGCGAATGTTTCACCCATTTGATCAGGTGCAGCCAGCCAGGACACTTCGCTTCATCTTCGCACCCCCTTGCAAGTTCTTATTGCTTGAGTAAAGGGATTTAAATTCATACAGCAGTACCGGACGTTTTTTACCTTTTCCTGATCCAACCCACGCGCCGCCTTCGAGACGGGATACAAAAATAACAAATGCCGAAACAAAGAAAAGCTGTGTATTTTCTACATTCTGTATGAAGTTCGGTCCGATAAAAGCTGGATATGAGATCAATAGAATTCAACACTTTTACGCCATTAAAATTTTGAGTAAGTTCCTCCTGCGTTTGTGGTCTGTCTGTTTCCGGAATGATGATAGTATTTATTTGTCTCGAATCTAACACAAGACTAATCGATCCATTTTTCTTGTCAACAGCACGTAAATGATTGTTGTATCAGCTTACAGCATGTTCAATAATGCCCTCATGAAGCGTAGATTGTATTTCCGTTCTGACACGGTCGCTATAATGTGCCGGTATTACACATGGTGTGACGCAAAATTTAGTATGCTCACGAACACGAAAATGTTATTGAAATCCTTCTATGGTTCCTGTTTTGTGAGTAAAAACAATGGAATGTGCTAGTAAAATGTCAAATGGTCTTGCTTATCAGTGTCATTACAGTTCTCATTTGTTTGGATTTTATTCTGAAGTAAGTCATTACTATCAAATACGTCATCAATATCATCCCTGTCAACACTTGCAACGTGATTATTAGTGTCAGTTTCAGTCGAAAGTTCGTCCGCAGCTCGTGGTCGTGCGGTAGCGTTCTCGCTTCCCATGCCCGGGTTCCCGGGTTCGATTCCCAGCGGGGTCAGGGATTTTCTCTGCTTCGTGATGACTGGGTGTTGTGTGCTGTCCTTAGGTTAGTTAGGTTTAAGTAGTTCTAAGTTCTAGGGGACTGATGACCATAGATGTTAAGTCCCATAGTGCTCAGAGCCATTTTCAGTTCCGAACTGTTGTCTAACAAGAGGTAAAGCCGATTAATTTCCTCGTCATAGTTTGAGAGCCAATCTCCAAATTTCAAAGCTGTTGACTTACCTTCTTTCTCTAAACTTATTTCAGCATTGTGAAAGTTTGATTGCTTTGTATTCATTCAAAAAGTCTACTCCCAATATATTTTCTGTCTACAATAATGGAACGATAAGAAATTTCATAGAGAAACTGCGGCTTTGACAAAAGAATTCTAAGTTAGTTTGCAGGCGTACATCTCCACTATTTCCAAAAATTGCACCTTGTAATTTAATCTTACATAAAAGAAGTATGGGGCAATCGTTCGATTTCCAGCATTTGCCAAGAGCTGTTTCACTAATTACTGAAGTGGGGCTCTCAGAGTATAGTACTGCCACAAATTTTACATCATTTACTGTAACGTGAATTACAGGATATGCAATGTTGTTCTGTTTTACGTCGTGTTCCTGGAATAAAATGTCCCTAATGTCTCCCATTTTTACTTAATTAATAGCAACGGCAGCTATGTCGTCAGCTTCATAAGTACGTTTTGTGGCTGCAAGCGCTGTGAGTCATTGTCTACTGTGTCTTTGTTTTCGCGCGTCGTTATTGGAATTTGGAGATCTAATTTCTACAATTTCAACTTGTCGAGAGGGCGCTGCCCAGTTTGAATCCCGCCAGATCTGATTAAATTCTGTTTTTTTTTTTTTTTTTTTTTGTTAAGAATATATCGTCTGGCATCATGTCGGTAGTTTCTATAATTTCTTTCTTTCTAATTCTCCGAATACCTCCCTGAGTCATAACTGCGCGGTAGGCTGTTGCATCTGAAATTATTCTGTCTCAATTGATAATAATAGATCTGGTTCCCATATTGTCTGTTTCTATGATTGGCTCTGTCATAGTCATTACCGCAGAGAGGTGATCTTTCCGTTTAATTATTATTACTCTGCCAACGGTTGTCATACGAGTGGTGTCTGTTTTGGTCACGATTTGCGTTGTAAGAATAGTCTCGTCGTGTCCAGTTATCATTTCTGTCGTCACGGAATTGTGACGGATGTGACATGTAATTGTTGTTTTCCTGGTTTCGCGTCCCGCGATTGTCAGTCTCAATTTCGAATTCTTGTAACAGTCCCTGAAAATCTTCGATGTCGTCTTTGCAACGTCCTGCCAAAATAATATATCATAAATGTTCAGGCAATTTAATCAAGCAAATTCAGATGAGGTGCGAGGAACTGCGAGGAACTGTACGGATTTGTCAAATACCGACTTTTGTGCAATATGTCATCAAAATATTTTGCCGGACTGGAAAATTTAGACTGTTATAAATGTTTCATCATAATGATGCTATGTTTTACTCGATATTGAGTAGCTTGAGACCTATATGCTGAGAGGAAAGCATGATAAAATTCTCCTTCACTGTGGCAATTGCGAATGACAGATCGCATTCTTACAGCTGGTTCATTCTCTGAGGAGCCACACATAAATTCTAATCTGTGCTCTAATGACCATTTCAGAGGAAAACAATGAGAGAATTGATGAAGCCACGCTTTTGGATGAATGTCGTTACCAGAATTCTTAAGTGTTTTGAACTTACATGTAGTAATGAACAGCTTATAGTCAAAATCATCGTGTCGGCGGGTCGCAAATCGGTCATTGTTACGTCGTGTCGGCGGTTCCATCACAAAATTCGGTGCAACTTGCCAATTTCTTTCATAATTTCCGAAATTCCCTGTGTTATAAGTTTGTGGCTTTTCCGTATTTCTAAATCCTTCCCGTGTCGGAGAGCGAGTGTATTCCGAAATTCTTGTATTACCTGTGCCAACTGACCTAGTACTTCCCGGATTTCTCTTTTGTGTTACGTATTAATTTGATTCTGATTTTGTTTGTATTTCCTAATTTCCTCGTACTCTTCTGTGTCAGTAAAGGCTACCGGTCTTGTGTCATTCAGATCATCATCTGCCTTTGTATATAAGTTAGTGAACTGATCCGATAGCTCGGCTACTTTCTCCGATAATGAACTGATTTCCTTCGTGTGTTTTTCTGAACCAAGTTTCAGAGTGACCATTTGAGTCGAGAGCGTATCTACTGTGACCTTTAAGCTTTCCTGAGTTTTTGCAAGTTGCGTAACCGAATTGGTAGATACAACTCAGTCAGTTTAAGCTTGCAAAATGTCGTGGTTTTCATGAACAATAGTTTGCAGTTCTTTTATGGCTGACTCGTGATTCTGTAATGCATTTTCATGACGCGAAAAAATAGGTTGAAAATGCTCACTAATTTTTTTACGTCATAACTGACTTTTTGACATTTAGATTCGATTTTAAGTAACTCGGCAGTTAAATCTCCCCGTGTTTGTTTAAGCGTTTGTTCCATTAAGTCTTACTTTTGAAGCTTTTGCTGTGTTTGTCTCTGATTTTGTTCCATTGTGTCTAAGTTTTGAAGCTGTTCCTGTGATTGTTTTGACTTTGTTCAAGCCTTTGTCCCATTTGCTGCATTAATTTTAATAATAATAAACTGGTGTCTTATACATGTTCCTCTGTGCTTTTCGGCAGTGCATTTGCACGGGCAACATTCGCGTTCTGAAAAGCAGAGAGTGAATCTTGACTTAACTGAGAAAAGGGTAAGGACTCAAAACCTGAATCTACAGTATTTTCAAGATCTTGTTCTGTAATTTCGCATTCCTGAGGAGAGCTATTTCCGACCGACCGATCGACAGTTCTACCCTATTCACTAGCTGTTTCACTGTCTACACCGTTATTTACGCCTGGTCCATTTCCCTATGCACAATTACCAAATCACAACCTTCAATGTTTGTTAATTCGTTACACGGTAGTGCTGATATGCTACGCTCGTCGTCACTATCATTTCTCAATTCACTTTGGAGCCTAGTGTTACGTTTTTCACACCCCATAATTATCACGTATTTCACACGATAACACAGAAAAGCACAATTTCAAGAGCAAAATAAGAAAACACATTAAAACACATGCATGCCACAACTGTTTTACAGTAAAGCAATGAAAAACTACAACTACAAAGGAAATTCTCTCTACAAGTATGCGCTAGCAATAAACAATGACTACACTAAATTACTCAAATTACAAGAAAAAAACAGAAGTTTCCAGTGAGGTATCCTCGGATAAGTGTCGACGTATGAAACTTCCTCTTTGAATGTAAAGAATGACTGTGCTGGTAAAACTTCTACATTACTTGATTTTCAAACTCTAGAGTGAAACTAAACTTACTGAGACTGTTTTCTCTTTACTTATTCTGAACATTTCTAAACTCACACACACAATATTTTAGCGCAACGCAGTCTGGCTTTTAATAATCCCTACTAAAGAATAACCCTGACTTACAATAACCTATACCTTTCATGAATCACTTACCTCACGCAAATCTTTGATACTCGAACTACTGCAATACAGCGAGCGCCAATATTGCCAGCTAACGAAAAGCTTCTAATTACTGAAGGCACTAACTACTGATAGGCATATAGTTAGCAAATGAAAGATTTTAGTGGCGAACAAACAACGTATTTACCTTAATACTGTTCAAAGGTATACAGGGTGAGTCACCTAACATTACCGCTGGATATATTTCGTAAACCACATCAAATACTGACGAATCGATTCCACAGACCGAAAGTGAAGAGAGGGGCTAGTGTAATTGGTTAATACAAACCATACAAAAATGCACGGAAGTATGTTTTTAACACAAACATACGTTCCTTTTTAAATGGAACCTCGTTAGTTTTGTTAGCACATCTGAACATATAAACAAATACGTAATCAGTGCCGTTTGTTGAATTGTAAAATGTTAATTACATCCGGAGATGGACAACGAGTCCAACCAGGAACAGACTGCACAAAGCGCAGTCAACGATATTAATAGAGAGCGCTACGTGGCGTTATCAACATAAAAACCTAAACAGCCTACTTACAGATCTAGTGATCGGTTATACATCTTCATCTGCATATGGACTCCGAAAGGCTCTGCGCGGTGCGTGGGAAAGAATACTTTGTCGAAATATCACCAATTTTCTTGTCTAGCTTATCGAGTGGGAGAGGAGTGATAATCTACAGACCTATGTATGAGCCTTGTTATTTCTTATTTTATTCTCATCATTCCTACATGAGGCATCGAATGGTGTTGATGGTCACACACCTTCCTCGAACACACGTTCTCTGTTCTATCCTACAGAACTCGCTAGACCTATGTCGCCTATTTTTCCAAAGATCAGCATTTAATTTCCCCGAGAATCACTATTACATATTCATATGGGCTACACCATCGTGCTATGATTCTAGCAGCAGGCCTCTGACTTCGTTCGATATATATTTTTAAATTTGCTTGATAAGGATGCCAGAAATTGAAACAATATACGAGGGGCGATGAAAAAGTAATGTAACAAATATTTTTCCTGGAAGCAACCTGGTTTTATTTGGCAATGCAGAGCACCATGTAATTCCCCACTCTTTGGCTAAAATTCCTTACTTTTCCTCATAGTCTCCGACAATGGGACGGCCTCACACTATCTTACTGGGAGGGCCTGTATGCCAGCATGGTAGCACTGATCGACGTCAGAGCCAACACCTTGCTGCATCAATAACCTCCCGACCATCCACAATCTGTTTACCATGGAGTGCTTACTCGACTGGGCGAAACAGGTGGAAGTCTGAAGGGGTGAGATCCGGGCTGTAGGGTGGATGAAGAAGAAAAGTCGAATGAAGTTTTGTGAGCTTCAATCGGGCGCGTAGACTTGTGTGAGGCCTGGCGTTGTCATGGGGACGGAGAAGTGCGTTTACATATATATAGAAGACTGATGACCTCAGAAGTTAAGTCCCATAGTGCTCGGAGCCATTTGAACCATTTGAACCAAATCAGACACACCGCAGATCATAACCAGCACAAAAAGGCATCAGGAGACGGCACAGAGGGCGCCAGTGGATCCACTTGTTCCCTTGTGCCGTTCATTTATACATATTTCGCGCTCGGAAACAACAGTTTGGCTCAAATGGCTGTGAGCACTATGGGACTTAAGATCTTAGGTCATCAGTCCTCTAGAACTTAGAACTACTTAAACCTAACTAACCTAAGGACATCACACACATCCATGACCGAGGCAGGATTCGAACCTGCGACCGCAGCAGTCCCGCGGTTCCAGACTGTAGCGCCTAGAACCGCTCGGCCACCGCGGCCGGCAACAAAAGTTTGCCGAGTGCCGTGCGATGTGTAACGGAACGCCGTTCATGACAACCTTGGACACTACTGGCATTTCTGTTTGCGTGGCCATCATCAGCAGCAAGCACAGAAATATTTGATATGTAAATAAAAACCGCATTTTCTTGCTGCAATGTCTTTTATAGACCACATGAAAATTTCTGGCATGGCGTGGCCATTATCCGCAGCAAGCACAAAAATTTTTCTTTTGTAAATAGGAACCACCTTTTTTTGCTGTAGTGTATTTTATAGACCAGATGGAAATGCCAGTCATGGAGCGAATAGCAAGTTTGTTTGCATGGCCATCATCTGCAGGAAGCACATTAATATTTGTATTGTAAATAAAAACCAGCTTTTCTTGCCGCAGTGTATTTCATAGACCACATGAAAATGCCTGGCATGGCATAAATAACAATTTGTTTTCCGTGGCATTTCCATGTGATCAATAAAATACATTGCAGCAGGAAAAGGTAGGGTTTATTTGCAAAACAAGTACTGCTGACATTCCCTTGACGAGTTGAACTTGGTAATAACCAGTAAAAGGTCATTCTCCCCCCCCCCCCCCTCCTTCCGCATTTCAGTTCTGGTTCAGCAGCACACTCAGTGTGCCATCCGGGTACCTTTGTTGAGCGTGAGACGTGTTCACCGATGGCTACATGCCCATGGGATAGGCAACACCCCTCAGATTTCACTTTCGGCCTGCAGGCGCTAAAGAAGCGGTACAGCCATAATCAGTCGAGGTATCATCGTTAGAGTACCCTGCAGCAAACGCACTCAGGTGGCACCGAATGTGTAGCCAGTGTGGGAGGGTCTTAATGGTTCCTTCTGTACTCTTATTCATGTACTTGTTGATGTCGCACTCCCCTGTGATCATTATACATCAGGGCCCTAAGCAGGAAGACTGACAAAGCATAAGCACCTTTTGCTGCTTCAAATCGCGTACAAATTTCGTCAAATGCTTTCGAATGGTCCCTAGTATTTCCACTCTGAACACCAGAACACAGACTGCGTTAGCACCTCTGTTCGAACTAGTCAGATCACTTTCAATGGGTTTGTGACCCCCACGATGCCCTTAGAGAGCCGCTGAATAATCCAGATGGTTTCAGCAGTGTCTAAGGTTTTCAAGAACGTCGTTGTGTTCACATCGCACTGCAAACTGTCGTTTCCGACCTCAAAATGTGTCCAAATGAACGCACCAAGGGGAGGGGTGGTTTCATTGACGCCCTATATGCCTCGTCCGGAGGCCTTTTCTTGTCGATTCTGAGGATTGGTGTGTTTGAAATGTTTTTCTCGGCCACCCATAACAAAAGCGCGGTAATTCAACGCTGGGCGTAGCGGTTGTAACCTCCATCGCAAAGCGTAAGGAGGAGGTGAGAGGGTATGTAGAGGAAGCGGGTTAGCGATTGATGACCTTATCATCGCGTAACACGTCCACAGTGGCATTGGCAGAACTGTGGTGAAATTTGGTGCCAATGTGACAACATTAACTTCCCTCACATCTCAGCAGAACTTCTGAGCTCAGAATTTTTTTCCGCGTGTCTCGACACATTGCTGTTTGAAACGTCGCCGATACCAAGTATGGCCTCACAGGCCGCCACACTTTTGCATTGTCACCGAGGTGGCTGTAGGCACCTTCGAGCCAAATTTCTCAATTCTGCGTTGTTGTTTAAGAAAATTGCGGGGTTTCGCAAAAGTGACCCATTTACTGCGTGGCACTTTGTTGTAGGAGAATGCGTACTGCTTCTTCTTGCTACGAAAGTAGGATACCCATTCATGTAGACACAACTTGCGCCATTATTTCATTGCTTGTGGACCAGTCAGCTTGAATTAAAAGAACCCTTACGCGTTGGGGCACTAAAAAGATACTATGAATGTATTCAGCATGCTCGTTTTGGAATTGTGGATTGTACACTTAGCATGGAGGAATACGGTGTGCATTTTTACCTCTTAGAAACATACAGCAACTACGAGTTTCTTACATTTTTCATGTCATGAACAACCAGTTACCTAGCATTTTTCCATGGACACTAATACTCTCGCTATAAGTCTTAGGAATATTGTATTATTTTTGTGGATAAATGTAGAGTTTCCAAATGGGAAAGTCTTTCTTAAGACGAGATTCCTCGAACATACAGATTTTAGTGACGCAAACCACTCAGTGATTAGCTTCCTTGTAAAACAAAAAGTATGTACATCCAAATTTCATAAATTAGTACCTATCTATTCGCTCGCCCGGCTTGCCGCGCGATCTAACGCTCTGCTTTCGTAGTGGGAAGGCGTGCAATTCCCCGGCATGAATCCGCCCGGCGGATTAATGTCGAGGTGCAGTATGCAGGCCAGCCTGTGGATGGTTTTTGAGGCGGTTTTCCATCTACCTCGGCGAATGCGGGCTGGTTCCCCTTATTCCGCCTCAGTTATACTATGTCGGCGATTGCTGCACAAACAATGTCTTCACGTATGCGGGGGGGGGGGGGGGGGTCCAGTCTCTGGTTTAATACACAATACACACTCACCTATCAATTTTAAATATTGTTGACAACAGCAGTTTACTAAACATTATCAGAGAGACTGTAATTTTCAGGACTGCGATTAATACACCAGGGAAGGTTGTAAGTGGATAAACTGGACATGTGCGACAATATTATCATCGAGATGATTGAATGCCGTAGCACACGTCTGAAATATGTATAATTCTTTGGTAGATAAATGTAACGCAAATGTGGAACAGATTATCTGATAGTAACACACAGTTATAGAGAGTGTTTCCAGGATGATAAAAACAAACTGGAATGTTGGAGAAAGAAAATGTTTTAGTTGGAGATGAGAAACCCAGGCCAGAACTGATTGGGTTGCAACTAGTAAAGTAATATTTGTTGTAAAACAACCCAGTCACACTTAGAGAAAACTTTTGGTAATACTGACTAGAATACACTCCTTGAAACTGTGAAGATAGCAGCTATAAAACACAGAGAGCGAAAGGCTATTTACAGATGGTACAGAAACAAGACCGCAGTCATAAGAGTCCAGGGGTATGAAACGGAAGTAGTGGTTGAGAAGGCAGTGAGGCAGGGTTATAGTATATCCCCAGTGTTATTCGATTTGTACGTTGAGCGGGCAGTGAAGCAAACCAAAGTAGTGATTGTAGAAGGAATTAAAGTTCAGAGAGGAGACATGAAACCTTTCAGGTTTGCTGATGACATTGTAATTCTGACAGAGAAAACAAAGTATTTGGAAGAGGAACTGAAAGGAATGGACGTAGTCTTGAAAGGAGCATTTAAGACTGTAATGGTACTTGAATTACGTAACCATTACGGCACCTCAACTCAACCTCTCGATACCAGCAATATTCTACCGTGTTTCTGTAAAATAGTTAATACACTCCTGGAAATTGAAATAAGAACACCGTGAATTCATTGTCCCAGGAAGGGGAAACTTTATTGACACATTCCTGGGGTCCGATACATCACATGATCACACTGACACAACCACAGGCACATAGACACAGGCAACAGAGCATGCACAATGTCGGCACTAGTACAGTGTATATCCACCTTTCGCAGCAATGCAGGCTGCTATTCTCCCATGGAGACGATCGTTGAGATGCTGGATGTAGTCCTGTGGAACGGCTTGCCATGCCATTTCCACCTGGCGCCTCAGTTGGACCAGCGTTCGTGCTGGACGTGCAGACCGCGTGAGACGACGCTTCATCCAGTCCCAAACATGCTCAATGGGGGACAGATCCGGAGATCTTGCTGGCCAGGGTAGTTGACTTACACCTTCTAGAGCACGTGGGGTGGCACGGGATACATGCGGACGTGCATTGTCCTGTTGGAACAGCAAGTTCCCTTGCCGGTCTAGGAATGGTAGAACGATGGGTTCGATGACGGTTTGGATGTACCGTGCACTATTCAGTGTCCCCTCGACGATCACCAGTGGTGTACGGCCAGTGTAGGAGATCGCTCCCCACACCATGATGCCGGGTGTTGGCCCTGTGTGCCTCGGTCGTATGCAGTCCTGATTGTGGCGCTCACCTGCACGGCGCCAAACACGCATACGACCATCATTGGCACCAAGGCAGAAGCGACTCTCATCGCTGAAGACGACACGTCTCCATTCGTCCCTCCATTCACGCCTGTCGCGACACCACTGGAGGCGGGCTGCACGATGTTAGGGCGTGAGCGGAAGACGGCCTAACGGTGTGCGGGACCGTAGCCCAGCTTCATGGAGACGGTTGCGAATGGTCCTCGCCGATACCCCAGGAGCAACAGTGTCCCTAATTTGCTGGGAAGTGGCGGTGCGGTCCCCTACGGCACTGCGTACGATCCTACGGTCTTGGCGTGCATCCGTGCGTCGCTGCGGTCCGGTCCCAGGTCGACGGGCACGTGCACCTTCCGCCGACCACTGGCGACAACATCGATGTACTGTGGAGACCTCACGCCCCACGTGTTGAGCAATTCGGCGGTACGTCCACCCGGCCTCCCGCATGCCCACTATACGCCCTCGCTCAAAGTCCGTCAACTGCACATACGGTTCACGTCCACGCTGTCGCGGCATCCTACCAGTATTAAAGACTGCGATGGAGCTCCGTATGCCACGGCAAACTGGCTGACACTGACGGCGGCGGTGCACAAATGCTGCGCAGCTAGCGCCATTCGACGGCCAACACCGCGGTTCCTGGTGTGTCCGCTGTGCCGTGCATGTGATCATTGCTTGTACAGCCCTCTCGCAGTGTCCGGAGCAAGTATGGTGGGTCTGACACACCGGTGTCAATGTATTCTTTTTTCCATTTCCAGGAGTGTATATTTCTGTGACTACATTCAGATTTGATTTCATGAATGTAGAGGTACTTCGATACGTCGATATGTATATATTGCAATGATATTATTCTTATGTGTATTCTTTCTTTTGTCACTATGATCTTTCACGTACTTGTAACTCTGATTTTTGGGCGCGTAAGCGGTTATTAGAGAATAAAGCTTTGGTCGTCATGTTAAAAAGACGCAAGTTGTAGTCAGTTTATGAAATGTGAACTTTAACAGTGAGGAAGATATTTTCAAGTATGTTTTATATTGTGATGTGATGTTTTGGAACGAGTTACGTGGTACTGCAACAAAAGTAATAAAAAAGAAGTGTAACTTAAATTCGGAGTGCTGATTACTTTTTTACATCACCATTGTCCTAACTTGCAAAGGTTTAATCTTCAAGAATGTTTTATGAAACACATCTATAAAACTTTTGAATATTGCTGAATAACACTTAGGCCTCTTCGCATCCGAGCTTGGAATCATCACTACCTAGATTTTAGACCATTGAGCCATGAGTTCGCAACGAGGCCAGCGTGGGAAACACGAATAGATGAATGACTAGTTTATCCATTATTTCAACAAATGACTGTATAAACTGTGCTCTAATGACACCTGCCACATAATATAACTTTGTTGTTGCCCGAAAATGCAATATTTAGAAGCGTGAGCAACACTACAATCATAATTAATTTTTGACCTTTGTTGTGGTAGGGTTGTTAGAAGACGAACATCAAGAGAAGCAAAACAACGGTAATGGAATCTAGTCTAACCAAGTCCAGGGAAGGAGGTTGGAGGTAATGCTCGCCGCGTCTGGGGAATTCGATATGTCACGCGTGCCGGCAAGATCCTGCTACATAGCGAGCACCTCAGTGAGCTCAGTATTCGTCAGCTGGATACGCGATTGGTGAACCCGGATTTCCTGAGCTGGGAAATGGTAAACGCCGCCAGTCCTCTGCAGCTGTAATCTCTGGGCATGATTCAGCCACCACTGTATTGTGCGGCGGTTGAACATTGTGTGTCACAGCGACCGATGATCTTGGCTTAACAGACCAGCTCGCGATCAAGGTCGAAACCTCTACTAGGAAACGCCCAATACCTAGGTGTGCTACTCGTCTATGAGGAGCTTGGCTGTTGAGGGGGAACATCCGTTATTTGTCATCCTCTGGGGAAACTGTCATATCTGAAAAGTATAAGTGTTACCAATGGTTGCGGGGCTCTGTCTGTGTGGACCCTTATTTACCTAGCTGTTCGTGGAAACAAGATTGAACAATCGTACTTGACTCTTTCAACTCCCACTTTTTTAATAGTTAAAAGGAAAGAGAACAGCTTTGAGATCGTTTTACCTTTCTGCATTGAAAAGGGTTTAGAAAGAATTTCTGGGTCTGAAATCTGTCAAGTGGGTGTGGACATTGCTGTTCGGAACTTCCAGTTGCCAACAAGCAACGAACCTCCAGACTGTTGAGACCTTCAAGGAATACACCGTCGAAACGGAGCTGCACAACATCTTAACTGTAATAAAAGTGTTGTGTCGTACAAAGAACTGGTCGATATTGCCAAAGAGGAGATGAATGCAGGGTTCGCCCAGGAAGCCATCGTTAACGTTCAGAATATTATGAAATGGGTTGATGGCGATGTGGTCAAATCAGACTCATATATGCTTACATTGTACTCACAAAACTTCCAATGTAAAGACAGGTTTCCTTCTCTTAAACATGTGGCATTACGTCCACATTCCTATCTGCCGTTTTAATTGCCACCGCATTGGGACACTATTCTAGGTTGTGCTAGATGTGGTAGGACTACCCACGAAGGAGTCTGTTGTAGGTCTCCTCCAAAAAGTGTAAATGGTTCTGGAGATCATCGTGTCCGGTGCTTGTACCTTGAAGAAAGGAAGATACAGGAGCTGAAAACTACTAAGTGTATCCCGTATGATGAGGCCAAAAAGATCTACACTCCTGGAAATTGAAATAAGAACACCGTGAATTCATTGTTCCAGGAAGGGGAAACTTTATTGACACATTCCTGGGGTCAGATACAACACATGATCACACTGACAGAACCACAGGCACATAGACACAGGCAACAGAGCATGCACAATGTCGGCACTAGTACACTGGATATCCACCTTTCGCAGCAATGCAGGCTGCTATTCTCCCATGGAGACGATCGTAGAGATGCTGGATGTAGTCCTGTGGAACGGCTTGCCATGCCATTTCCACCTGGCGCCTCAGTTGGACCAGCGTTCGTGCTGGACGTGCAGACCGCGTGAGACGACGCTTCATCCAGTCCCAAACATGCTCAATGGGGGACAGATCCGGAGACCTTGCTGGCCAGGGTAGTTGACTTACACCTTCTAGAGCACGTTGGGTGTCACGCGATACATGCGGACGTGCATTGTCCTGTTGGAACAGCAAGTTCCCTTGCCGGTCTAGGAATGGTAGAACGATGGGTTCGATGACGGTTTGGATGTACCGTGCACTATTCAGTGTCCCCTCGACGATCACCAGTGGTATACGGCCAGTGTAGGAGATCGCTCCCCACACCATGATGCCGGGTGTTGGCCCTGTGTGCCTCGGTCGTATGCAGTCCTGATTGTGGCGCTCACCTGCACGGCGCCAAACACGCATACGACCATCATTGGCACCAAGGCAGAAGCGACTCTCATCGCTGAAGACGACACGTCTCCATTCGTCCCTCCATTCACGCCTGTCGCGACACCACTGGAGGCGGGCTGCACGATGCTGGGGCGTGAGCGGAAGACGGCCTAACGGTGTGCGGGACCGTAGCCCAGCTTCATGGAGACGGTTGCGAATGGTCCTCGCCGATACCCCAGGAGCAACAGTGTCCCTAATTTGCTGGGAAGTGGCGGTGCGGTCCCCTACGGCACTGCGTAGGATCCTACGGTCTTGGCGTGCATCCGTGCGTCGCTGCGGTCCGGACCCAGGTCGACGGGCACGTGCACCTTCCGCCGACCACTGGCGACAACATCGATGTACTGTGGAGACCTCACGCCCCACGTGTTGAGCAATTCGGCGGTACGTCCACCCGGCCTCCCGCATGCCCACTATACGCCCTCGCTCAAAGTCCGTTAACTGCACATACGGTTCACGTCCACGCTGTCGCGGCATGCTACCAGTGTTAAAGACTGCGATGGAGCTCCGTATGCCACGGCAAACTGGCTGACACTGACGGCGGCGGTGCACAAATGCTGCGCAGCTAGCGCCATTCGACGGCCAACACCGCGGTTCCTGGTGTGTCCGCTGTGCCGTGCGTGTGACAATTGCTTGTACAGCCCTCTCGCAGTGTCCGGAGCAAGTATGGTGGGTCTGACACACCGGTGTCAATGTGTTCTTTTTTCCATTTCCAGGAGTGTATAAAGCCATACAGCCTCACGTTTTCACTACTTCTTTCGCTACAGCTTTTAAGAAGTCTGTTCCAAAAGCCGATGCCATTACACAAACGTAGGTTGCTAGTGTCTGCACTACTACCCGCATCTGTCTACGCACTTGTCAAGCTGCTGTTATGTTGGAGCGCTTAGCTCTCCCCAGAACGTCATAAAAAACCAAAATGGCTAACATCTTGGAGCTACCAGCACCCTAAAAGACAGTGTTCAGTAAACAGACTAGTGCTGGCACTGCCATTGCCATGGTAGTACATCCAAAGCCGTCCCAGGCCAAAAAAATGAAATGGAGAGATCCAGCCAGAGATAAAGGCAGATAGTAAACCACCTGATCATGTTGATGCCATTCTATCCGACGGCTCTCAAGTTTCGTCATCAGTGCCAATGAAATATGAAATCTGCTTGCGGCCCAATCTCACCGCATCATCGCAAGACTGAGTCCCCACATGTGGCAGGCTCCTCACAGTGTCAGAGACACAGCGTGAAAGTGCAGCTCTGGAATAAATGGCTCCCATACTACAGTGGAGCATCATTGGGATCTCGACGCATGTGGAAGAACTGGAACTAATAGCACAGGACCGGCCCCTGCGATTGTGTTTACAAGAAACCCATTTGAAAGTACAGACGCCTCTCTGTGATTGTAATACATCTACATCAACATCTACATGACCACTCTGCAATTCACAATTAAGTGCCTGGCAGAGGTTTCATTGAAACAACTTCGATCTCTTTCTGTTCCGTTCCACTATCATCACAAGTGTGACCCGTCTGGCGGAAGTTTGAAGAGGGACATCACTGTGTTTGTCAGTAAAACACATAATTCCTTTGCCCTACTCCAGTTAATGATGTGCAGACAGTTGCCATTACACTTAATGTGGGTCAGAGGATAACCATATACTCTCAGTACTTATCACCAAAGACAGCGATCGGTTCTAAAGGTATCAGACATCTCACAGAACACCCCTGCCCCTACTCAGTTCTCCTACCAGACGACTTCAGTGCCCACAATTTTTTATGGTGAATGGACTCTTATAGCACTAGGGGTAGAGTTTTGGAGAGCCTCATGATACCTCTGGACGTGTGCATCATCAGCACGGGCAATTCCCCTCATTTATATGCTACTATAAGATAGTCAACCTCCCTTTCTGCTCTCCAATCCCCACAGACTCTACTCAGTCTAAAGTCACTGATGACCTTCATTCCAGTGACTGCTTCCTTCAGAGGATCCATCTGTCGGAGGGAGCAATACTTGAGAAGAGGCCTCCGAAAGAGATAGTCAGCAGAACGAACTGCATGGTGTTCCGTCAGCTGGCGCTGTTCGATCGACGAAGCTGCATCGACGAATGGAAGGACCACATCACGCAGTTGATCCACTATGCTGCTGAATTATCCTTCCCAAAATCTTCAGGTCATTTTAGGAGGCAACCTGTAGGATACTGGATTGATGAGTGCCGCTCAGAAAGTCGTGTAAGGCGTGCTGTTACGAGACGGTTGAAGTGCCGCCCATAGGCAGAGAACCTCACAGCATTTCGATTAGCGAGAGCCAGGGTTCAACGCATAATCAAAAAGCAAGAAAACGTCATGGCAAGCCATCCTAGTCTCTCTAAGCAGCTACACCTGTTCTGCTAAATTTTGGGAAGCCATCAAGTGGATTAAAAGTAAATAAAGTCGGTTAATTAAAACAGAGATGCTGACGCAGGGGTGTCTCCAAACAACCGCCAGAGTCATCGCCCTAACAATGGAAGAGAATTTGCGATGACTACTACCACTGTCAACCAGGATAGAGTATTCCATTGTTAATTTGCCGCCATAGAAAGGAATGAGTTGCACTTCAGGTAGAAGAATTCGGTGTCCTACAACTGCCCATTCTCAACGTGGGAGATGGATTCGGCGCCGTTTGAGGCTCACAGAAATGCTCCCAGTCACTGACAGGCTCGATACAGCATCCTACCAAATCTCAAAACGGTGTCAAAGGAAATCCTCATACAACAATATAATTCGTTATGCACAGAGGCCAATTTCCCAAGTCGTGGAGAGAGGCAATTTTGGTACCTCTCCTCAAACCAGAATAGGACTGAACGTGTCCCAATAGTTACCAGAGCATCGCCTTGGCGAACTGTGTAGGAAAGACCATGAAGTGAATGGTCAACCATCGTCTGGTCTGGACGTTGCAGATGAGGCAGGTTCTTAGTCACACTGCCCGCATCTCGTGGTCGTGCGGTAGCGTTCTCGCTTCCCACGCCCGGGTTTCCGGGTTCGATTCCCGGCGGGGTCAGGGATTTTCTCTGCCTCGTGATGGCTGGGTGTTGTGTGCTGTCCTTAGGTTAGTTAGGTTTAAGCAGTTCTAAGCTCTAGGGGACTGATGACCATAGATGTTAAGTCCCATAGTGCTCAGAGCCATTTGAAGCATTTTGAATCTTAGTCACACTCAGTGTGGATTCCGGAAGTCTCGATCCACTGTCGACAACTCTGCTTTACTACAGGCGACTATTCAAGATGCTTTCCTATGTCAACAGTATTGTATAGATACTCGAGAATTCTTTCACATCATTAAGGCATACCACACTATTTGGAGATGCCGTATTCTATGGCATATCCACCGACGGAGCTCCTGTGGCCAACTCTACCATCATTCGGCCATTATTGTCTAAGTAGTTTTGTCGGTATCGACCTGATGGTATGCTGTAGAATATTTTTGAACAGGAGCATGATGTTTCCCATGGAAGTGTTTTAATTGTTATCCCCCTTGCCATAACCATCAATAGTATTACGTTTGCGTTTCCATTGTTTCTTATTTGTGGACAGTTTGGCAAAATTATGTTCCTCCTCAACACAGCGGCTGGGACTCGTTAGTTGTAACAACCATAAAAAGACTGAAGGAGTGGGCTGCAAAGACGGGTTTCCAGTTTTCTACAGTGACGTGTGTGAGTGTTCATTTTAATCGTTTTCATAGTGTTTTTAATTTAGGGACGTACATATGAGGGACAACACTCTACGTTTTAAAGGCTATTTGAGATTTCTGGACCTCATTCTTTTTCCAAACTCTTGTTATTACCACACCTGCAGGAACTGAAGGTTTGGGCCCAAAAGGCGCTGATCACCTTAAATTGTCCAAGCCACAGGTCTTGGGAAGCGGTCAGAGCACGTCTGCTTGAAAGTTAAACTGATTACGCACGATCGCGGCTGGACTATGCATGCACAGTATACACATCAGCGAGGCCTTCTTACCTGAAGATCATTGATGCTATCCACAATGAGGGTCTCGGGCTAGAAACAGAAGCTTACAGGACCAATCCCATACACGGTGTCTGTGCTGAGACTGGCGCACCGTAACTGGCCATCCGGCTACAATTCCTTATCGTTCAGCAGGCACGTAAGCACCTCCTTGCCCATAATTCACCAGTGTTCCATACTGCTGCTAGTCCAGTTATGGAATGCCTTTTTCTCCAGTTGTCCACGATCAACAAAGACACTTGGAAACCACGTGAAGCATGTGCTTGGATCACTTAGTACGGGGCAAGCACAAGACCAATTTAACGTTTTTAAGCGACTACCGCCCTGGATATTGCAGTGGCGCAGAGTACATTCAGATTAATTTGAAATACAGGTAAGGCTGCACCTCTGCATTTGTTTTTAATATTTTATTTTATGACATTTCAACGTAGCACCACAACTATGTGACTGTATTTACGGATGAGTCTAAACCGGGTGAAGGGAAACAAGCGTTGTATCACTATAAGAGGTACAGAGCGAGCGAGTGTGCCGGGACTTACCCCCGTTCACCACTATCAGCGCCAAGTCAACATACCGCCTCTGTGCTTAATATTTAAAGAATTGCACCATATTGTAAGAGTAACATTAAAAACTAAAATAACTTTTCCAAACTTCGTCAGTGTATGCATAAGTATGATAATGTTAACATTATGAAGTCTCAGAATGAGTAAATGAATGTGTTAGGCAAAATATACGATCTTAAGAAGAAAATAAGAGGCGCTGAACAATAAAACTAGAAAGTTAAAAATTCGTCAGAATATGCAAATGTATGTCACTATTAAAAGATACATGTCTCAACTTGATCAGAGCGATATTTAGGTTAAAATTGTCGTTTTCGCGAAAAACTGAAGCCGCTAAAAATTAAACTCAGAAAACTGAAAATTCGTATGTAGCCTCAGTTTTATGTACAAACATTAAATATGTGACACTAAAAATCTACCTATATTAGTTTTCAAGTTATTTACTAAAAAACAAAATTTTGAACGATATCGTCCTTATTCATGGCAGATTATAATTTTTATCTGTAATAGAAAGTTATAATTACAGCACTCGATCTCATTTATGAAATATTACAGCTGTACCAAGTTCCAAGACTGTATTTTAAATAACAATCTTCACAAAGAATCATAATGAGGAAGTTGAAAAGTCATGTTCTACTCTCGGATCCTTTCAAAAAATTCTAGATGTCAAAGTTTAAATACAGTCAGTAACTAAAGTTAACTTAACTTTTTTATATAAGAATTAATAATATTGCAAACTGTTAAACGATACAGCTATTAATTGATACGTGTCCGAGAAAGGGGTCATTTAGATACTGCTACCTGTGCCTAAGGCGGTTGATAGCAGATGTTCCGTTTGGCGGTTCCCTGCGCCCTTTTATAAATACAGCCAGAAAGGCAGTGACAGGACACACTTTGCAACAAGATATAGAAATGTCCGCGTCAGTCAAATGTCCGCGTGCGTTGGACCTCGGATGACGTCAAAGCTGGACAGAATTGAATGCGCTTTCGGCGAAAATAGGAAGTGTACTGGCGATGACAGCACTCCGTCCTGGGTCGCTTAGATTTCACGGAAGTATCGGTTTGAGTCACATCCGTAATGTTGACAAAACCGTGTTGGAAGTGACGAGATTATTTTTCACTTTTAAGGCGAGCAATTAACTTTTGGTGATTAGATGTCAGGGCGATAGACCATTTTACTTAAAACTTCCCGCTGAGGTAGCCGCTGAACTGTTAATAGTACTTTTTCCGATAGGGATGTTAGTTACAATACTAATACTTATATTTTGAGCGTGTGAACTTTTGCAGAATAAATCAATCAGTTAACACTGCAAGCTTTTATTTGTAGTCATAGTTCCTGATCCTGCTGAGTAAATAGCAAATACGAACATTTTCAATCAGTCACCACAAGAGTAATGTGGACTTGCTGACTTCAGATTTTAGTTAGTATGTTCTCCATCGGTCTCTGTCTGACCGCAGAAGTAGTTTCCAGGCTCTTGTAGACGGCGAAGGTAGGTGGAAAGCACAGGCGGACAGTTTAAGAGTCTTTTCATAACGACATAATGAAATAAGGACCATATGATTATTACCCGCCGCCCCACAAGGGGGACTGTTGGAGCTCTGTTGTTTTCCCTGATATTGTCCTCAAGATCCGACTGTCTCCTGATTTTACTCTCTTTCATGTGGAATTATACGCGGTGTTGCGGCCACTGGAGTAGACGACGTTTCTTGGAGTGCTAAATTCCTCGTTTGTTCCTACTCCATGAGTGCCCTGCACTCTCTAGCGCCTTTAGCTAGAAGATACTGTAGTACAAAGCCCTCCACCCACAAAGGCGGTGGGGAAGGAAGTGTCTTTCTGCTGGGTGCCAGGGCACAAGGCTATTAAGGGGAATAAAATGGCAGATGGAGCAGCAAAGAAGGCACGTCGCTGTCATCAGATAATTCAGTGTGCCATCTCCCTATATGCCATGACTTCATTGTTGAGGTGCCGAATCATGCACCGATGAGAGGAAGAGTGACTGACAAACAGTAATCTGCGTCTAGTAAAGTCATAACTGCGTCATAGCCTAGCTCCTTCCAGCCACACGGACGAGGTGAGGTACTTTTTACTCGTCTTTGCATATGACACAGCCTAATGACGCATGGCTTCTCGCTCCGGAGAGAGGACCCTCCAATACGGTATGCGTGTGGCGTATGGATCACACTGCGCAAAATTTTACTGCATTATGTTTTATTTTAATACCGGATGGCAGCAGCTCATATGCAGACAGATTTGCCGTTATTTTAATTGACAATGATATGAATGTTGAGCAGGTTTTAAGGTTTTGTGTGTGACTAGTTTCCTAAAATTTTTGGGAGTTTTTTGATGTGTTATCAGGGTGGTTCGGTCATCCATGTTTTTCGTAAGTGGTCAGCAAGTAACATATATGTGTGTGTGTATTTTAGCACTTCTTTGTGTTTTAATTAGAGTTTTAACACATTTCAGCAATTTTACATTATCTTGAGGGACGTGAGACAGCGTCTAATGTGGATGACCATGAGTGAGACTGGAAGTGAGTGAGTGTAGCTTTGTATATTTACTCTTCTTTGTTCGACGACAGTTTTAGTCATTTTCATGGCGTCCGACCTACTAATTTACATGTGAGTTCTGATAACCTTGCCGTTAATCGCCCTTATACTGCAAACACACAAACACACACACACACACACACACACACACACACACACACTGACACACACACAAATGTACAAAAACACCCACTCACCCACCCACCCACCCACACACCCACACACACACACACACACACACACACACACACACACACACACACACAAATATTTATATGTATGGACACACAGACTAAATCGGGGGATTCTGGGGGGATATTAGTTTTGGAAACGCTATAGTAAAAGTAGTAGATGGGTTTTTCAGTTCGGGCTGTAAAATAAATAATGATGGCAGAAGTAGAGAAGATGTAGACTGGCAACGGCAATAATAGCGTTTCTGAAGAAGACAAATGTGTAACATCGAATATAGATTTAAATGTTAGGGAGTCTTTCCTGAAGGTATTTTTTCTGGAGTGTAGCCTTGTATGGAAGTGAAACGTAGACGACAAACAGTTCAAGGAGGACAAGAATAGAAACTTTCGAAATGTGGTGCTGCAGAATAATGCAAAGTATAAGATGGGTATAACATGTAACTAATGAGAAGGTACTGAAAAGAACTGAGGAGAAAACAAATTTGTGGCACAGCTTGACTAAAAGAAGGGATCGGTTGATAGGACACATTATGAGACATGAAGAGCTCACCAGTTTCGTACTTGTGGGTGTGCGATGTGTTTGTGTATGTGGCGTGTTTGGGGGGGGGGGAGGGGGTGGAGGGATGTAAAAATTGTAGACCAAGAGTATGCATGTTCAAGAGGATACAGGTTACTGTAGTTATTCGGAGATGAATGGGCTTGCACAGCTTTGAGTAGCATTAAGAGCTGTATAAAAACAGTCACCGGACAGAAGACCACAACAACAAGAAGAACAACAATAGCCACGACACCGTCGTATGCCGAGAGGTGTGAAAACGTAATTCACCCAGGAACATTCCTTTATTCACCCGCCAAGGGCTGTAAAGTTTACTTACGCATTTGCTGCGTTTAAACCTCGATCAGAAAGCTGACTGTGCCTATGAAGAGAGAGGTACCAAACAACACGTACTTTTATACTGCAACAGATGGCTGCAGGAAAGAAGACTAGCACACACTTGCTACGACATAACATAGTCACTTACTGACCAGAATTTGTGAACCGACCGTAACGATGAATACAGAATAAATAGAGCATTAAATAAAGAATATTTGCAGCTGTGGGAGTACAGACGTAAACGAACACAGGCTATCAATGACTCCGTACACAATATTAACGAGGCAGGCAACAATAGCAGATGTATCAAGTCAGACGGTAGTGGCACAGATCGACATAGAATAACGACTATGTGTAATGTACTATCATAGGTCAGATGCTACATTAGAGCTGCAGACCAACAAACGAGGTGAACCCTATACCATGTGTACTGACAGCTACATAGCTCAGGACACAACAAACACTTTTATACATTCATGGTAGAAGTCTAACAAACATAGAATAATAATTTTACAAATAAAAGCGAATTACGATTTTCATCGGTGAGTGACGAAAAATGTGTACAATAGGCAGTGATGTTAGATTATAAGACAAATGTAGGAACAGAGAGAAGAACACACCGTCTTGTAGAGTGCAAGGAAAAATTAGGACATAACCTAGGTGGGCGAGCACGCCTGCTGACATATTGAATCTTTAGTTAAGGTCCTCCTCTTCGATTAGCCAGTAGTAGGATATCGGGCAGTGGCTGCCCAGCACTCTTTAAGCCTGACGGTAGTCTACAAATGTAATGTGTTTCCCATTTTTACCGTTAATTTGAAGCCCATCCGTGCGCAACTTAATTTTACGTTTGCTAATATCTGAAACTACAACTCTGTAAAACACAAACTCTTAACTCCATCCGAACAGGCCATGAAGGCCCAACGGCACCAACCGGCCGCCGTGTCATCCTCAGCTCACAGGCGTCACTGGATGCGTATATGGAGGGGCATGTGTTCAGCACACCACTCTCAAGGCAGTTGTCAGTTTTCGTGACCGGAGACGCTACTTCCCAGTCAAGTCGTTCCTCAATTGGTCTCACAAGGGCTGAGTGCACCTAGCTTGTTAGCAGCTTTCGGCAGGCCGGCGGGTTACCCGTCCACGTTTTAGTCCAGCCCGACCGCGCTTAACTTCGGTGATTTGACAGGGACCGACGTTACCACTGCGGCAAGGCCGTTGGCTGTAAAACACAAAGAAACCGACTTAAATTAAATTTTAGGTACATGTGAAATTGAAAGTTGTGACTGCTGGTCTCGGCCGAGGTTCGAGTTCTCCCTCGGGCACGGGTGTGCGTGTTTGTCCTTAGGATAATTTAGATTAAGTAGTGTGTAAGCTTAGAGACTGATGACCTTAGCAGTTACGTCCCACAAGATTTCCACACATTTGAACACTTTTGTAAAGTTGTGAAAGCACAACCAGACTTAGTCACAAGGTGGCCGGCCAAATGCAAACGGCAGCAAAAGAAAGGGAAAATGTTTCACCTTACACACAGCTTAGGACACGCGAGCACTCACGTCTTCCACTGGACAAAGAGACAGCGGAAGCTTGAGCCGAACGGCCAAGAACACTCGTGGGGAAACAAGCGACCACTCAGCCAGACGCACTTGGCGTAAGGCAAGAGCGAGGCTTTAACAAGCGAATGTTACGCGATACCACTCCCCCGCGTCGAGTGCTTGAGAGAGTGCGGCCGATAGACGCCGAAAGTTTCCCTCTGACAGCCTGGCACTCTTCCGAGCTCCCACCAACAGCTGGAAAGAAAGGCACCTTAACAAAGATGGACTTCTCAAGTTTCTTCCCCACTCCTGGCAACGACGTATAAATAATAAACATTATAATTATAACACTAAGCTTACTTTTATATCATAATATTATTACTAAATTACAGGAATACACTAGTTTGTTCTGAGAATAATTATGAATCCTCTTACGAGTGCGGAATGGTTTAAGCCACTGATGCTATAAACAGCTAAGTCATATTTACATACTTTCAAGTAAAACACAAAAAACTATCCAGAGACTGGAAAACTTTATTAATTGGTCTTGTAATTTTCCAGTCTTTATTTAGACCAACACACTGTGGTAGCTTATTACAAAACCAAAGAAAGCTTTATTGTGATATTTATTCAGCTTCAAAAAATTACTTGTCTCGCTCTTCCATTAAACAACTTTGTTTTTAGAAGATGATATGAAATAAATGAACAAGTAACTAAAGGAACAAGAACTACTAATACAAGAACTTTACAGGTTACTAAATGTTACGAGGAGTCTGAGAACTGAAAAAACGTATACCCTAATAAAAGCCATAGCTGTGGAAAGTTAGTAACAAGTTCATGGTACGTGTACTACTTCTTCTGATAAACTGGATGTAGCATCCGCAACACTTCTGTCACAGAGAAACGTATTATAAAATCCCATATCTCAGGTCCGCACATACGTCTTGGCAATCTTCATAACACGTTTTTGTTTCTAAAATTTAACTGGTTGAGGCATTTTATAATGTTGTTCTCGGGAAATGTCATCGCAGCTGAGGCTTTCAGAACGAAGAGATCATCACACAAAAGTCGTGATAATGATGCACTATAGTGAACTACATGTTTGTGTTCAGGGGAGCATTCAAAGAATCTATCCTTCTAAGTAGTAAACTTCTCATTTTCAGCTAGGAGTGGTTTGAAAATAGATTTTGTGTAACACCAACAGTGAATTTCATGGTTTCATATCGCATGCAAAACTATGAATAATTTTTGATGCAATGCAAGGCACGGCATCGACATGTCTGGTTCTCACCTCAACAAATACCTGACGACGAAAATATCATTATGTACGCTATTCTGGATCGGTTATGGAGAAGTCTCATTCTTGCACCACACTATCGAGCAATTTTCAAACAATGCCACGGTAGTAATATCTTATTTTCTGCCATAAGTAGACACATCTGTTTACTGAAACAATGCTGTCAGTTATTACCGATGGTGCAAAGACTGCGTATTGTAACAGCGCGTCCTTTTGCAACGTGTTAATAACCTTGCATCTTACACAGATAAAGCTGAAATAGTGGTCTTTGCTAATGATACAAGCATCGTAATCAAACCCAGCAGAGATGCGACAGCAGAAGGAAAAGTAAATTAATTGTTTAGATGAAATATTAATTGGTTCTCCACGACTTTCGAAGAGACATGCAGTACAACATGAATTGAAGAAAAGGTAAAACACGGAATCTTCAAAATTTCTAGGTGCATATTTTCATCACGCAGAACTTGAATTTCAAAATCACGTTTTACATTTTCTCTATATACAGTTCCTGATTTTGTCGATGAACTCATTAAAGTGTTGGTTTACTTTGCAGACTTAAATTCTTTAGTGTAAATGGGACAGTTCCAAACATTACCACAAATTACTCATTTCATAGAAAAGCAGTGCAAGGATAAAATCAGGTGTCCGTGCTGGAAACTCTTACTAGCAACCTTCAGAACATCACGTTTAAGGAAACTTCAACTTTTATGTAAAAATAGTTACAGTTTAAGAAGTTACATGGTATTACAGATAAAGATTAAAATAAAGGAATGCGTATTCTTTAAGTAGCTAGCACACAGCTACATTTCCAGAACAGAAATCTATCATCTTTTTAAAGCTCGTAACAGGTTGTATATTATAGCGAGTTTCACAGATATTATCCATTGAACGTGCAAGTGACCAATATTGGACCCTGAACCATGTAAATTGTTGTTATAAGATTCATCAAAAGCGATTTTACGCAGCATGTTCCCTTTTTATTTACTATACGTACATCTTTCTAATGCGCCTTCTCTTCTCCATCTATGCCATCTTTTCACTGTCGTCAAATCCTCCAAACTGTAATACTTTCATACTTGAAAAATTCAACAAGTTAATATTTGCAACACCCGTGCAACGCAATAGCTGAATGAAATTTTGGCTATATTCATTGACACCTAAATGCATAGGTTCTAAATCTGTACCCTGAGAGTCGATGCAAATCAAAGGAAATCACGTGGCACAAGCTGCCTACATTATAAAATTACAGAGGGCGGAAAAAAAATGTGAAAATAGCTGAAACACTACCCACATAGTTCGTAATACGATGCAGGAAACCCGGTGGTATTCAAAACAGGTTCCTTTCGTCTCGGAATGGACATATACAGGTCCTGTACGGTTTTCAAGGGAGCCTCGTATCATTCATCCATAAAATGGCGGTACGTTCAGGTAACAGCGATAGAGTTAAATAGCGATCACATAATAGACCACAAAGGCTCACAATATTTGTGTCCGGTGACAGTGGTGGCCAGGGGAGAGACAATTCAGCCTTGTGTCCACCAAACTAGCTCTGTACAATGTTCGCTGGGTGAAATTGTGCCCAGTCGTTTTGAAACTAAGTATTACCACTGGGTAACAAATATCGTAGCATGGGATGGACATAATGCTACCTTGCAGAGTAACCATGGAGGCCATGGAATATCACAATATGGCTACCCATATATCAGCGAACCTCCGCCACGTTTCAGTCTTGGAACGTAATGTTGACCAGAAGTTGGAAAAAGTGTGAAACAACACTCATAAGACAAAATGACTTTCTTCCATCGCTGTATAGTCCAGGTATCATAGCTTGGGTGCCATGGTTTCTTTTTACGGTATTTCCTCCATTGATGAATGGTTTTGCAATTTCAGATAGTTCTGCAGTTCATTGCTTATGGAGCTCCATTCGTGTTGCTACGGTGCTGACAGTTTTCACAAGTGTGACACCCACTTCTGCAGTGATTTTTAAACCTGTCGTCCTCTCATTTTGCGTCACAATCTTCGTCACGATCATCAAACACACACTTCCGTCCGCGTTGTGACTTGGTGATTAATCATCTTCCGCTTTCATTATACGCGGTACAGATCTTCGATACGGTGCCGCATCTAACAGAACACACTTCGACTCTCTTGGTTACAAAGCACCTACCATACGAGTACCTACAATTTGTAGAAATTCGGATTCACTTAGCTCCGACATAATGCTCTCACAACTGCACAGAACATTGTTCTGACCAAGACTGGCACTCGCAACATATTGAGGACATTGCACAAGCGCCGTTCGTGATCAGATACGACCGCGCAACCTGCAAGCATTGGACAGCATCGGTAATTATGTTCAAGCATGCCTTTTTGCTGTGTATTCATATTTCTTGCCAACCCCTGTACCACATAAAAGATTTCTTGCTGCTCCACTCTTGATTCAACAGTGGGAGTAATGAAAGTCTATATGCCACTATGTTCAGTATAACAAATCCAAGGCCACGTTCTGATATTTTGAGCAACGAATTTCTATGTTTCTACCTAGTAATCAGCTATAATGCTTTTATTAGTTTATCATAGGATAATGGACGTCTTGCATTGTGTGCAAGATTATATACCTCTTTATATCTGTAATGCTCTCACGCAGGACAAGCAAATGTGTGGAAATTGACACCAGGCCTCTTTTTACTTCCTCATAATGTTCTGTCACGCGAAACTGATATCGACGACCTATTGCTGGGTGTTGCTTTATTAGAGTGGGAAACAGATGACGTATCAGACGATGAGGTACTAACCTTAGTCTCGGTGCGTTCGAAAAAAGTATGAAATACACTTAAAAAAAGTAACAAATCCACTAGCAGTTACGTAATCTGTTAGGTTCTTTAAGGACCATAACTGGACGTCTATATTAAATACTGGTTTAATGATGAACAATGGATTCACAGGTGACGTGACGTCCGGGCTTCATCAGGGGCACCCCGACCCCTGGGCAGGCGGACTCCTAGTTGGCTGTCCCTACTTTGCCTCCAGGTCTTCTGTGGAATGGTGTGTGGTGTTTCCTTCTCGTTGTCTTCTTGTCTTCACGTTGCAGGTAATTTTATTATATTTTATGAAAGCTTCTCTGTTCACTGGTGCGTAAAACTTACTACAAATAGTGACAGACAATCGATGTTAATAACGTAAGACATCAGAAAATCATGTAAACGGAGATGGAAATCATCAAAAGATATAGAATATGAAGTACATTTGCCAGTGGCTCATTACAGATAATACCATCAGACACTAGTATTTCGTATTAAAGAAGCCTTGACTACGACCTTAGCAATTAGGGTACATAAACAGTAGAGCCAAACAGGTTATGGTGAAGGCAGTGTTCTAGGAACAACAGAAATGTTAACTTATCAAGTTACTGAAAAGGAGAGAAAAGGATGCTGCTCAGACTGCATATGCAAAAACATAATCGGTTACTTTTTGAACACTATTTTCTCGTACAATCTTCACTGCATAGATTTCTGCTCGTTCAACACCGGTAACACAGATGTTTGCGCAGAAATTTCTCAAGAGGACTTCAAGAGATAAAAACTACTGGAGACTAATAGAAACGGAACTGAGATGAAGATTAAGTCTCTGGAATTTAAGCATTAGTATGACTATGAATTATGGCCTTCGAGCATAGCTAACATTTTTGAAATCATTCACCACGATTATGTGTTGTCTTACTGCACGTCCCTGAAGCAAACCAAAGATAGTTGTGTGTCAGTGGGTGTCAAAATTGTTTCTGTAGGGTTCCACCGTACACAGTATGTGTACGTGACAGTTCGCAGCATTGAAGGAATGCTGTTTTGTCTTAACGTCTGAAACGTTGGAGTTCTTATGAGCACTTTATTTTTCCTGTTGTTTCATCTAAAGTACGTGAGGTATCTATTTTACGTAAATTACGATAACTACTGAGGTCACATCTACTAAAGATATCTTTTTAGAAATAAAAAGAGAACCATTGCTTCAGTAACTCTGTCAGATTTTGTAGTGATTCAGACAGTAAGAAAAAAGTGTGTTGGTTCATCCATCTCTGTAGAGAAGCTCTCAGAAGTATTTCTCCTTTCACTCCAGCTACATAATTCATGTTGTCGGGAAGGCGCAGTTCGCTTAGGGAGCGACTGTGAAACCTCACTTGTGAATATGTTAAAGTACTTCTGTGTGCCTTTGTTTTCGTTTAATTCATTTCGAATTTAACGTTTCAATGGAGAAGTTGATAGGACTAAAGTGAGCGCCTCGAAAACAAACACTTCCTCTGCTTTCGCAGCGCCCCTCCGGTTCGTTCTGGACGTCAACACAGCACCCCCAATAGAACTCGCCACCAAAGGCTTCGAGCGGATTTCAAAATCGGGCAAGCAGTCTCTGGTGCAAGCGACGAGTTCTTAGATACTGAAAGAGACATCGATTTGGAGTCCAACAAATCTTCATTGTTCGTCTCCAGACAGAGATGAAGATTTATTAATTATGTGGCAAATACAGTTTTCAGCATTTGTAATGCGCTAAATAATTTCCTGTCGGGTTTTATGTTCTGTTTTTAAGTCATCTGTAGTATTCAGTTATCTACGATTGGAAGACACGAGTGAATTAGCAAACGCAGACTTGTAGGGCAGTATGCAAATTTTTAAACATAGCATAGACTGTCTGCTGGTGCCATTAGGCACAGTTTCAGCAACTAATTTTGCAGCGAAAATTTCTTCATATACCAAATCGAAGTCGTAACCATATTTATATTCTTATCATTGTCTTAGAGAGTAAATTTTAAATTTTTATTCAACAGTGTTACACTGAAGCTGCCTCGAAGCGCACTCGCCTTATGTGACTGTGTGGTGTGGATTCGCAAGCACATTTGTTGTCGTTCCGTTCTACCTTAAGAGAATATAGCCAGATGGCCTGTCTTGTGTACCGTGACGTCTGCACGTTACCGAGATCTCCTTGTACAGTATGCGAGTCTTGCTTTGGAAGAGCGCAGTTGTGTTGAACCACTGTTTTCATTCAAGATGGGGAACAACTCACATCGCGCTCCTCGTGAAAACTCTTCTTAATGCAGCCTTCGACGAAGGTGTTACTTCCAGAGGTTTTCCACTTGCATAGTCTACAAGATCACCTGATCTCAATCAGTGTAACTTTTGGCTCCGGGATATGTAAAACAATGCGTTTACCAGGGATACTTTCGGTGTCCACCTGATCTAAAGGCTAGTACACGGGAACACGCTGCTCATGTTCAACTGGAATTGCTGCGAGCGATATTTATCACGTCGTTTTACGGATGCATCGTCTTTTCGACGTCTCCGGTGCTCATACTGAACAAATTGTGTAAGTGGCGGTTAATAATAAAATCAACATTATACATTTCTCACTTGTTTGACCATTTGTACCTACGTCCCGTTCCTAGTCCATTAAATATGGAAATATTTCTATATGTCTTCCTTGCATTCACAGAGCGAGATTTGCAGCTGACGGCCAGAATTGGAACTATTTTTTTTCAAGTGTAGATCGGTTTCACGTTAACTCATTACAAAATCTCCCAAGTGTCGCTACCATACGATAATTACAGCTCACACTGGACCTTTGTGAGTAGCTGCAGTAAGCTTTCATGAAGCCACTAGTATCCCTCGTCAGTGGCTGGCTTTGTTGGCACATGGTGAAACACAGTGTGGCAGTTCCACAGAAAAGTCATTCATCATCATTTTCTTGGGCCTTCTTTGTCCCACCGTAACGCGGGATCGGCCTTGTTACTATGGATTTGGCGATGTTAGTGTCGGATGGTTGGCGAATGCTCTTCCTGTTCCACCACGTACCCCTCCCCCCCCCCCCCCCAGGACAGATTTAATGTACCCCACCTGCCTGCATCTAGTGTAAGCCAAGAAATAGTGTGAACATTTTCAAATGTCTGCGACTCGTGCAACTGAGGCGGCACATGGGGACCAGCCCGGTATTCACGTAGTGGGATGTGGAAAACCGCCTAAAAACCACATCCAGTCTGGCTGGCACACCGACCCTCGACGTTAATCCACCGGACGGATTCCAACCGAGGCCAGCGCTCCTACCCGAGCCTCAGGAAGCAGCGCATTAGTGCCCTCGGCTAACCAGGTGAGTCCAGTTATACAGAAGAGTATGTAACGGTAACCTGCCTCTTGTGACAGCACATCCAGGTTGAAGGAGTAAAAAACTCCTTACTTAGCCTCAAAAATTATTCAGCATATTGCATTCAAGAAGAACACTCTCCTCGTAAGTCATCAGTGAAAAGTATGGCTAAGAACACACCAGCCTTCACTGAGAAGAGCCGTGTAGCAGTCTGAGTGCCTGGCCTACAAGCATACGGAGTTAATAGTTCCCGGCCTATAGGAGCCGCAGGGGTGAGGCCGTTCAGTGGCTGCCATCGCATGGCGTATCAGCAAGTGTCCGAGAGTCCTGCATTCAATTTGGGCTGCCTGTGCATCTTCGGTAGATTGCGACGAGTCTGAATGCAAGCAGGTGATGTGCACCAGTAGCCCCGCCTTGTGTCGCCCCGAAGATACGCTGCATATAGGTAATGGTTACAGCATAAAGTGAGGGTTAGATTTCTGTCTATAACATCATAATGATTTTGACGTAGATGGATGCATAATAGATCACGATGGGACACTGTTCCATCTGATGACAATTGCCAGTAGTGCCACACTACCAGAAGGGTGATACCTGCCGCAAGGAGAACCATCTAAACAGTTAGCACTGTCATTAAGATCAATTTGCGCGATAGTGCACCGCAAGATACAGGGGAACTACTGTGGGTAATCACAGGAACCAATAAACCAGTGAATGTATTGTGTGCAGTGGAGCCACTACAGGAAAAATAAGAGATTAGATAAAGTAAAGTGATTCATGTACAGAAGTGTAATATACGTACAGAAGGTAGATAGTGGGGAGATAGGGCCTTTCAGTATAGAAAATTTTGGGCCACGGATGTGGAACTGGTCACGGAATGCTCTCCAACTTGGAAATCTCACAGGAAAATCAGTTAGATGGAACCAATTCAGATCCTAAGCTTAAACTGGCTGACACCTCAGCTGAATGACAGGAGAAAGCAGCGCATTTGGAATATGAATATCGGTTTAATCCTCGTGGGTGCTGCTAGCGAACCCAATAACACAGCACAGAATCTCAACGAGGAATGAATTGACTCTGTGTCATAAACTGTACCTTGTACCATGTCATGTTCAACTGGCGACGGAATAATTCATCAACCAACAGTCACGAGACGATATTGTTATGAAAACACCAGTCCCTAAGGAGCACCAGTATAACCGTTCTGAAGAAAAGTGCAGAAGGGGCTGAGGGCGTATAGATTTTGTTGTGGCTACCAGCATTTTAACAAACGTACAGTTGCGGATGCATTCCCCCATCTCGAATATAAAGTAAATATTCGATAAACTGCGGAACCGTAGGTATTTTCGTACCAGAGGTCTGCAGAGTTGCTATATCGAGTTACAGGTATCACCAGACGATCACGCTAAGCCAGCATAGACGGTCCCATCAGGTCATTGCAGTTTCGGCGTTAAGGCACATAGACTGAAAAACACGCCAGCAATACGGCTGCCTGCTATGATAAATGCAGTGTTGTGCGACGGGTGACTTCACTGAATGGCTTCTGTGGATTGAAAGTTAAAATCCGACCAACAGAAACCTTCTGTTATTTAGCATTTATTATTTCTTGAAGGTTTTTGAAATATCTTATGCTTGTAATGTTTGTATATTCTGGAATATTCGATGTCTCAATAAATACGTGTTTCTATCAAGAGCTGCACTCTCCAGTTAGGACGTAAGTTCTGTTTTGACTGTAAGTTGATATCCGCAATTAACTTGCTTTCAGGGCTGAGTGCGGTATTTCAATGATGACCCTGGTTCCGGATATAGACATGCGTGTCATTACGATGTGACATTGTTTAGAGGAGACGTTGGATACTTCGAAACATCTACATCACCGTGTTCCAATTAGGCAACGTAAACGACCTCGCCAACACGGACAGAAACCGGAATAGAAGCAGTACCTCGTTCCCACGATCCGTATATTCAGGAGACGAATAGATTCCAAGTCGACAGCAAATCAGCTGCACATCAGCCATCCATTTGTATTCTACGGATATGCTGATCTTGACACGACAAAATATCTGAGAGGATATGACCGAGACACCAAACACATCAGGTGGAACGACGTGATGTATTTGGCACATGTGTAATTTAACTTGGAGCACAAAGCCCAACAATGGTTGTAGAACAGCGAAGAGAAACTCAACAACTGGAATAAATTCATGGACGTACTGAAGAAATCATCTGGAGACAAACAGAAACAAATCCACTTAGCGGAAGAACAACCGAAGAACAAGGCCTAAAGTGATGGGGAAACGACGCAGTCCTTAATACAGAATGTTTTGGTCCTATGTCACACTGTGAATCCAAATATGACAGCAGCTGACAAAATCTCACACTTGATGAAAGGAGTTGTGGAAGACATCAGTTAAGGGGTGCTATAACGACTGAAGAATTCATCATCTAATTCCACCGCAACGAGGAAATGCCACAGAAAAAAAATCGGAGTAAAGAAATGTGGTCACTACGGCAGTTGTGGATGACCACCGTGAGTGCTCCTGTCTCATATACCAGATAGAAAGAGAAGAGAGAGAGTAGCGTATGGCAGCCAGAGATATCGTACCGAGTAAGCAAAATATCGCAACAATGAATGTCGACCTGACACTTCAGGAGGTAATATAGGAGACTGAAGAAGAGGTATATAGATCTTTGTTTACCAACCACAGCCACCAGCCGAACTCGTCAGGAAGATTCAGGAAAGATGACTGGTTTTGCTTTCAGAGTACCCGATAACTTCGAGATGAACCTCCAACAGAGACAGAATGTTTAGCAGTTGTATGGGCCATCAACAAGTTCCGGACATATTTATTTGCCAAACATTCGTCATTGAGGAAAACCACCATTCTCTATGCTGAAGAAATTGTAGACTGACGAGATGGGCACTGATGCTTCAGGAGTCCTACGTCAAAGTGGTGTACAAAAGCTAATGCTGCCTTCCTAGTAATCCTTTGGCAGAAGATAGTAGTACATAAGAAATCTCAGTCGTCGCTGTTTTGACATTGCTGCTGAACAGACGGGAGTTCCAGCACTGCTGAAAACCACAGATGCCTTAAAAAAGGAAGAGTCAACCAAAGGAGAAATCCAGTTATTAATTGGAGCACAGAATAAGGCAAATTATGCCGCGCGGAGTAGCCGCGCGGTCCGGGGCACCTTGTCACGGCCCGCGCAGCTCTCCCCATCGGAAGTACGAGTCCTCACTCGGGCATGGGTGTGTGTGTGTGTTGTCTTTAGCGTAAATTAAGTTCGATTAAGTAGTGCATAAGCTTAGGGACCGATGACCTCAGCAGTTTGGTCCCATAATGCCATACCACAAATTCCCAAAGGCGAATTATGATCCAGTGGGACGTAAGAGATTGCTCCTCATCCCAGCTTATCTGTAGCCTGCTGTCCCGCATTATTTCGATGATGCTACAAGATCTGACACCTGTGATTTGTGAAGACTGTAGAGAGAGTCAGGCATAATATTCACTTGACCGGTCTTTAGCAAACCTATAGAGAGGATATGACTCTCAGTAGGGAACGCATACAGTGTAAGCACGTGATACAGTTAAATCAGGGGGATCTGGTACCAATCACAACTGCAGCAGCACCATTCCACCGATTCGTAATCGAGTTCTTTAGATGGTTCCTGAAGTTTTCAATGGGTAATCGAGGGATAAAAGTGTGCACTGATTACCTCCCCCACTGTTCTGTCACCAAAGCTCTACCGACTGCAAAAGCTCTGGATATTGCAAAAATTCTTGTAGAAGATTTCGTTTTGAAGCACAAAGCACCGAGACTAGTACTGGAGGTAATTTCACTTTGGGATACTACCCACAGGATGACAACTGCTACCATCCACAGACGAGTGCGTCACAGCAAATTTTATCCCTCTGCTTGCCAGAAAGTCTGTGTAGCGTTTGCCCAGCAGTCTGACCTGTCATACCCATGTTGTTTAAATTGACACACTCTTTTGACTACTTATAATGTGAACGACTTTTGAGGTATAAATAAGTTTAAAATAATTTTATTTATTAAAGTTGACATTTAAAAAACTTACTATTTTTATACTTTTACTGGTGGCTTCTATTCTTAATGCAAATTTGCCCACTGTCTGCAGACAGTAGTAGAATTTTCTGAGCATATAGATCTGGTGTACTTCTATATTGTACTTATAATTCGACTTTTTCTATCTTTCTTCTCTGCACAGTATGCACATCTTCTGCTTTTTTTAGCTGGAGGTTTCACTGCCCTTCCTGGACCCGGTGCTATTAATGAATTCATAGATTTATTTACCCCTGCTAGCTGCTTTCCTAAATTAATGATGAATGTTCAGTTTCTCATTTTTGTTGGTACCCAGCATCATCCAAATCATGTATGCATTTATTTCACTTACGTCGATCATGTTGAAGATAACCAGCACTGGCCAGCGCCATTTGAACCATTTTTTTCTTAGGAACATAAGAAGCCTTCATCACATCAGGTTAAAAACCAAATAATGTGGAAAATGCTTCACGTCATTTAGGTGTAACAAAATCGGCTGGGAGTTCACCTTTGTTTTTACACATAGTACCGACTAGTGTCAGATATGTTGACAACAAATAATGAGCTAAATCGAGAGATGTAAAAAAATTGACACGAGTGATACTACATCAAGACTTTTCAAGTTCAATCACTAGAGTTTATACTGTGGCGACTCCTTCCACCGCCTCCATCTGTAGCAGCAGGCGACGGGCTACGTAGACCAGAAACCAGACCCGAAAACACCCTCGCTGGTCACTTCCGCCGGAGGGAGAACATAGACGGCCAGGCTTTTCGGACGCAAGGCACGCCGAACCGTCGCTCGAGCAGTCTCTTGTTCCGTTCCGAAGAAGCAACATCCCCGGTCGTGCTCTCGGCAACTCGCGCGCGCAACGCCACGTGGCTAGCGTCGTCGTCCGCTGCATTTTTCCGTTGCATGCACCAACTACAGAATTCCTATCCCGCGCTCATCGTCGTTGTCCTGTTTCCGTCCGTTTAACAAGAGAATTTGCTACGCCGCCTTCCCGAGCTGCGTCTCCTCGAGGTGCTTCTGTTTAGTATGGTCGTACGAAGACTGATGACGAACGCCCGGTTCGTCCTCCCGGTATCAGCAATTGTAATACTGTGCGCAGTGTAGTGCAAGTAGTGCAGTGAAGTGCAGTGCGTGCCAGGACTACCAGCTCATTTATTACTATTCCATGCGCGGTCGTTTTGGCACACCTTCACTGGCAAGCGCGCCATTGAGACTGTTTCCCGCGCCTTCGGACGACGACGAACAAAGACCAGACATGGTCCGTCCGGAACAGAGCCTCCAGCCCAAGCGATGACCGTCCTTGATTAAGAGGTATTAGCTCATTTTGGATGTTATTGCAGCTGTTAGCTTTTGGGTTAAAACTGTAGAATCAGCTGGCGCGGCTCTCCCAGCACGCCCCGTCGTTTATTGCCGTTTTTCTTAACTGACATGCCGCTCAGGCGTGTACACTCCTTAGGTTTATAGAAGGGAACATAAATCGTTCCTCCTCGAAAACATTCTCTTCAAGTCGCACGGCTCTTATTTCTTCCTTCTTCCCATATACTCTTTCATCTTCCAGCAGTAGCTCGTTGCACTGTCACAAGTTACTCAGAACTTTATTCTTTATGTACCAGGTTTTGATGGGATGTATTGTCGAAACGGACAGCGACCTCGAAATGTGGCCAACTGTCCCTCCACTGTCATGCACCATCTTGGAATGTAGGCATCCGTAAGGGTAATTTCCCACATCTCAGAAACTTCTCTGAATGGTACGAATTTGTCACTTGACCTATGTTCTCATCAGGCTGCTGTATTGTTAAAGCGCCATGCCCTCAGAATAGCATGGAAGTGGTTGCGAGACGTAATTTTATTCAACAGTGGTCGATCATTCTCTACACTCCAAAGCTGACTGAGATCTTAATTTCTTGACTTGTAAAATCCAGTGAGGAGCCAAACACCAAGAAACTCTTCTCATTTCATGCATATTTGTATCCAACCAGTCATCTTAAACGATTTGGCCTTCCTTGTTGGTCCACATACATACCTTGTCAGTGAGGGGTAAACAAAAGAACTACATAAATGAACATCCTTACTCATCACAGTTCCTAATCGAATAAATTGTTGGTCCCCTTTCTTCTTTCAGTACACTCTTTCTGCTCTTCCTACCAAAAATGCCAGCTTAGGGCATTGTAGCCCATATTTCATTCCCATTACGAGAAAACATTAAGTCCCACTGAAGAAAATTTGCACTAGCACGGGCCAAAAACGATTCAGGGTTTGCTCAGATGAGAAAATAACTCAGGAGAAATCTTAGAGTGGCATAAGGCATTGTTGCAAAAATGTGTGTGAATTTCTAAGGGACCAAACTGCTAAGGTCATCTGTCCCTAGACTTACACACTACTTAAACTAACTTGTGCTAAGAACAACACACACGCCCATTCCCGAGGTAGGACTCGAACATCCGGCGGGAGGGGCCGCACAATCCGTACATGTCGGCCTAGACCGCGCGGCCACTCCGCGCGGCAAATTGTTGCTAACGAGATCTGGTCTTATATACAGGCAACGATTTTGTTTCACTCAAATTCTTGATATACTCTCACGCACTATGTTTGTCCCATGCTTTGAAAACGTTAATGACATAGTTTAAGGAGAGCCTTTTGTACAAAATCGGTAGACATAGATGAAGACATAGAACGGGATAAATCTTTTACTCTGGTACTTCCGTATCTGTGCAAGAGGAGATGGCTTTGCACGGATATACATTCATTCCAATCTTCTATTAGTCCCCCCACTCTATTAGTCTCCCCCTTATCCCTCTATCCATCTCCATCTCCCCCACTCTAATTCCATCTCCTCCTCCACCCTCACTCTCCTCCTTACCACCTGTAAGTCCAATTCCTGTTCCCCCTCTCCCCTGTCCACCTTCGCTTCACCCGTTTCTCTGCCATATTCTGCTTCCACCTCTCTCTGTTCATCACGTCCTCCCCTCTTCCTGTCTATATCTTCCTCCTCACTCTCACTCTCCATCTCCTCCTCCCTCCTCCCTCTGTCTTCTCCTCTGCTTTTGTCTCTTTCTCCACCTTCTCCTCTCTCTCTGTCCATCTCCTCATCTATACATTTCTCTGTTCTTTTCCTCCTCCTCCTCTCGCAGCCCTTTCCTCCTTACACCTCTCTGTGTCCACCTCTTCCTCCCTTCTCTCTCTATCCATCTCCGCCTCTTTCCCTTCGCTGTCTGTTTCCTGCTCGCCCCCGTCCCTCAGGGTCCTTCTCCTCTTTCTTTCTTTGTGTCCATCCACCTATACTCTCTCAGTCCATATCATTCTTCCATTTTCTGTGTCCAGCTCCTTCTTCCCCTGTTTGTCTGTCTGTCTGTACATTATCACGCAAAGTTTGGTTGAAATCAGTCCATTGGTTTAAGCGTAGCTTTTTACCTATGAATTTGCCCATATACACACGTGTCACATACATTTCACATATGTTTATCATATTTCGCACATATTTGTACACATAAGTCATCTGCATCTCTAGCGAACTGCACCAAGCAGTTCCGTTTTCACTTAGCTCAATGTTTATCAAGTCACACCTCCTGAACAGTGTGTCGTCCAGAGATATAATTTTGCAGCTACATCCAGTGATAATAGTATTACTAGCAAGAGGAAATAAATCAAAAGGTCGTGCCCGTTGCGGCCCTTTTACTGCACGAGCAGCCAAGATGCAGTAAACAGTAAACTCTTTTCACTTCGACATGTTGTGGGGCTGACAGGCGAGGAAAAGTCTAATAAAAGTTCGTAATTATGTATGAAGCTCGTTGCAAGTCATTATTTAATCTCTCTCTCTACAATATTGCATGAATATATTCTGGCTATTTGCGCGTTGTAAGCTACACTCCTTTTCCACCCCAAACCAGCCTTTTGAGAGGCAGGTGGATCCTGCTCTCTCGGAACTTGTTTCCAAGTTAAGTGATATGTGTACCAAGTTTCGTGGAAATACATCCAATTGCTTAGGAGGAGATGTGGAATATATGTACATCCATCTGCTTCTGTATTAAAGTGCTCAACTGCGTTTTTATTTCTATAAGTGAATGATAGTATAAGAGATAGCGTGGGGATTTCGATGCAGCTGTGTGCACACTAGTGTCCGAAATTAAAGCAATAAAGAGAATTCTGCAAAGTTGCGTTTATTTTGCCATAAAACAATGTGAACAGGTGATGGTAAAGGATACACAGTGTAAAAAACTGCAAAATGCGTAATAGTAGACAAATATGCTAGTAGGATATAAATACTGGCCCTAGCTCACTTGGTTCATTCCTGACTTACCCCAGGAACGACCTAAGTTATCTAGGACCAGTATCTATATGCTACTATAACACACATTTTGAGGAAGGCATATTACTCAGAAAAATTAATAGAAATGAATATTTTTTGGTATCATGTTCACTTAATATGAATTAATTATTTTTTCTCACAGAAGGTGAATGTTAGAACATAAATTTAATATTATTTATAAGAGGCAACTGTAAGTAAGTAAATAAAATGAATTATGATGAATATGACAAATCTATTACTGTCCTAAAATTTTCCTAAATCTTACTCCTTGAGCAGCCATAAGATTTTTATGAACAGTTGTTTGTAAATGTATTTTGAGATGACTCTGCACTACAATTCTACCATTTCCACTGTAACTTTAATTTCTTGATATATTTTCAACATTCTTTACATATATTACAATATCCATCTTTTCAATACTTATCTTTATAAAATTCTTTAATATTTTTATGTATAAAATTACTGCACTGCTATAGCTGTATGGTACTGTCCATTTAAAAGTCATAAAGCTTCTTAGGAAAAGTAAAATTGAAAAAAGAAAAAAAATTGACAGAGTAAATTCCAGATAATGAAATTCATTATTTCTATTTTTAAGTTTCTTCATTCCTTTATATTTCAGTAATAAAATTATAAGTCCTATCTGGTAAAATAATCTGAAACTCATTATTAAGCTCTGAAACTAGTATTTAAATAAATATTATATAACATATTTATGTGTAACTCATACAGTTCTTTAATGTCTTTCGAGGCACTTGCAGTGTTGAGGTGCTTGATTAGTCTCCTTGTATATAGAAATATTTTATTACATTTTTAAAATTTGAAATGTCTATATGGTGATGTACCTACTTTATTTTTCAAAATATGTCTTTTGTCATAATGAGGACACAACGCTTTCTTATTTATTTCAATAGTGTATAGTTCATATTTTTCACTTCAAATCATATAAATTTTTCTGTATTGTTTTCTGTTGTTAAGCAAAAATCTTTATAATTTTCGAAGCTTATTCCGATTTTACCAATACATTTCTTAACTCCTTTGGATTTTTTCTATATTTTATCACCAGGATACATTTTTGCTCTCAAACCGCAAAATTCTTAGATTATTTTTCCATTGCATTCATCTTTCATGTTTCCTAAAATTTTCCTTTTATGTGGAATATCCTAAATATTACCTTCAGGATAATTATTAGTATCAGTTTAACAATTGTCGTTTTTATGTCATCATAAAAATCTTCTGTTTTCATCTTGTAGATATAACTGTCTGAATCTTGATAACACAAATCAATATCTTCCTTATTATCTGTGTCATTATTCTAAAGTGAAAATTATATATCAGTTCTTTAGATAAATCAAGTACACTCATACCAACATAGTTGGTTTTATTACAGACAATTTTTGTTTTATTCATAAGATAAGCAACATGATTTTCATCAAATTTAGAACTTTATTCAAAGTTTGCTGTACGTTTATCACATTTATCTTCATCTGATCGTAAATCTATTGTTCTTCTCCTGTCAGAAAAGAAAATTCAAGCCTATTACATCTATCTAAAGCAAATTGAAGGTCTGTATGAATGGTTTCCATTTCCTCAACATGTGTTGAAATAGTGCTAAAATTAGATTTTGAATTTGGGTCACTTTCTCATTAAAATGTGCTTTAGTGATTATCCAATTGTGTTAAATTATTTGCTATATTTAGGTTTTGTAATGCATTCTTTTTTTAAGTATTATCTAGTAACAGCATCATAACCACTCCCTAGGTCATTTACATTTATGATTTTCTACCTTTAAAATCAATATATCCTTTACTTTGCTTTAAAAGTGTTGCATAATTCCTTATGAAATCATTTACTTATTCTATCTTGGGATCAATTTTTGTTTCTAATTAATTTTTTATGTTTCCTAAATTTATCTAACTATTCATCATGTGATCTTTGGGCTGAAGCTTGTTTCCAAAAATGTTCATTTATTGCATTCAAAATAGCATTAAATTTAAAACCCTCCACTAACAGTTTTAAAACAAACAGACTCAATTTACCACAAATTACTTTATCAAAGTTTTGTATTCTCTCGATATTCCAATGTAGGTTATATTTCCCTAACAGTTAGTTTGTTATATTTCCCCAAAATAAATCAGCAAAAAATTTTATATCATTATTCTTATAATAAGAAATCCAATGAGCATCAGGATGATAAGAAGTATCTAAACTGACTATTCCACATTATAAATGTTTTTGTTATTGGGTAATTCATCAGTCATAAAAACGCCAGGAAATGTTTAATATTTAATTCAGTAGCAAGTTCTTTTATTTAAAAATTAGGTAAAGCATTATTACATTTTTTGATTATATTTTCGAAATTTTTTTCCACATCCACTTCTTTTCCTTTTCATTGATAAATTGTCTTTTTCGTTCTTACAATTCTTTAGCAAATGTTTTCTTGTTTTTAACTGGATTTGCAGTTGCTGCTGAACCACTAGCAAGTCAACTAGTACTCATGCGATATGGCAATGCTGCTAAGAATAATGTTAAACATCTATCTTCAAGTATATTTACCCCAGAACTTTATATCTTTTTTGTTAGATATCCCATAACATTTTCGCAACTTGAATATCCCTCTTTCGTTTTTGTGTGTCAGTTAAACATTGATCAATACTATGTAACTGTTCATTACTTAATTCAATTTTAGGTGAATCTGGTTTAGTTTTGCCACTAGGTAGCTTTGTATAATCAATACTAGAGTTATTCATTGATATAGATTAAAAATTTAAAAGAGAAATGATATTTTTAAAGAGTCATGTTTTACTGATATCAAAATTTTTATAAAACCAAACCATTTTCAACAACAACTAAATCAGTTCCTAATTCTCGTTTTTGATACATTATTGTACTTTTTGATAATTAATTTATTTAATTTTTTACTTTCGGCATAATTTATTATATCTTTTCTTTATGTTCACCTTTTATAAGAAATATTAAATTTATTTTCTTGCATTCACCTTTTGTGAGAAAACAATAATTAATTTATAATTATAATAGATCAATGCTGGGCTATACAAGAAAGGACAGGAAAAGGGCAGATGACATCCGGTCTGTGACAAAGGTTAATGACATCTTAGAGACCGTAGGTTCCTTGAAATGGCAGTGGGCTGGCCACGTCCCAAGAAGAAAAGACAACAGATGGACGAAGCTAGTACTGGAGTGGAGTCTGAGAGAGAACCGGAGGCCTAGAGGAAGACCACCAGACAGATGGGACAAAGACATCAAGAAGATCGCTGGTAACACCTGGCAGAGAACTGCCCAAGAGCGTCCCACTTGGAGAAGACTTCTGAAAGCCTACCTGAATCCACGACTCGAAGAGGCCACATCATCTAATGATTGAATTGGCTGATGATGATAATGATGATGATGATGAGGTGAACGTGATTCGAAAAAATTTCATTTTAATTTTCTAAGTAATTAATAGTAAAATAGGCGTTTTTAAATGAAAATACCTACAAATTTGAATTATAGTAGGGTGTAAATACCAGTACTCGATAACTTGGGTCGGCCTGGGATGAACTAGGACCGAGCCATGTGAGATAAGATCGGTATTTATATCCTACTTGTATTCTTCGTTTTTGCCAACTTCATGGATTTAGACACATTCTGAAAACTGGTTAATGTGCTCAGTAGGGGAGTGACCACATCTGGAATCGGCACAAGCCTGACAACGATGGAGCATCTTATAAATTGTATCATCAATTTCATCTTGAGGCAATAATGTACATTCTTCCTGCAGAGCTCCTCGCAAGTGATTGGTTGGCAATGCGAAAGTGACGCAACACGTGTCTCTAGCGCATCCCAAACTTACTCTACGGAATTCAAATCGGAGGAGCGGGCATTCCACGCCATGCAAGCAAATTTTTGCAGTACCAAGAAAATTTCAACCAGCCGTTGAGTTCGAGCATTATCGTCCATCAGTACGAAATCTGAGCCCACAACACCTCACAATAACCGCACATGAGGTCCTAAGATCTCGTCACATTACCTGACAGCAGTTAAACGTTGCCGATTCAACCACACAAGTTCATGAAGAGATGTTCGAGTGGTAATCATGGTCCCTGCTCATTCCCTCGTGGACCCTCCTTGATATCTGGCTCCTTCAAGAATGTTTGTGTCTCTCCAGATGCGAATCCGTCGAGAATCACTCTCCAGACTAAATCAGGACTCTGCGGAAAGAATATTGGCCCACTGTTTCACCTGCCATGTTGATGGTTCCACTCTAGATGTTCCCTTCTGTGAAGAAGTGTCAGAAGTACAGATATAGCGGGTCTCTGGCAATAAAAGGAAATTGGCCGAAGCCTTATGTATACCGTTTGCCTCGATACAACACGACCAGTGGATACTGCGAGGCCAGATGCGAGGTGCCGTGTAGTCTAAGGCGGTACCGTCGTTCCCGTACAGCCAAATAACGGTCCTTTCTTTCTGATGTCACACGTGGTCGGCCCGGCTCTGGCCTTCGGAATACAGTTGCGGTCTCTATTAGCTGTCACCACATCCGAAAAACAAAAGAACGATTTACGTTAAGCCATTCCGCCACCTCAGTTTGGAACTGTCGTCATTCCATTTTTCCTGTGTCCCTCCACCGCAGAGAGTCTGGTAGGCGTCTACACTGTGCCATACAGCACCGTCTAGGATTTTTTACACAGAGAGTGTGGATTTAGACTACCCAGCAAACAGTACCCCGTTAGATAGGTGCCCTGACGTCATCGTTGGCGTGGTTATTCGTTGACCGGAATGCTATGTCTGAGTATATTACGATCGAACGGACATCTGTTAACAGTTTGCCTCATAATGTGCGAAACTAGATATATACGATATTCTTTGATGAATCACCATCTTGATTTGAATTCGAAAGAAATCACTTTCCTAGATATCAAGGCTGACACAAACATTGTTGCTACAACATGTAGTTGAAAAGGCGTAGTTATGTAATCGAAGAAAATGTAATATTTTCTTTTTCAAGTGTTAAATAAACGAAGCTGCAGACAGTTAAATACATTATTGTGGTTAACAAAAATATATTACACCCAAAATTCAAGTATGTCCACTCTTACTTCATGAACAGATCTGTTCTTCCTAAAAACCCTGCAACTTAAGAGTATTCCATGACATAAATGTTATTCAAAACACTCTCATCCCCTCATCTCTCTCAGGCTTACACAAAATATTTGTTGCCTAATGTGTTCTGCGGAGCAACTGAAGATCATCACTTGTTCCTGCTGATGCGCTTCGTCTCGTAAAATGTCGACCAGTACATAGTAAGTAGGCCTTCCTCACGATACACGTTTCTGTATCCCTTACATCTGTTATAGCAAGATTGGTTGTTACCTTGAAATTCATTCTTACGTAAAATCAGCAAAATGTTCTTGTTCTTGTCTGTCTCTCAACGTAACGAGAGATTTATTTAAGCAGCTCCGAGCACTGGACACCGAGTACCGAACTGAAAGATATGAGTTTGGCAGTTTCACGTAATAGCCGGTACCAGCAGGTCGAACAGCGACCATAAATACCTACTTAAGGCCTGCTGCAATTGCACATTAGGTTCTATTATTATGTGAGGAAGCGAGAATATTCGATCATCAAACATTATATGTCTGAGAAAAAGCTACAATGGAGGTTTAATGCAAAAGTTGTGCTTCTTTATAAGGGTCAGTAAAATGAAAACGAGACAGATGAAAAAAGAAATAAACTATTTATTACATTAAATGTAATACCCATAAATGTTTATACATTTATTCCACTATGTGACAACACGATCAGTGCCTTCATTAAATAATTTTTGTGGTCGCCTACGGAACCATGATTGAGCCCAGGCGTGCAACTCTTGGTCCGAAACAACTCGACGTCCTCGAGTATCTTTCTTCGGAACACCAACAATGTGAAAAGGTCATAGGGAGAGATCGGAACTGTATGGAGCATATGTAAGGGCTTCCCGGTGAAGGTTCTGCAGGGTAGACGAAACTTCCTAGGAAATATGTGGATGGGCCCAGAACACAGATATTCGTGGCCGTAGATTTGCTTCGGACGAAGACTTGCATGCCTGCCTACAGTTATGGTTCCGTAGGCAACGGCAAACGTTTTTCCACGAACGCACTGACCGTCTTGTCATACAGTGGGATACATGTATTAACAGTGAAGGCGATTAGTTTAGAAATGATAAACAGTTTATTTAGTTTTTTTGTCTGTCACGTTTTCAGTTGTCTGCCCTTTATAGACTCTAGAGCGCTCATATTAGAATGCAGAAGTTATATTCGGAGCAACACATATTACAACTAAAATTTGCTGGAATAGTGCAAAATATGAAGCATGCAAAACGTAAATTTCGATAAACTATCACTGTTTATGGAAAATTAGTTTTTTCCTTGGGGACTGCATACAAATAAAATTAATCGTTACATATAGCACATTTTAAAATCGCAGAGAAGAGTAACAGGTAGGTGAAAGACAGCTGTTTCCATTAGGGTAAAAAAGGTTATAGAAAGATCCCAGGTATCGAAAAGACAGATCAGCTGGCCATATTAGTAGTTTGTCATGTATTTCAATGAAGCGACATAATACCATCTCTTTATTTTATGTTTCACGTTAAATAGTGGAATAATGCACTATACGCATTGAATAGGAAAAATGCCATAGGTTATGAAGACAATACGGTACACATATTTGTCAGTGTATACAGGGTGAGTCACCTAACGTTACCGCTGGATATATTTCGTAAACCACATCAAATACTGACGAACCGATTCCACAGACCGAACATGACGAGAGGGGCTAGTGTAATTGTTTAATACAAACCATACAAAAATGCACGGAAGTATGTTTTTTAACACAAACCTACGTTTTTTTTAATTGAACCACGTTAGTTTTGTTAGCACATCTGAACATATAAGTAACTACGTAATCAGTGCCGTTTGTTGCATTGTAAAATGTTAGTTACATCCGGAGATATTGTAACCTAAGGTTGACGCTTGAAACCTCCGACGTTCAGTTGCGTGTTGTAACAAACACGGGCCACCGTCGGCGAGCAGCATCTGCAGGGACATGTTTACGATGACGACCGTGTTTACGAGTGTGACTGTAGTGCACTGTTGTGGTTTGGTCTAGCTGTCGCAGTGCCCGCATGTAGCGCTTGCTGCTATTGTTATTCTGCATTCGTCTCCGCACGCAGACCAACTGTAGTACACCGTGTTACCAGACGTCTGTGATAGTGTAGTGTTGTAGGAACTGTGACCATGGTGTATTCGAACTCTGAAAAGGCGTAGATGATAGTAATCTATGGCGAGCATCGACGAAATGCAGCAGAAGCGTGCAGGGTGTATGCAGAACGGTACCCGGACAGAGAGCATCCAACGTGCCACACATTGCAAAACATCTACCGCCAACTGTATGCAACAGGTATGGTCGTAGCACGCAAACGGGTCCGTAACAGGCCCGTCACTGGAGAAGCGGGTGCAGTTGGTGTGTTATCTGCTGTTGCCATGAACCCACACATGAGTACACGGGACATTGCGAGAGCCGGTGGACTGAGTCAAAGCAGTATCATGCGCATACTGCATCGTCACCACTTTCACCCGTTTCATGTGTCGCTACATCAGCAATTACATGATGATGACTTTAATCATCGAGTGCAATTCTGTCAATGCGAATTAACAGAGAATACGTTGCAGTTCTACCTGTTTACCGATGAAGCGTGTTTCACAAAGCACGGGGCAGTGAATCTACGGAACGTGCATTACTGGTCCGTGGATAATCCTCGCTGGCTCAGACAGGTAGACGGACAGCGACCGTGGACTGTAAATGTATGGTGCGGAATCATTGGCGACCACCTCATTGGTCCTCACTTCACTGCAGGGGCCCAAACAGCTGCAACATACATCGCGTTTCTACAGAATGATCTGCCAACGTTGCTCGAAAATGTCCCACTGGAAACGCGTCGACGTATGTGGTATCAGCATGATGGTGCACCTGCACATTCCGCAATTAACACTAGGCTGACCCTTGACAGGATATTCGACGGGCGTTTCATAGGACGTGGAGGACGCATAAATTGGCCAGCCCGTTCTCCTGATCTTACACCTCTGGACTTCTTTCTGTGGCGTCCGTTAAAGGAGAATGTGTACCGTGATGTGCCTACAAGCCCAGAGGATATGAAACAACGTATTGTGGCAGACTGCGGCGACATTACACCAGATGTACTGCGGCGTGTACGACATTCATTACGCCAGAGATTGCAATTGTGTGCAGCAAATGATGCCACCACATTGAACATCTATTGGCCTGACATTTCGGGACACACTCTATTCCACTCCGTAATTGAAAACGGAAACCACGTGATGGTAATGTACATGTTCGTCAGTGAAAAAGACCAATAAAAAGGTGTTAGCATGTGGACGCAATGTGCTGTTCCAGTCTCTTCTGTACCTAAGGTCCATCACCGTTCCCTTTGGATCCCTACGTAATTCGGTGCTCTCCGATACACACGATCGAACAGCGGAGGACTGGCACTCAAGCGTCAACTTTAGGTTACAATATCTCCGTATGTAATTAACATTTTACAATGCAACAAACGGAACTGATTACGTATTTGTTTATATGTTCAGATGTGCTAACAAAACTAACGTGGTTCCATTTAAAAAACGTTGGATTGTGTTAAAAAAACATACTTCCGTGCATTTTTTTTATGGTTTGTATTAACCAATTACACTAGCCCCTCTCCTCACGTTCGGTCTGTGGAATCGATTCGTCAGTATTTGATGTGGTTTACGAAATATATCCAGGGGTAATGTTAGGTGACTCACCCTGTATATCATCAGAAAATGTAGATCATTCCGAAATAATTCAGAATGTTTTCAGTGGCAGGTACACGTCTCAGGCCCTGTCGTGGACGATATAAACATACATGACACACACACGAGCAACACTGGACTCGAATTCTGCAGGACGACAGTTCAAACCCGCCCCCAACATCCTGATTTAGCCTTCCTGTGATCTCCCTAAATGGCGTCAGGCAAATGCTGTGATAGCTCCCCTGAAAGGGCACGGCCGACTTCCTTTCCCATCCTTCCCTAATCCTATGGGACGGATGACCTCACTGTTTGGTCCCCTCCCCCAAATCAACCAACACATCCGTCACATAAAACTCTATCAAGTGGACAGGATCAAGATGTTGATTGTATTCTTTTCGTTTGCCCCACATACAGAGAAAAGGCTACCTACAATCTATTCAGAAATTATATGGATTCAGTTTAGTAGTTATTTACAATCTCAACCTCGATATCGAATACAATGAACTTCAGCACATATAACGTAACGTACAAATGTATGATCAATATTGGTATATATAATCATTTCAAAGACTTCCATTATTTCAGAGTACATACAGTTGTATGTAAATAATCTGATGTAAAGTAGAGAACATATAGCACGCCGAAGAGTGTGTGAAGATACAGTATGTGAGACTGATATGCAAGTTTTTTTCGTAGCATAGCAAATATTTTAGGAACACCATGTGACTCCAAAGAGTTTCATACAAGAAACACATATCTTATTTAACACTTTGTAATTGTAATGTGCAGTCATAACGGGTGCATATGCCAGACTTTACTAAAATTTTTCAGGTAGGAGTTGTAAAGAGTATTATGAATGTAAATATTAATGGATGCACTTTAACCGCGTGCCTTTATAAGTTCTAAAAGCTGCTTCGTACCGAAAGAAGGTTACAGCCCTCACTTGGTTATTAATAATCAATCTACGGCTTGCAACTGTCTTACCAACACAGTGTCTGAAGTATATGTGTCACTTTTGGTTGAAAAAATCCACACAGATGTCGACATTTTTGATAACGTGGACGATTCAAACATACCTAGACCAACACTTAAGTGAGATATCTTGACTGTACAAGAGAACAGCAATTACCTTGCTTCAGTAAATGCGAACCCCATTCGCAGTATGTAACCAAAGCTCAAGGAACGTAGTGCAGCGAAAGGTTTTGAAATTATTTCATGTGGGGATTAATCAGAGTGTTTCATTATTTTTGCTACGTCTCGAAAAACCGAAGTCGTGTTGTACAGTTCGTGCTTGCTTATTTATTCAAGTTGTTACAAAGCACTGTTCTAGTCCAGTGATGAAACTGAACCAATAACTGAGCAGAAATAGCTCACATCATGACTGTTTCCAGTTGGTCAATTTATGGCTTATCGTGTCTTAGTCGTAAGCTGGAAGCAGTAAATTGAGAATATTGCAGGTGCACCTAGAACGCAGGATGCCATTCTCAATGGAGAGAAGTCTTCCGAAGTAAGAGTGATTTCAGGTGTGCCGCAGGGGAGTGTCATAGGACTGTTGCTATTCAAAATATACATAAATGACCTTGTGGATGACATCGGAAGTTCACTGACGCTTTTTGCAGATGATGCTGTGATGGATCGAGAGGTTGTAACAGTGGAAAATTGTACTGAAATGCAGGAGGATCTGCAGCGAATTGACGCATGGTGCAGGGAATGGCAATTGAACCTCAATGTAGACAATTGTAATGTGCTGCGAATATATAGAAAGATAGTTCCCTCATCATTTAGCTACAAAATAGCAGGTCAGCAACTGAGAGCAGTTAATTCCATAAATTATCTGGGAGTATGCATTAGGAGTGATTTAAAATGGAATGATCATATAAAGTTGATCGTCGGTAAAGCAGATGCCAGACTGAGATTCATTGGAAGAATCCTAAGGAAATGCAATCCGAAAGCAAAGGAAGTAGGTTACAGTACGCTTGTTTGCCCACTGCTTGAATACTGCTCAGCAGTGTGGGATCCGTACCGGATAGGGTTGATAGAGGAGATAGAGAAGATCCAACGGAGAGCAGCGCGCTTCGTTACAGGATCATTTAGTAATAGCGAAAGCGTTACGGAGATGATAAACTCCAGTGGAAGACTCTGCAGGAGAGACGCTCAGTAGCTCGGTACGGGCTTTTGTCAAAGTTTCGAGAACATACCTTCACCGAAGAGTCAAGCAGTATATTGCTCCCTCCTGTTTATATCTCGCGAAGAGACCATGAGGATAAAATCAGAGAGATTAGAGCCAACACTGAAGCATACCGACAATCCTTCTTTCCACGAACAATACGAGAGTGGAATAGAAGGGAGAACCGATAGCGGTAATCAGGGTACCCCCCCGCCACACACCGTCATGTGGCTTGCGGAGTATGGATGTAGATGTAGATGTAGATGTACTTAATTTTATTAAACGTGTTTAGAGCGTTATCAGCTAACGAGCTGAGTATCCAGCGTTGCCCAGGAATATATGTTTTTTCCAGTCGTCTGTTAATCCATCTCCTCCTTTCCACTCTTTCAGTCCCTCCTCTCTCTATCCATCTCCCCCTCCCACCACTCACTGTTAATCTTCCCCTCCTCCTCTCTCCGTACACCTCCTTGTCTGTCTTTCATTGTACATCTACTCCTCTCCCCTCACTCTGTCTTTCTCCCCTACCCACACTCTGTCCATTTGCTCCTACACCTCTCTCTGTCCATCTCCAACTCCCCCTCTCTCTGTCCATGACATTCTCCCACCTATCACTGTGATTATTCTCCTCTCCCTCTCTGTCCATCTGTTCCTCCACATCGCTTCGTGCATTACCTTCCCCCCTCTCTCTGCCCATCTCTTCCTCCGCCCTCTCTCTGAACATTTCCTCCTCTTCCCGTTCTCTGTGAATCCCTTCCTCTCTCTGTCCTATTCCTGAATATATGTACACTCCTGGAAATGGAAAAAAGAACACATTGACACCGGTGTGTCAGACCCACCATACTTGCTCCGGACACTGCGAGAGGGCTGTACAAGCAATGATCACACGCACGGCACAGCGGACACACCAGGAACCGCGGTGTTGGCCGTCGAATGGCGCTAGCTGCGCAGCATTTGTGCACCGCCGCCGTCAGTGTCAGCCAGTTTGCCGTGGCATACGGAGCTCCATCGCAGTCTTTAACACTGGTAGCATGCCGCGACAGCGTGGACGTGAACCGTATGTGCAGTTGACGGACTTTGAGCGAGGGCGTATAGTGGGCATGCGGGAGGCCGGGTGGACGTACCGCCTAATTGCTCAACACGTGGGGCGTGAGGTCTCCACAGTGCATCGATGTTGTCGCCAGTGGTCGGCGGAAGGTGCACGTGCCCGTCGACCTGGGACCGGACCGCAGCGACGCACGGATGCACGCCAAGACCGTAGGATCCTACGCAGTGTCGTAGGGGACCGCACCGCCACTTCCCAGCAAATTAGGGACACTGTTGCTCCTGGGGTATCGGCGAGGACCATTCGCAACCGTCTCCATGAAGCTGGGCTACGGTCCCGCACACCGTTAGGCCGTCTTCCGCTCACGCCCCACCATCGTGCAGCGCGCCTCCAGTGGTGTCGCGACAGGCGTGAATGGAGGGACGAATGGAGACGTGTCGTCTTCAGCGATGAGAGTCGCTTCTGCCTTGGTGCCAATGATGGTCGTATGCGTGTTTGGCGCCGTGCAGGTGAGCGCCACAATCAGGACTGCATACGACCGAGGCACACAGGGCCAACACCCAGCATCATGGTGTGGGGAGCGATCTCCTACACTGGCCGTACACCACTGGTGATCGTCGAGGAGACACTGAATAGTGCACGGTACATCCAAACTGTCATCGAACCCATCGTTCTACCATTCCTAGACCGGCAAGGGAACTTGCTGTTCCAACAGGACAATGCACGTCCGCATGTATCCCGTGCCACCCAACGTGCTCTAGAAGGTGTAAGTCAACTACCCTGGCCAGCAAGATCTCCGGATCTGTCCCCCATTGAGCATGTTTGGGACTGGATGAAGCGTCGTCTCACGCGGTCTGCACGTCCAGCACGAACGCTGGTCCAACTGAGGCGCCAGGTGGAAATGGCATGGCAAGCCGTTCCACAGGACTACATCCAGCATCTCTACGATCGTCTCCATGGGAGAATAGCAGCCTGCATTGCTGCGAAAGGTGGATATACACTGTACTAGTGCCGACATTGTGCATGCTCTGTTGCCTGTGTCTATGTGCCTGTGGTTCTGTCAGTTTGATCATGTGATGTATCGGACCCCAGGAATGTGTCAATAAAGTTTCCCCTTCCTGGGACAATGAATTCACGGTGTTCTTATTTCAATTTCCAGGAGTGTATAATGCGCGCCTATAGTTTTGTGAGAGCTCGCTTTGAATAAGCATTTACTGTTAGAGAATTATAAAATGTATGCACAAGAACGGAGTTAATTGAGAATATTGCAGGTGCACCTAGAAATGAGAAAGAAATGAGTACAGAGAAATGGATGTACGAAACTGTGTGAATTGGCAAGTCAAAAAAACTGCGTATATGCTTTGGGTGAACAGAGATGTTGACTGAAATGTGAAAATATAAATGAGTATAGGCAGGTTGAATACTGATTATATTGTGTGGTTACGATGTGTGATAACGAAATTCCTGAAACAACTTTGAATGTGATGTTTTCGGCAGATAAATTGACAACATGATTTTTGGCAAGTAAACTGACATGAAACGTATTATAATGTGAATACGATGTTTTCTGAGTTAAACTGAGATACAAGGTACTATGAGAAAAGGATGAGGTTTTGGCGAAAGTATACATTCATTAAGTATGCACACATAAGAGAACGATCAGTATATTACTGCAGTATCTGACACTAGGATATAATATCAGACCACTGACTGATAATTTGAGTTTGAAGTGCACACATTTCCCTTTACCTTTCCTTTACATGAACTCTGATACATTTTTTTGTTTGTCTTTTATTTCTGATTTATACATCTTTTTGATCTTACGTTATGTGTGTGTGTTTTTCAAGGATGTATTTTTATTGACACTGTTCCTATGTTTCACATCTTAGTCGTTAGTTCAGGGTTACGAGACATTTAGTGAGTAACAAGGCAACATGAGACCCATTGTCGTGTGTATACTAGATTTTCTTGTGTATTTTCATAGCCATTTGTCACCATTAGAAAGCACTAATGTTCTGTCAGTTGCGTTTCTTGTTAAAATTTACTATTGTACCTTGCCTATAATATCGCATAATTATTTGTGTATAGAGAGGGTGTTTCATAATTCACGTTATGCACTTCTAGAAATTGTGGAAGGGACTTAGTTGATCAAGTGTCACATAGGAACCAGGAACCCGTGTCCAGAAACGTCATCCAGCGATATTACAGAGTGTCAAAGTTATAGGCCATGTCACCTGTAAATGTATGTATACAGGGTGGTCCATTGATCGTGATCGGGCCAAATATCTCACAAAAGAAGCGTCAAACGAAAAAACTACAAAGAACGATACTTGTCTAACTTGAAGGGGGAAACCAGATGACGCTATGTTTGGCCCGCTAGATGGCGCTGCCATAGGTCAAACGGATATCAACTGCGTTTTTTTAAATAGGAACCCCCATTTTTTATTACATATTCGTGTAGTACGTAAAAAAATATGAATGTTTTAGTTGAACCACTTTTTTCGCTTTGTGATAGATGCCGCTGTAATAGTCACAAACATATGGCTCACAATTTTAGACGAACAGTTGGTAACAGGTAGGTTTTTTTTAAAATTGGAATGCAGAACGTAGGTACGTTTGAACATTTTATTTCGGTTGTTCCAGTGTAATACATGTACCTTTGTGAACTTATCATTTCTGAGAACGCATGTTGTTACAGTGTGATTAACTGTAAATACCACATTAATGCAATAAATGCTCAAAATAATGTCTGTCAACCTCGTTGCATTTGGCAATACGTGTAACGACATTCCTCTCAACAGCGAATAGTTCTCCTTATGTAATGTTCGCACGTTCACTGACAAGGCGCTGACGCATGTTGTCAGGCGTTGTCCGTGGATCACGAAAGCAAATATCCTTCAACTTTCCCCACAGAAAGAAATCCGGGGACGTCAGATCCGGTGAACGTGCGGGCCATGGTATGGTGCTTCGACGACCAATCCACCTGTCATGAAATATGCTATTCAATACCGCTTCAACCGCACGTGAGCTATGTGTCGAACGTCCATCATGTTGGAAGTACATCGGCATTCTGTCGTGCAGTGAAACATCTTGTGGTAACATTGGTAGGCCATTACGTAGGAAATCAGCATACATTGCACCATTTAGATTGCCATTGATATAATGCGGGCCGTTTATCCTTCCCCTCATAATGCCGCACCATACATTAACCCTCCAAGGTCGCTAATGTTCCACTTGTCGCAGCCATCGAGGATTTTTCGTTGCCCAATAGTGCATATTATGCCCGTTTACGTTACCGCTGTTGGTGAATGACGCTATGTCACTAAATAGAACGCGTGCAAAAAATCTGTCATCATCCGGTAATTTATCTTGTGCCCAGCGGCAGAAGTATACACGACGTTCAAAGTCGTCGCCATGCAATTCCTGGTGCATAGAAATATGGTACGGGTGCAATCGATGTTGATGTAGCATTCTTAACACCGACGTTTTTGAGATTCCCTATCCTCGCTCAATTTGTCTGCTACTGATGTGCGGATTATCCATGACAGCAGCTAAAACACCTTCTTGGGCATCATCATTTGTTGCAGGTCGTGGTTGACGTTTGACATGTGGCTGAACACTTCCTGTTTCCTTAACTAACGCCCGCAACCCGTGATCGTGCGGTAGCGTTCTCGCTTCCCACGCCCGGGTTTCCGGGTTCGATTCCCGGCGGGGTTAGGGATTTTTTCTGCCTCGTGATGGCTGGGTGTTGTGTGCTGTCCTTAGGTTAGTTAGGTTTAAGTAGTTCTAAGTTCTAGGGGACTGATGACCATAGATGTTAAGTCCCATAGTGCTCAGAGCCATTTTTGAACCTTAACTAACGAAACTATCCGGCGAACGGTCCGGACACTTGGATGATGTCGTCCAGGATACCGAGCAGCGTACACAGCACAAGCCCGTTGGGCATTTTGATCACAATAGCCGTACTTCAACACTATATCATCTTTTCCGCAATTGGTAAACGTTCCATTTTAACACGGGTAATGTATCACGAAGCTAATACCGTCCGCACTGTGACTATTACAGCGCCATCGATCACAAAGCGAAAAAAGTGGTCCAACTAAAACATTCATACTTCTTTACGTACTACACGAATACGTAATAAAAAATGAGGGCTCCTATTTAGAAAAAAACGCAGTTGATATCCGTTTGACCTATGGCAACGCCATCTAGCGGGCCAACCATAGCGCCATCTGGTTTCTCCCCTCAAGCTAGACGAGTTTCGTTGATTGTAGTTTATTCGTTTGATGCTTATTTCGTGAGACATTTAGTCCGGTCACTATGAATGGACCACCCTGTATACAAGGTAATTCTGTGATGATGCTGCAAACTTTCGAGGATGATGGACAAAGATAGATGCGTCCTTGTATAGGAAACGAACGAGTCGAAAGTTACATTCGTAAGTCATTCTAAAACCTTTGACAGTGGATTGCGTGCACTGGTACTGTTGTTCAATGACTGTAGTATAGGAAACTTTCAGAGGTGGTAGCCTAGACCAAAACAATAAAAAATGTGTGGCAAATATGGGTTACATGATACATATCTTTGGTTCAGTAGAAGAGATATATTTTACACTAGTGAAAATGAACAAGTGCTCATTTTTCTTCAGGTATGCGGTTAAGAACTCATGTTTATTAAATATTTTTTCTTGTCTTTCCCCTTACTACCTCCTCTGATAGTAATATCTCCTACATTCATAGCAACATCAGTATTGATACATGTATTCCACTGCCAGAGATTTCAGAATGATTTCCGAATGTATCTTTCGAATCGTTCGTTTCCGAACCAGGGACCATTACCTCATTGACATATTTAACTATTTCCATCATCCGTGAAAGTTCGTAATATCATCAAGGAATTACCTTGTATGTACTTACATTTAGAGGCACCGTCGCCTTTAGCTTTGAGCGCTGTAGCGTCATTGTATGATGTTTCCGGACATGAGTTCCCACGTAAAACTTCGTCTACTGAGTCCCCTCTGACAACATCTAGAAATCTATAACATGGATTCTGAAACAACCGGTAGATGTTTCTGATCGCTCTGATTGTTGTGATCTACAGATATTCATGTTCTGTATATAAAGTTTACCTTACTTTGTCATGCACCGCTCTTGTATCATTTCACGTGTTCTCTATGAATAAGGTCATATTCTTGCTGTATATGAAAGCATCGTATTGTTTTGGTAATTTCAAATGCACTACTAGCCATTAAAATTGCTACACCACGAAGATGACGTGCTACAGACGCGAAATTTAACCGACTGGAAGAAGATGCTGTGATATGCAAATGATTAGTTTTTCAGAGCATTCCAAAAAGGTTAGCGCCTGTGGCGACACGTACAACGTGCTGATATGAGGAAAGTTTCCAACCGATTTCTAATACACAAACAGCAGTTGACCGGCGTTGCCTGGTGAAACGTTGTTGTGATGCCGCGTGTAAGGAGGAGAAATGGGTACCATCACGTATCCGACTTTGATAAAGGTCGGGTTGTAGCCTATCGCTATTGCGGTTTATAGTATCGGGACATTGCTGCTCGCGTTGGTCGAGATCCAGTGAGTGTTAGCAGAATATGGAATCGGTGGATTCAAGAGGGTAATACGGAACGCCATGCTAGATCCCAACGGCTTCGTATCACTAGCAGTCGAGATGAGAGGCATCTTATCCGCGTGGCTGTAACGGATGGTGCAGCAACGTCTCGATTCCTGAGTCAACAGATGGGGACGTTTGCAAGGCAACAACCATCTGCACGAACAGTTTGACGACGTTTGCAGCGGCATGGACTATCAGCTCGGTGACCATGGCTGCGGTTACCCTTGACGCTGCATCACTGACAGGAGCGCCTGCGATGGTGTACTCAACGACGAACCTGGACGCACGAATGGCAAAACGTCATTTTTTTCGGATGAATCCAGGTTCTGCTTACAGCATCATGATGGTCGCATCCGTGTTTGGCGACATCGCGGTGAACGCACATTGGAAGCGTGTATTCGTCATCGCCATACTGGCGCATCACCCGACGTGATGGTATGGGTGCCATTGGCTACACGTCTCGCTCACCTCTTGTTCGCATTGACGGTACTTTGAACAGTGGACGTTACATTTCAGATGTGTTACGACCCGTGGCTCTACCCTTCATTCGATCCCTGCGAAACCCTACATTTCAGCAGGATAATGCACGACCGCATGTTGCAGGTCCTGTACGGGCCTTTCTGGATACAGAAAATGGTCGACTGCTGCCTTGGTCAGGACATTCTCCAGATCTCACACCAATTGAAAACGCCTGGTCAATGGTGGCCGAGCAACTGGCTCCACACAATACGCCAGTCACTACTCTTGATGAACTGTGGTATCGTGTTGAAGCTGCATGGGCAGCTGTACATGTACATGCCATCTAAGCTCTGTTTCACTCATTGCCTAGGCGTATCAAGTCCGTCATTACTGCCAGATGTGGTTGTTCTGGGTACTGATTTCTCAGGATCTTTGCCCCTAAATTGCGTGAAAATGTAATCACATGTCAGTTATAGTATAATATACTTGTCCAATGAATACTCGTTTATCATCTGCATTTCTTCTTGGTGAAGCAATTTTAATTGCCAGTAGTGTAGATATTCGTAGATAATTTTCAGAGAGAAAATGCTGCATGTCCAGTTCAGAGTTTTGTAATGTATTGTAAAAAAAATCAGTGAACTTTACTGTGATTTAACTGATTTTTGCATGCACTTTAGGGATATAATAGTACTGCCTGGGGAAGATACCTACGAGACATCAAATGTACATATGAGTTCACAACAGAGGATTATTTCCCTGAGTCAGCTCATATTTGATTCTTCATTTACTGCCATCTTCAGAATGTTGGACTATCAATTGTCTTAGTGAGTCTATCAGTGATATAACTTCATCAGTGCTTCAATAAATTTGTCAGTATTGTGCCAGTTGCATTTCCTTTCTTGGCCACAGGATTAATGACAAGAAACATCAACCAGTATCTTCGTTGGTGCTAAGCGATGCAACACTTCTCTTTCAGTTGTATTCCCATATTAGACTCAATATTAATAGTATGAGACGTTATGTCAAATTTTCGTCTGTCATAAGATGCAATATTTAGCCTACAATGTACAAAACTCGTCAAATAGTGTGTGCGCTTCCTGCCTGGGGAAAGACAATCTTCATATGTACAATGCAATTCAGAGCATTCTCTTGTTCATTTTGTAACCTAAAGTGTTAACACTTGTAATGTTATTTATAACTGGAGCCTATTGTGGAATCGCCTTTTTAATTTTTTCATAAATGTCGCTATCCTTGCCTTACCACAGCTAAGACATCCAGTATTAGGTTTTTTTCTGGGAGCAGAGGATAATGTAAGGTTCGTTTCCGCGACTGTAAATAATTCACCTTTACTGTACTGGGACAAAGATGAATGAACGCACTGCAAGAGTAGTGAATAAGATCCTTGACCCTGTGTTTAAGTTTATCTGTTGTTTGCTTGTTTGCCAGTCAGTTTTGCAGCGCTGAGGCATTCTTATTTGAGGCATAGTAGCGAGCTGTTGAGTTTTTAGGGAAGAAGAATTAGTATTTTTGAATCTGAGAGAATTTATATGGAATACTTTATTACAGAAATGAAAACATTTTTATAAATATAAGTTATTGATTCTATTGACGGACAAGATCTTTTGGAGGAGTTTTTCAAGGCAACCAATGCATGTGCAAGTGTGAAATCTTAGTTTGTCAGAACTATGAAGTGAGGGAAATCTTTGTCCCTCAGATAACAGATAACATTCATGATTAGCTTTAATTTGATCACTTTGTTTCCGTTATGTCACAAATAATGCAGTTGGTTTGAATATCTGTATTTTGTATTAAGAGAATTTTGTAATTGTAAGGGTCTTCTTAGGCCGCATAGTCTGTTTCGATAATCAGAGTTTAATATTTCAATAGTTCTATTCAGCTATTGAATACAGTATCTAAGTACACGTTTTACGAGCAGAAAATTTTTGAAAAACGAATATTCCTTAAATTAAAACCCTTCTTCACCATTTTCAGTAAAGTTACTTATATTTTGCCTTGTGTGCATTGCACCTTACAATACATGCAACCAGATTGTTACTGACAAGCAAAAAACCATTTTTTTATTCGCAATTACCAGGTGCTGTGATCACCAAGCACATTAATTTACAGTGAACAATATAGGTAATCTTAAACAGCTATTTTTCTTCTGAGTGGAGCAGTATTTTATTTTTGTGTATACTTCAGATCAGAAATTGCACTTCATGTTCACAAATGGTTCAAATGGGTCGAAGCACTACGGGACTTAACATCTGAGGTCATCAGTCCCCTAGACTTAGAAATACTTAAACGTAACTAACCTAAGTACATCAGACATATCCATACCCGAGGCAGGATTCGAACCTGCGACCGCAGCAGCAGCGCGGTTCCGGACTGAAGCTCGGCCACACCGGCAGGCTGCACTTCATGTCACACAACTTTCATAACATATTTCAATACTGAGTTTCAATGAAATAGTTTTCACTGAGTATATAAATAGTTGTTTTTGGTAATTAATTAGATTAATTTTCATTGTTTCTAATTCAGTTTTTCACAAATTTTAAGTTTTATTCCAGGACACTGTCCGCATGCACGACACAGGGCCAAACAACAGTCAGCACAATGCTATTCAGCTATTGAATACGATATCTAAGCACACGTTATACGAGCAGAAAATTTTTGAAATAGGAATATTCTGTATTATCATTTAGAAAGATAAATTTTTATTGGAGGTTTAAAAACCCATGCATGCGCATATTCACTTTGCACCGTATTTCTGAATAACACAGGTTCTATCGTATTTATCTGTTGACACCGGGCAATCGACTTCCAAGCCAAATGTCTTCCCTGTTCGGGTATTTATATAATGGATGTACGAGTATAAGATGTAAATACATGGCTGAAAACATATGGAAGTTTGAGTTCTGCCATGAGTGATACTCGGACAGCCAAATGGTAAGGGGAGCACTCGCGATAAGCGGGAAATAAGGATACGAATCCCGGTCCAGAACAAATCTTCGAGTACATTTAATGTAGTTTTAAAATGGTCTTATTGTTGCTCTCTATTTGGTCAGCTGGTCGGATTGTGCAATATCCAAATTTATGTGGCATTCGGATGTGAGATTCGCCCGACGTTGGACTGTTGGTTGGTTGGTTTTGGGGAAAGAGACCAGACAGCATGGTCATCGGTCTCATCGGATTAAGGAAGGATGGGGAAGGAAGTCGGCCGTGCCCTTTCAGAGGAACCATCCCGGCATTGGCCTGGAGTGATTTTTAGGGAAATCACGGAAAACCTAAATCAGGATGGCCGGACGCGGGATTGAACCGTCGTCCTCCCGAATGCGAGTCCAGTGTCTAACCACTGCGCCACCTCGCTCGGTACGTTGGACTGTATAGGATCGCTGTATCGTGCACCAGACACGTAGTAGCCCCTTCACAAGTGCTCCCGGTACTCGAGAGCAACTGATAGAGTCCCTGCTATATTCTGAGTCATCCACACCAGTGATCGGGAACTAGGAGCAGCTGCACTAGGGAAGCATGAACTTCTGATGCCTGGCGGTATAGTGTGTTCAGCGATGAATAGCGGTTCTGCACACCCAGAAGAACTATTGCGGGCGGCGAACTAGACGTAGGCCCCATTCTTTCAATGTTTTGCAGAGGCACTACGGTGTTACTATTGGTATAATGGTGTGGAGAACCACTGAGTATGACTTCAGGGTACTCCAGATAGTGATGGGAGGAACGAATAGGGCACAACGGTATAGCATGGACATTCTCCGTTCTCATGTGTTATATCTCATGTGATAGTATCATCGTGTCAGTTTTCAAGAGGACAATGTTCGCCCATATGTTGCAACTGTCTCTACGATCTGTCTGCATGACTTTGAGGTACTCCCGTGACCAGCAGGATGCCCATATCTGTATCCGATAGAAGATGTGAGGGACCATTTTGGACGTCAGTTCCGTCACTTTCGGATAATTTCTTCGTAGTCTTAGATTGTAATACGATTGGTGCGATACAGACAACTCGACGTATTAGACTGCGAGTTAATGATAGAAAATACTTCCATCACATGCACGAATAACGTCTGACGTGATAAAATACTCCAGAATACCGTTCCTCTTCAGGATACGGCGATCCTACGACGAAGCTAAGCAGTTTAGTCTACCTAAACGTGTTCATACAGAGGTTATGTCACTACGCCTCGGTTTTAGAAAATTTGGAGTTCAGCTATCGTCATGTTTGAACACTGAAGAAAAATTCAATACATTTTTGTGGAGCCATTGTATATGTTACATACGGATCACAACGTTTCGGTTACAAACCTCTCTGCTTACGATTTTAATTTTCTTCACATGGATAATTAAAAGTATTTCATAAAACTGAATATTATCTACTTTATTCCATAGTTAAAGTATAACATGATAATGTATTCATGAATATAGTATGTGGTTTCAGATAATCATAACGCATATCGTTTTGTATTATCATTCACATAAATTCTTTCCATTTACTAATTACGCAAAGATGTATTTCCATGAATACTATTCAAATTTATTTTCCGGTGACTATTAAGAGACGGAATTGTCTATAGGACAAAGTTTATTTATTCTGTATGTACAGTACCGAAGATTAATGTGTTCTGAATCCATTTATGACATGTATCAGCTACGAATTCTCTAAACGAAGTCCGGGAAGAGACAGGCTGAACTATGTAAAGAAACAGTATGCGTCACGATTCTTCGAAAACTAAGGTTTTTCACTTGAACCCCTGTATAAGATTTACTTTTGAGTGTTCCTCAATAATTTAGTTGAAGCACGGAGATATCGGTTGGCTGTGGGATTAGTCTCACCTTGGCAGAATTAAGTTACATAATTACCAGGAAATCTCATTATTTGCGCTACTGTTGTAGTAGATTCAATGACCAGCTTCAGATTTTCTTTGCCTTTCTAATAGACTGCGATACAATTAATTTATTACTGCATATTGTTGTTAACATTTCATTATCTGTGAAATCAGAACCATCCCAAACGAGTGAGCTATAGCAAGTATTGCCGCTAATTTTATCATACTTACCATCTCGTGTGACCCCCGGTGATTTATGAAAATGTTTTACAAAAAGTTCTGTCAGATATTTATGAAATGATTTGTCTAAAAGTACGAAATAAAACAGTTTTGCTAAATATTTTATTCATCTTATTTGCTGTACATGATTCCTTGCGTCCTTCAAAGGTTTGTAAGACGTAACTCTCATATAATTTATTTCTTAAGTTTTGACAAATCATTTAAAACCTTCTGACAGATTGTTCAAAATTTTTCTTTGACTTGAAGTTATGTCCCGAATGTATGATTATATTGACACCTCATTTGCTTTCCTAGTGTCTTCTGATTACAAAATGTCCTGAATTTAGTACTTAAATTGAATGCAACTATTCTGTCAGATTAATATCACAACACTGCATATTTTTATGCGCAAAATAACTAACCTTGGAAGAGATAAACATTCTCACATTTCATTTGTTTTCTAGCGTCTACTGTTCTCAAAATGACAGAATTTCAGTACCTGATTCGAAGGAAGCCTGATTAGAAGGAAGTAATGTTCCCGAAAATCACTATTTCACTTTTTCTTAATTAGGCTGATTACTTACAAGTAATCAGACTTGATTTGCGAAACAAAAAAAAATTGCGAAATATATAGGGAGTTCGGCTTTCGTCCTGCTCGAACATTTGACCAGAAACAGTCATATCTACCGTGAAAAATTACCAGCACATCATCAGAGTAGAGGGGTGTTTTCCATATAGTGAGTATCTGTTACGGCAAGAAAGAAAAAGAGGAAAACATTGCAGTTAAACAAAGAATCGAACCTTCCTACTTATACATAATAACCTGTACATTGACAATTCAGTTACATAGCGATCTGCATATAATTTCCCGTAAAATGTTTGCGTAGCATATAAGTACTTAATAAGAGAGTATTTTGATAGCAGAGGAACTATCGTGCCGTATTGGAATAGGTCTAGAATACCAACAGTCGCATTTCTCCTCACTATTTCAATTAATATTACTTCTTACACGTGTTCTCAAAGTAATTCTTTACATAATACGGAATATTATATGTTGATGTCATTTGTATCTGTGCCGTTCTGCACGTTGACTATAGCTGCGTGTTTCCGCTATTCCTCTTTGTGCTCTCAAGTGTACATTAGTCAGTGAGTTATGAAAAGCTACAGTGCGAGCATTACTTTCGAATATCCCATAATGTTTATCATGTTCACAAATATGTCAGCTATTATTATAGCTTACAAGGGAAAGGCCTTGGACATGGCCAGTCGATTCGGTTGATATTGGACAGGCCGCTTGTGTACAACGTAAAGTCTCGAAACTATTTGGGTCAACACCTAATTCCTCTCCCTCACTGGTTTTCAGAAAACTACTTCTAAATTTCACGATTACGTCATCGGTTTAAAATGGCAGTATCGATAAGTATTTGAAATTGGAGAATTATTCATCATTATATGTGGGGTCAGCAAACGCATGTATTCCTAGAAATAGCGGAAAGAAACTTTTGTGACCGAGGCATCTGGCTGGGCAGTAGCGGACCTATGTTCACATCTACATCTACATCTATACTCCGCGAGCCACCTTACGGTGTGTGGCGGAGGGCACTTATTGTACCACTATCTGATCCCCCCTTCCCTGTTCCATTCACGAATTGTGCGTGGGAAGAACGACTGCTTGTAAGTCTCCGTATTTGCTCTAATTTCTCGGATCTTTTCGTTGTGATCATTACGCGAGATATATGTGGGCGGTAGTAATATGTTGCCCATCTCTTCCCGGAATGTGCTCTCTCGTAATTTCGATAATAAACCTCTCCGTATTGCGTAACGCCTTTCTTGAAGTGTCCGCCACTGGAGCTTGTTCAGCATCTCCGTAACGCTCTCGCGCTGACTAAATGTCCCCATGACGAATCGCGCTGCTTTTCGCTGGATCATGTCTATCTCTTCTATTAATCCAACCTGGTAAGGGTCCCATACTGATGAGCAATACTCAAGAATCGGACGAACAAGCGTTTTGTAAGCTACTTCTTTCGTCGATGAGTCACATTTTCTTAGAATTCTTCCTATGAATCTCAACCTGGCGCCTGCTTTTCCCACTATTTGTTTTATGTGATCATTCCACTTCAGATCGCTCCGGATAGTAACTCCTAAGTATTTTACGGTCGTTACCGCTTCCAATGATTTACCACCTATGGCATAATCGTACTGGAATGGATTTCTGCCCCTATGTATGCGCATTATATTACATTTATCTACGTTTAGGGAAAGCTGCCAGCTGTCGCACCATGCATTAATCCTCTGCAGGTCTTCCTGGAGTACGTACGAGTCTTCTGATGTTGCTACTTTCTTGTAGACAACCGTGTCATCTGCAAATAGCCTCACGGAGCTACCGATGTTGTCAACTAAGTCATTTATGTATATTGTAAACAATAAAGGTCCTATCACGCTTCCTTGCGGTACTCCCGAAATTACCTCTACATCTGCAGATTTTGAACCGTTAAGAATGACATGTTGTGTTCTTTCTTCTAGGAAATCCTGAATCCAATCACAAACCTGGTCCGATATTCCGTAAGCTCGTATTTTTTTCACTAAACGTAAGTGCGGAACCGTATCAAATGCCTTCCTGAAGTCCAGGAATACGGCATCAATCTGCTCGCCAGTGTCTACGGCACTGTGAATTTCTTGGGCAAATAGGGCGAGCTGAGTTTCACATGATCTCTGTTTGCGGAATCCATGTTGGTTATGATGAAGGAGATTTGTATTATCTAAGAACGTCATAATACGAGAACACAAAACATGTTCCATTATTCTACAACAGATTGACGTAAGCGAAATAGGCCTATAATTATTCGCATCTGATTTATGACCCTTCTTGAAAATGGGAACGACCTGCGCTTTCTTCCAGTCGCTAGGTACTTTACGTTCTTCCAGCGATCTACGATAAATTGCTGATAGAAAGGGGGCAAGTTCTTTAGCATAACCACTGTAGAATCTTAAGGGTATCTCGTCTGGTCCGGATGCTTTTCCGCTACTAAGTGATAGCAGTTGTTTTTCAATTCCGATATCGTTTATTTCAATATTTTCCATTTTGGCGTCCGTGCGACGGCTGAAGTCAGGGACCGTGTTACGATTTTCCACAGTGAAACAGTTTCGGAACACTGAATTCAGTATTTCTGCCTTTCTTCGGTCGTCCTCTGCTTCGGTGCCATCGTGGTCAACGAGTGACTGAATAGGGGATTTAGATCCGCTTACCGATTTTACATATGACCAAATATGTTCGATTCCTATAAGCCCTCTGCATTTGCTTTATTTGTATTCCTTTGGTATCGATGTTGGTGGGAACTGAAGACTCATTAAGGTAATCAACAACGAATAATAATAAAGTAGGCAAATAAATATCTCGAACAACTTGGGTTAGCAAAGAATTAAAATTTTAATCCAGGTTGCCTTACAATAGCTCTTTCACTCACTGTTACATGTCCCCACTCTCCTTCGAACAACTGCATTGATGGTACTTATATAAAAATTCGAAGCAAATACACTCCTGGAAATGGAAAAAAGAACACATTGACACCGGTGTGTCAGACCCACCATACTTGCTCCGGACACTGCGAGAGGGCTGTACAAGCAATGATCACACGCACGGCACAGCGGACACACCAGGAACCGCGGTGTTGGCCGTCGAATGGCGCTAGCTGCGCAGCATTTGTGCACCGCCGCCGTCAGTGTCAGCCAGTTTGCCGTGGCATACGGAGCTCCATCGCAGTCTTTAACACTGGTAGCATGCCGCGACAGCGTGGACGTGAACCGTATGTGCAGTTGACGGACTTTGAGCGAGGGCGTATAGTGGGCATGCGGGAGGCCGGGTGGACGTACCGCCTAATTGCTCAACACGTGGGGCGTGAGGTCTCCACAGTACATCGATTTTGTCGCCAGTGGTCGGCGGAAGCGACGCACGGATGCACGCCAAGACCGTAGGATCCTACGCAGTGCCGTAGGGGACCGCACCGCCACTTCCCAGCAAATTAGGGACACTGTTGCTCCTGGGGTATCGGCGAGGACCATTCGCAACCGTCTCCATGAAGCTGGGCTACGGTCCCGCACACCGTTAGGCCGTCTTCCGCTCACGCCCCAACATCGTGCAGCCCGCCTCCAGTGGTGTCGCAACAGGCGTGAATGGAGTGACGAATGGAGACGTGTCGTCTTCAGCGATGAGAGTCGCTTCTGCCTTGGTGCCAATGATGGTCGTATGCGTGTTTGGCGCCGTGCAGGTGAGCGCCACAATCAGGACTGCATACGAACGAGGCACACAGGGCCAACACCCGGCATCATGGTGTGGGGAGCGATCTCCTACACTGGCCGTACACCACTGGTGATCGTCGAGGGGACACTGAATAGTGCACGGTACATCCAAACTGTCATCGAACCCATCGTTCTACCATTCCTAGACCGGCAAGGGAACTTGCTGCTCCAACAGGACAATGCACGTCCGCATGTATCCCGTGCCACCCAACGTGCTCTAGAAGGTGTAAGTCAACTACCCTGGCCAGCAAGATCTCCGGATCTGTCCCCCATTGAGCATGTTTGCGACTGGATGAAGCGTCGTCTCACGCGGTCTGCACGTCCAGCACGAACGCTGGTCCAACTGAGGCGCCAGGTGGAAATGGCATGGCAAGCCGTTCCACAGGACTACATCCAGCATCTCTACGATCGTCTCCATGGGAGAAGAGCAGCCTGCATTGCTGCGAAAGGTGGATATACACTGTACTAGTGCCGACATTGTGCATGCTCTGTTGCCTGTGTCTATGTGCCTGTGGTTCTGTCAGTGTGATCATGTGATGTATCGGACCCCAGGAATGTGTCAATAAAGTTTCCCCTTCCTGGGACAATGAATTCACGGTGTTCTTATTTCAATTTCCAGGAGTGTATATTACAAGCACGAAGTCTAGTAATTGCTGTCTACGTGCAACTATATCGTACCTTCCGACGATGCGGCGGAAAACCGACTCAATTTACGTTTATAAATACTTCCGTTCTGCAAATTAATTTTAATGCATACCACGCATACCATAACATCGCCTGAAAAATAGGTGCTGAATGTTGATAGTAAATTATGCTACAATTCGTTGTTACATCCGCGCAGTTGCGCAATTTCCATTGGTTTTCCAGAAGCAGAATTCAATTCTGAAAACCTCGCAATAACGCTATTTATCCTGCCTTGCTGTAAACAAGCTTCGCTCGGGGGACCGTCTGTGGTTATCCGTGACGAATTCACAGCAGCTTCGCTCAGAATTGTTTTCATAAGCGAGGCTTAACATTTTAGTTCCTTACTGTTCATGAATCCTCCTACGCCTACCAATTTCGATATGGAAAAATACAAATAAAAAAAAAGCTGGAGAATGTATGTGGGAATCGAACACAGATTCTCAGTTCACACGCCAGGTGTCTTGGTCGCTACGCCAATGGCGCTTTTGTTCCAAAACACTTACCTACTTGATAGGTAAGTGGCAGTCTCAGTAGTTTATTTCCTCGGTTTCTAAGCAAATATGCGTTTGCGGATCTCATATACGAAGATGAAAAATCTTGTAGTATTTCATTTTATGTCCTACGCAAGCGATCTGCCAGATTTGAGCCGAATCATGGTCGTGTCTGAGGTCTTCCCCTTGTTGGTAGCATTCAACACATTATACAGCAAAGCTTGTATGTAGTATCGACGCGTTTCTGAATTCAACGCCCTCGTCATTCGGTTGTCATTGCTAAAAAACGCGACACCAAAACTACAAACAGACACGTAACAACCGCCAAGACATAAAATACATTGGACGAAAACTTTTCGTTTTACCTCCCATTCGCCTACTTCTGCCCTCTTTGTCTGTTCCATTACAATACGCAGTTGCAGACAAGATGGCGAAACCTAACCGCCCTGTTAGCAGTAACATTGCGCACTGAAACACTATGAGTGCGTAGCATTTAGATGGGCTGAAATCTTTCCAGAAGTCTATTTGTGTACTGTTAAGTTCCATAGTCACCACTAGAGAGTTTAAACTTGTGTTATTACGAGAGGTATCTATTATATCCTTCAAGTACGAATATTGTTAAGAAAGCAGGAACAGCTGTTAAGCTATTGCACGTTCAGTTCAATTTTGTATTTACCTTTGTGAGTAGCTGTTCCAAACTTCCATCAAGTCAAGCTTTTAGAGGACAGCATTTCGAAGTCATCCTGAAATTTGGCTTCTAGGTGTGTACGTGATTAGCAAATTAGGAAGAACCGTTTCTCTACACTAAATAGCCTTGAGGCTTCCATAACTTCCTTGCATCCGGTAGAGAACATACCTACGATTGACAGTAGAACTTAAGTCACACGAAGTTATTTATAACAGTTATGCTCTCTGTATGTCAAACATACTACGTCTATTTCGCACCTCAGGTTCAAATGGTTCAAATGGCTCTGAGCACTATGGGACTTAAAATCTATGGTCATCAGTCCCCTAGAACTTAGAACTACTTAAACCTAACTAACCTAAGGACAGCACACAACACCCAGCCATCACGAGGCAGAGAAAATCCCTGACCCCGCCGGGAATCGAACCCGGGAACCCGGGCGTGGGAAGCGAGAACGCTACCGCACGACCACGAGATGCGGGCTGCACCTCAGGTGTAACACCGGTAGACCACGACGTTCGGATCACGGATTTACTTCAAACTTTGTGCACTTTTAGTAGTCTATTAGAAGAACATAATGTGCAAGTAGTAGGACGTGCTACTTAGGCACTTTGGAGAAAACTGCAAGAGAGGTCTTATGTGCAGAGTATGTATTGTGTGTTGCGACACTGAGCCCCAGATGGTGACGGTGAACTGGTTTGCGTTCAAGCTCCGTAATCGGCAGATCGCTAGGTCAAAACACCACTGATTTTTTGTTTGTTTTTTGAAAAATATATTTAGTCGAACACTGGTAAAATTATTTATTATTTATGATATCTGAAAGGTAATACAGTAAATAAACACGTGTAATTGGGAGAACTTCTATACTATACTCTGTGATTGTGATTTTGAAAAAATTCGCACGTACACTATTCGTTCTTGCTACATTAGCAAGGTCTCACCGCTACACAAGTTGAAAGCCGAACGGGGCCTGTCTGCGTCTGCAGTTGGAAGTGACCAGGTGCATAGCAGTTCTGGATACTTTACCCAGTTGCAGATGTAAGGGATTTCGCAAATCACGAAAGTCATACTCGTTCAAGAAAAATTTATATGTTTGGTCGCTAAGTGGCCTATAGTTATAAATATAACATTTGTTGTAATAACTGTAATTAGTAAACAGCCAAATAGAATGGAAATTGAGTTAAATATCACGCAGTTACATGTGTTTTTCTATGTATGATCTTTCAGATGTCATATATACACGTATAAAAAAAAAAGATAAAATGAGCGGACCTTGATCCGCAGATCAACCGATTACCGAGCCGCAACACTAAATACTTTTGTCGTTATTTGGTCGTTGCGGAAGATACATGGTGCACTACTAGGTTCTTTGTGGAATATTTAACTCTGCCTTTCTTATAACGGGGAGCAGTCAGCCCTCCAACAGAACACGCTGAGCTACCGTGCCGTTGACCCACTTGACGGATGCTACCACACCCTAACAGTAACAACGCACCAGTACATATTCGATGCATAAAACTTTTGCTGCGATTTTCTCGAAGTTGGGTGCAGAGTACGCCTTACTAGCTGCGCATTACGCATAAAAGTACAAATTTGAAGCAAATCTGTGATTAGAACGTAGCCTCCCTTTTTCGTTTAAATTTTTCATTTTCAATCATTTTAACGCCGCGTGTCTTGAAAGTATGCAAGAGAGAGAGGTAAAAACTTAACAGGGTTTCTGTACCACAGTACACCACACGCGTAGGGTTTCTTTGAGGACAATGGCTGACAGTTACGGATAGTCGCCTGGAATGGAAATCGCAACAGTCAGAGCTATCAGCTGATGAAGAAAACGCACACTGCTGTGCATGTGCCTTTTGTAACGGGGCTGATAAAGCGGCATGAAGCAGACGATTCTCAGGCAATACGAGAACATTTTGTTCAACGTATTTTACGTGGAGCGTTCAATAAGTAATGCAACACATTTTTTTCTCGGCCAGTTTCGATTGCTAAAATGAGTATTTTGATGTGGGACATCGTGGAATATTTCCGCTTCAGCCCCTATGGTTTCATGAAGTTCCAATGGGTGGCGGCGCTATACGTGGCCTTCAAAATGGCCTCTGTAAAGGAGTTGCGTTCCAAATAGAGAGTTGTCATTGAGTTTCTTTCGGCGAAAAACCAGAACCACGCAGATGTTTATTGGCAATTGGAGAATGTCTACGGAGATCTGGCAGTGAACAAAGACATGATCAGTCGTTCTCGAGGCATCTGACATCATCGCAAGAAGGTCCGGCTGCACACACAACTGCGATTCCTGCAGTGTTCGAACTAGCGTACACACTCATTTAAGGTGACCGACAGATCTCAATCTAACGTCTCGCTGCTCGACTGGACGTCTCTATTGGTAATGCTGACACACTCGTCCACCAGTTGGGGTACTCAAACGTGTGGGCCTGCTGGACTTACGCAGACTAAGAGAAGACCATAAACATCAATGCACGACCATGTGTGTGAAATTGCTTGCGTGTTACGAGGCTGATCGTGACAATTTCTTATCAAACTGGTCACAGACAATGAAACATGGGTTCGTCACTTCGAATCGGAAACAAAATGACAATCCATGGAACGGCGCTACAACACCTCTCCTCCAAAGGAATAGTTTAAAGCCACGCTCTGCCAGTAAAATGATGGCGATGGTCTTCTGTGACTCTGAAGGGGCTATGTCGTTTGATGTCGTCCCTCATGATGCAACGATCTACTCTAAAGTGTATTACGTCACACTCAGTAAGCCGCCTGGAGTGGCCGTGCGGTTCTACGCGCTACGGTCTGGAACCGAGCGACCGCTACGGTCGTACGTTCGAATCCTGCCTCGGGCGTGGATGTGTGTAATGTCCTTAGGTTAGTTAGGTTTAATTAGTTCTAAGTTCTAGGCGACTGATGACCTCAGAAGTTAAGTCGCATAGTGCTCAGAGCCATTTGAACCAATTTGAAACTCAGTAAACTGAAGAAACGGCGTAAGTGTGTTCGATGCCACAAAAATGCATACATGTTGATAGACACTCGTAGAATGTCTACGGAGATCTGGTAGAGAACAGAGACATGATGTGTCGTTTGCCGAGGCTTCTGAAATCATCGCAAAAAGGTCCGGCTGCACACACAGCTGTGATTCCTGCAGTAATCGAACTTGCGGACACTCTCATTGAAGGTGGCCGACTGATCATAATCTAACATCTCGCTGCTCGACTCCATGAAAAATGCGCTCTGCTGGGAGCAGTACATCTACATCTACATCTACATCTACTCTGATTTCTCTTATTTTATTTTGATGATCATTCCTACCTATGTAGGTTGGGCTCAACAAAAAATTTCGCATTCGTAAGAGAAAGTTGGTGACTGAAATTTCGTAAATAGATCTCGCCGCGACGAAAAACGTCTTTGCTTTAATGACTTCCATCCCAACTCGCGTATCATATCTGCCACACTCTCTCCCCTATTACGCGATAATACAAAACGAACTGCCATTGTTTGCACCCTTTCGATGTCCTCGGTCAATCCCACCTGTTAAGGATCGCACACCGCGCAGCAATATTGTAACAGAGCACGAACGAGTGTAGTGTAATCTGTCTCCTTAGTGGACTTGTTGCATCTTCTAAGTGTCCTGCCAATGAAACGCAACCTTTGGCTCGCCTTCCCCACAATATTATCTATGTGGTCTTTCCAAGTGAAGTTGTTCGTAATTTTAACACCCAGGTACTTAGTTGAATTGACAGCCTTGAGAATTGTACTATCCGTCTCCTTAGTGGACTTGTTGCATCTTCTAAGTGTCCTGCCAATGAAACGCAACCTTTGGCTCGCCTTCCCCACAATATTATCTATGTGGTCTTTCCTACTGAAGTTGTTCGTAATTTTAACACCCAGGTACTTAGTTGAATTGACAGCCTTGAGAATTGTACTATTTATCGAGTAATCGAATTCCAACGGATTTCTTTTGGAACTCATGTGGATCTCCTCACACGTATCGTTATTTAGCGTCAACTGACACCTGCCACACCATACAGCAATCTTTTCTAAATCGCTTTGCAACTGATACTGGTCTTCGGATGACCTTTTTAGACGGTAAATTACAGCATCATCTGCGAACAACCTAAGAGAACTGCTCAGATTGTCACCCAGGTCATTTATATAGATCAGGAACAGCAGAGGTCCCAGGACGCTTCCCTGGGGAACACCTGATATCACTTCAGTTTTACTCGATGATTTGCCGTCTATTACTACGAACTGTGACCTTCGTGACAGGATATCACGAATCCAGTCGCACAACTGAGACAATACCCCATAGGCCCGCAGCTTGATTAGAAGTCGCTTGTGAGAAACGGTGTCAAAAGCTTTCCGGAAATCCGGAAATACGGAATGAACCTGAGATCCCCTGTCGATAGCGGCCATTACTTCGTGCGAATAAAGAGCTAGCTGCGTTGCACAACAACGATGTTTTCTGAAACCATGCTGATTATGTATCAATAGGTCGTTCCCTTCGAGGTGATTCATAATGTTTGAATACAGTATATGCTCCTAAACTCTACTGAAAACCGACGTAAATGATATAGGGCTGTAGTTCGATGGATTACTCCTACTACCCTTCTTAAACACTGGTGCGACCTGCGCCATTTTCTAATCTGTAGGTACAGATCTATCGGTGAGCGAGCGGTTGTATATGATTGCTAAGTAGGGAGCTATTGTATCAGCGTAATCTGAAGGGAACGTAATCGGTATACAATCTGGACCTGAAGACTTGCCCGTATCAAGCGATTTGAGTCGCTTCCCAACCCCTAAGGTATCTACTTCTAAGAAACTCATGCTAGCAGCTGTTCGTGTTTCAAAATCTGCAATATTCCATTCGTCTTCCCTGGTGAAGGAATTTCGGAAAACTGCGTTCAATAACTCCGCTTTAGCGGCACAGTCGTCGGTAACAGTACCATCGGCACTGCGCAGCGAAGGTATTGACTGCGTCTTGCCGCTTGTGTACTTTACATACGACCAGAATTTCTTCGGATTTTGTACCAAATTTCGAGACATTGTTTCGTTGTGGAACCTATTAAAGGCATTTCGCAATGAAGTCCGTGCCAAATTTCGCGCGTCTGTAAATTTTAGCCAATCTTCGGGATTTCGCGTTCTTCTGAACTTCGCATGCTTTTTCCGTTGCCTCTGCAACAGCGTTCGGACCTGTTTTGTGTACCATGGGGGATCAGTTCCATCTCTTACCAATTTATGAGGTATAAATCTCTCAATGGCTGTTGCTACTATATCTTTGAATTTGAGCCACATCTCGTCTACATTTGCATAGTCAGTTCGGAAGGAATGGAGATTGTCTCTTAGAAAGGCTTCTAGTGACACTTTATCCGCTTTTTTAAATAAAATTATTTTGCGTTTGTTTCTGGTGGATTTGGAAGAGACGATATTGGGCCTAGCTACAACGACCTTGTGATCACTAATCCCTGTATCAGTCATGATACAGGGCTCTCGATTGTTTGTGGCTAAGAGGTCAAGTGTGTTTTCGCAACCGTTTACAATTAGCGTGGGTTCGTGGACTAACTGCTGGAAATAGTTTTCGGAAAAAGCATTTAGGACAATCTCGGAAGATGTTTTCTGCCTACCACTGGTTTTGAACAAGTGTTTGTGCCAACATATCGAGGGAAGGTTGAAGTCCCCACGAACTGTAACCGTATGAGTGGGGTATTTATTTGTTACGAGACTCAAATTTTCTCGGAACTGTTCAGCAACTATATCATCGGAGTCTGGAGGTCGGTAGAAGGAGCCAATTACTAACTTAGTTCGGCTGTTAAGTATAACCTCCACCCATACCAATTCGCACGGAGTATCTACTTCGATCTCACTACAAGATAAACCACTACTGACAGACACAAACACTCCACCACCAATTATGCATAATCTATCTTTCCTGAACACCGTCTGAGACTTCGTAAAAATTTCTGCAGAACTTGTTTCAGGCTTTAGCCAGCTTTCTGCGCCTATAACGATTTCAGCTTTTGTGCTTTCTATTAGCGCTTGAAGCTCAGGAACTTTCCCTGTTGTGTATTGGCAGGAGAGCCAACCCCGTATTATTAGAGGAAGCCGAAAGGCACGCGTTTTAGCTCACACAGGCTGGCGTCAGGTCATGGAACAGGTCAAGGAAATTAGAATTTAGAAAAACGGACATAGCTGGTGGAATACTTAACTTTAATCCATTAATGATGAGCGTCGCTCTTCACGGTACATGTTTTACAGTATCAATAGTAACTGGTAATGGCGCCTAGCTAGGTCGTAGCAAATAGCGTAGCTGAAGGCCATGCTAACTATCGTCTCGGCAACTGAGAGCGTATTTTGTCAGTGAACCATCGCTAGCAAAGTCGGTTATACAACTGGGGCGAGTGCTAGGAAGTCTCTCTAGACCTGCCGTGTGGTGGCGCTCGGTCTGCAATCACTGATAGTGGCGACACGCGGGTCCGCCGTATACTAACGGACCGCGGCCGATTTAAAGGCTACCACCTAGCAAGTTTGGTGTCTGGCGGTGACACCACATTCCTCCCCCGCAAATCGGCGCACGGTTGTGGCATAAGGCTTCCGTCCGCCGTGGGGAGAACCCCATGTTGACGTATGCGACGAGGTGGGGAGCCTAACAACAGGCGAGGCTGTGCCACCCGCACCCTGCCATTTGGACCGCGGGGAGCTAGGAAACGCCTGAAAACCTGCTCCAGGGTGCACGCCAACATGCGGTGTATGCGCCCGTAGAGAGACAGGAGGGGCGGAAGGGTCAACCTCCATCGGGCCGGGGCACCCGACGGGCGAAGACGACATATGGTCCGGAGCGGGCAAGAGTTCCATGTCGTAGGACAACTGGTCACGGGAAGCGATCGGCGGCGCGTGACCCAGGGAGGCGCCCGGCGGTTGCAGCAACGCCTCCACTGCGAGCGTCGCTGGCGGGAGAACAGGCGGCGGCGGCGGCGGTGGCGGCGGCGGCGAGTCGCCATGGGGCAAAATGGAAGGCAGCGTCGGTAACACCTGGGGCTGAGGCGAGCCAGGCGCTGACCGGACTGCACCTTCGCTGAAAGCAGACGGGGAGCGGGAGATCCCGTGCGACTACAGAGGCGCAGCTGATTGAGATGCCGACGCACCTTACCAGAGGCCCCCAAAACCAGGTACATAGCGCGGCAGAGGCAGCGAAGAATGCGCCCTTCGAGCCAACGTCGTGAATTTCGATAGTTGCGGTAGTAGACAACGTCGCCTGAGGCAAAAGCAGGTGTCTGCCGCTGCACAGGAACCTGATGCGGCGGATGTAGCAAAGACATCAAGGTGCGAGGAGGGCGACCATGGAGCAACTCAGCTGGCGAGCGACCATCTCGGGGCTGAGAGTGATACGAGGACAAAAAGAGCAATAACGCGTAATCCCGAGAATGCGACTCTTTCAACTTCAACATTTGTGACTTGAAAGTCCAGACCAATCGTTCAGCGGCACCGTTTGACTGTGGTGAAAACGGCGCGGACGTCAGATGTTCAATACCATTGGCCTTGCAGAATGACTGAAATTCTGCGGACATGAATTGTGGGCCATTGTCGGAAAGAATAGTCTGTGGAAGACCTTCAATGCAAAAGATAGCAGATAACGCTTGGATGGTGGCAGATGACGTCGTGGAAAACATCCGGACAACAAAAGGAAAATTACTGAATGAATCTACCAAAACAGCCATCGAGCATTCCAGAATGGACCAGCAAAATCGATGTGTAAGCGTTGCCAATGCTCTATCCTCAGCAAGAGGCAAACGGGACAATGCATCGGCGTTTCCGTGCTTAGCAGTGGACCGATACAAGATATCGTAGCGGGACTGCGAGAGGAAAATAGACCAGCGAATGAATTTCTGCGCTATACGTGGAGGTACAGGCTTGGTCGGATGAAAAAGCGATGTCAAAGGTTTGTGGTCTGTGATGATGGTAAAGTGACGTCCATAGAAGAAATCATTAAACTTTGTAACACCAAAGACGAGAGCCAATGCTTCTTTCTCGATCTGTGAATAATTTCGTTGCGCAGACGAGAGCAATTTGGACGCAAATGCAATAGGGCGATCGTGCGATCCATCTTTGTGCGCAAGCACAGCACCGATCCCGAAATCCGATGCATCCAGCATCAACAAAAGGGGCTTCCGGGGATCGAATGGCGTAAGGCAAGTATTGGAAAGCAACGCCGATTTCAACTGGCGAAAGGCGCGTTCGCATTCCGTTGTCCAGACGAACGGAATACATTTACGGCGTAAGCGATGAAGCGGAGCTGAAATGGAAGAGGCCTGTGGAACATATTTGTTATAGTAATTTATTTTTCCCAGCACACTCTGTAGCTGCTTCAAATTCTGTGGCGAAGGCAAGTCTTGTATGGCACGGAGGCGGTCTGGACTGGGATGTATGCCTTGGGCATTGAGTACATGTCCCAGATAGGGGAAGTCACGAGCAAAAAACACAACTTTGTCCTTCCGCAAGCGAAGACCATTTTGTCGCAAGACTTGAAATAATGTTCTGAGATTGGCTAAATGTTCTTCTTCCGTCTTTGCGGAGATCACAATATCGTCCAGATAGTTTGCTGCAGTAGGGACCGACGCACAAACAGTTTGTAGATATTGCTGAAACAATGCACACCCGAATGGCAGTCATTTGAAAAAAATGGTTCTGAGCACTATGGGACTTAACACCTTAGGTCATCAGTCCCCTAGAACTTAGAACTACTTAAACCTAACTAACCTAAGGACATCACACACATCCATGCCCGAGGCAGGATTCGAACCTGCGACCGTAGCAGTCCCACGGTTCCGGACTGCAGCGCCTAGAACCGCATGGCCACCTCGGCCGGCAGGCAGTCGTTTGAATCGATACAAACCAAGATGCGTGTTAACCACCAAAACGCGCTGGGATTCTTCGTCCACCGGAATTTGCAAGTACGCATCTGCTAGGTTCAACTTCGAAAACTATTTACCCACGCACAGTTTGTCAAAAAGATCTTCTGGGCGGGGTAAGGGATAAGTTGCAATCACTAGTTGTGGATTCACTGTTGCCTTGAAGTCCACACAAAGTCTCAATTTACCGGAAGGTTATGGCCAAAATTACTAAGGGTGAGGCCCAGAGAGAAGCCTGCACACGTTCAATTACACCTTGTGATTCCAAATCATGTAATGTTTTTACGATCTCATCACACAATATCTGGGGAACATTGCCCACTCTGAAAAATTTCGGTTGCGCGTTTGCTTTCAGTTCCAAATAAGCTTTATAGTTCTTAGTGCAACCGAGGCCCGGTGCAAAAATGTCTGCAAATTCTGCACATAGACGAGAAACACTGTCTAAAGGCACAGTCTGGTTCACTGAGAGGACCTGATTGACTATAGACAAGTTATACAACTGAAATAAATCGAAACCAAACAAGTTCACTGCAGAAGAAGAATGAAGGACGTAAAATGACACAAGTTTCGTTTGTCCCTTGTATGTTGCAAGAAGGCTGCACTGTCCTAACACAGGGATCTGGTGAACCGAATAGCTAGTTAACTTAACAGTTGTGGCACGCAACGGAGGTGTGCCCAGCAGTTTGTAAGTGTCTTTATTGATCAGTGAAACTGCAGTCCCGTTATCGAGCTGAAATGGTATCACTTTGCCATTAATGTCCAAGTCCACAAAAGTTTATTGTCCTGCTGACGACAAGAGCGACTGTCTCGTGCAACGTGAACTGACAGTCACTGTTAGAGAGAGAATGGCACTGGGCGGAGTGGCATGAACTATATGAATTTCAATGGGCGAAGTGTCGCGAGCCTGAGTATCCTTGGTTCGATTCTGATTCTGGCGGGAAGCAGAGTGCTTGGAATGGTTTCGAGCTTCCAATCTGAGCTTTTTCTGGCAAACACTTTGAACATGTCCTTTTTTATTACAGTAAAAGAAATAACATGGCGTGACGGGCAATTCTCACATGAATGTCTAGTAGCACACCGCGGGCATGATTTTAGCACTGCATTTGCTTGCCTGCGCGGTACACGTGGCTGAGAGCCTGGCAGCAGTGGCGCAGCCGGGCGCGACGACTGTTTTCTGTTCTGTGCAGCTCGCCCGGCGGGCCGGTTAACCTGACACACTGGTGGCGAAGTTTCAAATGATCCCTGAGCAAAATCAAGTGTGTCCTGCCGATCCAATATGTCCATCACTTGTTGAAGTGACGGATTGACTAGTTTCAAAATCTGTTCCCCTATACGAACATCAGAAACGTTCTGTGCAATTGCATCACGTACCATAGTATCTGAATAAGGGAGTCCACATTGACACTCAAAAGCACAATCCCTAGTAAGGTCTTGCAAGGTTGCAACCCACTCCCAATTAGTCTGACCTGCCATACGTTTTGTACGAAAGAAGTTATGCTGTTTGGCAACTACATTGACTGATTCTTTGAAATATGCATCTAATGCAGACAAAATTTCGTCGTCGGACAGAGTTGCTACGTCGCGTCGGGGAAATAATTTGACTATCACACGGTACGTGTGTACCCCGACGGAGGACAAAAAAAAGGGCTCCCGCTCGTTACCTTGAATTCTGTAGGCGGCTAGATGGAATCCAAATTGGCGTGACCACTCCGTCCAGCTTTCCAGTGCCGCATCAAAAGGATGAAAATGTGGTGCAACTGCGTGTAGTGGCTGCATTAACGGTGGAGCGACGGCTGCCGCGTCGTTTTGCATTGCACGTTGACCCTGGACGAGCTGTCCAAGGACATCCAGTAAGGCCTGCGTCTGCTGATTCTGTAAGCGATAAAATTCGGACAGTACATCTGGAGATGGTGGCAAAATCAGGGCAGTATAGTTACAAACGCGATGTAGCCTCGTCGCCAATGTTGTAGATTGGCAGGAGAGCCAACCCCGTATTATTAGAGAAAGCCAAAAGGCACGCGTTTTAGCTCACGCAGGCTGGCGTGAGGTCATGGAACAGGTCAAGGAAATTAGAATTTAGAAAAAACGGACGTAGCTGGTGGAATACTTAACTTTAATCCATTAATGATGAGCGTCGCTCTTGATGGTACATGATTTACAGTATCAATAGTAACTGGTAATGGCGCCTAGCTAGGTCGTAGCAAATAGCGTAGCTGAAGGCCATGCTAACTATCGTCTCGGCAACTGAGAGCGTATTTTGTCAGTGAACCATCGCTTGCAAAGTCGGTTGTACAACTAGGGCGAGTTCTAGGAAGTCTCTCTAGACCTGCCGTGTGGCGGCGCTCGGTGTGCAATCACTGATAGTGGCGACACGCGGGTCCAACGTATACTAACGGACCGCGGCCTATTTAGAGGCCACCACCTAGCAAGTGTGGTGTCTGGCGGTGACATCACATTCCCAACACAACTACAACAATTTACAACTACAATTCCGACTGTTCCTTGATCCAAGCACGTCCTGTGTTTGCCATGCCCCCGTTGAGATTGCAGCCCACCCTGTACTTTCCCGAGGCCTTCTAACCTAAAAAACCGCCCAGTCCACGCCACACAGCCTCTGCTACCCGTGTAGCCGCCAGATGAGTGTAGTGAACTCCTGACCTATTCAGCGGAACCTGAAACCCCACTACGCCATGACGCAAGTCAAGGAATTGGCAGCCAATACGGTCACAAAACCTTCTGAGCCTCTGATTCAGACCCTCCACCCAGCTCTGCACCAAAGGTCCGCAGTCGGTAATGAAAACGATGCTGCAGATGGTGAGCTCTGCCTTCATCTCGTAATCAGGACCGGCAGCCTTCACCAAATCAGATAGCCTCTAGATTCCTGTTAGAATTTCCTCAGATCCAAAGCGACACACGTCATTAGTGCCGACATGTGCCACCACCTGCAACTGGCTGCACCCTATGCACTTCATGGCATTCGGAAGGACCCTTTCCACATCAGGAATTACTCCACCCGGAATGCACACGGAGTGCACACTGGATTTCCTCCCCTGCTTAGCCGCCATATCCCTAAGGGGCCCCATTAAGCGCCTAACATTGGAGCTCCCAAGTACCAATAAGCCCACCCTCTGTGATTGCCCGGACCTTGAAGGCTGAGAATCATCGTCTGAAACAGGGCAGGAAACTGCATCTGGCTCAGCCAGAGACATTACCTGAAACCGGTTTGTCAGTCGCACCGGGGAGGCTTTCTGATCAGCCTCCGGGGACGTCTTTCGCTGCCTGCCATGCCTTGGAACGACCTCACAATCAGCCACAGGCGAGGGCTCAGCCCCACTGCGGACAGCAACCGGGCCAACCACAGCGGCAGACCGATCTGGGGACAGACGGGATGAGGTTGACATCCCTGTGATACCCAAGTCCGGCTCCCCTCAGTGGTGCCCATTGGCAACAGCCTCAAGCTACGCGACCGAAGTCAGCGCCGCCTGCAACTGTGAGCGAAGGGATGCCAACTCAGCCCTCATCCGAACACAGCAATCACAGTCCCTGTCCATTCTAATTGATGTTGAACAACAGTTACTGAAACACGAGTCCGTGCCTAGATAACGCAAGGGAAACACGCAAAGAATGAATGAACTGACCTGTACAAATGCCTGTGCTACAATCTGCCTGACTTTACGATTACAGTAACTAAAACCCGAAATTACACCTCCTATACGAAACTATGTAACAAATAAGTGATAATGGATAGTGGACAAGTTATTGATGTAGCAAGGCGTTGGCTCCGACTTCGACCAGTAGAGTGTTACCACGCCGGCATACAGGCCCTCCAAGTAATGTGGAGTAGGGCCGTAGCATAAACCGGAGATTATGTTGAAAAACTGTGTTTTGCAACAACAAAAAAGGTTGAAATGGCTCTAAGCACTAATTGACTTAACATAGGAGGTTGTCAGTCCCATAGATTAGAACTACTTAAACTTAATTAACCTAAGGACATCACACACATCCATGTCCGAGGGAGGATTCGAACCTGCGACCGTAGCAGCAGCGTGGTTCCGCACTGAAGCGCCTAGAACTGCTCGGCCACAAGCGGCCGGCCGTAGCCAAAACAGTGCGAAATAATATGATGTGTTGGAGTTATGAATAAAACTAACATGCTTTCGGAAAGAAAGTGTTGCATAACTTACTTAAACCCTCTTGTATGCTGTAACGGCTACTATGGTTGTATTAGCAATTTTGGGAAGATTATTTGAACACTGACTGTTCAGTGAAGAAAGCCTTTCTGTATTATGTGATAACTGCTGTGAAATGTGTTGAATGCTACCTTGCTACGACAATCTATACTATAATATAAAGACAAATCATTGTTTAATGTTTTCACCCAAAATCTCGAAAATGTCTTGACCGACTTACTTCAAACTTTTACATGGTACTCTAACGAACGTTTGGACAAGCGTAAGCTATAAAATTTTTAATATTTATGGACTACATTTAAAAAATCTATTCTTCTATGTAAAAACAAGTCTTGCTTAGCTAGTCGAACGTGACAAACAGTAGTCGGACACCCACAGAAAACGCTTAATACTAAACATCACTAACGTATGTGTATGATTCAGGAAGCTGTAGCTTTTAAACAAGCATGTACGTTACTTTGGGACACAATGTAATATTAGTCGCATTGATGTTTTCATCGTTATTCTATCATCCGTATGAGGACACACTTAGTGTGTTGCGTTCTACGCAAGGCAGAGGTGACTGCCGAGGGACCGTCGTTAGGAGGCGACTCAAACTCTCCAGTTCGATCCGGTGTGGGCCCCTCGCCAATTGATTGTCAGCAGGGAGCCGCGAGGCGAGTAGTTGTCCGGCGCGCACACAGCGCGCGGCGCCGGCTCTCCTGGGAGCGGCCATTGAAAACAGCGGCCAGGCGCCGCACGCCGTCCGCTGGGACGCGGGCTGTTTGCTGCCGGCCGGCCGGCCACTGCAGCCTTGTTTGCATACACGTATTCGGTTGAAAACCTCCCCGGGACGGCACGTATCATGCACCAGCACCTGTAGCGGACAATTAATTCAGCAAAATACTCTACGCACTCGAAATTTCACAGCGAATTTATTTCGCGAAATGCTGCGAGCTTTCGCGCGAATTTACAAAAATAAAAAGTCTCCCCTGTCCTGTGTTGACTTCACACAGCCTCTCTCCCATTTCTACAGATCTTTCATCATTTCCGTGTGAGTGTACGAATGGTAGTAAACATTTTTTGTGGGAACAATTTACTGAATACAAAAGCGAATACTGGCAACGGATATCAGTGCGGAAAACAGTAAATATTGGTTAAGTCTAGATCGACGGCATGATATTTTCGTTCTACATAACGTGTTACACTCCGTTTTGTTTTGGAAGTGGCACCAGCCTAGGCAGCAAATGAATTATTAGGTGACACACTTGATATCCCACTGCGTATCAGTACACCTGGTATTTCCCAGAGAGTTCTAGATATCTAGACAAAGTCCGTCCCCGGTAGCTGAGTGGTCAGCGCCTCAGAATGTCAATCCGGGTTCGATTCCCAGCTGGGTCCGACATTTTCTCCGCTCTGGGATTGGGTTTTGTGTTGTCCTACTTATCATCATTTCATCCCCATCGACGATGAAGTTGCCGACGTGGCGTCAAATCGAAATATTTGCACCCCGTGAACGGTCTATCCGACGGGAGGCCCTAGTCACACGACATTTACATTTATTTATCTAGATAAACATTATATCAACCTAAAATTTGTAAAAGCGAATAACTGCTTTCTTTCTACCAACACACTGAATAAAAAAAAATGTTCAAATGGCTCTAAGCACTATGAGACTTAAAATATGAGGTCATAAGTCACCTCGACTAAGAACTACAGAAACCTAACTAACCTAAGGACATCACACACATCCATGCCCGAGGCAGGTTTCAAACCTGCGACCGTAGCAGCAGCGCGGGTCCGAACTAAAGCGCCTAGAACCGCTCGGCCACAGCAGCCAGCCACTTATTCAACTGCCGGCCGGGGTGGCCGAGCGGTTCTAGGCGCTACAGTCTGGAACCGCGTGACCACTACGGTCGCAGGTTCGAATCGAGCCTCGGGCATGGATGTGTGTGATGTCCTTAGGTTTCAGTAGTTCTAAGTTCTAGGGGACTGATGACACAAGAAGTTAAGTCCCATATTGCTCAGAGCCTTTTGAACCATTTTTTTGAACTTAATCAACTAACTTTTTTTTTAAATCTAAAGATATATTATCTTTGCAGAGATCGATTGCTCTTGAAAAGTGCCTTTAAAAACTGATATAATAAAAACTTAGCGTAGCTTCAACGTTCCACTAGATAAAATAATGAAGGGAACAACTCTCACGCGCAAGTATTCCTCCTTTGGAACACAGTCGCATACTACAAAGTCTGTTTCAATATACAGTGTGAGTCAGGAGCGAAGGTACCTGCCTGAGGAGTGATAGTATTGGTGATTTTGAACAAAAAGCTTCAAATGAACATGCCCTTTTCTTAACAGTATCCGACATACAGCGGTTCCAGAATCACAAGAGTCAGTCGCACGTCCTCCTTCACCAGCACTCACATGCGAATACAATCAAAGCGACATAAGGCTAGGGACGTTATTTACCATTTCAATGCGCACTTCACTGTCCACCGTCTCGCTAAATGGCGAAAAGGTGGTCCAGTAGTTTCAGAGGGCTTCATCTTGTGCCGACAATCACGAACATAGTGGGACACAACCGTAACAGGGAGAAACAAGAGCAAAGTTTACAAATAGAGTGTGGACACAAAGGAGACATTTTTCGCTAGTATTCTACACGCATTTGCTCAAGCAAAGGATCGTACGAATAATCTCAGTTCAACAAAACAGCAGCTCTCTATAAGAGCTGTGAAATGCATTGCAGTTGACGGTGGACGTTTCTAACCCATTTTTTTGAGAAAAAGTAGAATGTTAGACAGATAAACAAAATTTTGTTCACAAAATTTCATTTACTATCAGTTTCATTTGTCCCGTTGCCCACTGTTTTCATTAGTTTCCTCGTATACTATTAAGAAGAGGACATACTTTTTTCGTTGAGAATCAATAGTACTATCATCCCTCATATCATGTACGTTTCCTCCCGACTCACCCCGTAGAAAGTCGGTCATAAAACACCTACATGTTAAAATTTACTTATGGGACTTTATGTATATACGGATACATATGCACAAAAGGGCAAAAAAAGTTTTGTAAAGACGTATGTGATGATGAAGCGTCACATCTTGCTTCATAATGTCACGTTTCTACAAATATTTTCTTACGTCTTTTCTATTTTAAGCAAAAAAATGAAAATGCTCAAAAATATGGTCACAGTGTGATAATGAATACAACAAATCATCAAAATTTGCATATACAAGCACCAATAATTGACAAGTTACTCTGGCCGTTGACATGGTTAGTGAGACCACGACCGAAATCTCGTTTCACGAGCAATGTAATATCAGCGGACATATGCAACAACTAATACCCAGCGTCCATTCGGTAATTTACTTGAAGTAGAGATGTGGAGCCCCAGTACACATAAAGTAACAAACATTTTAAGGATTGGGAGCCTCCAAGAGCCTCTTTTAAACCTGTCATGATAACGGAGCACTACCATTTCCTATCCATGTATGCATAATCTATCACTTAAAAATATTTCAAGTGTAGATTTACAATGAAAACACATTACATTCTGAAAACTACCATTATCTTAGGAAATAAATAACATGACCATATTTAAGTAAAAACGTATGCAAGTCTCATTACTTCCAAAATTACAGATTCTAAATTTTCTCGTTACGAGCGGTTCCAAGATCTGTCTGAGGTGAAAGCATTACCCGACATTAACAACGTCCTAAAATAGCCCTTAACGTAGCCGACACACTATTGTGTTCTTTATTAGCAAAAATCTACAATGCAAAGTAACGGAAGGTAGCCCAACTTTTCAGTGCAGTTCACACTACTTTCGACTCAGAAGATTTATGGACGTTGTTACGTAGCTTGTTTTGTGTACGTTAATATCCACGTATACAGGGCCGGATCTAGGGGGAGGGAGGCACACCCGAGTATCTGCTCGAGGCGACAATGTCAGGGGGCACCAAATTGATATTATGGAAGGAAAAAACTTTGTTTCACGAAGCGCCTGGCATCCAGCGCACGTTGGTCTATCGATTATTCATATGATTTTGAAACGCGTACCTGTTGGTGTTTGAACATTTTTTAACACATTCTAAGCTAATTTCTGAACGAATCATAAGTTGATTTTTGAATGCGTGCATAGCGCACGTGATGTCTCTGCCAGGGGAATCCCCATCGCATCAAGAAATAAAAAACTCTCCCACAGAAAAAAGGGGACAGGGCTATACGAGCTAAGCCGAATAAACCGGAACGGGTGAATCAAAATCGCTGTTTGTTTATGTGGTTGACTGGGTGCGCGAATGATGAGCATTGTTATAGTTATTAGCGAAATCGATAGTTTCAGACTACCAAAATGGAAATAAACGACTAACTGTAAAACTGGTATGGAGGATTACATATTAATCTTCTCAGTGTTTTCTTACCGGATTGCCTCATTACTAAGGGCCAGTTGTACAGTCATCGGTTAGCAGTCGCTTAAGCTCTATTCCCGGAATAGTGAGGAAAACGAAATGTACGAACACGTAATAACGCCTACCGCAGAATAAACGATTGCTTGTTAGAATGAGGAAGAAAAAGGAATGGGGATAGATAGACAGATATCCAGCGATCAAAGGCCCTGCAGACCACGCGCTGCTTCCACAAACTGCCTCCATTCCTTCTTTTTTTGTGCCAGAAACGGGAACCTCACACAAATCATATGGAAGAATATAACAATTCGAAATTGATATAAAAATCACGTACCACTACATTTCATTCTCATGCTTGAGGAACTGGAGCGCATGAACGAAATGTGAAACTATTTCCTAACATAAAACATTTTGCTTGTAGTAGACCTAACGGCATTTGATATTGTTACTTCATGAATTATATTCTTTATTATAATTTATACAAATGAAGTAGACAAAAATTAAAGTCCCGTTCCGAAGAATGGATCACTGTCAGCAGTATGATACGTCCTTATTCCGAAACTGCAGAGAGGTTTGAAATTTAATACAATACATTAGCAGAAGTCATGGTGCTTCTACTCTTCAAGCCACATAAAAGCAGTGCGTTGAGAATCTGCTTCACAGATATTTTCTACGCGTATAAGAACGAAGTCTGTTGCGACGGCACAGTTGTATAAAGCATTCTTGGACTCCTTGATGCGTCATTGAGGGCAAAACCCCGAGCTTCCGACGATTGCCTCCATCGCCTCCGTCAGGAGCAACTGACTGTCGAAACTCGTACTATAGTGACCTTTTATAGCCCAAAGACGGCTTTTGATAGATCGGTAACTACGTCACGCTGTCACAGATTATGTCGACGTCTGCGCTGGTGGGGCTACCACCGTGGCACCTGGGCTTCTACACTGAAGCGATGAAAGAAACTGGTGCCAAGTCTCATACAGAGATAAGTAAACAGGTTTCGGTCGACAACCCGTATGTAAAGCAACAAGTGTCTGACCCTACAAAAAAGGGTCCAGGGTCAACTGAAGAGAATCACTGAACGTGACAGAAGTGCAATTCTTACGCAGACTGCTGCAGATTTCAATTCTGGGCCATCAGGAAGTGTGAGCGTGCGAACCATTCGACGAAAGATCATCTCGATATGGGCTTTCGGAGCTTCTCTACTCTTGATAACTGCACGACACAAAGCTTATCCTCACCTAGGTCCGTCAGCACCGACATTTGACTGTTGATGACTGGAAATATGTTGCCTGGTTGGACGAGTGTCGTTTCAAGTTGTATCGAGCGGATGGACGTGTGCGGGTATGGAGACAACGTCATGAACCCATGGACCCTGCATGTCAGCAGGGCACTGTTCAAGCTGGTGGAGGATCTGTAATAGTGTGGGGCGTGTGTAGTCGGAGTAGTATGGGATCACTGATACGTCTGGATACGACTCTGACAGGTGACACGTACGTAATCATCCTTTCTGATATCCAAAATCCATTCATGTACATTATAAATTCCGACGGACTTGGGCAATTCCAGCATGGCAATGCGACATGCCACACCTCCAGAATTGCTACAGAGTGCTACAGGAACACTCTTCGGAGTTTAAACACATCCGCTGGCCACCAAACTCCCCAGAAATTAACATTATTTGGCATATCTGGGATGCCTTGCAACGTGCTGTTCAGAAGATAACTCCATCCCCTCGTACTCGTACGGATTTATGGATAGCCCTGCAGGATTCATGGTGTCAGTTCCCTCCAGCACTACTTCAGACATCAGTCGAGTCCGTGCTACAGCTTTTCTCGGGGGCCTTACACGATATTAGGCAGGTGTGGCAGCTTCTTTGGCTCTTCAGTGTATATCCTGGGACTCTGTGATTAAAGTGGCTGTAGATATAAGAACGTGTGAGAAAACCTTCAACCTTGATAGCGGATATAATCTTAGCGGTGCATGGATGCGAGCTATCGATGCAGAGAACAGCCAGTGATATTCAGTGATATTTGTCACAATGTTTACGCTACCCGGGGGGGGGGGGGGATGTCGGTGACGCCACCAGCGTAGACGTTGGCACCATCTGCGATAGTAAGACGTCATTATTGACCAGTAAGAAGCCGTCTTTAGGCTGTATAAGGCCACCACAGCAGCAGTTTTGACAGTCAGTTGCTCCTGACGAAGGCTATAGAGGTAATCTTCGAACGCTCTAGGTTTTACCCTGAACTGACGAGGGTAGAGGTCCGAGAATGTATTTCCTAACCAAATTTCCCTGTGTTGAGCGTCACCATTGAAGCGTTAAGTTAGCAACCTTGACTAGGGAATTGGTTTGGGTGTTCGACCTTGTGGCGAAATGTTATCCAAATTGTAGCGTACCTACATAGTCTTTTCGAAAACGCATTGAAAAGTCGTGAGAAAGCCGGTGTGAGGTACTGCATTAGCAGCCGCAGGTTAGTGGCTACAGTGTGCCGGCATGTCGCTCAGAATAACTTGTAGGCCTACGTACGGGAATTGCGAAACTCAGTGGAAAACAGCACCATGCTGCGGTAATAATCGTAGCAGGCGGGTCGAAATCACCACAAAATATGGCTGAATTTTGAAGCAGAGGTATTTCCTTTCACTGGAGTTCAAGCAGCTCTACCACAATGCCAGCGCCATTCCGGACAGTGAGACGACTGGGAATTGCCAGCAGGTGCCACGCGTTCAGGATCGAGCTGTGTCGCCGCCGCCAGCATAGAATTCCCCACAGGAATTAGTGCCACGGCTCCCCCAACCTGCCGTCCGCGCCTGCTGCTGCCAGAGAACATTCCCAATTGTCGATAAACGATCTTGATGAAAGTTGGCGGGTGCGTATAGTTGGCAACTCCATGAAAAATGCGCTCTGCTGGGAGCAGTACATCTACATCTACATCTACATGATTACGCTGCAATTCACATTTAAGTGCTTGGCAGAGGGTTCATCGAACCACAATCATACTATTTCCTTATCAATCCATTCCCGAACAGCGCGTGGGAAAAACGAACACCTAAACCTTTCTGTTCGAGCTCTGATTTCTCTTATTTTATTTTAATGATCATTCCTACCTATGTAGGTTGGGCTCAACAAAAAATCTCGCATTCGGAAGAGAAAGTTGGTGACTGAAATTTCGTAAATAGATCTCGCCGCGACGAAAAACGTCTTTGCTTTAATGACTTCCATCCCAACTCGCGTATCATATCTGCCACACCCTCTCCCCTATTACGTGATAATATAAAACGAGCTGCCCTTTTTTGTACCCTTTCGATGTCCTCCGCCAATCCCACCTGGTAAGGATCCCACACCGCGCAACAATATTCTAACAGAGGACTAATGAGTGTAGTGTAAGGCGTCTCCTTAGTGGACTTGTTGCATCTTCTAAGTGTCCTGCCAATGAAACGCAACCTTTGGCTCGCCTTCCCCACAATATTATCTATGTGGTCTTTCCAAGTGAAGTTGTTCGTAATTTTAACACCCAGGTACTTAGTTGAATTGACAGCCTTGAGAATTGTACTATCCGTCTCCTTAGTGGACTTGTTGCATCTTCTAAGTGTCCTGCCAATGAAACGCAACCTTTGGCTCGCCTTCCCCACAATATTATCTATGTGGTATTTCCAACTGAAGTTGTTCGTAATTTTTACACCCAGGTACCTAGTTGAATTGACAGCCTTGAGAATTGTACTATTTATCGAGTAATCGAATTCCAACAGATTTCTTTTGGAACTCATGTGGATCTCCTCACACTTATCGTTATTTAGCGTCAATTGCCACCTGCCACACCATACATCAATCTTTTCTAAATCACTTTGCAACTGATACTGGTCTTCGAATGACCTTACTAGACGGTAAATTACAGCATCATCTGCGAAAAACCTAAGAGAACTGCTCAGATTGTCACCCAGGTCATTTATATAGATCAGGATCAGCAGAGGTCCCAGGACGCTTCCCTGGGGAACACCTGATATCATTTCAGTTGTACTCGATGATTTGCTGTCTATTACTACGAACTTCGACCTTCGTGACAGGAAATCACGAATCCAGTCGCACAACTGAGACGATACCCATAATTTCCTCAGATCCAAAGCGACACACGTAATTCGTGCCGACATGTGCCACCACCAGCAGCTGGCTGCACCCTGTGCTCTCCATGGCATCCGGAAGGACCCTTTCCACATCAGGAATTACTCCATCCGGATTTCTTCCCCTCCTTAGCAGCCATATCCCTAAGGTGCCCCATTACGCGCCTAACATTGGAGCTCCCAAGTACCAATACGCCCACCCTCTGCGATTGCCCGGACCTTGAAGGCTGAGATAGATCCTCTGAAACAGGGCAGGCAGCTGCATCTGGCTCATCCAGAGACAGTGCCTGAAACCTGTTTGTCAGACGCACCGGGGAGGCACAGTGGTGCCCATTGGCAACAGCCTCAAGCTGCGCGACCGAAGTCAGCGCCGCTTGCAGCTGTGAGCGAAGGGATGCCAACTCAGCCCTCATCCGAACAAAGCAATCACAGTCCCTGTCCATTCTAAGGAATCTCTTCAGTACGATGATATATAAAAAATGTTTCTCATATGAAATCAACGTTCTTGAAAACTGTTTAATCGAAGGTTGTAATAAGCCTCGACATTTTGTAAAATATTCCACGAACATTAATTAATCTTGAAAATGGAATCTTTTATTACATCATACACCAAAGAAGATTTTATGCTGCATATATCCATGTGTAACATAGCTGGTTTCTGAAAAACCGTTGTTGGAAAATACTTTATAGACAGTGTGCTGTTATAGTTTTTTCAACATCTCTAATTAAAATATCTAAACATCCATTACTAGTCTAGTTACTTATTTCACGTTTATTTGTTTCATTTTAGATAATGTTAGTTAACTTTTTGCATTTTGTTTTTCACCGCTTCACATTCGTGTATTTTGTTAATTGAAAATAATGTTTAGCTAATTATGATAGTATAAAATCGTTACAGTGATTATAATCTGTAAATAAATACTTAAAACATAATGCTTTTTTACACCATTTATATGAATGGAAGGAAATTTCTTTACATAATACACCCAACAGAGAAGACAATATAAAGCGAAATTAAACATGATTTCAGACTGTAGCAGGTGATCCTCTGATTATTCTGATTTGTTTCAAGTATATTTCGGTACACTTGTAAGCGATTGCAAAAACTATTAATTATGTACTAGTGACTGCAGCTTACTTATATTCTCCATTCTACATTCTACATACATCTACATACATACTTCGCTAGCCACCAAGCGGTGTGTGGCGGAGGGCACTATTCGCGTCAATGTGTCGTATTTCCCTCCCTGTGTTCTACCCGCGGATCGCGCGAGGGAAAAACGACTGTCTGAACGCCTCACTACGAGCTCTAATTTTCCTTATCTTTAAATGATTATCATTGCACGATTTGGAAGTTGGTGGTAATAATATATGCTCTACATCTTCGGCGGAGATCGGTTTTGGAATTTAGTGAGCAGCCCCTTCCGTTTAGCGCGTCGTCTATCTGCAAGTGTGTCCCACTTCAAACTTTCTATGAGATCTGTAACGCTCTCGCGATGGCTAAATGTACCAGTCACTAATCTTTCCGCTCTTCTTTGGACTTTCTCAGTCTCTTGAATGAGACCCAACTGGTAAGGGTCCCATACAGACGCGCAATACTCTAAGACAGGACGAACTAATGAATAGTAAGCAATTTCCTTTGTTGAAGGACTGCACCGCTTCAGGATTCTACCAATAAACCGCAATCTAGAGTTAACCTTGCCAGTTACTTGCGTAATCTGATCATTCCATTTAAGATCATTTCGAATAGTCACACCCAGACACTTGACGAATGTTACCGCTTCCAAAGACTGGGCATTTATTTTGTACTCGTGCATTAAAGGGGATTTTCGCTTTGTTATACGGAGTAGGTTACACTTACTAATATTGAGAGATAACTGCCAGTCATTACACCACGCATTCATTTTCTGCCAAACCTCATTGATTTGTTCACAACTTTCGTGTGATACTACTTTTCTTTAGACTGTAGCGTCATTGACAAACAGTTTTAATGCCGCTGGCAATGTCATCAACCAGATCGTTTATGTAAATCGTAAAAAGCAGCGGACCTATTACGCTGCCCTCGGGCACACCTGATGTTACTCTTGTTTCTATTAAAGTCTCTCCATTCAGGTCGACATACTGCTCTCCGTCTGTTACAAAAATTTCTATCCAACCGCATATGTCATCAGATATACCGTAAGCGCGCACTTTTTGGAGCAAGCGACAGTGTGGAACTGAGTCGAGCGCCTTTCGAAATTCGCTGAAAATGGCATCAACCTGGGATCCGGTATCTAGAGCATGTTGTATATCACCCACAAAGAGGACCAGCTGTGTCTCGCATGACTGCTGTTTCCTAAAACCGTGCTGGTTTCTGCAGATGGACTTCTCAGAGGCTACAAAGGTCATTATCTCTGAACACAAAATATGTTCCATGATACTACAACAAATCGATGTCAGTGTAATTGGCCAGTAATTATGTGAATCCGATTTTCTACTCTCTCAAGTGAAGCCTGACATCAAAATCATTCAGCAGAGCTATATATGAAAATCTTCTCACAACATTCTCCCAGCATCGAAAGCTGTGTACGTACTACGACCGTTCCTGTGCCGTCGAGTACTTTGGGGTGACCAAATGAACTAGTTTCTTGACTTCAGGTATGATGGTCAAAACAGTTTTTCACACTGACCACATACTTTCATAGTCTTAACCCAAGAACCGTGCTTGGGTCACTTGTGACCCATTTCTTAATTCTTTCATTTTTCACCCTTTTGCATTATTGCCTAGAGTGATGATTTTCTGTGACTTTTTATGAAATGAGGTAATTAGCTATTAACCTTAACTATAAATTTTATGGGGGAACCTTAAAAGAGAAATACGAAAATTCACCTAGAACCGCGAACTGGTCACTTTTGTTCCACCTGTTGCAGTCGCTATAACAATCGCATATTTCTTGTAGGTTCATGCTTATTGTTAGATTTTGTTTGCTCAACAACCGTAAAATTCCATTTTATTTCACTGCCTGTTAACCTTGCAGTTTTCCGTCATGGTAATAGAGGGAGAGTATGTTGAAACACACCTGCCCGTGTATGCAAGTACTGAGCAGCCTATGCTCTGTTTTATGAAGTACGATTTTAGTGGTGCATTATAACTGTGTGAATAGAGCTTGCAACATACAAATTTATTATGGCCAAATGTCTACGAACAGAAGAGGACATTATAGATGCGATGAACGAGATTTTGGATCCTGAATCTGAGGGTTTTGATTTGAGGAAGAAGTAACACCATCTGTAGTTCCCGATTTTTCATCATAAGATGATGTTATTTGTCCGGATGTTCCACTGAATACTGATGAGGAGGGTATGCATGTTTACAGCCGCGATACTATGTATGCCCAAATTTAAGCGGTACAAGTTTTAAAAGAAACTAATTGTGAGTTTGGACCGAGAATTCGAGAATCTGTTTTTGAAACCCCGAATGTCCTTGTGACAGCATCGAAATCTGGTAAACAAACATCTGACAAGGCCAAAAGATATTTGAAAGATGTTTTCTTTCCCAGTGAGGGAGATAAATCTGTATCATTGTTAGATTATCTGGGTTGTTAATGTGAAGAACAAGGTATTTATATATATTTATACGTATATAATCATGTCTTTTCTCCATGGCTTACCGATGTGCTGAAATACGTCTGATATGAATCAGGATATTTAGAGGATCACCAGCGACAATTTGAAATCCTGCTGAATCTTATTCAGTTTTTTGTTCTCCGCCGTGTATGTTATGTGAAGAAATGTCGTTCATTTCATGTGCATGGTGTGAGAAAACATATTGTTTTGAACATTTATTTGCAGATAATCATTACTGTAATTACTTGTAGCATAATAACGAGTTGCTTATAATTTTAACCCTCCGGTGGACGTATGGCATCACGGAGTGCTGCCATGTGAATGTGTATGTGATAAGTGGTAGTGAAGGTGTTTGAATGATGCTCAAGAACCAAATATATAATTCACTTCGATATCGCGATTTGTTTCTAATTATTGTATCTACCTTACATCGAAAACAGAGCACCTATATGAGCGGAAAACTCGATTTTCTGGAGGGAACAGTCAGTGCTGCAGGCGGCCGCTCTTGAGAGTTTCAAAGGCACGCCCACGGGAAGGTTAAATAAACAAAATACACGTATGTGAAACAGTAAACGAAAAAACAAAAATGAATGTAAAACGTAGAATAATAATTTAAAACGTGATACAAATTTAAGTAAAATAAATTACTGGGCTGCTAACGAAAGATTAGAATCTTAAGTAGGTATGTTGAAAATTCTCTGACAGTGCATTGTGTTAAGTGTATTTTCCGAAAATTGTATTTCAGAAACCAGGTTTATTATACATGGTTGTACATAGTTTGAAAGCTTTGAGTTGTAACAATGGTTTTAATTCATGAAAGTCTCTTCAGGTTTGCTGCCGGATCCTAAAATCAACTTGACTCGATATTTCGGCGACCCAACTGGTCGCCATCTTCAGGAAAATGCTGCTTCTGCTGATGAGTCCCGCTGACTGACGTCCTATATAGGCCACCGTTCAGTACACGACGCATGCGCCGCCCATCACGGTATCTGCCTTCCAAAACAGGGAGGTGGCACCGCCCTTAGTGAAACACTGCTGGCAACGATACATCGCAATCAAGGCCGCACCGAAGAACGTTCAGTTTTGATGCGAGATAATACAGGATTCCACGTTTTGCTAAGAGGAAACCCATTGTCTCTGTTGATTAAATTATCAGCCAACCTAATTTCAATCGCCTCTTTATAGACACTGTTCCAAAAACAGGAAATGTTGGCAACCACAACAGTTTCCTCAATTTTCATTTTGTGTCCCTCATTTAGGCAGTGTTCTGCTACCGCCGATTTTTCTGGCTGTTGTAGCCTCGTATGAGGGCGATGTTCCACACACCTGTCATGCACTGTGCGAATAGAACGGCCAACGTAAGCTTTCCCACATTGACACGGAATTTTACACACCCCGGGTTTCCTAAACCCCAAATCATCCTTCACAGATCCGAACAGAGCCCTAATCTTAGAAGATGGACGGAACACACTCTTAATGTTAAAATTCTTTAAAATTCGTCCAGTCTTAAACGATAAGCCTCCAGCATAAGGAAGAAAGGCCACAGATCTATGTTCCTCTTCGTACACCTCCGGAGATGGTCCAAACTCCATAGCCCGACGAATCTGCTTTTCGGTGTCCATTTTCCTTCAAAACAGTCATCAAATGCTCAAGTTCTTGGGTGAAGCTGTCTGCGTCGGAAATGCCATATGCTCTCCGTACCAAAGTCCTAAGGACGCCACTAAGTTGGTGTGGTGGATGACAACTCTTAGGATGCAGATACCAATCTTTGTGTGTCGGCTTTCGTGAACACTGTGTCCCAAAGTTCCATCAGGTTTTTTATAAACCATTACGTCTAAAAATGGAAGCATCCCATCATTTTCAACCTCCATAGTAAATTTGATACGGGGATGAAGACAGCTGAAGTGGTCCAAAAATCTGTTAAGAGCATGACTTCCATGCGGCCAGTCTGAGTCCCTTAGTTTGATCATTGAAAAACTGGATGAAGAGCTGGTGAAGCTTTGTCGCTGACTTCACAGCCGTGGTCTACAGGGGCCACCGGTTATCCATAGGCCCTCTGTCAGCAAAACAGGACGATCACGCAGCATCCTCTCACCACGGCGGAAGCCATCTCCCGTACGTCAGCGCCGGACAGGATCAACAAATTGAGACGTATTTTTCGTCGCTGAGTCTCAGCAAACCCGTTGAATTAAGCATTCTTTACTGTCAGCATTGTTTTCATAGGACCCTCCGGCCCGTCAGCACCACTGTACTCTTTATAATGTTAATTCAACGCCGCTAGAAAATATTTCGTTGTGCTACCATTGTGTTATTATTAACAACTGTGCAGAGGTAAAGAATTAAAAAGAAAGGATAAAAAACATACTGGTCGTGAATAATGTCACATACGTTTTACAGGCTGTTGACGCCACACTTTGCATGTACCGTGCTCTAGCCTCAAAGAGCTGTCGAGCCCCTGCGGCTTCTGGGAGGATTACTTCTGACACTTCTGACGTCAGGCAACTGGTAAATTGCGGTTCAAGTTAGGACATTATGGTTAGAATATGTGCTTGACCGAAATTATAAGCAAGGCTGACTATGACAGGATAAGTAACAAACTATATGCTGTGAACCAGGAACAGTTATGGCAACGTGTTGGGCAGGATTTTGACATGCAGCTGCTATGCACGGCTAGACACACAGAATTCAGTGAATCTAGATACTATCCACGGGTCAGTGCTGTAAGCAGTGTACCCTATGACACACTGTGACCAACATGTGAGTCCCCTTTCATAACTTTTATCGAATTTTCTCACGCCGAAAATGCGCATTCTTTGAAATGACTCGTTTTTTCGCTACAAAATCCACGAGTGACCCCTTGCAAGGAACTACAATTCATATCGACAGGGAATGTAGAGTGCCTGTATAAGGCATCATACTGATTGTGTCACTGACAATTCCTGTCTGAAGAATGGTGGCACAGGACAATCGCTAACACTGCATACCCTGACTATTTTCGTTCATTACTTTGCATCCGATGATTGTCTGTCAAGGTTACAGCCTTCCCTTCCGACAGTGTGAAGTAGTAAATGAAAAGAAGCTAAATTAATTAATATAGTGATTATTTTGTCTGCGCCAGGAGCAATGAGGTCATGAATGATCTCTAATGAAAGTAATTTTATTAAAAAGTTCATTAACACGTCTCTCCATTTAAAGCACTTGTCACACATCTCCCCAAGTTACAGCTATTAGTTTCCTGCGGTTTATAATGCTTGTCGTAACATTTTTTTCATTATTTCTATTCTGCTCATCGAACATTGTTGTGAAAACCGAATTTGCTACTTTTTTAATTTCAAATTCAATAAAAATAGGTGGATAGGTAGAGAAAGATAGAGAGACAGAGAGACACTGACAGCAATTACCTATACAACTAAATTTTCATCGAAAATATTATTTACAAAATATTCTATTGGTGTGCATTTCCTACGGTCTATTATAATACACCTTTGACAGGCAAAAAGTATTTTAGTAGTGGTCAAAAAATTGACTTGTCACCACATTGCCTATAAAGATGCAGCGACCCGAAAACGCAATCTGGTAAGCACTGTGCCACAACTTCACTATACTACTCCCATGGTTTCTTGGATTGTCTACGCTCACTTATTATTTGTACAGGAGTTCATACGTACACACAAGCCGAGAATTAAGTACCCTAACAAAATATTGTAATACGAGGGCGTGCTGAAAAGTAATGACTGCGAATTTTTTATTGTGTTTTCAATATCGGTTGAGGTATCACATCTCATGCATAATATTAAGTCGACTATCCTGTTTCGCTGGGGCAAACTACAGCCCTTTGTCGCTGGAGAGCTCGGAATTGTTTTATGTATCTTAGCGACGTGTAACGTAACTACACTGTGTGATCACAAGTATCCCGACAGCTGGCTGAAAATGACTTAGAAGTTCGTGGCGCACTCCATCGGTAATACTAGCATTCACTACGTTGTTGGCCCACTCTTAGCCTTGATGACAGCTTCCACTCTCGCAGGCATACGTTCAGCCAGGTGCTGGGATGTTTCCTGGGGAATGGTAGCCCATTTTTCACGTAGTGATGTACTGAGGAGAGGTATCGATGTCAGTCGGCGAGGCCTGGCACGAAGTCAGCGTTCAAAACATCCCAAAGGTGTTCTGTAACATCCAGGTCAGGACTCTGTGCAGGCCAGTCCATTACAGTGACGTTATTGTCTTGTAAACAGTCCGCCACAGGCCGTGCATTATGAATAGGTGCTCGATCGTGTTGAAAGATGCAAACGCCATCCCCGAATTGCTCTTCAACAGCGGGAAGCTAGAAGGTGCATAAAACATGAGCGTAGTAGGGCTGTGCTGTGATCCATACAAAACGACAATGGGTGCAAGCCACCTCCATTAAAAACACGAACACATCATAACACCACCGCCTCCGAATTTTACTGTGGGCACTACACACGCTGGCAGATGACGTTCACCAGGCATTCGCCGTACCCACACCCTGCCGTCGGATCGCCACATTGTGTACCGTGATTCGTCACTCCACACAACGTTTTTCCACCGTTCAGTCGTCCAACGTTTACGTTCCTTACACCAAGCGAGGCGTCGTTTGGTATTTCCCGGCCTGATGTGTGGCTTATGAACAGCCGCTTGACCATGAAAACCAAGTTTCTTCCCCTCCCGCCTAACTGTCATAGTACTTGCAGTGGATCATTATGCTGTTTGGAATTCCAGTGTGATGGTCTGGATAGATGTCTGCCTATTACACATTACGACCCTCTTCAACTGTTAGCGGTCTCTGTCAGTCAACAGACTAGGTCGCCCTATACGCTTCTGTGCTGTACGTGCCCCTTCCCATTTCCACTTCACTATCACCTCGGAAACAATGGACCTAGGGATGTTTAGGAGGGTGGAAATCTAGCGTATAGACGTATGACACAAGTGACACCCAATTACTTGACCACATTCGAAGTCCGTGATTTCTGCGGAGCGCCCCATTCTGCTATCTCACGATGTCTAATGACTACTGATGTCGCTGATACGGAGTACCTGGCAGTAGGTGGCACCACAATGCACCTAATCTGAAAAGCGAATGTTTTTGGGGAAAACCCCAAAAACCCAAAAACAAAAACAAAAACATTCGGATACTTTTGATTACGTAGTGTATGATGGCGCCTGAGAAACACTCAGAAAACCGGAAGCACGTAATCGAGGAGTTCGTCCACACATGGAGCACAGTCTCCTTCCACATGACAATGCCAGACTGCGACATCTGCAGCAATCCAACACCTTGTGTTCACTTTCATCGATCGTCCTCCACACAGTTCCGACTTAGCTCCATCGGATGTTCATCTGTTTCCAAAATTTAAGATCACCTTGAGGTCTTTTCTTTAGAAGTGATGATGCGGTGTAAGCAGACGTGAGGTTGTGGCTCCACCAACAAAAACAAACATACTGCAGTGACAGTATCAACAAACTGGTCTCTCGTTTGGAGAGATGTGTTGGCCGCCAGGATGAATATGTCGAGAAATAATTATGTAGACGTGAAGAATAAAGATGTAAAATGTTAACAAAGTTGTTTTATTTAAAAATCTATAAGAGTTTTCACTTTAAAAATTCGGGGGTGTTTCCTTTCAGCAGTCACAACGATATGTTTGATCCATTCTAACCAATTGCTTCCTGCGGTTACATTTTATTGTTCTATTCTCGCTTTCCTCGAGCAGAATTCTGACAATCATTCTTTTGATTCTGCTGCGGTTTATTCCTTTCAGATCTACATGTCCGCTTTTTTGCAAATGAAACTATCACACCGTAGTGAAGTTGCTCCTTTTCATGAAATCTGCTGACTAACAAAAGCAGTATTGTATTCATTACTGCATTTCACTTAGAAATCCAATTTAAAAAGAACAATATTGATTCTGTTTCAGTAGTCAAAACCCTATTTGTTCCTTTTTCATCTATACCAGGTAAGGTAAATGCTATATCGTCGTTATTTGAATCGTTACACTTCAAAACGTTTGAGATTATTGGAGTGTCAGGCGACGAAGCTTCTATAAATTTTTCTATTTTATTAATGATCAGTAACTTTCCCATCTGTAATTAATCTTTCTCGTCATTTAGAGCATGATAATTTTAACAAACCAATACCTCCGTTAGCAATCCTGCTGATATACACAGTACATTGGAATAGGATTTAGATACATTCGTTCATTAACGCTAGTGAATTATTATACGGCAGCGGACATAGTGACTACATACAGGGAGGAACAAAAGAATAAGAACTTCCATAAACTTCAGCTGCATAAAATCAACGAGACCAATAGAATAACGAAGTGTGTAACTGGAGAAAGTCGCTAACTCACGAACCAAGTATTCAGGACGGTACGACCGTAACCTACAGTGGATTCAAATTGGCAGGACTTCTCGATCACGATATGCGACGGAGAATTCTCGTAAAAGCCAGATTCCTTCGTGTTGTGTGTAGCGTGACAACCATTCTAGCACGATGTGCTCAACAGACGTTTCATTTTATTTAGCTTTGCCACTTCAAATGGCTCAAATGGCTCTGAGCACTATGGGACTTAACTCCTAAGGTCATCAGTCCCCTAGAACTTAGAACTACTTAAACCTAACTAACATAAGGACAACACACACATCCATGCCCGAGGCAGGATTCGAACCTGCGACCGTAGCGGTAGCGCGGTTCCCAACTTTAGCGCCTAGAACCGCTCGAACACCACGGCCGGCAGCTTTGCCACTCTTGCCTTTCTTATATCCTGTTACATTTGGAAATATTCTTTGTTTTGCGGCAATGTCGCTCACGCTCTAATTCTGGGCCTACTTCGAACTTGGTTTTACTATCACCATTTGTTATAATACATTACAAAACTATGTTGCGAAGCATCGTACGTCAAATGTACGGTCGTATGCACGCCAAATTTCTGAACTTTTACGAAGAAATATAAATGTGTCTACAGCATGAAACCGAATTCAACACAAAGATATTGTAGATTACTTATTAAAATTTTCTGAGTATTTGGATAGCGTGAGGAGCTTGGTCCTCGGTCGCTGGTTATAAAGTAATATTATTATTTGTGGTTTATTCTGTTTGTTACCATATTTACCTCAGTTTCTCAAAATACCATCAGAACACTGAAAAAGATCTGTACAATGCAGCTATCGAAACGTACCCCATTAAACAAGGTGTACTGTAACAAATGCGAGACAGATAGCAAATTACTGTGGTGAGGTCGCCGTTGTGCTGCTTTTCCCTTGTATTCAGTGAACCCATACGCGGGGTGCATATAGACCAACTTTATGAACTTATCCATAATTGTTTCTATTACTGTTCAACTGGAGAAACAAACCTGAGACAGAACCAAGTACTAGTAAGCGAAGCTTGAGGGAGGAGACTATAACATGTATTAGTCTTTCCAACATAAAGTACCGTCAGTGAATGTTTCAGGTGTCAGGCAAATCCAACACCTTCCATGAAAACCCTGACATGATAAGCAAATCCAGTAGTATGTCACATAGCTCCGAATAAATCGTGACATTACATTAACCAAAGTAATACGAGCAACGAGTGAGCAAATGGAATACCACAGACTAACACAAGAATGCCTAAATGCATGTCATACCTTCCCACCGTGAGACAGACACATTTCCGAAGGGAGAAACGAGAACAGAAGCCGAGAGCAGAACCGTGTTAAGCAAGAAGGCCCTACGATAAAGGACGGACACCCACGTCGCCAGCTAACCGCTAGGACCACCCCCCAGCACATGTTAAAAGCTAGAGCCCTCCAGAAGAACAGTATAGATCTGACGATAACACAAAAAGGGCTACCCCAGCCGCAAGTTTTAGCGTGAGACTTTGTCGCGTCTCTATTACGTCAGGACCACCCCCCAGTCCATGTTAAAAGCTATAGCCCTCCAGAAGAACAGTATAGATCTTACGATAACACTAAAAGGGCCACACCAGCTGCAGGTTATACCGTGAGACTTTTTCGCGTCTCTGTTACGTTGCAAACTTTAAAATCATTGCCCCACCACGAAAAGTATAACGTTTCTCATTGGATTGACAGAATTTTTGTAGGCGGAGCTTAAGGTTAACATTGAGACCCTGATTGGTCAGATGAAATAATCGTTGACAAGTTGGTTCTGACCCAACAAGTAAGTGAATGGATTGTCAGTCTTGGGTATAATAAGTGTCAAGTCGTGTGAACAAAAAGTTTATGAAACGCGTGAGATCGTATGACCACATGTTGACTCGAAGTAGGGCGCGTGAATTGCTTTTAAAACAGAAAACAAGTGATTCGGAAAGATTAGCAATGGCAAATCGAGACCCTGACCGAATTGAGGTAGAGACCCAGCATGAAAATGGACAGAGAATAGAGGACAGTACAACAGACGATGCAGCATCGCGAGAAATTGGACATATAACGCACAATAACGAGGATAATGGACGTCAATGCATAGAAAACATAAGTCAGCATACGACAGAGGAGCAGGAAAGTAGAGAGACAGTCGATGAGGATTCTAACTTACGTCTTGAATACGTAGAACCCATAGTACAAGTAATCAGAGCTTCCTCATCACAGAGTATAAGGAATTCGATCAGAAACGTGTCACAGCACAGTTCAATGCAATCGGTTGCGAACCAACACTTGGGAGAAAACCCAGAGCGTAGGACGTCGGAAGAAAACGCAATAGGACCCACCAATCTGGCAGAATTATTACAACAAATTACGGAAACCATGACAAGGCAAAATAAAGACATAGCGAACCAAATTCAAATTCAGAATGCAGAAACCACGAGACAACTGCGTGCGATTAAAGAACAAAACAAAAAAATTTAGTTACACCTAAGTCATACTGAATACGAGGCAAAAGAATCTCTAGAAGTGATAGGAAACGTAATAACAGGTTACAATCAATTGAGAACAGACATTGACAAGGTACAAGCGGACGTACAAACATTGCAAAATGACGTTCAGGACGAGATCAAAACATTGCGTAACAACACCCAGGGAGAAGTCAAGAAACTAGAGAAACAGATAAACAAAATTACTAGACAAGCAGCAGGTACAGCGCGTGAAGTTGTTGGAAACCGTGTGTTACACAAACGTATCACAAAAGCAGCGCTGAAAAGATATGATAACCGCATAGTCAAAATAGAAGCGCAAACGAAGCGACTATTTCAGAAATTGCGAACAGAGTTGTTGCAAACCATTGAAGAGCGTAGTGAACAGGATCGAACAAGCACAGAGTCTGCAACCACATCCGTATCTGTAACAGCACCGTAAAAACAAGCAATTAATGAAAATATTACCCATTTGCGATTCCAATCACAGGCGGAAAGTAACATACGTAAAATCAGACAGCCTGCACAGCAACAAACACGTTTCGAAATTCTTGATGAACAAGCGTCATCACAAACACATGCGGAACCACAAATGTATGTTTCAAAACAGTTTGGATCGTGCAATGAAGCAGCAAGGTTAGTCAGGCAAGGTACCGAACCAATACCTGACAATGGAAAGCCAGGTAGCGAAGAGTACAGTGCAATGCATTCAGCTACACGTTCACAACCGAAGGAAGAAAATTATTGCGTACCACTCCAACGATACTACGCAAGGGTAGGCGAAAGTTACAGTGGACAATATCCAATGGACTACCACAACCGGAAAGAACGACGTGAGAAATGATCAGAAACAAAAGTGGCGAAGAATCGCGAATTACATATGGAACTATGACAAAGTACGACAACTATCATTTCCTCACAGTCAGAAAATTTCAACACTTTCGAGAAGGAAACTCATTACATCCACGAACTTTTATTGATCAATTACGAGTAGGATTACCAGAACACTAGACGCTAGCACACAAATTAGACTTTATATGTGCACACATGTCAGGAACAATCGCAGAAACCATGCAGAATGTTGCAGCGACATGCCGATCGTACGAAGTTTTCAGAGAGAAGTTTCTCTCACGATATTGGTCCAGCGAAGCACAGAACAGAGTGAAGTACGAGTTATTACAGAACCCATATTTTGAAAATTTAGGAGAGAAGAGTCCCGTGAAATTTTTCAAATTATGGCAAAGAAAAGTCAATGCTTAGATGTACCATAAAGTGACGGAGAGTTGATTAAATTATGCGCGATGAAGTTACCATTGAAATACCAGCAATCATTAGTAGGTCGCGGCGACAATGACGTCGAAGCATTTACAGGTATTCTAAGGCCACTAGAGTTCATATTTTCGGAAGATGACGCAAGAAAAAGACGAAGCGCACGTGAAAACGAAAGCCAAAAGCAGTGGAATCCACAAGACACAGTACGAAGAAACAATAATTACGAACCATGTGATAACTTCGCACCAAGAAACGACAATAGATTTCAACAAAGAACCGGTTATGGATTTAGAAGAGAATATGCCAATAACTGTAATTCACCCAGGAACGGCAACAACTATTACAGAGGGAATAACGACTACCGGAACGGGTACTGGTGAACCAATAGACAGACAAATTATCAACAAAGAAACGGCTTTCAACAAGCTGAACAAGAAAAGAGAATACACATAGAGGAGGTGGAGGTAAGACCACCAAACACCGATAAACGTTCGAATTGACAGCTAAGCGCCCATGCCAAAGAGAATGACGCACCGACCCAGGACAATTGCAGCACCTTGAACAGATAAGTAAATATCTTATCACGAGAAGAGAAGAAGGAAGAAACAAATCCGCAGGGACCAGATGAAAACGAAGGCAATAAAATAACAATATCGTGTTGGGACGAAATTAATTGGGAGAATACTGACGAGGAAGATGAATTACCAGAGGCATGCACAACGAATGTAGGAGGAAAGGACGAAGTAATGAGTACTGCAGAGCTATTTGAGATGGAAACCAGGGAAAGCGAATCCAATGAGGATAATGTGCAGTCGACAGAAGTTCAAAATAAGTTACGAGTGGGCACACAACCCAACGTATATAATGAAGGAAGTTATGAAGCGGTAATTAGAGCATTTAGATGCGATTATGTGGAAGTAGCGACGAAGAAGGAGAAGGTAGACGAGGATGAGGAAAAAGTAGAGGATGTTGAAGAAAGCGTAAATGAAGGAAGAAATAGAGAAGAGGAAATAAAAGAGAGAGAAGTATCAGTCGAAGGTTATCCTACAGAAAGTTCGAATTCACAAGGGAAATTCCTAAAAAGACTTATGTATGATTCAGTGGAGGATTCGTTGATGCAAGAAGAAGAAGAACAGAACCAATCCTTTCAAATTCAACAAATTGTGAAGGCCATGGTAAAGCATATCCCAGTCAATATTGTAATTGATAGCGGAAGTGAACTGACTGCGATCTCAGAAAATTTATTCACGCAGTGTAATGCCAATGAGGAATTGCCAGTTCTGAAAACACGTAAGATTAAAGTAAGAGGTCCTATTAGAAACAATGCTGTGGAAGTTACGAGACAAACAAGGTTAACTCTTTCGTGTCAAGGTCAAAAGATCGAAGCCAACTTCATGATTATACCTAAACTAACTGTAGATTTGATTATAGGTGCAGATTCTTTAAGTGAGAGACGAGCGATAATAGATATGGGGAAAGGTAACGTAACATTCGGTAATGTCACACTTCTCTTTGAGCAAAAGTTAAAATTAGAAGAAATACCAGTTATAAACAAACAATTAAGAATGACGCAAGATAAATAGGATGAAGAATTAGAATGGTATGCACAAACGGGGGAATTGCCTCAACTCATGTTAGAAGTCCATAAAGAAATCGACGAAAAATTGCAAGAAGTTCAAGGTATTTCGGAACACAGTAAAAGTGAATTAGAGGATATTTTACGAGATAAAGCAGAGGTATTTTTACCTAAGATTGGCAGTATTAAACACTTTCAGTACAAGTTTGAAGATTAATTTTATTACTGGTAAATAATCAGCACAATATTTCAAGATTATGTTGCAGATAAGATCGTCAGGAGAAAGAAGAATGAAGAGAGAGGAAGGTGGGAAAAAGAAAGTAGTTTCAATAAAAACAAAAACAAAAATAACACCTTTAGTACCATAGATTAAGGTGAAGGGATGAAGCATAGATAGTCTAACAACATGAAATACTAAAATCCTGACTGCCTTGTCCGAGAATTACTTCGAGCAGATAGTTAGAGAACCAACTCGTGAAGCTAACGTTTTAGACCTCATAGCAACAAATAGACCGGAACTTTTCGACTCCGTGAATGTAGAAGAGGGTATCAGTGATCATAAGTCAGTGGTTGCATCAATGACTACAAGTGTAATAAGAAATGCCAAGAAAAGATGGAAAATATAGTTGCTTAACAAGAGTTATAGGGCACAAATCGCAGAATATCTGAGTGACCACCATCAAACGTTCATTTCTGAGGAAGGGGATGTGGAACAAAAATGGAAAAAATTCAGAAACATCGTCCAGTACGCCTTAGATAAGTTCGTACCGAGTAAGGTCCAAAGCGAGGGGAAAGATCCACCGTGGTATAACAATCATGTACGAAAGGTACTACGGAAACAAAGAAAGCTTCATCATAGGTTTAAGAGTAGTCGAATCATAGCTGATAAGGAAAAGCTGAACGAAGCGAAAAAGAGCGTAAAGAGAGCAATGAGAGAAGCATTCAACGAATTCGAACATAAAACATTGGCAAACAATCTAAACAAGAACCCTAAAAAGTTTTGGTCATATGTAAAATCGGTAAGCGGATCTAAATCCCCTATTCAGTCACTCGTTGACCACGATGGCACCGAAACAGAGGACGACCGAAGAAAGGCAGAAATACTGAATTCAGTGTTCCGAAACTGTTTCACTGCGGAAAATCGTAACACGGTCCCTGACTTCAGCCGTCGCACGGACGCCAAAATGGAAAATATTGAAATAAACGATATCGGAATTGAAAAACAACTGCTATCACTTAGTAGCGGAAAAGCATCCGGACCAGACGAGATACCCTTAAGATTCTACAGTGATTATGCTAAAGAACTTGCCCCCTTTCTATCAGCAATTTATCGTAGATCGCTGGAAGAACGTAAAGTACCTAGCGACTGGAAGAAAGCGCAGGTCGTTCCCATTTTCAAGAAGGGTCATAAATCAGATGCGAATAATTATAGGCCTATTTCGCTTACCTCAATCTGTTGTAGAATAATGGAACATGTTTTGTGTTCTCGTATTATGACGTTCTTAGATAATACAAATCTCCTTCATCATAACCAACATGGATTCCGCAAACAGAGATCATGTGAAACTCAGCTCGCCCTATTTGCCCAAGAAATTCACAGTGCCGTAGACACTGGCGAGCAGATTGATGCCGTATTCCTGGACTTCAGGAAGGCATTTGATACGGTTCCGCACTTACGTTTAGTGAAAAAAATACGAGCTTACGGAATATCGGACCAGGTTTGTGACTGGATTCAGGATTTCCTAGAAGAAAGAACACAACATGTCATTCTTAACGGTTCAAAATCTGCAGATGTAGAGGTAATTTCGGGAGTACCGCAAGGAAGCGTGATAGGACCTTTATTGTTTACAATATACATAACTGACTTAGTTGACAACATCGGTAGCTCCGTGAGGCTATTTGCAGATGACACTGTTGTCTACAAGAAAGTAGCAACATCAGAAGACTCGTACGTACTCCAGGAAGACCTGCAGAGGATTAATGCATGGTGCGACAGCTGGCAGCTTTCCCTAAACGTAGATAAATGTAATATAATGCGCATACATAGGGGCAGAAATCCATTCCAGTACGATTATGCCATAGGTGGTAAATCATTGGAAGCGGTAACGACCGTAAAATACTTAGGAGTTACTATCCGGAGCGATCTGAAGTGGAATGATCACATAAAACAAATAGTGGGAAAAGCAGGCGCCAGGTTGAGATTCATAGGAAGAATTCTAAGAAAATGTGACTCATCGACGAAAGAAGTAGCTTACAAAACGCTTGTTCGTCCGATTCTTGAGTATTGCTCATCAGTATGGGACCCTTACCAGGTTGGATTAATAGAAGAGATAGACATGATCCAGCGAAAAGCAGCGCGATTCGTCATGGGGACATTTAGTCAGCGCAAGAGCGTTACGGAGATGCTGAACAAGCTCCAGTGGCGGACACTTCAAGAAAGGCGTTACGCAATACGGAGAGGTTTATTATCGAAATTACGAGAGAGCACATTCCGGGAAGAGATGGGCAACATATTACTACCGCCCACATATATCTCGCGTAATGATCACAACGAAAAGATCCGAGAAATTAGAGCAAATACGGAGACTTACAAGCAGTCGTTCTTCCCACGCACAATTCGTGAATGGAACAGGAAAGGGAGGATCAGATAGTGGTACAATAAGTACCCTCCGCCACACACCGTAAGGTGGCTCGCGGAGTATAGATGTAGATGTAGAAATGCTACACACCATGACACTACACAAAAAATTAAAAAAAAACGAATTTGAGGATTTTTGTAGAAATTAAGACTCAAAATATCTTAGAATTGTAACATGGATAGGGCGTCGATATTTGTAAGGCTTTTTAAGAAGGCATAAAACAATGTAGGTACTAGACATATGTTAGATGATTATAAGTAAAACTTTTGTAAGAGCCATTGTAAAAGCTGCAACAAAGACCAGATGCAATGACCCACAAGTTGCAATGCGAGAAGTATCAAGAAAGAAAAGGACGTAATTAGCAAAACACGGTTCCTACAAGGCAGAAGCGTCGAGAGAAGTGAAAGGACAGCGAGACCAACAGAGGGTAGCTGATGTGGGCAGTAAATCTGCTGAACCACAAGGTGGCGGAAACCTGCTGGGACAGAACACGGAACCACACAGTGGCGGAACCCTGCAGAGACACGACAGGACACTGAACGCCAGAAGGGTCTCGGAACGCCCCGACTCAGTGGAGCGAGCAAAAAACTGCCCGACGAGAAGACCGCTTCGGCAAGCCACCACTGGCAAAAAAAAAAAAAAAAATGTGTAAAAGTCACACTACTGCTATTAAACAGCACGATGATGCACAAAACTGAAGAAAACTTCCACAAAGTAAAAATGACATGCCCAAACAATTTATCAAACTGTTACCAAGAGGAGAACTTCAGAGCGACTAGTTATCAATAAATATTTCCATATCCTGCCCAGAGAAGAACCAAGAAGCAAGTAAGAAGCAGAGAAATAGCAGGAAGAACAGAAGTTGAAGATTCGGAAGATTGAGACCAAGAAAGAAGATGGGTGAAGAATAGACGACATACCTTCCCAAATCCCTATCCTATTGTAAACTAGTCGTCTGCGAAGTATTACAACGAAAAACGACTGCTTTCAACGACACATAACGATGACTTTCACACATACAAAGCCAGTAAACCACGAGATTCTACACTAACAGCTCCATTCCATTATGGTACCTCCACAACAGCAACACACACTTGCAAAGACAACAATGAACGACGAACAAAGCTGTACATCAAATACTTGCCCACATCCATCTCGCTCAAGTCCATCACCTTCGTGCAAAAAAAAACATTCGCCAACCTCATCCTTAAACATTCATAGGATTGTGTGAATGTGTGATATCAAATTATGTGATGTAGGAATTGTGCAAAAGAATCGTGTGAAAAACTAAATAAGTTAAGCACACCAGACACTAATAAACTACAAAATAACAGTCATTGACTATGGACTTAAGTAAAAAATAGACTATCGATAAAAATAAGTCATTAGTTCTGAAATGGACAGTGAATAAAGAACAAAAGTAAGGCATAATAAACACTAAAAATATATATGCCACTTATTTTCACCTCATAAAAATAAAAGAATAACTATATTTTACTTAATTTCTCCTTATAAAAACAAAGAATAAAAAATTATTTTGTTGGATGTTTTCCCTTTTTTTTAACATTTGTACCATTTGTTATGATAATATCTCAATACTTGTGTATGTATATTTCTTTGTCAAAGCAATTCTTGGAAACAATTCTCATTTGTTAGTGTAACAATGTTGAAATAAGTGCCTAGAAACAAATATATTTAACTTGTACTTGATATTTAGAAAATGTGTTAGGAATAGATTTTACTTAATTACTACATTTATAAAAACAATATTTCTAAGAAAATCGATGTGAAAGACTCCTCACTTTCAATAATGAACTTCTTAAAAAACAAACTTCACAATTAAATAAGGAAAGAAAAAATTAAAAAATTATAATAGAGTAAAAACATTCTTCCCTTGTCAGTATAAAATATTTTTGATAATAATGTGGAAGAATATAAAAATATAAATTAGTAATACAAACTAGCACAGAACAAAATAACGTGGCTGAACAGTAGGCAACAAAATTTAGATAACGGAATAATTTTTGACTGGCTTAGACAACAATTCAATCATTGCCTAACTTCAGTACAAAAAATTAAGTTCGAAGGGTGGTGATATGTAAGGTGTCAGGCAAATCCAACACCTTCCATGAAAACCCTGACATGATAAGCAAATCCAGTAGTATGTCACATAGCTCCTAATAAATCGTGACATTAAATTAACCAAAGCAATACGAGTAACGAGTGAACAAATGGAATACCACAGACTAAAACAAGAATGCCTAAATGCATGTCATACCTTCTCACCGTGAGACAGACGCAATTCCAAAGGGAGAAACGAGAACAGAAGCCGAGAGCAGAACCGTGTTAAGCAAGAAGGCCCTACGATAAGGGACAGACACGCACGTCGCCAGCTAACTGCTAGGACCACCCCACAGCCCATGTTAAAAGCTAGAGCCCTCCAGAAGAACAGTATAGATCTTACGATAACACTAAAAGGGGTACCCTAGCTGCAAGTTTTAGCGTGCGACTTTTTCGCGTCTCTGTTACGTTGCAAACCTTAAAAACATTGCCCCACCACGAAAAGTATATCGTTTCTCATTGGATAGACAGAATTTTTGTAAGCGGAGCTTAAGGTTAACATTGAGACCCTGATTGGTCAGATGAAAACCAACTTTGGTAAATTGTAGTAAGGAGAACTTAGGAGAGAGTTGCTTCCGAGACGGCGAGGTGAGCGGACGAACACCTACAAGGTAATGAACGCACACATTGCCGCGTTTTTGAGCGCATAAGGCTTCACTCAGAACTGCAGAAGTCTCATCTGTTACATTCCCTTTTTATGTAATACTAGTGTCGATCGTCAATTCAAGCTCATGGTATTCACATTTGCTACGTAAGTTAAAATCTGAAACGCGATGAGTTTTCTGTTATATAATTATTGAGAAGCCACAGCAGCCACTGTAATTTACGACAAGTTAGATAAGTAATTAAAGATAATTGAGGGTCACTGTAGACAATTTTGATAGTTTTCTCTTTTGTGAAACTTAATTTGAACCTAGATTATATATGTGATATCGCATAGGTCATCCTTCGATCCATTGTAGAACTTGGAAACCCACTCAGGGAATATTCGTTCACCTTTTTGTTGAACGCAGTTGGTTTTTATCATCCTGTATTAAAACATTTCCTTTTATCAATAGTTCAATTTGTAAACAATGTTTTGTGAGTAGAATACAATTTCCAATGGTAAACTTAACTGCTTTTTCGACGTTATTTTACCAGCTAACTAAAAATAGGAGAGCCTTGAACCCCTTCCACTAAATTTAGTTAGTATTAAGATTCTTTTACAGGGAGCACAGTGGAGCTGATGCTGAAATCATTAAGTACTTGGTTATATCATCGCTAGTCTCACTGAATTCTTCTGAACTCAACATGTTATGTGTGGTCTGGCGTCTCCTTACCAGCAACAGGTCCCAGGTTCAAACTAGTCAGTTCCCTAAAAAACACGCTCAGAGCGTCGTTGCGTGAAAGTTGTAGGGAGACACGATATAGAACAAACAGACACCACGCAGAATGTTAGAAATGAAACGAATTTGTTTCCAGATAAGACCCACAGCGTTTACAGTAGGAATCTGCTCTGTTGTGTAGATATTGTCAGTGCAGTACAGATAGAGAGATACTTGGAGATAAGAACTCGAACGTAATGCAATTTCTCTGTAACGAGGCAGCGGAAGCCACAAGTTCCTAACTCCAAGGTACTTAGATAACATCTCTGAAAAATCTTTGAAATTTGATCAGGGGAGCTCGATTTCGCGTTGAATAATGAAATTTACGATATTTTGAAGGTGTATGACTGTTCACGTGGTTGTACACTGTTGTACTTTATGAGGTTATTGAAAATCTACTTCCCACTGTGGTAAAGATAGTCATAGACCTTTCATATATTATATATCTGAGTCACGTTCAAATTCGACACTATTAGACACAATCTGTCCTATTACATAGTCCAACGAGATGGAACGAAGTTAGCGAGGCTTAGCCGATTAAAATTCTAGGACCCATGATATCAGAAGACAGTGCTATAAACGTAGATCTTACCCACTGCATTATCGCATCTCGGATTAAACGACGCACATTCACCGAAATTTTGTGGTAATGATGGTGATGAAGACGACAGTTTGTTGGTTTTGGCACCAGTGATGCAGGTGTTTAGCGCTCATGCGAAATGGAGTCTTGTGTAACAAAAGACTGCCTGTCCAAATGAAAGACAAGGTGTAGTACTAATCGGTCATTACACCAGCAACGTCCTATTTTAGTGAACTATGGGTTGCGAAAAATAGCATTCAACAGAGATCTGTATGCTGTGATGGTTATGTGAAGTCAAGGTCTGTAATGAAAGTATGATAGATAATTTGGAAATAATACCCACTACAGATGAGGTTACTGAATTCAGAAGGAGAGCTTAAGGCGTCGCACGCCTACCAGATGAGTACATTGTGGAGAAAATCATTTATATTGCTACAGGTAACAGAAATAGACACATACCTCTGGTTACTTGGCTAACAACTATCCAAAAGGACACGAAGTAGTTGGGACTGGTTGCAGAACATGCCTCAAGGTAATAAGAGCAACCCGTACAGAATGTATAAGTAGGAAGAAGGAAAAAGAAATCAATATACTTCATTAGGGAGTAACTGAATTCAGTGTTATTTTATACTGCACAGTATAAACGCATGGCAAAATGTAAAAAATTGAATGCGAATATCATAAAACTGTGTATGTCATGTAACAAAGTTATTTATAATGACTTAATGTGCTAATGTTTCCTAAACGAATCACCACTACCCTAAAAAATTAATGAACGGAACACAATGTGAACTATATGCAAATTATATGCATAGAAAAGAGAGAATTTACAAAATAGCCCCATTAATAAAGCTCTCGACTATAGGTGGAGTTATTTTCTTTATTTTGATTCAGTTGGCACTTATCTCACAATGGGGAAATATTATAAAGACGACCCAAATTCGTAACCGTTAACTCAATCATTAGTGATCCTATATACACGGAGTGTCATCATGGGGGGTCCGAGGTTATCTCTTCGGTCGGGTAGTCGAAGGGGTAACAGAACGGCAGAACAGCGCTAATGTTATTGACCTGCTGCACTTCGGAGCAAATTCCAGATTACCTGACGTGGGACTGTAATCGGTCTTGCTCCATTACACCGTTTCCTCATTACACGGAACTAATCACTGTAGCTCTCACCTCGTCAGAATCTGTAAATGCGTTAGTTCCAATGTCAGGTTACCTGTAACTTGTTCAGCAAATCTACAGCGGTCTGAGAAACAGTGGGCCTCGACATTTACGGGAAATTACTTTTAATTGAAGCTTTACTGCCCGCACTCATTTATCGTTTTGATCGCAGTGAAGTGATTGATACGATTTCAACATTAAATTGACATGTACTCATTAACGTGAACTGCAGTGTAGTCAAATGGATGACATCTTCCGCTTCGCCTGTCAGACACTGTGATATCGCAGTTAATTATTTTATTCGCTTAGTTTTTAACCGCGGTGTATTGCGTTAAACTCAATTTAATTAGATACACGCGTGTCATTTTAATTTGAACGAAATGTCCCTGCGCCGGCTTATGTAGCAAAATGTAAAACATATTTAAAATGCAGTCAGTTTCCAGTCTAGAACATGTATTGGTGTTTAACGATTTGAACTATATAGTTAATTTTCCATTTAGGAAAGTTTAACAAGGTACAGCAAATGACTATTAGGACAGTTTATCGTAATTCAGACTGAATCTCACTTGAAATTGAATACAATCGCACCAAAAAGTACTGGAACAGTTACATTTTAGTGGTTGTATGTTAAACGAAACATATGTTTCAGAACAGAACCCAGACACGTGCCACCTTACATTACATAGGTTACAAATATGTCCAGGTCACCTGTCCGTAAAGTAACATGCAGTGTGATCAAGATAAACATCGCTCTTCTGCATCAAAAAAAGTATTGGCACACGCGTATGAATCTGACAGTGTGTTCGTTATCTTCATTGATGTTCATCTTCTGATAGCTAGTATGCATCCCTTTAGCATCTATAACAGCACGTAAACGCCTAGGAATGATTTGTATTAAATTCCGGGTGATATCAGGGGTAATTTTCGACCATTCCACCAGGAACACTTTCTCCAGGTCTTTTTTGCCGAACGAACGCCTTTTCTGACTTGTGTGTCAAGATGAGCCCACAGGTTCTCAATGGGGTTCAAATAAGGGCTCTGAGGTGGTGTTAGAACCCTTCTGGGGCAATTGTACAGTAACCAACCTCGGGTTTTCATGGCGGTATGTTTTGGGTCGTTGTCTTGCTGGAAAAGAAACACCCCAGTGAGGCCCAATGTCTGTGCACTAGCGTGTAAATTACCTCGCAACATGTCGATGTATCTCATATGATCCATTGTATCGTGGATTACAGTAAGATTTCCAACGCCGGACTCCCCCACATAGCCCCAGACCATGATACCGCCCCCACCGTGTTTGACTGTGGGTAGCATGTGTTTGTTGTCGAGGTGCGTATTCGGCTTGCGCCAAACTTTCTTTCTTGCATCAAAACTGAACACAATGAACTTCGATTCGTCGCTAAATGTCACAGTGTTCCAAAACTCCATCAGTTTGCTGATGTAGTTCTTGGCAAACTGCAGGTGTTTCTGACGGTTAATTTCCGATATGTATGGCTTTTTCCTGGGAGAACGTCCATGCATGTTAGCCTCATTCAATACATTTCGCATAGTCTGAACACAAGCCGACTTGTCGGACGTTGTCTGAAAAACCTCAGCAATAGTTACTGCACTTATAGCATTTTCCTTCCGAGCTCTCGGGTTGTAAACACTTTCGGACGTCCAGTACCTGAAAACCCAACAAAATACCGAGAAGCCATGCTCTGTGACAATACTTTTTGTGTGCGGAGGAGATACATGTTTGCCCTTGACACTGCATTTCTTTGTTAATGGTAGGCACTGTGGGCAGGATTGTAATGTCTGGTATGTGAGGTAGCACGTACAGTCTTAGACATAAAAACTGACTGCCGGCCGGCCGCCACAGAGACTAAGTCCGAGTCGTTCACTTAAGGTGGACAATAAAACTGACCGCCCCTGGCAACTATATGTCCGGTCATCTGCACAATCTGGCAACACTGTAAGATGGGGAAGTGTTAGGAGGAAGTCTTGTCTAATTCCGAGATATTCCCGGATTGTGTGAGTCCGTGGTATAGTGCTAATCTTCGCGCGTTGTAAACTTAAAGTCGCCTGTTCGCGACTACCTGTTCTTTTTTTTTTTTTAACCACATTTCGGCCCTCGTCTAATGTTATGAGTCTGATTGAACATCGAAGATAATTCGCTTCACATTCTACCCACCAGCAATAACAAGTACTTCGAGAAACATTTCCGCAGGACAGCTCGTGGATTCGTCGTGATCATAACAGCTTACGCTCGAGCGTTTCCTCACGCTGCAGCGGCTACCGGCCACCGGCCAGACGCCACCCGCCATCTGAAATCCGGCGCCGCCCATGTGAACGCGGCGCTACGCTCTCAGTGTATGTATCAGCTGTCATTTTCGAATTTGAAGTTCTAGTTATCATCTTGCAGTTAAGCGTTGGATTTTGCATACTTGAAAATCATGAACTACAGTTGATCATTGAAAAATTGAGTCGCAAGTGGAAAAAGGTGTAACATCTGCAACACAATATTTACTTCTGGTATAACAGAGGGGTGAATCGAGTGGAGGCAGCTAGAAAGATTTGAACTGTTGTCAAGCGAGTGCTTTTGGGAAAAATACGCTAGAAAAAGATATTCTTGTTTCAACAAAGATCGTTCTGGCATGAACGATTTTCCATATTAAGGACGTCTCGACTACTAATATATGTGATGGATTACCATTTAACCATCATGCGACGTTTGCATTCAACAGGCAAAGTTAAGATGTAGGAGTATTGCATGCTCTAATTCGATACAACAAAAATCAACGGAGTGATTATTATTGAACGTCATCAAGTCTTTCATTGAGCACTCCTATGCAGTATTGCTACTGGTGACGTGTTATGATGCCTTTATCGTTAATTTCCTAAGAAGAAATGAAAGGCTGAGCTCCACCAAAAGATGTAAACTCTAGCAAAGAGTAGTGTGAACATACTATTTTACATCTGATAGCTCCAAAAGGGTGTTTTGGACTACGAATTCTACCCCAAGGGGTGCGTGCATCACAGCTGGAATTTGTTGCCAACAATTGAGACACCTTTCGGTCGCAGTGAACGAAAATAGAGCAACAAAACTACATCATCTGTGCTACTGCATGATAACGCATCTCTGTTGATTTTAGAAACAAAACTATCCAGGAGGTTGATGGGATAGTCGTCTCTCAGGCACTTGTATTGATAGGGAAGTCCTCTCTCAAGCACTTGTCCCTCTCGTCAAATACTTGTAAAATTATACCTTTCCCACTCTTGATCGATCAACCGTCAAGGCAATTCATTTCTAGACGAAAATACTCTTCAACCTACACTGGTTTAATGACATCGTTAGAACCAGTAGGTTTCTACGGGCGTAGAATTTGTAAATTACTTTTAGTAATGTCAGATTGTTTTAGATATCGTGAAAGAAAATTCTGCTGCTGCTTAATTTCTCTTTGATCATTACTGTTGCGTTCAGTAAACTAATGGAAAACGCAATTAAAATATTCACTGTACTAATACAAATTAAATTCACCTTACAAAGGAAACATCACGATGGCAGTCTATCTTAATAAAGCATTAAGTATCTGTGGGACGATTGAGTCTATTTTAACACTCATTAGTAGGATATTACCGACTTTTGACTTCGAAAAGATCTGTATTTACTTCATTTCCTGTATCATTCGCAAGTATTATTAAAACGTGGCAGTTCATAGAGAAATGTATGTATTCACAATAACAAAAAATATGTCGGCAGATAACAAAAGTGGCATTATGAATTTGGCGGTACTGTAAGGTTTTCGCTCTGACACTGAGAGTTACTGAAAGTAGCAAGACGAATTTTGCTCTAGCGTTGTCTTGCATTCCCTTATTGAGTTTGTACCTGCCTACTTGTAGCTCTGCTACAAGAGAATGTAAAATCCGGCTTTCAGCGAGTCTCAAAAGGAGAACGATAGGAGCTTGCACCTGGTAGCCAAGCATGTTACCTGGGAACTGATTATATCCTAAAGTGGGTAGACATCCTTTTGAGGTTGAATTGTTGGCAAATGTCAGTCAGACGTGTGCCGTTGGTGTAAGTGTTTTGGTGTGTTTAATTTGTACTAATGATTTTTCTGTAGGTATTTTCTGTCACAAATTGAGAGTTGAAGTCTCCCGTTAGTATTTTCACATCATCTTGGTTAATTTTGCTCGTAGTTTTTCGAGTGTGTTCAAGAATTTTTCGACATTTTCGGGGTTTTTCTTAATTTTGATATTGGTGGGGGCATGTGCATTGATGAGTGTATATTTTTTACTGGGGCTCTGAATGAGCATAGTCATAAGTCGATTGTTGATGGGTGCGATTTCTTTGATAGAGTTGATGATTGATGTGTGTTCGAGAAATGCCATGTCGAAGATTGGTGCGCCTTTCACTACCTTTGGTTGTATTTCGCTCTTAAAGATGCAATGGTTTCCGTAATGCAAGGTTTCATTGTATAGTCTATCGTGGTTCTTGAAGAGCAAAGATGATAATTTTTTGTCCGTCGATTTCTTAGGTGAGATTATTTAGTTTCCGTGTTGGGGTCAATGTATCGATTTTTAGTTTTCAAATGCTTGTTTTATGCTTGTAGGGAAATTTACCAGAGATCTTCGATATTCTCTGCCGTGCTAGCCTGGACTCCCCAGAATCCGAAAATCCAGCTGCCGCTTGACGACGGGCGGGTTATGCACCACCTGGGGTAAAGTTGACTTTTCTTGCAGAGTTCATGTTTTCTTGTGTCTCATTTGTTTGGCCTGGGTGATACCAGCGCCGGACAGGACCAGGGGGTATTGAAGCCTTTGGAAGCAAATACTTTCAGCCGAGCTCATTGAGCTAACAGACGGTGACCAGAGTAGCGGTGATTTTCGCTCACACGTGTCTGGATTTTGGGTTCATCGGATTGAGTAGCCGTTCAGGATTGTGTTAGTGTTTGGTACACCACAAGTATTTGATTTCCTCGGTACCACCTATATGGGGGAGGCTTTCCCCTATCCGCCACACGGTATCATTATTATTATTACTTTAATATCATTATGTCATCAGCAAATCCGATATGGTGTATCTTCCAACCACTGAAATAGATGTGTATTGTTCTATTCAATATTTCCATCACATAAATATGGATTATAATTACGTTACACTGCTGCTAGTAGACATATTTGCCACTTTTTCTTAGACAGCTACCTGTTACACCATCAAAGGAATATATGTGCGCAGTATTGTTGCAACATAGACGTTCAATTTATCCGATTTCCGTAATTTCATTTCGATGCCAGATCGTTCTAATCGGATTCAGCCAGTCAGGCTTAATGTGGATATCCGACTACGACTCTCATCATATGATAGACTGGGTAAACCACTTTCTTAATCGAACCGTTGAATCTAGATCACTTACCTATGACAGGGCCTGAAATCTTAAACACTATGGAAAATAACAATACACTCCGGGAAATGGAAAAAAGAACACATTGTCACCGGTGTGTCAGACCCACCATACTTGCTCCGGACACTGCGAGAGGGCTGTACAAGCAATGATCACACGCACGGCACAGCGGACACACCAGGAACCGCGGTGTTGGCCGTAGAATGGCGCTAGCTGCGCAGCATTTGTGCACCGCCGCCGTCAGTGTCAGCCAGTTTGCCGTGGCATACGGAGCTCCATCGCAGTCTTTAACACTGGTAGCATGCCGCGACAGCGTGGACGTGAACCGTATGTGCAGTTGACGGACTTTGAGCGAGGGCGTATAGTGGGCATGCGGGAGGCCGGGTGGACGTACCGCCGAATTGCTCAACACGTGGGGCGTGAGGTCTCCACAGTACATCGATGTTGTCGCCAGTGGTCGGCGGAAGGTGCACGTGCCCGTCGACCTGGGACCGGACCGCAGCGACGCACAGATGCACGCCAAGACCGTAGGATCCTACGCAGTGCCGTAGGGGACCGCACCGCCACTTCCCAGCAAATTAGGGACACTGTTGCTCCTGGGGTATCGGCGAGGACCATTCGCAACCGTCTCCATGAAGCTGGGCTACGGTCCCGCACACCGTTAGGCCGTCTTCCGCTCACGCCTCAACATCGTGCAGCCCGCCTCCAGTGGTGTCTCGACAGGCGTGAATGGAGGGACGAATGGAGACGTGTCGTCTTCAGCGATGAGAGTCGCTTCTGCCTTGGTGCCAATGATGGTCGTATGCGTGTTTGGCGCCGTGCAGGTGAGCGCCACAATCAGGACTGCATACGACCGAGGCACACAGGGCCAACACCCGGCATCATGGTGTGGGGAGCGATCTCCTACACTGGCCGTACACCACTGGTGATCGTCGAGGGGACACTGAATAGTGCACGGTACATCCAAACCGTCATCGAACCCATCGTTCTACCATTCCTAGACCGGCAAGGGAACTTGCTGTTCCAACAGGACAATGCACGTCCGCATGTATCCCGTGCCATCCAACGTGCTCTAGAAGGTGTAAGTCAACTACCCTGGCCAGCAAGATCTCCGGATCTGTCCCCCATTGAGCATGTTTGGGACTGGATGAAGCGTCGTCTCACGCGGTCTGCACGTCCAGCACGAACGCTGGTCCAACTGAGGCGCCAGGTGGAAATGGCGTGGCAAGCCGTTCCACAGGAGTACATCCAGCATCTCTACGATCGTCTCCATGGGAGAATAGCAGCCTGCATTGCTGCGAAAGGTGGATATACACTGTACTAGTGCCGACATTGTGCATGCTCTGTTGCCTGTGTCTATGTGCCTGTGGTTCTGTCAGTGTGATCATGTGATGTATCTGGCCCCAGGAATGTGTCAATAAAGTTTCCCCTTCCTGGGACAATGAATTCGCGGTGTTTTTATTTCATTTTCCAGGAGTGTAGAATGTGCTTATTACAAATACGTTATTTAAATATAAATATATGAGGTAATGAGATAACAGTTTATTTACAGGAGCAGAGCCCCATCCAGCATACCAGAGCAGTGCAAGATTTGTTTCAGGGCCAAGAGAGGATAAAGCTGTTGCCGTTTGTTCCACTATCACTGAACATCAACCCGATAGAGAATATGTGGGCAGAGGTAACAAGATCATTACCATGTGGACCTACAAATGCAAGTGACCTTTGGACGAATATACTGTAGAAAACGTATGGTGGGCAGTAAACCATCAAGCTACACTATCGACGACTTAATGAAATCAATACCCCTACACATTCGAGAAATCTTACGTAATGATGGTGGGTGGGTTGGTTACTAAAACGCATGTGGACGATTATCTGATAATCGGTCAAGCTTTGCTTTGTCGCAGCTCTTTAGCATACAATTCTATTTACTTTCAGACTCCTCATTAGAATTCTTGCACTGCAAGGTAATTGAAAAATCTCATCCACTTGACGCCAACTGAGGAATTGACTGGTGCAGGTTTTGTTCAACATACAGTAGTTGTCAGCCTCACTGGAATCAATGACTGTTTGTGTATGTGTGTGTGTGTGTGTGTGTGTGTGTGTGTGTGTGTGTGTGTGTGTGTGTGTGTGTGTGTTTTCGTGTTCACGCACAGTCTGAATCAATACTATTAACATTAGGGAGACAACCAACAATAAATATTGCATCAAATATGACTGTAAAGTATTTTAATGCGATGGGCGATTATAGAGACAATCTGCAATAAATATTGCATCAAATATGACTGTAAAGTATTTTAATGCGATGGGAAGTTACAAACTGAATTTTTATCCAACCCACGTCCTGTATATCACGTTAAGTAAGTAAGATGTAATAACTCCACAGTATCGTTAGCAGAGGCAGTGCGCTCTTGTTGTCGAGGCTCGGGACAAGTGCAGCGATTAGCAGTGCCCAATGCCGCCATGATTTGTTTATGTTGGCTGAGCGTGAACACTGTAGCAGACGATTCGCCATAAACAGAAAGAAACCACCTTGGCTCTAACTGCAGTGAGCGGACGTCACTGCCTGCGTGTTCTTATAGTAACCAACGTGAGACTCTACACACAGGTGCCATGGAGCAATTGCAACGGGTATCATATCATTAGTCATCACAATATTAATCAGTGATGAAATGTCCACTCTATTTGAATCCGAAGAAAATAGGAACCTTCTCACGAAGGAATGTGAGGTGATATCAAAATTTATCCAACATAGAAAAATTAACTGTAGGGCTTTCATGTATGCAGTAGTAGCACACAAGGAAATATTATGTCTTGGAAGCGTATATTTCATTTCCTCTTCTCATATTGACGCCCTTGTTTTAGTATGAAGTGGGAAAATAAACACAAAAAACTAAAGTAACTGAGAAGCACATAAGTCATTTTCTCTTCTCATATCATAGCTTTTGTTTTAGTATGAAGTAAAAATATAAACAGTTTAGGGTTATGAAGCATAATATGACACCAGATTCTCATCGTAGGCGCTATCGGGAACGCAAAAGGCAGGGGGCTGTCCGTTCTTTTGTCCAACAGTCTGTTCCCTTTCATGAATTAGTCCCACTAGGAGATTCTTATTTAAGGGCTTGTGGGCATCAAATTCTTCAGCAGAATAAGCCTTATATTATTGTGCTAATTACGGTATGGAAAAAATGCAACAAAGACGAGTTCCCCTAGAGCAGTGAGGATATTTGCACATGTCTGTAATCAGCAATTACTGCCAACTGCCACAACACGTCACAGAATCCATGCGGCAGGCAAAACAACTGTGCGTGCACTTCAGACTTCATTCAGTAGGACGTCAGGAGATGGACGGCAACGTCAAATTAACGTCGCTTTCCGAGTCGTAATCAATCCAGAATGAGGTGCTATTAAGGCAGTTCAGCGTTCTAGCAATTACACTTTGATAATTCCCATATGAGTATTCCGATAGTCAAAAGAACCCGTCAGCGTGAAACCATCGGGAACTGCTATTAATATCAAACTGCAAAAACTTGAGACAATACGTGGACTCTTCTCTTCGCTGGGTGACCTATTACTGTTATTTAGGATTCTCTCCGTCCTAGGCGTAATGCAAATGGAACTTCAGAGGCGCTTTCCGCTATTCTTGACAAACATCTGCAACTAGTAATCACAGCGAGTTACAACTGTGTGATGATAATGGTACAGGTTGTCAGTAATTGTGGTGGTGTTGTTGTCAAACTGCTTACAGTAACGTTAATGGTGGCGCACATAATTTAGCGCTGACTACCTACTTAAGTAAAGATAGTGTTGTGGCGCTACAGTCTGGAACCGCGCGGCCGCTACGGTCGCAGTTTGGAATCCTGCCTCGGGCATGGATGTGTGTGATGTCCTTAAGTTAGTTAGGTTTAAGTAGTTCCAAGTTCTAGGGGACTGATGACCTCAGAAGTTAAGTCCCAAAGTGCTCAGAGCCATTGGAACCATAGTGTTGTGGCGCCGTCGCTTCTCTTTATTTCGCATCAGCTTGAGTAATCCGATTTAACGAACATAGTGCTCCATTCGCGAGCTGCGAATGATACAGTATGACTACATAGATTCGAGCGAATATTACATTAATTCTGTAGTGAATTGCTTAACAAATATTACCCTCAGCTATGCAGCTGGAATGACTGATTACAAGGGCAGTATATGTTGCTCTTTGTTAAGTGATCAGTTAGGCGCAATCGTGCTTCTACTGTTCGTAAATACTTGTATACTGACCTTTCGTTATTTGACTAAATAAGCACTACAATCTGATCAATCTGTATCGCATGTATGTGACATGGGTTAGCGCCGTCACAATGCACAGACAAGGGTTGGATGCTGCTGAAGTCCTGTTACATTGATGGCAAGACAAATGTTCGCAAATCACCTCTACTGCCTCAAAAAGCAATTGCATCTTAAATATCGAAGGACTGACGTCCACACTGTCACAGCGCGTTGAAATACAGCAACGACGGCAGATGAAAATTTGTGACCGACTGGGCCTCGAACCTGGACCTCCTGCTTACTAGACAGAGGTGCTGACCACTGCACTATTTTTTTGTTTGCTTAAAGTTTGAGAAGACTTTCAGCACCAGGTAGGTGGAGGCAAAGAGGGCAGGGGTCGAGGATCAGAGGCCTGGCCACAATGCCACCCCCATATATGTTACTGAGTAGCAGCATTATTCCCATGTACTCCATGTTTTTTCTCATATATGCCTTAAATTGTAGAACAAAAATGAAGCAGTAATTAAGGTAAAATAAATTACAGATTGCCGCCTCCAATGACGTGCGTTCCACGTAGAACATAATTTATAACAGTGAAAAGGGTGACGGAAAAATACATAACAAACATCCAATCAGAAATATATTCATAATTTAAGTTATTATGCACTGGAAGCATATGAGGTCTGTAAGGAAGCCATATATTTTTCAACAAATGAAAGAAATTTCGTAGCTGGAGGGGTTTTACCAAATTAGAACAGTTATGATTTTAGAACCAATGAAAAAGACGATTCCAGGGATAAAAAAAGTGAAAGAATAGTGTTCTGCTTCTAATCAACAAAACCGTCCACCTCTTTGTAGCCCACATAAAGCAATAGATAAAAGAAATTGAAACAATTCCTTATATTTGTTATTCTTCTTCAGCTTAAAATGTTCTTCTGCAATATAAAACATGTACTCTTCTAAGTTCGAAGTTTTGTTTGTTAAGACGTAAAACACAAACAGTACCACGAATAACTGTTATTCTTTGCGGACGGGTAACATTTCTAGTCGGATTGTAAAGCTTCAGTTATCGGTATATGACTTTCTGCGGTTCTTTTGATAGTGCTAAGTTCTTCCTAGTCCAGTTCCAAATTCTGATTCTATTTTCACATAAGAAGATGTGCGCTACAGTTTCTACAAGCCGACATTTTGCCGCAGTATGGAGATGGTATCAATTTGATTTTCGACAATCGTTCCGCTGTGGGTCTGGTTTCGTTTAGAGCGTCATGCCATACGGCACTGACTCTAGTTGGTAGAATTTTACTGTTGACGTTTTTACAGACGTTCATCCAGTTTTTAGTAGGTTAATTTACCGGAATTGGGTTGTGAAGACGATATCTGGTAATATAATCAAAGACGGTTCTAGTGTTGGTTTGTGCCGGGGGAAGTCTTCTACAGATCCAATCACCATAGTACTTTCGGACGTAATCTAGGCTGGCATCTGTATGTGCTACATTAACAGGAGCGTTCCTATCCCCAGGATCTAACAAGAGCAACAGAAGTTTCGTGATGCCTGTCTTAGTGGCATGTATTAGTTTAAAAGCATGTCTTTAATTCCATGTCCTCCGTTTCGCCTCTATAAAGTCTCCGTGTGGAAGGATACTTTGCAGATATTTTGTTTCCACACATACCAAGACGCTACAGCTAATATTTTATGTGCGGTGACCTGCGGTATCGGTAAGACTGCTACGACATGATATTTTTTGTTAAGTATGTACGTCTTTATAAGCTAAACTTTCTGCAGTCGGTCTAACGATCGCATATCATGGTCCTTTAACAAGGTTCCGATGACATTAAGTATCCGCTCCCAATTGTTCGTAGCCATGCTCTTGGGATTCGCGCTTAACCACAATCCGAGTTGAGTCTCTCTTCAGTTACATCTAACCAGTACGCACCTATTGCACTATTGTAAGAAACGAGATGCAGTAATTCGGATTTAAAATTTTGTAAATTTGTGGTAAGATCTTATGGGACCAAGCTGCTTAGGTCATCGGTCCCTAAGCTTACACACTACTTAATCTAACTTAAACTAACTTACGCTATGGACAACACACACACTCATGCTAGAGGGAGGACTCGAAACTCCGACGGTGGGCACTGTCAGGACACAGCAGCAGACCTCTCTGCAACACCTGTCTACACATGCTCCTCGTCAGACACGAATTCCCATCTTTGCTGCATACCACACGCGTGGTATCCCGCGAGGGTTCGGACGATGAGATGAGTCTAGCACTGAAATCTTTCGATTACCCGTCTAAACCCAAATAATTATACAGGATGTTGCAAGAGGAATAGTAAATATTGTAGGAGGTGGTAGTATAGACAAATTCCAGAAAAATGCCATGTAACATGTGTCAAATTTTTATTGCGTACATATAGCTGGGTTCAATGCGTTTTCGTTTCGTATGTTGGTCCTTACAGGATCCAATTGTATACACTGCCTTGAAAATGAGCTTCCAGCGTTATTGGAAGAGGTTCATTTGGCTGAAAGAATGCGTATGATTCTCCAGCATGACGGGGCTCCTGCACATTCCAGTCGTCAGGTGACGCATTATCCAAACCTAACGTTTCCCGGAAGAAGGATCAGTAGATATGGGCACTTTTCTTGGCCTTCAAGGTCCCCGGACCTTATCTCTTTGGATTTTTGCCTGCGGGGATGGTTAAAGGCGAAGTCTAAAAAGAAAAAGTAAACCAAAGAGATGATTTGATCTTTCGGATTATGAATAGTGCAGCCCTCATAAAAGAACGCAAAGACGACCTCAGAAGAGCTACACGTGGCGTTATCAAGAGAAGTAAAATCTGAATTGAAGTTGGTGGGGAAATTTTTGAAAATCAACTTTGAACTTCCTCATAAGCCTTTGCTTTGAGTTTGTTAGGGTTACGTACTAACAGCTGTATCTCTGTACTCAATAAAAAATGGACGTATTTATATGTAATTTTTTAATGCAATTCGTCTGTACTACCACCTGCTAAAAATATCTACTACTCCTCCCGAATCGCCCTGAATATGGATATATGTGTGGTGTCTGCTCTTTCGGCATTTGTCCGACGGAACAGGCACTACAAATCCAGGTTCACACCTGGTCAGGCACAAAGTTTCATCCAACGCCGTTGTTCTATTTTGAACGCCCATGAAATCCTGGACATCTGTCCTTCGATATTTAATTGATTAACAAAGCTGTCGGTTTCGATTCGTAGTGTCTATTCTTTCGGAAATGTCCGAAAGAACACACACACACACACACACACTTATTTTTATCTGAAGTGCTATTCGGAAAATGTTTGGCAACTCATCTGAACTGGAGCTGCATCAGCCTACTCATTTCACTAGACATGGTTGTAATTATCTGACTAATTCCTGCCAGCCGGAGTGGCCGCGCGGTTCTAGGCGCTACAATCTGGAACCGCGCGACCGCTACGGTCGCAGGTTCGAATCCTGCCTCGGGCATGGATGTGTGTGATGTCCTTAGGTTAGTTAGGTTTAAGTAGTTCTAAGTTCTAGGGGACTGATGACCACAGATGTTAAGTCCCATAGTGCTCATAGCCATTTGAACCATTTGATTGATATAAAACTGTTTTCTGGACGATGTGACTATTAAGAAGAAGTGTATGTGAATTTATAAGAAGTTTAATAAAAATGTGGATCGTGAACACCAAGTCAAAATTTATTTCTACCATACCATTGTTCTGATCTGTGACTGTTTGATCATTAAGAATTTCCTGAAAAACGCATTTATTAGGTCTTCAAATATTGCTAAAATACAGATCTGGACCTTCTAGCAGTCAAAGTGGAATCACCCTAGAATCAACAAGATGAGCCATAAGAACTTCGACAAAATCTACGTGGGAATTCAAGATAAGTGAGGAAATTAATGACTTTCTTACAGTGACTACATTATTTCCATTCTGACGATACCATCCACAGTGAATAACATTGTTGTTGCCCGATAAAGCGAACATATGCTGCGTGAGCAACATTATTAATCTGATTTCTAAACTACTTTGCAAGTGGTGGTATTGTTAGAGTGTGGAGCGAGTGATTTTGAGAAAAATGCGCCAGAAAAAGATATACTTGTTCCAACAAAGATTGTTCTGGCATGAATGATCTTCCACATTAAGGAAGTCTCAACTACTGATGTATGTGATGGATTACCATTTAACCATAATGCGACATTTCCATTCAACAGGCAAAGTCCAGAAGTCTGGTGTAGGAGTACTGCATGCTCTGATTCGAAACAATAAAAATCAACGGAGTGACTATTATTTAATGTCATCAGGTCGCTTATTGAGCATTCCTGTGCAGTACTGTTACTGGTGACGTGTTATGATGCCTTTATCGTTAACTTCCTAAGAAGAAATGAATGATTGTATCAATCTTCATATATTTAATTTCCACTTTAAACAAACACAAGACTTGACTGTTCTTTTTCAAAGCGCAATAACAACTTACCTTCTGGAAAGTGAAACAAACACTGCTCTGTGCGCATTCGCACCAAAACGGTTACAATTAAGTAAAAGATTATGACAGTCTCACAGAAATGAATACATACAAGAACCACATCACTGTAATATATCGATACATCGGAGTACCTACACATTAATAAAACCAAATGTGAATATTGTCACAAAAATATGTCTGTTACTTCGCAGAAAAGTAGTACGATATTACTGGTATCGAGAACTGGGGTTGGAGTGCCGTAATGGTCTCGTAAATAAAGAACCATTAGATCTCACAGTTCAAATCTTTCTAGCTGCCTCCTCTGCATTCACCCCTCTGTCATACCAAAAGTAAATATTGTGTTGCAGATGTCACACTTTTTTCCACTTGCGACTCAATTTTACAATGCTTAACTGTAGTTCATGATTTTCAAGTATGCAAAATCCAATGCTTAACTGCAAGATGATAACTAGAACGTCAAATTCGAAAATGACAGTTGATACATAAACTGACAGCGTCGCGTCGCGTTCACATGGGCGGCGCCGGATTTGAGGCGGCGGATGGCGTCTGGCCAGTGGGCGGTAGCCGCTGCAGCGCGAGGAAACGCTTGAGCGTAAGCTGTTATGATCGCGACGCAGCCACCAGCTGTCCTATGGAATTGTTTCCGGAAGTACTTGTTATTGCTGGTGGGTAGAATGTGAAGCGAATTATCTTCGATGTTCAAACTGACTCATAACTTTAGACGAGGGACGAAATGTGGTAAAAAAAGAAAATAAAAAAAATAAAATAAAAACAGGTGGACGCGAACAGGCGACTATAAGTTTAGAACTCACGACGATTACCGCTATACTACGGACTCACACAATCCGAGAACATCTCGGAAGTAAACAACACTTCCTTCTAACACCTCCGCATCTTATAGTGTTGCCAGATTGTGCAGATGGCCGGATTTAGAGTTATCAGGGGCGGTCAGTTTTATTGACCACCTTAAGTGAACGGCTCGGTCAGTTTTTATGTCTGAGACTGTACATGTGCTGTGTACCGGAAGGTGTGACGTTCGCAACCAGCAGCGACAAATATGCACGTGTGCCAAAACTTTTTGGTGCGAATGTATTTTCTCTTCCCGAAGCCATTACCATCTTGAGTGATATAGGAAAAATTGGTTCGTTGCTACGATTGAGCTCTAATACAGATCGTAACAACATGCCTCCTTTCTCGCGTACTTACCTATGCGGAACTGTCGATTCTAATGTATTTTTCAGGTAAGGTAAACGAAAGTTTCATATGAAGGTCCTAGTTTTAGTACGTCTGATAGTTTCTTGAAAAGGGAACTTAACGTTTATTTGGAGAAAATGCAGTTACGTAAACCTGTGATACCATTGCTTCGAAAATAGTCAACCATACAAACTCATACATCTTTGACAAGATTTATATCATGATTTCAGTAATGTATCTTATTATTGTCTCATTCTGCTTCTGTATCAGCTTCAAATCAAATAGATTCAATGGGCAAAGTAACAAATAAACTGCGGTCCCTGTGCTTCAGATAAGGATATTACTGAAGATCAGGGTCTTCCTCTGAATAGAGCAAATTTGCTTTCAGATTTAACGAATTTGTAAAAAATGAGCTGATTTATTTTCATTTTTTCACTAAGCTGAATTCTGTGCTAATATATTTGCGCGCTATAAGCCATATTTCAACAGATGACTCTTACTGGAACCTGTAAATACCGAAAAGTGATGTTTTTCATTTCCTTTATGACTCATAACTGAATAATTAATGAAAGCAAAAGCACTCATTTCCCTAGGAAACATGGTTTTTTACTCTATTTCTGAAGTCGAAAAAAATTCCAGGGGGAGGCGGGATACTTCTAACTGTGCCACCCTGTACATCTGACTCCAAAGATGCAAGACAGATCCTGAAAATCAGTGAACTTAACAAATCTTGCTACCCTTCGGCAAACACGTTGATGAGCTAAAACATAATAGCTGCTACCCATTGTAGCAGAGATGTAAGGGTCATAATTTGCTGTAGCAACAGTCAGGGCAGCAAATAGGAAAATCCATTGATACAAGCGACACTGATAAAGGGCAACTTGTTACATCCTGGTGCCTGGGAATGAGCGACTCTGATATTACGAAACTACTGTCGTGGGCACCTATGGAAAATGATTCATGGGCAGTGAATCAATGTGTACGATACAAGATGCAGGACGTCCGCTCTTCATCCCAGAATGTCTGTCAAGAAGGATAGGCTGTGAGGTTCTAGGTGACAGATCTGAACACAGAGTACAATGCTGTTTCAGGCTCAAGCGTGTCAGCGTATACTGCTCAGCGCGCACTATCGAACATGGGGCTCTGCAGCAGATGAGTCGTAGGTGTTGACACGTTAACCCAATGGCATCGCCAGCTACGATTGTAGTACGGATGGGATCATAGAGACTGAGCCGTACGTCGAATTAATCGCGTTCCTCGTAATCCACGTGCATGGTCGTGTTCTGATCCCCCGTCATCCGGGTGAACCGCTGCTCGGAACTTTCAACGCTCCGCCACGCCTACAGATCACTGGCTTGTGAGTTATGGGAATTGCGTGACGTGTGCATAGATATCTGCTATCACATACTTCCAGAAAGGTATCAGTGACTTATAGAATACATGCTACGCTACGTTTCTGTTATATTGCATTCCAAAGGTGGACCAACACACTGCTAAGCAGTTGGTTGTAATGTTTTTGCTTATCTGTTTAGTTGGTTACTACAGTGAGCAGTTTCATTTCTTTAAAGTCTTCATAATATCCTTCACCCTTGCTGGAATTCATTTATGCACCCTTTCATTGTTATGGTGTGGGCTTTAATGACAGTCACCCATTCTGAAAATGAAAACCATGGTTGTTAGCTTCAAAATGTTCTTGACAGTAGTACGCACGTTGAGAAGTGACGTTGGTTGGTTGATTCGCGGGAGGGACCAAAACAGCGAGGTTTCATCGGTCCCAATGTATTAGGGAAGAATGGGAAAGGAAATCGGCCATGCTCTTACAAAGGAATCAACCCGGCATTTGCTTGAAGCGATTTAGGGAAATCACGGGATACCTAAATCAGGATGGCAGGACGAGGGTTTCAACCGTCATCCACCCGAATGCGAGTCCAGTGTGCTAACTACTGCGCCATCTCGATCGGTGAGGAGAAGTGAGAAGGAGCGATCTGTTTTACTTGGTAAAAGACTTTCTATAGACAAGAATTCTTAAATACTTTTTATTTTCGACAACTGATTTTGACAGACTTTGCTGTCAGTTTCGGGTCTTCAATAATGTTTTTTCAAAATTTTTGTTACAAAACGTTGTTCATTGTGGGTTGGAATCTAATACCAAGTTGTCATATAAGTGGATAAAATGGAGCACATTTCTGACAAACCTTTACATAATGTGCTACATTTCAGCCACTAACGTGATAACTTGACATGTGGTTATAACTAATAATGAACAAGTATCCTAACAAAATTTTTTTAAAAGAAATGTGAAGAGCTGAAGATGACAGCAGAGTCTGTGGAAAACTAGTATTTATGAGATCTTGAGTATAGGAAGTTCTTTTATCAAATAGTACGTATATTCCATTACAAATAGGACCAATTTTGAGATACTTACTACGCAAGATAAATGTGAGTTCTTTCACTTAAGTTTATTTAGTTAATACTTTTTTAATCCTTCTTCAATGAAACTGTCACGCAGATAACAGTCAGGGAAATGTGACTGACTAGTGACGAGATCCTGAAGTAAGCGTTGCGAAACGATTGTTACATCAACGGTGGCCTGCGAAGGCCAATACTTCATCTAACTTACATCGGACAAATCGACACCCAGTGAACGCATTTCACTAAGTCCTAATTAATTCCAGCAACAGTTGCGCGTGGGTCGTAAATGTTTCAACGAATTGCAAATGCGTTTGTTTTAGGAGCGCAAAGCAAGCAAATGGATACGTTTTGGAACCGTTCAGTCATTAAACAGGGGGACGGGCCGGCGTATACCGCACGCTCATTCGCCGTCACGTTTTTGGGCGACGCGATTATAATTTGCGTGCGTGAGCGGTGGGAAGCCGCCAGCTGCGGCCCGCGCCCCGCGCTTAATCTCGGCGCTACCTCCCACGCCGCCCCGCCGCCGTTGCCACCACCGCACCGCCCAAATCAAGTTTTACGTCTGCCTCTGACGAGCACACACACACACACACACACACACACACACACACACACACAAGCGCCGGTACGCGACCTGGACAGCCGCCTGCATTGCTTCCAGTCTGCGGGTTCCGAGCGACTTCATCTCTGGGTATTCCATTCGCTCACATGTGATTGCAGCTACATGGTGATATTAGGAGAGTAATTTAGTCAGGTGTAGAAATAGTTAATAGCTTACTAAACGAGAAAGCGCAAGTGGTCGAATGTGTATTCATAGACGTTTCAGATAGACGTCAAACATAGACTGCTTTGGTGTATGCGATGCAACATGAGGAGAACGACTGAGAATGACGTAATACAATTTGCAGCGAACATTATTGTGGAAGACGTTAAAGAGGCCATTTTAAATGTAAATAGACATGAAAGTGGATTGGTTTAATAGATTTGTATGAGAGCTAAATTAGTAAAGTCCGCATTCCACAAGCATTATTGTTTTACATAAGCACCAGCAAATTTGAGAGTTGCCTCATGACTTCAACGGGCCAAAATGAAAATTACTGACTTGAGAAAGCGAAACTAAAACGGATTACTGATGGACTTCTATTAACTAGTGGCACGCTAGTGGTGACTGAACTGTGGTGGGGGAGTCACTTGATTGATTACTGTTCCGTTTACTGAATAGGACCCACTAAACTGCGATAAAAACTGCTTGCATAAATAATGCCGTTTACCTAAATCAATATCCGCTTGACTGAATTATTGACCCAGGTCAAAACATCCTGTATATTTCTGTTAGAAAGCCGCGGAGCTGAGATGAAAAAATATAAGGAACAGTATACGTCAGCATCTGTTGAACTGTCTGATATGAAGTATTCCAACATTTAGCAGTATCCTTAAATATATATCTGTACCTGTTTGAAGTGCATGGAAGAAGTTCCTATTTATTATTCTACATGTGAAGATTCCATTCATGTACGGAGCGTGGGATGAGTAGTTATTTATACCCCACATGTTTCCTGTTATCAGTGTAATTCTATAACAACGACTGTAACGTGAGCACTACATAGTGGATGAAGAATATATATAACCTCCGCTCTGAAAACTATTTTTAGGAGTTTCTAGGAGTTTCTAAAGATAATTGTGCAGGCCATCGGTGTTCTTCCTCGAGTATTTTCCGTCAGATTATTCAGCATTCCAGTTACACTCATCACCAGACATTCAGGCTTGCGTCCAGTAACACCGCATTTATTTCTATGGGCTGGATGTATACTATTCGGTATGACATTACGTGAATCCCACGGTAAAGCAACATTCCAGTAAGGTCAGTGAATGAGTTTTCCGATGTCTTCCATATACAGACTATTGTTGCCTGGTACCCAGCCTATAACGTGAAGCACTTCATAAGCCTCATCTACAACTAAATCCTTATAGTATTCTTATCCACATTCTGCGGACACAGTACTCGCAGTTATTTGACTGACTCCTTTAATTCTATAGTTGACAAGCACCATTCAAATTTCTCTAATGCCTTACGAAGATCGTGAAGCATTCAGAAGGGAAGGGGAATGGAAAGGGAATATCACGCTTTGAGTTGGTGTGTGGTGTTATAACAACAATTATAGAATCGAGTACAATTCACAAAAAAGTTGGCAGCACAAGCGCACTCCTCAGTTTGAAGTTTCACCCCTCTCAGGCCTGGATGCGTGCACTAACTCGACTGAGAACGGCCTCAAAAATACCTCGTGTCCTCTCCTGAGACTAGCTAACCCATAAGTATTGTAAGTGGTCCCTCATATCCTGGAGACTGGTACTGAGACGGAGCTGATAACCGAGCTGATCAAACAAATTGAAATGAAAGCTTCACAAAAGATCATGCAAATTTCAGAGGAACAATGTTGCACAACTGATAACATTTTATTGAATGAAAATTCTCATGGTTGGCCTAATCAAGCATGAGCATATGGGAACTACACCTCACAAAGACATATAATGATGGAACTCATTTAACTACAAAGGAAACTAGGATTTCCTATAGCAATTTTACTTTTTGCCATGAAACAACCGATAGAATGATGAACTCGTAAGCATTTAATAAGTGGATAAAAGGGTGAAGTTGTGAACTGTGGACTTGGCGCAGCGGGTGGACTCGCGAAAGCGTAATATGAAATTATGTCACACACACAGCCAACAACTGTGTAAATGGCTACTGGTTTAAAGTATGAACGCCTGTAGACATGAAGTAGCGCATGTTTCGTGCATCTCGCTGGCTGCCCATGTTAAAACAACCCGATCAGTCACTGATGCAATTTAACTGACTTCGTGTGTCCCCCACTTCAGTGGTTATATCGACAGCTCATGCTTACCACTCATAAACAGTACGCAAATCGGAGGGTGGCTGTAGTAGCGGCTGAGAAGTCTGAGTCCAGCTCAGGCCCTGTGTTCTGCTCTAAGTCAAAGACATCTCCGTCTGCGGCTGTCTAAGTGAAGTGTGTTCTACATGACATGGTATAATCAAGCGCTCTCTTCGAAAGTCTACGGCAAATGTGTTCTGACTTTACTGTCCGAAAATTGCCTGTTTCTACCAGCATAAGAAACTTGCTGGCCAGTTTCAGCAGACCTTAAGATGTCCGACCAATAATAATTATATAAACAGGTCTAACAAATTTCTGCTCTCGTGGATTTTGTCATCCGTGTGGTAAGGAAGGCATCTCTCACAACATGACAGATTTCCGTACCTGGGCAACCAAAGCCTTGTATTTTAACACCTGCGGAAAAACGCGCCTTCTACCGAAATAATTACTGTGGACCAATCACAAACCATCTAACTCTGATTTAAGCGATGGTTTCTGTGCATCATGACTATGAGGAATGGCAAATGGTATGGTCTCAAGCTCTGAGCTTTTCAGCTTTCTTTCAGATGTTGTCGTGCGAAACAGATTCCTTCTAACGTCTCGTACAGTCCAGTTTTTATGGTATGCAGGCTGCGTTTTGCGTTTGATGTGAGGACACCGTCTCCTTTGACTTACCTCTTCCGTACCCATACGAGGCACCATTCACTACCGAGCAACTTTGCAACCTTCAGTCTCTCTACATTACATTTCCTGCGAAAAACTTGCTAAATAATGCCACAAGGCTGCTGAAAATAACTGTTCTCCTTTTTTATCATAAGAGGAAAGGACAAGAAGAAGTATTAGTAGTGCTACCATTGGCAGTAATGAATATTGTCTGGAATTTTTATTGAGCGTCAAAAAATGTTGAAAAATGTCGCCACGATACTGTCTTACAAGAAGTAACAGACGAGGATGGACGACGTCCATGACATACTGGTGTGCTGTCGTACTGAGTCTCAACCACTGTTAAAGGTGCCGGCCGGGGTGGCAGAGCGGTTCTATGCGCTACAGTCTGGAACCACGCGACCGCTACGGTCGCACGTTCCAATCCTGCCTCGGGCATGGGTGTGTGTGATGTCCTTAGGTAAGTTAGATTTAAGTAGTTCTAAGTCCTATGGGACTTATGACCTCAGAAGTTAAATCCCATAGTTCTCAGAGCCATTTTAACCATTTGAACTGTTAGAGGTGTACTGTAGTTATATTCGATAGCTCCCCACACCACAATACCACGAGTAACACGTGGCTCTCCAAAATATTGTATGGATGGTAACTCACTATTGTCACCGCCGATTCCCGGCAGGGTAAGGGATTTTCTCTGCCTCGTGATGACTGGGTGTTGTGTGATGTCCTTAGGTTAGTTAGGTTTAAGTAGTTCTAAGTTCTAGGGGGCTGATGACCATAGATGTTAAGTCCCATAGTGCTCAGAGCCATTTTTTTGTCACCGCCGAAGATGGTCATTAGCGTATTACAGAAACGCATTTGATTGCTGATCGCACTAGGAGTGTTCTCAATGCACAGCCTTTTTTAACGAATTAATAAAGAAATTAAGGGTAAAAACTGCTACCCTTAAATTCTTCATCAATTCGACAAAATAAGTTTGTGCATGAAAAACACGCCTAATGCAATCAACGTACCCACTTACTACTTACACCAATTTTGTATTGGTACATTCAGTGAAAAAGAATTAATTTTTAGATTATGGTGTTACATGGTCTTATAACACGAGATTATCGTTTATATATATTATATTTTATCCATTATGGTTTATTAGAAAAATATATAATATAAACCAAAAGTCCAAACCATTAAATGCATTACCATTAGTTTTAAGCCGGCCGTGGTTGCTGAGCGCTTCAGTCTCGTTCCGAGCAACCGCTACGGTCGCAGGTTCGAATCCTGCCTCGGGCATAGATGTGTGTGATGTCCTTAGGTTAGTTAGGTTTAAGTAGTTCTAAGTTGTAGGGGACTGATGACCTCAGATGTTAAGTCCCATAGTGCTCAGAGCCATTTGAACCATTACTTTTAAATTTCTTCATTTGTTCATATCTCAGTTTAATATTAATTTATTTAAAAAACTTAGATCCTAATTACTAATTATTTTCAAATATATCTCTGGCAAAATATTCATTATTCACTTTCAAACGTATTTTATCTGTGTATCTAGCATGCAAATATTTTCAATCAATAATAAACATAACATAAACAATAAAAAACTATATGTAGCTCACTAATCTTTTTAAACGTATTAGTATAGCTATTGCTGTGGAGCATCTTGAGTGGTCTCCATTGACACAGAATAAAAATTTATTAGTAATCTTGAAAACTGTATGCTATTGTATCATAGTTATTTAGAACAATTCTCCTATCACCTGAGCACCCTTTTTCATCTTGTTTGTTTGTTAAATTTTTAGTATTTGCATCTCTAATTACTTCGTTGTACTCTAACTATACCTTTTCTGCCACTTCAGGCTCCGTAAAACTTATCATAGATTTAGCATTCAGCTTTGAACATTTTTATATTTGAAAGTGAAGCCCTTTATTCAAGACTTTGTATTTTTGTCACTTTTCTCATCATAATAACTTTTTCATCCAGCTGAAGCTCAATTTGTAAACCATTTATTAATTCATAATTCATCAGTTCATTCACCTAACATAAAGGCAGTTTTCACAGTATTTTCACCATTATCAATATGTGCTACACTTTTGTATTAAAATATACAACAGTTTCTCCTAGTTTATCTAACATATAATAAAATCTGAGTCTTGCATTTGATGTAGTAAATGCTGCTACAAAAATATCTGTAGCTGTGTTGTTTTCCACTAAATAGTTTTGGACACAGTGTTTCATCTGCACAATATTTTTATTAACGATATTTTAATCTATATTATCTAATAGATTATCCAAAGGCATTTCATAAAATTCTTGTAAATGCATAACATACTCTATTTTACTCATATTTTGACATTTTCCACGTTTTCCTGTGAATGAATTTAGTCGTATTTTAGCAACAACACGTTATCCAGCATTTTCTTTTATCTTATCAACATCTGTTTTTACATTCAATTTTTCCTTCATGTGTTTCTTATACATACTATATTTTTAAAATTATGTTTAATAGTTTATAATATTATTTTCATAAGGTCTGTCACATAATCTTAAAAAAAAAGAGTTTGCTTTTATTTGTAAAATTCCACACTTCGTAAATTTCTAAAGTTTTATATCTCTCTTCTATAGCTTTATTTAATTAATCAGATGTCCTAGTTCCAACAAAACTTCTTTCATTATTGCTATGATTATATTTATTTATTTTCTCTTTAGCACATTTGACACACAAAAAAGAGACAACAGGTCTTCATTTTTATCAATTTTTGTTCATACTGATAAAACAGTATGATACAAACATCTATCTGCTAATACATAGCATTTTATTAAACCATACCATTTACAATTTTAATATTTTGGTTTATATATTTTTGTTGAATAGACCACAGAATAATAAACATGATACTTCACATTAGGTTAAACACTGCATGCATCAAGATATTTTATTTTTGTATTAACACCAGCTGCTTTAGCTCTAAACTTTATTGTATGTTTATGGAAACAATAAAACGCATCTCTCAGATTTAATTGTTCTCCAATTTCTGGTAACAGTTTTAATTTTTTAAGTCTTCTATACAGAGTTGACTTAATCCAATACATTTCCAGATCTCTACAAAATTATATCCGAAATTTCGTATTTCTGTACTTCTCATTAATGTCTTTTGATATCAATTTTCCATTGCTTCTTTTTTCATTGTTAATTGTTGAAGTTTCAAAAACCCTTTTTACAGCTCTGCCCAAAAACGGCCATTGTTCTGCTGAACAGCATTGGTTTCTTTATCAAAACTATCTGCTTTTGGTCCAGCTCTACTTCCTTTTCCACCATTAAGAGTGTGTTGAATGTTATTAGTGTTTAAACAATTTAACCAGCCTATAGACCCTTCACTATAATTCTGTTTTACTATTCATCCAAAATGGCAATTTTTCTATTAGGTAAATATTTAGATCTGAAAATAGCCATGCAGACTCTTGCAGTTGCTAAATAACAGAATGGATCAGTATTTGCTATTACTAGGAATTGTTTTCTTAGCTCTAAACAACCTCTTCTCAGTATATCTACATCAGAATTACAATATTCACGAACTTATTTCTTCATATTCAATGCATAATTTCGTTTAACGTTTTGACTGTGGTATTTACGAGGTTCTTCTCTTTCTTTTGGATTCATAATGTCAGCACAGTAGTATTCGATGTCAGGAATTGGTCATAACTAATTTCCATTTTCCTTTGTATTTATCAAATGTGAGAAGTAACCTTTCTTTAATTCCTTTAATTTAAATGTTTCTGGGAATTTACTAAGCTTTCGTTGTAGAAAATTCCTATAAATTTTAGACCTAACTATTTGATCTCCAATAACATTAATTTAGTTCCTGTGTATATAGTATATGGTCTTGTTGTAGATTTAACACAATACTTCCAAATAAAATGTGAATAATAACTTTTAGCATAATGAGCTATGAATGTATATTTTTTGCTTTTCTCAGATATCATTCTATTAGGGAAAACATCATTTGTTTTAAATTTATGAACATTGCCACAAAATTGTAAATAATTATGAGATTTAGAATACATACACCTTTTTGTTGCTGAGCTTCATAATCAAAATACATGTATTTTTCAGTATATGTACAAGGAATTCAGTAACATTATCCTTCTTCACAACATTTACATTCCTTTTCTTCAATTACTTTGTTGAAATTAGAACATTTAAAAACATGATTATCTTTGAATGCTCCATCAATATGACAACCATCTTTATTACAACTTTGCAAACCTTTGGCTATATAGTTTTCTCTAATGTTTTTTACAAGAATGAACATTTTGTTTATTTCTTATAACATTGATGTGTTTTAATTTTTACTTCTTGTTTATAGTTTCCACATTCTTCAATTTCCACATTTATGTTCTCCTGCTCTTGAACACTTCTTTTTACATTGTTCACATTTATAAACTCTATCACAGACTTTTGGTGGTTGTTTAAGCATTCTTTGTTTTATCTGCATCTATTCTAATTTTAGCAATATATTTTATTTTCTGTAGTTTCATGTTCTAGACAAACACATAATACACTAATTTTTGTTTTTATTTTACTCTGCTGTTTTTGTTGTTATATGTTTTCCTACACTTGCCACAGAAACATGTAGCTTCTAAGAATGCTAACATACCATTAATTACATTAAAATAGAGGTTACTTTTAGATAAACATATTTTTATTTCTTTCTCAGAACTCCAATGGATTATCACATTGAGGTTTTTTGGCCATTAAAACATTTATTTGGGTATCCAATGATTCCCCAACATTTTTCACATTATCTAAACTTAATCCACCGTCGTTGTATTCACGTAACTCATTACATAACATTCTGGTTAGCCCTTTTCGTAATTTATATTTATCTCCTTTTCTAATTTTCTAAACCTCAGCAGCATTTATTTCTCTTCCTGAGGTAATATTTGTGTGAAATGTTATTGCAACTATTACTGCTCTAGGACAGCACAGGTTATCATCATTATTAACTCTAGTAATACAACTTATAGTACCTTTATCATTTCAAATTTATTATTTTATTTCCTTTCCTGTCTCTTTGAACATCTGAGTATTAAATGAAGTATTTGCTACTTTAGTAGATTCGTCAGATATGTCTCTGACAATACTACACAAACCTCCAGCTGATTGTTTAGTATTTTTGATGCTATATATCCTGTAGAAACAGGATAAGCTATTTTTCGATTTGAAACTTTTATGTTCAGTTTATCTAGTTTTCTTAATTTAGTTCCCTTTTTAACTACTTGTGCTACAGAACTGATTGCTTTCATTATTTAATCTGTTAGTTCATTGAGAGATTCAAGTTTACTTATATAATTGTCGTTAAAATTATTTTATAGTTAACAGCCAAGATTTAATTTTTCAGTTAAGAGTAGATCTTATTTTAATCTTAAATAAATCATTTTCGGAAACTTTTTCCCGTTTTACTCCTCAGTGCCAGCTGAAGCAGACTTAGAACTGTGACCAAACTGCTGAGTACTGAATGGATAAATTTTATCATGTCCCACTATTTTTTCCTCTGTCAGTAATAACTCTGCGGATATATCACGGAACGTCTGATATGGCCTCAAGACAGAATGCACTACAAATACTATGGAATTATCGGCTTGAGGGAGTGGAATATACAGCTTACATACTACGTTCCTCAGCCGAATCACTTTCAAAATGTGTATCATCACGAGGTACCATCGTGGGCTCATTATACACATCCCTACTATCACTGTCACGGTTTTTGTCACAAAAAAGCACCTCATTCAGAGTTAATCTCGTACCTCGATTCGTAAAGTGGGTATAGCTTTTAACGTTGATACTTGTGTGCACTTGTAGAAATAAGGTCGCTTGTGACAGTAACTTGCAGTAGTTGTAGCGATCTGGATTTTTTATCATCTGGCCGACTACGTCTCTCTTTCTAAGACACAGTGGTAGCACTCGCAGGAAGAAATAAAAGAGACATGCACGCCCATGGTTGATTTTCAGTCAGTAATATTTCGTAATGTAGGCAATCAGTTATTGATGAAGTATTATGCTTAGTAGTAGGGGATCCGTGATTTGTTCGCATTTGAGGATCAGGTTTGTAAAATATGTCTTTGTGTAAAGGAAATTGCTATGTCCATCCTTAAGGAAGTTACATATATATCCATTTCCAGAACCACAGCCTTCAGCAGGGTGTATTTCCGATGCTTTGACCATTGTCGAATGCCGTTCAATTGAGACCACGATTGTAACATGTAATTGTAATGATAAAACATACATCTGACCTATTTTCTAGAATGATTCCGTGCATGCATGGTCTGTAGTGAGAATGATTCATGTTTTCTGTTAACGGCAGCATCTGTCCGAATGCAAAGGCCTGTTGGAGTATAGGAATATATCTTAGTAACTTTGCCATCCTCTAGACGACCGAATAGCGAAGTAATACTTAGTATGTGTTGGATAGCTTTCGTGATCAAGTGTAAATTTGAGAATCAATATAGATGTGCGTTTACGTTGGACTGTTATTCCATCCCATAAAAATTGTTCGGTTGAGTGCTTCCGCACATTTTGCACCTTTATTTAGTTGAGAGAAGATCGATTATTGGGTGTGCATCTAGCAGGTGAAAGAGACGTCCGCCTGTTCTCTAGACGTGAGATACACCTTAGTTGGCTTGTAAATTGTAGGGATGATTTGGAATCTGTTATATCAGCGAGATCGGTATATGCGGGTGGAAATATCATTTGTTTGTTCCTAGTTACTCAGTGTTCTAGAGCACGCTCGACCTAGCTAGAGTTTTGGGTTTGTAGAGAAATAATTTCCAGTCTATATCTTCGGAATTATGTTGCCTGAGCGATCGGGAGGCTAACGCTGTGTACTTGATATCGAAAAGCACCTAGAAAATAACATAATATTGTTTAAACGATGAGAGCCGGCCGCGGTGGTCTAGCGGTTCTGGCGCTGCAGTCCGGAACCGCGGGACTGCTACGGTCGCAGGTTCGAATCCTGCCTCGGGCATGGGTGTGTGTGATGTCCTTAGGTTAGTTAGGTTTAAGTAGTTCTAAGTTCTAGGGGACTTATGACCTAAGATGTTGAGTCCCATAGTGCTCAGAGCCATTTGAACCATTTTTTTAAACGATGAGAAAATACTTTTGTTCTTGTAATCCACGAGTCTTGAGATGTGTGTAGAAAAGCGAGCAAGCAAGGAAGCACATTCGGATCAGAAATATTAACTTGTTTGTGCCTGAGGGGGAACGATCCCGAATTTGTAGAAGAGTTCTGAAAGTGCCTTCGGTCAGCTCGTAACAACAACAACGACGCTGTACTATTGTACATATAAGTAAATTTTTTTCCATCTGGTTTTTCGTTAAACTTGAGTAATTGATGTTCTGATTTCATTTGTTTTTTGTTTCATGCCATTGTGTTAAGAAAACTGTACACAAGTTTCAATGTGAAGATTAATGTTTATGTCAAATGTCAAGTAATATTGTGAGAGAATTGAAATGTAACGAATTTTGAAACTGTTGTAAGATGTTTAAAATTGTAAATGTGCGTCTGGTCCATACGTAGGCAATGTGTTAGGACATGTAGAATGCAAAACCTCGGGTGAATACCCTGTCTGTAATGGAGCGGTAAAAGGTGGATGGCAGGCGAGCGCGGGAAAATGCGCACGGGCACTGCACGGCACAACGGGCTCAGCAGTAGTAGTTGGAGTTTGGCATTAATCTGAGCAACACCTTCTGGAGCGAGGAGGCTCTCCTGGAAGACGTAGTTTCACTGAGCCTCGGGGATGCTGTTCCAACGCCTTCAAGGCATGGCAAAATTCCATTGGCACTAAATAGAAAAGTATTGCGACGCAAAGAAGAATTAAAGTGCCGATAGGTCAAGAGCCATAGCTGTGGTTGTATGTGTGCTCTGTGCCTCTCCATCTCGCCGCTCGCCAACCGCAGCATCGATAAAAGCAGGTTGAAACTTTTAGTACTGTATTCGTATGGACCTTAGAGTGAACTGTTCAATAATAACCTAAATTTTACCAGAACTTTCCCCTCATTTAATTATCCTCACAACTAATCTAGATAGGGTCCTTTCCAAATGTTGCGCAATCCGAGTGTCCCGAATGAAAAATTAAATTTTGTTAATAATAATTACTTGCAGACCTAGTTATGTTAGAATGGTGTTTAAAGAACTGTTTTGTTAATGAACCAGTAAATGAATAACGAAGGTCTAACGAAGTGGAAAGATAACTTTAATATTGATATAGTAATGAAGTTTAATTATTTCGAGACAGTTATAAAGGTATTTAAATGAGAAGTAAATAAGATAAAAAGAGTAGTAACTCATATACTGGAAATTTTGAACGCATGATAATTTCAGTAATCAATTTTTTAAATATAGTGATCATAACAGTTTCAGGGTTCCTCCCCCTCCCCCCCCCCTCTTTACTAATTTGAATTCTGAAGTGTTCCACATTGGTTTGACCAGCAAAAGTTAAAGCCAATATAAAATCCAAAATTTATCAGTGTTTTATCTTTATCAAAATTGACATTTTGTGTGTGACTCGAAAGTGCTATTTCTAGGGTAACCTATGCCCGATTTTAATCAGATCAATAGACAGTACGATGTTTTGAAGTATACATTATAGTGTAGTGTTATGTATTTATGGTTTTTCCATATCAGTACAGAACGTGAAACTATCAGTTTAGTAGATTTTCTGGTTCTAAAATTTACTGTATTATGCAGTGTTATACGTGTTGTTTTGCATGAATATACACCAACTTGTACAGGGAGGAAACTCAGTTAATGCCTAATTAGGCTGGCGACCGTATTATTATCAAATTGGTAGCATCTTCAGTGTTGCTTTTGGTCCATACTGACGTGTAATTGCATTTCGAACTTACTTGACGGATCATTGTTATTACAGAGTGGGTGTAAGTCTGATTTGCCACCATTCAGGTATACGCGGTCGATATCTATACAAAAATCCTGTCTCATAAGGTGAACCCCGCTCACTTACCATAGTACAGGCTTTAATGAGTATTGTGTGCTCCACGCGCACGTAACATGCTGAGGGTGCTCTGATGTAATATAGCTCTGAGCACTATTGGACTTAACATCTATGGTCATCAGTCCCCTAGAACTTAGAACTACTTAAACCTAACTAACCTAAGGACAGCACACAACACCCAGTCATCACGAGGCAGAGAAAATCCCTGACCCCGCCGGGAATCGAACCCGGGCGCGGGAAACGAGAACGCTACCGCACGACCACGAGCTGCGGACTCTGATATAATAAACTCTTTATACTGCCCCATCTTACTGGTAAATGAAGTCGTTCAAATCAGTCTCCAACTGTGGGAAAGAAAGTTCTCAAACATACAGAGATCCGTGCTTCCTGTAACAGTGTTCTTATCATATAAAAATGGACCATTCAGCTTTTCCCGTGAAAATGCACAAAACGCATCAGATATTTGAGAGTCCCTCTATATATGTTGTACAACTTCATTTGCTTGTTCCGTACCCCATATTCCCACATTATGACGGTTCACCTTCCCATTTAAATGGAATGTTGCCTCGGCACTAAACACCAAACGTGGAAGATAACTGTCATCCTCCACCTTACCAAGAACTAAATTACGAAACTCCACACGTTTTTGTTTGTCGCCTTCACGAAAGGCTTGCAGTAGCTGAATTTTTTACGGTTTCATGAGTAAACGTCGACGCAACACATGCCAGACGGATATCGGGGTTATGGAGTTGCACAGCAAACGGATTTCTGCGAGTTCCTTCTGAAACTATGGCGGATGCGTTCGACGTCTGTGTCAGACACCCGGGGACAGCCCAGCGATTTGCCTTTACAGAAACAATATGTTTCTCGGAATTGTTCATGCCATCGTCTAATGCTCTATGCTATAGAAGGGTACATACAATACTTAGTACGAAAGTCGCGCAGAACGGGTATTACTGACCCACACTGCGCAAAACGTGGAACACAAACCGCTTTCTGTTGTCCTGACACCATTTTTACTAGAACTGAAGTGGGCGCACACTGCTGATACCTAGCGGGAACCATGTAAAACTCGAGAGTTTGCCCTCACCAACTGTATGTTGTTCACGCACATGTCTCAAATAATGTAATAGTTATGACTTTTCTAAATAGAATGATTCTTTTTCGCAGTGAACACGTAATGCGTAGTGGGGCGATCACTATGTTGTAGAAATAATTCGAATGCCAAGATCGCTTAAATACTGTTTACTGGATAACCGGTTTCAACACACTAAAGTGTGTGAAGATCTGTGAAGATATAACATGACAGGTTTGAGGGAGACCTTACATGAGTTACATTATATACATTACTATTAGTACAGTACCACATACCTGAATGTAGATTAACATTTATAAACCATTTGGATATAATGATTCATGAGGTGGGCCAGCTGATATAAAATCATTCTCACAAAAATAAAACATAAAAAAATAAAAATAAAACATTAAAATACAAAAACATGAGAGCTGGAGTGCCTACAGCTCTTGTACTTAGAGTTGCGACTTCCGAAGTTGCCGTGATAGACTTAACTCCAATCACTTATCCAATGTGTGGCCGAGTAGCTACTGCCTCATCAAGCAGCGTTATCAGCTAGGCGAAGCCGCTGGTATGCGCGCCGACACTAATGCCTAATGGTCGTGGGTTCAATGTGGGCCGTTGGCACACTCCAGCTAGCCACTGTGTTTTGCCACATCTGCGGAAAAATGAACATCCGTCTTGTGTCACCAAGAACACAAACCTCGCCAGCCTTTGTTATGCTGTGGCAGCAATCCAATGCTTCGGCGTACTCCGTCGCTCCCCTCTAGCCACGGACGGTTCATGGGCACAGTCATCGACCTCCTGAATGGAAACTAAGATCATTAAGGAATGTTGCCACTGAGTAAGCACTTCTGACTTCACGCTCGCTACGGTAATGAAAGATCTGATGTCACAGGTTCTGCACACCCCTTCTGAGGTAGAAGTGACCAGCTTGCAGGCCTGGTGTCAGTACAACAGTCGACACGCATGTGCAAGTACCTTACCCGTGGTGTCTTACAAAAAGGTGAGCAAGCGGCACCTATTGTTTTCTGTCTGGCAGCCTGGGAGAGAGAACTGTTAGTTTATGTCTCAGGCAGTCCCCTTAACTTCGGCGTGAGCCAGCCAACAATAAAGCTTGGCTTCAAAATCGATTAGTATGACTGCATGGTCACCGGACAATAGGACACGCTCTTCTTCCGCTTGGTGCCGTGAGAATGTTCAAAAAATGGCTCTAAGCATTATGGGACTTAACAGCTGAGGTCATCTGTCCACTAAACTTAGAACTACTTAAACCTAACGACATCACACACATCCATGCCCGATGTAGGATTCGAACCTGCGACCGTAGCAGCAGCGTGGTTTAGAACTGAAGCGCCTAGACCCGCTCGGCCACCGCGGCCGGCTAGTGAGAATGTGCCGATATTTTTAGTACAGAAGTTTTGTCTTGCGATAATCAAATTGGCACATTGAAGCGACTTCGTTCTGGACATTAGTGAGATGGTTGCAGGCTGCTTGCATGCACAGCGTTTATGTATGATTGTACGTTGCGTCAACTCCTGCTAAACCACGTTTCTACGAGTATCATTCCGTTGCACTATGACAATCTTCTTGTCACTAGGAAGTTTAAAAACAAAGACAGTCAGATTGTGTTTATTCATATGTGGCTGAGATCATGCAAAGGGGTAATGTTTCAGGCAGTAACGACCATGTAATAGTCTCTTATGCACTCACAGTTTAAAATATAAAGCAGTCCAAAACCTTCAGCTCCTTTACTTATTGCTTATGAACTTTTTTTTTTTTAGTTTCACAGACAATTACATTCCAACATTGCGTCGTTCAGACCTATTATTGCTTACGAATATTCCTTTTTTTTTTTTTTTTTTTTTTGAGGTCCAGAAACGTCTTCTATTCAAATACTACGTCGTTCGAAACTACGAAACTACAGCTCCTTAAACTGACTTCAGTGTGATGGTTAAAAATCAGTCCTCGTTCGCATAAATCTTGGTCTTGTATTTTGATATGGGAATATTTGTTCCAGCGGATCTGAGTTGTTACTGAGTATGCAGGGGCAACAGGATATTTGTGCAAGATCAGACCACTTCGTTACACTAGCCTTTATTTTGGTTTTTTGTGTTTCAAATTCGTTCATCTTTCCCATATAGTAAGCATTACGCCTCCAGGCCTGACTCCAACTTCCATTTTCGCTGATGTTGACACATGTGATTCAGTACACTGCTGCCAGATTTTATCCCCCGGTGCGCGGGAGCTGCATTATGTGGCGAGAGGAGGAGAAAGAAGCTGGAAGGCGAATGAATTTCTGGCCCTGTTGCTGTTCTCGTTAAATTAATCCATACTCATCAAGAATGAATATAATGTGTCCGTTGCACGGGTGATAAGAACTTCTATCCCAGTATGCAGGCAGAGGCTAGTATCCTGTACTTTGATGATAATGGCTATCCTATTGACCGTGATGAACGCAATTATACATTTATATTACCAGAGACACAAATAATTAATGACACTTTTGCCAACAGTGGTTTTCTGTCTAGCAGAACCACTCTCCCATCAACCAGCCATCCACTCACGTACCACCCCATCCACCCACCTACCCTCCCCACCATCCACATACACACACACACACAACAACACAAACACACGCACACGCACACACACACACACACACACATTTCAAAGAATACACAGTGAGAAAACATTTTTTTCAACAGATAGTTACGTACAAAGTAATCTAGTCAAGATCTAATACGATTTGGGAAAAAGGAGCATACTCAAACGGAAACAATAAGTTGCTCACATGTTGACATGTTCTCCGCGAACTGCCAGCGGCGGCGATCAAGACGCTCTGAGAGCGACTGAAAAATTGCTTTTCATGCAACGACGCGCTACCGGCTATACAATTTCGCCGTTCAGATAACTCCGTTGATAGCTTCTCACAACCTGTCTCTAGCTACATACTGAATGGAGAAAGGCCTGAAGCAACGTTATCAGAATGTCATTCAGCACAAGCTGCAACGGCCCTTACATTTCTCGCCTGTACTGCACTGTACTATTCACACCCGATTATACTGTTAACTTTACTAAATAATTGGAAAAAATCTCTATAGAACGATTACCTAATTGGCTCAGTATGCTCTTAAAAATCCAAATCTCTCTAGTGTAGTTAAGAAAACGGGTCGCCTTGTTTATATCTGTGTACTCGCTACACTTCTTTATGTAAAATACATAAAAATAGCACGAAAAGCTGTTGTTGTCCAGTTCTACATCTGCATCCATACTCAGCAGACCACCATGAGTTGCATGGCCGTGGGTACGTACCACAGTACCATTGTTCCTGAAGAAAGACACTAATGAGATTTAATGTAACAAACCACACAATCGTTAATCTGATGATAACTGAACAACTACGGTGTGTCCTGACCGTGACCTAGTTAAAAAATAGGCTACCAGGACCCGAAGACCCTCCACACAGTACTGGCTTTCAAGAGCAGCCTTATCTGTACTAAACAAATCATGTGTTACTAAACTAGCTGTGAGATCAGGAAACTAACTTTGCGTCACTGGGTAATTTATTTCATAGTGACTAGATATTAACTACTTTGCTACCACTTTGCTAGTGCATTTATAAATTATAGAGAAAACTTACACACACACTACCTTTATGTAGTGCTGTTTCCGTTACGTAATATATAATAATGCTAAAGTGAACAACTTTAAAGCTGTGTAGGTGCACACATAGATTTTATGAAATTCTGATACTAAATATTCTGCTGGCAGAAATGTATATTAGTTCAGGAAAGTTCTCAACCGCGTCTTTAGTTATCACAGTATAAACACTTTGAGTAAATTGCAGCTTGTCACCATGGTTATGAACGAAAATAATATTAATTAAGTAGCAAAATTATTGATTTATTGTTATGACCGTTATTTTCACATATAATGAAATTTCTATCTGGAAACTCTAGAAGCTGCTATTTGCCTGCCATTCAGTAACACCACTCAATTATGAGTTCAGAAATGAGTGTAGTTTTACTTATTAAATGTCTCTGTAAAGAATCTGTCCACTTAACAGTGCATTGCCCCAAATGGCTCTTTCTCCAGTATTCAGAGTTTAGTTTTAATTGCTTAAATATTTCAGGAGATAATGACGTTAATTTTCGCATATACTTAACAGTGATTCAAATTAAGGTGGCTAGTAAACAACAAAAAATATATCCTTTTACTTTATATTTTCCAAAGAACAATTATTACCAAAACTAAATCCTACGCTACACATAAACAAAACTTACAGTTATTGCCTTGGTAGCTAACGTGGTGTTTGGCTATACTTTTTAGCAGTGAAGATTAAACTTAGGGCTGCTGGATGTGAACGCTAAAATTGTTTTGCTCGTATTCCTCCTGCTACACCAGCTTTACCGATTATAATCTTCTTCACAAATTCTTATGCAAACGTCCATCTACAGCTGGCAATTATTATTTATAGACAATAACGTCTTCACCCTTTGCTCATCCTCTTGTCCCGTATTTTTCCGCGCACACAAAATCATTCTAATGCATAGTTACTCTTTACACAACTTCAAGCTCTAAATTTCACTTCACGAGCAAAACAGCTACTTTTATCACTGCTCAGCCCGGTCGGTACCGTTGGGCCTTCATGGTCGGTTTGGGTGGAGTTTAAAAATCGTTCAAATGGCTCTGAGCACTATGGGACTTAACTTCTGAGGTCATCAGTCCCCTAGATCTTAGAACTACTTAAACCTAACTAACCTAAGGACATCACACACATCCATGCCCGAGGCAGGTTTCCAACCTGCGACCGCAGCGGTCGCACGGTTCCAGACTGTAGCGCCTAGAACCGCTCGGCCACTCCGGCCGGCTGGGTGGTGTTTAGTTTTAGTTTTTAGATATATAGTGAGTCTTTACATGAAGGTATTTGTACCTTCAGACTGGGGTTCCTACATAGTTCTGATTAAACTATGGCCATACAGAGAAACGACGTTACTACAACCACGCCATAGCAGCGACATTATTTGCCTTCCTTCCTCCTACAGTAGTGCAAGCTTCTCAGTTTTGATGCGGTCCACGGCACTGTTAAGCTCATACCAACTCTACAACACTGTTATTACAACTAAGTTGGATTCGTATAATCTCTTTAAACATTACATTATATACATATATATTAAGGTTTGACAGATATGTTTATAGCCATAGACACATAAAGCAGCAGTACTTATTTTTAACTTCATAAAATTACATAATCATTTTCTAAGAAACATTTGTCCTGTTAAGCAAAAAAGAGTTTGAAAACCTTTGTTGACATATAACGTAGAAAATTTTCATGAAACCGTAACAAAGCCAAGCGTAAGAACCTGTCAAATATGGCAAGGTGCTGCAATGTAATGAGGAAAGCACTTAACGTGCATTGTGATTGGTATCCTGGACGGTATGCTGACGACAGACCTGATATTCCTCCGCTTAACTGTACACATTGTTGCCGTTTTTCTCGTACCAAGCCTTTCAAAGTTGCTTTTCCACACTTTCTTTCAACAGGAATGTTAATTTAAGTAAATGGACAAGAAGTATCACACTTAATAGTACGAAGGTATAACTGAGAACAGTTTAGTAGGGTGACTCCCTTTTCTGACAATTTAGAATTATTGTATTTATTTAGCCGAGTAAACTTTAATACTCTAAGGATAAGCCAGTTTTATTTAATCTTTCACTCGAAATTTTCCGTCGTACACAACTCTCTAAGTGGCTGTTTCCTACTTATTATAAAAATATTTCATTTATACCTTTTAAAGAAGTGAGAGCAGGTGTAGGCGTCTGTATTCTAAACGAAGTGCTACAAACACTGGAGGTTGGAGTCGGCGTAGGACCATGATTTATCCTGTCAAAATATGTATATACATAAAGTGAATGAAATCCACTCTAATGGAATGAATGGATCTATGGCGATGAAACCAACGAAAATGTATTGATATGAAATGATATCAGTTCGAAAACTGTTCAAATTTTCATTCTCACTGCACATTCATGACACTGCGTTTTAACCACACCTGAAACGTAAAGACAGATACCGTTAAGTACGCCTGTATGTTCATTAATTTCAATCATGTTTATCTACTCATATCCTATGAGCTCGTTTATCTCATGTCTTAGGTTGTTACTGAGATGAGACTGTAACGCTTTGAGGGGATTCGTATTTATCACCGTATTACAATGGCTGATATTTCAAGTCGATTTAAAATAAGACATTACGGACATTAAAATAACTATACTCAGTCGTACGGTAGTTCCGCTTATCAATTTGGTGAAATACTGAGTACCTATCTTCATAATATCTTTATAAGTTTGCAACAGTCGTAAAATGAAACGGATTAATCTGCAAAAATCTTTGAGGTTATGTTAAAATAGTATCCTCAGAAAAAAACAAGCACTTGTAGGAAACGAAGTGACTGCCGTGCTCTGCCTCTAGTTATTAAGCGAGGCTTTGTTTTACTCGCAGCTGGTAACTTAATTTGCGACTTTTAATTGGCGCCCCCATGAACATGCGGTTTTTACATATGCGGGCGCCAGTGCCGGCGACGTAGCTGATATTCTGCGACAAACGGATCTCGATATTAAAACACCCCGGCTGCGAAATTAAAACACTTTCTTTTTTAAAATTTACTCCGAAGCGGTTCACGTGTCGCGCGTTTTTCACGCGAGTGACTTCACAAGCTGTTGGATTTAACGAGTAAATGATCGGTCGAGAGCAGTTGTTAATACGTGCCTGCTTTACGTAACGCAGATGCAACATGCTATCATACCGGAGCGACTGACAGTTGCAAACATTGCTAGGAAGGACGTAAATAAACAAACATCACATATTTCTTGTGCTCCAATGATCTGATTTTTAACGCTCGTGTTACTGCACTGGATTACCTGAAACAATTCTTTTTCTGTCCTTTATGTCTGTTGAAAAGCAGCTTCCCTCTGAAGATAAAAAATTATGCGTTCTATTCGATCAACACGTAAATGTTAATTAAAGATTGTGTTAATAGTATCCAAGTTATGCCGGTCCATAGCTGAATAAAGGTGGATCATGTTTTCCATATGCGATTTGCTTAAATTAACTAGGAAACATTTACAGTAGCCCTATATACTCATGTTTCACTTGATGTGAGCTTGCTTTTCAGCTGGAGAAGCATTACCAGTACTTCCAGCACTATAAACACCCGGCAACAGGAAACCACACCCGTTTCCATTTTGTTACTCATAATCACTGTAATCACACTTGTTTACAGGAGCGTGATGTAATTCCTCAGCAATATTCCACAACTCTGCATAATTTTGTTTACTTCTGCGTACACTGTGTTTACATAAGATTTTGCGAAGTTTTATTAATGCCGACTTTTCTGAAGTATTCGTCATTAATATGTTGCAGCACTATACAGGAAATGAATCCCATAAACATTTAAGAACTGAAAATATAACTGCATTTTCTCTCTTTGTTATAAATGAGTTCTCTGTTTTCAGTAAATTCATACTGACTCTTAGAACGGATTCTTTAATATCAGTTTCATTAACGCTCTACTTGGTTCACTGAAGGCAAAAGTGATTCCTGAATAAATATGCAAATTATTATTCACCTCTATTCCATAGTCACATTCGTAGTCGGATGAATTACTGTTTTCAAATATTAAATTTTTCGTATTCCCTGTGTTAGCAATGCATCTAAAAGCTATTTCCTTCTTTTGTGATTGTTGTTCACAGTGTAGATGTAACAAAAAGGCTAAATGTATATTACTTACGACGGTAGAATTCCAGATATTCAGATTTAAAACTGTGCGGCTATTAATTCTCGATTATATTATCACTTCTTTGCATACAAGATCATTTCTACATAAAATATGTCCTCATTACGATATTCACAGTTATTTTACACTTAATGCGTGTAGTGGCGATAAAATAATCATTAATTCAAAATTAAATTATTATATAGAATAAAAAAATAAAATTTTGGTTTACAAATTGAACAAAGCATATCTGAATGAACATTGAAAGGGTTCCCAATGTCTAAGGGTTTTCTTATACATACCACTATGCTGACACTGCAGTACACTGAAATACTGCAAGTATGTGCAAGGAGTGTGTCAGAAAATTCTCAGAAACAACATTCTCCGCTTCAGTGATTGGGCTGAAAAGTGTCACATCAGTGGCGTGCTAGTTTCATAAGTAAGAACAAAATTACAGTGGTCCCGACCTGTCGGAAAAATCGTCTTTAGAGATATCGTTTCGAAAATTAACCTGAGGACAGTTGGAGTACTGAAGTGAAATAACACACCGGCAACGCGGTGGACGTTTAGTCAATGGGCCCCTCGTTCAGGGAACATGTCTACCACTGGACACCACTGCTGCTCTGCAGTCACAGTGTCGCTCAACAATTTCGCCTCACGGCTTCATGACGGACGGAAGTTAAACAAAGGCCGACTGCAGTTCGGAACTGCCCCTGTTACTTTCTGCATCTCGTCTACTCAACGAATTCCTGTACTGACAGTCCTTACTGTCGAACGGTGATTTTCTATCTGGATCAGGTTGCTGCATCTTTTAACTGAACGTTAACTAGGACTGTCAAGAAAGGGTGTTATTATTTCCTTCCACTGAAGTCATGGCATTTTTCTCGTTACGTACAGCGTCCGCTAAGCAGCTCTCTATAATGACTGAGTGGGCTGTCGTGGCGTAATAATTAATGGTAGTCTCTATGGATTTGCTGCCGGACCCTAAAAGCCGAAATGATTCGATATTTTGTCAATCCATCTTCCCGCTATCTTCAAGAGCGACCTTGATGCTGCAGAGTCGCACTGAAAACTGATGGGAAAGCTGAAATCGTCATCTTTTATAGGCTCCCATATCGCGCACAGTGTTAGCGCTGCCCATCCCATGTGCTGTCTTCAAGGCTGGGCTTCCTCTACATCCCGCGAAGGATAGCTTCCTGCAGTTGTTACCCATTTAGAAAAAAAACATTCCGTATTCTGGTAGCCTCTTACACATAGTGTGAGTGATATAGGTCACAGTTATGTGGATTGTTTCTATCTCCTTATTTATAAGGTCCTACTAAATCCATATTATTACACGACAGTGAACACTGGGCGCCAACCAACTTTCAAAGCTCCTTAGCGTTTTGTCCGAACTGAGAAATCCTAAGAGTGGACGTATGCTTTTGTAGTCATAAAAACAGAGTGAGAAAATCTGTCACAACATCTTAGTTTATATAGGGTGGTCCATTGATCGTGACCGGGCCAAATATCTCACGAAATAAGCGTCAAACGAAAAAACTACCAAGAACGAAACTTGTCTAGCATGAAAGGGGAAACGAGATAGCGCTATGGTTGGCCCGCTAGATGGCACTGCCATAGGTCGAACGGATATCAACTGCGTTTTTTAAATAGGAACCCCCATTTTTAATTACATATTCGTGTAGTACGTAAAGAAATATGAATGTTTTAGTTGGACCACTTTTTTCGATTTGTGATAGATAGCGTTGTAATAGTCACAAACATATGGCTCACAATTTTAGACGAACAGTTGGTAACAGGTAGATTTTTTAAAAGTAAAATACTGAACGTAGGTACGTTTGAACATTTTATTTCGGTTGTTCCAATGTGATACATGTACCTTTGTGAATTAATGATTTCTGAGAACGCATACGGCGCGGCACTAGCCGAGCGGTCAGGGGCGCTGCAGTCATGGACTGTGCGGCTGGTCCCGGGGGAGGTTCGAGTCCTCCCTCGGGAATTGGTGTGTGTGTTTGTCCTTAGGATAATTTAGGTTAAGTAGTGTGTAAGCTTAGGGACTGATGACATTAGCAGTTAAGTCCCGTAAGATTGCACACACATTTGAACATTTGAGAACGCATGCTGTTACAGCGTGATTACCTGTATATTCCACATTAATTCAATAAATGCTCAAAATGATGTCCGTCAACCTCAATGCATTTGGCAATACGTGTAACGACATTCCTCTCAACAGCGAATAGTTCGCCTTCCGTAACGTTCGCACATGCATTGGCAATGCGCTGACGCGTGTTGTCAGGCGTTGTCGGTGGATCACAATAGGAAATATCCTTCAACTTTCCCCCACAGGAAGAAATCCGGGGACGTAAAATCCGGTGAACGTGCGGGCCATAATATGGTGCTTCGAAGACCAATTCACCTGTAATGTAATATGCTATTCAATACCGCTACAACCGCACGCGAGATATGTGTCAGACATCCATCATGTTGGAAGTACATCGCCATTCTGTTATGCAGTGAAACATCTTGTAGCAACATCGGTAGAACATTACGTAGGAAATCAGCATACATTTCACCATTTAGAATTCCATCGATAAAATGGGAGCCAATTATCCTTCCTCCCATAATGCCGTACCATAGATTAACCCGCCAAGGTCGCTAATGTTCCACTTGTCGCAGCAATAGTGGATTTTCCGTTGCCCAATAGTGCATATTATGCCTGTTTACGTTACCGCTGTTGGTGAATGACGCTTCGTCGCTAAACAGAACGCGTGCAAAACATCTGTCATCGTCCCGTAATTTCTCTTGTGCCCAGTGGCAGAACTGTACACGACGTTCAAAGCCATCGCCATGCAATTCCTGGTGCATAGAAATATGGTACGGGTGCAATATCGGGGCCAGCCGCGGTGGCCGTGCGGTTCTAGGCGCTCCAGCCCGGAGCTGCGCTGCTGCCACGGTCGCAGGTTCGAATCCTGCCTCGGGCATGGGTGTGTGTGATGTCCTTAGGTTAGTTAGGTTTAAGTAGTTCTGAGTTCTAGGGGACTGATGACCACAACAGTTGAGTCCCATAGTGCTCAGGGCCATTTGAACCATTTTTTTACAAATTCGATGTCGATGTAGCATTCTCAACAGCGATGTTTTAGAAATTACCGATTCTCGCGCAATTTGTCTGCTACTGATGTGCGGATTAGCCACTACAGCAGCTAAAACACCCACTTTGGCACCATCATTTGTTGCAGGTCGTGGTTGACGCTTCACATGTGGGTGAACACTTCCTGTTTCCTTAAATAACGTAACTATCCGGCGAACGATCCAGACACTTGGATGATGTCCAGGATACCGAGCAGCATACATAGCGCACGCCCCTGGGGAATTTTGATTACAATAGCCATACATCAGCACGATATCGACCTTTTCCGCAATTGGTAAACTGTCCATTTTAACACGGGTAATGTATCACGAAGCAAATACCGTCCGCACTGGCGGAATGTTACTTGAAACCACGTATTTATACGTTTGTGACTCTTACAGCGCCATCTACCACAAAGCGAAAGAAGTGGTCCAACTAAGAAATTCGTATTTCTTTACGTACTACACGAATTTGTATTTAGAAATGGTAGTTCCTATTTAAAAAAAAACGCAGTTGATATCCTTTTGACCTATGGCAGCCCATCTAGCGGGCCAACTTTAGCGCCATCTGGTTTCCCCCTTCAGGCTAGACGAGTTTCGTTCTTTGTAGATTTTTCGTTTGATGCTTATTTCGTGAGATATTTGGCCCGGTCACTATCAATGGACCACCCTGTATTAGGCGTCAAACACAGAGAGACGGGAACTATACTGTTATCGGAAAAAGGTAGAAGAGTAATTAGAGCTTACCATCTGTCGATCAGAAGGTTGTTGGTTACGGGGCGAGACGGAATGAATTGGCTCTGACCATTTCATTGGAACTATCCAGGCCCTTGCGTTGAGTGATTTACGGAAACCACGGAAATCTTAAATCTGTGTGACCAGACGGGGATATCACCGTCACCCTCCCCCCTTCCTGATTCGATCCCTCGGATATATTCTCCCTAGTTATATTAAATCACTTCATGCTTCTAGTTAAATGTCTCGTTGAAAAATTCAGGGAACAATGTGTCTCTTTGGCAGTACCAACACGTGAAATCATTAACCCATGAAAATGTACATAAGTTTACATACGACCAAATGTATGGGTGTCATTAACTTACTTAAGTGGACACCAGTTGTGAGTAGTCTGCTAAATGGCTCTACCTACAGAAATATCTATTACGACTCTACAGAACGTCTGCAATTGAAATTTTCCGCGCTTCTGAATTCCTTTTCCTTACGTCAAGGGATCATTTAGAAGTTAGACCACAGAGTTGAGTACCACGGAGACTGTATGACCTTCCAAAAATTAACAAGGAAAGTGTTCCGTTACGTACAATACTGAGCAACAATGGAGCTTCCTCATATGATTTAGCCAAATAACTCGCTTTCTTGCTGAGACTGTTGGTGGACTAACGTTGACATCCGATCCGCAACTCAGCTGACTTTATCAAAAGAGTGGGTTGTTCAAATGGTTCAAATGGCTGTAAGCACTATGGGACTTAAAATCTGTGGTCATCAGTCCCCTACAACTTAGAACTACTTAATCCTTACTAACCTAAGGACATCACACACATCCATGCCCGAGGCAGGATTCGAACCTGCAACCGTAGCGGTCGCGCGGTTCAGGACTGAAGCGCCTAGAACCGCTCGGCCACTCCGGCCGGCAATAGAGTGGGGGCTCTCCGTTTAAGCAATTCCGAACGTTTGGTTAGATTTGATGTGGTATCACTTTTTGAAAAGGTCCCTCTAGCAGATCCTTTGGCAATAATTGGTAAAAGGTTTCTGATGGACATTCGGTTCACTATGGAAATAGAGAAAGATTACCGTCTGCGTTTCTAGGATATCATGATTAGACGAGTGAATAATGGCTCTCTGGGGCATTCAACTTATCGTAAGTCCAGTAATACTGATTTGTATTTCCAAGAAAACTATGGCAGCTTTTGAAACACTTGTACACAGAGCTCACAAAGTCTCAGATATGTATAATTTGGCGCACTGTCAGTTAGAACAAAGAAATAGGAAGTAGGCAAAGGGGAGTACACGCCGGAGAAATTCTTAGCTTTCCTTTCGTGGTAAAATTTTCGTTTAAAATAGCAAGAATCTTCTGTAAATTTCAGGTGAAAGTGATTTTCCGTCCACCATGTAACGTTGCAGTCCTTTTGGTATCAGTGGACGACCACTAGTTATTCCGGAAGACCGAAATTTACGAAATACCTTGTCAGTGTGGTATGGCTTACATAGAGCGGACCACAAGCACTGTGAAAGAACGCTTCACTGAACATCAACTTTGCACTCTCCTTTTGTAACCAAGTAAGTCCGCTATTCAGATATTCAAATGTGCATTAATTCCTAAGGAACCAAACTGCTGAGGTCATCAGCCCCTAGACTTACGCACTATTTAAACTAGCTTATACTAAGAACGACACACACACCCATGCCCGAAGGAGGACTCGAACCTCCTGCGGGAGGGCCCGTACAATCCGTGACATGGCGCTTTAGACCACGCGGCCACTCCGCTTGGCAGTCCGCTATTTCTGTATTTCCACTGGACATTCAGTACAGTATGATAGTATGATAGAACTATGATTCCGACCGTAGTAACATCTTTTTGGGACTCATTTATCAATAAATCCGTGTAAATACCCCTGGCCAAAAATCTGATGAACCGCAATGGTGGCTACCAGGTGGACAGTGCATGGAACCACATGAGTTCCACAGTTTGTTCTAATCGAAGACGAGTGCGCCAATGGCCGCGGCAAGCGTTAACACAGAGGACAGCAGAGGTCCGCGGTTCCAACAGCCAGGGTGCTACCGCCGGAAGTGGGAGCCGTCTGTCAACTCAATTTTGAAGCACTAGCGGAATACGTGCAGCGCATTATACATTGTGGAACATGTAATATTTCTGGCTTTGCAGCCATAATATTCGGCTACAAGACCCTCTTTTTAGAGCTGTTGAGAAGATGACAAGATGACGTAATGTGGTGTGGGTACCGATGGCAGATATTTTTCTGGTACGGGTATCGTCAGGAAGACCGCCTAAATTGTGGTCCTTCCTCGTGATTGGCTGCTGCTTTAGAATCTTCTATTATTAATATTAGACAAATTAAGCAGCGTATTTCCGTGAATTTCAAGTTAAAGCATCTCTAAATAGCGTCCTATCATTCCATTATTCCACGAGTATTATTAACCAGCAGAGTAATAAATAACTGCAAAACGAAAACGCAGGCGAAGCACTTCGGTGATCTTCAGATAGAGCCTAAACTGGATGGCGAGCGAAGTGGTTCTGCTGTAAGATCGGAGCTCGCTCGGCAGTCTCGTAGAACCGGACACATCCGCCGCGGTATCAGTTAAGACTTAGTTAGCAATGTCTAGTGTGTCAATCAGAGGTGATTCGGCTGTGTCGGAAGACAGGCATGTTATCTGCCGAGGTCAGTATTAGGTAAGACTTTATTAGCAATGTATGGATGTTTAGACAAATCAAGTTAAAATCTTCTGGGTTTTTAGCCCGCGTCAAATTTCTTCTAAAATAATCGACCCCTCTGCTGGGATCTTCCTCGGGATCTTCTAGTGTCCACAACTGCTAGAATACTGTCAGAGAAGAGTGTCGCGTCCTCTTATAAAGGGAAGTTTTCCCGCGTTCGAGAAGTAATAGTATTAGTTAAAATTCTTATGGCTACCATTGGGGGGCCATAGTCATAGGCTAATATTCCCGCTCCGATGCAGAAGAGGGGCGTTGTCTAATCTCCTGTGGATGCCATTGGCGGCCCATCGTCATCGGATAGAAAAGCACTATTCCGCATTTACGATGGAGAAGGGTTATTGGTTGAAATTCCGGCTACTGCTGTTGGTTGGTCGTCATCGTTGGCTAGTTTCGAAACGGACAGAGCAAGAGAGGGGGGAATCTTTGCCCAAAATATTATGTCCGCCGAGGTGACTTGCAGCGCGTTATTTATGTCGCCGTACACAAATGGCTCTGAGCACTATGGGACTTAACAGCTATGGACATCAGTCCCCTAGAACTTAGAGCTACTTAAACCTAACTAACTTAAGGACGGCACACAACACCCAGTCATCACGAGGGAGAGAAAATCCCTGACCCCGCCGGAAATCGAACCCGGGAACCCGGGCGTGGGAAGCGAGAACGCTACCGCACGACCACGAGCTGCGGACTCTCCGTACAACGCGGTAGCGTATTCACTTCCTTGATGGCCGGGAGCCACGTACCCGGAAGCTTATAGCCGTCCTCTCGATTGAAATTAGATGCATTGTTGGAAATTTCAAACGCTTCTCGGACCTTTCTTCTATAAATGTATGTTTCCTTAGCCAGTACACGTACGTTATGTAAATCGACGTCAGAGCAACAGTTATCATGATGTTCCACTACTGCCGATTTTGCACTTTGTTTTAGCCGCATGTGCCGTGTTTGTTCCCTAACGCTAACGCGAGAAAACTCCCCTTTATAAGAGGACGCGACACTCGGCTCTGAGAGTGTTCTAGCAGTAGTGGACACCAGAAGATCCTAAGGAAGATCCCAGCAGAGGGGTCGAAACGTCGATCATTTTAGACGAAGTATGACGCGGCCTAATACCCCGAAGATTGTAACTTGAGCGACAACGGCCACGAAAGCCTGCAGACTTACGTTTAGACACATAGTTTAGAACAGTGAGATGCTATTTACGGAAATTTGCAGTTCATTTAATTTGCCAAGAATATAAATCTTTTGTGACTCTAGAAGGAAATTTAACTGTGCAGTTTCTCGAGTTGTCCTAATAAAAAGCGAGTGGCATCCAGTATAAACAAACTGATTGGAAATTTAATCATTTCCAGAACAACAGTTACTCACAAAGAGTCTCTTACAGCCTCAAGATAACGGATCCACGACCTACGTGCTGTTTTCTTCGCAGGGTACAGCAACTACAGAAGACTGCAGGTTGGTGAACATTCCTTAGAAGTTATGCATTCCATTCAGGGCGGTGGCAGCAAACAGGCACCTGCGTTTACTGCAATCTTAGTACAAATGAGATCGGTGACACGTCATCTGTGGTAACACAGAGTAGGTATGAAGGAAAGAGAAATGTTTTGTGGGAAGGGGTTTATGACACACACGTATATAATCTCCCTCAGTCTTCACTTTTTCAACTTGCCGTACGTGGCATCCCTGAGGGGGATAATCGTTGAATTGGAGGTGCTTTGGAATTATGAGGCTAGATTTTATTAGCGAGAATTGTAACCGAACAGCGAATTGTTTAAGGACTGTGATACGTGTGAACTGTGAAGGACCAAAGAACTGCATGAGGACTGTCTTTGAACTGTGTTTGAACTGTTTTTGAACTTCAGTTGAACTGTAATAAGTAAAGCCACAAAATCTAATTCTCCCTTACAATGAATGTGCTATCGGTGTAAAGCAGGAAGGGTAGTGCGGAAGTGCAGCATGAATAAAAGTTAAAGTCGTTTGCGCGGTCCGCGGGATTACTTTATAAACCTTCACATCAAGATTCTTCATACTACGAGACAGCGCATAGTGCAGAGCAACGTGAGGCAGCCGTAGACGGAGTACAAGCTCGGATTGTGTCAAGGACGGGAAGGAAATCGATCGTGCCTTTTCACAGGAATCATCCCGGAATTTGCCTGGAGCGATTTAGAGAAATTACGGAACACATAAATCTAAAAGACTGGACGAGCGCCATTACGTACTTGTTCATATCAGTTGTGAATGATTCCGTTGACTCACTGATGTGGAAAGCAATGATTTTAATTTCCCTGAAATACTTTAAGCCGTTGTCTACTGAAATACTGAGCAACACCAGAGCTAATCTTACGTTCATTTTTTGAAATGAAGTGTGATCTAAGTCAATGGAAATAAACTTGTGGGAAACATTCATTCCAGCAAATTGTGGCTAATTATCCTCTTGCTAAGCTGATCGAAAACAGTTAGAGACGATAACTTAACGGTTGAAAAGTATTTCAGTTTTCCCACAAAAATAATTTCTGACGCACTTTGTTAATGAGCGGCGACAGATAATGTAAATATTCTTCTGGTATCTTATTGAAAATTGGATCCAGTATAGAGATAGTAACTTTATATTTTATGTCCCATTTTCTTAGACATTCCGAGGTCCATTTCTTCGGTTGACTGCATCTGAAGTGAACATAATCCTCTTTTTTATGGTTTGCTCTTGCAGGATTATCCCCAATACCTGTGAGACGATGTCGTTAGGAGTTAGGCTGCGAGATCCACGGACAGAAAAAAATTCAATCCAAATACGCACGACGGAAAGAAACATAAATACTAAAGAATTATTTGCAAATTTCAGTGATGTGTTACTGAACTGCAGTTCTTCTCGGAAATTAACGTCATAACAAATTAGCCCAAATTAGTTTTCGTTTTCAACTTATTCTTGCCAACACAAGTCCTTAATTTCTTTCACAGAATGAGTTTTACTTTCAATGGACATTTGATAAGACAGTTTACTAAAGTTGGGAGACATGTTTTCGAAGGTAGTGGCTACAGTCAAAGACTGACTGTTTCTTTTGCACAACTTAATATTTGAGAGCATTCTCCCTAGAACAAATTGGTTTTCATACTGCTTTCTCTTATTGTTTTCAAATTGGCATTTCTTTTCTGTTTGTTTCAGAGGCTTTAGTGACGTAGGCGATTAGATTGAGACCCTTTACGCTTTTCGTCTGAGAGATGCTCTCATAGTATATTGATTTCGGCATTGGTGTTCATAATTTGATGCGTAATCGTACAAAATCTATTTCCTTAAACCTGAGTGTCCTTTTCAATGGAAATTTTCGTTCTTCTGATATCAGTTCAGTCCATACGCCTACATTTTCATAGACGGAAAAAACACTGGTGGACGCAGCAACTTCTGGTTTACCATTTTTCCTGCCACAACTTCCCTTTCGAGAATGTTTTAGTGGCGATTTACTTTTGGATAATAGTTCAGGCAAATATATTTTTTTTAATGAGGTTCTCTGCGGAATGCGAATTGTACACAGAAGAAGCGTGTGTCAGATCTCTGATTTTGTTGTTCTTCCCCATTTTAAAATTCCCACTTCATATTTTGAAGATCTCCGAAAGTGTTTAGCTTTAGTTTCTGTACTGTCGAATCTGGACCCTGGAGCGAAATATGCAGACATTATTTCTTCTTCTTGTTTTTAGCGTGGGAATAACAAAACATTATCACCCTAGCTTTAAACTCATCAACGTTCACACACTCCGTCTTAAGCAGTCTTACAAAGTAACAACAGACCGTAGCAGTAGACAGCGTTTGATAAAGTAGAGTGTCGCCAAATTAAGTTTAAGCCAATAATTATGGCTGCTCTTAGTTCGCAAACACAGCTCCCACCCTGTGCCACCTGTGTTGACAAGGAGATTGTCACGAACACGGAAAACAAAACACGCATTTCAATAGTCGTTTCAGTCACCTCCTACATCGGTACAACGAATGCCTTTTTTTTTTTATTTTTCTTAGGTCGCTGAATACATTCTCCTGTGCGATAGTAGTTTTGAAGAGAGTATTAATTGATGCAGAAAGAATCAGCCAAGTTAACGTCGTCCCCAAAAATAAAATTACACTAACGAAAGCTATCTCTGACTGCCAGCGTTCTTCTTACATTCATCTTACAATTACTGTGCGCTTGTGGTGTTGGACAGCGAAAAATCTGTCCGAAATATTCCATATCGTTATACATTTAATCTCGGTTTCTGAACCACTTTGAAGGTTGCTTCAGAAATTCCAGTTTCAATTTATCTCTGATGCTATACAGCCGAATGATCGACAAAACACGGGGAGGGTTTTTCTTTCAACTGCTGGAATTCGCGCTTGGTATTTCTATAGCCGGAAATATGAAACGGTTTTGCTAAACTGGGCGTCGCCATTCAAACAACGTTCTTTGCAAGGACACACGCCTCTGCTGTTTGTTCCACCAGTCGTATTAAGCTGCCTTTGAAGTCACGGAGAAAAAAATATTTCCCATTTCACGTGCGAGCTGTGGCATCAGTTGTGACGGCTTCTGTGACAAACGTCGTTTGAGCTACTCCCTTTGTTTACTACCTTGCTATCCTCCACGCACAGCTGTAAGAGATGTACGTATGCGACATTTAGACAGAATTTCATTGTCTTTTACAATAGACAGAATCAGCATGATTATAGAACTGAGGTATCTGTTTAAAACATGTCGTCTATAGAAAACGGTTTATTTCTGTAGAAATTCACTAAGGCTAATCCTCTGACCTGCCGTATGACTGTTTATTTCTGTTCGATACTGTCGTCTGTTAATAAGATTTTCTGGGATTTATAGGATGTAGAATCGTTTCAGCTTTCCCTAATGAAACATCACATATGTATCAATATAAGAAAAATTCCGAACTCAGATGTAAGTAGAGACGCAGGTTAGTATTCAGGTAAAGTTCACATCTAATAGATTTACTCGAAGAACATGTCAAAGACGACTGGAGCAGTTCTCAAAATATTAAAAAAAAATGTTCTTGCTTTAACCAGATAAGATAGCTGAAAAGTCTCACATTCATTGAGAATTTTTCGTATCGTTTCACCTATAGCACCATGAGTGATCTCATTTTCTCTTCTCTCCTTCCTTACTACTGCAGTTGAGAAAATGCCGCATTTGGAACCGAAAGATAGAGATCTGACGTAATTTTATGCAGTGTTTCTTTGATCCGTGTCGAGTTTCACGCCATTCTATGGCCATGACTTTCAAACAGGATCGATAGGATATACGTACTCTGTTCCTTATTAGAACACATTCAAGCAGCAGAATTTTGTCCAGTGACCTTATCTGATCACGCGCCTTTCCCCGTGAATGATTTTCAGCCATAATGGCTATGTTTGTGAACCGTGACTGTGTGGGATAATTATTTATTTCAGGTTTCTGCTACCAGTCACTAAAAAGTGACTGGTAGCAGAAACTTGAAATTAATAATTTTCCCCGTGAATCTGATATATAGCACTCAAAGTATATTTAGAGGCAGGTGAGCATGGAAATTCAGCTGTCGTATATTACAAAAACAATTTTCGGATGGGCAAGCCGCATGTGTGTGCAACAGTTTATAGCTGTGCAACGTCGGTACAATACCCTCCTCAAATCGTGGTTATATAGAGCAAAACCAAGTATAGTCAGCCATGTAAAACCATATGCGAGGTACTAGGCTAAATGGTGGCGTCATGGAAAAGAACACTACTTCACGGTATTAAGAAAATTATGCTCTGCAGCTGCACAGTTAATTGATAGTATCGTGACCATTAAGCAAATACTGCTGCGCGATGTGGGATCCTTATCAGACAGAATTGACGGAGTACATCAAAATGTTCAAAGAATGGCAGCACAACTTTTACTATCACGAAACAGAGGAGACAGTGTCACTGAAATGATACAGGAATTGGGGTGGACATAATTAAATCAAAGGCGTTTTCCGTAGCGGTGGAATCTTCTCACGAAATTCCAGTCACCAACTTTCTCCTCCGAATGCGAAAATATTTTGTTGGTACCGACCTACATAGAGAGAAACGATCGCCATGATAAAATAAGACAAATCAGAGCTCGTACGGAAAGATATAAATGTTCGTTCTTTCCACTCGCTATACGAGAATAGAATAATTGATAATTGTAAAGGTGGTTCGATGAACCCTCTTCCAGGCACCTAAATGTGATTTACAAAGTATCCATGTAGATGTATGTGTAGATGTAGATGTAAAAAGCCAGATTTGACAGTATTTATAAATCAAGAATAAAAGGACACAAATTCAGATCCCAAGTTTGCGCAGGCGAACGGCACAAGTCCACTGCTGTCACTCACATAATGCTGGAGATAGGCACCACCTTCTAGGCTTTTTAGCCGCGCAGGGTAGCCACATCTACGCCGAATATTACTATGGAACAAGGAAACAGAGATATATTAGTTCCTTCTACAGCAGACGAACTATACGATGCCAGCCGGAGTGGCCGAGCGGATCTAGGCGCAACATTCCGGAACCGCCCGACCGCTACGGTCACAGGTTCGAATCCTGCCTCGGACATGGCTGTGTGTGATGTCCTTAGGTTAGTTAGGTTTCAGTAGTTCTAAGTTCTAGGGAACTGATGACCTCAGACGTTAAGTCCCATAATGCTCAGAGCCATTTGAACCGTTTTTTTGGACTATATGATACTATTAAATGCTCAGCGAAACAAGCCACCAGGGGCCTACTTTTTTTTACAGGCAGTGTTTTATTTATTAACTACAGAAGTACCATGTGGATCATTGTTTACCCATACGAACTTTAAGGCAATCGGATGTCATAGCACAGGTTTTCGGACATTAAATACTGTATTGGTGTGCCTTGACGTTGTTCACCAGAATCTGGAGTGTATTGCAACACTTTGAGCCAAATAGATTGTGAAGTTCAAAGATTTGGAGGTCGGACGATATTTTATATCACCGCAGCTTTCCGTTTTCTAGCGACTGGCGACATGGAAACCTACGAAGTGACACTGGGAAACCACAGACTAACATACACACATCAAAAAAAGTTTTGCATCACCCCGGTTCCCAGAACTCCTGAAGATAGACGTTGACTGTGGATATTGTATCACAAAAACAGTCCCTTTGACTTTTCTGAGCTGTCGCTAACCCCACCCAGAGATGTAAACAACCATGCATGAGCAACGCCTATTACACGGAGGGGGCCCGACAGCCGATCAGTTCCAGTCATTCTTCCAGGAAGGAGGTACACGGCTCGTGTTGTCTGTAGTTCAACCATGCTTAGACGGTCAATGCCGCGGTTCCAGTGATTCAAATGGCTCTAAGCACTATGAGACTTAACATCTTAGGTCATCAGTCCCCTAGACTTAGAACTACTTAAACCTAACTAAACTAAGGACATCACACATATCCATGCCCGAGGCAGGATTCGAACCTGCGACCATAGCAGCAGCGCGGTTCCGGACTGAAGCGCATAGAACCACTCGGCCACAGCGGCCGCCTACCGCAGTTCGATCGCGTCCGTATTGCTACTTTGTGCCAAGAAGGGCTCTCAACAAGGGAAGTGTCCAGGCGTCTCGGAGTGAACCAAAGCGATTTTGTTCGGACATGGAGGAGATACAGAGAGACAGAAACTGTCGACGACACGCCTTGCTCAGGCCGCCCAAGAGCTGCTACTGCAGTGGATGACGGCTACCTACGGATTATGGCTTGGAGGAACACTGACAGCAACGCCCCCATGTTGAATAAATGTTGAATAATGCTTTTCGTGCAGCCACAGTACGTCGTGTTACGACTCAAACTGTGCCCAATAGGCTGCATGATGAGCAACTTCACTCCCGACGTCCAGGGCGATGTCCACCTTCGCAACCACAACACCAAGCAGCGCGGTACAAATGGGTCCTGCAACATGCCGAATGCACAGCTTAGGATTGGCATCACGTCCTCTTCACCGATGAGTGTCGCGTATGCCTTCAACCAGGCAATAGTCAGAGACGTATTCGCAGGCAATCCGGTCAGGCTGAACGCCTTAGACACATTGTCCAGCAAGTGCAGCAAGCTGGAGGATCCCTGCTGTTTTGGGGTGGCATTATGTGGGGCCGACGTATGCCGCTGGTAGTCATGGAAGGCGCCGTAATAGCTGTACGATACGTGAATACCATCCTCCGACCGATAGTGCAACAATATCGGCAGCATATCGGCCAGGCATTCGTCTTCATGGACGACAATTCGCACCCCAACGTAAACATCTTGTGAATGACTTCCTTCAGGATAACGATATCGCTCGACGAGAGTGGCCAGCATGTTCTCCCGACACGAACCCTATCGAACACGCCTCTGATAGATTGAAAAGGGCTGTTTATGGCCGACGTGACCCACAAACCACCCTGAGGGATCGACGCTGAATCGCCTTTGAGGAGTGGGAAAATCTGAACCAGCAGTGCCTTGATGAACTTACGGATACTATGCCACGATGAGTACAGACATGCATCAATGCAAGAGGACTTGCTACTGGGTATCAGAGGTACCCCCGTGTACAGCAATCTGGACCACCTACACTAAAGGTCTCGCTGTATGGTGTCACAACATACTATGTGCGTTTTTCATGAGCAATAAAAAGGATGGAAATGATATTTATGTGAACTCTGTTCCAATAGTCTGTACAGATTCCGGAACTATCGGAACCGAGGTGATGCAAAACTTTTTTGATTAGTGTACTATACAGTGCGGAACCCTACCCTACCCCCCGCCTCTACCCCTTCCTACACCGCTGTCAGGGGCACAGCTAATAATTTTACACGATAGCAGACATCAGTCTCGCCGCCCTTACGGAAGTTTCCTGTCAGTATATCTTTCCCTGTGGTTAGCCGAGCGGGGTGGGGCATTCCTGACGCCAGCGACGTGATCTTTCAGTTGATTTTCTCGAGTTTCTCTACTACCTGTAGAACGTTTTACAGACGCAATCGAGTGATGAATCCGGTCATGAGACGAACGCGTTGGAGGACGACGACGATTTTGCTCCATTGGAAACGGTAACTCATGTGATTCAGAAGCATCAAATGAACAGCAAGCAGAATCTCATCCATCTGATGATGACCTACGTCTTCTACAACGTAAGCATGACCCATTCTACATCAGGTTTTGAACCAGTGAGGGCGCAGGCCACTGTAAGGCTATCTTCCCTCTGGTATTTATGTGTCGCATTTACGGATTCTATCCGAGGGCGAATAAAACGGTTGTCTCGTACTGTGGGCGAAAAATGACGCACATGGTACTACCAAGGGTAACAAAAAGTCCGGTAGTTCTTGTGTTATCAAATATTGACATACTATAAGAAACTGGTAACATATATTTACAATGACCTGTTACAAGGAGGTCAAACACCAGCGCAATTCACTGAGGCGATAACAGTCTTCGTACCAAAGAAGAACAGCATCACGTCACTTGCAAATCTAAGACCAATTTTCGCCTATCACAGCAATCTTACAAAATTTATTTGCCCCTTCGCAAGAGTCGGTATTCCACGGCCGGAGTTTGACAGATACTGTATATTGGCTTACTTCCGAGACTTGATGTATCTTACTTAGAATGTCCCAACATCTTCCTCAACTGCCTTCCAAGACTCCGGGAAACCGTGTCATAGGATTTTACACGGCTACGTTAATACAGTTATGATATCTTACTGGCTTGCTGACGGCGTAATAAATGTCATTCGGAAATCTCTCCAAGGACAGCATCGGATTAAGTGAGCGCTCGAACAGGGTTGCTCCTTGAATGCCTCGCCTTAACGCCATTGCGACGGAGTCACTACTGCGAAAATTAAAAAAAAAAAATTAACTTAGAGGTGTCAGCATATTCGGAATTTAAGATGTTGTTCACGAATACGTATATGATACAAACACTTTGTTGGACAGCGTCGAAGATCCTCGAACAGTAGAGGAATTAGTCACACATTAGCAGCAAACGACTGGGTCCGTCCTCAACAAAAGAAAATCATCTGTGCTCACCTTGCATCTCTCAGGGCAGCAGTTACCACAAGACGAGCTACCGTGAATGACTGCCAGGCTCCCGTTGGGAAAGAACAGTACATTCTGCCTGCTCAAAAGAACTAGTACTCCAAAACTGGCGTAACAACACGTGCACCATCAAAGCCATGCTTAGAAAGCAACAGCTACACAACCGGCTTTAATAGGGCTTTTATATTAATATTTATATCTTGGTGAAAATAGTTCACATATCGGCAGTATTTTCAATGCTTCAGGACTTCGCGAGACAGGTTTTTTTCGACAATGTTATGATTCATACGGTGCCTAAAAACATCTAAGAAGGCGTTTATCATACGACCTCACGATGTAAAATGGTGGGGGGGGGGGGGGGGGGGTACACGGACTAAGCCATCTGGGTGCATGCACAGCACCATGATCTACCTCAGACAAACGTAACGGATTCTAGTGGCTGAAGAAGATAACATCACTAAACGTACGTTCCTCTGTTATCAGCCTGTAGACACTCTTTCATCGATAAACATTAATTCCCTGAAAACTGCCCCGGACTACATAGAAAAATACTATCTACATCAATCCAAGAATTGTCAAATCATCACACAGGCTTAATCCACTAACTCCCAATAATGAGCACTATCAGGCACTCTACAGCTATCAAATATCCATGGGCATCATGGCCACAAGTCTGGAGAAAGAGTCACGCTTCAGTGGTGGCCACAAACATCAGTGACGTTTGCTGTGACGTTGTCTTAAAAACATTACCCACACCTAAAAGCAAATGAAAACCAAAAGTTATAGCTAATAGCCGCTCAACATGGTAATTACAGCATCCATGTAGCCAATATTTGCCACTTTCCTTGTGACGAACCTATAAGCACTTGGAGTGGCACAAAGAAAAGGTTGGCAACGGAAATGAAGTCGACTCCTCAGCAGACTGATATCACGACCCTACTACGAGCAGACTGGAAGTTATTGCAAGGTATATCTACATGTGGTTGGTCGGGCACAGCATATACGGACGGCAAGCTGGAGACGACGCACCCTTCTAAACAGGGTACTGAAAGGTAAATTTAACGAGGAATTTAATCTTACTTTCCAAAACTATTTGCGAACAGCATTGACAAATAGTTGATAAAAATGTATGTTAAATTTCCGATTTTAGTTTCCTAATTTCCCGCAACGGGAGAGGGCCCATAAGTAAGGATATAAGGATTTCATTGTATTTACTTTATTTATCCACTCTTTATTTAAATCTTGTAACTGTCTTATTTATCCCTATATCCGTCTCTCCAAGAACGATGAAGAGACACACGGCAGATCGTTTTACCTTTGAAGAAAACAAACTAAAAACAATAAAGAAAGAAGTTTCGAACTTTGACGACGAAGGCATAAATGGTGTGTGTAAGATAGGAAGGGTCTGTGTGGGAGGATGGTGCAAAAAAGAAGCACTCTGCTTGACCTGTTAGGAAATTTTGTTATTTTCCATGTCAAATCTCCAAATACTGTTAATTTGCATTTGTGATTGCGTGAGCACCATCAGTCTGACAATTAGATTGGTGTATTTAATAATAGTAAACCTTGTACAGTCCTCGCACGTTTACTGTTTCAGCAATGTACGACATACTTCGGAGCTGGATCTCCATTTTCAAAGCCTAAAAGTCAAGCTTCCAAATTTTTCTTATACTTCTCATTTCCCTCTTCATTTTTGCATTGTGTATTTATCATGCGTATCGACAAAAAAACTTCACATTTATACAAACATATTTCGAAAACTACGAGTTCACGAAATGTCAGCTTCAGCATACTTGCAATTACAACAAGTGGTTTATAACTACCGAACATTTTGCGCCACACCTTCTGCTGTTTTTGCAACATATCAGACATTTAAGGACAATTCCAAATTCCTCTCGAAAAGATACAGCTGCAAGGACGAGCACTTATATAATAAATGAAAATATTTATATTTGAGCTGGATGCAATAACCCATTATTGCAAGGCCACAGATTTATTGTTTGAAAATTACCAATTTGATAACACTCGTTAATTTAAACAGACGCAAATCATTTTCCGGTCGGATCACTAAAAATGAGACTATGCTCCTTTTTAAAACACTGACTGAAAAGTGGGTAGCAGCTGACTCATTCTACGTACCTCAGTACCTCTGAAAGCATTCCCTAAAATTTTGGTATGCGAACTTACTTGCGCTTTCTTTATCGCTCTCACCCACATTCACTTTCTCCTTCTCTTTATTCCTGTCCTACTGGCACTGTTGCCCTCACTCCTTTCCTAGCACTTTTCTGTCACTGTCAACTATGTTCCGTTGCCACTGTGTCCTTGTGTTCCTCTCGCACAGCCGTGGTGTCCTTCGCCATTTCTACGCCCCAACCACCTATTATCTTGTAGTACTGATAACTTTTCCTTGACTTGGAACACTGCGACTGTACTCTTCTCTCTCAGCATAAAAAAAGCGAATGTGTTCGCATGCCTAAATTTTGAGGAAAAATTTTAAAGGCGCTGAAAAAGGTACAATCAGGCAACTGGTATCTCACTTTTCAATTAGAAACTTTTAAGAAGGAGCAAATTCGGTTTTCATTCCCCGATAGAATCATTCTTCCGCTGATTCCCTTCTATTCCCTATCACAGGAAGATATGTCACTCGTATGACAAGAACTTCATGGGTATGTAAAAGTTCGATAGTTTACCCATGCGACATTGAAATAATTTACACCTCAGTCCGGGTTTTACGTGCACAAACATTTTGCATGTGCTTCAGTACTAAAACACAGGGTTCTCAGAACCCTTTTAATGAAAATGGAGACACTGTACTGTGTATTTTTCGGTGCTACGTCAATTTATAAACTATGTTTTCACCTCACACAGGAATGTGCGTAATTTTCGTATACAAGTAAGATGAATTGGAACCTCTGTATCACGGAAACGAATAAAGGTATCAAGAAAATTTTCAAAGGCATTCGATACGGGGATCTAAGGAATATATCGTAAAAATTACACACATTTTCTGAGCGTAGTCGTTTTGAAATCTGCGGCTTGGTTTTCGTTCCCAAAAAATGGTTTTGGGGTTTTTCTCATTACTTATAAGGATTTTTGAAAGTGGATAAATACCTGGAGCATATAATATTAAAATTTGAGAAATTTGGTATAGTTATTTGCTATTTAGATTCCGCCTCACACCAGATTTTACGTGCGTATTTCTCCGTGTACATCTAAAGTAAGTTTGAATCCCTGTATCTCAGAAACGTGTAATGATATGACTAAAATATTCAAGGCTGTTTCAGATCGGGATCTTAGGAATATATCGTACAAATGTCAGCTTCTTTGTTGTAGATTGACCTCTTGGAATCTGCGGATCGGTTTTGGTACGAATAAATGTTTAAAATAAACTATTTCTTGAGGTCTCCTAAGGAACCGCCATTGAACCAATAGCACCTCAGCAAGCCCCTGAAGAGCTACCACAGGTGACATCGAGTACAAAAAGAAGCAAACAGTTTGCCCATTTGCCCAAGCAGGAGGAAGTGTGTAATATTCATACTTTGGCCATTCCTACAGGAAAGTGACACAAAGACGATTCTTCTCTTGGGTCTAGAAACGGTCCCTAGCACAATGGCTATCCAAAGCACTTGACTCGGTCCTCCTATCACCGATAGAACCCGAGGATGAGCCTCGCAAGAATGCCACTTTTATGCGCGGCGTTTCGGAACATATTAGGTACGTTGTTATAATAAAACGAACAAGTATCATTTTTGCTTATAAGGTTAAAATTATGACAGACTCATATTTGTTTCGTAACAATGCTTAGTAGTAACTGTACCATTTCGTAAGTGATCTTACTAATAAATAGGATTATTATGGTACTGTTTATTCACCAAGAAGCATTTTCAATAAAAGCTGTATACCAGTTGACAACTATTTTACATGGTATTTCTCGAAGAATCCCAGCTCGTTTCGCACAGAATAACTAAAAAGTAAGCTCCTTCCGAACAGGCCTCGGGGGTCCTACGGAACCGACCGATCGCCGCGTCATCCTCACCCTACAAGCGTCAGTGGATGCGCATGTGGACGAACATGTGGTCAGCAAACTGCTTTCGCGGCCGTTGTCACTTTCCGTGACCGGAGGCGCCACTGCTCCGTCAAGCTGATACTCAGTTGGCCTCGTAATGGTTGAGTGCAACCCATTTGCTAACAGCATTCGGCAGACACGGACGGTCACCCATCCAGGTGCTAGCCAGGTCCGAAAGCGTTAAACTTCTTTGATCTGACGGGAATCGGCGTTACCACTGTCGCAAGGCTGTTGCTCATAGAATCACTACTTGTAGTTACTGACTGAACTAGGTTTCCTAAAAAGATAAAAAATAAGACCGACATTTAAATATTGTTTAAAATATCGGCTTATTTGATAATCCACATCGATCACATGTATTTTGAGTTTCAAAGTTTTTTTTCTGGCATTAAAATCTTCTTTGATAAATTTACGACAGATAGTTAATTTTTCCAAGTGGATATATTACAAAATTCAGAATTGTTTAAATGAGGTACTTTCCTTGCTTTCAATTGCATATACTTAGACTGTTCGACACAACGGTGGTCTGCAACAGCACGATCACTCTGACGCAATCCTGTACACTGTTTATTAAGTCACTATTGACTAAGTGTACTCCTAACTTAAATACTTAATTACAGTCTTGCATACGTACATTACAGTTATCTGGACGTGTATACTGTATTCACTAACAGGCATCATCCGGAGTAAATGTATTTAGGGTCTGTGTGGTCAAATAAATTATAAATTTACTGCAAAATTAATTTACTATCAGAGATTAAAATTTTGCGTAACGATGTTTTACTGAAATACTACGTAAATTTAGTTTGTGTGCCAAGACATTACACTCTGCAGGAGTCAGACAGGCAGTGAGCTTGTAGAAGCATTTGACTTTTCATGTACGAAAGTCAGTATACAAGAAATGACATTGGACCTGGACTGGAATAAATCTTAATATGTGGGAGAATAAAGAGTTGGGGACAGTGTTTTACTTTCGGACTTGTGCCTGTAAGCAGTTCTATTATAGAAATTTAACATATTTTCTTATTTCGCTTTAAAGTGATAGCATTCTCTTCTTATATGCTGCAGTTTCTTATTCTGAAATTCGGAAAACTACTCCGAAAATGTAAAGTTTTTCCAATCGCGAGAAACAGTTTCTAGGTACAAAACGTTTATGAACATACCTACAACTGGTGTATTTAGATTTTTAAATGTTTCAATTGAGAATACATCGTCAATATTTACACTTAACCCTTCGACGCCTGCCGCGCGGGTTAGCCGCCCGGTCTCAGCCGTCTTGCCACGGTTCGCGCGGCTGCCCTCGTCGGAGGTTCAAGTCCTCCCTCGGGCATTAGTGTGTGTATGTTGTCCTTAGCGTATGTTAGTTTAAGTTACATTAAGTAGTGTGTATTCTTAGAGACCGATGAAAAAAAAAGTTCAAATGTGTGTGTATTATGGGACTTAACTGCTAAGGTCATCAGTCCCTAAGCATACACACTACTTAACCTAAATTATCCTAAGGACAAACACACACACCCATGCCCGAGGGAGGACTCGAACCTCCGCCGGGACCAGCCGTACAGTCCATGGCTGCAGCGCCCCAGACCGCTCGGCTAATGCTGCGCGGCAGAGACCGATGACCTCAGCAGTTTGGTCCCATAAGATCTTAACACAAATTTCCAGTTTTCTTATTTCCAGTTTTCTTGGACACCTATTTTTGTAACATGGATGCCGAAGAGGGGGTCGGGGAACTCACTGGTATTAAAACAGTTTACTGATAAAAAAAGACTACTTTCAGAAAGGTTTATGTACCTAGCAACAACTGTTCTATTCAAATTTTGAAATGTTCCAATTGAGAATGTATTGTGAATACTACACTTAACTGTAGGACGTCTAAATTATTTTCGTTACATGGATGCCGAAGAGAGAGTTCTGTGAACGTATTATTATTAAAACAGCCTACTGATAAAAAAAATATTATTTTCAAAAAGGCTAATGTATGTGCTGCGGCACAGAGTCATTCGTCGATGGGAGTATAAGTGTCTGGAAGTGACAAATAAGCTGCGTCTAGTAAAGCTCAGAACGCGGGCGAGGTGTACCACCTTTCTGCCACAGAGGCGGGATGAGATACACCGTACTCGTCTTCACATAGGCCTCAGTCCTCTGACGCAAGGCTTCTTCCTCTGGTGCGACGACTTCTGTGTGATGTGCTTCTGGTGTACAGTTCACTGTGCGCAACATTTTACTAGACAATGGATTACTTACGGGCCAGAGGATAGCGGCAGATTTGCCGTCAAATCTGCCCTATATTTCAAGTGACGTTCAAACGAATTTGGTGAGGCGTTTAAGGTTTTGTGATTTGCCCAACTTCTTCCTAAAAATTTTAGGTAAATGTTCTTAATATGTTGACTGGGTGATTGGCTCATCAATGTTTCCCTGTGACTTTGTTTTATCTCTTCTGTGATCTTTACTTCTGTTTTAATTGCTGGTGTAGCACCTTTCACGCTTTCTCCGTTGTATTAAGGCATCTGAGATGAGTGATTGTGCGAGTGAATGCTAGTAAGGTGGAAGTGATTGCACGAGTATTGTTTCGTAGTTTTGATTCACACTGTGTGCAACAATTTTAGCTATCTTTTTCAAGGCTTCTCTAGGAGTATACAAACACCGACTGCAGTTACTCCTGCCTGCTTTCTTTCCCATGGGCTGTGTGACTAGACTTGACGACACTCACATCCTGACGCTCGCTACCTGAAGCTACACTACCTCCATCCTCTTCATCGTCTCTAACGTTCACATTGCTTTCTCGATCTGAATCATACTCAATAATACCATCCTCATCTTCACTTTCACTCTTTGAGCTATAACCTTCATCTAAAATTTCATTGATAGCACTTTCTAAATATGACTCAAGTGCCGGCCGGCGTGGCCGTGCGGTTCTAGGCGCTACAGTGTGGAACCGTGAGACCGCTACGGTAGCAGGTTCGAATCCTGCCTCGGCCACGGATGTGTGTAATGTCCATAGGTTAGTTAGGTTTAAGTTGTTCTTAGTCCTAGGGGACTGATGACCTCAGAAGTTGAGTCCCATACTGCTCAGAGCCATTTGAACCATTTTTTGTGACTCAAGTATTCTTTTAGAGATTTCAGAGTCTCGATGTGAAGAACAGGACACAGAACTAATTCACTGGAAGTGTACATGATAAATAACAGCTGAATGTTATCGACAGTTACTTTCTCTGAAAATAAACTGATTGTTTGGAATATCTAGAATTGCAGCCAACGAGAAACAAAACATAGACTTCGAATGGTGTAGAGGTGGGAAATAAAAGCTATTACAAAGAAAAACTGTCTGTAGCATGGGAATATAAATGGAGGGGGGGGGGGATTGTTTATCCCATATCAAACGATTAATTTTGAAGGAGGAGTTGTCTATAACATTTATTGACACGTTTCATATAATATTCAGTAACCAATAAGTCAAAGGGTGAAGGTTGTATGGCATACTAAGAAGAACTATTATCTAAAACCAGTTACAAGTTAAAAACATTTTGAAACAGAGGCTATTCCCAACTAAATCAAATACCCATTCTCGACTCAGGGAAAGTTGTTGTGATATTAAACAACTTTAGTTCATTTGCAAATATCCCGTTTCCAATCGTGGAGGGATTCTCTGTTTGAATGTAAAAGTTGGTAAGCGAATGGTGAAGTATTGCTTAACCGTCCACATGTAATGTAGCTACTGTAGTTTTAGAAATACATAGGATTTTAGTCACTACGTTGCCCGTAACATAATCTCACGTCTCAAAACAATGAAAACAGTAGAAAACGTCGGAGTCTGCTTTTGGCAGCCTTTAGCGCGCTTTCCTCCGTGCGATTCTACGAAATCAGCCACTAGGCAGAAACGCCAACCAGAAACGTCATGTGTTACACAACTCTCCAGGTACAACACTCTCCCTTATTTCCTAGTCAGAGTACTGCTTTGATTAACGGAGTGTGCTTTTGCGCCTCGGACTACAACCATCGTAACAATATGAAACCGAATTTCTACTCAAAATCATAATCATTCACTTTTCCAAATACTTCGGGAGCACAGAGTAATTTTGTGTGTTGCACAGAAAATTTAAATTAAAAACGAGAGGTATATTTCTTCTTATTTTACGTCTTTTGACAAAAAGAAGTTGGGGAGTACACAATTTAAACAACCGAAACGTCACTTTTGTTATACGTAGTGCTGAAATTTTAAGGTAAGCGATATTCATACTATAACAGAAGTTTCGGTAGATATGAATGTTGAGCCCTGCGTCGGGTGGAAGGACCGTGCCATGTGGGGCAGCGCACAAGCGAAGGGGAGATGCATGTGTGCGTGAGGACAGCCGAGTGTCGCGGAATTTAAACAGCTCCGGGGCCATTCATTGCAGGCGGTGCGGCCGCCAGCCACAGCCGAACGCGCACGCAAGCTACGCATTTGTCACGCCATAAAACTCGCATTTATCGCACGGGCATCCATCAATGTCCGACCGCGCACTCGCCCGCCCATCAACACCCACTACAATTGAAAAGGCTCTCCTCCTCCTTTAGCATATTCACACGCCGGCACCCTCGCGCTAATATAGTGAAAAATTCTGTCACTCGCCCGCCATTCAATTACAACGACATACTTCAGAAAATTAAGATCGCGTTCTCGTTAAATTTATTCACGTCTCATCAGTTCTCTGTGAACGCGAGTATGCTAAACGACTCTTTTCTGAGAGCAGCGAGTTCGGGCGTAGCGCATTCATTGGCGCAGGTTGTTCGCTGATGGATTCATATTTTTCCACCCGCTTACTCACCGAGCGTTTAACGACGAGTTCCTAACAAATTACGTAAATGTCTACTTCATCATCCATCTGATGCCGAATTTGTAGGAGCACATACAAAATTATGAGGAATGGTCCCACTTATCACGAAGCAATGCTGTTTCGTCCATGCTTGATGTATGTAATCGAGACTAAAATAGGTTTCTCTAAGTTTTATTACTTCGGTAGTTATTATACTGTATCTTGTAAGATCACTATGAAATAAGCCCTACGAAAGTTAGGTATGTCATATTAATGAAAGGAAAAAACCCGAAAATGTATGTTTCAACGATTGCACTCGCACAGTATTTTGGCGTTGCAGACAGAATGTACGAGGCGCGTTCAGTAAGTAATGCAACACATTTATTTTTCTCGGCCGATCGCGGTTGCAAAAAAGCGAAATTGGGCGTGGGACATCGTGAAATATTCGCACTTCAGCCCCCCTAAATTAATGAATAAATTCAGTTTTGTGATACTGTGTACCTATTTGGGAAACAGTTACTTTATGAGCTTCAATAACAAGCGCTTATACTTCATTCACAAACCACTTTAACCAGGAAAGAGTGAGTGCAACGATCGCTGCTGTGAAATGAATAGTTGGCCACTCCACATGAGAAGTAATGACTTCAGTTACCCCGCAGAATTCTTTGAATGCAGTCCGCCTTATTTCGCAGGGCTAAACCAATTCCTGATTCCCAACAGTATCAACTCTTACACTTCAGCATCAGCAACATTGAAACTTATGACAACATTAAATGACAAAGGTAAATTCAATCCATGTCATAAAAATTCTTTAAGGCAATATTTTCAGAATCGCTGAACATAATTACAGAACCTTACCTTCATCTTAAAGTAAAAAGTTTCAAACTTTTAGTTTGGGATCTGATTGCTCACATCTAACGGATGATGCGAATGACTCCCTAGAATACATGACAACTTTATCGTAAATAGTGTATGCCTGAAAACGTGCATATATAGAAAATAACTTTTACAAGTTGGACCTGTAAATTTCATTGAAAGGTAATAGAAAATGTCAAAACAGACAATACCAGACTGACAGCACCAGTTATGTTCAGAGAAGAGTCCACTGTCTTTCGAAAACTTTGGGCGACGACTATGAGGATGATCGATATGGTCAGCGAAGGTCTACCCTTGAGTGGATGGAATTATTAGAGTCATATGTCTTTGTGTGTCTGTTTAAATTTGATACTGGCTTACTTATACTGCGGCAACGGCCTTGCCGCAGTGGATACACCGGTTCCCGTGAGATCACCGAAGTTAAGCGCTGTCGGGCGTGGCCGGCACTTGGATTGGTGACCATCCGGGCCGCCATGCGTTGTTGCCATTTTTCGGGGTGCACTCAGCCTCGTGATGCCCATTGAGGAGCTACTCCACCGAATAGTAGCGGCTCCGGTCAAAGAAAACCATCAAAACGACCGGGAGAGCGGTGTGCTGACCACACGCCCCTCCTATCCGCATCCTCAACTGAGGATGACACGGCGGTCGGATGGTCCCGATGGGCCACTTGTGGCCTGAAGACGGAGTGCTTTTTACTTATACTGCCATTATGGAAGGGTCCTGCCTTCATAGTGATTTATATAGTAGGACCAGGTTTCCTTCCCCGTATTGATGGTTTGAAGAGAGGTCGATTTCGGTCAAAACTATCTATGAAATTTCCAACAGTTCACTTACATGTTGCCTTTTTCGCGTTAGTTAATTCAGTCGGCACAAGCTTGAAATTGATCTTCCATTTACCTAAACCTTTGTGAGTGTTGACATTAAGAAGTTTTTTCTAAACTCCAATGTCTACCATTCTGCAATCAAAACTGTATTCGTCTCCGTCTCCGGCTTTCGTAGGCCTATGTGTAAAGAAACATGATGTTTATGTGATGCAATAATGCATTAGGACACAAGTCTTTGCGTACTCTACGTTTGACTAACCACGGCAGATAAATCTGGGGCAGCTTAGTGTGTTTGAGACTATAAATTTTTAAGTAATATTGCAAAATGTGGTATTGATCAACTTACCTTCCATTTTAGACACTTCAAATACTTAACCTTAGATTTTGCAGCTTGTAAGTAGCTTTTGTGCAGTTCCACCTGTAGACGTAAATATCTAATACTTTATCTATCTTTCAAATGATGCATAGTGCTCCTTTCATAAGGACGCAAGCAGCCATTCATCTCGATTACGCACATAGTTAATACCTACGCTTAGAAAGATAACTGCACACACGTTGTGCAAATGTTACACAAAACAATCCAGTATTATTGATTTACATTCGTAACTGTAAATTTCACATCTAATTACATTACTGTAGTCGGAAACTTTGCATTGCATATACAGTGTCCCAGTTCTGTTTGCACATCACAAACTAGCACGGTAGTATTAGGAGCGAATCCGTTCATTAAAAGACAATAACTGTGTATGGTACAGAAGTCCCCAAATCAGTTCCATTCGCAGCACAGCTGTATCTCTTTACTAACTTCTGATATACTTAAAATTATATTAAACTTTCGATTTTATTTTTGTACACGACGCAACAACACTGATGAGTCACCTTTTCGAAACCCCGTAATTGTCTCCCATTGCGAAACAGGAGTTTGAAATTCAGCTCAAAATTTGATTACAACCTTCGTCTTGGGCAAAAGCGTAGTACCCTGCGACATAACCGTCGTGCTCGGGGACGCACCAAACAGCAAGATATCGACACATTCTAAACAAAGGCCAGAGCTTAGACGTTCATTTAAGGTGTGAGGTGAGTTGATGATGTCGCATTCACACTAGATTTTTCCACAATTCACAATACCTTGCAGTAAGAATCATAAAACATATTATTTCCTCCCACAACGTGAGAATCAGAGGAATTCAAACTCATATGAAGTTTTACTTATCGTCGTTCTTTCCTTGGACCATTCGCGAAGGTGACGGGAACAAGATTAAATGATTATTGTACTGAAATACTACCACCACACACCTTAAGTTGGTTAGCGGAGGTTCCATCGTGTCCTTAACCTCCAGGCTAATACATATAAAGATGGCAGACGATTCAAACTGAATGCTTTGAGATAAAGAATATTTAATTTCTTATTTTCATAAACTTACATCTTTTGATCATAAATGACCTCCAGCTAGCTTCTCTTCAGTTTCTAATGGCTTTTCATCATCAGGAACCTCTTGTAACCTCATAGGATAAAAACACTGTGGGAATAGCAAAAATTATTTTTAATTATTTTTCACAGTAGCACCAACAACACTGATACAAAAGCCTTAAGTCATAGGTGCACAGATTTGCTAATGCCGTGGACCAGAAAGCCTTTGCTGGTGACTCCGTAACGGCCGCAGGAATAAAAATAAATAAAAAGTAGAATGATCATTTGGTTGTGCTTCTGTCCCACATTTTCGCAGGGTCGGCATGGTTATGGTCGGATGTGGTATGGTCAATTTAAGGGGTGGCCGGATGCCCTTCCTGTTGCGCGAATGATGATCAAGAAATCATGAGGACCGAGCAGAGAAAATCCCCAACCCGGCCGGGAATCGAACCCGGGACCCCGTGATCCCGAGGCAGCAACGCCAGCCACTAGATTACGAGCCGTGGACAAATAAAAAGTATAATGATAATTTATATTATTTATTTTATAAATATTTTGGTGCTGGACATCGTTATTTAGTAGTTTGCACAAGGGACGGGACACTGTTTTCCGGGAGGGAATAAAGATGATAAGAAAAATTACCACAACGAATGGTGAGACGTGGGCCATCATCAGATCAACGGCGGGCCGCACGCGATCCTCAGGTTACGGTCTGTGCATCTCAGTCTTTGGTTCTTTAGAAACACAAACATCACGTGCATTTGTCATTCTAGACCTCATAGCACCTGTATGTTTATTTTCCGGTTGTTGATTACTTAATTGAAATGCTCAGTTTTCCTACCGCCGGTTAAATTTTGATCTTAATAGCCTGCGTACGTAGATCCTTAGTCTGGGCTAACGGAGCTAAGTCTGCCACCAACAACTACACTTCTTCGACCATCTCTACAATAGCAAATCCTGCCTTTTCGTCACTTTCTGACGATTCCCGTCTGAAACACATCGATCAGTTTCGGAAGATCCATAGTAGTTATTAAACGTTTCAATATCTCTAAATCAACAGCTTAATTTCTTTCTCTGTATGCTGAAGTTAGATTCTCTTCTTAGTCACAAGCACGAATGAAAACGCTTGTAGCTTACATTTTGTTAGATTTTTATGTCCAGAACGAAAGGATTGTATGTTATTCACGTTTTTACTAGCAAATCGGTGAACCTGAACTTGTCTGTCGGAAGTATGTTGTAGCTAGACACTCGAAAATTGACCCCAGTTAGTAACTGCGGTTCGCAGATGCTACATACTGTGGTTTGTAGTTTCCTGAGAATTCGAGTGAAACAGTACATGTTAAGCTTAAAAGTGCAGGCAACCCATAGAATTTACGTAATGTTAAGTGACATGTGTGGTTCTACTGTGTAATTCTATGCCACAGAGAGTCATTGCAGTGTACAACCTGTTACTGAGACATTCAGGGTTTTTTTTCCTTCTTCAACAGTTAACACTTCAGTGGTGCTTGCTTATTGAGCATCATTTCAAGAAGTTTTGTTACTGCGTTATATAGGCCACTTATTCTTACGAATACCAGACATACTGCCAGAGACCATGTCTGTTATGGAAACACTTTAAACTACTTTGATTGAGTCCACTGAAATAACTGAGTAGGTGAAACATCTTAGTGCTTACTTAAACTGCTTAGTGCAACTGAACCTACTGTCTCGTTACTTACTTTTATCATTTCAACACTCACCTACAGTATTTTCCCTGACAAAGACAAATCAGGCATAACATATTCATTCATTACCCACAATATAGAAGCGCGACGCAATCTGACTGCTCTCCAATGACAACATGGCTTCAGAGAATGGACCTGCATTAGAAGAAATCCTAACAATAACCCACACTTTTTCATAAGTCACCTGCCTCACAGAAAACCTTCATACCATGAACTACAGCAATTAAAGCAAGCAGCAACTACAGCCAACTAAGTAAAAGGATTCTAACTACTATAGGCTCTAACTACTAGGAGATATATGGTTAGCAAAAGAAAGATATTTATTGAAGAGCAAACAATGAACTTAGCAGATATTACTTTATTCATGTGACATCCAGTTCCAAAAATTTTATAGTCGTCAGTAACTCCACTTACCAAACATTTGCAACTAGATCCACCATCACTTCACAATGCATGTCCTACCAACACTGAGCCTCCACGAAGGACACATGTCCAAGCCATCCACTCGATAACTGCTAACTGCTACTCCGTCCTACCACAGAGTCTCTTACCTAGGGTCCTAAGCTCTGTCAGCGATATTAATTACAGTCTACATCGCTACCAACATACAAACGTATAAACAGGCTACTTATATAGCCCCCCTGCTCCTCTAAAAACATTTTACAAAGTGTTTTGGGGAGTAGACAGTAGGTTCAGTTGCACTAAGCAGTTTAAGTAAACACTAGGGTGTTTCACCTACTCAGTTATTTCAGTGGACTCAATTAACAATATCAAATAGATCAAGTGCACACAAAGTTTAAGTAATATGCTGTTGGTCAATAAAGTAAAAATTCTCCTCACAGTTCCTAAAGACGTCTCTAATTCAGCAGAAGAGAAGTCCACGCCATTTTTGTACACAAAGGATGGGCAGTAGAAGAAAATGCACACGCAAGTAGTGGATAATCATGCAGTGTTGAAGAAGTAGTGTTGTCCTCCCCATGGAAACACAGTGCTGACTGTTGATACGAAGACTTAAAAAAAGGCTCTGAACACTATGGGATTTAACTGCTGAGGTCATCTGTCCCCTAGAACTTAGAACTACTTAAACCTAACTAACCTAAGGATATCACACACATCCAGGCCCTATACAGGATTCGAACCTGTGACCGTAGTGGTCGTGTGGTTCCAGACTGTAGCGCCTAGAACCGCTCGGCCCCTCCGGCCGGCATGAAGATTTCAGTTGAGAAGATTGGTAATGGGCCACAACAGAGCAGACCCACAGCAGAGTCAGTCGACGTCTTGAAGAATATTGGTAGAATTGGTGGGTCACCACAGAGCAGGCCCACAGTAGTCTTGTAGAGAGTATGGGAGTAACGGCACACCAAAGGTGCAGATCCTTGTAGTCCTTGTAGAGGTGACCAGCAGCCATCCATTGCGACCGTGAAGGTGCACAATCACAATTGAAGAGTCTTGAGGATAATGTAGCAAGTCCATGAACCACCACTTGTGCACTATTTTAGTTTTTTTTTTATACATCCTTACAACCAGCAATGTTGTTAACCAATCCCTTGCTGAATTATCAACACATGTGAAAGCACTAACGCGATCATATAATTAGTAAGATTTGCTACATACAGTATTACCAACAGAAAAATGTTTTCAGTAAAGGAAATCCCTACTATTTACCTAACTTGAAGAACTGGTGTCTATACAATCACAATTTAACAGTATACAAACTAAGTTATAAATGTAAAGAAAACATCATTACAGTAAAGAACATGATAATTCAAATAACATTTGTAGTAATACAGGCTTTACAAAAGGATAAAAATAAGCATATATACGAGTATTGCAGGAATTATGACATAAGTAAATAAATGAAAAATGAGAGTATCAGTAGAAGCATTACAGAATAAGTAATCTTTTAACATGTGCCTAACATATAGAACATGGTACAAAAACAGAGAACAGATTTGAGGATAACAGTACTCCTCATAATAGTGAATGCAGCTTAGTATTAGAAGGAAAAAAAATTCTACCAAGATTATCTTATCAGGTAAACACACATAGATAGGAAGAACACAGACACAGAAGGGTACACATGAACATAGAGGAATAACACTGTAGGAAAGGACAGGGACTGTTTTCAGCTGTAAATTTGTCAAAGTGTAAGTTTAACATTTGGTACCACAGTACCTGTGGTGAGCATTTTATACCTACTTTCTGCCCATACCTGTTTTACTTTCAACGAAATGTATTTTATTTCCACCTAAAATTTCATTTAATTCTCGCCAAACTCTCTTACTTCAACAACTCTTTCCACAAAAAAATTCTATTATCTGTATTTAACCAAAACTACTTCATTATCTCTTTCAGAATAACTGTTCCTCGTTATAGGGTACTTTTTGGCCAAACATTTTTCTTATAGCAACTTAATGCATTTCTTCCCAACTCATCATAACTCCTTATATAACATTCCCCCTCTTAAGCTAACTTTAATCTACTGAGCTCAGATACATAAACTAGAGAATGAGGCAATGCAGCAGCAACATCAATTAAGACAAACAACAATGACAAAAATGCAAACTGGACAATGAAGCAGCAGCATATCTAAATTAGCAGATCAAATGCAACATTACAACTGCAATATACAGCAAACAAGAAAAATAAATCAGTGCTAAAACTGGCTTATCAGAGTAACACAAAGTAAATTTCTGGAGGAGATTGCCTGAAATTTAGCAGTCGTAAATACAATAACTTATACCTAAACATGAGAAAGCAAAAGCAGAAAAATTATTACAGTAAAGACAACAATGCAGATAAGGCAAATATACGTGTAAACTTGTAATAGCACGTGTGCATCTGTGATCATCAAAACTATCTGCATTGCCAGAACAAGGAACAAGATCTATCCTATCTCCTATGTGAAATACAATGATTCTATGGCACATCTTAACACTAAAGTGGTGCACCACAACAACTAATTCTGCCAAAAATTACCAAATCCTTGAAAACAAAATTATCTATGCAGTTCCTGTTACTAGTTCCTTCTCCTTCTTATTGTTCTTTCCTTTCCAAGTGCTGTTTTTTTTAAGTATGCGGATCACACAATTATTATTTAATGGATGCTACGGTCGCAGGCTCGAATCCTGCCTCGGGCATGAATGTGTGTGATGTCCTTAGGTTAGTTAGGTTCAAGTAGTTCTAAGTTTTAGGGGACTGATGACCACAGATGTTAAGTCCCATAGTGCTCAGAGCCATTTTTGTAATGGATCTGTTGACAGAAAGTGTTCAAATTAGCATATTTACTGAATTTTATCTTACAAAACCAATGCTGCAGCGCAGCTAGAAACCACATATCAAATAAAATAAGCAAATATGTAGAGAGCAAAACATAAAAATACACTCCTGGAAATTGAAATAAGAACACCGTGAATTCATTGTCCCAGGAAGGGGAAACTTTATTGACACATTCCTGGCGTCAGATACATCACATGATCACACTGACAGAACCACAGGCACATAGACACAGGCAACAGAGCATGCACAATGTCGGCTCTAGTACAGTGTATATCCACCTTTCGCAGCAATTCAGGCTGCTATTCTCCCATGGAGACGATCGTAGAGATGCTGGATGTAGTCCTGTGGAACGGCTTGCCATGCCATTTCCACCTGGCGCCTCAGTTGGACCAGCGTTCGTGCTGGACGTGCAGACCGCGTGAGACGACGCTTCATCCAGTCCCAAACATGCTCAATGGGGGACAGATCCGGAGATCTTGCTGGCCAGGGTAGTTGACTTACACCTTCCAGAGCACGTTGGGTGGCACGGGATACATGCGGACGTGCATTGTCCTGTTGGAACAGCAAGTTCCCTTACCGGTCTAGGAATGGTAGAACGATGGGTTCGATGACGGTTTGGATGTACCGTGCACTATTCAGTGTCCCCTCGACGATCACCAGTGGTGTACGGCCAGTGTAGGAGATCGCTCCCCACACCATGATGCCGGGTGTTGGCCTTGTGTGCCTCGGTCGTATGCAGTCCTGATTGTGGCGCTCACCTGCACGGCGCCAAACACGCATACGACCATCATTGGCACCAAGGCAGAAGCGACTCTCATCGCTGAAGACGACACGTCTCCATTCGTCCCTCCATTCACGCCTGTCGCGACACCACTGGAGGCGGGCTGCACGATGTTGGGGCATGAGCGGAAGACGGCCTAACGGTGTGCGGGACCGTAGCCCAGCTTCATGGAGACGGTTGCGAATGGTCCTCGCCGATACCCCAGGAGCAACAGTGTCCCTAATTTGCTGGGAAGTGGCGGTGCGGTCCCCTACGGCACTGCGTAGGATCCTACGGTCTTGGCGTGCATCCGTGCGTCGCTGCGGTCCGGTCCCAGGTCGACGGGCACGTGCACCTTCCGCCGACCACTGGCGACAACATCGTTGTACTGTGGAGACCTCACGCCCCACGTGTTGAGCAATTCGGCGGTACGTCCACCCGGCCTCCCGCATGCCCACTATACGCCCTCGCTCAACGTCCGTCATCTGCACATACGGTTCACGTCCACGCTGTCGCGGCATGCTACCAGTGTTAAAGACTGCGATGGAGCTCCGTATGCCACGGCAAACTGGCTGACACTGACGGCGGCGGTGCACAAATGCTGCGCAGCTAGCGCCATTCGACGGCCAACACCGCGGTTCCTGGTGTGTCCGCTGTGCCGTGCGTGTGATCATTGCTTGTACAGCCCTCTCGCAGTGTCCGGAGCAAGTATGGTGGGTCTGACACACCGGTGTCAATGTGTTCTGTTTTCCATTTCCGAGAGTGTATGTTACAAGTGAAACCTTAACACTTCTGTTTCGGAATTCATGTTTGTCTTTTGGTCATCAGCCGTATGCTACACTTTACGCTCACCAGCTATTCTCTTCATTTCAGTCTAGTTTCTTCATGCCACGTCCTCGATATCCGCATTACGTATACTATCTGATCAAAAGTATCCATACATCCTTATGTGATGCGGAATTCACCGCTAGACAGCACGAGATGCTGGATAAAAGATTTGGGGAGTACTGTATTGTTAGTAGACCAGCTGTAACAGGAGAGAGGGTCGCTCAGGAGAACTTAGTGACAAGGACCCTGGAGTACAGTCATTGGAAGCCTACTGAATGACAAAGATATCATGGCCATTTCAACCCTTTCAAGGTGTGTGTGGAAATTACTAAGGGACCAAACTGCTAAAGTCATTGGTCTCCAGACTTACGCACTGATTGAACTAACTTATGCTAGGAACAACACACACACTCTTGCACAAGGGAGGACTCGAACCTCCAGCGGGCCTTCTAAGGTGCCCACGTCGGCTTTTGGTAATGTAATTGTGAAGTGGAAACATGAAAGTAAAACTGCTGCTAAATCAGGAGCAAGTAGACATCAAGTACTGACGAACAGGGAACATTAAGATTTATGGAGGATGGTTACAAACAGATCGGACCAAATCTTGAGAAGAAGTCATTCGCAGGTTCCATAGTGTTACCAGCAGTCCAGCTAACAGAATGATTGTGCGTAGGATGTTAGAAAGAATAGGGTGCATTCGTAGAGCAGATCCTCATAAACCACACGTGGTGGTACTCAAAGCTAAGCGACGCTAGAGGTGGTGTAAGGATGGACGCCACTGGACAATGCAGGTGACTGGAGTGATGAATCACGCTGTATCCTGCGACAATCCAATGGAAGGGTTGGCTGGAGAACGTTGCTTGTCATCATGTATAGTGCTGTAAGTAGGCTGATTAGGTTTTATGTTGGTGACGCCTCGTACCACTCTGTATCAAAATCCCTGACTGCTCTGTGTCCAATCTGTAGCTGGTTGAACTCATTGTTGGATTATTCGCTAGTGTAGTGTTGGGCAGTTGGATGTGAACAGCGCGTAACGTTGGGCAATTAGAGGTGAGTTGCCAGCAGTGGTGGATGTGGGGAGAAAGATGCCAGAGTTTTGAGATGTTAATATGAGCGGAAGATATGGACGTCTGTCCGTCAGGAAAAGGAAATTTGCCGTACTGCATGTCACGAATTTACACTACTGGATATTAAAATGGCTACACCAAGAAGAAATGCAGATGATAAACGAGAATTCATTGGACATGTCAGTTCTAGCACAGTATATTCTGTAGCTTGAACACAGCACTTCCGGCTACATTTTCATTAGAACTACTTTGCTCATTATCGTATGATGGATCGTTTCCTTCATTTGGTCCCTATTTAGCAAATTCAACGTGTATATTTATGCTTTATAACAATTCTGCTCTGTCCAGAGCCCTCTTATGTGAGTTACTATTACGTAAATATAGACAGCAGGTCAAATGAAAGCAAAAATAAATAAAGTTACTGTTGCACATGACGAGCGACGGATCAGTGGAAACTCGTCGCTCCGTGTCGGACCGTGTGGCGGGCGACAGCCAGGTTGGTATCGAACTACTGTTTGTGGCGTCTCCAGACATGTCTTCGTAGGTCATCGAGGTTCAGTACGAAGCGGAACTTATCACTGTAGACAATTTTACTCCAGTCAACGAGATTCTAAGCCGAATGTATCTGACACCGTTGGAAACGGGCTTGTTGATGTACAGAGGTCAATGGTCTGCACAAGGGGCGCCATGAGCTCAGCCTCTTTCCGGGAGTCGCCTATTAATGGCCCTTGTGGTCACTAAAGCACAAATTACAAGTCGTTCTTTCCTCACGTTCTGTCGTCTCAGTAGGCATACCGCTTTCTTCTAGACACTGTGTTCGATCATGGTTCACCCATTCCTGCTAACATCGTTGAATAGTCTCATCGCTCCTATTCAAATCACGAGCGTTTTGCCATTTACTCCAAACGGCTTCTTTGGGCCCAACTACGCGTCCTATCTGAAATGCTGACGTCTGCGTGTACTGCTCACGCGCCTGTCTGCGAGGCAGAGTTACAGTCCAACCGATTACACCGAATGAAATTCCCAAAGAATTTAAGCCCTGACTGTTGCGCATAGGAACTGCGCTGCAGCATCACACATCCATACATCGGCCGCCAAAGTTTGCAATTTTGCATTTTACGACGATACCTTTATGAATACTATTTTGTGACCAATTTTGGATATCAATAATACCTGTCACTACAGTGTCTACTGAACATTTGGCATATTGAATATGTCATCTGAACAATCGCTTGAGCAGTAATGTTGTTGGTATAATGATCTGGGTATCTTAATATTGAACACCTAAAATACAAATTTGTAGCTCGAACTTTTACTTCTGATTCTCGAATTTTGAGACAGAGATGTATATCAGCGGAAGAATGCTCCTGTTGGACTAGAAAAAAGCGATTGTGTTCATCTTTAGTAGAATCTGCCAGAAAAAGTGTTAAACCAGCTGCCTCCGTCCTCACTCTACTTCCCTCATGAAAATTTTTGGCATGTGAACATACTTGCTGTCTTTAACGCAGAACGTTCTAAATCCTTTTACCCACTCCCTCTTTGTGGTTATGCATTAATACTCAGCATCTCCATCTCACTGCCACTGCTCCTCTCCCACTGTCTCCTTCTGTCATTTACACTGTGTCCTTTTGTCTTCCTTTCCCACTCCCACCATCTCCACCATATCTCGGCAGTTCTAAATTCCTGGGGTCAAACTTAATTTTTTCTCTGCACCTACCTGTTTAAAATTTCGGTCCAAAATGCGCCACCTCCAATATACCTACGTGTTAACGTTCGCCAGTATGATAGGGTTCAGACCACCCCCCTCCCACCCCTACAAGTGCATACAGGGTGAGTGAGAAGGAAAGGTACATGCTGTGAGACGCGATAGTATTAGTGATTCTGAACAAAAAACTTTATATGGACATATGTCCTATTGCGAATGGTTTCCGAGATAGAACACGTTTAATATCACTTCCGTACGTTTTTTTAATAACTCTTAAACCGCACACTCCAACGAAAACGTGCCTTAGTACGCAATTAAAGTAAATTATATTTCCAACAAAAAAGGTCCTATTTATTATTTGTTTAGGAACAACGGTTTGCGCGAAGAGATGGCAAGAATATTGGAAACCTCGCTCGACAAGCGTGCGCTGTATCCTAAGTACTTTTCGTAGGCCAGTTTGACGTAATTTTCCGACTTGATGGACCACCGGCGTCCTGTATCAAAATGTTCGTCTCTACTTCCTTTATACTACTGTAGTACGTTGTAAAAATGTCAATGAATAATACAGAAAATAAACAGATATATACATTAAATGTGTTCTATCTCGGAAACCATTCGGAATAGGGAATATGTCCACATCAAGTTTTTTGTTCAGAATCACTAATGCTATCACCTGTCAAAACACTTACCTTACCTCCTGACCCACCCTTTATATGGTCTCTACTCATTGAATTTTTCATTTCCACTGCCTTCTCCACTGTTGCTCATATTATTTGTGGACCATATGTTGAAAACAATAGACTGGCTGGGTGAGATTAAGATATGTGAACACAAAATAAGCAGTCTTGCATATGCGGATGACTTAGTTGTGATGGCAGATTCGACTGAAAGTTTGCACAGTAATATTTCAGAGCTAGATCAGAAATGTAAGGACTATGGCATGAAGATTAGCATCTCCAAAACGAAAGTAATGTCAGTGGGAAAGAAATATAAACGGATTGAGTGCCAAATAGGAGGAACAAAGTTAGAACAGGTGGACGGTTTCAAGTACTTAGGATGCATATTCTCACAGGATGGCAACATAGTGAAAGAACTGGAAGCGAGGTGTAGCAAAGCTAATGCAGTGAGCGCTCAGCTACGATCTACTCTCTTCTGCAAGAAGGAAGTCAGTACCAAGACTAAGTTATCTGTGCACCGTTCAATCATTCGACCAACTTTGTTGTATGGGAGCGAAAGCTGGGTGGATTCAGGTTACGTTATCAACAAGGTTGAGGTTGCGGATATGAAAGTAGCTAGGATGATTGCAGGTACTAGTAGATGGGAACAATAGAAGGAGGGTGTCCACAATGAGGAAATCAAAGAAAAACTGGGAATGAACTCTACAGATGTAGCAGTCAGGGGGAACAGGCTTAGATGGTGGGGTCATGTTACACGCATGGGAGAGGCAAGGTTACCCAAGAGACTCATGGGTTCAGCAGTAGAGGGTAGGAGGAGTCGGGGCAGACCAAGGAGAAGGTACCTAGATTCGGTTAAGAATGATTTTGAAGTAATAGGTTTAACATCTGAGGAGGCACCAATGTTAGCATTGAATTGGGGATCATGGAGGAATTTTATAAGGGGGCTATGCTCCAGACTGACCGCTCAAAGGCATAATCAGTCTTAAATGATGATGATGATGACTGCCTTCTCTTTTGCTACCACTGTATCTGTCTTCATCCATTTCTGTTACTCTTTTACTGCCACTGTCTATCACTGACCATCAATATCTTTTCTCTGTTTTGCTCCCTCTGCTATTAACTTCATCAATCTCTCTTTTCCTTTCACCCCCTAACATCAGATTTCTCTTTCTCTCCCACCGGCACTGTCTCCACTCACGTCCACCGTCACTGACTCTCTGTTACCCTCTTTTACCACAAACAATTGCGAATATGTTCGCATACCAAAATTTTATTTTTACAAATAAGTAGGCTTAATACAGAGTAAATACAAAATGGTTCTCTTTACATTTTTTTCTGCTTGCTTTGCTCATCGATTCGCACTGTTAAGGAAAGCCCGCTAATTGTTAGCGGAGTTTTTACACTTACAGACTGCATCTGCAAATGGTGCTTTTCTCAAGTTTCATTGTTAAGCCTCGTCTCCATATTGCCACATCGAATTAGTTTGCACCTGTAGATAGTCAACTCAGTACGAGATTCACAAAGCGGGCAGTCTTATTGCTTCCCGGACACATTATTGTCAACGACTTACACCCACGAACTGACGCTTGTCACATCACAAACGAAGCCCATATAGAGCACCTGTAGTGTGACGAGATGCTCTCTCCACTGATGAGTGTCTATTTTCACTATGACATGCACTTTTTGCGCAGATGTCTTCTGAAACCGTGGAGGTACTTAAGAATAACCCTGTCTGGGCTATCACCAACCCCAACCCAAACCAGCTGGGAAACTAAACGGCCAGAAACATTATTTTCCTATTATTACTTCCGACTAAGACATTAATTATATTAACCAGACATGATTTTTTTAAATAAATGGTTGCTTGGCCAAGATCTATCAAAAACACTTCACCATTACCTCTGTGATCAATAGAACCCGAGATATGACCCCTGAAAAACCGTATTTTCGCGGACCATTTCCGTTCTCCCAATAACAGAGTTCCTACAGTAAACAGGAAAGATGGATCATATCTTTGCGTTCAGCTCAAAAAATTTGCTGTAACTTCATTTACACTGATGCTCCAGCGGCAAGTATTCGGTGTACAGCGAAGAGTACTTCATAACGATATCAGCCGCATCCAATACCGTTCAAACAGCGCAAATCGCGATCGAGAACTGCTCCTAGTTTCTCTTAACTCCTTCTCATGATCTGTACCCAAGATATACGATGACAGCAGTAGAAATGCCAACAGTCTACTTTACACTCCTCTTCTATTTTTTTCTTCATTGTATCATATTGTGAGTCTTGGATCACTACTGTCGATGAAATACTCTTTCGTATGTTCTGACCGTTAGGATGAAACGTATCTGCTTCCCTTTGATACATTTCAGTTGATGCTTGTGGAACCGCTTGTATGAAAAAATCTGGACACATCTTTCAAATAAACTTTCAATTACGCTGATATATTTTGTACTAATGTATTCCTCTGCTGCGTGACATTTAATTTCGTCGTAGAATCTATCACATTGTGTGTTAAATGTGTGTAGTTCGAAAAGATCTATTAGAATTTACATATAAAACATGGTTTATAGGTTGTAGTATTCGTATTTTGACCATAGACCAAAGCTCTGTTCGAAAAATACCTTCAAAGCGTCGTCAGATATATCAAAGCGAAAGTGCCGTTCGGCTAGTGAAATAGTCAGACTCATATCACACGTGACTGACGGGAGGTGGACGTGAGGATTTTATTCAGACCACCTGAAATTTTAAATCAGCGCTTGTGAATAACGCCCCGAAAATAATTAACAAAACAAACCCGTTGCATAATATTTCGGGGTTATACACATAGAGCTTTTCATGCTAAGTCTTATACCTCGAACCCGAAATAAAATTAAAACAGTATATTGTGACTACTAGCAGTCTTAATTCAAAGACATTTAGAAAATTAAACATAGTACACTGAAGGTAACACTATCATATTTTCTGTGTTTTTTTCTTTCCATTTGTAACTGTATTATCATTAGATTAGTAGGGACAGAATTAATCTTCGTTTGAAACATAGTAATTTTCAGTCTCCCAAGAAAATCAAATTTTACGTCTGTCTTCTGCAAATTTCAACTTTCTTCAACCAGACATGTTTCGACACCTACGTGACATTATTTTTAGCTCATACTTCATCTATAAAAGTGTGTTATTTACATCATCTTTAGTAAATACTGGGTAACCTAAATATTAAGACTTACTCTTATAAGACAATGACACATGAGGTCTTATACCTAAAAATAGTTATTCTCATCGCTCGAATGGAAGTCACTGATGTATGAATTCCCAGTAGCAACTAAAGATACACTGGTTGGTAGTGTCGCAGATGGTTGTCGCATTGAGCTACTGACTATAGGGACATCTGAGAGACTGTGGAAAAATGATATGCATTGTTGTAACTCATGCATTGTGCCTTAACAGTTGCTATGGACTTATGCTGTTGCTGTATTGTGTAAGTGTTTAGTTTCTTTAAGTCAATAAACGAAAGTGTTAATTTTGCTCATTAGCTATGTCCTCCCAAGTTACTCAGTTTCTGATATTTCACCATTTGTGGAATTTTGAACTTTATTTCTGGGACAACCTGAGTAGAACGGGCCTCACAATTATATGCAACGGTCCTTCCGGTTAATTCCGCGCTACAAATAAATAAATAACCTTTTATACAGTATTGCACATAAGTTTCTGGTTGAGGGAACAAGCTCTCTGAAGAAATGTGTATTCAGCAGTAAATGGGAAATTGCTATGATACGCAACGATAACTGGCATGCTGGGAAACTATCAGAAGATACATTGGCACACAACTTGGCGTTACGGAACCACAGAATGTTATTAAGTTCTTCACTCCAGTCACGAGTCGCACTCAGATTGTTTTATTGGCCGGTTTCGCTCTACTGAAAAAGAAAATAATCAGAAACTCTTAAATACACAATTTAAAGTACAATAATTGGCTGATTAATCAGCTGACCACTTTACTTTAAACTATACATTACACAGCTTATGTGATGCTTTTGTTCAATTAAAGAGCGAAACCGCTCAGTAAAACATTCTGAGCGCAACTTTTATGTGTCGTGAATAATTTCATTTCAACAGTCGCTTTCCCGTGCAGGGAATTATCCCGTATTGCACAGAATTTTGTGCTTTAATCAACAGTTTACAGACTGAAAGTGCTAAGAACCACGAAACCATGAGTGCACTAGGTTTTAGAGAGTTTCACGATAAAAGTAAAATGAAATGTGCTCTTCTTATTAACAGCTATTCTTCAACTTTCACACAGCGGTTACGTATTCCTAATGGAAATCATTCGTATTTTGACTACGTACTAAGCAGCCCATAGTATGGTCGTGCATTTTATGTGAAGTGATATCTCCACTGATTTTCCTATCCTAAAGCAACAGGCTAAGGAAACTGAGAAATTATTATAGGGAAAAGCACTTTTTCATTATTTGATTCTTCTGCAATGGTATCAATTGATGGCAAGATTGCCTGCCTTTCAGAATTTGGTAACGTCCATAATAGACTGTTCTTCAACAAGTGTCCCTTGAAACTGAGCAACGAGGAACTGACAGTTAGACATCTCACAAGGGGAGATGGAGTAAGCGCAGACCAGATGTGGCTAAAATTCTAAGGAATAGTATCGACGGAAACTGATAAATATACACCAAAATAGACTAATAAGGGATGGTATTAATTCACAAGCCTACACAAAGCTGGTCAGAACACTGTTGCAGAAGCATCGAAAAAAAGCATGCAATATTTAAAAGGACACTAAATCTCCAAGACTGGCTATGTTTTACTTAAACTAACTTTATTTAAGTGCGGACTTCACTGAGGTGTTTTAATAATTTCCACATCGAAACTCGGTCTCGGAATCTGGCAGAAAATCCAAAGGGATTCTGAACGTATGTAAAGTACACTAGCGGCAAGACACAATCAATAGCGTTACTGTGCGACAGCATTGGTAATGTTACCAAAGCAAAGATACTAAACATCATTTTCTGAAATCCGTCCACCTAAGAAGACGAAGTAAATTTTCCTCAGTTAGAATGAGGAGCAGCTGCCAACATGAGTAACTTAGAAATTGATATCCTCGGAGTAGCGAAGTATCTTAAATCACTCAATAAATGCAAATCCTCCGATCCAGACCGCATACTAGTTAAGTTCCCTTCGAGTATGCTAATACAATTGATCCATACTTAGCAGATATATGCAGCCGCTCGTTCTATGAAATAGACTGGATAGTTACACAGGTAACGCGACTGGATAGTTGGACAGGTAACACCAATGCCCAAGAAAGGAGGTAGGAGTAATTCACTTAATTATACACCCATAATACGGACGTCGATTTGTAGCAGGATTCTGTTACATGTGTAAGAACATTAAGAATTACCTCGAAGAAAGCAATCAAACGACAAATAGGCAGCAAGGATTCAGAAAATATCGTTCTTTTTAAACAAGACTAAATCTATATTCATACCAAGTAGTGAATGCTATCGACTGAGGATCTCAAATTAATTCCATATTTCTAGATTTCCAGAAGGCTTTTGACACCGTTCCTCCCATGACGCGTCTAATCAAATTGTGTGCCTATAGTGACAGTAGGTAGCAATCGATGGAAAGTCATTGAGTAAAACAGAAGTTATATCAGTCATTCCCCAATTATGTATTACAGGTACACTGCTGTTCCTGATCTATACAAACGATTTAGGAGACAATCTGAGCTGCCCTCTTACAATGTGTGCTGACGATGCTGTCATTTCATGTCTATCAGGCTCATCAGACGAAACGCAAAATGCAGAAGACATAGACACGATATCTGTATGGTGCGAAAAATGAAAATTGACTGAAAATAGTGAAAAATGTGAAATCACCCACTCGAGTTCCAAAAGGAACGCGGTAAATTTAGGTTACACGATAAATCACACAGATCTGAAGGTTGTCAATTCAGCTACCTACTAAGGGAATACAGTTATGAATAACTTAAAGTGGAACAATCATACAGCTAAGCATGTGGGGAAAGAGAAACAAAGAAAGCTTTTTTTAGGCACACATAGAACAAGCAACAACTCTACTAAAGACATTGTGTACACTACACTTTACCGTTCTCTTCTGGAGTAATAATGCGTGATATGAGATCCGCACCAGACAGGTTTGACAGCGTACATTGAAAGAGCTCAAAGAAGGGCAGCTCGTTTCGCGTTATACAGTGTAACACATATGATACGGGAATTGGGTGGCAGGACCTTTTCAAGAAATTTAAATCACGAACTCTCTCCTATGAATGCGACGGTATTTTGTTGGCTCTCACCTACAGAGGTAGAAATGTTCATCGTGATAAAATAAATCAGAACTCAGACGAAAAATTTAAGTGTTCAGTTTTCCCGCGCGATATTCGATAGTGGAACTGTAGAGAACTGTCTGAAGGTGGCTGTTTGGACTCACGGCGCGGCACTTGATCGTGACTTGGGGAGTAGTCATGTTGAATTAAATATAGACTGCATCAGATATGCAACTTTGAAGGATGGCCAACATTTAAAGCATGTGCTCTTACCATTTAAACTAGGAGTTTTTTAAAAGGAAAAATTTAACAAAACGCCAATAATGGAAACTTTATTAGTTTTGCCCTACCTCCGTTTCCACCATTTAATAAGAGATAAATTACCTGATTTAAATAAAAACATGAAGTAGGTTGTTGGCTGATTTGTCTCCAGCTCACTCAGTGTTTCACATTACTACTGAATCAGTTGACACGACGAACACAATAGCACTGTAGGTAGCCTTTCATTGAGGCTACCACTCAGCTGCATTGATGTGTGGATTTCGTTTGACGCAGTGTGACGGCCAGAACATCTAAATAACGAAAATTCCCTTTCTTGGCGCAGTACAAAACCCATACACACACTACTCACTTTAACCCAAAGTGTGCTTCAAGAAGATTGTCCACTTCGTCATCGTGATCTTTGTTTGTAAGGCCCCGAAGAGTCAGCGAGCTTACTAGACTGTTAATCGTGTGCCTCGACTGTCTTCTTTTCATTGTTCTTCTTTTTCTAAAGTCTAGTTGTCGATGTCAAGAGCGCTGAATAAACTTACGCTACTCAATTTCAGTAAAACTTATTTTCATTCTCTTCCTATTTATTGTCGCTGTCTCCATCTATGACGATCAACTGTTATATAGGGTGTTTGTTTTAGCTTGCGACAACTTAATATCTCGAAAACAACGCTTCGTACCAAGAGAAGTTCAGGGTGAAAATTTAATATTAGTAAAGGAGACATCTGTCTGTGCTACAACTGGCCACCACCTTTCCTTCCCTCCTGCATGGATAAGATCGACTTCGTATTTTCAAATGGAAACCCAACATTTTTATCGCATATTTTGACTGTAGGCAAACGATACGTACCGTTTACTCAACTGGTTTTTCTCCACTCGTTATAGACGGCACTGTAATCGATAAATATAAAGGGTGCCTGATTTTGCAGTTAAGAGCCGACGCATCTGATTCTAAATTCCATTTACGATGTAAATGTAAACCTTTGTGATCTAACGGTTGATTTTTATGTCTGCATTTTGCTTTAGTGTTGCAAATTTGATTTTACAGTACAATAAGGTTAGCCGTTTCAGTGTCTGGTTAGAAACTACTTTTACAATGAACCTGGAACAATGACTTGGGTGAAAATTTTATGTTCCCATCGGGATGCTTGATTTCGGTGAGTACCCTTGTTTCACACCATTGAGCTGCTTCATTTCGGTGAGTCTCCTTGCCTTCCCCCATTAGGTTCAAATGGCTCAGAATATTATGGGGCTTAACATCTGAGGTCATCAGTCCCCTACAACTTAGAGTTACTTAAACCTAACTATCCTAAGGACATCACCCACATCCATGCCCGAGGCAGGATTCGAACCTGCGACCGTAGCGGTCGCGCGGTTCCACACTGAAGCGTCTAGAACCGCTCGGCCACATCAGCCGGCCCACCATTAGGGTGGTTGATTTCGGTGAGTGTCTATGGCCAGAGCCTCTGTTACTATCATTTCATGGACATTTTGGTTTACTATAATGGTTGTCGTTTGTATTCCGCAGGCAGTCGCGTAGCGGCCAGCGCTAGAGCTACGGAGGTTGGATGGAATCACCCTGACGGCGGAGTTGGAGGGCAGCCACTGACATCAATCATTCCGGTGGTTTGGGGGATCACCACAATCAACCCCGTAAGGAGCAGGAAACTACGTTTCCATGCAAGTAGATTATTCGCCTGAAATATCAATATGTAACCATGCTATTTGTATTGGATAATCACATTTTCATCACACAAATAACGTCTCAACATCAGTATCAACTGTTAGAAGACAGAAGTTTACATTATATCGGAAGTGCATAATCAAATGCGTCGGTTCTTAAATGCAAAAACACGAACACTTGATATTTGTCGGTTACGACGCCATCTCCCACTAATGGGAAGCAATGATTTGAGTAAACCGTATATATTTGTTTGCGCACAATCTGAATATTCCATAAAAATGGTGAGTTACCATGTGAAAGTACAATGGTGACCACATCCACGCATGGGAGGGGGGTGGGGGAGGTGCTTAAGAGGTGGCCAGTTGCAGCACAGGCAGATAACCCCTTTGCAAATATGAACTTTTCACGTAGGACATTTCTTTCGTACGAGGCTTCGCTTTGGAGATATTTAGTTGTCTCAGGTTAAAACAAACATCCTGTGCATTGTGCTTCATACTTTCAGTACCACAAATCAGTGAACTCTCACAGATTACGGAGAATACAACGAAATTTCACTAACAGCTACAACACTTGATTGTTATTCAACAGATGTTTCTTAATGTTGACTTTTCACGCATGTCTTCCTGAACATTAATTAATGACAACAATACACACTCTGTTTGAAAGTAGCGTAGAACATGGTAACTACTTACACAAGGTTAGCCAAATAACATGGGCAAACCCAAACATATTGGCGTAGAATCAATAAATACATCGAGATGCAGTTTTATCCAAGTTGTATTTCATGGTATGACAAATATCTTGACGTTTACAAGTAATTTTTATCATTTATAGTTGCCGAAGTACGACAAAAAAATTTGTCTAATATAACTATATACTATTTTCAGTTGCATAGGAAAGAACTTCAGTAACATTACGTGTGTGGTACTTGATCAAATAGTATCAAGATAACAGGGCCGCAAACCACTGTCCCACCGTCAGAAAAAGAGGTTCCACAAACGTCTGCCCTATTATACTGAATGAAACGAAACACTTAACTCAGGTACGGTTTTTGTGTTTACCTGTGCACTTCAACCCAATCAGTCTGTGTTCTGCCGTTGTAAAAATGAGATGACTTGTTCGTAAAGCTATTGGAACATTCGCAAAGCATACGACTATCGGAAAAGTGAATATCGTTTATGGCGGATGTTGCCGAACTATTAGAGCAGCTGTGCGGTTGTATTCTGAACGTGCCAAGCACTCGTGATCCATCTGTGCAAACGTTATAACAGCACTAACACATGATGCAAATGTCACCAAAAGGCCTCTCAGAAATAAGGAAGAGATCACCCAAACGACTGTTCTGCGAGCACTGCATTTCATCGCATTTCATCCTCTTCACATTTCGCTGCATCTACAGCTTTCTGGCAATGACTTCCCAAATTGGTTATAGTTCTCACAATGTTATTAGCGAGAAGTACAATGTGATGCGGCATATTTATGCAAAGTTTTGCTTAAGGAACAAGCGTCGTTTACTACGTGCAAGTTAATCTTCGAGATATGCACTAATTGTCAGTTGAAAATCACTCTGACACAAAGAATAGGAAAAAACCACGTTCTTCGTATATCAACGTTTGTGCGTGTTTTTCAGGACTCGCCCAGTTTTACTGACTGGCATCTAAGTACACTCAAGTACCTCGAATTCCTACTACATGTTGCTGCCGCAGTTATTCAAATACATCCCACTGGACATTAAGCAGTCTGAATGGTAGCGATATGGCGGACGTCCCTCCCATTCCGCACATGTAGTGACATGCACTCTTAAAAGAACATTTGGAGAGCACTGAAACAGTCATCTGCCGCGAAAATCAAGATCTCTGTTAGGATACGCTGACGACTTTCGAAGACATGAATTACCTTATAAGACCGACCTGTGCTGCCGTTAACTCCAGATGAAATCCAACGTGTAGTATTGTTTCTCGAGAATCACGTTATAGAGTGTAGCGGTGCTCGAGGTCAGCATTTTGAGTACTTTGTATGACAGCCGTGATAATAAACACACAAATCGTACCTAAGTTACGTATTTGCTTACGTTTGGTATAACAGGGCAGAACAGTGGCGCTGTTACCTCGGTACTATTTGATCAAGTCACATATACGTAATGTCACTGAAGTTCTCTTAGACACTTTTTTTTTCAAACGCCACAGAAAACACTATATAGTTCCATCAGAAAAAAACAAAGTCTGTGCCAGTTCAGTAACTATCACGATACAAATTACTTACGAAAGTCGGGAAACTCGTCACATTGTCCGCGATAACTTGGGGCAAACCTCACCTCGATATATTTATTAATTCTGGATATACTGGGTGAATTACAATGAGTGAGACCAAAATAAAGTATTCCTCAGATTGCAGTTACGAATTTCAGAAACACACACATAGCCTGAAAGGCTATCTCTCACAGATGTTAACAGATGTTCAATGTGCGCTCCAATTATGATAGGAACAGATGTCATCCGGTGCTGCGTTTCCTGCCACAGGAGTTCCAACGTAGTCTGATCAATCCAGTTAACTGTGCCCTCCATGTCATCCCACATCTCCAACTGAAATATTCCATTGGTGTGAGTTTAGGCTACTTTGGGAAGCCACAATTTGAACGGCAGGTATTTCGACCTAGCACAACCCATCCAGCATTGCGGCAGATTTTCGTTGAGGTGACTACGTACCAGGTTATGCCATTGTAGAGGGGCTCCGTCCTGATGCAAAATGATGTCGGATACATCTTCTGTCAATTGAGACAACAATCAGAGGGAAGGTATATCGAGAGAGGTTATGCCTGTAACGGTAGTTTCTGGGAAGAAGCAAGGACCACAGACTCTGCAGTTGCTTATGGAGCAGAGATCATTAAGTTTCGGAGAATCACGTCCGTGTTTCAGCGAGGCACATGGACTTTTTGTACCCCATAATCTCAGATTATGTTTTTTCACTTTGTCACTTATGTGTAATGTGGCTTCGTCAGAGAGAACAAGTCAGTCTGCGAAGCTATCTTCTTCCATCCACGCGTGAAAACCAATGTATAATTAGCTCTGTTTTGGTTTCTTGGCTGTTTGTAGTGCCTGCAACATTTGTATTCTGTAAGCCTTGAACTGCAGACATTTGCGCAACACACACCAAACTGCTCCTGGTAAAGGGTACAAGGTCGCGCTCCACGAAACTCTTCTGTCCCTAACGTTTCGTCTAGAACTGCGCTGGACATGTTCAGAGGCGTTGTTTCTCCGTTGAGTCTTGCCGTCTGACAGGTCAGACGTGTTAGGGCGACATATATACTGTAGAAAAGGGGCATGGCCCTGAGATGCATGTGAGAAGTAGAGAAATTTGACTGTGGATTGTCGTCTTGTCAAAAATTTAAAATAAAAAAAAAATTATTCAGCTATTATGCAGAGCTACTACGAGCTTAACTGTCGTTAAGTTTCATGGTGTCTTCTTTCCTATTAAAATCGTTGCAAGGTGTGAGGGTACTGGTGTGTAGTATCTCTAAGTGGTTGTTCTGTGGAGGGTGACAATGCCCAGTGGCGCATGGAGTTGCAAGCAGAAGCAGTTGTTGAGAGGCTGTGGAAGGTGAGGCCTGCGTGAGCCAAAGGCGGCTGCGTAGCGAAGACTTTATCTCTGTGTTTAATAGTAGTGGCACGCAGTTTGAATAATTGTGTGGTTATGTTTGTGCAGTGTGATAAAGGAAATAAATTAAATTTTACCATTTCTTAATGCGTCTCCATCAGTTAGTACCACACCATTGCATCTAACAATGAACGAAGTCTCGATATACACGGTCAACTACATCAAGAGGATTGTGACATAAAAATCATTAATTAACCCATATAATCTCCAAGACGTAGGGAGCTTATATATGGCGACGCGTGTGTCGGTCGTCGATTGCTTCGCAATCTTCGGATCGTCGGAGAAGACGGCACAACAAACGGTGAGTGAAGCAGCTAATTGCGACCGCGGCGCTTCGTTTCTAATTGTTTGTTTTCCACGTTGCACAGGAGAAATTAGGAAAGGACCTCGGAACTATGTTAGAGACTGTGGTATTTATAACATGATTTTTAAATTAAGTGTTGGAACTAATTATTAACGGACAGTGATTTTTGTGAACACTATTAACATGGCGGACACAACGCAGAACAACAGTGAAGTTATTAATGAGGAGTGACAAGTTAATGCTTTAGTCAATGTAGAATGCGAGTTTGGACTCGAGAATACCGCACTTAACGTAATGGAAGATAGTGGTGTAGTTAGTTTCGATTCGTCGACGCCTAGTTCAACACCAATGGGTAGTCAACAAGCGGGAACGAGTGTTAGCACTAGCGATTTGATAGTGCAGATGTTGACAGATATCAAACAGGAAAGTAGGAACGCCAATGAAGAAATAAAGAATTTATCAAATGCAGTGGTTAACTTCCGAACTGAGCTCACTAATTCACTTAATCAGAAACATAAGGAGTTCCAAAAGGAATGTGATACCAAACATGAAGAACTTGAAAATAAAATGCAAGATATTAAGACAAAAGTTAATGAACAAGGTAAACAATCGAGCACGTTAGTTAACAAAGTTCAATGAACAATTAAGGCTCAAGCGATGAATTTTTTAAAATTGAAAGTACATGTAAAGGGAACATAGAAACAATTGTTAAGTTAGTTCAATGTCTACAGACGCAATGTACTGAACTGAGTACCGAAGTAAGCGAAATTCGCCAAAAGGTAATGTCATCCGAAAATGGTTTGAACAATGTCAATAAAGACCTTATACATCAGGAAATCAATACAGCGTCACGCGAAGTTGATAACAGCATGGTTAACATACCTCAAGTTATTGTAGATAATGGATTGAGCGTAGGCGACTTTCAAGATTACGATCCGAAACAAGGTATCCACGCAGTTGCCTTTATTAAACAATTTAAACACGCACTTCCAAGACATTATACGGAACGTGCGAAAATACATGGATTAGCCACATGAAAGGCGAAGCACATATCTGGGGCATCAGTGTTTCAGAAAATTGTTCACAGTACAAAGAATTTGAATCTGCATTCTTGAGTAAATTTTGGTCGCGAGATAAACAATGGGATGTAAAATCAAAGATTCTTACACCGCCGAACTAAGCAAGACATTATGAAACAGTACGTGAATATATGCAGAAATTTTGGAACGACAATGCTTATCTTGATGATCCGGTCAAGGAAGACGAATTGATGTTAATTTTGATACAGAAGCTACCTTTCGCGGTACGTGAGAAGTTAGCGCTCACTCCAGAACTGAACATGGAGCAGACCTGCCTAATGATCGATGGAATTCATGTACTTAACCATGAACGCAAACAGCGCGAGAGAAATAATGACGACCGTCATTCGCGTGGTAATGGCCCACCGCGACAAGAATTTATGACTATTGGAAGACCAAGCAGATTTGACAGAAGAGGGGACGGAAAACAAAGAAGAAATGAGTATGACTCACCGAACACATTTAATTACAATCAGTACTCAGATCGATCACAGTATGAAGAAAACAGAAGACAAAAACGATCTCCGGAACATGAAAGGAGCCCAGAGCGTAATCCACAGGAACGTGAACCGGTTAACTAAGTCAAGTTTCGAAGACGACCCGCTCCGAAACTCATGTTACAAGAAATGGGTCGGATGTAGCGATTAACGCAATCAAGTGTGAACAAGTAGATGATATTAAAGACGATTTGTATCGAGAGGATGAAAATAATGATCAAGAAATCTTAATGCCTTTTGTAGAGGTGGAGGTATTCGGAATTATTGTGGACGCACTACTGGACTCAGCGAGCGAAGCGAGTGCAATTTCAGAAAATTTGTTTTCACAATTAAATAATCTGGTGGCATTTCCAACATTCCCCGTGAACGGCGTACGTATTGTCAGTGCTGCAGGTAATAGAAGCAAACCCATTAAAGGTCAAGCTCTATTAAAGTTTAGAACCAATGAATACGAGTATGAGCAAAGCGTATTAATTGTGGGATCTCTTAATGTCGGATTAGTTCTTGGAATCGATGGTTGACTGAAATGAGATGCAGTATTGAATTTGTAAAGGGTTGTCTGCGGACGAGAATAAATAATGTCGAGAAGAAGATAATGTTTAAAGGATTTATTAATGAAGAAAATAAGGGCGCTGCGTGCATGACGATGAGGCTAATGCGTTTCCGAGGAGAAGAGGAACTGGCGAGTTATGATGATTCTGAGGAAGATCCTGTTCTGCGAGAGAAGAATAATGATGAAGAGGCTCTGACTCGTATTCGAATCAAGATTCAGACGTCAGTGAACTTGACGGAAGCAAAAAGAGAGGAATTAATGGAAGTGCTGAGACGCGAAGTTGACCTGTTTTCAAAATTACCTGGATGAATTAAAGGATGTGTTTGCAAAATTAAAGTCAAGGGACATGGATCATTTCGCAGCATATCGTATGCAATACCTTTAGCGAAGAGAGAGACAGTGAACAAGGAAAGCAAAAGGATGTTGGCTAATCAGATAATTGAAAGATCAGACAGTGAATATTCAAACCCAAGACACGCTGTAGGAATAAGGGACGGTACAGTGCGCATTGTCCTTGACGATCGAGCAATGAATCGCATCAATCTACAACATGTTGAGAACATTAAGTTGTATAAGTGTCCTGAACTATCGCCAGGAAGTGTTAATTAGTGAACCGTGTTTAATTATAAATATGCTACGTTACTGATGGACAAACCTTCGGATAATTGTCGGTAGCTATTGTGAGATGTTGAAGACTGTATGTAGTCGGTAGCTGCAGTGAGTGCATTTTATTCTCTGTGTTTGATATCGTGTGACTTTCTCTTATGTCCTGTGACAGGCGCAGCAGTGGCCAACGGAGCGACGTTTGTAGCGTGTGTTTTGGTTTTCAGGAAGCAGGAAACAGTGCAGAGCTAAGTGCGCAGCGCGTTTGTCTTTTGTTACCTCACGATGCCGTAATGTTATTTTATTGTTTTCATGCCTGCCTGGCAATGACCCTCGCCGCCCGGCGCGCTACGGTTTTAGGGAGAAGGAGGTGGCTGACGTCACGAACAGCTGACTGGCATCCGGCACTTGTCAACATAACGGGAACGTGCTGCCGACGAACCGTACGGCGGAATGCGGCGATTCTTCGTGGGCGTAACAACAGCTCCTAGATCTTCCTGTCTCCGGCGGCGTCGATGTCACTCTTCCCTTGCATCAAACGTCGTAACTGCGTGTGACGACCAGCCCAACACATAGGACAGTGATAGAAGCAGAGTAACAAGTGCTGTGTTACGTATAGTGTTTGTGAGTACTCAGCGGCGACGATGCCACTCCCCCTAGTTAAATCGTGTGAAGTTCTGCTCAGCGCATAGGTAGCGCCCGAAAGCAGAGTACCCAATATTTCCTTATGGTGTGAAAAGTGCTCAAGCCAACAAAAGTCTTTTCTTTATAAATGATTCACTTAATGTAACATGGTTGTAAATGGAAAATAATTCTATAAAAGGATGTACTGATTTTTGTATAAGTAGTCTGTGTGCTGTGTGCCACTTTACAAATTTCAATAGTTAATTGATAAAATGTTTTATGCCTGTAGCTGTAGTTTTGACAGATGCATAGTGTCAATGCCTTTGTGTATATAGGTTTTACATTTGTATTAGATTATTTAAAATTAGGTTCATTTATTCAGAATCCAATCCTTAGTGTCAATTATGTTCTTTACTGTGATTCATGTGTGTAATTAACAGTAGCCTTTACTAATATGCTTGATATCTCCAACAAAAGGGAAACTGTGTCAGTCACATTATCTTATCTTTTTTACATTTTTCTTGCTGATTAACAGACAGTTAGTAAGTTATGTGTAAAGTTCTTACAGTGATTAAATAATTTTCAAACTGCTATATTCATTGATCATGTTTTATGTGCGTGGAGATCAGGTTAATTAACATTAGTTATATTTTGAAAGTCATTTTTTCTCAGGGTCAAATATTTATTGCAAGTACTTTGACATGAAATACTAAATAGTATAATTTTCAAACTTTGATTTTTTATTGTATAACTTTCGCTAGGACTTCCGAGTCCCCTCAAATGGTAACCTAGCTCTAGTTTTGTTTTGGTGGGGATGTGAGGGTACTGGTGTGTAGTATCTGTAAGTGGTTGTTCTTTGGAGGGCGACAATGCCCAGTGGCGCAAGGAATCGCAAGCAGAAGCAGTTGTTGAGAGGCTGCGGAAGGTGTAGGCTGCGTGAGACTAAGGCGGCTGCGTAGCGAAGAATTTATCTCTATGTTTAATAGTAGTGGCACGCAGTTTGAATAATAGTGTGTTGATGTTTGTGCAGTGTGATAAAGGAAATAAATTAAATTTTACCAGTTCTTAATGCATCTCCATCAGTTAGCACCACACCATTGCATCTAACAATGAACGAAGTCTCGATATACACGGTCAACTACAACAAGAGGATTGTAACATAATAATCATTAATTAACCCAGATAATCTCCAAGACGTAGGGAGCTTATAAAGGTTTGTGTATTTCAACGACTTCTCTACATAGCCATGGATAATATTTCTTCGTCGTAGATAATATTTGTTACAGAAAAGTTCCCTTCCTGACTTCCTGGTCGAACAGCTTGCTCTGCTACAGTCGATTTGTCTACTCTTCCTAGTCGCCAAAGACTTTTGTGTTCCTTTAGCTGTGCATTCACGCTTCTCTCGGTTGTTCCAATATAAACTTTACCACACGTGTATAGAACTTTTTATACGCTACATACTGACAGAGGAGGGAGTTAATCCATCATAGATCGGAGTGCTTGACTTATTTTCTTTGCCGGTCTAATGTCATGTTTCTATAAAATCTTTCCGAACTGACCTGTTACTTTTTTAATGAAAGGGAGAAAAACTGTATTCTTCCATTATTGTTTTTCTCGTTTGTCCATCGGCCTTCCGCTTGAAACATAACGATGCAAGAATACAATTTGTCTCCCTTTCATTAAAACAGCAAGAGATCAGATCGCAAAGATTTTGTAGAAACATGACTTTACACTGGGTTTAGACCGACAAAGAAAATAAGTTAAGCACTCTGATCTGTGAAGGATAAACGCCCTCCTCCATCAGCATGTGGCATACGTAAAATTCTGTATACGTGTGGTAAATCCTATATTGGAATAACCAAGAGAAGCCTGAATACACAGCTAAAGGAACACAAAAGTAATGTACTCAAGAGTGGTTAGCCATTTCAACAGTAATGGGACACTTAGTAAATTACAGTTTGGATTTTAAAACTGGTTATCCTGAGCCACCAGTATACAGAATCACCGTCTACAAAATAGAGTCTTTAAATAGTAAAATGTCACCAATAGGAATTTCCTGTGACTTATCCAAAGCGTTTGATTGTGTGCACCATGACACTATGTTACAGAAATTACAGTTCTATGGTATAAATGGAACAGCATATGAGTAGTTTAAGTCATATCTACAGAAAGGTGACTTTATATGTGTTAAGTGATTTAAGAAAGTTTCTCACTTCGTCTAACTGGGGTGAAATTACATTTGGTGTTCCATAGGGTTCAATAATAGGTCCCCTAAAATTCTTTATATATGTGAATGCCTGCCCCCCATGAACCATGGGCCTTGCCATTGGTGAGGGGCTTGCGTGCCTCAGCGATACAGATAGCCGTACCATAGGTACAACCACAACTGAGGGGTATCTGTTGAGAGGCCAGACAAACGTGTGGTTCCTGAAGAGGGGCAGCAGCCTTTTCAGTAGTTGCAAGGGCAACAGTCTGGATGATTGACTGACCTGGCCTTGTAACAATAACCAAAACGGCCTTGCTGTGCTGGTACTCCGAACGGCTGAAAGCAAGGGGAAACTACGGCCGTAATTTTTCCCGAGGATACGCAGCTTTACTGTATGATTAAATGATGATGGCGTCCTCTTGGGTAAAATATTCCGGAGGTTAAATAGTCCCCCATTCGGATCTCCGGGCGGGGACTACTCAAGAGGTTGTCGTTATCAGGAGAAAGAGAACTGGCGTTCTACGGATCGGAGCGTGGAATGTCAGATCCCTTAATCGGGCAGGTAGGTTAGAAAATTGAAAAAGGGAAATGGATAGGTTAAAGTTAGATATAGTGGGGATTAGTGAAGTTAGGTGGCAGGAGGAACAAGACTTCTGGTCAGGTGAATACAGGGTTATAAACACAAAATCAAATAGGGGTAATGCAGGAGTAGGTTTAATAATGAATAGGAAAATCGGAATGCGGGTAAGCTACTACAAACAGCATAGTGAACGCATTATTGTGGCCAAGATAGATACGAAGCCCACACCTACTACGGTAGAACAAGTTTATATGCCAACTAGCTCTGCAGATGATGAAGAAATTGACGAAATGTATGATGAAATAAAAGAAATTATTCAGACAGTGAAGGGAGGCGAAAATTTAATAGTCATGGGTGACTCGAATTCGAGTGTAGGAAAAGGGAGAGAAGGAAACGTAGTAGGTGAATATGGATTGGGGTTAAGAAACGAAAGAGGAAGCCTCCTGGTAAAATTTTGCACAGAGCACAACTTAATCATAGCTAACACTTGGCTTAAGAATCATGATAGAAGGTCGTATACATGGAAGAACCCTGGAGATACTAAAAGGTATCAGACAGATTATATAATGGTAAGACAGAGATTTAGGATCCAGGGTTTAAATTGTAAGACATTTCCAGGGACAGATGTGGACTCTGACCACAATCTATTGGTTATGAACTGTAGATTAAAACTGAAGAAACTGCAAAAGGGTGGGAATTTAAGGAGATGGGACCTGGATTAACTGACTAAACCAGAGATTGTACAGAGTTTCATGGAGAGCATAAGGGAACAATTGACAGGAATGGGGGAAAGAAATACAGTAGAAGAAGAATGGGTAGCTTTGAGGGATGAAGTAGTGAAGGCAGCAGAGGATCAAGTAGGTAAAAAGACGAGGGCTAATAGAAATCCTTGGGTAACTGAAGAAATATTGAATTTAAATGATGAAAGGAGATAATATAAAAATGCAGTAAATGAAGCAGGCAAATAGGAATAGAAACGTCTCAAAAATGAGATCGATAGGAAGTGCAAAATGGCTAAGCAGGGATGGCTAGAGGACAAATGTAAGAATGTAGAGGCTTATCTCACTAGGGGTAAGATTGATACTGCCTACAGGAAAATTAAAGAGACCTTTGGAGATAAGAGAACCACTTGTATGAACATCAAGAGCTCAGATGGAAACCCAGTTCTAAGCAAAGAAGGGAAAGCAGAAAGGTGGAAGGAGTATATAGAAGGTCTATACAAGTGCGATGTACTTGAGGACAATATTATGGAAATGGAAGAGGATGTAGATGAAGATGAAATGGGAGATACGATACTGCGTGAAGAGTTTGACAGAGCACTGAAAGACTTGAGTCGAAACATGGCCCCCGGAGTAGACAACATTCCATTGGAACTACTGACGGCCTTCGGAGAGCCAGTCCTGACAAAACTCTACCATCTGGTGAGCAAGATGTATGAAACAGGCGAAATACCCTCAGACTTCAAGAAGAATATAATAATTCCAGTCCCAAAGAAAGCAGGTGTTGACAGATGTGAAAATTACCGAACAATCAGTTGAAAAATACTAACACGAATTCTTTACAGACGAATGGAAAAACTAGTAGAAGCTGACCTCGGGGAAGATCAGTTTGGATTCCGTAGAAGTACTGGAACACGTGAGGCAATACAGACCTTACGACTTATCTAAGAAGAAAGATTAAGGAAAGGCAAACCTACGTTTCTAGCATTTGTAGACTTAGAGAAAGCTTTTGACAATGTTGACTGGAATTGTGTCTTTCAAATTCTAAAGGTGGCAGGGGTAAAATACGGGGAGCAAAAGGCTATTTACAATTTGTACAGAAACCAGATGGCAGTTATAAGAGTCGAGGGACATGAAAGGGAAGCAGTGGTTGAGAAGGAAGTAAGACAGGGTTGTAGCCTCTCCCCAGTGTTATTCAATCTGTATATCGAGCAAGCAGTAAAGGACACAATAGAAAAATTCGGAGTAGGTATTAAAATCCATGGAGAAGAAATAAAAACTTTGAGGTTCGCCGATGACATTGTAATTCTGTCAGAGACAGCAAAGGACTTGGAAGAGCAGTTGAACGGAATGGATGGTGTCTTGAAGGGAGGATATAAGATCAACATCAACAAAAGCAAAACGAGGATAATGGAATGTAGTCGAATTAAGTCGGGTGATGTTGAGGGTATTAGATTAGGAAATGTGACACTTAAAGTAGTAAAGGAGTTTTGCTATTTGGGGAGCAAAATAACTGATGATGGTCGAAGTAGAGGGGTTATAAAATGTAGACTGTCAATAGCAAGGAAAGCGTCTCTGAAGAAGAGAAATTTGTTAACATCGAGTATAGATTTAAGTGTCAGGAAGTCATTTCTGAAAGTATATGTATGGAGTGTAGCCATGTATGGAAGTGAAACATGGACTGTAAATAGTTTGGACAAGAAGAGAATAGAAGCTTTCGAAATGTGGTGCTACAGAAGAATGCTGAAGATTAGATGTGTAGATCACATAACTAATGAGGAAGTATTGAATAGGATTGGGGAGAAGAGAAGTTTGTGGCACAACTTGACCAGAAAAAGGGATCGGTTGGTAGGACATGTTCTGAGGCATCAAGGGATCACCAATTTAGTATTGGAGGGCAGCGTGGATGGTAAAAATCGTAAGGGGAGACCAAGAGATGAAAATACTAAGCAGATTCAGAAGGATGTAGGTTGCAGTAGGTACTGGGAGATGAAGAAGCTTGCACAGGATAGAGTAGCATGGAGAGCTGCATCAAACCAGTCTCAGGACTGAAGACCACAACAACAACAACATATGTGAATGACCTCACTTTTTATCTGAAACAAGAAGCAAAACTGACGCTGGTTGCTGATGATAGAAGCATTATTTTTAATCCAGTAAAACAAACTCCAATGGAAAATGTTACAAATAATGTCTTTGGAAAAGTTATTGATTGGTTTTCTACGAATGGGCTTGCTCAGAGCTTCGAAAATCACAGAACATCCAATTTTCTACTGCAAGGAGTACAGTTCCATCAATAAATGTGACACATCAACAGAAGTCAGTAGCCAGGGTAAAGTATACTAAGTTTCTGGCTTTACATATGGATGAGAATCTTAATAGCAAAATTTGTGTTTTGGATCTCCTAAGCCGACTAGGTTTTGCAACTTTTACAATCAGAGTAATCGCTAATTTTGAGGATATACTAATTAGCAAAAAAAAAATGGTTCAAATGGCTCTGAGCACTATGGGACTTAACAGCTGTGGTCATCAGTCCCCTAGAACTTAGAACTACTTAAACCTAACTAACCTAAGGACATCACACACATCCATGCCCGAGGCAGGATCGAACCTGCGACCGTAGCAGTCGCGCGGTTCCGGACTGCGCGCCTAGAACCGCGGGACCACCACGGCCGGCTACTAATTAGCAAGCTAACATACTTTGCACACTTTCACTCTCTGATGTCTTACGGAATAATATTTTGGGGTAACTCAACACTTAGGCAAAAAGTATTCACTTCCGAAAAGAAAGTGGTTAGACTCATGTGTGGGGCTCAGAGTCGCACATCTTATAGGCATATGTTTAAAAGGTTACGAATTCTCACACCAGCATCACTTCGGTAATAAAAATTGTTCTCAACAACATGGGCCAGCTTAAAAACAACAGTAACATTCACGATTATAATACTAGAAGAACGGAAGACTTGTACTATCCTCTACTTAATCACTATTTGGCATAGAAAGAGGTAAAATATTCTGCTGTAAAACATCGATAATTACCAGATGAAATAAAATGTCTGACAGACAGCAGAGATAGTTTTAAAAATAAATTGAAACCATATCTCCTTGACAACTTTTATACCAAAGATGAATTCTTGAACAGGAATAAATAAATCTATAGGTATGATAAATGCATTTTGTGCCATTTAAGGGAATGGGGTAGGTAATAAAAATTTAAAAAAATCACTTTATTCAGGTGAACGTTTCTAGTCCGCTTATCACGTTCTGCATCATAACGGTTACCGTGAGATTGATCAATGGAACACGCAACTAACTAACTAAAAGTCTTTGGCGACTAGGGAAAGTAGATAAATCAGCTGCAGCAGAGCATACTCTTCAGGAAGTCACGAAATGAAGTTTTATGACAAATATTTTATCTACGACGACGAACTATTATCCATAGCTATGTATAGAAACCACTGAAATACATTAACCTAGGGATCATTTTAACAGGAAACAAGAGACCTAGAAACTTAGCGTCGTATGGGCAGTAGCCTTGCAGAACCGTTAAATAGTTTTTTTTCTTTTATCTCTGACAAGACGACGTCATCTCTGCTTATCACGTGTAACTCCGGCAGCGACCCTTTTTCTAGAGTACATGTGTCGCTCACAGACGTCCGACCCGTCACTCAACGGATGAGCAACTCTTGTGGAGATGTCCAGCACAGTTCTGGACAAAACGTTAGGAGCAGAAGAATTTCGTGGACGACGACCTTATACCCTGAAAGGTTTACCAGCAGTAGTGTCATCCAGTCGTGAAAGACTTCATTCTATCACACGCGAAACTGTTGACTGCGACACGTTCGCTTCTCTGCTGGTACGACGCATAGATTTTTTTGGGCTTCTTTCCTAGAGAGTATGAATGTTTTCCACCACTTCATTCTCGATGGATAGCCATCTTGTGGTTTTCTTCTTGCATATGCATCTTGTGTCTTCGAATTTATTTGGTTGTCCAGCACTGTTGTGACGGTATAGTGCCACTTTACCAAACTTACAACGATTATTGATGATATCCTTCGGTATTGTACGATGCAAATTTCTTTTATTGCGGATGCCGTTATTTTGAATAACAACGCCAACGATGAACAACAGCGGCGTTTTTCCGTTATTTCATAGTTCACAGCATAGGCGGTGGGATCTAACATTTCAGTCTATGTGCGTATTTCTAAAATAAACCCATTACTGTAGTCACAGGGACTCTTTCTTTTCTACAATTCGCTTCGAATTGCCCTGTATTTTGGGCGGCTGTCTTAGCTGTCTCGCGCTGTGTGTGTTTAACTGCACCCTGCTAAAGTAGTCTCACTGACTGACTGAAAACACCTAAGCCAATGATAGCCTGTTGGTGAACGCCTGCCGATTTGTGCGTAACTCCTACTTAAAGTAGCCAGTAAAACTGTTGTTTTTTTACAAAGCTATGAACTGCACTGTTATTGTATTTCCAGCAGCAACTTAAAAGACAGAGAAGTAACTAATAGTTATACGCAAGTGCCAGTGAAGATGTTTGTTAAATACCTCAAAATATGTAATCATAATTCTAGTCTTGGCCAACAGTTCCCTGGAAAGTTAAATATCCCAACTGAAGTGACTAAAATGTAAATTACATAAAACTATACATTTTTGGAACATAAAAATGAGGGCTAGAAAACAGTGACAGTGATATTTTGAAAAAATTATATTTTAAGATTCGATAGCTCTTTAATACAACGTTTTTGAAAAAAGTGTCTTGCTTGAAAATTCTATCAGTAAATTGTTAAATTGTCTTCAGCAAGAAGAGAATAATTTATGTACATCCTAAAACAGAAAATTATTAACGGGGTCGGAAAGAGGAGTATTGCTTCTGAGGGCCCAACGTACAAATCAGGAAGCTTTTTGATATCAATTTAGACATTTAAGTATTTTACTTCTATTGTCTTGCAATTTTGCTTGGATTGTTCTTCGTGTCAAATGTTCCGTCTGAAGCAGTTAAGCTGAAAGAGTACTGAAACAGAGCTTATGCTTTCAGACAGGTGATGAATAAAATTTTTTTGTTAAGTTCTTGTAAATATTGTAAATAAACTTTAAAATAAAGTTTATTTATTTGGTTTTGTTTAATGGTGTAGTACGACTTGAGAAAAATTTCAGACACCTACTTATCACGAGAACAAAAACCACGGAATTACTGTACATGCACAGCGAGCAGTTTTACAATTTAAACCCAACTAAATCTACGTGGATAATCTGCAAATAACATTTAAGCGCCTGGCAGAGGTTTCAGTGAACCACCTTCACAATAATTCTCTATTATTCCACTCTCGAACAGTGCACGGGAAAATCGAACACCTATATCCTTCCACGTGCGCTCTGGTTTCCCCTTTTTTATTATGATAATCGTTTCCCCCTACGTAGGTCGGCGTCAACAAAATATTTTAATATTCGGAGGAGAAATTTGCTAAAGAAAGATCCCGCCGCAACCAGAAACGCCTTTGTTTTCATCATGTCGATGCCAAATCCCCTTATCATTTCCATGACATTGTCTACCCTATTTCTCTTCTTTGAACTTTCTCGAAGTACTCCGTCTATCCTTTCTGGTAATGATCCCACGCAGCGCAGCAGTACTCCGAAAGAGGACGGAGAAAGGTAGTGTAGGCAGTCTCTGGTAGATCTGTTGCATCTTGTAAGTGTTCTGCTAACAAATCGCAATCTTTGGTTCGCCTTCCCCACAATATTTTCTATGTGTTGTTTCCAACTGTTGCTAGTAATTCTACTTCCTAGTTATTTAGCTGAATTTACGGCCCCTAAATTTGATTGATTTATCGTGTAACTAAAGTTTACTAGACGGTGTACGATAACATCATCTGCAAATAACCTGAGACAGCAGCTCAGATTGTCTCCTGAATCGTTTATATACACAAGGAAATAGCACAGGGCCTATTACACTACCTTGGGGAACGCCCGAAATCACTTCTGTTTTACTTGTGACTTTCTGTCAACTACTACGAACTGCAACCTCTCTGGAAGGAAATGAAGAATCTGGCCACATAACTGGGACGATAATCCACAAGCACGTAGTTCGATCACAAGCCGCTTGTCAAGTACAGTGTCAAAGGCTTTCTGGAAATCAGGAAATACAGAGTTAATTTGAGATCCCTTGTCTATATCACTCAATACTTCGTGTGAACAAAGAGCTAGTTGTGTTTCACAAGAACGATATTTTCTAAATCCGTTTTGATTGTGTGTCAACAGACCATTCTCTTCGAGGTAATTCATAATGTTCGAACACTACATATGTTCCGAAATCCCGCTGCATAGTGACGTTAATGATATTTACTAAACTACTTTTTTAACACAAGGGAGTAATGACGCACATTTACAACTACTAATTCACAAGTAACTACACAAGTATATAATCGGCAACAATGAAATTTCGAACAGCAGCCATTCGTCTCGTCGAATGTGTTTGGCGTAAATTTAATAAAGCAGGTGGTGATAATTAAGAATTTCAAAGTTTCAGTCATAGGTATCATTAAAGGTACGTTCTATTTTACAATTCTTAGTTTATAAAATTTTATATGCCAGAACGCTCCTCTTGAACCGTACAACATCCCCCCCCCCCTTTCCCGCCTCTACCAAACTCATAAAAACCACAAACTTTGATTTTCAAAAACTTGTAATAACACTTACAATGTGAGATCATTTTATACAAAATACTGATCTGAAATTCAGGTTTCTGAAACAAAACTTTTTGTAATCGAAACAATAAAACCACAAGATTTAACATAATCAACAATTGCTAAGGTGTTACCATGTGTCACCGCAGAAGTGTCACTTAGCTCCCGTTCTGGTCAATACATATCGGCACAAGTCGATCGCCCTCGGGACTATGGCCTCTTGCTTTCAGTTACTGACGGACGCCACGTTTATGCAGTTGTAATACTGCTGGTCGCTGAACGTGTGTCCAGCATTAGTTAATAAAGCACTTAGCACTTTTCTTACATGACATATTTAAAGCTTTGAATAAAGGCAGTGAGATACATGCAGTATATCCTGATTTCCGAACAATATTTAACTCAGTAACTCACCTACATTTATTGTCAACAGTACGATCATATCGGGTATCAAACGAAATTTGTGACTGGCCCGGGGATTTTTTGTTTGGGAGGACGCAGCGTGGTACCTTGTATGGAGAGTCATGTACAAATGTAGAAGCCGCTTTCGGTGTGCCCCACGCGATTGTTTTCGGACCCTTGCTGTTCATATAGCATATTAATGTCACTGCAGACAACATTAAAAGTAAATTCAGACATTTTGCAGATGATGCTGTTATCTGTAATGTAGTACTGCCTCAGACAAGCTACGTATATATACAGTCAGGTCTTGATAAAACTTAAAGTGGTGCCAAAGATGACAAATTGCTATAAATGTTCAGGAACATAAAATTGTGCACTTCACAAAACGAGAGGAACTTAGTATCCTATTTGTAGAGGGATGAAATCGAATGATCATGCAGCCTCAGTCGTGAGTAGAATACGGCGGAAATACAGTCGGTCTACAAAGGAGTTTGCTTACCAGTCAGTCATATAACCCACTCTAAAATACTGCTCACATGTGTGCGATATGTAGCAAATAGGACTAACAGTTGGTAATGAAACTATGCAGAGGTCATAGGTTTGCTTCACGTGTGGGAGACTGTTACGAGATTCTGAAGAAACTGAACTGGCAGACTGATGAAGATAGACGTCAATTGTTCCGGGAAACCCTACTTACAAAGTTTCAAGATCCGGTTTTAAATGATGACTCTAGGAATATATACAAGCCCCTACGCATCGCTCACATAGGGACCGAGTGGATAAGATAAGATTATTTACTGATGAAACACAAGCATTTAAACAATCCTTCTTTCCGTGCTCCGTACGTGAATGGAAAGGAAAGAAATTCTAATAACTGGTGCAACAGAACATACCTGCTGCCAAGCACTATACAGTGATTTGCTGATTGTAGACGGAGATGTAGATTTACATATAGATGTAGATATTCAAGTGAACGTAGTTTTCACAAACAGTAAGTTGTTAATATTTACTTAAATGAAATATTTCTAAATGAACTACACATATTTATTATCAGGAGCCTGTAAGCTATACACTAAATAATATTGCGAAAAATACAGCTTCGACAAGTAATCATCAGTTGTGACAAAACGTGAAAGTAACATAGATCACTCTGATGAAGACTGCATTACGTAGTGTTGACCTTGTTAAACAATACTTTATGTAGTGACAGATACGTTATGCTGGTCAGCCTGGGAAGCTAAGACACGTTACTTTTTCTTTATTTATTAACTATGAAGAGTGTACCTAAGTGTAGCATTCTCTATCGATAAAAATACATGTATCAGATTTGCCTGCTTCAGGAATATTGTTAAAGTACATTACAATTGCTTTTACTTATCCAATATTTATTTTGGACCTCTGCTAGTACGACTGTAGTTTTCATTTGGTAAGGTAATTAATAAATTGTTCTGAAGAATCCGAAATCTTTTTCTGAGATACTAAGATTAAAAATAAAGAAAAATTCTATTCACGATAATCTCAGGATAACTTTGCTAGGTGTCACTTATTACATTCATGTTTAGAAAAAACACAACACCTTGAGTGACTAGAGATAGGACGTTCATATTCACAGGACATGTTTATTAGTATGTTCTGCGGAAATAAACGGTATTTGAACCATGTCGGCCGGCGGGTTTAAGATCAACATTGATACCGCGGCGCAACATAACCTACCGGTAAAATGTGCCTGCAGCTCTCGTCATCGCTATAACTGAAGGTAAGGATCAGTGTGAGTTGAGCAGACGTGCAGGATGCCCCGTGCCCACTTATGCGCGAACCGTACCGTCAAATCAGTGAGTTTGAGAGAGGGCCCATTAGTAGCATTAGAGAATGTGATGGATTCATCCCGGAACTACTGCTCGTGTGGGGCGAAGTGTTTCAGCAGTGCAACGGGGTGTGTACAGAATGGTTTACGGAAGGTCGTAGAACTCGACGCGATGGGTCAGGTCGCACCACACAGACACCCCCAGAGGAGATAGATAGCTCATCCGAATGACATTGCAGGACAGATATGCGTCCTCCTCGGCTCTGTTGCAACAGTGGAACATATCGTGCACAATCAGGCGTGCAGCCCTCACCGTTTATTACGGCATGGATTATGTGACCTCCGATCACTTCTCCGCCTACCTTTGACGAATATGGAGAAACATGCTAGAAGGCAATGATGTATGGAACGAAGTCACTGAGAAAAGGAATAGTATCGGACAGTTTTTTCGGACGAATGCCGGTTCTGCTTCTTTGAAGATCAAAGGCAGGCAGGATGAGTGGCATCACTACATACACACAAGATATAAGGCGCCAACTCAAGGCCTTATGGTATGGGGTGCTATTGGGTACAGCCACAAACCACAGTTTGTGTGTAACCAGGGTACTGTGACCAGCGTGACCCACGCGAATGACATCCCGTCACCAGTAGCCATACTCTTTCTGCACTACATCTCAGACACAATTTTTCAGCAACACAATGCACTAAAACATGTTGCTGAACGAACAAATGCCTTCTTGGTATCACAGAATCTCAGTCTTTTGCCCTGATACGCCAGATCACATACTTTTCGCCAATTAAAAATGTGTGGGATATCGTGAAACAGCAGGTGCAGCGCTGTGACCCAGTACCAACCACCACAGACGAAATTGGGAACCACGTGAATGCAGCATGGATGGCTGTACCACGAGACACAATTTGCGGCTTATACACGTCGATGCCATCACGTGCGGAACGAGTTATCAGGGCCCATGGCGGATTCTATGACTACTAGGCAACAGGGCAGATGCTGGACCTGGGTGACTGAAATGCTAATCACTTCTGCAGAAAATAATAACGTACTTGTGCTGTGAATATTAACGTCCAGTCTTTAGTCGTTCAAGGTGTTCTGTCTATTCTGAGCATGAGTCTACTTTTAGAGTCGTGGTTAGGGGCAATTTTACGGTTGTGATTTAGCGTTTATCAATACTAGGCGGTGTGCAGGTGGTGTGTGGCTTTGAGACATTGCCGGTCTACTTGAGACGGAAAATAGTGAATTAGAAGTGATGGCTTCAACAGAAAGTTATCGCCTATGCCCACGATCAAAGTCTTCTAGCATACGTTGATATACCTCTCATCTGGTGTACCAATAAAATGCTCAACAGTGGGTGTACTTTCATTTCCATTCTCTGCATTAGCATTCTGCAAACCACCCTGGTTATGTTCTTACTTTTGATTGTTCGGATTGAGTTCTTTGTCTCATAAATCGAATAATTCGTTAGCAGCTTTCGTTGCCAGTGATTAATGCCTTCTTTGGCCACGATATGAACCACACATTATTTGTTTATCCTATTTTTTATATATTCATGATCATAATTATTTGCTTGAAATTTATCTCACAATCTACAAATTCTGTACTGCATGAAGTGGTAAATTTTCTTGTCTTCAGGGTCGTATATTGTTTAGTATCGCTTTCCTGTCTACAAACTAGGAGATGTGGATGTAATCCCTGGGATGCTGATCTGGAGCGTCATTTTTTGGCGATGGTATGGCTGCCCAGGTACTGACCTATATCAAAATCTACGGTCGATTGTAGGGATGTGTTGTGCCAAGAAGATGCCGTACAGTGTACTGGCTTTTCAGGGTGTTGCAGGGTAGTTTGTGCTGATAGATAATTGTTAAGAAAAAATTCGATACGTTGCTCCGTTTCCGAGTGAGTTAGCAATGGAGTTAGCCAATCAGGTCGTCGTGCTCGGAAATTGAAGCGGCCTGCCAGAGATGGCGTTGCCCAACGCGATCTTCGTTTGCCTTCATAAAACCGAACAAAAGAACGATATAAAAATTAGACATGGGACGGCACTAAGGACCAAACCAGAGCCATAGGCTGAGCAGTCTCGTGAGCTGTCGTCTACGCTGTGAGAAAAACTGACACTAATTGTATCTGACGGGCTGACTGAATTTGTGCTCTCAACGTCCTGATTGGCTAATTTCAGTGCTAATTATTTCGGAAATGGCGAAACGTATCGATTTTTTTTTCTTAGCTGTTATTTCTCAGCAGCCAACCCTGCTATACCCTTAGAAGCTTTTCAGACTATTTCTGAGCATCTTGTATAATGTGCAGCCTGTATTATATCAGAATAAAAATTCATTTCCGTGAGAAAATTATTTCAAGAACCCTATTTTTAAAAGAGTGTAGTAAAAATGGTATCTGTGAGCAGTCATAGAAGATTTTATTAAGTCTTTTTTCAAGAATAACTATTTCATGTGCTTGTGATTGTAATTATACAGCTAATTTACAGCATATTCGTTGGTGTTCATCTGATTAAAGGTTCTTTGTTGTTATTCCAGGACGTAGGTTATAAATGCCAGATGCAGCCAGCGGTGTAACAAGTTTATTTCAGATTTATATCTGCACAGCACTTCTAGATTCGTGCACAGAATTTTTAACGAAAAGGAAAGGGATTTGTTTTTAAATTGTTCGTTTCTATTTCTGCCAGGAATATAGGCTAGTTGCACGTTATTGTGAACTTAGAAGACGTAATGATAGATTCTTTTGAAGATGATTAGTATGGAAACACACGATTCGGTTCCGTGATAGCTGAATTCATTGTCAAATTTCTGAGGTGGACAGGTTTGAGGCAGTGAGAGTATAAATAACTGGAATTGTATGTCAACACGAATACTGAATTCACTGAATGAACCGGGTATATAGTGAAAGTGACCGAGAAATGATCTAAATGTTGAACGGGAGTACTACTAGGGAGGAACCTTTCGTGAAGAATATACTAGAGCTCCCATGATGCAGACCATTTAAACTAGTTATCATCACACGTGACAAATTTCTAGTGATAGACTATACAAAACGTAGCCCCATTCTACGATACATATCCCAAAAACGGGGGATAGTATGTACTCAAAGTACAAATTTCATGCTGTACTAAACACCTCTGCCATTGTTTCCTCTTCGTTATTTTAATTTTTCTTTCTATTTCATCCTTTTTACCATCTTCCAGTTTCTGTCTCATGTATCTATTTTCTATATTTAGATTCCGGTCTCATGTAGATTCCACTAGTTCAATTCCACGTTCTTTAATTTAGAGCTATAATGTTCTGAATTTATCATTTGTGGCTCTGCCAATATGCCACGTACATTCTGTAGCAAATTTTTGAGGTGGTTTATTTGCGAGATTTCCAGAGAGGAGGAGCGCTTCAAAATAAATGACAACATGGTGCCCAAGCTAGCCATCGCGTCTTGGATATAGTGGTATCTGCTCGCCCCCTGCTTCCCCATGTCGTTGATCACTGCCGACGCCGTTATCCTGAGAGGCAACCTCTTACTCCTCCCTTTCAGCAGGGAGGCTTCTGATAACAGTCAACGCTGTGTTCGAGTTCCAGAAAACTCTGATAAAAAACATAGACAATGCTCTAGTTAAGTAGATTTTCGTACCGTCTAGGTTTACGTTTAGGATATAACTTCTTTTACTAAAGAAGTTTACTTCTTTAGTAAAAGAAGTTACATCCTAAACGTAAACCTCACAGCGAATCTTGCCTCGGGCATGGATGTGTGTGATGTTCTTAGGTTAGTTAGTTTTAAGCAGTTCTAAGTTCTAGGGTACTGATGACCTCAGATGTTAAGTCTCATAGTGCTTAGAGCCATTTTTTTTTACCACAACTTGTGAACATATACACGCACTATGATATTGTAGTCTCGTAAAGAGTTTCACCTATCCTCTCAGTTATTTTCTCATAGTAATCACCAACATCATCGTCACCTGACAAATGATTTCTGTATAATGTATTACCTTAGTTACAGGACAAGTAAAAGTTATTTGGTGTTCGTCTGAAGTAAAGGACCAATGCACCAATCCTTATTATACAATATTTTTTGCGTAGGAGTCGCTGGGGAGCAGTAAATAAATTTTGACGATAAACTAATTTTCGTACTTATTTTTAATTATGGCGAGAAAGTGTTTGCAAAATTTCTCACTAGACACCAGAACTAATAGTATCGTAATGGCACACGTGATTCTTTTCTGAACTGTAAGTTTCCAATGTAAATTAGAAGATTCTGGTTTGGTCTCTTTGATGGGGGTGTGTTGGTGACAATATTCTGTTGACTTTGGGCTATTTCAAGGTACTCGGTGAACGCTGCGTTTCAGAGCTGGAGTACATAAGGATCCCCTTCTTTCCCCACTGTACGATCGGTGGTAAGAACTGAAATTTTAGAACGAATTCTTTCACGGCCGGATTTTACGTCATGGCTAATATTGGTTTTATGGACGTAAGGCCATGGTCCAAGGCATAATTCTCTGCCTAACGTTTCGTCCTCCACTGCTGGACATGGCATCAGAGTAACTATTCAGCAAGCTGTTACAGATTCAAACAATCTAAGGAAGCCGAAATGTTTATATGTATCCACGCAACACTCGTTTCATGACGTCATCAGACCGCTGCCTGAGAGTTGCATCGAAGTATACTACGGAGCTTGTACAGGGTAAGAGTTCGAGCTGTTTGTTTCAATAGGCCTGATTGAGGAAAAGGGAAATAGGTCAATTTTCACTTCTAGATGTGCAGGCCATTAGAAAACCTGAACGGACTTTGACGCAAAAGTCTAATCAAAACCGCTAAACCACTAATCATTATCATCATCTAATCAAAACCCACTCACATGGACAGATATCTCCACGAAAATTCAAACATAAAACAGAAGTGATCAATCCATTAGTGGACTGGATTGGTAGAATCTATGAACAACTTCACTTGGAAGACGAACATTTAAGAACGGCCTTCAGGAGAAATGACTCCTTGGACGAAGAAATAAATGGTGAACTACACCCCAAAAGGTTGGGTTTCAAATAAAAAAGAGACAATTAACAGCAAATTTCTCCTTCCGTTAGTAAAAACTATCACAGTTCACATCAGCAAAGTTCTCAGAAGGCTCGGCTTTGATACAGAGTTTAAATCAACAAGAAAGGTATGTGAATATCTGAACACAGAAGAGACCTCTGCTCATCGCTTGTCGGAGCAGGAGTATATAAAATTCCATGTACTTGAGGCCAAATGTACATAGGAACTAACAAAAAAAATCATTAAATCCTGCCTAAAGGAACAAAAGTGCAATCGCACGCCTAGAGAAAACGGATAAATCAGCAGTAGTAGGTCATGCACTAGGACAGGGAAACTACCAGTTTCGTTTCTCTAAGATTACGGCTTTAGCAAGACGTAATACTTACTACGCTAGGGTGTACAGAGAGGATGTTGAAATTAAAAAGGACCAAACCAATTGCAATAGAAAATAAGAAGGACTGAAATTAGACAATTTGTGGGCCATACTGATTAATAAAACAAACCGCTCCAACTCACCGACACAACAAACTCCATAGCACACGTCGGCGCGACTCCGCGATCATAAACAGCCGTCTGACGAAATGAAGCGCACCATATGGCGGAGAAGTAAGTCAAATTAATAATAGGCTGTTATTTTTATTATTGTACATTAACTGCGTTTTTTTTTACGATACCAGTGATAATTTTGATGAAAATTTTGCTTTCAACAACAGAAATGTACTTTATCACTAAGGTGTAAGATCCATTTATCTCAGACCTTCACTGTCGCGACGAGAATATGCCGTCCTGTTTGTACTACCGCATCCCATGCCGTTAAGTGGCAGTTCCTCCATTGCAGACTCGTCTATATTAGCATTTTTCACGAAATAATCACGCTTTTGGTAATTTGAGTTTGTATTACAATTGATATTTTCCTGGTATCCGCCTTTACCTATACACTAGCAAAGTTATTGTTTGAAACGTTGTAATTTTTTCTTGCCAGTTATGTGTTTGACTGTTGGGGAGATTGTATTTCCGCATGCTGTGTGAATTCTGTCCAGTAATGTCGTCTCGCATAAACAAAAATATGAGTTTTTTCTATGTCGTCGTTCGAAATAATACGCCCACTACATGCAGTTCTTTAAAACAAAGGAAACGCGAGGTACAAACAGCGGGTCCTCACGGAAAGCGACGTGTGGGAATGTTTTCGCAGTGAAACGAACTAATGCAGACGTAGTGGATTCAACTGGCCTCCAATCTGAAGGTGATTACAACTATCGGCACATACACTCCTGGAAATTGAAATAAGAACACCGTGAATTCATTGTCCCAGGAAGGGGAAACTTTATTGACACATTCCTGGGGTCAGATACATCACATGATCACACTGACAGAACCACAGGCACATAGACACAGGCAACAGAGCATGCACAATGTCGGCACTAGTACAGTGTATATCCACCTTTCGCAGCAATGCAGGCTGCTATTCTCCCATGGAGACGATCGTAGAGATGCTGGATGTAGTCCTGTGGAACGGCTTGCCATGCCATTTCCACCTGGCGCCTCAGTTGGACCAGCGTTCGTGCTGGACGTGCAGACCGCGTGAGACGACGCTTCATCCAGTCCCAATTATGCTCAATGGGGGACAGATCCGGAGATCTTGCTGGCCAGGGTAGTTGACTTACACCTTCTAGAGCACGTTGGGTGGCACGGGATACATGCGGACGTGCATTGTCCTGTTGGAACAGCAAGTTCCCTTGCCGGTCTAGGAATGGTAGAACGATGGGTTCGATGACGGTTTGGATATACCGTGCACTATTCAGTGTCCCCTCGACGATCACCAGTGGTGTACGGCCAGTGTAGGAGATCGCTCCCCACACCATGATGCCGGGTGTTGGCCCTGTGTGCCTCGGTCGTATGCAGTCCTGATTGTGGCGCTCACCTGCACGGCGCCAAACACGCATACGACCATCATTGGCACCAAGGCAGAAGCGACTCTCATCGCTGAAGACGACACGTCTCCATTCATCCCTCCATTCACGCCTGTCGCGACACCACTGGAGGCGGGCTGCACGATGTTGGGGCGTGAGCGGAAGACGGCCTAACGGTGTGCGGGACCGTAGCCCAGCTTCATGGAGACGGTTGTGAATGGTCCTCGCCGATACCCCAGGAGCAACAGTGTCCCTAATTTGCTGGGAAGTGGCGGTGCGGTCCCCTACGGCACTGCGTAGGATCCTACGGTCTTGGCGTGCATCCGTGCGTCGCTGCGGTCCGGTCCTAGGTCGACGGGCACGTGCACCTTCCGCCGACCACTGGCGACAACATCGATGTACTGTGGAGACCTCACGCCCCACGTGTTGAGCAATTCGGCGGTACGTCCACCCGGCCTCCCGCATGCCCACTATACGCCCTCGCTCAAAGTCCGTCAACTGCACATACGGTTCACGTCCACGCTGTCGCGGCATGCTACCAGTGTTAAAGACTGCGATGGAGCTCCGTATGCCACGGCAAACTGGCTGACACTGACGGCGGCGGTGCACAAATGCTGCGCAGCTAGCGCCATTCGACGGCCAACACCGCGGTTCCTGGTGTGTCCGCTGTGCCGTGCGTGTGATCATTGCTTGTACAGCCCTCTCGCAGTGTCCGGAGCAAGTATGGTGGGTCTGACACACCGGTGTCAATGTGTTCTTTTTTCCATTTCCAGGAGTGTATTTTGTAAGTTCATAGATCTGTAACGAGTCTCACATCGTTCGTGCCATCAATCGACATTCTCCGGAGAATTGTGAGAACCCATTCGTAGTAGCCCAGACATTCACTGCCAGTGAGCTGATGAAAGCATCAAAGCGTAATGACACATTTTAAGGTTGGATATAGCTCCGCACTAATACATCACCTCGATGAATTCCTTAGCAGCATTACAGTTGTGTGATTGTAATTCCTAGATGTACATCAATCCAAATAACTACCAGGTGTATTAAAGTGAATACGTATTGATTTGTCAAACTGTATTGCATGTTGGATTCCACTATAAGTGGATGCTGCCGGTACTGGTTCCACTGAAAGAAACTACCAGATTGGTATCTCAGTTCATAACTAATCACGACGAATTTGCATCTGATTCTGTTTGTTATTTTGGATCAATATTTCTCTGTGTCACTGACCCTAGCTAAAGCAACAAAAGAGTATTTCACAACAGATAATTATAGGTATATATATATAAATCTTTCAAAGGTCGCAAGAGAATATCGTTACTTAAAACTGAAATAATGCTGAGGGTACAGACAGAGGGAGTTATGCAACATGGCACATCCCACATGCTATATAATTGTCGTCTTGCTTAGTACGGCGCCCCTTCTGTTAGCCGGAACGATCTGCTGCATAGCTCTGACCTCAGTAACAAAGCATTTTGGTGTAATACACGAAGCATCAAAACATGGTCCAAATTAAGCTGGACGCATAAACAGTCCAATTTCATTCAACGAAAAGGCAGCGCGTTTTCTTGGACCTCATGAATTTTGACGTACGTCCCACTTATCTCGACGCATTCAACCTGACGGTCCGCCTCACGAAGGCCCGTTGTGTGCCCCGGCGACAAAGGACAATAAAAGTTGTTAAAACACGCGTCACTCGCCACTGGAGAGGTAATGAGACTTTATGTCAAATGCCACACCTCCGCCTACGTCCCAGTGGGGAAGGAACAGGAGGAAAGAAGGGAAGAGAAGGGAAAGGAGGCGGTGGGAGGTTGGTGAGTGGCGCTAACCCGGCCAGCGGCGCCTAATGAAAAGTAAGTAGTTGAGTATTCAGCGGCGCCGCCTTCTAAATCAGAGCGGGCGGCGATCGGCGCGCCTCCAGCTCGCCGTTCCCCAATCTAAATGCGTCCCGCCGGACAATCAAAATAATTAATTTGTCACTTGGCCTGCGCGCGCGACTCGTATTAATTACACAGCGGCCGAGGCGCTGGCCGGAATTCGTAACGAAGCGCCTCGCCTCGATTCCTACGCGGGCCGCGGGCCGCAGCCGCCAGCCCTGCGCACCCTATCGGAATTCTTAACAATGCTCCCGCGCTGCACTAACGAGCTTCTGAGAAGTCAGCCTTTCTGCTGATGAAATTTCTGCGCGTTTTTTCAGACGTTATGCCCTAAGAAACTGCTACAACGCATTTCCGGCATCTTCACAACGACAGCGTCTCTGAAGCGGGAACTTCTCAAACTTTCGTGGAGAGTTTTAGGCTCACATTTCCAAATAAATTTTCCAAATCTGTTTGCAAATACTGTGTTTCTCCACCAGTGCAGGCGAGAGTACAACATTCTAAAATTACATATTCTGAACTTGTGCATAGATACGTACGTTAGACTAAAAACGGGAAGATAAGGCACACTGTAACAGGACGAGAACCATACGATTGTAACAGCGAGCTAGAGCCAAGATACTACAAGAAAACAGACAGGAGACCCACTTCTGTTTCTAGTTCACGATATATCTCCGAGAGTACCAGTGGATTTGATTTCAATGGTAATATCACGATATTCGTTACCTGTGGCTGTGGATCTGTCTTCTGCCAAATCATGCACGACTGACAATAACGTCTCTTCGTTTTACTGCTTACTGTCTTGGATAATGATGGTTTAAGTTCCATCGTTCATTAAAGCTGTTGTTGTCCAGCAGTCATACATAATTTCTATCTTTACCTATGACATTCAGCTAAGGATTGCATGTATATCCTTCCACATACCACTCTTGGATGGTTCAAATGGCTCTGAGCACTATGGGGCACAACTGCTGTGGTCATCAGTCCCCTAGAACTTTGAACTACTTAAACCTAACTAACCTAAGGACATCACACACATCCATGCCCGAGGCAGGATTCGAACCTGCGACCGTAGCGGTCACGCGGTTCCAGACTGTAGCGCCTAGAACCGCACGGCCACTCCGGCGGCTATCACTCTTGGGATAGCGGCTGTAGCAGACGGTTAAAACGTATTTCCTGCCGATTATCGTCTAGTCAAAGGCGCCACACTTAAACGTTTTCTAGCGTTTTTGTTTGGATGTACGGCTGCATATTGTCGCTTCACCGCATAACTCGCCATGTAATGTAAGAATTCATGACTTACAAATATTATTAACCATTGGCTGGCTGGACTCTGCTGAGTCTGCTCAGAGACAAGGTTGACAATTGTGTCCTCTCGTTCGCATTTGGACACGATTCTATCGCGGTATATTTTAAATTGGGCTTTCGTGGGTAAAATAAACGTTGTTATTTTTTCTATGTTGCCATTAAGGTTCAGCTCTGAACAACAAAAGATAGAAATTATTTATTAACTGATTCTTCGTAGAACAACTTTATATTTAAAATGATAAATTAGATACTGTGTGTGTTCTGCATTACTAATTTATTTGTTAAACATTTTTCGGCTGATAGGACCATCATCATGCATTAACTGACAATCGTCACGAAAGAGGTTTCAATAAGACTACTCGTGAACAACACCGAAAAAGGTGGTTCACTGCGTCACAGAGTAGAAATTTTCTTTGACAGTGCACTGGCAATCTAATTAAAATTTTAAGTTTAAATAGTACATAAACATGAACGTATCAGACCAGAAAAACATGAACCCTGAAGTTATTCAGTCTGTTCTTCATTACCATTTATCAACTTCATTTTAGCGTTATTGTTAATTTCATTAAATAATTATACAGGGACTGTTTCTCCAAGTTTCGTTGTTAACGTTTTTCTATTTCCTTCTCTTTTTGTTTCTGAAGTTTTCGAGTTTAATAATTCTAATTACATTACCACTACACTGCCAAAGAACCATTTACTCTGCGTTCATACCTCACTCTCGATATTTAGTATCTATCTAAATGATGTTCACAAATGTTGTACCGTCTTGGACGACGATTGCCTTGTAAATTTGAAATCGGTTAACAAAATAAATTAGTACTGCAGAACGTGTGTAGTATCGCGGTTTCCATTTATAAGTAGGAATGAGATTCACTTTTGCAGTCTCCTGTAAGTTATGGAGTTATTACTGGTTTCGTTCCCATTGACTTTTTCAGGTAACAAATAATAACAGAAGGTAACAAATCATCAGTTGGGTCTCAACTGAACACAGGCTTACTTACAAAATGTATGTGTTAATAATTACGGGACTAAATCAGTACTGAAGATATGTAAGTCACCTTGTTCTGTATTGCAACATCTGTATGGAAAGTATGAAGTACTAGCTGAATTTAAATAACCAAAAATTAGGTGAGCAGGGTATGAGCAACGAATTCCAGAAGCTAGAGTAGTGAAGATAGTAATCCAAGTAAAATCGGACGGAAAGAATTTAACTGGAAGGCCTATGAAACGAAGAGTAGAAATGCACCAACTGATTTCAAGTTAATGCTGACCCAAATCTATAGATGGAGAGCTTAGAGTAGAGAATAAAGTTTTACTGAAGGCCGCAATCTTCGTGGGCTGTAGCTCTGAAGAGTAATTAACAGTGTTTGTATATCCTTTTCTACCTTCTCCCAATCCCCAAATAACATGGCAGTCGTTTAATACAAAAAAGTTCTTAACATGGAAAATCAATTAACTTGTTACAACACAATGTGGCGAAAATTCAAATCACTGCATTAAAAAAGTAATAAACATTAGATTTCCCTCACCATTGTTCGATAAGTTGGCAGAAAAGTCAGCATGTTTTAAAGAACTCCCAGCAGGTGGCAGCATAATTGCGAAACACTGCGACAGTTACAATTTACAATGGCTGACCCGCTCACAACGTGCACAAACTAAGAACAGCGTATCGTATGTTTATTGAGTAGTGAACGCACGAAACACATTGAAATCCATCGGCGAATGGAAGTTCATTATGGTAAAGTATGTTACCACTGCAGCAAGTGGAAGAGTGGAGTAGGAAGTTCGGAAATGGTGTGACTTCTATAACAGATGATATCCGCCCACGTCAATCACACCACATTCTGACAACAGGGTATATTACAGTAGCAGAAACCATTGTGATGGAAAATCGCCTTTTAACGGTGGATGAAACAGCCACCAATCTGAAAATCAATCATGGCTCAGCACATCACATTATTAATGACCTTATTAGGTTTCACAATGTGTCTGTCACGGTATTTCACTCCAGAACTGAGAGAGCGACGCAGTGACGAACGTATGAGAAGAAGCGGGCGGTGCCCTAAAACAGAAGGTGATGACTGCGTTGCGAGAAGCGTTACAGGTGACGAAACCTGAGTTCATTGCCAGAAACACGAAAACAAGAGAGCAAACAAGGAATTGGGCCATTCATCATTACCAAAACTCGAGAAGATCTGTGTACAGCCGTCTGCAAGAAGCATTATGCTAACAAAATGGTTCAAATGGCTCCGAGCACTATGGGACTTAACATCTTAGGTCATCAGTCCCCTAGAACTTAGAACTACTTAAACCTAACTAACCTAAGGACATCACACACATCCATGCCCGAGGCAGGATTCGAACCTGCAACCGTAGCAGTCCCACGGTTCCGGACTGCAGCGTCTAGAACCGCACGGCCACCGAGGCCGGCTATTATGCTAACATTCTTTTGGGATGAACAAGGCTTAATCTTCGAACTCTGCAAACCTAGGAGGAACATCATCGCAAATGTGTCATATTCAGATTTGTTTAAAAATCAGCTTCGGCCTGCAATCAGATCAAACAGGCATGGACGTTTGCCTGCAAGATTCGTTTTGCAACGCAGTACATTGCACTGCTCGACTTCATAGTACCAGTTCCACAGTAGCAGCCATCACTGATTTTCTGCTGCATACTCTCCCACATCCACTATACTCATCAGCTCACGTCCCATGTGATTAAACAGTTTGCACATCTCATAGAGGCTACAAGAGGATAGAAAAGCTGTGGAAAGAGGCTGCCCACACGACAGCAAGAATGTTTTTCGAGAGGAATCGTTCCGCTTCCTGGATCCTGGAAGAAGTGTGCTAATAATAATGTCTTGTGGCTAGGGCCTCCCGTCGGGTAGACCGTTCGCCGGGTGCAAGTCCTTCTACACTCCTGGAAATGGAAAAAAGAACACATTGACACCGGTGTGTCAGACCCACCATACTTGCTCCGGACACTGCGAGAGGGCTGTACAAGCAATGATCACACGCACGGCACAGCGGACACACCAGGAACCGCGGTGTTGGCCGTCGAATGGCGCTAGCTGCGCAGCATTTGTGCACCGCCGCCGTCAGTGTCAGCCAGTTTGCCGTGGCACACGGAGCTCCATCGCAGTCTTTAACACTGGTAGCATGCCGCGACAGCGTGGACGTGAACCGTATGTGCAGTTGACGGACTTTGAGCGAGGGCGTATAGTGGGCATGCGGGAGGCCGGGTGGACGTACCGCCGAATTGCTCAACACGTGGGGCGTGAGGTCTCCACAGTACATCGATGTTGTCGCCAGTGGTCGGCGGAAGGTGCACGTGCCCGTCGACCTGGGACCGGACCGCAGCGACGCACGGATGCACGCCAAGACCGTAGAATCCTACGCAGTGCCGTAGGGGACCGCACCGCCACTTCCCAGCAAATTAGGGACACTGTTGCTCCTGGGGTATCGGCGAGGACCATTCGCAACCGTCTCCATGAATCTGGGCTACGGTCCCGCACACCGTTAGGCCGTCTTCCGCTCACGCCCCAACATCGTGCAGCCCGCCTCCAGTGGTGTCGCGACAGGCGTGAATGGAGGGACGAATGGAGACGTGTCGTCTTCAGCGATGAGAGTCGCTTCTGCCTTGGTGCCAATGATGGTCGTATGCGTGTTTGGCGCCGTGTAGGTGAGCGCCACAATCAGGACTGCATACATCCGAGGCACACAGGGCCAACACCCGGCATCATGGTGCGGGGAGCGATCTCCTACACTGGCCGTACACCACTGGTGATCGTCGAGGGGACACTGAATAGTGCACGGTACATCCAAACCGTCATCGAACCCATCGTTCTACCATTCCTAGACCGGCAAGGGAACTTGCTGTTCCAACAGGACAATGCACGTCCGCATGTATCCCGTGCCACCCAACGTGCTCTAGAAGGTGTAAGTCAACTACCCTGGCCAGCAAGATCTCCGGATCTGTCCCCCATTGAGCATGTTTGGGACTGGATGAAGCGTCGTCTCACGCGGTCTGCACGTCCAGCACGAACGCTGGTCCAACTGAGGCGCCAGGTGGAAATGGCATGGCAAGCCGTTCCACAGGACTACATCCAGCATCTCTACGATCGTCTCCATGGGAGAACAGCAGCCTGCATTGCTGCGAAAGGTGGACATACACTGTACTAGTGCCGACATTGTGCATGCTCTGTTGCCTGTGTCTATGTGCCTGTGGTTCTGTCAGTGTGATCATGTGATGTATCTGACCCCAGGAATGTGTCAATAAAGTTTCCCCTTCCTGGGACAATGAATTCACGGTGTTCTTATTTCAATTTCCAGGAGTGTATTTGACGCCACTTCGGCGTCGTGCGCGCCTATGGGGATGAATGATGATGATTAAGCCAACACAACACCCAAACCCTGAGCGGAGAAAATCTCCGACCCAGCCGGGAATCGAACCCGGTTCCTTAGGATTGATGTTTTGTCGCGCTGATCACTCAGCTACCGGCGGCGGACAGAAGTGTGCTGAACGTCTGGTAATCTCAATATTTTCCGGTTCCGTCATTCTACTGCTCCGTGTTTTGTTTGTCTACCACCATATTTCGGACAGTAATCAAAGACCATCCTTTCTTACTTTAACTAGTCTTTTATCGAAATTCTTTTGGGTAATAACGGGGATGTATTTCGCATTTTTACTTTGTAAACGTCTATAAATTGCTTTGTGGATATTTCAGAAGCTTTATGCCCTGTCTGTCAGTTCAGTGTTACATTCAAGAAGTGGCCAGAACCAGTTGCATCCTACCGGAAACAAAGCGCAACACAGAGCAGATTGACAAGTCAGTGAGGGATGTCCGACATCATGAACCTGGTGAAACTGTCAACGAACTGTTATTCAAAATGAACTGATTTAATTCACGCATTGTGCCTGATGCGGTGTCTCTCAAGATATCACTTCTTTCAGAACCCATGGACATTATAATGCCTATATTGACATAAACGGACAGAAGTTACCAATAGTTTTAAGAAAGGATGTCATTCCATAAGCGGAATAGCTGTTCTGCGAGGACTGTACATCATAATTACTGTGACTTCTCTGATTGCTGTTAAGGAGCAGAATAGAAAATTCTTTAAACCTTTAAGTGTTATTAAAGTATGTTCATCGTTCTTTAAATGGAATTATTGTTTTGATGATGGGCGCTGAGTCAACCTGCCCGTCTCCTTTGTCTATCTCTCGATATGTGGTCCTTGAAACACAGAATGCTGACTTGACTTTAAGGCACGTGTCGCACGCTACGGTAAAAATGATTTACTTTTTCTACGAATTCCTCTACAATTTCCGCCGTTACTGACTCCTTGCTCTATTTCAGTGCAACCATTTTCTTTAAACGAAATGCAGTTAATAAGGTTGACTGATACACAATTATTCTATTTCACCGTTGATGAGACTGCAGATATCCTAGTGGTAATGATAACTTTCTGAGGCAAATTATGATGATTCAGTTATTTTATAAATACCTCACAGACTGACACTAATTATTCTATGATCTGATCACGTGTATTTGATGTCTGAAAACATTCAGCCAGTACACTGCCATCTGCTCAACATTGCTTCTGCGATCTCGCTAACTGTGTTACGAATTTTTGAATGATACGGACTGTGTTTCTGTGGCTTAGTGGACACTCGTTATCTGCTTAAGACGTACGAAATTTCTGTGCTACATCTCTTACCGTAGGGGTGTTTTACGTACTGTAAACCGTTGCTGTATGTTATACGTATAGGTAGAACTTCGGATGCTGTTCTACGCTTATAACGCACTGCTGCCTGTGGCTACGTAGACGTATATTCTTCATTATGTGTTTTTTTCCTTCTGCCAGTAACCGGAAGATTAATTTTGATATTCATTATTTATTATCTTCACATACTTGCTATATCCTGGTTCTGATGTCTGTTGCTATATGTTACTTTCACAGATAATGTTACACTGACGGAAAAACATTTGCAACACCAAAAAATTATTAGTGTCGAGTGAGGAAAGTCAGTGAATACATTTGTCTAGGTAATATATTGAAGTGATTAAAACCCTAAGATCACAGGTTAATGTTATCCCTACATAAGCAATTGTAAATGTGAAATGCTGGTACATTAATAAGCGGTGTAACCATCAGAATACTGAATGCAAGCGTCAAAAGTGCATGCATTTTGTTGTACAGATGCCGGAAGTCAGTTTGTGGGTTGCAGTTCCATGGCTGTTGCATTTGATGGGTCAATACAGGGACGGTTAATGCCGTTTGTGGAAGACGCTAGAGCTGTCCTCAGATAATGTTCCATATACGATCTGCCCTCCAATGAGCTCTCGCTTAACACCACTGAAGTCGCAATATGGCTACGGTTTCCGGTCAATGGAAGGCCTGGGAGCTGTCCTTGTGGTAACCGATTTGTAACAGTTTTTCTTCTTCTTTTTTTTTGTGGTGCCAACTGCTGTTCAGATTGCAGCTGCAGATACAATACGATGCGCCAGAGCTATATGACCAACACGACGGTCTTTCTTCTCGCTAATGCCACGTGGTCTTAAAGAGCCCGGTTTGGTTCAAATGGCTCTGAGCACTATGGGACTTAACTGCTGAGGTCATCAGTCCCGTAGAACTTAGCACTACTTAAACCTAACTAACCTAAGAGCATCACACACATGCAAGCCCGAGGCAGGATTCGAACCTGCGACCGGAGCCCGGTTTCCTTGTGACTATACACTCTCGTGACCACTCAGCAACCCCTAAATAAAGAAAGCCTGCACACGTTGTTGGTGACGTTACAACATGGAGACATCAGTTGTGAACTTCGCGCTGCACGCTATTGTACCGTTTTTTAGCTCGTTCGTGAGTGGAGTTACCGTGTGTTAAACGTGAATTCTTTTTGTTTCCTTAGTGTACACTAGACAGTTCGATTTAAGTGTTCTGTTAAGTCTCATTATTGATATAATGCCGTTTCGTTGTTATGTGCCGAACTGTAGAAGCAACTACATGGGAGGCCCTGAAGTTTCTGTATTTAAAGTATTTAAATTTCCGGAGGATTGAGCAAGGATGGTCATAAAAAATGGATGGTTATCTAGAATTCACAGGAATAACTTTACTCCTTCTGAAAGTTCAAGGGTGAGTATTTTGTGTAAGTTTTTAAAATAATTTAATTCTAACGAGGAAGAGTACTGTTTATCATGATTCATTTTCTTGAAATGGTGGCCTCTCCTGATATTAGCTTCCTTACATTACGTAAATTTATATCCGTAAGCATAAGCAGTAGAAATTTGTACAAACTGATAACTGAGTTTTGCAGAGGCTTCTTCAAGAACATTAGATTTCTTGTACTGCATATTCATGTCACTATTTTTCCTCGTTAGTAATGTTGCTAGTAAGACAAATCGGTTTATTATGAAGTTTGATACATACATACATAAGTAACTTCTACATGGGCTAACAGTATTATTGAGTCCTGTTTCCTGCTGTGAAAGTTTTCAGTAAGCTGCCAGTTAACAGAAAAAAAAATCGTTAATATCGATCAAGTAAATCAAAGCAAAGTTCAATGTCGCTACCATACTAGCACATCTCTAATAAATTGTCTCTAGCAACCTGATTTTCAAAATCCCTGCTAGCAATTTTGCAACACTGACTGAAAAATGTTTGTGATCTTACTGTGCACAGATAACTATTTTTCTTTAGAAATGTTTATGGTGTTACATAAAAGGGAGTAATGCATGTGTAGGTTATAACAAATTGAAAGACAAAAATTATTTTCCTGTTCAAGGATTTATAGTCTCAGCAGATACAAATACAAAAAATCTGTGAATACATGTGCAAAGTAAAGTAACTAGTGCCATGCATCAGTTATTTTAGCTAATTGTCTTGATTTGTGGATCTGAATTTCAGATATACGTAAGTGCCCTACCCTTCCCTCAATAAGTGGGAAACTAAATTGTTTGAAAGTAATTGTGTGCGTATGTATCTGGTAATATGCTGCCCATAAGTGGCAGTGGTTTAGCTTTCTTAACATTGTCAGTTTTTGTATATAAATTGATTGTGAATTAGTAGTTGGAAAATGGCTCATAGATACTCCATAAAAACACTATTCCTTAAAATAATTCGTAGTTAGACGGGTTACAGAAAGGTTTCGAAAGCTGCATAAATACACCACTTTTAGTAATTGTCCATAAACATGTGCATTTTCATCATTATTAATTTATAACATTTGAGCGTTTTACAATATCAAATATCTTTAATATACTATGGAATAAGTTAACTTCTTTCCTCTGTTTGCAATTCCTCTCTTGAATTTATTGCCATGATCGATTGGCGTATGTTCCACAATCCCCCATGTTCCATATTCATGATTTCTTAGTTACTCAGTTCTTTCTTTGCGATGAGAGGGTTGTTGTGTTTTTACAGCAGGATACTAACTTTATATAGTACATATAGTGGCTTTGATAAATCTGCTCTGAAATATAAATACCTGGTTGTGCAATTCCCATTACTTATTCATTTGCATCTACAGGTATGCCGTGTCCAATTTTGGAAAGATGATAGTCTGTGTGAAACACAAATTTGGGATGAAAGCACAGGACAGTTATTATGTGCCCCTCCTCCAAAGTCACATTTGAAGCCAGGTGCAGTTCGCCGGCCGCTGTGACCGAGCGGCTCTAGCCGCTTCAGTCCGGAACCGCGGCGGGGGAACAGGGGTGGGGGGGTGTTAAATATCATACCTCACTGACTGCCCAAACACGTCAGTGCTGCTGCTAGATAAAATATCAACTGTAAAATTTTCTCACAGAAAATTAACTGGTGCTTTCATTTCTTCAGCCGTAGGAAGGTTATGCATTCATAATACGAGGCGACGTTCTTAGGACAAGGTATGAACGTCATTCAACAGATGACACATGGCAATCAACATAATAATACTTAAATTCAACTTTTGGTTGTGACTTTATAGGATCTCGCTTAACTGAAATTACAGCGAGATCCTATAAAGATGAGATTGTGAAAACTGTTACGTCTCGCATTTTATTATTTCTAAAAGAAACGTGGTTTCTTGCCCACCTCTAGTGGGAAAGGTGTTTCAGCAGTGAATATGGCAAGTAATGAACATTTTTTGCGGCAAATATTATATGTCAGTTAACTATATATCTACAACGAGGACAATACGAGTTAATTCATTATTTCTCTTACTTTTGTCAATGCGAGCATCAATAAAATGACGATTCTCTCTTCATAAATATCAAGGCTAATAAAGTGAAATTTTTATTGATACTCGGTAATATGATGCTATCTATAACATAATTTGAAAATATTTACTGAAATACAGCCAGCCTACGGAAAAAAGCGAGTTCGGCGAAATTTATAAAGTAGGCATGTCATAACTTTCTATCACCAATAAACATACTCATCTTGAACAAGTAGGACATTTTAATGGAGACGTGTTTCTATACGAACTGTGGAGAACAATACTTCAACATCTGCAATTGCTGCTTTTGCTGCCTTAAGATTATTGCAATTTTAAACGAGTTTCTCATCAGACGTGTTTTGCTTGGATTTAAAAAGCATCGTCTGTGTTCACTGCTGTTTCTTCTTGTTTACATGTTTTGAAGTCCACTGCTATTTTCACTGTTGTTAGCGAAAGATAGACTCGGAAAAAACCGTGGTTGCACATTTATGTTTAGCGATTTCTCTTTCACAAACTCGATTTTTATTTTATGGGAATTTTTTGCACTGAACTTTCGTAAATTTCGCAAAAGAAATGGAACTGTAGCTCCACTTATTCCACACTCAGCACTTGCGCAACTACATTTTTTTTATTTCCAGGTTTCAACCTCTGCTATCAACGAAAGAAAAAAGAGTGCATTTTAAAACATGTAGGCCAGAGGAAGAGGCACCAATGATCACAGTAAGATGCATTACAGATATATGCTAAACTCATCGGCCGAAAAATTTATTTAAATCTGCAGTAAACTTAAGACGAGAAACTTTGGAAATAAAAGCAACACTAGTGTGATGAAAACCTTCTCTTAGATCGCGATAAGCTGAAGACGAAGAAAAAACAATAATTTGTATATAAGATCTGCTGCGGAAGATTCCCATGCAAATAAACGTGCTACATCGTTTCGAAACCATGCAGACGTACTGAGCAATAAGTCACATCGCTAGTCGGCCTCGCAGCTCGGACTGCCTCGGACTGCGGGCGTGACGTAACAGACTGGCGCCCAGGCTTTCTTGCTTCAGGGGGTGCTGGAGCACTGCTGCCAGCAATCTTGTACAGTGGCAGCATTCCTGCTAAGTCTTTCTGCAATATCGCAGAAAAAACATACAGATTCTCGTAGTCCTATAACACGATCTCGTTGAAAGTCAGCGATGTGTTGATAATGGCTGTTTGTCTCCTTAAAAGTGTTCTTAATTAACATCAACTCATCATGTGCATTTTCATAGGTAACGACCGTTGCAGCGTGTATTTAAAGTAAACCTTATTTGCATCCTCATAGGGGTGCCACTAGCGCCACTCTTATACGAGTGGTGTGAAAATTGAATACACAACATGCTTCGGATGTAGAAACATGCCTAACAACTTTCGCATATGTCGCACAATTCCTCTTTGGTGTTGCGAATTGTTGCTTCAGTGGAGATAACTCCTTCCCTCCATCACTGTTCTATCGCTGTAAGAGATTATTAAAAGAAGAAGAGCGTAATGGTTGTCTCCACCAAGGTAAGTTCCCCAATTCAAAGATACAGCACTGGCAAGGACAACACATACGAATCTATTTGCCAAAAGTATCAGCAAAACTCTTCTAATTTAATGTATACGTGGTCCTCTTCGATCATTTATCACCATCTTTGCAACAAATTTTACTAATATACTGGCCTTCTAGGGCGGGTTAAGAATTCAGTTTAACGGTCACAAAATAGAACCGCTAAGCATCTAACTACATGTTATTTTTGGTATGAGTGGGTTAATGACAGTGTCCAGTGTGTAGCGTGGTAGCTAACACATCAAGAAAAGGGGATAGTCACTATGAAACCGACCACACAGCTGATGCTTGTGCTGTATACTCAGGAAGTACATTTTTAGGTATGAGCAATTTAGTCTTGGAGACTCAAGTCAGGACCCGGTTAGCCGTAGATAATCAACAGGAGAGATCATCTCTAGTGAAACTAATGTAACTCTCACAGGGCGGTGCCCTATCTGATGAAGAGTCACTTGCAACCCACTCATGTCCTTGAAACCACCATCAAAAAATTTTGGGTCAGAACAGGTGCGGTAAAAGATCAGTTTGATTTCGACTTGGTAAGACGCATGTGTAGTTGTGGCATTCATTCTGCAAACACTTATAAAGCATGAGTTGCCATTTTGATGTTTATTATTAAGATGAGGCACTGTGATGCATCCTCAGTAGAACAGACTTGAAAGCCACCTGTAAAGCTCGAAATTAGTCGCCTGATATAATACTTGATCTGTTGTCAGAATTGTTAATAAACGCTTTAAGGAATTTAGTAAAGTTGGTGGTTTCCTTCAACAAAATGTTGAAAATGAAGACTCCCAACTATTCGGTGTTCTTCAAGGCCGTAGCAAATTCTTTACGACGACTACACAATCTTTCTTTGTTGAACATACTGAAGACATGTTTGGTGAGAATGCATCAGTTGAAGGGACGAAGGATGAAAAAACTTGCTCTCTACTCAAACAGATGATGTTCAGTCTTGCGACTACCTCGGTAACATATCGGTTTCAGTTACTCTCCATAAACGACTTAACATCATCGAGGCACGCATTTTTCTACGAGACCTCACATTACAAACGGACAATGACCCAAGCTCTAAATTTGTTTCCCATCTCTCTAATTGTCTCTGTAATACTTTCAGTGTCATCCACCGACCTTGGTTTTTATTTCCCCTTTCTGAACTGTACTGTTAAAACCTTTCCAATGTTCTCTTTAGTTTGCTTCAATGTTTGCTAAATATGCGAAATAAATAATATATCGGATAGGCTATCACACCGTCTCAATTCTTCTTTAGTTACTGCCTCCCTTTCATATCTTTTGACTATTGGAATATGAGTTTATTTCTGTTAAAATTCAGCAACTGTAAATTATTTCATAGACTATCTACACTGGCAAAAGTTTATACCAGTTTCGGTTAAAGTTTCAGATACATCTTTTGATGTTTACTTGCTTTTAAGTGGTGAGACATTAACAAAATAAATTTTACACCAATGTCCAACTTCAAACATAGTCAAGGAATTTTAACTGCCCATCTGTAGAGGCCTCACATGGATGACCTCTACAGCGGCAGTACTGAGTTGATTCTACGGGCTGTTGTCAGAATTATGACCGATGGCTGCTAGAGGAAACATAATTAATACATGTACAGCTTACTGTAGAATAAACTATAATACTTGTAGCGATGCTCTGAAGTGAAAACGCCCCCTTAGGCGTCTGGTGATGACAGTATGTGTGGCATCGCTGACACAGCAGGTGGCTTGTGGCCAGTTTTACACCAGCAACTGGGCGGGAATGCTGATGCGCGGAGTCCGTGGTTGCACAGGTACCATCTGGAGACGGCTTTGCAATTCAAGACAGCATGTGACACTAGATTTATGAAGCGACCGTGGCTCTTACAGAGGAAAGCAGACCCCAGCAGCAATGTCCGTCCTTGTATGAGGAAACACACAGCATCAGTATGCCTACCCAGGTGTATGTGGTTAAGGAGTTGTACCGGCCTAGTCTCGAGCAACTGCTCACCAGGACAGAAGGCTGACTGCAGCTGAGGCGAGCCCAGAAGTTGCCCACCGCCAATTGCGGTAATCGAAGTCACCATTTTCTTAGCCAGTTGCGTAGGAGTGACCGCCATCCCTCGAGCAATTTAATTTTTTATAATCCGACTGCGTGAGGGCCATAATTAGCTCTATTTACCTTGTCCAGTCGATTAATAGTCTGTAAGCACCACAAAGCATGAGCACCAGGCGCCTACTTCTACATAATCATGTATTAATATGACATCTCCACACAAAGTAAAGTGATACCTGAAGCAAAATAAGTTCAATGAATTTACAACGTGTTTGATGATTGTGATTGATATCATGTGACACCCTCGCCAGATGCCTAAGATGCACGTTGTGGATGTCATTATCACATTACACACCAAACCTGCTCTCTGCTATACCCACTGTAGACAGCTTTCCAGATGGCTGAGAAAACGTCATTTTGTAATACGTATGTTGTTGATTTATTTTCTTCAAGTGCTATTCGCGTATGGACTTACTTGAATTTGCATGTGTGAACTTAGATACTACTAGCACAATCTAAAAAAAAAGGTGTTTTGTGCTGGCTGTGAATACCATGAAACGGCTACTTGGTAAAAGTGATATTCTCTGTGGTTTCGGAATACTGGAGTAGCGTGCATTTTGCATCCAAGTATTTATCTGCACCACATCTTAATGATTACGTATAAATTAACGTAGAGAGACGGTACACCACCAAGATGTAACGCAGATGGTCAGCTGCTGCGACCCTTGCAATGTACTGAGGAAGTCATTTCACAGTGGCACGAACTGCTGCTTGGCGGCATTTGCACTCCCACAGCTTGCACTACTCTTCCCTCTAGAAAGCACACACAGCTGCCTCGTCCAATGCATGTGAAACATGAATTCAGAACACAGCCGATTTTCGGAAGACGATTCACAGCGTTGTTTACTGGTACTCATGTCCCAACTACCGCCAGCACAGACAGACACACTTATGCCACTGTACACACAGTCTTATTTTCCACGTCATCATTTGTAAGTGAAACGGGAAACTCAGTTACTATAAAATAAAGGCGTAATGATATTCTGTCTGAGCACATACATTTCCCATTGCTACATATACTAAATTAGTAGCCCACAAGTAAATGCACATTCTCCTTTTACTATGTTGGGTTTATCGACTCACCATACAGCCAGGGTGTCAACAAACTGTACTTCATTCAAACATTAAACCAAATCAGTGATAACTAAGGCAAAAAGGAATTACAGACACTGGCTGAAAGTGGGCTTTTATGGAAATCTATGGGGAAAGTAGAAAATTTGTGCTGGACAGGAATTCAAACCCTTGCCTCCCGCTCACTGGGCAGATGCTCTGACCACCAAGCCATCAGGAACAGTGGCCATCGCAACTGCACGAACTACCCTAGCATACCACCCGTCAGACCCAAATTGTCAACTTATTCACACACTAAGAATGTACTGCCCCTTGCCCATTACCCTCATCAAACACTGCATTTCGCTGATTCCTGTAAGAGTTGGAGCCTAATGTGCATCTACATGAAGACACCATTAGCCATAGTAGCCCCTGAAAGAATAGATCACACACACACACACACACACACACACAGGCACACACACGTACACACACACACACACACACACACACACACACACACACATGACGAGTGATCAAATTGGTGTCTGTTCTTTCAGACATGGCCGAAAGAAGTGACACCACATATATAGAATACTAATTGTGAAACCTACATTTATACAGACCCTAAAGAAGCACATGCGGGTTGCTGACTATACCCATACCTAAATACTGCCATACGACTCTTGATAGTTTAAAAATATAACTCCGTTACCTTATAACAATGTAGGTCAACATCCATGAATCTACAAAATTCCTGGTAGGCTAAAAGAGCTAATAATACGTTGTACTTTGTTGTCATTATTGATTATGACATTGACTTTTCATCCATTAGTTATTTTTTTATTGACTGCCATTTGTTGCTTCAGCGACCATGCTAGGGATATTAGAAGGAGAGATTTTCTGGTAAACAGAATGATTAGTCCAGTACGTGAGTGCAAGCGTAACTCTATGCAGACTACAAAATTTGACTTAAAAACACATATAGGGATGAAACAACGATTGTCTTGCTTTCTGCTACTTAGTTTCGAGAAATTTTGAAAGTCGTCCAATTGTGCACCTCCCATACACGTAGAACTTCGTAAATAGGAGACTTGTTTTTCGGAATTTTGGCATTATAGAAAATACAAAACATAAATATTTTTCTACAAAATATTTATTAAAACCTAAAGGTGCATATACACACATGTTTGGTACGGTTTTAATTATGTCTACCTTACTTTTAGAGAAGGTATGTTTCCTACTTCCAATACATATCAATTTTTTACCATGTAAACTATCTTTTTTTGGCTTTAGCAATTAGCTGTTGTCCATCCATCAAATCTGCTAGCCTAGAGAGTTTGGTAGTTTAATTTTACCTCTTATCTTCAACATTACACCGTTATTGAAACATTTCACAGCTATCTGGGTGATCGCCAGGAATTCCTATGGTCAACATTCTCACAGAACTTCCTATAGGATTTTAAGGTCACAACTTTATCAAATGAGTGGACATTAGATGTGGTCATTCCATTGGTTGTAGGCTCTTCATATAGTTGTTCTATTACTAGGTGCACAACATCCAGTCCATCATATTTAGATATCATTCAATCATTCATTTTAAGCAGATCCAGGTGGAAATGGAGCTTTATAAACAGATTTTTCATATGTCCTTTAATCTAGTAAAGTACTTCAGTCCATCATTTTCGTCCAGTAAATTTAACATATGGCCATTTAACATATCTGTTTATAGTAGATGATAATATCTAATACTCCCCAGTCTTAGCCAAATTTTTCCACACACTGTGTCTAATGCCATATGTAAACCTTGCTTGCTGAGCTGCAGTAGCTTCTTCTTTTTTTCAATTGCCATTTATATTTTCCCTTTATACTAGTTTTTTAGCTATAAACTACTGTTTTCTTTTTCTGACTTCGATTTTTTCCATTTCCAGATTTCTTTTTTGTATGCATAATAATTAACTGCACATAAAGGTGTAATTTCTTTAATGGTAAATGTCTTTAGTCTGTGCGCCAAATTTATTCTTTTCCATAGTACTTGTGGAATAACATTGTTGGAAGCAACCAGTACTAGTTTGGCAGTATCTATATTTGATGGTACTGTGGAGGAAAATGTCCTCGATTGACAGCCATATGTTTCTCCTGCTTTAATGAAGCTGTTCTGTATAACACTTGCATCATATCTGTCTCTTTTTAGTCTTGCGTGTCTGGGAGCCTTCCCTGCACACCAGGCAGTTTTCAGGTATTCTTATTATCCCTAGTAGACAGAATGCAGAACGTTATTAAAAGCCATAAAACAGCTCATCTGTAACTTATTCGTTAACTGACACTACATTGATGATATTGGCATAGAGCAGAGTGGAGCAAACTGTAAATACTGTTCGTTGTTGTTCAGTATATTTAAATACTTCATATTTCTTTATATTGTAGTATCCTGCCTGGCAATACCAAGTTCTTTAGCCAAAGATGGAGTAAACGTTGCCGGCGGGTTGACCGAGTGGTTGTAGGCGCTACAGTCTGGAACTGCACGACCACTACGGTCGCAGGTTCGAATCCTGCCTCGGGTATGGATGTGTGTGATGTCCTTAGGTTAGTTAGGTTTAAGTAATTCTAAGTTCTAGGGTTTCTACTAAAAGAAACCATGCTTGCAACAATAAAACACATCATCCAACAGAACACAGATTTAGGCAGTGACCCAACAAATTCTTGATATCCAGTCACACTGAGGTGACAAAAGTCACGTGACATCTCTTAACATATTGTCGGATTTATCGTGCCCACTCTAGTGCAGCAGCTCGACGTGGCATGGACTCTACAAGTCGTTGGAAGTCACCTGGAGAAATACCAAGCCTTGCTGTCCCTACAGCCGTTCACAATTGCGACAGTGTTCCGGTGTAGGACACTGTGCATCAACTGACATCGCGATTATGTCCCATGTTGGGTGATTCGTGTAGCCAAATGTCCCCACGAATTGTCCAGAATGCTCTTCACACCATTTGCGAACAATTGTGACCCGCCGCGCGGGGTAGCCGTGCGCTATAGGGCGCCTTACCATGGTTCGCGCGGCTCCCCCCGACGGAGGTTCGAGTCCTCCCTCGGGCAAGGGTGTGTGTGTTGTCCTTAGCATAAGATAGTTTAAATTAAATTAAGTAGTGTGTGAGCCTAGGGACCGATGACCTCAGCAGTTTGGTCCCATAGTAACTTACCACAGAATTCCAAATTTCCGATTGTGGCTCAGTGACACGGCGCATTTTCACCTATACAGATTCCATCGTTGTTTGGGAACATGAAGCCCATAGATGGCTACAGATGATCTCCAAGTGGCCGAACGTAAACATTTGCAGTCTAAGATCTGTTCAGTTGGACCCGAGGATCCGGTCCATTCTGTGAAAACAAAACCCAAATCTTATGGAGCCACCACCAGCTTGCACAGTGCCTTGAAAACTTCAGTCCACGGTTCTGTGTGGTCTGCGCGACACTCGAAACCTACCATCAACTCTCACCAACTGAAAACAGGGCTCATGTGACCAGGCCGCGGTTTTCCAGTCCTCTAGGGTTCAACCAATATTGTTAAGAGCCCAGGAGAGGCGCTGGAGGCGATATCGTGCTGTGAGCAAAGGCACTCGCATCTGTCGTCTGCTGGCGTAGACTAATAATGCTAAATTTCGCCGCACTTTCCTAAAGAATACGTCCGCCGTACGTCCCTCATAGGTTTCTACACTTGTTTCGTGCAGTGTTATTTGTCTGTCAGCACTGACATCTCTAAGCAAACGCTGCTGCTCCCAGTCGTTAAGTGAGGGCCGTCTGCCACTGCGTTGTCCGTGGTCAGAAGTAGCGCATGAAATATTGTATTCTCGGCACGCTCTTGACTCTGTGGATCTCAGAATGCTGAATTCCCTAACGACTGCGCCTTTAGTGTACTAACTACTGCGCTACCTCTCTTCTTAAGGAGGCTGTCCTTGATTACGCTATCAAGCATCAGGACTTTTAAGTAAATACTCACTGGTTCATTCAATCAATTTTTACACAATGTCTCGTTTCATTTACTTTTTCATGTTAAGAGGTTCTGTATAAATAGGTAACACACCGCTTTTAAACGTTTTGTTCTAATTTTACGTATGGACTTTGCTGTATTATATTTTATGTTTTCCTGTTACACACACAATTTAGCCACGTGGAACCATTTTAATTAAAGATTACTCTTTTTAACTACTAAATCTGTGTTGCTAGACGCATATTTTACCTCATCAGCAACGCGCCTGTACCGGCTGCAACTCCCATTTGCCACAGAACTGGACGTCCTAAAGCCATCGCTATCACTCGTCAGTACACCTGCGTATACAAAGTCTTTGACGTTTACACGCGTATTTATGGGATGTAGTCCCGTCAGCCACGTTACCTTATTATTAACTATGTATAAAGATTTTAGCTTTGTTATATTATATGAAAGAACTTAAAACATGAAGTCCAGATTCGATGCCGGCCGCTGTGGACGAGCGGTTCTAGGCGCTTCAGTCAGGAACCGCGCTGCTGCTACTGTCGCAGGTTCGAATACTGCCTCGGGCATGTATGTGTGTGATGTCCTTAGGTTAATTAGGTTTACGTAGTTCTAAATCTAGGGGACTGATGACCTCAGATGTTAAGTCCCATAGTGCTTAGAGCCAATTGAACCAGATTGGCTGGAGCTTGCTGATCCGTGCTTTTGAAACGAAGTGTCTACAGATTCCATTTTAGTATTCACAAATAGTGTTTGTCGATGGCAGTGTTTCAGTTTGTTCTACGTGTTGTTAAAAAATAAAATTTTAAGGTGATACTAAAGGAGTTCGTGAGAAAAGTTTCCTGCACCATTTTAACTTTTCGGCCTCTGAGACACAGCTGGTAATCCTTTGAAGGGAATAGATGGCAGTGGGAGTGCATCAACTGTAAACACACATTCATTTCAATTTAGATAATTTCTGATCCAACCTGCGATATTTCAATTTTAAAAATAAAAAGTTTTTTTTCCATGTGTATTCTAGTTTTCAGTGGAATAGAGTATCAGTAGAGAAACAGATCTCATTATAAACACTATATTAATATAAATTTAAAATCTGATATTATTTTATCCCGTATTCTGAAATGTAGATGGTATAGGCATGGACGTATTTTAGCGTTGGGGGAAGGGTGACAGCTCGCCCTTCCCTCCAGAGGAAATTTATCTTCACAAGCGGAACACACTTTTAGTCACGCCATACAGGCAGAGGTTTCAGTTGAGTATTAGTTCGAAGTACCGCGGAACATATAATGAATATAGCAAAAAGAACAATTTGTCGTGAAATCTCAACACTATTTTGCCGTTCGCCGCAACACTAGTGTGAGTTTCATCCCCATTCCCCTCTCCAGCCACCCCCTAGATCATATACTTATACGCTCACGTGAGAGATTTCCCATCTCTAATTAACAAACGTTAGATGATCAAAAGTGGTAAGCGAGGAGTTTTATTCCACGAATTATGGCGACAAAAACCTTTACATCCTTCCCTGTTTCGTACACGTCTTTTTCCAGGATCTGAAGCAACTAACTGTAGGTATAAGTTTGCAAAATTATTTTGATCTAGCAGCCTGCAGCATGGACAAGATTGATAAATTTCTACCCATCTTAAATTGCACAGAGAAGAGAGACCAACCAAGGTGGCGCAGTGGTTAGCACATTGGACTCGCATTCGGGAGGACGACTGTTCAACCCCTCGTCCGTCCATCCTGATTGAGGTTTTCCGTGATTTCCCTAAATCGCTTCAAGCAAATGACAGGATGGTTCCTTTGAAAGAGCGCGAGCGACCTCCTACCCCATCCTTCCATAGTCCTAGACCTCACTGTCTTGTCCCCTCCGCCAAATCAACCAACCAACCAACAGAGAAGAGAGATCGTAAATAAGGTTCACACCGGAGTGGATGACTCATTATTGGCTAGGATATAATTACTGTACACGTTCCGTCTGTTGGTTTGAGGCACCGAAGTTAACACACACCCTGCGAGAAACATAACATGTGGTGAAAACGGAAATGGCCAGAATTTAAGCATAATCGTCAAAAGAGGAAAATGGAATGGGACAAGTTATCAGTTACTGTAAATCACGACTAAGTTTTCTCCAGAAATCGGAACTATGGTGCCCATTTATAAAAGATTTACTCCCTAGTTATATCATTCACAGACAACGACGAACATTTATTCCATGCGTTTGCTCTTTCGTTCTAAAAACAGTGACATCATAAGGGCCCCTTTTAGACTGTATTCTACAGTAATCAACATATAATTGAATCTTCGTTTCCTGGTTGATTTTTGTTACTAATAAAAATACTTAGGATAGGTTCCACCTTGAGCGAACACAATTTTTTCTTCTATTCGAAGTTACAGCGTCAACAATATTTGTTTTAAACTTCGTTTTATAAATAATAGTAAACTGATCCACGATGTCTGTACGCCAAGAAATTAAATTTTAAAAGAAGAAATCACAAACACACTGACGGAAAAATTTGGAACACCATGAAATACTTGTGAGACATAAAAGAACGATCATAATCGTGTTTCTACATCTGAAAAATTATATCTATTCAAATTTAGCGCCAGTTGCATACAGGCGCGCTAGTAGCACCACGATGAAAAAACAATTCATGTTTGCTATAAATACACAATGTACTTGTCGTGAACATTATTTACCTTTGAGATAAGACGTGGGATACTGATGTCAGTCAATAATGCCTTTAAGACGACAAAAACTCCATTATCAAAACCTCAACGAGTTTTAAGAAAAATGTGTAATGGGGCTACTAAAAGGTGCATGTACCTTCTGCGATACTGCAGAAAGACTTCACAGGAATGTAGCCACTGCACTTGACTGGTGGCAGTGGTGGTCACCAAAATGTACCGTCACAAGACGATCGCACTCCTGATGGCCATCAGGGACTACAGAGAGGGAAGACCATCGTGTTCGGTGTATGGCTCTAGCGCGTCGTACTGCACCAGCAGCAGCAATTTGAGCAGCAGCTGTCATCAAAGTTACGCAACGAACTGTTACAAATCGGTTACTTCAAGAACAGCTTCCAGCCAGGAGTCCTGTTGTGTCTACCATTCAAGTAAAACAAACCACCGCCATTTGGGATTTCAGTGTTGTCAAGAGAGAGCTCATTGTTGTGTTTTATAATGAAAGCAGGTTTTGCCTCGGTGCCAATAATGGTTGTGTGTTGGTTAGAATGAGGCCTGTTGAGCGCCTGCAACCAAACTGTCTGGGTGTTAGCAATTGGGGCCACAACTGGAGTTGTGGTCCGGGGTGCAATTTCGTATGACAGCAGGAGCAATCTCGTCGTTATACCTCGCACCGTGACTGCACATTTGCAGGTCCATCGATTTACAGCATTCCAGGGGGTGTTTTCCAACAGGATAACGCTCACCCACATACAGCTATTGTAACCCAAATGTGCTCTACAGAGTGTCGACATGTTGATTTGGTCCGTTCAATCCCCGGATCTGTCTCCAATCGAGCACATATGGGACTTCATTGGAAGAAAACTCCAACGTCATCCACAGACAACGTTAGCAATCCCTGTATTGACCGACCAAGTGTAAGAGGCATGGAATTCCATTCCACAAACTGACATCCAGCACCTGCACAGCACAATATATACACGTTTGAAAACTTGTATTCAACTTTCTGGACGTCATATCAGTTATTAATGTACCAGTATTTCACATTTACAACGACTAATCTCGCCCTTACATTAACATGTGATCTTGCAATGTTAATCCCTTAAATATGTCATCTAGATAAATATATTCCAGAAATTTCTTTAGTCTGCAGTAATTATTCTTTGGGGTTGTCATTTTTTTCTTTAGTGTACGAAATCAGAATTATTCTCATAAGTACCATGTTCACGCACGCTGGGCTTTTTGTGGCCCTCTGAATTTTGCGTTGCAGCTGTTTCTTTCTTTTTTTGTTTTACTGTGTGTCAATTGCAACCATAGTAGGACTTCACGTAGAGAAACTGTTAGCATCGAAAATTTCTGACTGAGAGTTTTAGATTGTTGTGGTTAATGTGTGTGCTCTAATGTGTGTGAATTCCTAAGCGACCAAACTGCTCAGGTCATCGGTCCATAGACTTACACACTACTTAAAATAACTCATAACACGCCAATACCCGAGGGAGGACTCGAGCCTCCGGCGGGAGGGGCTGCGAGTGACATGGCACCTCAAACCGAGCGGCCACTACGTGCGGCGTCGTTAATATTATTCTATTATGTGTGACAACATAGTCTGCCCGTGTCTGTGTTTATGCCTACGTGTGCAATGTGTTCTTACTTACTTTATCAGGTTTACCGATTATTTTCATTGAGAAGTTGCACTTTTGAACTTGCGTTGTGTCACTGCCTACAAGATACGATAACAAGAATGAAATTACAATGAAATCCAGACCATTAGCTGCTTACAGGCGTTGACAAATAACGAATATCAACGGGTACAGTTGAAAATGTGTGCCGCGATCGGGACTCGAACCCGGGATCTCTTGCTTACATGGCATACGCTCTATCTTTTTACTTTAATGTCAATTTGTTCGCGATTCTTCGTTCTGTTTGTTCGGGGCGGACGTCACATGACGCTTGTTCTAGTTCATCATCGTTCCATTAACACGCTGAGCTGCCGACCGGCATCCGGCTGAGCCAACGAGGACACAGAGGACAGTGCGACCGCATGGACTTATCTCTGGCACGCTCCCCGTGAGACCCACACTTTCAACTTACTCTCCACACACTACATTTGTAGTTCCCCTGCCCACTATACTCATCACTCGGGGCAGTCAATTTACCGATTCCCGTAAGAGTTTGAGCAATGTAAGTGCATCCGCACTGAAGAAGATAATTGGCTGGTAAGTTTTATCTATGAATGATGGTATCTGTTCTTTCGGACATGTCCGAAAGAACAGATAGCATCTTCATGTGATAACAAGATGTGTCTGCATAATTTATGTGCATCCTGAATTGGAGAATTCCGACAAGTGGTGTACTGTAGATTCGGAGAGTCCTATATTTCAGACGTCCAGCGTTATGTTACTGCTCAAGGCAGTGCAAAGAAAGTCCGTTTACTGTGTTATTGGATATCTCACAGTCTGATCATGAATGAACTGAAGAATGCTCTCTTTACAGATGCATCCAGCATTAGTTTGTAATATCACTATAGAGGCATATTCCACATCAAAAAATGGTTCAAATGGCTCTGAGCACTATGGGACTCAACTGCTGAGGTCATTAGTCCCCTAGGACTTCGAACTAGTTAAACCTAACTAACCTAAGGACATCACAAACATCCATGCCCGAGGCAGGATTCGAACCTGCGACCGTAGCGGTCTCGCGGTTCCAGACTGCAGCGCCTTTAACCGCACGGCCACTTCGGCCGGCGCATATTCTACATCCTCAGCCGTACACCGTAAACTACTGTTCAATGCTGTTTAATGCGTTACGGAGGATATTTACGAACGTACCACATATTACAGTATCCTCCCTTTTCATTCATGACTTGTATGCGGGAAGAACGTCCGCCTAATGCATCGGTGAGCGCTATAAGTAGTATAATCCAGCCATCGCAATGCGACAGCCACCGATAGCTTGTGGAAGAAACGCAGTTAGGTGATTATTGGGTCCAGGTTATTTGTTACCCGTGTGTCATTAAAGGAATATTCTTGACGCGTAGCGTTCTCACTTCCCACGCCCAGGTTCCCGGGTTCGATTCCCGGCGGGGTCAGGGATTTTCTCTGCCTCGTGATGACTGGGTGTTGTGTGATGTCCTTAGGTTAGTTAGGTTTAAGTAGTTCTACGTGCTAGGGTACTGATGACCATAGATGTTAAGTCCCATTGTGCTCAGAGCCATTTGAACCATTTTATTCTTGACGCCGAAAGATTCAGATATGTAATGCTTTACGGTATAAAAGACTTTTCAGGTGTGCAGTTGATCGACACTTCCTTCTAACTGACAGTGTTGTTCATTCGCTGTGAGGTCCGCTAGTCAATTAATTTTTTACAGCTGGATTTATCCGTTGCAAGTACTCTCAATACTCACGTTATAGAAAATTCAAGAATACACTGAAGAGACGAATGGCAGAACGAATTACTCCGAGACCTCCTTTAGACTTCCGCACCTCTCTTTCTCACTAGACGGTTCCATTTCCAGTCAATTTCTTGAAGAACGTCACAGGTTACATTCTTGGCAGCAATAGGTAACAACATACCGTATTATTTCTTTTATGATGTCAACCAGATTGTGGTTAACTACGTTATTAGTACTTTCAGTCTCACAGTCATTAGGTAAGTGATTTGTAACAAAACTTCATCGTCTTCAGTAAACTACTTGATACTTTTTCAGAAAATTTGTTACCCTTCGTTAGATGAACCATTGGTCTAGAACATCGGAAGCTTTGGGAAGAACAAACGTTAACAGGTGCCGTGGAACTAAACAGAATCCATGCCCAAAAAGAATGAGACATTTCGACAACAACAGTATATTATGAAGTAAGGGATTATGGTGGCCGTCACTGTATGTTTAGGTAAGAGGCCGCAAGAGATCTTGGATTTTTTTCATTGGCTACTAAGTTGAGAAGTTTTTAAAGTCTTTTTGTTCTTTAGCTTTAAATTCTTGTGATTTATTTTACCCATTGTAGCCATTTCTTGTGTTCCATCAACTGGAACATATCGTGGACGATGACTTTCTACTACGTACATGTCAAAGTAACACAGGACGTTGGAAGTAAAGCGACTGCAAAATTTGGAGTGGTACTGGCAAGAAACTCTTTTCTGAAAAAGTTCGCACACTACTTCTTCTCCTATTTCTTGTGCCTTTTTTCCACATCGGCACAGGGTCAGGATGATTAGTAAGGGCTTTTAATCGTTAATTTAGGGGATAGCTGGATGTCCTTCCTGTAGCCACCCCGTTATCCACAGAAACAGAATATAGGAACTCAGCAGCTCGCACGTTGTGTTCCTCATTTGAAAGTGAGCGGAAGTTTTCTAAACGTTTGCGAATCGTGTAACTGAGGCTAGAATTGTGTGCCAGAACGGTATTCACCTTGTTAGATGTGGAAACCACCTGAAAACCACGTCCAGTATGGCAAGTTCACCGACCGTCCTCGTTAATCCGCCTTGCGGTTTCGATCCAGGGCCAGCGCACGTCTCCGTCCCGGACCGGAAGCGGCACTTGAACACTAACGGCTAATGGCGTAGGTGAAAAAGTACATTCGCTATCTGAGAAAACAACGTGAGTCACACAAAAGGGAGGTCGAAACGAAATGAAATTTGACAATTTGAGACGATATGTGACGTTATCGCTATGATAATGAAATCAAGTCAAATTTACAATTTATTAGTACGATATTACACACCCTCTGGACTGGGTGCTACGCTGATTCGTTTATGAAGGGTATGATCAAGCCATTGTATCCCTTCGTGTGACAAACCGTCCGATAACTCATGAAACTGGTCCTTGATATTCTGGATAGTGACACTGATAGTAAACTGCGTCAGAGCTTGTCCCGCCCAGGAACTACCGGGAAAGGATCTGAGGATCTTGTTGGTCACGAAAGTACCTGTACATCATGCATATAATCACAGAGACACGTGCCATTTGTCAATGAAGTTTGTCCTGCTGATAAATGGCACCAAGATTCTGTCGAATAAGAGGTAATACATGAGGACAGAGAGTCTCCTAAAGATACCGTTGTGCCGTCAGAGGTCCGTCAATCATTACCAGCCGTGATCTAAAGTCAACCAAATGGCTATCCACAGCATGACGCCAGCAGTAACACTTCTGTGTCTCTCCAAAACACTGTAAGAATGGGACCTTCCCCCAGATCACCACCAAATTCGCTGAAAATGCTTATTCGTTGTAATGCAGAACACCGATTTATCAAGGAGACGCAGAACGTTGCAGTGGGTCCATTCCATGTTGTCGGATGGCAGCAGCAGATTTTAAATGCTTACGATGTGACGATGTGCTTGACACACAATACAGCAAAACCTCACTTGTGGTGGTCAGACACGGTCGGCCGAAAACAACGGCGAGTATGTAGGACGTCAAGTTCCCATGCAGTCTGACAATGGGCCACTGTCACATCGGAATGCCCCACAAATCCTCATATTGCACCATTCGTCCAGCCGACCAAATGGCGAACCAGGATGATTCCCCTTTCATACTGCATCAGATGCTGATAATGCCAACTCACACAAGCACGCCACCTCACCATGTTCTTCGGAAGGATCACGCAACATATGAGGCTTTTCATGCTCCTTACATACCGTACTAGGTCTTGTATTAACACTAAAAATGAACAATAAAAATGCACTCTGGTGGCCACTGCACTTTTCACAGAGAATTGCCACTCTAATCGCTTACAGACCCTCTGATGATGTCTACGTGTGTGAAAGTACATTGAAATCCGACCATGTCATGTCGGTTGCTGATCTGGCAGGTTTCATATGTATGTGGCATTATGTCTGTGCACGGGTCTCACGATTCCGTACATTAGTGGTGGGTGTATTGTGGGCTAGAAGCTGGTTTCGAATGGGGGCACAGTTGCTTTCATTTTGATTCATATTAGGCGAATTTGGTGGCCAAGACATCTTGAGTTCCGTATCATGCTCCTCTAATCACTTCAGCACGATTCTTGTCTTGTGACACGGCAGCTAATCTTCTGTAAGATGACATTCCCGTCGTGAAGACATCATGAGTGAAAGAAGGCAGGTCGTTCGCAATAGTGTTCACGTAGTCCACATATGTCGTGGGACCTTCCATTGCTACCATAGGTCTCATGGAATCCCAGCTGAAAATCTTACATAGCTTAATACTACCTCCACCAGCCTCCGTCGGTTGTGTTGTGCGTGTTTCGAGAAACCGTTCGCCTAGATGACAGCGTATTCGGACACGATCATCGACCAGATTTTGCAAGAATCGTGATTTATCCAAGCAAGCGGCGCTTTTCCGTTTTTCCATGGTGCAATCTCGATTTTCGCGTGCCTACTTTTACCGTAATTAGTGAACTTCTTGGATCAACAATATGCGTTAAACACTGTGCTCTGGCACACTTGTACCAGCATGACCACTGTACTCCACCGTCAGATCTGGTACAGACCACCATCTGTCCTGCTTTACAGAGCAGGCCAGCCTCTGGCTTTCAGTTTCTATCACGCGACGTGGACGTTGAACACGTAATCGCCTCCTCATACTTTCACCGACCTTCTATTACTTTCCATAAGATTATGCTATCGTAGCACGCGAGTAAAAATGGTTCAAATGGCTCTGAGCACTATGGGACTTAACTTCTGAGGTCATCAGTTCCCTAGAACTTAGAACTACATAAACCTAACTAACCTAAGGACATCACACACATCCATGCCCGAGGCAGGATTGAAACCAGCGACCGGAGCGTTGACCTGTTTCCGGAGTAGTTGACCGGTTTCCCGTTACTGAAACGTTTGTTTCCTGGCACAGAGCTATAACACTCTGCCGTTCGTTAAGGTAGCTTATGTAAAGCATTTGCGGCCCGTAGCATCGCCAGAATAAGACCACACTCGTCAGGGCTCCTCTTACTCGCTTTCCTTGCCGCGTCACGAGACTGGAACTTCACCAGGTAGCATTTAATGCCACAAAGAGCGGCGAACGTAATTGTCTGGCTCATCAGTGTATATTAACATCGAATACAAGCCGCAGAAACTCCTCTCTGTAAGTATTCATTAGGAATATCATCTTACATGGAGCTCAAACGTGGACGGTAAACACTACATATTAGATGAGGACAGAAACTTTTTATGTGACATTGAATAATTAAAGTACAAATACTGAATAGTTTGAGAAAAAAGAGCTGTATTGTACACTCTGAATACACATATGGATAGAGGTATCAAGGAGTTGTTAATGGGAGAACAGAGGGTGATATGATGGGTAGGTACTGTAGAGGAAGGCCAAGGCTTGAATACTGTAAATAGATTCAGACTAATGCAGGACTCACATTTGAAAGTGAGTGCTCACTACAGAATATCCTCGAGATTTGCTTCACACTACATCTCGACCTCATGAGTAAGAACAGTAATAATGGACTTCCTGTGAAATTTCTTTCTGCAAAGAATGCCACGAAACGGTTTGGATTTAACAATTTTTGAAATGGGCAGCATTCTTTATGTCTGTTTGTCCTGGTGCACACGTAAAGTGATTTTCCAGAACCAAGAAATCCTATTTGATATTCACTGTTTTCGAACTGCTAAATGTAGAACTTCCAAACACGAACGTTTCGCCTAAATACTTGGGACAATGGCCGTGTTGGTATTAACAAGAAGGCTGGATGTCAACCACTAGAGCAAAATTATTGTGAATTATTTAAGAGTGCCTCAGTCATAAGAATATACAGTAAGAGAGAAAGAAGTTGTTTCTTGATTGTGTACTGGAGTTACCTCGCATTAACAATAATTTTATTGGTTTCTTCGAGAGTTTTATTCCTTACATATTAAGTACACGTCATTCTGGTGCATATTGATATGTGCTTACTAGGCAAATGCTGGAAATTCAAAATCGCTTAAGTTATAGACATTTTTATAATATTTTTAATTACATGACACATTAGTTCCGTACCTTAAATAAAAGTGAACATCAATTTCTAAAATTTTAGTTACTTCTCGGAATTGAGGTTTAGACTTGTAATATTTATAATTTTGCTCTGTTTTGCCACAGGATCATTCCGTGGATTAATGTTGTACGAAACAAGAATATAGAGGGAACTTCTTCATTCAGTAATTTAATCTCAAAGCAGGTACACTACACGACGTTTCCTTTCGTTCGCTATCAACTCCATGTGAAAGGGATGACACATCGTGATTAGAATGCAGAGGTAGATAAAAACGTGAAACATCCGTCTCTTGAAGAGAGTTTAAGTTCTTCGCACTTCTTTTTTAATGGCTGCAATTAGACCGCGTGTTACTACCACGGGAAAAGTTTTCGCTATATTTTTGTGGTGTGTACCATTGCGCGACGGAAAAGTCTCTTTCTTTTACGACGTACGTGGTACATTTTTATGCTTTTAAAATTATCGTCAACGCAACTCGCTGCTGTTCTTCTGAATGCTCTTTGCATTTTCTCTACAGTAGTGATCATAATTTCACCGTAAGATGCCTAATTTCCACTGCCATTTTCTATTCTACGTGGCTGTTTTCATCTATGAGAAACACCAACTATCCGTATTATTTGATAAATGAGGCAGTAGCATCTTCTTTCTGTGATCACGGCCACAATCGAAGAGACATCATAATTGAACACAGAAATGTGCGTAAAAATTCCACTGATGATACTTTCTACTATGTTAATTGTAAGATGCTAGGACAAAAACAAATCGCTATATATAACACTGTGTAATTATAAGACGAGACGATACGATATTACAGTGCCTGTATTGTTAAGAAGAACGATGCAAACTTTCTTCGGACATGTATGCATGTCCTAAGTAACAGGCACTGCGGCGACTACAGCCATTATGAAACACATGAAATACATTCGCAATTACGAATATGAACAATCATCAGATCTATAAGAGAACGAAAGCAGTCCAAAATACGTGCCGCACCAGGACTCGAATCTGAATTTCCCATTTCACGGAAGTGGTAGCTTTAATCGCTTAGGATATCCTTACATGACTCACGGCCAGACCCAAACTAACATATGTCTCGCTCCTCGGTCACAACCTGCACTCATTCACACGTTATGTAATTCCCACACAGGGGAGGGCATTTTAATTGAAAGCCGCTGTCGTGTTTCGACAGATGAAAGCGATATTGCTGTGCCTCTGTTATTAAGAAGAACGGTACAATGTTCCTTCTGAAATGCATGGGACTGTGGCTAGTACGGCCGTGCTCAATAAGTGTTACATAATGGAGGAACAGGAGGAGATTAGTGTTTAATGTCCCGTCGAGAACGAGGTCATTAGGAACGGAGCACAAGCTCGGATTACGGAAAGGTGGGGAAGGAACCATCCCGGCATTCGCCTTAAGCGATTTAGGGAAATTACGGAAAACCTATATTAGGATGCCCGGACGCGGGTTTGAACCGTCGTCCTCCAGAATGCGACTACAGTGTGCTAATTACTGCGCCACCTCCCTCGGCGCTACATAATGCATGATCCACACCATTTTAGCATACCTGTTGCTAAACATAATGGTTATCTCAGTGTCTAGCCAAGACCTTGTATCATAATTAGGTGATACAAGAGCCCATCAGTAAATTGTGATCACCTATGACGCATAATACAACCACTCTGTGATCTAATGGTAACATTGCTGACTACATACGTAGCCGTTTCTGGTATGATTTCTCTATGACTATCTGAGACTTTTCTGAAACAGCTTACACTGTTGCTATATTGCTGCCTTGCGGGAAATTACAAAAGGTGTGAAATTCTAAAAATAGTTGGAAATTCAAGATAACTCAGGGTTTTAGCCCACTGCAGTGACGCCTCTATGGAAGTAAGGCTGTTGTACTAAGTGTAAACTGGCGGTAAATTCAAGATGGTGCATTATTCTGTTGTCAAATTCTAGGGTGCTCTCCAATATGTGAATTGGCGGCAACTCCAAATTGGTGTACTGTTCTGTTCGCGTGAAACTCAAGATGGCGACATGGGATATGAGGGCACTCCGGACCCCATGAGAAATATAGGTACCACAATGACCTTCTGACATCACACTAGTCATCTTGCCCATCACTCTTCACCAATGCTCCGACCCGTGCAGGACACATGGGAAATCAATATAAAATTAAAAAATTACCTACCAAAGACCTTAACTTTGTCGTGCGCTAACGAGAACATGCATGCATTTCAACACGCAGTCGATAATTATTACACTCCTCTGAAACAGGTACTCGCCCTTCGCCGGAGACAGATGCGGCTCTCGGAGAATCTGCAGTGACGTATGCGTCAGGACCTGTCTTTCTTATGGGTCTTGGGATAGTCTGTATGATGTCAGAATCCAAGATATCGTCCTGGAGACTTTAGGACAATCTAGGTTGTTGCCAGGCCACTTACATCGAATATGGACCTATGGAAACGACGGCAGTATGCAAGGTAGCCAGATCACACAAGTCCAAAATGACGGGAAATTTAAAATACCGTTTATTTTCCCCGGTGTTGTGACGTTAAAGTGGGCTTGCCCTAAGTTTAAGTCTGCTCTTTCTACGATAGCTAACTTAAAAAATTACTTTAAAACTGCTACCCGTGCGGTTGTTAAACAGTCTTCAATGTGATACGTAGTAAGATAGGAATTCTGTTGAGTTTTCATCACCGAAACAAACACCACTTTGGGCAGAAGCTCCCTTCTGTAGTTTCAAAGTTCACTGCCGCGCCAACGGCCGATTAAAACCATGTGAGAGATACCGGGCCATCAGCAGCATAGAGCCATTAGCCTAGTGCACCTCCAGGTCTCAAACTGCGCCAAGTGCAGGCAGCATACTAATACTGTTGCCGCCACAGTAACCCCACTCGCTGGAGTGACCGCACTGGAGATCGGAATCGGAGCGAGTCGAAACTAATATTGCGGGTTGAATACTTCACAAATCTAGGTGCTGGTATTACAACTGGCTTACGAGTCTAGCCTGCCCGGCTAGCCACGCGGCCTAACGCGCTGGTTTCCGAGCGGGAAGGCGAGCCCGGCCGGGCACGAATCCACCCGGCGGGTTAGTGTCGAGGTCCGATGTGCCGGCCAGCTTGTGGATGGTTTTTAAGGCGGTCTTCCAACTGCTTTAGCAAATGCGAGCTGGTTCCCCTTACTCCGCCACACAACACACACAATGATAAGACTGCAAACCATAGCACTGGAGTGGATCCACACTCGTTCTCTCTCTTTTGAAGCATGTGATAGTGTAAGGATGGTCGTGACTCATTGTTAGCGCGGAAGATGAGTACACGATTTGTGAAGTAGCACTGATAACGCAAAATGATCGACTGCCGGGATCAGATGGGCTTTAACGAATCTGTGTTTTGTGAGACTCTGAAAGATGTAAACTGAAAATTACTTGATGCAAAGTACACAACTGCAAATTCTGATATCTGGAATAGCTTTCATGTTATAGTCCACGCTTCAAACGAAAAACGTACACATTTCTACGAATGCAATTAAAATTTTTGTATTCTTGTTTATACCCACTCTGCAATGAGAAAAGGTATGTACAGCGTCAAACGAAAATTGGGCACAGAGCAAAGTTACTCTATATCCTTGTGACTAAAAAGCGCGCTGTTTCTTTATCCTTTGGTCATGGCATTCTCCATTTATGGGCTAACAGTGAATTACTTAGTTTATCACTGATTTCGGTAGTTGATTTTAACAATTAGTCCCCACGCGCCGGCCGCTGTGGCCGAGCGTTTCAAGGCGCTTCAGTCAATGGCTCTGAGCTCTATGGGACTTAATATCTGAGGTCATCAGTCCGCTAGAACTTATAACTACTTAAACCTAACTAACCTAAGGACAGCCGGCCGGAGTGGCCGAGCGCTAGTTAGGTTTAAGTAGTTCTAAGTTCTACGGGACTGATGACCACAGCTGTTAAGTCCCACAGTGCTCAGAGCCATGTGAACCATGTAACCTAAGGACATCACACACATCCATGCCCGAGGCAGGATTCGAACCTGCGACCGTAGCGGTCGCGCGGTTCCAGACTGAAGCGCCTAGAACCGCTCGGCCGCGCTTCAGTCCGGAACCGCGCTGCTGATACGGTCGCATGTTCGAATCCTGCCTCAGGCATGGATGTGTGTGATGTACTTAGGTTAGTTAAGTTTAAGTAGTTCTAAGTCTAGGGGACAGATGACCTCAGATGTTAAGTTCCATAGTGCTTAGAGCCATTTGAATCATTTTTGGTCGCCACGAGGGTTAGCCGAGCGGCCTAGGGCGCCTTGCCACGGTTCGCGCGGCACTCCCCAGTCGGAGGGTCCAGTCCGCCCTCGCTCATGGGAGTGTGTGTTGTCCTTAGCGTAAGTTACTTTAAGTTAGATTAAGTAGTGTGTAAGTCTAGGGACCGATGACCTCAGCAGTTTTGTCCCACAAATTTTCGAACAATTGGTAACCATTCAAAGATGGCATTTCATCCTCATGTCATGTTTCCTGGTAGTATCGTTACAAATTCACTAACGTCTCGAATGTGCGTATTCAGTGATCAGGCAAAAAATTATGACCACTGCCCACCAGGATGTTTGATACCGCCTGGTGGCATTATAGTCAAGTGACGTGGTAACAAAGATTCATAAGTGGAGAAATCACGGACGGGGAATCACTCTAGCAAAGATATTGGATGCAAATGGGGAAATCCATTGAGATAAGCGAAAATTAGGTAAGCTGAGAAGAAATGGACGGAGCATCGAGTTAAGAGAATTTGGCTGAGGGCAGATTATTATTTCGCAGAGACTGTGGACGAGTATCTCAGAAACGGCGAAGATGGTCAAATGTTTGCGTGCTACAGTCGAGAGAATCTACGGGAAGAGGTAGAAGAACAGTTGAACTACCGCTAACGCTAAGTGGTAGGACGTTGACGACTCTTCAAAGAACTTGGGGGTCACATGATTGTCTATTTTCTAAAGTAGGATAGATGGAGATCTCTGGCATCTATGCCGAAACAGCACAACGCTGGTGGAGACACTAGCATTTCGAAGCACACTGTTCTTCGTACATTGTTGAATATGGATCGGCTCTTTGGGTATTTCTCATTTTTTCTGTACTAGGCCTATTGTCGTCTCCACAAACGCCGTTATAAGGTGAACGGCAGCACGAAACGTGCAGCGCGCCACGGACTCAAGTTGGTGGGAACTATATGTGTAGCATGCTATGGGAGGCATTCTCCTGTGCTTGCATGGGACCTATGGTAGTAACTGAAGACACGTTGACAGCTGCTAACCACCTGTATTCCTCCATGACTGATGTCTTCCCCGACGGCGATATCGTCTTTCAGCAGTACATTTGTCCGTGTCTTGGAGCCAGAACCGTGCTACAGTGTTTTGAGGAGCATTATAGTGAATTCACATGGATGCTTCGGCGATAAAATTCGCCTGATGTAGTTCCTATGGAACACATCTACGTCGCTGTCCGGCGCCATCACCGTTTACGCGTCCGCCTCGATGGCTGAATGGTCAGCGCGCCCGAATGCTGTGGAAGGGGGCCCAGCTTCGGTTCGATTCCCCACAGGGTCGGAGATTGTCTCCGCTCAGGGACTGGGTGTTGTGTTGTCTTCATCATCATATCATAACCATCGACGCGCAAGTCGCCGAAGTGGCGTCACCTAAAAAGACTTGCAACAGGCGACCGGTCTACCCGACGGGTGGCCCTAGCCACACGACATTTCATTTCACCGTGTACGCAAATCAGCAGATCATTATTTACTCGAATTACTTGACCTGAGTGTAGACATCTAATGACACATACCTTTACAAACCTAGCAACAAACTGTCGGATCGCTGATAAGAAAAATCGGTGATGTATTTCGTTTCAAAGAGGGACAAACAGCCTACGAGTGTAGCCCAGAATGTAATGCATCGCCTTGTTTTCCTTCAAAAATTCTCCATTGAACATAATGGGAATTACACACACGAAAGAATTGTGTTTTACCTGTTGTTGTTGTGGTCTTCAGTCCTGAGACTGGTTTGATGCAGCTCTCCATGCTACTCTATCCTGTGCAAGCTTCTTCATCTCCCAGTACCTACTGCTACCTACATCCTTCTGAATCTGCTTAGTGTATTCATCTCTTGGTCTCCCCCTACGATTTTTACCCTCCAAGCTGCCCTCCAATACTAAATTGGTGATCCCTTGATGCCTCAGAACATGTCCTACCAACCGATCCCTCCTTCTGGTCAAGTTGTGCCTCAAACTTCTCTTCTCCCCAATCCTATTCAATACTTCCTCATTAGTTACGTGATCTACCCATCTAATCTTCAGCATTCTTCTGTAGCACCACATTTCAAAAGCTTCTATTCTCTTCTTGTCCAAACTATTTACCGTCCATGTTTCACTTCCATACATGGCTACACTCCATACAACTAATTTCAGAAATGACTTCCTGACACTTAAATCTATACTCGATGTTAACAAATTTCTCTTCTTCAGAAACGCTTTCCTTGCCATTGCCAGTCTACATTTTATATCCTCTCTACTTCGACCATCATCAGTTATTTTGCTCCCCAAATAGCAAAACTCCTTTACTTCTTTAAGTGTCTCATTTTCTAATCTAATTCCCTCAGCATCACCCGACTTAAGTCGACTACATTCCATTATCCTTGTTTTGCTTTTGTTGATTTTCATCTTATATCCTCCTTTCAAGACACCATCCATTCCGTTCAACTGCTCTTCCAAGTCCTTTGCTGTCTCTGACAGAATTACAATGTCATCGGCGAACCTCAAAGTTTTTATTTCTTCTCCATGGATTTTAATACCTACTCCAAATTTTTCTTTTGTTTCCTTTACTGCTTGCTCAATATACAGATTGAATAACATCGGGGAGAGGCTACAACCCTGTCTTACTCCCTTCCCAACCACTGCTTCCCTTTCATGTCCCTCGACTCCTATAACTGCCATCTGGTTTCTGTACAAATTGTATATAGCCTTTCGCTCCCTGTATTTTACCCCTGCCACCTTTAGAATTTGAAATAGAGTATTCCAGTCAACATTGTCAAAAGCTTTCTCTAAGTCCTCAAATGCTAGAAACGTAGGTTTGCCTTTCCTTAATCTTTCTTCTAAGATAAGTCGTAAGGTCAGTATTGCCTCACGTGTTCCAGTATTTCTACGGAATCCAAACTGATCTTCCCCGAGGTCGGCTTCTACTAGTTTTTCCATTCGTCTGTAAAGAATTCGTGTTAGTACTTTGCAGCTGTGGCTTATTAAGCTGATTGTTCGGTAATTTTCACATCTGTCAACACCTGCTTTCTTTGGGATTGGAATTATTATATTCTTCTTGAAGTTTGAGGGTATTTCGCCTGTTTCATACATCGTGCTCACCAGATGGTAGAGTTTTGTCAGGACTGGCTCTCCCAAGGCCGTCAGTAGTTCCAATGGAATGTTGTCTACTCCGGGGGCCTTGTTTCGACTCAGGTCTTTCAGTGCTCTGTCAAACTCTTCACGCAGTATCGTATCTCCCATTTCATGTTCATCTACATCCTCTTCAATTTCCATAATATTGTCCTCAAGTGCATCGCCCTTGTATAGACCCTCTATATACTCCTTCCACCTTTCTGCTTTCCCTTCTTTGTTTAGAACTGGGTTTCCATCTGAGCTCTTGATGTTCATACAAGTGGTTCTCTTATCTCCAAAGGTCTCTTTAATTTTCCTGTAGGCAGTATCTATCTTACCCCTAGTGAGATAAGCCTCTACATCCTTACATTTGTCCTCTAGCCATCCCTGCTTAGCCATTTTGCACTTCCTGTCGATCTCATTTTTGAAACGTTTGTATTCTTTTTTGCCTGCTTCATTTACTGCAGTTTTATATTTTCTCCTTTCATCAATTAAATTCAATATTTCTTCTGTTACCCAAGGATTTCTACTAGCCCTCGTCTTTTTACCTACTTGATCCTCTGCTGCCTTCACTACTTCATCCCTCAAAGCTACCCATTCTTCTTCTACTGTATTTCTTTCCCCCATTCCTGTCAATTGTTCCCTTATGCTCTCCCTGAAACTGTGTACAACCTCTGGTTCTTTCATTTATCCATGTCCCATCTCCTTAAATATCCACCTTTTCGCAGTTTCTTCAGTTTTAATCTACAGGTCGTAACCAATAGATTGTGGTCAGAGTCCACATCTGCCCCTGGAAATGTCTTACAATTTAAAACCTGGTTCCTAAATCTCTGTCTTACCATTATATAATCTATCTGATACCTTTTAGTATCTCCAGGGTTCTTCCATGTATACAACCTTCTATCATGATTCTTAAACCAAGTGTTAGCTATGATTAAGTTGTGCTCTGTGCAAAATTCTACCAGGCGGCTTCCTCTTTCATTTCTTAGCCCCAATCCATACTCACCTACTATGTTTCCTTCTCTCCCATTTCCTACACTCGAATTCCAGTCACCCATGATTATTAAATTTTCGTCTCCCTTCACTATCTGAATAATTTCTTTTATTTCATCATACATTTCTTCAGTTTCTTCGTCATCTGCAGAGCTAGTTGGCATATAAACTTGTACTACTGTAGTAGGTGTGGGCTTCGTATCTATCTTGGCCACAATAATGCGTTCACTATGCTGTTTGTAGTAGCTTACCCGCATTCCTATTTTCCTATTCATTATTAAACCTACTCCTGCATTACCCCTATTTGATTTTGCGTTTATAACCCTGTAGTCACCTGACCAGAAGTCTTGTTCCTCCTGCCACCGAACTTCACTAACCCCCAATATATCTAACTTTAACCTATCCATTTCCCTTTTTAAATTTTCTAACCTACCTGCCCGATTAAGGGATCTGACATTCCACGCTCCGATACGTAGAACGCCAGTTTTCTTTCTCCTGATAACGACATCCTCTTGAGTAGTCCCCGCCCGGAGATCCGAATGGGGGACTATTTTACCTCCGGAATATTTTACCCAAGAGGACGCCATCATCATTTAATCATACAGTAAAGCTGCATGCCCTCGGGAAAAATTAGTTTCCCCTTGCTTTCAGCCGTTCGCAGTACCAGCACAGCAAGGCCGTTTTGGTTATTGTTACAAGGCCAGATCAGTCAATCATCCAGACTGTTGCCCTTGCAACTACTGAAAAGGTTGCTGCCCCTCTTCAGGAACCACACGTTTGTCTGGCCTCTCAACAGATACCCCTCCGTTGTGGTTGTACCTACGGTACGGCTATCTGTATCGCTGAGGCACGCAAGCCTCCCCACCAACGGCAAGGTCCATGGTTCATGGGGAGGGTGTTTTACCTACACATCCTATTTTTCCACGTTACGTCGCTTCCGTTCAATGGCCTTCCTCCAGCACGACACTAGGGCCTGTACGTCCTGTCTGTACCCCGCCTGGTCCTGGTGGCGCAGCCAGTGCTTCTCTGTGTGATTCATCTCCTCATCGTCCTCAAAATGTCTTTCACAAATGGCATTCTGTAAAGGCCCAAAGAAGTGGAACTCCGAGTTGCCAAGGTTAGGGCTGTTAGTTGTCACAGCCGTGGATGGTCTCCCCGACCGATGAAAATCGTCGAGCTCCGCCGAACAGCCTTCTGATGACCTTACCCTCATTGCCCAGCGACTAACTGTACTTCTGTCGACAACAGATGCTCCATATACTTTACACAAGCGTTTGAGAATATTTTTCACAGTTTCTTTATCTGCAGTTAGAAATTCAATGATGGCACGCAGCTTGCAACGTACATCACCTACTGACGCCCTTTTGAAACTGTCCTGCAGCTACGCTATCTGTCGGAAGAAACGGAAACTTGGCGCTCTCACTCAGGAGATTTCAAATAATTCATACGCATCGTTTCGTATTCATAGCATTGGTTTTGGCTGACAAAGAAATGCGGTGCATTACTTTCTGGGCAACCCTCGTTGTAAGCAGGTGGTCATAATGTTTCGGCTTATCAGTGTAGACTTTCTCTAAATAGGTATTAAATGTAAAAGAAATTTACCAAAGGCTTCGAAAAAGTTTTATCTACAGGATGTTTCACAATTCATGTTACACACTTCTAGAAAGGGGACTTGGCAGATGAAGTTTTACATAGTAACCCATGTACAGAAATGCCATCCAACGACGCGACAGCGAGTCGAATTTACAGGTCCCGGGGTCTGTGAGTGCTATGTATGTACAGGGAGTTTCCGTGATGACGTTACCGAGTTTCCTGCTTCGGAAACGTAAGAGGTTACAAATGAAAATCATTCTGACAGAGGACTGCATATACCGGTACTATTGTTGCTAAAAGTGTAGGGCATCCAACTTTCAGAGGTCTTAGTATGGAACAAGACAGGAAACAGTTTCCAGTAAACATGGACCCCAAAGTGGATACCTGAGGAGCTATGAGTACTAGTTCATATTCGGTACCCGGCCATTGTGGCCGAGAGGTTCTAGGCGCTACAGTCCGGAACCGCGCGCCTGTTACGCTCGCAGGTTCGAATCCTGCCTCGGGCATGAATGTGTGTGATGTCCTTAGGTTAGTTAGGTTGAAGTAGTTCTAAGTCTACGGGACTGATGACCTCAGATGTTAAGTCGCATAGTTCTCAGAGCCATTTCAACCATTTGAATCATATTCGCTAGTATAAAACACATCTCTACTGCACAAATGCTCATAGCTCTTGAGATATGCATTTCAGAGCCCACGTTTACTACACATTTTTTGTTGTTTTAGTCCATACTACCGTGTCTAAAAGTTGCCTACCCTACAATCCTAGAAACAACGGTACCAGTACATGTATTCCACTGTCAGAGATATCAGAACGGATTTTCCGTATAACTTTCGACTCGTTGGTTTCCAGTACAAGGACCCTTACTTTAGGCCACGGGCGGGTAGGAATCCTGCACGTGTGCGGTGCACTTGCACGCGTGCAGTTAACAGGTGTTCTGCGTGCACACAGCGGCAACCTGGCCACCAACTTATCTCCCCTCCCCACCATACCTTCTGTCCACTCCTTCCTCCGTAATGCGTTTTGTTTCCTAGCTTCCTTTATTGAATGATGGAATAAGGTTAGTAGGAGTGCTTGAAAGAGATCATGGTTTGAAAGAGTACCTGTTAACTACGATACGTTTTATTTACACTACTGGCCATTAAAATTGCTACACCAAGAAGAAATGCAGATGATAAACGGGTATTCATTGGACAAATATATTGTACTAGATCTGACGTGTGATTATATTTTCACGCAATTTGGGTGCATACATCCTGAGAAATCAGTACCCAGAACAACCACCCCTGGCCGTAATAACGGCCTTGATACGCCTGGGCATTGAGTCAAGCAGAGCTTGGATGGTGTGTACGGGTACAGCTGCCCATGCAGCTTCAACACGATACCACAGTTCATCACGATTAGTGACTGGCGTATTGTGACGAGCCAGTTGCTCGGCCACCATTGACCAGACGTTTACAGTTGGTGAGAGATATGGAGAATGTGCTGGCAGGGCAGCAGTCGAACATTTTCTGTATCCAGAAAGGCCCGTACAGGACCTGCAACATGCGGTCGTGCATTATCCTGCTGAAATGTAGGGTTTCGCAGGGATCGAATGTAGGGTAGAGCCACGGGTCGTAACACATCTGAAATGTAACGTCCACTTTTCAGAGTGCCGTCAATGCGAACAAGAGGTGACCGAGACGTGTAACCAATGGCACCCCATACCATCAAGCCGGGTGATACGCCAGTATGGCGATGAATACACGCTTCCAATGTGCGTTCACCGCGATATCGCCAAACACGGATGCGACCATCATGATGCTGCAAACAGAACCTGGATTCATCCGAAAAAATGACAGTTTGCCATTCGTGCACCGAGGTTCGTCATTGAGTACACCATCACAGGCGCTCCAGTCTGTGAAGCAGCGTCAAGGGTAACTGCAGCCATTGTCTCCGAGCTGATAGTCCATGCTGCTGCAAACGTCGTCGAACTGTTCGTGCAGATGGTTGTTGTCTTGCAAACGTCCCCATCTGTTGACTCAGGGATAGGGACGTGGCTGCACGATCCGTCATCTCGACTGCTTGTGATACGAGGCCGTTGGGATCCTGCAAGGCGTTCCATATTACCCTCCTGAACCTACCGATTCCATATTCTGCCAACAGTCATTGGATCTCGTCCAACGCGAGCAGCAATCGCGATCGGCTACAATTCGACCTTTATCAAAGTCGTTGTTTTAGTCCATACTACCGTGTCTGAAAGTTGCCTACTCTAAAATCTTAGAAACAACGGTACCAGTACATGTATTCCACAGTCAGAGAAAAAGTCTGAAACGTGATGGTACGCACGTCTCCTCGTTACACGAGGCATCACAACAACGTTTCACCAGGCAACGCCGGTCAACTGCTGTTTGTGTATGAGAAATCGGTTGGAAAGTTTCCTCATATCAGCACGTTGTAGGTATCGCCACCGGCACCAACCTTGTGTGAATGCTCTGAAAAGCTAATCATTTGCATATCACAGCATCTGCTTCCTGTCGGTTAAATTTCGCGTCTGTAGCACATCATCTTCGTGGTGTAGCAACTTTAATGGCCAGTAGTGTAATTATCACAGGTGGAGTTGACAATACGTTTAATATCTGAAACAAAATTTCTACATACAGACAAACGCAAACAGTTACGTAAATTTACATCACCTATGTTTGCTCTTAACCGAGGCTTATTAATTCAGCAAATGGTTTTCCGGCTCTCGCGATATTAAGCGTAATTTTATAACTTGCACGTACCGCTGGGCTATTATTGTGGTCGTCCTGAAAAATTGAAAACAGTGCCCCATAAAATATTAAATGAGTTAGATGAGAGACATGACGAAAGAATGTCGCAGATCTCTCGTGACAACAGCAGCTAGGACAGATAAATCTAATATCGTCAGATCGCACTTCTTAAGCTTAGTCAGATTCCCCATCCGCTCAGAATCCCGCAATAAATTGTACTCGTCCTTGTGAGATTTATTATAATGGCCTTCAATACTAAACTTCCGCTGACCAGCGAGAATACTGCCACATATTAAACATTTCGAATTTTCACGTTTTTGCACAAAGATGAAATGATTCTCCCATTACATTTTAAAAGATAGCAGATCTCCACTTCTCCGTTTCCTTGTTTCACTCTGCATTGTCCGATCCTTGAAATCCAACGTTCACTGCGTAGTGGTCGCTTCGCATCAACGTCCGCGGCTTAGCCTGGCACTACACTGCCGCAACCTGCCGGCTGTCGCCACTGCCCCGGCCGACGATTGCACGCGAGTAGCACACGTGCAGTCCTGTGCGCTCATGAGCCGCGTGCAAGGTTTGCCCGCCCCTGCTAGGCTGATACATTTATCTTTCACCATTATCTTTGGAAGGTTGCAACATTGTCATCAAATTATCCTATAGATACATAACTTTACAAGCACCAGCGCCTATAACGTTGAATCTCTGTAGCATCCTTGGATGACGTTTCTAGACATTTCCTACTACCAAAAACATGATCTATTAAGTCCCCTCTACAGCCTCGAGAAGTGTGTAACATAAATTGTGAAACACACTGTATATAAATGGTTGTATAATTAGAACAGATTTCACTTCTAACCGGTCAGTTATTAGGTAAATTGGGAAAAAATAACCATCATGCCCAATGGTTGGGGACTGATGACCTTGTACTTTGGTCCCTTTAGTCCCCAAACCGACCGATCAACCCAGTGGTTGCATCTGTCATTCAGGCGGGTCGGGCATTCTGTGAACTGAAGATTGCACTTGAGAATGGGTATAAAACCGAAATCATGACTGTGTGAAATAAATGAAAAGTTATTTACAGTTTGAAATCGGAAATTACTTTCAAAACCGTGGCATATGTAACAGGAATGCCACGAGTCAGCTGTTATACTTGCGAACTGGTGAACTCGCTCTCGTTTCTGAGCAAGGCAAGTTGAGTCCACTCGTACCCGACAACAAGCTCAGGTGCCGAGTGGGCTTGAAGGGTCTCTGCATGAGCCTCTTCATGATTTTGCCATACCACACAGCTTCATTTGTTTGCCTCTGGCACCTTACTTGTTGGCCCAAATGATCTATTACCCGAGATGTAGAGAAGAAAAGGGAAAAGACTGAGTAGCTGAGTGTGTTTGTGGTGGCCACAGTATACTATCCATATTTCGTTTTAACATTTCATTAGGTTATTAGTACTTGTCGGAGCCCCACACGCATGTTCGATACATTTAAGTGCCATATTCCAATGTATCTATTCTTTTCGCTTCTTGTCCAATCAGTTGAATGTATGAATGTGTGCAAAGATTTTAATGTGTAGATTCGCGGGAGTGTAGTAGTCTGCTACTGTGTCAGAACAGCCAACTGTAGGAAACACCTACCAGTTAGCAAAGAGGTTTCCGTTTGCCTTGGATTAACCTTTCTATAGGTTGGCACCACAATAGGGGTGCCTTTGGCCACTTCCGTTGGTATGGGGGCGGTTTTGGTTGGGGAGCGAACGCTAGTGCAGTGTTTCGTGGGAGGCAAGACGGATGAGACCTACTGGTGGTAAGTGTGCCTTTTCGATGAGAAGGTAATGTTGTGTTTTATGTAAGTTTTTCAAAGCTAGTCAAAGCAAATGATTCCTTTCATCGTTCATAGTTTATTATCGTGTGTGACAAATTTTACTTTTTAATTCGCGAGTGTTAAATGCTTTAAAATCCGGGGACGGTGTAAGCTATTTTTCAGTTGACCTGAGTTTAGTGTGGTTCAGTTCATTTTCTTTAGTATCTCTTTCGCAAGAGCATGTATATTGCATATAATTTGCGTGGTTTTATGACTGAATTTTGTGCAATTCGTCTCACTTGATAACTTTCTTTGTGCACGCTTTTGTTTGTGTTGTCCACGTGGTCATGATCTAATGAGAAAGTCTACAGTGCAAAGGCCACAGTGATATTCCGCTGTAGAACACCTGAATTAATTGAGATTCTTATTTATTTTTCAGTTTTATAGCGATTCACTGTAATTGAAATTTTATTCGTTTATGCCGCATGTTAAAATCAAGGGAACATCTCCTCAACCCATGTGTGCTGTGGTGAAGGTCTTTAGTTCTTTTCCTTCCTATTAGTCTCTCAAGCGCATGTGAATGTAAGTGTTCGTGATTAAACCATCCTTTGATCATTCCTCTTCCATAGATCATAGACCTTGCAGGGGGCTCCGAAGTAAAGTTCTAGGTTTAATTAATATAAGACGTAGTAGATTGCTGGCAAAAGCAAGCATCGTATTACTCACTATACGTATTCATGAGCGCAATTAAATTTACCGATGTAATAAATGATCTTTAGCCAGACTTTTTTTGAGGTGGATATATGTATGAATCTGAGACAATGGTTCCTGCTTCGGAAACATAAGAGGTTACAAATGAAAATCATTCTGACCGTGGACTGCATATACCGGTACTATTGTTGCTAAAAGTATAGGGCATCCAACTTTCAGAGGTCGTAGTATGGACCAAGACAAGAAACAGTATCCAGTAAACATGGACCACAAAGTGGATACTTCAGGAGATATGAGTACTAGTTCATATTCGCTAGCCGGCCTCTGTGACCGAGACGTTCTACAGTCTGGAACTGCGCGACCGCTACGGTCGCAGTTTCGAATCCTGCCACGGGCATGGATGTGTGTGATGTCCTTAGGATAGGTTTAAGTATTTCTTAGTTCTAGGGGACTGATTACCTCATAAGTTAAGTCCCATAGTGCTCAGAGCCATTTGAACAAAAACGAACGTTCTGTATCTTAATAAACGATTATTAATATCATGAACATTACATCATCTCTGAGTAACTGCTCTAGTGACAGGGAGATTTAATGGTGCGAGTACTTTTACTTCCAACATTTCCACAAATTAGTTCCACCCAGAACTCTTTTCGTCGCATAAGTACTCGCGCAGACAAGGGAAAGGTTTGTGTCACCACTATATTCGATCAAAGATATGTATAACAAGTTCATGCATGCGTAAGATGCTGGCTTTGGATACTGGGAGGTGAATGGGACAACCGGTTTAATGTGGACCACGGGTTAAGAACAGTATGTCTGTTTCTTCTGTCATATTAGCTTTTTATAGGTATTTGCAACCAGTTATTATCAGTTACCAGTTCATGCTGTTTATATTGAAAATATCACCGACAATTATGTGTCTTCTTTAGACTAACCATCACGTCGTTTCTGAAAGAAACTTGTTTCATCTAATTGGTTCAAGTGGCTTCCATTGTTTACCGCAGATTTCATTGTCATAAAGTAAACGCATGACATTAAGCAAGAAGTCGAGTGACATTTGCGAGCCTTGGGCCAATCATCGCGGGTTGTGGATAGCAGTTTAGCATTTACACAACAGAATGACTTCCACTCTATTCCACGACACTTCGGATCCATTGTCAAGGCAAAAGAGTTAAGTGGGATTTCATATTCTACTGTTTATGAGTATGAAAATCAACGTAGAGTGAAAGCCATTTTCTACACGAAGATTCTCTCACAAGGGAACATCATCAACTCGACCTCGTATTTTGTTGATAAAAACGCATGATCTAGATATCAACCCCAGCAATCGACCCACGCGAAAATTCGGGCCATTAAGCAGATACTACACTGGTATGGCCTTCTCAGCGTACAGCTTTTAAACATTCGCGCGTTCGGATTGTTTGTCACTCGACGCGCTTCACTGCGGCTGCATACTGCTCGAACGCGAAGTACTGTGCAATGAAATGACAACAGCGAGTCCCGCAAAATGTGAAATGTGAAGAGCTAGGGAAGTGGAGGAGGGAATAACAAAATGAAATGCAACGCATATAGTGTATCTCACATAAGTACAGGGTGTTTCAAAAATGACCGGTATATTTGAAACGGCAATAAAAACTAAACGAGCAGCGATAGAAATACACCGTTTGTTGCAATATGCTTGGGACAACAGTACATTTTCAGGCAGACAAACTTTCGAAATTACAGTAGTTACAATTTTCAACAACAGATGGCGCTGCGGTCTGGGAAACTCTATAGTACGATATTTTCCACATATCCACCATGCGTAGCAATAATATGGCGTAGTCTCTGAATGAAATTACCCGAAACCTTTGACAACGTGTCTGGTGGAATGGCTTCACATGCAGATGAGATGTACTGCTTCAGCTGTTCAATTGTTTCTGGATTCTGGCGGTACACCTTGTCTTTCAAGTGTCCCCACAGAAAGAAGTCACAGGGGTTCATGTCTGGCGAATAGGGAGGCCAATCCACGCCGCCTCCTGTATGTTTCGGATAGCCCAAAGCAATCACACGATCATCGAAATATTCATTCAGGAAATTAAAGACGTCGGCCGTGCGATGTGGCCGGGCACCATCTTGCATAAACCACGAGGTGTTCGCAGTGTCGTCTAAGGCAGTTTGTACCGCCACAAATTCACGAAGAATGTCCAGATAGCGTGATGCAGTAATCGTTTCGGATCTGAAAAATGGGCCAATGATTCCTTTGGACGAAATGGCGGCCCAGACCAGTACTTTTTGAGGATGCAGGGACGATGGGACTGCAACATGGGTCTTTTCGGTTCCCCATATGCGCCAGTTCTGTTTATTGACGAAGCCGTCCAGGTAAAAATAAGCTTCGTCAGTAAACCAAATGCTGCCCACATGCATATCGCCGTCATCAATCCTGTGCACTATATCGTTAGCGAATGTCTCTCGTGCAGCAATGGTAGCGGCGCTGAGGGGTTGCCGCGTTTGAATTTTGTATGGATAGAGGAGTAAACTCTGGCGCATGAGCGATACGTGGACGTTGGCGTCATTTGGACCGCAGCTGCAACACGGCGAACGGAAACCCGAGGCCGCTGTTGGATCACCTGCTGCACTAGCTGCGCGTTGCCCTCTGTGGTTGCCGTACGCAGTCGCCCTACCTTTCCAGCACGTTCATCCGTCACGTTCCCAGTCCGTTCAAATTTTTCAAACAGATCCTTTATTGTATCGCTTTTCGGTCCTTTGGTTACATTAAACCTCCGTTGAAAACTTCGTCTTGTTGCAACAACACTGTGTTCTAGGCGGTGGAATTCCAACATCAGAAAAATCCTCTGTTCTAACGAATAAACCATGTTGTCTACAGCACACTTGCACGTTGTGAACAGCACACGCTTACAGCAGAAAGACGACGTACAGAATGGCGCACCCACAGACTGCGTTGTCTTCTATATCTTTCACATCACTTGCAGCGCCATCTGTTGTTGAAAATTGTAACTACTGTAATTTCGAAGGTTTGTCCGCCTGAAAATGTACTGTTGTCCCAAGCATATTGCATCAAACGGTGTAGTTCTATCGCTGCTCGTTTAGTTTTTATGGCCGTTTCAAATATACCGGTCATTTTTGAAACACCCTGTATATTACACTTTAATAGTATCAGCTTTACACGTCAAAGAAAACGTGCATCGATGTTATTTAAAATTAAATTACGCTACACTATATGTTGAATGTAAAAATGTGTGTGAATTCCTACGGGACCAAACTGCTAAGATCATCGGTCACTACTTAAACTAACTTAACCTAACTTACGCAACACACACACACACACACACACACACACACACACACACACACACACACATACACACACACCCATGCCCGAGGAAGGTCTCGAACCTGTGGCGGGAGGTGCAGCGCAGTCCGTGACATGGCGCCCTTAATCGCGCGGCCTGTATGTTGGAAAACCGTCTCATTCGTATCGAGAGCAATTATGAATCGCAATATAAAAATTTTCAAAGCACAGGGATCTTTGACACCAGCTACACGCTAGAAATCACGCACTTTGACGTAATGAACATAGCACTACACCAGCATCAGAACCGTATTTCACTGGATGTTCACAGTATTCTGGCCGCTCACTGGTGTGGTCGCTTCAATACCACGCATACTGGAAGACAGACCGGTGCACAAAACCCTCTGTGAAAAAGCGACTACATTTGTAGGAACTTGTTCCGCTGACCGACGTTTACACTGACTCCCTGAACTCGTACCAAGTTTGTAAACTTCCTGACAAACCCCTTGAGCACGTGGACTCCAAATACGTCTCGCGGTTGGCAGTATCTTTTACCAAAAGAATGTCTCTGAGCACTATCTGTCTTAACACCTGAGGTCATCAGTCCCCTAGAACTTAGAACTACTTAAACCTAACTAACCTAAGGACATCACACGCATCCATGCCCGAGGCAGGATTCGAACCTGCGACTGTAGCGGTCGCGCGGTTCCAGACTGAAGCGCCTAGATCCACTCGGCCACACCGGCCGGCTATCTTTTACCACCTGATGGTATTGGAAATACTGCAACGGTGGTGTCATCTACCCCATGTCCCTCACGCACTGACTATCTTTTGTGACCAGAAAAGGAGTCCACTATTAAAACTGATCTATTATCATCTCGAAGGATTTTATAAAACACCTGCTCTCGTCACGTCTGTAAGAGTTCCTTGTTCGCTTTCCCAGAAGATAGGGCGACAAATACAGTACTGTTCGTGTGAAACCAATTTTGTTTGACATCGGCACAAACGATGTGGTCGATTCTTTTAAAACAATAAACAGAGGTGGCTGCAAGTCTCCATTTGCAGATATCATTGGTATTATTGTATAGTTATGAGTCGTCTTAGTGACGGACTGCACGACTGTGACGACAACTTTTTGTCCCTTTCTTCGAAACAGTTCAATCTGACATCATTTCTAAATTAAACCCACTGTGATTCATATTGTAAACATTCTACTTACAGAGCACTTGAGTAACAGCTGTGGTGTAGGCGACGAATTCTTTTACAGGTAATATTTATGGTTATTTCATTACGTAGCTGTTTTGTTGTTCTAACATGGGTTATCTTTCGTGACACAGTACCATATTTCTTCCTGAAGGCGTAAGCCCATGCAACAGATGCCTTGAAATTATTTCGACCCGCCTCCACTGCGGCTTGAAAGCCCTACGGATCGTGAACTTATCGGTGCATGCACTATTAATTTTATCGAAACATATTATATTTACTTTTGCCTTTCGACTAATTTAATCCAAAGATACAAATCAATTTTCTGTTTCAATAATTTAAAACTCTTCTTGAGGGTCTTGAAAGATACATTCCCGTTCTTACCATTTTTCAAAAAGGCAACGGTCCGTTGCGTATATTCCTGTGTTGTGGACACGGGCAAAGTGGTATTCGATGATTTTATATCGTCAAAACATCCTTGAGCATCGCTGACGTCCTCGATTGCACGCCACAGTCCCGTTGAAGCAAAATAAGTCTTCGACGAATGTGGCGATGGTTAAATGGCAGCCGGCCGTGGTGGCCGTGCGGTTCTAGGCGCTTCAGTCCGGAACCGCGTAACTGCTACGGTCGCAGGTTCGAATCCTGCCTCGGGCATGGATGTGTGTGATGTGCTTAGGTTACTTAGGTTTAAGTAGTTCTAAGTTCTAGGGGACTGATGACCTCAGATGTTAAGTCCCATAGTGCTCAGAGCCATTTGAACTATTTTTTTTTAATGGTAGTTTCATTATCGCCGTTGTCATTCTCTTGTAAACATGCACCGAACGTCAATCCACTATTGTCTCTGTCCTCAGATCGTGGTCTAGTAGCCAGCGTTGCTGCCTCTGGGTCATGGGTTCCCGTGTTAGACTCCCGGTCGTGTTGGGGATTGTCTCTGCCCGGGGATTTGGTGTTTGTGTTGTCTCAATCATTTCGTCATCATCATTCGTGACTGTGGCTAGATTGGACTGGACTGTGTAAAAATTGGACTGTGTAAAAATTGGGACATTGTACGGGCACTGACGACCGCGCAGTTGAGCGCCCCACAAACCAAACACCATTGTCACCCCCTACTTTCTTCTGTATCTAACAAGTCTTCATCTGTGCCGTTGCCCTTAAAGTCTACAACGAAGTTGAAAGAAAAGCGTAAAGAAAATGTCATGTGCTTTCGTTTACAGTGAACAGAAGTTCGTCCAACAACCGCAAATATTTATGATTACCAGTAACGACTGTCAAGATTCAAGTTGTTTGACGTTTAATCGTCATTCCATACGGCTGCCGGGGATGCCTCACGGAAGGTCGTGTGGGTTAACCGACGTCACGAACACAAACGCACAGTACTTTGTGTTCAGGCATTAAGACGCATCAGTGAAGCGGGACGAGTAGCAAACAACCATAGCGCGCGAATGTTTAAAAGCTGTACGATGAGAGGGCCATACTTGTATAGTATCTGCAAATGGTCCAAATATTTAAAAAAATGGCTCAAATGGCTCTGAGCACTATGGGACTCAACATCTGAGGTCATTAGTCTCCTAGAAGTTAGAACTACTTAAACCTAACTAACCTAAGGACACCACACACATCCATGCCCGAGGCAGGATTCGAACCTGCGACCGTAGCGGTCTCGCGGTTCCAGACTGAAGCGCCTAGAATCACTCGGCCACACCCGCCGGATCCAAATATTCACTTGACGTTGATTGCCATTATTGAAGTCTAGCTCATGTCTTTTTTTCTCAAGAAAATACGAGCTCGAGTTGATCAAGTTCCATTGTCAGAAAGGCCGAGGTCTATTGAACTGCATAAACATAAATCTTCGAAGCAATATATCCTTTGCGTTCTCTCGACAGAAATATAGACAGTGTTGCCTGATGGTGCCTTTTTGACGACTCTTTGATTATGTATGGAACACGCCAGATACTTCTGTACTATTATGTAGCATTTGGTATTTAACTGACCGGTTTCTGGCTGTTACTGAAAACAGCTTAATTAAATAATAAATATTATGGATTACTATGTAGGTATCGTGGATTTTTCATTAATAACGTATAAAATATTCTACCATGAATCAACGGAACAGTCATTTAACGCTATAAGTATAATTTATAATAAAAGTATCTGGCTTCTTTCCAAACAGAATCTCGGCTGTGGTCACTTTGCAACTTAAACTGCACTGTACTGCATAGCTCTGCAGTCCATTGCGCATGCTGGAGTGCTCACTACTAACGCTCCCTCCTGTGACAAACTGTAAGCGGTACACAGGAAGGCAGTCCCGTCACGTGCGAGAACCGGACGAGGTGAACGTCACGTGCGAGAAACGGACGAAGTGAAACAATGGTCAGCGCTATGGACTCTCACTCGGGATGAGCGGGGCTAAATTCCCCTTCCAGCTGTCCTAATTTAACATTTCCGCGACTTCCCTAAGCCGATAAAGACGAATTCCCGCAAGGTTCCTTTGACAAGGATGAGCCACATGTTCGTGGTAGTTGTGTACGATTGAGAGCTCCTGCTTGGCTGCAGTGCCTATACATGACAAAAACATATAAACGCAGACCGTGCTTACGTCGCTGTAACATCAAGCTTCGGCTTGTATCACGTTACTCTGCATATGGTTCAAATGGCTCTGAGCACTATGGGACTTAACATTTATGGTCATCAGTCCCCTAGAACTTAGAACTACTTAAACCTAACTAATCTAAGGACATCACACAACACCCAGTCATCACGAGGCAGAGAAAATCCCTGACCCCGCCGGGAATCGAACCCGGGAACCCGAGCGCGGGAAGCGAGAACTCTACCGCACGAGCACGAGCTGCGAGCTCTGCATATGGAAAACACATTGTCTTCCATTATCTGGCCATGGACAGACAATATCTGCTATCTTTTGCTTTAGTCCCTGTTGAAAATTGGAAGTCATATTTGGTTCGTAGCTGTGCAGGAGATCTATCTGACCATTAAAAGAGTCTGGGACGGCATGTGAAAAATTTCTAGGCTGCCAAACTCAACGAATAAAAATACTTTGAAATTAGAAAGAAATAACATTGTCTTCAGCCTCTGCTGCTACCTACGTCATCGATAATTAGTTTCACAAAAATTTTGTGATGCAAGCCATGTAAGTACGACTTTACCTCGAAGGGAGTGCCGACAATACTGATGCTGTATCGTTGCAAGTTGCAGCTAATTAGGAGCATTCTCGTAAGATTTTTGAAGCCCTCGGCTGACGATGAACAACAATTCGATGATCAGTTGTATTATAAATCAGGAAATATTCTGATAACAATAGCAATACGATTAAGGACTTCACGGTCCTCATAACGCATCATCATTGTTCTATAAATGCTTATTAATAAAATCTCACTGATTTGGGGGTTATATGCCGCATCAACTGCGTGCTATATATTCAAATGACAGGATCCTCGCTCTGATGATCTGAACCAGCCAACAGAGCCTGGCATCATGACAATGCCCGTTCGGCTGTGCTAACTCAGATGATCCTACAAGGCCGTAATAAATTTTAGCACGGTTTATCTCTTACGGTTCAAAGGGCTGTGAGCACTATGGCACTTAACAGGTGAGGTCATCAGTCCCCTAGAACTTAGAACTACATAACTAACCTAAGGACATCACACACATCCATGCCCGAGGCAGGATTCGAACCTGCGACCGTAGCAGCAGCGCGGTTGCGTACTGAAGCGCCTAGAACCACTCGGCCACAGCGGCTGGCTACCAAAGGTTCCTCGAAGCCAGTCCTTCACCTGGTAATCTACGTGTGGTGTTGCCCCATCTTGCATGAAAATAGTGGTGTGGTGTCCGCCTGCTTAGCTGGGTGGCAACGTGCTCGCCTCCCATGCAAGCGGGCCAGGGTTTGATTCCCGGCCGGATTGGAGATTTTCTCCGCTCACGGACTGTGTGTTATGTTTTTCTCATCGACATCTCATCCTCACCACCGGCGCGCAAGTCGCCCAATGTGGCGTCGAATGAAATAAGACTTGCACTTGGCGGCCGAACTTCACCGAATAAGGGCCTCTCGGCCAACGATGCCATGCGCTCATTTCCATTTTTAATGGTGAGGTCACAATTGCGTTCCGTCAAAGCTGGAATCACGGGTCGCCCAAGGAGGCCCTTATGACGTGCAGGTGCCTCTCTACATCTAACAGAACCGCCAGGTGTCATCTCCTCGAAGAAATACAAACCGAGAACGAAGGAGCTTGTGAAATTACACCACACACTTACATAAGTAGAGTGCCGTGGATGTTCCCGTACAAAATGTGACGGAATAGAACCCCACATGCGACAGTTCAGGGAATTGACAGCCCCGTAAACAGTAAAATGTGCCTCGTCCGTCCAAAGGAAAGTACGTTCCCCGGCCACCTGTAATCCATTTCCACGCGTGCTAATAAACGATGGGCAAAGTCACGGCGTTGTAGCCTATCGTCGGGCTCCACTTGGGGCACATTCCGAAGCTTGCAGAGGTACGGATGTTAAATGCGTCATAAAATCTTTCGAACTGTTGACCAAGGGAGAGAAAATTTTCGTGACACAGCTCAAGCTCTGGTTGCAGACTCTGAGGCATGTGCTGCACGGTCGGCTATAGGTAGAGTAACTTCACCAACAACTGCTATGGAAGTGATCTGCCGCCCTCTTCCTGCTGGAACACCTAATGCACCTGTTTCTTCAAATCGCTTGATCATATTCTGTAGCCTGTTTACCCATAGGGCCTCTTCACAGCTGTTTCTGACAGCAGTATTCCCGCACTGCAACGTTGCTGTTTCTGCCGTTTTGATAAAAGAAATTTACCAGCAGTGCATGGTCTTTCTTCTCAATCGCTAGTAGCGTTTCGTACAGAAAACGTCAACTTTTTTAGTCCTTACACCAACAGTAGCTTTATAAAAAAATTGAAAATGCGTCGCCAAGCAACAAACAACATATTGATATCAAAACAGGAAATGTTTCACACTCTGACTGGTTACAGCGCCATATTTCAACTCGCTAGTAGAAAATGGAACTGTTAGTTTCTTCCACATACTCCATGAGCGGACCGAACATACCTATGACGTTTCAGGGTGCTGTGAAGTATACATCGCACTCCAAGAATCGGGGCAGCGTTATTTTATTATAACTACCCAGTATGAGAACATTGTCTGATCAAAAGTATCCAAAAACCTATTAGTGGACATTAGTGTGGTGTGTGTCTAACCTTCACCTTTATTACAGTTTCAACACTGCAGGTGACACTTTCAACGGGGTGTTTGATTGTCTGTGGAGGAATAGGAGCCCATTCTTTCCGAACGACCGAATTCACAAAAAGTAGCGATGCTGAACGCTGGGTCTAGAGCGAAGTCAACGTTGTAACGGAAACCAAAGGTGTTGCATTATCTTCCGTTAGCGAATCTGGGCAGGCCAGTCCATTTCAGTAATGTTATTGTCCACAAACCACTGCATCAAAGTTCCTGGTTTATGGCAGGGGGTGTTGTCAAGTCAGCAACTCGTGGTCGTGCGGTAGCGTTCTCGCTTCCCGCACCCGGGTTCTCGGGTTCGATTCCCGGCGGGGTCAGGGATTTTCTCTGCCTCGTGATAACTGGGTGTTGTGTGATGTCCTTAGGTTAGTTAGGTTTAAGTAGTTCTGAGTTCTAGGGGACTGATGACCATCGGTGTTAAGTCCCATAGTGCTCAGAGCCATTTGAACCAATTTTTTGTATTGTCAAGCTGATAAAATCATTATCTGTGAACTGTTCCTCTACTGTGCATAGTACACAGTATTACAGAATACGCTCATATCCTTTGGAATTAAGAGTTTTCTTAAGCACAATAATGGGAACACACCATAACCACTATATACCCTCTCACCGTAACACCACTTCACTGTTGGCACTGGAATTTCCCCTTTGACTGTAAAGGAAGACAGTGCTGGTAAACTTCTGCGTTATTTGATACTAAAACAGCTGGGAAAAACTGAACGTACTTACTCTGATCATTTCTGAACTGACGCACAATATTTTAGCGCAACGCAATCTGACTTTTAATAATCCCTACAAAACAATAGCGCTGACTAACAGTAACCTATCCCTCATGAATCACTTACCTCACCAAAATCTTCGTTAGTAGAACTACTGGAATACAGCGAGCGCCAATACTACCAGCTAAATAAAAGATTCTAATTACTGAAGGCACTAACTACTGATAGGCATATAGGGAGCAAATGGAAGATTTTAATAGAGAACAAACAATGTCTTTACCTTAATTGTGTTCAAAAGTCATAATATATATATATATACACTACTGGCCATTAAAATTGTTACACCACGAAGATGACGTGCTACAGACGCGAAATTTAACGGACTGGAAGAAGATGCTGTGATATGCAAATGGTTAGCCTTTCAGAGCATTCACACAAGGTTGGCGCCGGTGGCGACACCTACAATGTGTTGACATGAGGAAAGTTTCCAGCCGATTTCTCAAACACAAACAGCAGATGATCGGCGTTGTCTGGTGAAACGTTGTTGTGATGCCTCGTGTAAGGAGGAGAAATGCGTACCATCACGTTTCCGACTTTGATAAAGGTCGGATTGTAGCCTATCGCCATTGCAGTTTGTCGTATCGCGACATTGCTGCTAGCGTTGGTCGAGATCCAATGACTGTTAGCAGAATATGGAATCGGTGGTTTCAGGAGGATTATACGGAACGCCGTGCTGAATCCCAACGGCCTCGTATCACTAGCAGTCCAGATGACAGGCACCTTATCCGCATGGCTGTAGCGGATCGTGCAGCCACGTCTCGATCCCTGAGTCAACAGATAAGGACGTTTGCAAGACAACAACCATCTGCACGAACAGTTCGACGACGTTTGCAGCAGCATGGAGGGATCATGGCTGCAGTTACCCTTGACGCTGCATCACAGACAGGAGCGCCTGAGATGGTGTACTCAATGACGAACCTGGGGCCCGCATCTCGTGGTCGTACGGTAGCGTTCTCGCTTCCCACGCCCGGGTTCCCGGGTTCGATTCCCGGCGGGGTCAGGGATTTTCTCTGCCTCGTGATGGCTGGGTGTTGTGTGCTGTCCTTAGGTTAGTTAGGTTTAAGTAGTTCTAAGTTCTAGGGGACTTATGACCACAGCAGTTGAGTCCCATAGTGCTCAGAGCCATTTGAACGAACCTGGGTGCACGAATGGCAAAACGTCATTTTTTCGGATGAATCCAGGTTCTGTTTGCAGCATCATGATGGTCGCATCCGTGTTTGGCGATATCGCGGTGAACGCAGATTGGAAGAGTATATTCGTCATCGCCATACTGGCGTATCGCCCGGCGTGATGGTATGGGGTGCCATTGGTTGCACGTGTCGGTCACCTCTTGTTCGCATTGATGGTACTTTGAACTGTGGACATTACATTTCAGATGTGTTACGACCCGTGGCTCTACCCTTCATTCGATCCCTGCGAAACACTACATTTTAGCAGGATAATGCACGACCGAATGTTGCAGGTCCTGTATAGGTCTTTCTGGGTACAGAAAATGTTCGACTGCTGCCCTCACCAGCACATTCTCCAGATCTTTCACCATTTGAAAACGTCTGGTCAATGGCGGCCGAGCAACTGGCTCGTCACAATACGCCAGTCACTACTCTTTAAGAACTGTGGTATCGTGTTGAAGGTGCATGGGCAGCTGTAGCTGCACACGCCATCCAAGCTCTGTTTGACTCAATGCCTAGGCGTATCAAGGCCGTTATTACGCCCAGAGATGGTTGCTCAGGGTACTGAGTTCTCAGGATCTATGCACCCAAATTGCGTGAAAATGTAATCACATGTCAGTTCTAGCACAGTATATCTGTCCAATGAATACTCGTTTATCATCTGCATTTCTTCTTGGTGTAGCCATTTTAATATCCAGTAGTGTAAATTCGTGACATGCCGTACGGCAAATTTCCGTTTCCTGAAGGACAGACGTCCATATCTTCCGCTCATATTAACATCTCAAAACTCTGGCATCTTTCTCCTCACATCCACCACTGCTGGCAACTCACCTCTAATTGCCCAACGCTACGCGCTGTTCACATCCAACTGCCCAACACTACACTAGCGAATAATCCAACAATGAGTTCAACCAGCTACAGTTTGGACACAGCGCAGTCAGGGATTTTAATACAGAGTGGTACGTGGCGTCACCAACATAAAACCTAATCAGCCTACTTACAGCACTATACATGATGACAAGCAACGTTCTCCAGCCAACCCTTCCATTGGATTGTCGCAGGATACAGCGTGATTCATCACTCCAGTCACCTGCATTGTCCAGTGGCGTCCATCCTTACACCACCTCTAGCGTCGCTTAGCTTTGAGTACCACCACGTGTGGTTTATGAGGATCTGCTCTACGAATGCACCCTATTCTTTCTAACATGCAACGCACAATCATTCTGTTAGCTGGACTGCTGGTAACACTGTGGAACCTGCGAATGACTTCTTCTCAAGATTTGGTCCGATCTGTTTGTAACCATCCTCCATAAATCTTAATGTTCCCTGTTCGTCAGTACTTGATGTCTACTTGCTCCTGATTTAGCAGCAGTTTTACTTCCATGTTTCCACTTCACAATTACATTACCAAAAGCCGACGTGGGCACCTTAGAAGGCCCGCTGGAGGTTCGAGTCCTCCCTTGTGCAAGAGTGTGTGTGTTGTTCCTAGCATAAGTTAGTTCAATCAGTGCGTAAGTCTGGCGACCAATGGCTTTAGCTGTTTGGTCCCTTAGTAATTCACACACACACCTTGAAAGGGTTGAAATGGCCATGATATCTTTGTCATTCAGTTGGCTTCCAATGACTGTACTCCAGGGTCCTTGTCACTAAGTTCTCCTGAGCGACCCTCTCTCCTGTTACAGCTGGTCTACTAACAATACAGTACTCCCCAAATCTTTTATCCAGCATCTCGTGCTGTCTAGCGGTGAATTCCGCATCACATAAGGATGTTCGGATACTTTTGATCAGATAGTGTACGTAATGCGGATATCGAGGACGTGGAATGAAGAAACTAGACTGAAATGAAGAGAATAGCTGGTGAGCGTAAAGTGTAGCATACGGCTGATGACCAAAAGACAAACATGAATTCCGAAACAAAAGTGTTAAGGTTTCACTTGTAACATAGATAAGTAAGGAATGTCAGATAAAACATTTGGGTCATACTACAATAATTGGAAGACAAGTGAATGGACCATACAATTAATTTATATGACGGGCTGGAAACACACCTGCAGAAATTTTGTGCTGCATCAAATCATAGCGGCTTGGCTTTGACAACTGACTTGCAGGTACTAATTACCTTCATATAACATACGTAAAACGAAAGTTTTAATCCATTTTATAAAGTTAGATTTCTTTAATTTTTTCGTATATTTGAAACCAAATTCAACAAATCTGTTATCGTTGCTCTTTTGCACTCTTTCACCAGATTGTAGTTCAATTGACAGGCTAAAACCATCACATAATCTGCTAGATGTGCCAAACTTTACGTCTGAGCTCCTTGGATTATATTGGCCGGCGTCTAATTTATAACTTGCTACCGATTTTACTAGGGACCGGTATTTTTTATGTCCTGTGTACATCCGTCTACACAACTGGCGTAAACAAATAGTTTTTTGTTGGACAGACTGGAAAACTTTGCATGGACGCTAATCCTGACGATTACCTTCTGGCATGAAGGAGAGACTGATTCTCCCGTCGTTAACTTTCTCGATGAGCAGCTTTTGGGTAACGCATGTCACAACGATGTGTGAACAAGATGTGGACGGGTGTTTCATCGTGATGCACCTATTTACTATTTTACTATTCTAATGTCTACTAGAAGTCCTCCATCGACGCCCCTCCGTTAAATAACACATTTCCCACGTTCGACCAAGCTCCGAATTGAAACGGTGATCTCTCGCTCTCATGGGAGCAACTGCAACGCTGCCTTTTTACGCATGTTACCGACTATGTAGAGGTAACTCAGTAGGATGCAGCGATTCTGGTTTGTTTGTTGTAACTCTGCTGTGAAGCATGTTCAACTTAAGTGTCAGCTGCGCGTGGTGTAAGGCGCCTTGCCACAGTTCGCGAGGCTCCCCCTGTCGAAGGTTCGAGTCCTCCCTGGGGTATGGCTGTGTGTGTTGTCCGTAGTGTAAGTTAGTTTAAGTTAGATTTAGTAGTGTGTAAGCCTAGGGACCGATGAGCTCAGCAATTTGGTCAAACAGGAACTTATCACCACCGCCGTGTTACCTGATTGCCGTATGTGAGAACAGCTCCAGATTATACAGCCAGAATCTATTTCGCCGCTACAACGGTGTTAATCACTGTATAAACAAAACTTTCATGTGGAAAACTGACGCGGTGAGCCTCGAAACCGCATTCTGAGAGACATATTGCTTACGAGCGCACAGACAAATACGGAAGCGCAACAGTGCCGTCTCACTTAGAAAGAATAACATTTACGGTAAAGCCCTATTAGAAACAGATTTCTCAAAGTCTCTAAAGAAATCACTTTTATACGGGAATTGTGGTTTCGGTAAATTTTACATATATTTCTCTTTCTTCATCTTTTCCTTCCAATAAAGAACAAGGTATATGGTTCTTTTTCAGCTCCTGTTCTTTGACCATTGAATCCATAAGTGAACTAGCATTTTTTTCTCTCTAGCTGGTAACTGCCTGCGATTTATGTAAGTTCTGGATGAGGCTGTTCCACCTATGCTCAACCTCTGCTCGACAGTACGCTGATAACCACCTCAATCTACGGGGCGAGAAACGTGGGAGGCTGCTCGACAGGCAACTAAACCAAGCTAAGAAAGTTGTGTTGCTCTGTGTGAGTTACGTTTGGAGCCGCGGCGATAATCACTGTGTATTCAAAAATTTTTCTACAGGTGAAGATCGTAACGTGACGTGCCATACACTTACAGGGTATAGAAAGTTTCATAGCGATTCCGGAAGACACCACGTTACACGGAAATGAAAGGAAATGCGTAATCATTATTCAATAACGGCAGATGGGTGTCGGATTTAGCCTTTCTGGGTTACATAACGATCCATTTCAATAAATGAAATCTGACACTACCATAAAAGGATATTGTCACACAGATATGTATCATACTATTCATACATATCTTCTAAGACACTTTGGTAACTGAAACGCAGCAATTTTCGAATCTTAACACAGTTTTTGCATTTCGTCTTTTCTACGAAAATGAAAGTGAAGCTCTTTGAAACTAGTTGTAATAAAAATACATGTTGAAATACATTGCAGATATTTCTGTAACAATTATAGATTAAATGTGGGCATGGTTGTCGCTCAGAGACAGACGGAGAGGAAAGAGCCCCATAAATCTGAAAAAAAAAAAGCCGCTGCGAAAGCACGCTTTACAGACCATTGCTTGGGAAAGCGAGAGTTACGGCGCTTAGGATGCCAGAAACGATTTGAAAGTTGTAAAATGCTGGCATTTATAACAGAAACATAGAAGCAAAGGGGTTCAGGCTTCTGAAGGTACAGCATATAAGCGCTCTCATAGAAAGGGCAATGGCACACGTCCCTCTGAAGCGAGGGAGATATTTTCTGGAGCGGAACTGCGCGGGAGCTATGTGTTTGCAGAGCAGAGCCATCGCACTTTGCAAAGAGAGATGACGAGTGTGTGTCCGGCTGCAGGCAGAGGGCGGCCAAGTCGCGGGAGATCAAAGCGGACGGCCGCTTTGTGCCACCGGCTCGCGGCGCAGCCCGCGGCGTGCGCCAAATCAAAAGCATTTCGCTCAAGATTCGCTGTTTCATTTGTCACGCCCGCTGCCAGACATTTATTATATTTGTCCGAAAGCCGCGCTGCCTGGCCCGCGGAAACAATTCCATTACAGAGGCTGACGCTTGACGACTGTGAACTGCCGCCGTGCTATTAAATACTTCGAACGAGATAGCTGCAGGGGCATTCCGTTTAATTCACGATCCGGTGGCTGAATATTCGCTATGCCAGTGGTAAATATGGGTAATCGCTCTCCGTTCACTGCGTTCACATCAATAGGTATAACCTCTCTGCCTGCTTCACAGTCGTCGTGGCATTGATGAGACTTCTCAGTCCACAGAAAGTGTAAGATCCCTTCTTTAATTCTCTACTACCGACTACTTTATTAGCGCTGTATTGGGATCATAATAAAATCGACGAGACTATCTCTGAAGATAAGGACCGAGCGAGGAGAAGCGGAGGTAAGACACTAGACTTGTAGTCTAGTGGATAACGGATCATACCCCGAATTAGCCAACAACATTTAGGTACTCCGTGATTTCCATAAATACCTTTAGGCAAGTATCGGGATGGTTCCTTCCCGGGTTCGATTCCCGGCGGGGTCAGGGATTTTTCTCTGCCTCGTGATGGCTGGGTGTTGTGTGCTGTCCTTAGGTTAGTTAGGTTTAAGTCGTTCTGAGTTCTAGGGGACTGATGGCCATAGATGTTAAGTCCCATAGTGCTCAGAGCCATTTGAACCGGGATGGTTCCTTTGAAAAGGACACGGCCGATTTCCCTCACAATTCTTCCCCTACCCGAGCTTGTCCTGCATTTCTAATGACAACGTCGTCAATGGGATGATAGTGCCTAATCTCCCTTCGTTCCTTCGAAGGCACCTATGTTATGTTTACAGTAAAGAATAAGAATAAACAATGCATTAACAATGAACCACAATACTTAATTTCCCTCTTCTTTGGGCTCTCCACATTCAGGAAAAATTAACGCTCTTCCAGTTTGACGAACCTGTTCTCGAACTGCTCAGTGATCTTCTCCTCAGGTGTCTCAGGTGTACGCAGAATATGGTGACCCCAACAAGTTTTGTTTCGTGCAACTTTTCATCTTATAGACTGCGCATTTCATTCTGTCCTTACGAGAGTGTTCCTGACTCTACATTCTCTGCTGAAACAACTTACAGATGTTTCCAATTGGCTCAAATTATTCTTTCTTGCGGACCAACATTCCGCTCTGTGCAACAAAGTTGGATCTTTAACTACTATACCGATAATCCTTTGAATTTGCATTTTGTTGAGAAACACATGTTTTAATAGTGTGAAGCCTTGTGTGGTGTTCATGTAAGAGCGTGACAGGTATGTGGAGGCACCTCGCTAAAGTAACCTCACAAGTGAAGCCTTGTGTGGTGTTATTGTAAGAGCGTGACAGGTATGTGGAGGAACCTCGCTAAAGTAACCTCTGTGTGGCACTATGAGCGGTGACGGTCACAGAGGGACGGAAGACAGACATAAGCCGGAGAGGCAACTGTGAATTATGTGTGGTCATAGTCACAAGTTTGCCCACAGAACAGACAGACATTAACGATTGTAAAAGTCACGCCATGGAACGAAGAACGGGGCGAGTATCACGAACGAATAATAGACAAAGTATTGCTTTCATTTTAATGTTCGTTGAAGCGTCTAACGTCGTGCTATTAGTACTAGCTCTGTATATTAACAGCTGATGCCGAGACTGTATGTGATTTAGTAACTCAAAAATGAATATAATTTGGGCTTCCTACTAAACATAATCACTTCCCCACAAGTATCATGTCAAAAATTTTGCAGTGACGTCGCAGCGATAAGGGTGACGGACTCAAGCATGGTTCACCTCCGTTATACAGGTAAAACAGAGCACATTACTGGTGTGCACCGTGAACCATCACTCTGGGCACAAACAGATCGAGACACTCAAAATGAGAACTTTCGGGTTCCGTGTTCAAGAACATATAATGCATGCTGCAGATTCCTTCACTAGTAGTGCGCGCTCATATGGTAACATAAATAAAACAGTTTTGCAGGAAAGAGCTAAATGTCAGTTACATGGCTTTAAAGAGTAAATTAGACACTTTTATCTTACAGACTTAATATTCAGTAGTAGTACAGTGAATTTATGCTTAACTGTTGGCGCTAGGATAAAACCAGACGTTTTATTTCAATACTGTTGTACATGAATTTTGCCGGCCGCGGTGGCCGTGCGGTTCTAGGCGCTGCAGTCCGGAACCACGGGACTGCTACGGTCGCAGGTTCGAATCCTGCCTCGGGCATGGATGTGTGTGATGTCCTTAGGTTAGTTAGGTTTAAGTAGTTCTAAGTTCTAGGGGACTGATGACCTAAGATGTTAAGTCCCATAGTGCTCAGAGCCATTTGAACCATTTGAACTATTACATGAATTTTCTTGAAAACAGTTCAGTAACTGTTGTCAGATTACAGTATTTTTTGACTTCCTAGATCGTATAAGATGACTAATGGCTGTCACAACATAAGTGAAACAGTCATAGTAAGGCCCTCAGATGGAGAATAGCCGGTTCTACAATTAACTAAAAATGTTGCAGGACATCCGTTACACTCTTTTAATTTGTGTATAGCAAGCGACCTTACTAAGGAGAATTTTATTAAATTCAATTATAATAAAGCTTAAATCATTTGTCGTTTCTGGCTGCGTGTGGTAAGTTCAAATCAAATTATAATACGAAAAGGAAAATTATAACTATTTGAATTGCATCCCAACTACATCGATGTGATCGCACAGTACCCTAGCGCTCAGTCGTATTTTGGTTCAACTTGTGGGGTATGTACCAGTAGCTTTTCCGCATGCTGTTTCGCGTTTTAAATTGTATCTACGTAACATTAACTCCAAAAAATTTTTCATGTCGAAAAGAAATCAAAGAAAAATATTTCACCTTTCTCTTTCTTTCCGTAATTGATGTGGCTAATGTAGGGTACACTAAACGAGAAACTTTCATGGTAAATTTACGTCGTAATGAATACGTGTCAAAATTGCTATTTGAAAGCATTTACTCGTATTGTCCCAGAAGACTGCTGTAACTTCGAACTCATCTCGTCTAAATTACCCAGTTGAAGGAGCAGATCTATTTCTCATTCTTCTTTCTTCTGTGAGCGAGAGTCACTAACATGGCTCGGTGTTAGTTATGTGATCTTGAAAATGTCTGTTTAGAGATTAACACATTTCAAAAGTCCCTGCCGGCCTGGATGGCCGAGCGGTTCTAGACGCTTCAGTCTGGAAAAGCGCGACCGCTACGGTCGCAGCTTCGAATCCTGCCTCGGGCATGGACGTGTGTGATGTCTTTAGGTTAGTGAGGTTTAAGTAGTTCTAAGTTCTAGGGGACTGATGACCTCAGAAGTTAAGTCCCATAGTGCTCAGAGACATTTGAACCATTTTTTGAAAAGTCCCTTGGAAAGTATCAGCAAACAGGAGAAGTTGTTAACTGTCATGTGATCCATATTTTTAATATTCGACATTCTTCAAGAACTAGTTTCCTAAATTGTTGTACTTCACAGGCGTCTACTTTAATTATCATCGTGATCATCAGGAAAATCACATCTTAAACATGATGATTAATGACAAATTATATTACTGGTTTATCGGCCGTGTCAGTGTGTGTTGAGACAGATCTATAAAATCAATCTCACCTATTTTTCTATTATTGCAAGGCATTCATGTTTTGCATTACGACACGATACGTGTTTACGAAAGTAGTAAGCCTCTCGGCAGGAAGTGACTCGTTGCAGTGTCAGTATTTTCATTGGTGTTTGTGTACCTACGTCTTTGTATATCCCTGTCCAATTATTTGGCCGCGCGGGTTAGCTGAGGCCTAGGGCGCCTTGCCACGGTTCGCGAGGCTCTCCCGTCGGAAGTTCGAATCCTCTGGCGGGCATGGGTGTGTGTATTGTCCTTAGCGTAAGTATTTTAAGTTAGATGGAGTAGTGTGTAAGCCTAGGGACGAAGACCTCAACAGTTTGGTCCCATAGGAACTTACCACAAATTTCCAGTTTCCAATTATTTAATCTGATGTGCATGAATGGAACGAGTCAATGTGAGATTTCGTAAGAGTAGCTGGTATCTGCTTTTTACAAGTGAAGTTGAGCCAATAGTTGTAGCTTGAAAGGAAATGCAGAGAGCTAAGCGTGAACGTAAGGACAGGTGCCGGAGCAGATACACATGTAAGTTGGCAGGAGCACCGTGGCTTTCTTTGGCGATTCTCCCTCTTCTGGAAAGAAAGAAAGGTTGGGTTGGGTCCGCTTTGGGCTCCGCCACTAGGATCTAGTACTAACAGACGGGTCCTTAGGACACTCTACGAATACCGGTGTTTTAATGTAATTATAGTGCAATATTTAACCATCTTACTTTCAGCCTTTGGGACATTTTGCGGAAATGGTTAGTTATGGTTGGAGAAATTTAGGATGTAGGCTTACGATTACTTTTGCACACTTGATAGGGAATACTTTTGCATGTCTGTGGTGTGTGTGTGTGTGTGTGTGTGTGTGTGTGTGTGTGTGTGTGTGTGTGTGTGTGTGTATGTGTGTGTGCGTGTGGGTGTGCGTGAGAGAGAGAGGGGGAGAGACAGAGATAGAGATAGATGGAGATAAAGTGTGTGTGTGTGTGTGTGTGTGTGTGTGTGTATGTGTGTGTGTGTGTGAGAGAGAGAGAGAGAGAGAGTGCAGTGCACTGAAAAAAATTTACTCTCCCACGGTATTAATAAAGTAAAATTTTTCTCAATGTGTAAGATAAATCTGCAGAACGTAAGTACGAGAAGTGCATGGCTGAATTTTATATTTCTTTGTCAACTTCACATACTTGACGTAGGATGGCTAATTTGACGACGCCATTCGAGCTGTGGTAGGATTTAAGTCGACTCATTAATTAGCTTTCAACAAATTGCAGTTTCAGTGCTTGAGTAGCGTATGTGGAAGATTCCTAATTTAAGCGGATTTTTTGTGGGAAATAGAAGGGTTTCCTTGTACGCATAACAGTGTTTCCAATTATGTACCACTAAGACTACATTGAAATTCAAATGCTTGCTAATCATTGAATGGATCAAAATTTGATGGGTAAAATGAATACCTACATGGGTGAATCACATTTCGTGATTTTGGAAATTTTTAGCTTAATAGATTTTAGTGGGTTGGTGACTTGCTCAAATTAAATTCATTCCTTCATTAGTCCTTCAGTATATACTTAAACTTTCAGTGTTTGAGTAATATATGTGCACATTTCCAAATGTAAGTTGAATTTTCCTACAACCATAGCAGAGTGAATAAAACACTCTCGGTTTTCAGGCCGCATCAATTCAAATAAAATCCTCGAGCTTTCGATGACCATCTCCACCATCGTCATCAGGAGTTCACTGGCTGCCGGGGCTCCTACTGTTTCTCGCTTATATAGGCACGATGAGACCATCAGCAGCCAATCAGATAGACTCAATGTGGCGCGCTCGCATAAGGCGACCTGGGCAACTAGCAGAGCTATGGCCTGTGGCAGCACTGGTGACGTTAGGTGGCGCCTTCTACTTCTCAATGAACACTCTCGTCCACTCCCGATATCTTCCCTCCACTCCCCCACACTGTTACGTCGACTTCTGCGGCCCCCACCAGGGTGGTCGCCCGACGAGCCACAGCCCACGCCGCAATAGCACCGACGCCGGAACCTACCACTTCCTATCATCTGCTTGTCGCTCCCATTTCCCAAACCTCCTCCTACCCATCCGCTGCAGTTAAGCGCCCCAGCGCCACCCCCAAATACTCCACTCCAAAATAATCCCAGCCCCTCCCTCCTCCCCCGCCACCTGACGTAATTGACGTCACACCTCCCGCCCCCTCATCCTCCACCTTCCCCTCAGCCTACTTCCCTCCCCCTACCTACCATTATGTCCTCTCCAGTCCTGACCCATCCCTCCTGGAAGCTCGTAACCTCACCATGCTTCTCAGGAAGTACTACCGTAGTGCCCCTATCTCGCTCCTAACTCCTTGTAGGGACTCTGTCCTTATCTCGTCTTCCAGACCCAATCTCCATACTGATATCCTGTCCTGAATTCCTCGCATCCACTTTGACATCAATGCCTCCCTCACACCTGTTCCCTCCTCCTCATTCTCCCGGCAACCCCAACCTCTGCGACACTCACCAACCCTCACTGCCATTATCACTCAGCTTAGCCTGATGATCATGGAGGAGGAGATGTTTACAGAACTCCAGGCACATCTGCATCTAGACATCCGTGCTGTTCGCATCATCCACAATGCCGCCGGCTCCACTTGCCTCATATCGGTGTTTTCTGAACACGCCCCATCCATTGACCGCCTCCTTAAAGAGGGTGCCCTGTTGTTTCATAAACGGCACAAGGTTGACCCCTCCTGATCCCCTCTGCATCTGTTTGCTGCCCGAGGTGTCTACAATACAATGCGCACCATACATCAGTGTGGTGCGAGGCCCCTGTTTGCCCCCACTTCAAACAAGCGAACTTCCTGCGGCAGTGTCCTAACCTAGAGTCCGCCCCATCCCACAACATCTGTAATCTTCTCCAACCCACCTACTTCCAGAAGTGCAAAGCCCGATTCCCCCATTCACTCCCGATCTCACTGTCCCTGTCTGCCCTCTTGATGACCCTACCCCTCCTGGGAACTTCCTGAGCCCCCCCCCCCCCCCCCACACTAACAGCTGAGGACATCATCCGTTCTGTGACAAATTGTCCTCCAGAATGTCCATCCCTTTCAGCATGGCGCCCCCGCACTGTATCTTGTTTAATAACATCCTCCCTACTAACAAGAACCTCCTCATGCACATCCTCCTCACCCACTGTATGGATGCCTTACTCCTCAATGAAACCTTTCTCCAAGCCACATGTATCGTCAGCACATCTCCCTCCCTCCTCCACCATTCCAACAACCCCCACCCAATAGCGTGTGGCAGCATCGCCATTGACCACCTTCGCCAGATCGGCTACAACCCCTCCTCCCTGACCCCACTGAACACCTAATGCTTAGCCTCTTCTTCCCTGGCCTTACCGTTACCTGCACCACCATCTACGTCCATCCTGCAACCCCCATCCCATTTCACTTACTTTCCCACATTGATGATACCTTCTCCTCCTACGCGATTGCTGCTGACCCCAACATCCATAATCGTACCACCACCCAGCTCTGGCAGTGGCATCGGTTCCTTGCCTCCCTGCAAGGTGATCTCCTCCCCCTTCTACAACACACCCGCCATGAATCCAATACCACTCCCAATGTAGTCCTGGCCTCCCCCAACCCCCTTGGACGCATTATGGTGGAAGTCCTTTACCCCATCGGTAGTGACCATCTCCCTGTCCTCCTTACCCTGTCGATGGATGTAACCTCTGTCTCGCTCCCCGCAACGACCCTCCCCCAAAATATGTACATAACTACTCCCGTGCTAATTGGAATGCCTACCAGGCCACACTCAAAACCCAGGTCGAAAACCCCCTCTGACCTACAACCACCCTTACGACATACCCATGCCGCCTCATTTCTCCAGCAAACCTTGTCTGTCGCTGTTGAGGCCCATGTGCCCACTACCGCCATTTATCCGCACTGTCCCACCTTACACTCTCAGGCTGTCCTACTCCCTCAACAATGCTTTCCTCCACACACGAGACTGGGACACACTCCAACGGCACTGGTGACTCGTCTAAGTACTGGTCAGCCTTGCACCACCTTACTGGATCTAAACCCTCTCTGCAGTATTCCCTCCTCCATAATGACCAACCCTTTCCTGATAACCTCAGTTAGGTCTATTATTTCGTTTCCTACCTTTCTGATCGCCTAACAATCCCCAATGATCCTCTATTCGATTACTCCCTCTTCCCTGATGTCTGTGAGTGAACTGACACCCCTGCTCCTCCACTCGCTCCTAGCTTCCAGTACTTGGACAACATCCCACACACAGATCTCAACAACCCCCTCACAACTTAAGACATCGTAACCACACTTCCCACAAAACACAACAGTGCTCCCGGTCATGACTGTGACACCTACCGCCATCTCTGCGAAGCTCCTGATTCCTTCCTCTCCGTTCTGGCCACACTCTATAATGTGGTCCTGTCCACCTGCTACTACCCCGACTTGAGGAAGACCTTCGGGATTCTGATGTTCCCCAAGCCCACCAAACCACCCTATGACATCTCCTCGGTCTTAAGCAAGGTCTTGGAGTCCATCCTCACCTGACGAATCCACCAGCACCTCCCCTCTACCCAATGTAGCTTCCAACCCTCCTTCTCTGTGATGACCTTCTCCTTCACCTTACTCACCTCCTCTCTGTACAACTCAATACCCGTCACTCCACCATCTTCCTCTCTCTAGATCTCTAACGTGCTTACGACAGTGTATGGCATTCCGGTTTCCTCCTAAAGCTCCACACCTTGGCCTTTCTTATTAATTACGTCCACCTGATCGCCTCATACCTCTCTCATTGCGCTTCCTATGTTACCATTCACACCATATACCCCTACACCGGTGTGCCCCAAGGTTCCATACTCTCCCCTCTAACTAAAACTCTCCCTATCTCCCCATACGGTGGGGTTTGAGAGAGAAGAATTGGAGTTTTACAAAAGTTGACCCATAGGGTGGGGTTTGAGCTCACCCTATGCGGAGAGGGAGATTTTTAGTTTTAGCGAATCAAAATTTACGAAGTAAATAAGTATTTTTTATTTATCTGTAACCATTTTCCACGCAAAAATGAGAACAGGGATATTCTTGAATTACAACTACCAAGAATCAAAACCAATGTTTAAGACAAAATGTACACAGTTTTTTATGTAGAATCTGATTGTGCAATAAAAAATGGGGGTCTGATTTGAAATTTTAAAGTTGCCTTCCGCCACACCCACAGGGGGCTGGGGTGGTGGGCTAATTTTAGCACCAGCAGATGTCCCCCTCGAAAATAATCAACTTTGGATTCAACACATTTTTTCATGTGAAGCTTATGTTTCGAGTTATTCTGGTTTGTCAACTTAAAATTTACACCCTGTGTATATGGCGTGGAGTGAGGATATTTCTACTCGTGACTTAAATGGCATAGTGAACAACACTATACTGGTAATTATGTCTTTTACAGGCTAGTAACTATAGCTACTAGAAGTTGACGTTTTTAGGTAAGGTAGTACTTCCAAGTACTTGTCGCAAGAGCAAGCCGTTAATGATCTATTTTTCTCTCAGCACCAGGGCAGCTGTTGAAATGTGAATCCTGCTAGGCGTCATTCACATTGCGGGTTAGACACAGCCACGCAGAAAACATCAGGTCGAAAGGTCTATGGGGAAATTTGTTGGTCACAGAGAAAAAAAACAATCAGAACACTCATGCGTGTACATACTAATGTACAACACATAAAAATATGTGCACTTGAACCCATTACACTCTTACCTGCACCGCAAATTCTGCGGAAACTTAAAGTGGTAGTGCAATTATCGCAGAATGGATTGGTGGTAAAGGCCTCATATTATTAGCCCATAAATAGATTTTCATAATGCTTAGAAAGTGTGTTTTTCGTACAAGCATACACTTTTTTAAATGGAACAATACGTATTGATAGTAAAAAACTAAAATTAGAGTAAATTAGAATATCAGTGGTGTTTGTTGCAGGATGTTAGTGCGAGTCGTTTACGAAATATCGTATTTTAAAAAGTTCCCACGCCGACACTTGTACAATACTTATGGTAAAACACGCTAAAGAAAACAAAAGTGTATACACTAGTTTGTGAACCTTGATCAGCAACGAGACATTTGACCATCACATGTTGTGTTCAAAATAACCAGCAGCAGCAGCAATACACGATTCCAGAGTGATATGGGACGACTGCTGCACACATGTTAGCATTTCAGAGGAGATGTCCGAGTAGGCTGCTGTAATACGTCGTTGAATATCATTGGCCGTAGTAGGAATGTCCTTTGGACAGTGTCTTTCAGCTTCCCCAAAGAGGAAAGTCTACAGGTGTCAAATACGGGAATGAACGAGCCAAGATAGAGGTCCTCTGTGTCCAATCCAATGATTTGGAAACTATTCGTGAAGTCATGCTGTAGTACTTCGTACACTGTAGACTGTTGGTGCCATGTTGGTTCCATAGGTTCTTCCTAGTCTGCAACGGAATGCCTTCTAGCATTGGTGGAAGATGGTCTGTTAGGAGGCTCCAATACTTGTCCACATCTAGTCTTACGTCTTCGAATAACGGACCTGTGAGCTGATGATTCATTATCCCATGCCACACGTTTGCACTCCATGGACCCTTACGTTCCACCCAAAGAAGCCAATGGGGAATGTCAGTAGATCAATATTGTACGTTTAGGTGAATTATCTACACATAATTGGTAAATGTGGCTTCATCACTAAACAGGATACATTATACATGTGGAGCATCGTGTCTTAATGCCCATTTACAGGAGCTAACACTCTTCTCGTTAACGATTCCACGTAATTCTTGATGGAGAGAGATGTGGTAGGGACGGATGCTATGTCGATGGAGAATGGGTAGGACACTTGACTCACTCATGCCACTATCTCGTGAGAATGGGCTTGAGCTACACTTCTCAAAATATGGTATCTCGTAAGAGACTCGCACTAAAATCCTGCAACAAACACCAATGACATTCTAATTTGCTCTACTTTTACTTTCTTAATGTCAGCAAGCATTGTTCCATTTAAGAACTATATGCTTGCATATATGCCTTCTATGTATTACTACAATCTGTTCATTGGTTAACAGTACGAGACCCTGACTACCAGTCCGTTCTGTAAACACCGCACATCAATAGCACTTTCCATAGCCGCAATATCTGCAGTTCAAGTCTTAGGTGTTTCACCATATTTATAATGTTTATAATTTTACTTCGAAAATATGTAAGCATGATAACACTTACGTCGCACCGAGCGGCGATGACACTTATTTCACACTGAGAGGGCGTGTGTGTGTGTGTGTGTGTGTGTGTGTGTGTGTGTGTGTGTGTGTTTGTGTGCACTGTTGTGAAAGAACTGCCTCGGGAACAAATTATACGTCCACTATTCGTCGTCGTAGATCGTATAGACGTATTACCATGTTTCAAGAGCCACAGAGTGTGATTGGTGGCCAATCACCACGGCGAAGTGAGCATTTAAAAGCGGAGATACGAAGTTTCTGCTTGGCCCGATTTTCCGATAATTGCCTGCCACAACTCCTCGGCTAACGACGAGATTTGTATGCTGTATCGGAAACGTCGTAGCTCAAACTGATTTCAACTTGTGAAAAAACAACATCCACAAGTATCAGCACGACGTTCTTTAGAAAACGATCAGTGCTGCTGAAAAGTAAAGGAGACAGTTGAAGTAAATGTTACTACAGACCTTGAATAAGAATTGAGCCAGTCTTAAACACTATAGTATGACACTATTGTTACGAAAATTGCATTAGAAAGATTCATCCGCATTGACCGAATAAGATGACGCTTTGGTAAAGCACAGCACTTACATTCGGAAAGAACGGGCTACCAATCACAGGCCCGATAGAAAATTTTAGGTCTTCTGTGGTTTCCCAGAATCTATTAGGGCCAAAACTACGACTGTTCCAGCGCAAGGACGTGGCAGCCGTCCTTCCCGAAACCAAGCTGCTGCCCCACCTCCAAAGACCTCGTCGTTGACTTGTTGTTAGACCCCAAGTTTCCACGCAAAGTAGTGAATCAAAGACAGTAGGAAGAAAGAAAATGGCAACTCTAAGAGAAGGTGGAAGAATACCGATTCAACAGAAAAGACGAGAAATAGCAGGGAAAAATTTGGGGATTTAGCATTGTGATAAAACTTGGTGAAAACAATCCGGCGTTATGGGTTTTCTCGTGTTTTATTTCTTACACAAATGAGTAAACATGAGGAACAGCAGTAATCTGACTGGCTTTGTTAATCTTATAGAGGTTTCTGGAAGTCAATGTCTGAAATAATTCTGGTCCAAAACACTCTTAGGAATTTACTTTTATGTACTCAGTTGACCTGTTTCCTGAACATTTATTCATATTTTCAGTTTTTGTTACTGACATATAGTAATGCTTGCCACCCGACGCTCTGGACAAAAATGTTCCTTTTACATTGCCTGATGCTGTGCTGAGACTTGGTCCGAAGCCACAGATAAATGACTGGTAAGCTTTACAAATGCACTGCTTCGCTCTGAAAGGGTTGTCTCGTTTGAAGACCGACTGACAGCTGAGGGTCACCACCAAGTTCTCAAGGAACTGAGATACTTCAGTGAAGGTCTCAAAGGCTTCCCTGTTACGAAGAAAAGCACCTACTCCTGAACTGCAGTGCTCTTGGTGACAAAAGAATGCAGGGAAAGACGTTTCTCAAGAAACGCTGCCAAGGAACTTCCAGAGACAGACTGGAGACAGTGAGCGAACACCACAAGGAATGCCACCTCACTTGCTATGCGTCGGCCGGCTCCCAGAGACTTACGAAGTGAGATCGCAGAGAATGCCCTCCTGTAACTAAGGCTGGTGGGGCGAAGTTATGAATTGTTGATCGTTAATTGGGTGTCATTGTAATTTGAGTCCATGGCGTGAAATTCAACTCACTGAGATCTATTAATGAGGGAAGATGGGCAAAACTCCCGAACAAGGGAATTCAGCTGGGGATTCTGAGAAGATCCAGTCTGCGAGAGGGATTCATTGGCAGCTATTGAGAGAACTATTAAGAGAAGCAGTTGGATGGTAGTTCTGAGATTCATTCTGGATGTTCTTTTGGGAGATTTTCGTGTAAGGCTACGCTAAGTGATTCACATACGAGTAAAGCTTCCTCATGCATTCAGTTGGCATATCAGCCTGTTCTTACTGAGTTCATTGAATTGGTGTCTGATTCACGATGTATATTTTCATTTTCTGGCATCCTCGGTTTCCCATTCTGTGTTCCATGGTCTTATTCTGTCCGATATTTGAAAGTATGGACATTCGACTGTAATCTTCCACCTGACCTCTACCTCGAAACACAGCTTGGACGCCACCACAGCAGTCTGGTTACTGCAGATAATAGACGTCTCATGTTCATAGGGAGCCAGCAAACGGTTCCTCTGACCAATTCATTATCAATGTGAGATTGCAGGGTAGCAGTTTTACCTAGAGAGCAATTAAGATGGAAGCAATGGACATAAATTACGTTAAGATGCTCTGAGCCTCACTCATAAACCCACGAATACAAGGAAATGTGGAGCTACAAACTGCTGGCTATCAGTCAATGGTCGCGCCGTCAAACACCGACTTAATTGGTGACTGACACGTAGCATCGACTGGAACTCCACCTGCATGAGATAAAATTATTAATCCCGCCCCTTACGAACATGCCCAATAATTGTGTCGTCTCTATCGCCGGTCAAATGGGCCATTACAATTTTATAATATTAATTATATATATATATATATATATATATATATATATATATATATATATATGTACATATATATATATATATATATATATATATATATATATATGTACATATATATATATATATATATATATATATATATATATATATATATATAAAAAATAACGAATTTAAATGGAGTTATACCCTTACTCTATTTTATTAATTTGACTTCGATACAATCTTAATTGTGATATTAAACATAAGTGAACCAATGGAGAGACTAACACCAGAGGCTGTAACAGTGATAACAAGTACACATTAAACCTCGAGACTTAACAGACGTTCTGATGACTCTAAAACATTTAACCATAAACAAAGATATATTCCGGGGGTTTTCAGAGCTTATGTAGCAACGATAGGCTGAATTTGGATAACAGCATTTTCTAAAGTTACTGTTACCCTCTCCTTCAAGTCAAATTGAAACTGATATCAACTTAAACAAGTCATGGTTACGCTTCGATCGACTTCTACGAGTCAAATAAGATACGTTTTACACCACTACTGTCCCAGTTTTTCAAGTGTATATGAAATGATCGTACATATGCTATCAGCAGATCTTATATGAAGTTCATTATAATAATACATTTACGGGATAACATTTTTGTGCTGTATATTTCGGTTGGCCATAGGTGTGAATGTATTTGTCTGATGTTACGTTCTGTAATGTGATTTACATTAAATCGGATCGGCTATGTACTTGGAGCAGGTTTCGGTATTTCCTCATTACTGTGACTTCATGAATTATCCGCTTGTAGTATATGCATGACCAAATGCTCATGTGCACCTGAGATTGATAGTTAACAAATAATGGCGAATAAGGAATATTAATCAAATAATAAGCGGCATCAACAGAAGCAATACCTTTTTTATTGTTCATATGGCTCTAAGCACTATGGGACTTAACATCTGAGGTCATCAGTTCCCTAGACGTAAAACTACTTAAACCTAACTAACCTAAGGACATCACACACATCCATGCCCGAGGAAGGATTCGAAACTGTGAACGTAGCAGCAGCGCGGTTCCGGACTGAAGCGCCTAGAACCGCTCGGCCACAGCGTCCGGCATTACCTTTTTTGATAGATGTTTGTTGGATAAGGTCGCAAGCACATGGAAAAGATCTGAAACTGATACACCAACTTCGCGGAGACGTTTTGACAGAAAAATAGTATCGTGTGTGGCATGTTTGACGATGTCAACGGATGTTATATTTCAATGAATCCCATTATAGGAGGGGATAGTGTAAATAGATGTGACGAGCAGAACAGTCGATAAATGCAAATGACAAAGAGGACTGCACACATTCAGCAACATTCAGTGTGAAACGTCCCCTTAGAAATATTGTACATGACTGTGCTTAAACGGACACACAATATTTTTAGCGCAACACAATCTGACTTTCAGAAATCCCTACAAAAGAAGGGCCCTGACTAACATTAACCTATGCGTTTCACAAATCGCTTACCTCACAAAAATCTTGGTTACTCGAACTACTGCAATACAGCGAGCGCCACTACTGCCAGCTAAATAAAAGATTCAAACTACGGAAGGCACTAACTACTGATAGGCATAGTTAGCAAATGAAAGATTTTGATAGAGAACAAACGATGTATTTACCTTAATAGTGTTGAAAAATCATAATATACATAGCAGTTCATAATATCCAGTATTACAAATTTCAAAACTCCGCCATCTCTCTCCCCACATCCACCACTGCTGGCGGCTCACCTCCAACTGCGCAACGCTATGCGCTGATCACATCCAGCTGCCGCTACCCAACACTACAATGGCAGACAACAATGCAAACTAGCCACAGACTGCACACAGCACAGCCACTGATTTTCATACAGAGCGCTTCGTAACGTTGCCAATAAGAAAACATAAACAGCCTACTTACATAGCCCCCATGCTCCCCACAAAAAATTTTACAAATTGTTTAGGGCAGTGGCCAATACAGATTTGAAAAAATTTATCATAGTTACAAAAACAAAGATATCAAATGCACACACTTATTGATACATGTTGGTCAAAAGCTAAAATTTTCTCACAGTCCATGAAGACAGTCCTGATCATTCATCACAGTAAAATTGCAGTGTTTTTCTCAAAGTTTGAGCAGTAAAAGAAAATGCACACGGAAGTAGTGGATTTCCATGTAGTCTTAAAGAAGTAGTGTTGTCCTTCCAACGGAAAGATAGTGCTGACTCTTGACATGCAGACAGGTAATGGGCCACAACACAGCAAACCCACAGCAGAGTCAGTCGAAGTTTTGAAGAATATTGGTAGGTAGGTTATCACAGAGTAGACCCACTGTAGTCCTGGTAGAGATTACGGTATTGGTGGGCCACCAGAGGTGCAGGCCCACTGCAGTCCTTGTAGAAATAATGGTACTGGTGAGTCAGCAAAGGTGTAGACCCACTGTAGTCCTTGTAGAAATAATGGTATTGTTGGGTCATCAAAGATGCAGACCCACTGTAGTCCTTGTAGAGATGGCCAGCAGCCATCTGTTGTGACTGTGCAGGTGCACAATCACCATTGAAGAGTCTTGCAGAGAAGATAGCAAGTCCATAAACCACCACTTGTACACTCACGAAGTTTTTGGAATTGTCCTTCGAACCATCAATGCTGTTATCCAGTCCCTTGCTGAATTAGTAAGACACGTGCAAACACTAACAGTCCCAACTTCTCACATATTGTGCATTACTATGACCAACAGAAATGTGTGCAGTGAAATGAATGCTTACAAGTTACTTAATTTGATGAACTGGTGTCAATTACAATATTATAACATGAGAATACAATTACAAAGGTACAAAATACATCATTAAAAACATAACAATACAGATAACATTTGTAGTAATACAGGCTTTACAAAAGAATAGAAATAACGTATACATCACTGTTACAGGAATTATGACATGAGTACATACATAAAAGATCAGAATAACTTTCGAAACTTCAACTTCACACATGAGCATTAAAACAAAACAGAATAAATAATGTCTAAACATCTTTACAAAGAAAATAACATATTATCAGAAAAATTCTACAACATAGCTCTCTCAGCTAAACACATAAAGACAGGAAAAAGACAAATAAACAAGGGTACATAAACACATAGTGGGATAACACAAGGAAAGGACAGATTTTGTTTTATTGCAGTATTTTGCAAACAAAACTTTCTTTGCTTCTTGGAGATCTCCCTTCATTCATCATTATTCCCAAAATGTCCTGTCTATACCTCCTTCCTGTATTCTATTCATATTTCTTTCAAAATAATAATTTATCATTGTACAATACTCATTTTGGCCCAAATCTTTTTCATATAACTTCGCAATTCATTCTTTACCTATTTTCCATAGTCAGTTTCTTATATAGTCTACCCCTCTTAAGCTAACTTAAATCAACTGAGCTCAGAAGCTAAACTAAGGGACGAGGCAATGCAGCAGCACAAAACAATTAACGCAAACAGCAATGAAAAAAATGCAGATTTGCGAAGCAAGCACCATTATAGAAATTAGCAAAGCAATTGCAATATTACAACTAATATAAGGCAATGTGCAGCAAACAAGAAAAATAAATCAGTAGTTAACTGGCTTAGAAGAGTAACACAAAGTCAAATTCAGTAACACTATGCCTGGCAAACAGCAGCAGCAAATGAAATAACTTATATCTAAACATAACATAGCTCAAGCAGAAAAAAACATTACACTAAAGACAATAATGCAGACAAGGGAAATGTATATTCACATCTTAATGTCTATGTAATTAAAGTGGTGCACCACAAAAACTAATTCTAAAAAAAATTACGAAGTACTTGAAAAGAAAATTATATATGCAGTTATTGCTATCAGTCCCTTCTTATTGTTCTTTCCATTCCAAGAGCTCTTTTTCGAAGAATGTGGATCATAAAATAATTATTTTATAGATCTGATGACAGAAAGTGTTCACATTAGCAAATGCATCTAAGTTTATGTTATAAAACTAATGCTGCAACACAGCTGGAAACCAGATATTAAACAAAATGAGCAATCACTCAACTACAAAGACAATAGATGTAAATTGTTTCTCATCATTTCATTAGGCATTTTAGTAAATATCATAAATTACGAGCTCCACAGTATGCTTTCAACAAGGAAATGTCAATAGCGAGGATAATGGCCTCCCCTTTCTTTTTTTCTACCTGTGCCTCTGAAAAGGCACACACAAATGGCTTGTTCTCCAGGCGTCTGACACAGGTGGGTGCCCACGACGCATTACGTGCAGGTGGTCACCTAACTTTCTTATGGAAATATTTACGACAGCAGTTTCCGCTACAGTGACAGTCTCATATAAAAATATTTCACAGGTCAAGAATTTGCGTTGCAAATGTGTAGAAACAAAATCCTATGAATATAACAATGTCCAAAAAATTTTCGTCGGTATTGTAATACATTCACGCATTTACATACATTTCATAACTCTTAAAGTACGATTCTTTTTTTCCAACATCCTTTTCATAAATCAGAGTCCCTAACCACTACTCCTTATTCCTTACCTTACTACACATATACATATTCGTCGACACTTCTTCAATATTTCATCTTAATAAATATGTAGCATATTCAAATTCCTCATATAACATCGGCTTATTGATCATAAACATATCTCAACAGCATAATACACATCGTCGTCGTAAAAATTACATCATAACACCTCAGTCAAATCTCAAAATCGTCGTAGCTTCCTCCAATAATTAAAAAAAAATTCTCTGCTCATGTCAAAAGTGTCATCTGCCTTAAACGTACTTTAAAAATCGTGATCCCATACCAAATATATCATTCAAAGTTCTCATAATATCACAATGGGTCAAAAAAAATATGAACAGTTCACAAAGTACAGACAAAATACATTTTCGTAAGTGTGAAGTTATACAACGGTGTAATTACGTAAACATCTGTCACTGATGTAGTAAAATAAATGTTTGTCTCTCAGTTAAATGATCAGATAGCTGTGTAATTTATGTATTAGAGAAATATGGTACCGATGTGTAAAGTTGTATAAGCAAATACCATATTAGCTGGGGCTCCTTGTGCTTGCCAAACACATGGTACACAAAGTAGGCGTGTACCCCTGAGGATTAATGTAATTATACCCTCAGGTGTTACAGATTACAGCAATGGAATGAAATGTATCACGGAAAAGCTTTGTATCATTGTAATTCAAAAATTTTTGAAAATAAATGTTTTAAGTACAAAATTAATCACTCAAATACGTGTACTGTAGCGCTAAACTGTGCGTCTTGTTGTAAGATAATCTCTGTGGAAGCGTCGTAGTTATCGTCCTCCGTAAGCTAAGTTCTGCACTAGTCAATGTTCTTACCTCATGATACACGAAAGTGAAATGCTTTGCGTATAGACATCTTAGTTATTACGTTTATTGCCGTGATGAGGAAAGTACTGTGCTGTAACGTATTGTTGTCCTACGGAAAAGGCTGTCTCCTTGTAGCCATAGCACAAAAGTTACTACTAAAACATGTTTTACTTTACAGAAGAATTCAGAAAAACTGTGCAGATATAAAACTGATACACCGCAAAAGCAACATTGTAAATTGTCACTTATTAGTAACGTCGTGATATAATCGTGTAGCTGTCAAATAAACTAACCACTGTCTCATCTGGTATCTCACAGAAAGTACTTTAAATCCAGATTGTATTTTCAAGTAAACCAAAATGTGGCATTAGAATCTCATTAGCAGTACCAGTATATGTTCTAAGTATGTGAGCCTTATAGTCATTACGTAATCGTGCAACTAACAAGCAATAATCTACACACACAATACCACTGTGTCGTCTGTTCGCAATAACAATGCATTCGTAATTTCTGTTTAAATAAGTTCTCTTGGTTCTTGACTGGATATTTAACTTCAAACATTGTTGCATATTAACAGATTCTAAGTCTGACAAAGCCTACTAGCAATGTAAAGTGAAAAGATATATGGCAAAGACAAAGTTAAAAAACAGATAATCTTGCAATAAACGGTTTTACATGTGAAATGTGGTGCAATCCTTTACTCTTCCTAGTATGCAGAGTTTCAACTTTAATGCAATTATCATGTGGTATACGTCGGTAAAGAATATTGGAATTTTTCTCAAGGTTAGCGTCTGTCTTATTTTTCCCTGAGCCGGCGGGCGCAATTGTCTGCCTGCAGTGCGAGTCATTGTCTGTTTCTTTGTTGGCGCGCATCGTTACTGGGATTAGGAGACCTAACTTCTACAAATTCGCCTTGTTGAGAAGGGCCTGCCCTGTTTGAAGCTCGCCAGTTCTGATGGAATTCAGGTCTGTCGTTTTGTTGGTAGTTTACATAGTTACTTGTTTGTTGGTCATGTGGTGGAGAATTTCTCCCAGAATCGCAACTGCGTGCTGGACCGTTGTGTCTAAGGTTATTCTGTCTCCCGTAATAATAATTGTTTTGGTTCCCATATTGTCTGTATCTCTGATTGTCTCTGTGATAGTCATTACCGCGGACAGGTGATCTTTCCCTGTAATTATTACTACTCTGCCAACGGTTGTCATACGGGTGGTGTCTGTTTTGGTCACGATTTGTGTTGTGAGAATAGCCTTGTTGCGTCCAGTTATTATTTCTGTCATCGCGGAATTGTGACGGATGTGACCTGTAATTGTTGTGCTCCTGTTTTCGCGTTCTGCGATTGTCAGTGTCAATTTCCAGTTCTTGTAAGAGCCCCTGAAAAGCTTCAATGTCGTCTTTGCAACGTCCTGCAAAAATAATATGCCGTAAATGTTCAGGTAATTTGATTAAGCAAATGCGGATGAGTTCTGAGGGGCTGTATGGGTTTGACAGGTACTGATTCTTGTGCAACATGTCTTCAAAATATTTCATAAGACTGGAAAATTCAGATTGTTCGAAATGTTTCATCATTATGATGCCATGTTTTACTCGGTCTTGTGTGGCTTGAGACCAATATGCTGAGAGGAAGGCATGGTAAAATTCTCCTTCACTGTGGCAATCGTGAATGACCGATTGCATTCTTACAGCTGGTTCATTCTCTAAGTAGCCACACATAAATTCTAATCTGTGTTCTAATGACCAGTTGGGAGGAAAACAATGAGAGAATTGATGGAGCCACGCTTGTGGATGAATGTCGTTGGCAGAATTCTTAAACGTTTTGAATTTACGTGTAGTAATGAACAGCTTATAGTCAAAATCATCATGTCGGCGAGTCGCATGTCGGTCATTGTTACGTCGTTTCGGCGGTTCCATCTCAAAATTCGGTGTACCTTGCCAATTTCTTTTATAATTTCCGAAGTGGCCTGTGTTATTATTTTGTGGCTGTTTCGTATTTCTATGTCCCTCTTCCCATATTGGAGTGCGAGTGTCCTCTGAAATACGTAATTCTTGTATTACCTGTGTCAGCTGATCTTGTACTTCCAAGATTTCTCTTTGGTGTTGCGTATTAATTTGATTCAGATTTTGTTTCAGTTTCCTAATTTGTTTGCACTCTTCTGTGCCATTAAAGACTACCGGTTTTGTGTCATTCAGATTATCATCTACCTTCGTAGATAAATTATTTAGCTGATCCAAAAGTTCAACTACTTTCTCTGATAATAAACTAATTTGCTCCATGTGTCTTTCTGAACCAATTTTCAGAGTATATACTGTGTCCTTTAAGTTTTCTTGAGTTTTTGCAAGTTGCGTAACCGAATCGGTAGATGCAACTAAGTCAATTTTAACTTGCAGGGTCTCATGATTTTGATGAACAATAGTTTGCAGTTCTTTTATGGCTGCTTCGTGATTCTGTAATGCATTTTCATGCCGCGAAAAAATAGGTTGAAAATGCTCACAAATTTGTGTATTTATGTCATTACAGACTTTTTGACATTTCGATTCAATGTTATGTAACTCAGTAGTTAAATCTTCACGTGTTTGTTCAAGTGTGGTGTCTAACTTTTGAAGCTTTTGCTGTGTTTGTCTCTGATTTTGTTCCATTGTGTCTAACTTTTGAAGATTTTGTTCCATTGTGTCTAACTTTTGCTGTGTTGTCTCTGATTTTGTTCCATTGTGTCTAACTTTTGAAGATTTTGTTCCATTGTGTCTAACTTTTGAAGCTTTTGTCCCTGCTGGCGGCTCACCTCCAACTGCGCAACGCTACGCGCTGTTCACATCCAGCTGCCGCTGCCCAACACTACAATGGCAGACAACAATGCAAACTAGCCACAGACTGCACACAGCACAGCCAGTGATTTTCATACAGAGCGCTACGTAACGTTGCCAATAAGAAAACATAAACAGCCTACTTACAAGTGTCCTGTAGTGAATGACAAACTAGAACACTTCGATCGCATCCGTACACACACACACACACACGTCTGCACACAGTTGAACTTTAAGTGATTGGGCTCTCACATACTTTAGAAGTGAAAGCCATTAAATTATATAAAAAACTGAGGCCTAGAACGCTGACCAATTGACACTGCTGAAGAGTAGTAATTAAGAGTGGATTTCTACCAGACTGCTTGGTGAACCTGCTTCAGTAAAAGAATTTCAATTTTTTTTCACTTAGTTTCTTCTTTCACCCTCACGTCCACAATATACGTGGGGAAACTACAATATATTTAGATAAATGTTGAGTCGAAATAAATACAGAAAAGTAGCTTCAGTAATGTAAGTATTGTTAACTTTACCGCCATATAGTTTTCACGGATGTATAGATGTATGACTGTTTTGGTAGATAATTATGCATTGTGTAAATTGTTACTTTCTCGCCGACAGGTCGTTCTGTGGCGCTTCTGAAGCTACAGGCCGTAGTTTTTAATGAAGGTTATTGAGTGGCGCACTAGTAAAGAAAAGTGGTCTCGATATTAAATGTACTGTGAAGCGACGAGAAGCGTTTTCCGCATAATGGAAGTGTAAATTCATACAGGTGCCTATCGTATTATGCTATTAAAAAAACTATTTAAAAATATGTTAGCTAATTGGATACATAAATATTATAAATTTCGGCATTCTATGTTTTTAACGAGATCTCCATTTAAACAAATTCGATTACAGACTGGTGCACAGTGTGGAATTATATCAAACGGCTTAACCAGTTAACGTTAACGGTACATGCTATTACATTTATTTAGTTCTATCGTGCAGCGTTGCGAACAAAATTACTCGGTCACGAATGCGTGAAACAATTGACGTGCATGACAGGTTCACTTTAAACAACTATCAGCTCATTACACACAGTATTGATGATGGTGTTTGGTTTGTGGGGCGCTCAACTGCGCGGTCATTAGCACCCATACAATGTCCCAATTCTTTTACACAGTCCGGTATAGCCACTGTCACGAGTGACGATGAGTACAACACGATCACCCAGTTCCCGGGCAGAGAAAGATCCCCAACCCGGCCGGAAATCTAACCCAGGACCCCGTGATTCAGAGGCAGCAACGATAGCCACTAGACCACGAGCTGCGGACTGCACATATTAGTAACATCTTTCCACCTTGACAGATAGTGACAAGCAGCTCACGAAACACGCTCAACGTATTTCCGTATCTGGACTGACTAAGCACTGTGATAAAGACATTTTTCCTGCAGCACAATGGCAGGTTTGCAGAAGGCAAGTGCAGTGATACAACACTTTTGTAGTAATTCCATTAAAGTCCTAGAAGTACCTACCAAGCACGGAGAATCCTCTTTTGCCCCCATGACAGTGGCGTCGCGTCATGGCATCCACTCAAGGACACTGCGAAATCAAGTGAACGTCTTCCTAATCCATGGCTGTTCTACCATCGTGCACAACTTAATGAGACCTTGAATATCTGCGTCCAAGGCGTTCAACAGACTTGAGATAAAGCGTCTTGCGAGCTCTCATCAACTCCGTCATGATCGTTGAGGGTTCCCGAATCCATGCTAACATAGCTCGGGATAAATGGAGAGCAGCACTGCTCTGCTGAAGGTACAGGTAACTTGCGGGTTGTAATTGGAGAATTAACGGATGCACTACTTCAGACAGTGGATTGCTGCACCCTTCACCGTTAGATTCGTATCGGAAACCACATGACATTCCATTCCAACATACCTTTCATGGAAGCATCCATTACCCATGAAGGTTGTCTTCGTGTCAAGTGGAATCCATTACCTTATGTGAATTTTGGTGGTGTCCATATAACAATAGTAGTACTTTTATCCATCCGAGGGTCATTTTCACAAGGATGTTGAACATAGCGTGGTATTAGACTTTACGAACAACAAAAACAATAAATTTGTGTAAACATATTTCATATTTATAGGTCTAGTTAACATGGGTGTGGCATCATTATGACTGTGGAATCACTGCAGGAACTATCCAAGTATATTTTAAGATGGTGATGCTCCACAGCTCGCAAATATTTCAATAAAATTGTGATTAACCACCAAGACTCGTTGACAAAATTTCGCTAGTTCACAAGGTTCGGTTCACAGACCATCATACATTTATGACATCCTACTAGGAGATATGAAAGGGATGATGTCACATAATAAAATCAATTAATTCGTCACTGTTGCCACATAGTAATATAAATTTCGTCGTCAATCATAAAATGTCGGTAACAGTGCACTCAGTCGTAGGCTTCATCAACAGTCAGCATTAACGATACTAGCGGAGGAACTCTACATATTTCCCAGTAGAAAGCATCGACGATTTAATCCTTATTATTATGCGACAACAGCGACAACTTCATTGATTTTACCATGTGACATCACTACTTTTATCTTGCCTAGTAGGATGTTGTATATGTTTCTACGAACCTCGTGACGGTCCGTGGACGGCAACTAGTTGTGCAATAACGAAACAGTATCAGCTGTTCTTGGCGGTAAATAACGACGTTCTTCAACCTTACATGCTTTAGGGAAACTATGGGAAACCTAAATCGGCATGGTCGGGTGAAGATTGGAATCTCCATCCTCCAAAATTCAGTTATAGATGATAAACCTTAATCTTTCCTCCCTCCTTCGGAAAACAATGCCAGTGTCATTAAATTAGTGCTGCCTTACTCGGTTTGATCCTGATGTACAATACAATGAAGTTATTTAATAATATGAAAGGCTGCTGCACACTATACTCAAATTATTTCATGATACAGCACTACTTAATCAATCAGCTGATATATGAAATATAGCGATGAAGTTTGATTTCCGTTTTGTATACTGCAACTTCAAGATTTTCCAGACAAGAAAAAAAGAAAATATTACAAATTTTGAAAGGCTTATGTGAGATGATAGATCTCCACTCTGTTTTATCTAACCACTCCTTCACTTCAAAAAGTTTTTTGCTTAACTGCTGTACATTTTATTGCTTGATAAATTTGTATCTTTTGTTAACCTTTTTAATTTTCTTTGCTAATTTAGTGGACAGTTTTATTCCTTTGAAGGAAATGCTGTTTTGAGTTTTACGTTATACTGTCTTCTTAAATGTACGAGGGTCGTTCAATAAGTAATTCCCACATTTTTTAAATAAGCCGTTATTATACATAGACAAACGTCCTCGTTGATGCTTCACATTTGATGCTTTCTCTGTGCGCCGATGAGGTTTCGAACCGTTCTGGCAGATGGCAGAGCCGTTGTACAGCATCAATATGGCGTCTACATACGCCTCACGTTACAAGCAGCGTGCAGTTATCGAATTCTTATGTACAGAAAAAGAAACCTTGGTGAGCATCCATAAACGTTTGTGTGCATTTTATGGTGATGTTGCAGTTGATAGGAGTACAGTTGGGCGATGGGTAAAGAAAGCTACTGCCTGAGGAAATGCAGAATCTGAGCTCCATGACCAGTCAGGCTCGGGACGTCCTGTCACACGTACTGCTCCAGACATGATGAATCGTGTGGATGGCTTTATTCGAGCCGACCGGCGCATCACAACTCGACAATTGGCTCTACAGCTGTCGATCAGCATTGAAAATGCGTCTACAATGATCTAGATTCCCTGAGATTTAAAGAGGTGCTCGCAAGGGGTTCCACGAATGATCATAGCGGACCACAAGATTCAAAGAAAGGCCATTTCACCTGAATTGCTGGAGCGTTTTGATACCAACGGAGACGCCTTTCTGTCTCGGATCGTTACGGGAGACGGAAGCTGGGTGCAGCACTTTGAGCCGGAAACATAAAGGCTATTCAAGGAGTGGCATCATCCTCATTCACCACAAAAGAAGAAATTCAAGATAACCCCCACTGCCGGAAAAATCACGGTGACAGTCTTCTGAGTTTGTGATGGCAGCGGCCGGCCGGAGTGGCCGTGCGGTTCTGGGCGCTACAGTCTGGAACCGAGTGACCGCTACGGTCGCTGGTTCGAATCCTGCCTCGGGCATGGATGTGTGTGATGTCCTTACGTTAGTTAGGTTTAATTAGTTCTAAGTTCTAGGCGACTGATGACCTCAGAAGTTAAGTCGCATAGTGCTCAGAGCCATTTGAACCATTTGTGATGGCAGCATTCTCGTGATTTGATGACAAGAAGGTAAACCATCAGTTCAGAGGCGTATGTGGAGACGCTGAATGAACTCAAGAACCGTTTCCGATGTGTTCGATCGGACATGAATCCACCAGAAATCTTGCTCCAACGCGATAATGCACGTCCATATCCAAGTCTGAGAACCCGAGAACACATCACCAGATTGGACTGAACACCACTGCCCTACAGTCCAGAACTGGTACCCTCGGACTTACCTTTATTTGGGCCGCTTAAATATTCTCTAGATGGAACATACTTTGAAGATGACGAGAGAATCAGTCATGTAGTGAAAACATGGCTGCGCCTACAGGACAAGAGCTGTTACCAGCAGGGAATACATGCTCTTCCACAACGTTCCGTACGGCCATAGAAAGCGTGGAGACTACGCAGAAAAATAGGACATGGACAAGACATGTTGATGAAAATTGTCACCAAATTCTGACTCTTAACAATTAATATGTTCTGAGTAAAAAATGTGGGGCGTTAATTATTGAACGGCCCTCGTACGTTCAGGTTACATCTTGTTCCATGGTCATGAATACAGCTATGTGTACAGTAATCATCATGTCCAGCTTGATGTATTTGATTTGCACCTATCTTCAGCTGAGAATAAATATTCATTACCATATTTTTTTAGTTTGTTATACTTTTTATAGAGGTACCACTTACATTTAATTTAGTGATGTCATTTTCTCTCTTAAAACTGAAATTCATGTCATTTGCTTCCCTTATGTTCTTTGTCATTTTATTGTGTAGTGATCAATAGGAAACGTCCTTTGGTGGTTAATTTGCTTTCTCTGCTGGGAGTCCTCCCGTTTCGTCAGTGACTATAATATTGCCGCCATCAGCAAAGAGAATATTTTCTGTGAGTATTACTATTTTGAAAGTCATTATGTGTATCAGTATTAGGTAGACTGCTGGTCCTAACGTGAAACCCTGAGGAAAACCTATTTAGTGGTATGAGCATCACTATAAGTATAGCCTTATTTTAGGTTTATGTTATTACCGCACTTTGCTCCATGTGCTAGGTATGATCGGTACCAACCTTTAGCGATGCCTATTCATCCTAACCATACTAGCCTGTCCAATAGAACAGAACAGTACCGAGTTCAAAAGTCTTAGAAACGTCTAAGAACATGCCTGTGACACGCTCACGATTGTCAGTATATCAATTACCACTTTTGTGAATTATTGTATCGTTGGTCGTGCACTTCTGCCACTTCGGCACCCAGGCTGTGATTGAAGTGGAGGGTTACATTTTTCCAAGTAATTCATCAATCTGTCTATCTTCATTGATTAAATTATTTGTTAAACTGGTGACAGTAGTTGCCTACATATTCTGCATAGGTATTCTGTATTTAGTACATTACATGTATTAAATAATCCAGAAATTATACTGGTGCAAATGAATCATTTATCATTTTTGGTAACCTTACCTGTATACTTCGTATGCATTGTTCCAGAACACATGTCGATACTTCACGCAGGCGTACTGATTTCTTTGTTATGTTTTGCTCAGTTTTACTGTACTGAGGCTCTGTGGTTGGTAATAGCATCATTTTACTTATTACATAATTATTTACAGTTGTTACATTTATTCTTAGGTATATTTGTTGTAATTTCTCTCTAGTACTTGAGAAATGATCCTTCAGATAATTTGATAGGTGTTGTGTATCGCTTATTAATTTACTCCTCTCTCGTAAAAATCATGTCATATTTCTGGCTGTCTCTTAGATTCTCATGTTTAATGATAAACAGTCTGCTTTGTTTTCAGTCCATGCATCTTATATTACTTTGCATTAAATTATTTTTCACAGCACTGAGCACTCTCCCATAACCATTTCTTTATCTGTTTCTAAAATGGCTCTAAGCACAATGGGACTTAACTTCTGAGGTCATCAGTCCCCTTGAACTTAGAACGATTTAAACCTAACTAACCTAAGGACATCACACACATCCATGCCCGAGGCAGGATTCGAACCTGCGACCGTAGTGGTCGCGCGGTTCCAGACTGAAGCTCCTAGAACCGCTCGGCCACTCTTTATCTGAGATGGAAATTTAAGAATTATAGCTCGCTATGACTCATTTTCGTAAAACTGAGTTACCGCTACCGAGAGACATTGCTACTGATGTAGATGCATTTGGATACGTAGTTTCAAAGATCAATTTTAATGACGTTGAGAACTTAAGCCGTTTAGCATTTGTATTGGTTTTCCTACACGGTTCATCCGAACTTTATTCTTTCAGTAATTTTCAAAAGTCTTGTATTCTGTTTCTTATAAATGACTTTTTTATGCCTGCAGTTTATGGATTTCATCAAGCCTGGTTTTACTGTAATTATTTGGCAGAATTGTTCTGGGACAACAAGACGTTTGACAGCTACAATAGACTTTAGCCAGTCCATATTTGTGCCCAAATTAACGATTACAGATGCAGTCATTCTAGTTACACTTGTTGTACTATTGACCCCCAAAGACCTGTGAAATCTGTGAGGGAAATTAATTAGGACACTACTGATTTCATTTGTAAATTCTGTTTATGTTCATGGCTCTTTTGCAGTTGAGAATTTATCTAGTAACTACTGCCGGTCGGTGTGGCCGAGGGGTTCTAGGTGCTTCAGTCCGGAACCACGCTATTGCTACGGTCTCATGGATGTTTGTGATGTCCTTAGGTTAGTTAGGTTTAAGTAGTTCTAAGTCTAGGGGACTGATGACCTCAGATGTTAAGTCCCATATTGCTTAGAGCCATTTGAACCATTTTCTAGTAACCACTCTCAATTTATTGAAAAAAAGTGTCCATACTACTGTAAAGCGATTGTTTTAGACAATGGTCACGTCTTGATTGAAACTATGTTCCTTGTTTGATTTACATGCACTCTTTGAAGGGGTCTTACAGTGACATTTGCACACAGCAATAATGTTACATGTTGAATTTCTGTTTCTTTAGACTAGCGCTAAGTGGAACAAACTATTGTGTAGTTCGAAGATTGGAGCTCAGTAACATATTGCTGTATTTTATTATTTGTTAATTGCATGTTTTAATGACGGGTCATTCCGTCTGTGAACCTGAAAGAGGTATGGCTTGCTTTTCTTTTTTAAGTCTTGCTGGAACCGTCAGCTCGTGAGTATCTACATCTACATCTATATGATTACTCTGAAAGTCAGTATTAAGCACCTGGTAGAGGATTCATCGAACCACCTTCCAGTTATTTCTCTACCATTTCACTCTAGAAGAGCGCGTGGGAACAACGAACACTTAAATTTTTCCGTGCGAGCTCTCATTCCTCTTATTTTAATATAATGATCATTCCTCCCTATGTAGGTGCATGCCATATAAATTTTTTCTCACGGTTAGAGGAAAGATCGTGACTGAAATTTCACGAGAAGATCCTGCTGCGACGAAAAACGCATGGCACATTTCATGATTTGGAGTCAATTGCCAGTGTTTGCACCATACAGATATCTTGTCTCAATCGTTTTGCAATTCCTTTTGATCATCTAATGACTTTAGAAGTCGGTAAATGACAGCACCATCTGCAAACAGTCTAGACGTGATACTCTGATTGTCTTCAAAATTATTTATATCATTGTGGAACGCCAGGTACTATTTCTGTTTTACTCTATGATTTTCCGTCAGTTGCTTCGAACTGTGACTTCTCTGACAGGAAATCACCTATCCAGTCGCAAATTTGAGACGATAGTATATAGGCATGTAATTTGATAAAAAGTAGTTTCTGAGGTACAGTGACAAAAGCTTTCTTGGATTTTAAAATATGGAAGCAATTTTAAGTCCCCTGTCAGCAGCACTCCATACATCGTGAGAATAAAGAGCTACTTGTGTTTCAAAAGAGCGATATTTTCTCAATCAGTGACGGCTGTTTGTCAATAAATCGTTTTCTTCGAGATAACTCATAGTGTTCGAACACAGTATATGTTCCAAGATCCTACTGCAAAAAAATGGCTCTGAGCACTATGGGACTTAACTGCTGAGTTCATCAGTCCCTTAGAACTTAGAACTACTTAAACCTAACTAACCTAAGGACAACACACACATCCATGCCCAAGGCAGGTTTCGAACCTGCGACCGTAGTGGTCGCGCGGCTCCAGACTGTAGCGCCTAGAGCCGCTCGGCCACTTCGGCCGGCGATCCTACTGCAAATCGACGTTAGCGATAGATGTCTGTAATTTAGCGGATTACTCCTATTTCCTTCCTTCGGTATTTGTGTGACTTGTGGAACTTTTCAGTCCTTACGAACGGCTCTGTCAACGACCGATCGGTTGTATATGACTGCTAAATATGGAGCTAGTAGATAAGCATACTCTAAGAGGCACTTGACTGTTATACTATCACGACCAAAAGCCTTGTCTTTGTTCAGAGATTTAAGCTGATTTACTACACCGAGGATATCTATTTATAAGTTACTCACATTGACGGTTGTTCTTAGTTCTGATTCTGGAATATTTACTTCTTCTTCTTTGGTGAAGAAATTTCAGAAAACCGTATTTAGTAAGTCTGCTTTAGTGGCAATGTCATCAGTAATACCAGCATTGTTATTGTGCAGTGAAGGTATTGATTGTGTCTTTCTGCAGTTGTACTTTACATACGGCTTAAATCTCTTTGGTTTTAAAATCTCTTTGGTTTTTCTGATGGATTTCGAGACAGAGCTTCGTTGAGGAAAGTATTAAAAGCATCTCACATTGAAGTTCGCGCAACATTTCGAGCTTCTGTAAAACGTCGGCATTCCTTTGGGTTTTGGGTTCTTTTCAGTCTGGCATTTTTTTACACTGTATCTGCAACAGTGTTCCGCCGTGTTTAGTGTACCATGGGCGATCAGTTGAACTGAAACCATATTTGTTCTTCGCTTACGCATTCAGATTGGAAGAAGTGGAGACTGTGTCTGAGGAAGGCCGTAAGCGAATTTTTACCTGCTTTTTTAAAAAGATGTATTATGCGTTTATTTTTGGTGGGTTTGGATGTAATGGTATTCAGTCTCGCTACGACAACCTTGAGATCACTAATTCCTGTGTCCGTCATGAAGCTCCCTATTTGCTTAGCGTTATTTGTTGTTAAGTGATCAAGTATGTTTCCCAACTATTTGCATTTAGTGTGGGCTCCTGAACTAACTGCTCAGCGTAATTTTCTGAGAACGCACTCAGGACGATTTCGGACGTTGTTTTATGCCTAGTTTCCATTTTAAAAATTTATTTTGGCCAAAATTTCGAGGGTGGATTTAAGTCACCACCAACTGTAAGTGTACGAGTAGCGTGCCTATTTTAAATGTTCTCCTAGAACGCTTCAGCAACTGTATCATCTGAGCCAATGGATCGGTAAAAGGAACCAATTATTAATTCATTCCGGTTGTCAAGTATAACCTCCACCCATACTTACTCACAGGCACTGTCTCCTTACATTTCACTGCAAGGTAAACTGCTTGTAATAGCAATAATCATTCCACCACCAACTGTACTTAATCTATCCTTTCTGTACGTGTTTAGTTTCTTTATAACCATTTCAGATGAACTTATTTCTGGCTTTAGCCAGCTTTCGGTACCTATAATCATTTGAGTTGCAGTGCTCTCTATTAGCGCTTGGAAGTCTGATTCTTTACCAACATAGCTACGACAGTTGACAACTACAATACCGATTGTTTCTTTCCTATGTTTGTTCTGCGCCCATTTAGACTGACGTCCTTTCTATAGTCTCCCGAGATTCACTAACCCTAGAAAACCGCCCAGTCCTCTCCACACAGCCCACAATACCTGCGTAGCCGCTTTCTATGTGTAATGGACCCCTGATTTATCAAGCGGAACACTGAAACCCAGCACCCTACGGCGCATATCGAGTGCTCTGTAGCCTACACCGTTGCAGAACCGTCTGAGGCTCATGAATCGAAACATGACTGCCTTGCGTCGTTTCATGATTCGAGGGTCTGCAACTGATAAAAAAAAGGGGCCCCCGGGGTCCCAAGGTCGCGATGGCGGCGTCACTGTCCCGCCGAGATAATTTGTCCTTTTAGGACAATTATCTGAGCAAGCACCCACGCCAGCAAAAGGTTGCCCGACACGTTCTGTTTGATAACGTAATGTATATAAAAGGTGGTGATAATTTATTTAGTGTAGTCAGCAAAATGTCTTGGGTAAATCAGTATTTAAGCACGGGCAACCATGGCTCTATACAATACGATGGAGGTGTTTTACATCCGGGACCTGAGGAAGACATTGAAATGGTGGAAAGAATTCCATTAACAAATGTTAATTGTACACGTAGCAGTAATGATATTCGAACAGTGCAAAGAGAGGATGCTGCTACTCGTATACGGTATGGAGATAATTTTGACGATTTAGATACGAGTGGCGAAACAGTTGAATTTGAACAGGTGTCAGAAACAAGGCCAGAGAGTGTCACGGACGGGGCCGCAATTAGCACAGCTAGTGTCACAAGTTCAGGGCAGATAGCGATAGCGGCTAGCGCGGTGACAACTGCTGCTGCCGCAGGTGCTGCTTACGGCGTTAAAAAAGTAGTTGAACATGTACAGAACAAAGGATAATTGTAATTTATTTTTATTTGTTGTAATAATTGACAATAAAAATTATACATTGTACAAATTCTTGTCTTTTATTTAATAAGGAATATTATACATTTGCAACAATGAAAAGAAAGCTAAAGGATAAGGCTTTTTTATTGCATTTTTCAATTCATCAAACTTTTTCCACCTAATTGTTCTCACACGGACATTGTTGAAATCAGGATGACTACATACAATTGGCTGAGAATTAGAAATTAACAGTAATGGAGTACGTCTTAAAATAGCATCTCCTTTATATTTTACACGAATGTTGCATGCAATTCCTTCACAAACGTTTTTGAAATCCTCTACAGCACCTTCTTCTAATGAAATTTCATTTCCAATGATTATACGCCTATTTACGGCGTCTTGAGGAGCAAATTGATTCGTCTTATTATTGCATCGGCCAATGTGGCCTACATTAAGTCCAAGATGCGACCCTGCGATGTTAATGATAATCACCTTTTATCCACAGTATATAATAAAATACGTACCATAGACAAATCAAAGCAGAAATTTAAAGTAGGAGAGTTCGTAAGAATCAGTAAAAACAAAGCCATTTTTGATAAAGGATACAAACCAAATTGGTCTACATAAATATTTAAGATAATTGGAGTCCAAGAAACAAATCCTAGGACATACGATCTGCAAGATTTTGAACTAAATAATATTGCTGGTGCGTTTTATGGTCATGAATTACAGAAAACAAAATACCCCAATACTTATCTAGTGGGGAAAGTATTGTACAGGAAAGGAAATAAGGCATTTGTGAAATGGTTAGGTTTTGATAGAAAACATAACAGTTGGATTCCAGTAACATTAAATGTAATTTTATTATATAAAATTACAGTCATTTTTAAAGCATTATATAAAAATTACAGTTATGTTTTAAAGATATACCAAACGAACAACTGCTTCTTCAAGTTGCCAATAGTTATACCACAGATGCACACCATCACACAACACATCAGGAATTTTAAAGCATTTACAAAAAAGGCCTGAATACTAGGAAATGAAAATAAGCTTCACAGTTTTCACATGATTCACAATTGTCTAACAGTTCACACTTGCCTGCTTTTGTGAGGGGCCATTACACTCTTTACTCCACATTGTTCGGCTTAATGTTTTAAGTAGTACTCTTTGTACCACTTCACCAGCAGATTTGTATTCAATTTCGCAGTTACTGGTTGGTACCTGCCAATACCATTCAGCTTACGTAGAGCATGTAGTGAAGGGCAGCCTTTCTCCTCCACATTAGTTATTAGGCAGTCAGGTAAGAACTCTCTTACCCATTTCACTTTTTCAGTACCTTTAACAAGTACAGTGCAGTTTGTTGGTACCACTGATTTGATGAAGTTTAATGCACTATCTAGCGAGACTCCAACTGAATTAATGTTGTAGTGGTGATGGTTCTCTTCCAACCATTTTGCTGATTCGATATCAAGTTCGTAATACGGTGTTGTACACTGAAGAATGTAACTTCCAGAGGCAAACACTGTTCCATCATCGCACAGCATTTGGAATGCTAAGTCCTTAGGAACAAATTCATTCGCACATGTCTTGAAGCCTTGACAGTCGAAGATTACAGTATACATCTTGTAAGAAGGTTACACACACAAACTTGCTGCTGCTGCAGCTCATAGATGTCGACGTTATCGGTTCAGAGGACATGATGTGCTGTGCTCCTAATCACCCCCCTTATGCACTAAAATTCGAGTACAGCCGGTTAAAACAACTCCTGTTATCAACACGTGTCGGGCAACCTTTTGCTGGCGTGGGTGCTTGCTCAGATAATTGTCCTAAAAGGACAAATTATCTCGGCGGGACAGTGACGCCACCATCGCGACCTTGGGACCCCGGGGGCCCCTTTTTTTTATCAGTTGCAGACCCTCGAATCATGAAACGACGCAAGGCAGTCATGTTTCGATTCATGAGGGTCTGCAACGGATAAAAAAAAGGGGCCCCCGGGGTTCCAAGGTCGCGATGGCGGCGTCACTGTCCCGCCGAGATAATTTGTCCTATGTTTGTTCTGCGCCCATTTAGACTGACGTCCTTTCTATAGTCTCCCGAGATTCACTAACCCTAGAAAACCGCCCAGTCCTCTCCACACAGCCCACAATACCTGCGTAGCCGCTTTCTATGTGTAATGGACCCCTGATTTATCAAGCGGAACACTGAAACCCAGCACCCTACGGCGCATATCGAGTGCTCTGTAGCCTACACCGTTGCAGAACCGTCTGAGGCTCTGATACAGACGTTCCACACGGCTCTGTAACGAAACACCACTGTCTGTTCTGTCGAAGATGTTACAGATCTCGAGCTCCGCTTTCACCTCTCAAGCACGACTCGAAGTCTTTACTAATTCAACTAGCTTCCCGAAACCAGAGAGAATCTCTTCAGATTCAAAGCGACACACATCGTTAGTTCCGACGTGAGCCATCACCTGCTGTTGGCAGCACCCTGTGTTCTTCATAGCAACCTGAGGCAGCCCTTCCACATCCTTTCCCTCCTTGGCAGCCATATCTCTAAGGGTCCCCATTACGCGCTTAATGTTGGAGCACCCACCGACCAGTAAACGCACCTTCTTCGAATGCCCAGACCGAGCGGACAGAGCGGCTTCCTCTGGAACAGTGCGAGCGAGTTCATCTGGCTCCGGGACTTCGTCAGCCGCAGATAGCACCCGAGATCTGCTCGTCAGACAAACAGGGATCGTCCTCTGATCTTCAGAACATGGTCTGCTGTAAGTTTACTTTAGAATTATTCAACCCCCAGCTCCCCAAAAAAGAAGTCTTAATAGCAGACATAAAATACATAAGCGTCACCTGTTCTTCAGTACAATTACTGTATTCCAAGACATGTATTTCAAAAAATTATTCTTTTAAACCATGTTGCAAGCTTCATTATTTTTCTCTGATGTGATTAGTTATACTATTTAATTGGTTAAACACTTATTCTTGTTAACAAACGAGGTTAATTCTCATAGTAATGACATCAAGCATTTACTAGGCCTTAAACTATATATGTACTTTCTATGTTGTGGCTGCACTTAACTGGTGGAAATGTAGCGTGTTTTATATTTATATTTATAACAATTCGTCTTTGTACTTTTTATAGCCTTGATAATGACATTAACTCGAAACGCGCAAGGCATATTGGAATAATAAAATTGTGGACAAGGTATCTAAAAGTGTTTAAAATTTCCAAACGAAGTATCTTACATCCTTCCAAGGATTCTTTGTTGTTGATTATGTTAATGAAGACACTTAATGTTTTCTGTAAATGTATAAAGGACTTTACAGAATCAGCACTTGTCTGGAAAGATACGATCGCCAGATGATCTAAATGTGTAGCAAGCTCCACTTACTTTGCTCTCGGTGTTCGGAGACCACAGAGTTTCCTGTTGTGATCCTAAAATGTTTGGTAATCAGTTTCATCAGGTCTTAAGTGATAAATTTTGACATGGCTTCGTATGACATTCCATATTTGGTGAGTGATTATAAATTTGATAATTCTGAGTGATCCATTAGAATCCATGTCATAGGGTGAAAGAAGTAATGGCACGAATAGTGGCGTTCTGCATTACCTAAGTGTAGAAACCCTCATTCATTTTAGCCATCCCCTTTTTGTTGTTCAACGCATCTGAGTCTCTACGAGTTGATTTTCTCCGAAAGTACGGACTCCGTACGCAAACTTGAATCAGTGACATAAGGAAATCGCAAACAATGAAAGTTGAGCGTACAGTGCGTTGTTCACCGATGATGTGTCGGTGGTCAAATGCACTGACATCGTGCGTTATTTCCGTCCGCCACTTGTGCCGGTGATTGCCAGTACATAGCGGTTTAGTTATGCAGCCTCATACCCTGCTGATCGTGACAATGCAGAGCACCTGTCTCCACCGCAATTGTATGTACCCACGTATCTTTGGAAAGTGATCCTTCTCTAACATTTGTGAAGATATTTCCATTTTTTAAGCAAGCATGTAAACACCCCAAACAAATTATGCTTATCAGACACTTCATGTGACGCCCGGTGTATGGAGGAAACGGAAGTTGGTTACATTGTAAAAACAATATTCTCCAGATTGTACATTTACTTGCCCTATCGACAGAGCAACCGCTGAATTACTCTGACATGATGATCGATCCAAGGATGTCTGTTGTCGATGAGAAAAAAGCGACGTCTTAATCATTACTGATAGGGTTGCCTCGAAGTGCACATTAAAACAAAATACCGAAAGTATCTTCATGACCACCAGAGATTGAGGTCTTCATTAATCTTAGGAGGGACACCGTATAGCTCTAATCTCGTCTGTCTACGCATTTATGTCAAAATAGCAGAGTGCTACGTGATTTTCCATTTTATTTGTTATCTGTGTTACAACTGATACTCGTTTAATCTCGACACATTGGAGTTGGTTACATTATAAACACAATATTCTCCAGATGGTACATTTACTTGTCTATCGACAGAGCAACCGCTACTTTACTCTGACATGATGATCGATCCAAGGATGTCTGTTGTCGACTGGGAAATTAACGAAGAGGGTTGCGAGAAGAGTCCAACTGTTATTTGATTTTACTGGGTCCTCACAGTGATGTGAACCTACGTATGTATGGACGTTTGGCTACGATCGGGAGACGACGCCCTGGAAGCGCGTGTCGCCTGCGGGGGCTCCTCCCCTGCTGCGAGAAGCGCGTCGGGAGGCAGAGCAGGTGCGCTCCAACTCGGCTGGCTCGTCACGTTTTTGCGTGAGGAAACGCCAGACGTGCTAAGCTGCGCCCACGGCGAAGGCAGATAAGGGACAGGAATCCCGGTATTTGCGTGTGATGTATGAGGAAAACAACGCGATCGATGGCAGCCGCGAGACTTGGCGGCCGATGGCGCGTGTCCGGCTCGCTGAGTCGCCGCCTCGCCAGCCGTGGGCCGTGGGTCAAGTCCACCCATCCCCAACACGAGAGAGCTAAATATGTTTCCGTACTCATATATACGGTCGTATACATGACACTGATTGTTTTCGAATAACAGTCCCTCATTGCCGTCGCATTCGTGATGTATTCGAGGTCTTCAGCGGTGATACTCTTCCTGAATGGCCGTTTAGTATCGTGTTCATTAGTTAAAGAGTCAGGGAGAATGAGTAGTGGTATAAAATTACCTCATCAGAATACTACAGTCTTGGTTACATTTGACACATCTTCAGTCCTTTTTGATCACATCTCCATTATGTTTCTTGCTTTTGTATGCGAAATAAAATATAAAAGGCTTGTGATTTGGCGCCATCGCCTTCGGTACAGCTACTTTGTGCGCGCTACGACAGTCACTTTTCACCTCAAAGTTCTTTAAGATATTACAGTGCCTGCGTTATTCTGATTATAATGATGTTCCTTTGGACATGCATGCCTCTAAACATGTTTATTCATTAAATAATTTAAGTAAATTAACAAATTTTGTGATAAGGATATATCTTTCGAAAACCTTTTCCATATTACTCACTTTCACACACCACTCTGGTGTCGCGTTCCCTTTCTCTATTAGACTCGATGCTTGGTTTTTTTATTCGGGTGAGTCGCTGATGTAACTTAGATATAACCAGTTATGGAAAACATCTCAGAGATGCGCATACCACGCTGGAACAGACGTACCAGTGGAGCGTCATACGTCAAGTAACAAAAAGATAGCTGCGGTAAACACTCAGAAAGTTACTAATCAAATACATTCGGTACGTTAAGTATTACTTGCTCTGTCTGGGATGGCAGCTGACGGCACAGTACCACGCAATAGTCAACGTACTGTACTGTATTGTATTACGGAGTACCACCAGAGGACAGCAGTCTCCCACATGATGACTTAGGATTATATTGCATGTTTTCTATATTTTTATGAAACGTACAATGAAAACTATAAACTACAACTACCATTTTATACACATTTTTAAAACAATTTCGATACAGTTTCTTATGAGGAGATAGGAAGTGGTAGTGCCAATCAAATGCAACTAGCACGACGTTTAAAAGCAGACAATCCTAATCACTCAGAACTTGTCAAAACATCATAAAATATTTCAGCGATTCGACAAATAAAACCAAGAATTGAAGTGGACTACACAGATAACACCATGCGGAAGGTAGTTAGTTTCTGTTTTCCACAGAACAACTTTTGGTAACGTAAACGTTATACACATTTCGTAATACATATTAATAAATAATAACCAAAAATTGAACAGATGTAATCTGCATCAAAGGACGCAACGATGTTATGTGTGCCATCATCAATATTACATTAGTATACCATGTTGTGTACACCGTTACCTTGATTATGCTTATAAAATGCTTCATATTTCCCTAAAGTAGCTCATAATCATAAGAAGGAAATATCTGGGGTGCGGCCCTTGCCATGTTTGTTGTGTTATCCACATTAAAACCCCGCCACGTATGATTCAGCATCCAAAAAGTAGAATCTGGATCTGTATAAACATAGTAGGGATGTACAGCTCTTATCATGGCATACTCCTCATCACGGCCTAGGCCTCTGCCTATGAATCGCCTTTCACTAAAAGTTTTTCAACCTAGGCCTGGGGTTATACTTCACACAAAGACCAATTTGGTTATGGCGATACCAACAAGGTAAAATATGCACATAATGTTGATCAACTGGATGAAGTAGAAATGCCACACTTAAAGATCGGCATGCGATTCCTTATCCCAGTCAAGATAAAAGCCTATAGCCCCAATAATAGGGTTATTAGAAATGCGATTTTAAACCGAGGCTCTGGCAAAGCTGTAACTGCGTACAGCGTTGCCAGCAATAGATAGGACGATACCTACATTGTGCTGGAGGTGTCAGGTTACTTCAGTGAAACGAGGCAATGCCATTCGGAACAGGTATGCAGTATCGCCGATGTTCTAGTCACGTCCACGCTAAACTTTTTCTTTTAGTTAAAACATAAACTTTATCCAATTTACACCTACACAATGCGGAATCGTCTTACAAAGGTAAACGAATACTTTGTTTCGTCCATGACACAAATAAAGCCAATAGAAAATAATAGTGAATGCAGTCACACCGTCTGTATCCAGTGAGGTACTAAATACACTAGAGGAAGACTACACTACTCGTACATTGCATATTACGTTACGTACAATACAACTGTTCTGCAAGTTTGACATTCAGGTTTATCTTGACCGAGCCGGCACCTACACGTACGAACAACGTTCACTTTAGAGAAGCTATTCGAAGCGACCAATTTCCAATTGGAAACACTTCACCACTCGCTGGATCATATTTTGATCGACCCTAAGGGACACGTTAGCATCCACCACTATCGAAGCAGCATCCACGCTAGCTGTTACCTCGCGTACATCTATGAGTGAAGTTCTATGAGCTTGTTCCTTTAAGTGTCTTAACAAATAAAAATATAGTGGATTTATGTACAGCGAAAGTAACCCTTATTGAATATTTGTGTGACTTGTGCAACTTTCGAGTATTTGGGTAGGGATCTTTCGTCGAGCGAACGGTTGTATATGATTGTTAAGTATGCAGCTGCTTGCATCAGCATACTCTGAACGAAACGTAATTGGTATACAGTTTGTACCAGAACACTAGCTTTTATTAAGTGATTTAAGTTGCCTCACTACTCCGAGGATATTCACTGCTAGGTTACTCATGTTGGCAGCTGTTCTTCATTCGAATTCTTGTATTTAGTAATTCTGCTTTGGTAGCACTGTCGTCGATAGAATTTCCATTGATATCACGTCTTGCCACTAGCATACTTTACATACAACCAGAATCTCCTTGGATTTTCTGCCAGGTATCGAGATAAAGTTTCGTTGTGGAAACTATAGAAAGCATTTCGCATAGAAGCCCGCTCTAAATTTCACGTTTCTGTAAATGATCGCCATTCTTGGAGATTTTGGCATGCTTGTTTCTTTGTTTCTGCAAACAGCAGTCAGACCCATTTTGTGTACCACGGGCGATCAGCCCCGTCGTTTCCCAATTTATTTGCTATAAATCTCTCAATTGTTGTCGAAGGAATTTCTGTGATTTCAAGCCCCCTGACCTCTCTCCTCACCCACCTTCAACATTGGGGAATTTCGTATTTTGACGGAAACTTTGAAGTCTGGCTGTAATTTAAAAAATGGAGGCAACTTCTGTGTCCCAGGGCTGTACTAAACGCCCCCCTCCTCCCCCCTCCCACACACAAACCTGGGAATTGGTGGGTAATTCGAAATGGTGGTGCCCTTTCTGGGCCTCAAACACTGATCCTTCTTGACAGAAAGCTCGAGTGTAACTCTCCCCCCCCCCCCCTCTCAACACATGGAAGCCATCCAAATGCTGCAGAGGAAGGTTAAGTTAGTGTACTTTATATATTTTGGTTGGGAAACTGAAGTAAAAGTCGGTGCTAATTACGTAATCAATCATAAAGATTCAATGCAATTAGACAACTATATGTAAAGGCATTGTCAAAGCTTCACCCTCCATTGCCGGTGGGGAAGCTTTGACAATGCCAGCCACTCGTGCTGGCGAAAATTCCGTAAAATCAGTAGATGAACGTCAGCCGAAGAACCCGAGACAGAAGCCAATAGGCAGTTTGTCAACAAGTGGCCACGAAAGCCTTAACAATTTTGTATATGCAAAGGACTACACAAGGAGAAAATAAAATCGCAATACAGCTCAAACGTTCACAATGTCATACAGCTCGTGTCATCCTGCTGGGAAAAAAATTCGCTATATCACTTGAAACTAGTGGCAGATGCACTCAAATTCTACCCTTAACCTACAAGATGGTGGGATAAAAGGCTAGAGTCGAAGACGCTATCTTTAATTTTGGTGGAAATTGTGTTCTACTAATGAGAGGCTAGTGTTGGGCAGAGAGGAGTTTAATAAGTGTATTACCTGTAAGCATGCAGCTGAAGACTGTATCTTTCACTGTTTGAAGCCAGAGTTTGGTACAGACATCTCACCATGCATTTCTCAACAATTACTCTGCAGCCCAGGTAATCAAAGCAAATACACGCTATAGCAACTGATGGAAAATTCTTTATTGCTGTAATTACGCATTGGAACTGTTGTGAAAAAAGTAGCACTCCTAATGAGCAGGTCATAATGCATCACATGTACTGGGGAAATCCCAAAAGATTGCAGATGGGTGGCAGTTCAAAGTACGTTTTCCTCGAAGTACGGCGAAGAACTAGTGAAATTATAGGCACTCCTACCTCCCCTCATCCCTGCCTTCCTCCCTCCATCTATGGTGGGGACACAGGTCTTTTCAAACAGTCGGCTGCTGCCGAGTGCCTCGCAGCTAGCCTACTCTCCATATCCAGTGGACGAGCGGCACCCACGCCGCCTTGAGGCCACAGTCCTTCGCCAACACAAAAGAATGTAAAGCCAACTTGACAATGTGAGATAAATGAGGGCTGCCCCAAGTGAACGTTGTTTGTTAGTTCAAAACTTATCAGGGCCACCATATTCCACAAGCCTCCCCCTGGACAAGGCGCACCTGTGTAGGGTAGACACAGAGACTGCCGCCTGCTTCACGTCTGCTGTGCAGCGAGCTACCTTAATTTAAGTATTAACTGTATTTTTCTTACTTGTCACTTCTTCTTCCGTGTGTATTTGCTTTTAGGAAGCTTTATTTTTCGAGTGCTCTTAATAGTGTTCCATAGATTTCGTGTTTGTTTTGAATACAGTAAGAGAGAGTCCCTGTAGTCAACCATAGTGCCAGTAGTGCTAGAGTTTGTTTTCAATACAGTCCAGAGACAGGTAGTGCTATTTTCATTGTTTTCTACAAGAAGTGGCTAGCAACCACAGTTTAGTGAATAAGCAGCCGCCTTTAGTGAATTAGCAGTCTAGTTAAAGGTTGATTAACTCTCTTCAGTAAATTGTTTCCTTAGGATGGATAGGATGTGTGACTGCTGTGTACGGACGCAGGAGGAGCTGGCCAATGTTCGCGAACAGCTGAGCGTGTTGATGGCCGCGGTCAGCCGTCTTCAGGCTGCTGCCTCGGAGTGTAGCGGCAGTGGGGAGTCTGGTGCGTCGCAAGGTACACCCCAGGTGTTACATGCTTCACCCACTGTCCCTGCTGTCGAGACATCTTCGCGGGTACCGGGCGCGGTTGGGCCACCCTCTCCCCAAGGGGAGTGGCGGGTTCAGCGGCGTTCGCGGCGCACGAGGCGGAAGGTCAATGTGGAGGCTGGCCGTGTGGCATCGCCCGCTCTGCCTGTGAGGGGACATGTGGCTGCTCCTTCAGCAAGGTCCGAGCAGGCACACGGGGGGAGGGGTTTATTAGTTATTGGGAGCTCCAACGTTAGGCGGGTGATGGAGCCCCTTAGGGAAATAGCGAGAAGGTCGGGGAAGAAGGCCAGTGTTCACTCTGTCTGCTTGCCGGGGGGTCTCATCCGAGATGTGGAGGAGGCCCTACCGGCGGCGATAGAGAGCACTGGGTGCACCCGACTGCAAATTGTTGCTCATGTCGGCACCAATGACTCCTGCCGTCTGGGTTCAGAGGTCATCCTCAGTTCGTACAGGCGGTTGGCGGAATTGGTGAAGGCGGAAAGCCTCGCTCGCGGAGTGGAATCAGAGCTAACTATTTGTAGTATCGTTCCCAGAACCGATCGCGGTCCTCTGGTTTGGAGCCGAGTGGAAGGCTTAAACCAGAGGCTCAGACGATTCTGCGGAGATCTGGGGTGCAAATTTCTCGACCTCCGCTATCGGGTGGAGAAATGTAGGGTCCCCCTGAATAGGTCAGGCGTGCACTACACGCCGGAAGCGGCTACAAGGGTAGCGGAGTACGTGTGGAGTGCACATGGGGGTTTTTTAGGTTAGAGAATCCCCTCCCTAGGCCCGACAAGACGCCTCCTGAGACGCGGCAAGATAGGAGTAGGCAAAATGCAACAGGGAATAACAATATTAATGTGCTAATAGTAAACTGCAGGAGCGTCTATAGAAAGGTCCCAGAACTGCTCTCATTAATAAACGATCACAACGCCCATATAGTACTAGGGACAGAAAGTTGGCTGAAACCAGACGTAAACAGTAACGAAATCCTAAACTCAGATTGGAATGTATACCGCAGAGACAGGCTGAACAGTGAAGGGGGAGGCGTGTTTATAGCGGTAAGAAGTGCAATAGTATCGAAGGGAATTGACGGAGATCCGAAATGTGAAATGATTTGGGTGAAGGTCGCGGTTAAAGCAGGCTCAGACATGGTAATTGGATGTCTCTATAGGCCCCCTGGCTCAGCAGCTGTTGTGGCTGAGCACCTGAAGGATAATTTGGAAAATATTTCGAGTAGATTTCCCCACCATGTTATAGTTCTGGGTGGAGATTTTAATTTGCCGGATATAGACTGGGAGACTCAGACGTTCATAACGGGTGGCAGGGACAAAGAATCCAGTGAAATTTTTTTAAGTGCTTTATCTGAAAACTACCTTGAGCAGTTAAACAGAGAACCGACTCGTGGCGATAACATATTAGACCTTCTGGTGACAAACAGACCCGAACTATTTGAAAAAGTTAACGCAGAACAGGGAATCAGTGATCATAAAGCGGTTACGGCATCGATGATTTCAGCCGTAAATAGGAATATTAAAAAGGGTAGGAAGATTTTTCTGTTTAGAAAAAGTGACAAAAAGCAGATTTCAGAGTACCTGCTGGCTCAACACAAAAGTTTTGTCTCAAGTACTGATAGTGTTGAGGATCAGTGGACAAAGTTCAAAACCATCGTACAATATGCGTTAGATGAGTATGTGCCAAGCAAGATCGTAAGAGATGGAAAAGAGCCACCGTGGTTCAACAACCGAGTTAGAAAACTGCTGCGGAAGCAAAGGGAACTTCACAGCAAACATAAACATAGCCAAAGCCTTGCAGACAAACAAAAATTACGCGAAGCGAAATGTAGTGTGAGGAGGGCTATGCGAGAGGCGTTCAATGAATTCGAAAGTAAAGTTCTATGTACTGATTTGGCAGAAAATCCTAAGAAATTTTGGTCTTATGTCAAAGCGGTAGGTGGATCAAAACAAAATGTCCAGACACTCTGTGACCAAAATGGTACTGAAACAGAGGATGACAGACTAAAGGCCGAAATACTAAATGTCTTTTTCCAAAGTTGTTTCACAGAGGAAGATTGCACTGTAGTTCCTTCTCTAGATTGTCGCACAGATGACAAAATGGTAGATATCGAAATAGACGACAGAGGGATAGAGAAACAATTAAAATCGCTCAAAAGAGGAAAGGCCTCTGGACCTGATGGGATACCAGTTCAATTTTACACAGAGTACGCGAAGGAACTTGCCCCCCTTCTTGCAGCGGTGTACCGTAGGTCTCTAGAAGAGCGTAGCGTTCCAAAGGATTGGAAAAGGGCACAGGTCATCCCCGTTTTCAAGAAGGGACGTCGAACAGATGTGCAGAACTATAGACCTATATCTCTAACGTCGATCAGTTGTAGAATTTTGGAACACGTATTGTGTTCGAGTATAATGACTTTTCTGGAGACTAGAAATCTACTCTGTAGGAATCAGCATGGGTTTCGAAAAAGACGGTCATGTGAAACCCAGCTCGCGCTATTCGTCCACGAGACTCTGAGGGCCATAGACACGGGTTCACAGGTAGATGCCGTGTTTCTTGACTTCCGCAAGGCGTTCGATACAGTTCCCCACAGTCGTTTATTGAACAAAGTAAGAGCATATGGACTATCAGACCAATTGTGTGATTGGATTGAGAAGCTCCTAGATAACAGGACGCAGCATGTTATTCTCAATGGGGAGAAGTCTTCCGAAGTAAGAGTAATTTCAGGTGTGCCGCAGGGGAGTGTCATAGGACCGTTGCTATTCACAATATACATAAATGACCTGGTGGATGACATCGGAAGTTCACTGAGGCTTTTTGCAGATGATGCTGTGGTGTATCGAGAGGTTGTAACAATGGAAAATTGTACTGAAATGCAGGAGGATCTGCAGCGAATTGACGCATGGTGCAGGAAATGGCAACTGAATCTCAATGTAGACAAGTGTAATGTGCTGCGAATACACAGAAAGATAGATCCCTTATCATTTAGCTACAAAATAGCAGGTCAGCAACTGGAAGCAGTTAATACCATAAATTATCTGGGAGTACGCATTAGGAGTGATTTAAAATGGAATGATCATATAATGTTGATTGTCGGTAAAGCAGATGCCAGACTGAGATTCATTGGAAGAATCCTAAGGAAATGCAATCAGAAAACAAAGGAAGTAGGTTACAGTACGCTTGTTCGCCCACTGCTTGAATACTGCTCAGCAGTGTGGTATCCGTACCAGATAGGGTTGATACAAGACATAGAGAAGATCCAACGGAGAGCAGCGCGCTTCGTTACAGGATCATTTAGTAATCGCGAAAGCGTTGCGGAGATGATAGATAAACTCCAGTGGAAGACTCTACAGGAGAGACGCTCAGTAGCTCGGTACGGGCTTTTGTCAAAGTTTCGAGAACATACCTTCACCGAAGAGTCAAGCAGTATATTGCTCCCTCCTACGTATATCTCGCGAAGAGACCATGAGGATAAAATCAGAGAGATTAGAGCCCACACAGAGGCATACCGACAATCCTTCTTTCCACGAACAATACGAGACTGGAATAGAAGGGAGAACCGATAGAGGTACTGAAGGTACCCTCCGCCACACACCGTCAGGTGGCTTGCGGAGTATGGATGTAGATGGATGTAGATGTAGATGTAGATGAATAAGTGCCTCCCCCCCATTCTGGATGTAAAAACGCTACACTCTAACAATTATATTGAACTTTAACGCATATCTTATAATTGAGCAACTATTAAAAAGAATATCTTCTTTCCGCAAAAATAAGTGCAGTTTATTTCCTTTTAGTTTTATGGGCAAAGTACGTATAGTTGTATTGTGTGACTGCAGGACAGAATTAGCATCTCATTTTGCGACATCCAACAAAGTGGAAAAATTTCCTACAACACTGACGCCGATCACAGATAGCCAGATTGCAAAGGTCTACACATATCCACCCCACATATAACTGGGAAAAAGAACTTCCAATACTTTGCTGTGGAAACTACCGATCACCACAGAACGTTCTCCTTATTTCAAACACAGAAAAAGCGAGAGTTTAATCTCCAAAGAAGAAACCTCTGTGTTAAGCAATTTCTTTTAGCTTAATGGTGAAATTACACGATCTGTGAGCGTTTCTTACATCCAATTCAGTGTCTGTAGATAAACTGACATGCATGTGTGTATTACAAACATTTCAGACACACAAAATAACATTACAGGGCACAGCCTTTTACACCATTTGCTTGCATGTTGGAAAAAGCACAATCACTTTACATTTGACAACAACAAGCTACAATTTAAGAGGAAATAGTTCTTTTGTACACTACGGTAAGTCCCGTTATACCAATGTGAAGTCATACCACAATGGCGTTTACAAAACAAATTGTGAGAACCTGTCCTGTAATGGAATCTACTCTTAGATTTTATCGCATCTCTCTCTCTTCCATATCATCAAAACCAAATAACATCTGCATACTTAAATTTAACATTCTTACTCCATAACTCCCCTCTACTGACCTGCGTGTAAAATTTCTGTCATACAACAGACAATAATTAGCAATAGCATCAGATTCTTGCATTCTAGTTTTGTGAGCAATTTGATCATTACAACTTGTTTCATGCAATCTGCTCACATATTGGGAAAAATGCTATTATTTCTAGTCTGCACAATGAGCCATAATTAAAGTGGTCTTTGTTGTATAATTAACGGATATGAAGTATGACATGACACAAGACTTGTGGAAACGCCTATATTTAAACACTCAATCGTGACGATAATAATAAAAACAGTCATGATTCCACAAAAATAGATACAGCCAATATCTATTAGTTTATGAGCAAACATGGTATATTTTAGAGATCTTTCTGCGTCCAAATTTCAACCAGTTACACCAGTCCTCGTAACAGAACCGCCTATAAGATCCTACCATGTCTCTCTCTTCCGATAGATCGAAAAACAAATACCATCTGCATATTGTCATCAAACACATTGCATATACATTTACTGTTCCATCGAGGGAGGTGGCAAGTGCTCGAAGTCACTTACAGGGAACAGTGTAAAGTTTTGTTGACTGCACTGGAGGAAGACCATATCCAACAGACTATCATTCACAAGAGCGGGTTCCTGTATTGTTCCTTCATTAGAAGTTTAATATATTGTTTTTTGGCTGTGGTACATCGAAGCAGTGTACGATTACAGCTTTTTACACTGTCATACACTTTGTTTTCCTACCATTACTTCGAGGTCTGTGTATGATGCTAAAACCAAATTAACGGTTCGATCCACTGGCTCTCACACAAAGCTGAACACTGCATGGTGAAAAATATCCAGCTTCCACAACACACAGGTTGGCAGAAATAAAACACAGAAGCAATGTTTCTCATTAACAAAAATGTGAAAGAAATTAAAAAAATGGTTCAAATGGCTCTGAGCACTATGGGACATAACTTCTGAGGTCACCAGTCCCCTAGCACTCAGAACTACTTAAACCTAACTAACCTAAGGACATCACACACATCCATGCCCAAGGCAGGATTCGAACCAGCGACCGTAGCGGTCGCGCGGTTCCAGACTGTAGCGCCTAGAACCACTCGGCTACTCCGGCCGGCTGGAAGACATCGCAACATGTGGAAACTGGAAGATTTTCAGGACTGTAGAGAGTTTCCAACAGCTATCTGAAGGTGATGACGTACACAGTTAATCGCATCTTCCACAGTGATGGGGGTGGTGAATGTGTTAGTGTTCCTTTTCAAAGTGCATTGTTTCTTCATTTTGGAGTCATGTACATGATTAGTGCTCCAGTGTTGACCATCACTGGAAGGTGCTGTTCACAACACGCATGCCACGTGTAGGAGCCGTGTGGTCTGAGAGCCCTTGCCACAGTTTGCACGGCTCCCCCCATCGGAGTTTCGAGTCCTCCCACGGGCATGGGTGTTTGTGTTGTCCTTAGCGTAAGTTAGTTTAAGACAGATTAAGTAGTGTGTAAGCCGAGGGACCGATGACCTTAGCAGTTTGGTCCCCTAGTACCTTACCACAAATTTCAAATTTTCAAACAACATGCATGAGGTGGTTGAAATAAAGAGCGGTGTTGCTATCTCATTCATGAATAAAATACGTGTGGAGGGCATCACAGCATATGGAAATAGGATGATACTGCAGCACTGAAGACCACTTTTACCAAGAACTGTCTGAATTTGATGACCTCTTCATTTAATCCCATGCTCCACAGTGACAAGTAGCATATATCCATTGTTCAGCCAAGGCTCCCACCATATCAATCAAGTGGTGTCACCCGATCATTATGTTGTAATCAACAGTAAACCAGTGGACAGTGTGGATGAGAAAACACCATTGATATCGGATGATGTACTGTAATATGCACTGCAGCTGACAACATGATCAGTATTAGGAATTTTAGCATTTGTTGCATTATTTGAACGCCAGGCAGTGTCACAACTGAATGCTTCCCAATTTCGGTATGCTCGCCAAATCACCCCTCCAGTACTTCGCACATATACTGATGTGGTTAGGTTACCTACATATTTCCAGCTTAAGGATCATAGTGCAGAATTTACGATCTTTCCTTGTGTGTATGGGTGACACAGAGTGTTCTAGGATTCGTAGAATAAAGTCGGAGATTGGCAGATCTCTCCCATATAGACCTTAACCAATCCTCTTTGCAACACGGTCATTAGTTTAACTTGCTGATGATCAGAAGTATGAGGGTCGTACACCCACTACATTCCACATCTCGTGACGGAACAGCGCGAGCTGTGTCCGTAACTGCTGTTCAGTGCGGAATGTCCCACACCAATCTTACCCACAGCACCCATCGAAATGTACAAGATCTCTCCAGATGTGTGCTGGCTGAGGAGGGTAGCACCTGTTATTGGCGCACAGTAGACCTGAGAGTGTTGCAGGGATATATCAGATTATTAAGTAGGAATGTGTGGATTACACATGATGGAGCTCCTCATGGATAGAGTTCTGAACATTACATGTAAATAAACCATGCTATTAATTCTGAAGCATTATTCCACTGTCTGGAATCAGTACCAGGAGAAGTGATCATAGAGCATAAACACACACTCCTATGGTTACACAGCTGTGCACCTAAAAATGCTATATTGTTAAAGGTATATTAGTCATTCAGAATGCTATGCTCTTGATACTCTAATGCAGGGTATATTTGTTCAACATCAGACATACAACCATCCTGCAAGTTTTCTACCCCAATCACTACGGTGGCCAACTTTGAAATGATAATACTACTTCCTTCTGCACTATTCTGATGTCCTAGGAAGGCATCGTCAGTGCATATCCGCCGCTCGAGCTGCTTATAAACGAAATAGAACGAAGTCAGGAGACTGCTGTTCTGTATTTTAAGAAATTAATGTATTTTAGACATCTTTTTAAGTCAGAAACATACATACACTCAATTACACTTTCATCACTACTACTAATACTAGTACTACTTCTAATAGTAGTTGTAGTAGTAGTAGTAGCGGTTTTGATGGAGGCAATTACGTGTCATTAGGAACTGGACGAAAATCCGACACGAATGTTTTCGTTTGCTGATATACTGGGGTACCACCACGTCCAGCTGCACGGAAGTGCACATGTAGAAGCAGCAACTTCTTATGATAGAGTAAGCTCCACTAACAGCAGCCAAAAAGAGATGTAACAATCTTACTTCTGCTTACAGTAGTAACACCGAAGCTCTCGTAGCATTCCCCTTGCACAAAGAAGTCCTGGACTGATGTTAGGTACTTTTCCTCGTGTGTAGAAACAGGAATGTCGTCCTAGCACCACTTCTTACAAGAACACCCCATTCACGCTATTAAAGAAGATATATGTGGACTCGGTTCACTCTCTTAGAGTACACTCTAGGGAATGGCTTACTTCTGATAAACACATAGATTCTTCTCCTTAAAACTTCAGGACTAATATTTTTTGAGAGAGCCAACTGTGATTCAGTAATATCTCTATTCGACTGAATGTGTGAGAACATAATTATGGACAGGGATACATAAGTTTTGCCTGTTTTAATATAACGGCTCTATGTAATACTTACATCGCCTTTGTTGAAGTATGTGTTCCAAAAACTCACGTAGTTCACAGGGGGAGGGTTAAAAGTGAATACAAACAGAGCATAATTTTTAAGATTTTGACGCTCTTGAGCGTCTGGTTACCCCCAACTCACCTCAATTCCCGCATTTCAGGTTACTTTTCCTCTAATTTTATGTATTCTGATTCAGTTCAAGGAATTGTGCGATTTTTTGTGATTTTACGTATTTTATCGTATTTCCCTCAATTTTACGTACTTACCATCAATTTGTCGTAATTATACCAGGATTTCCTCGATTTTCTTACTTTTTTGATATTTTTCCGAATGTTAAGATCATATTTTCAGCATACCCATGTGTTCTTTGATTTTAAACGAGGATATTTGTTTGTCCTATACACCAGCCTACAAAAAGATCCCAGTAATTTCCCTCTTTCCAATAATCTACATGCATGTATTTTGGATAGGAAGATCGCGAAAAGTATAGTAACATTCGCCTCGTAGATAGATGGGACTCAACGGGTGGTGCAGATTGTAGACTCGAAGTCTGGAAACAAATCCATGTACTGCTACGGCAAATCAGAGAGGTTGTTTGCAGACTCATGTGGCTATGTAGATGAAGGAATCTCAAAGTCTTGCACAGTTCTACACATTCATTTGACTTCCACTCTACCGTGTAGTGATGTGGAACAGGTAGTTGACGTGTGTAGAGTTGATTTCTGCTGCTGTTCCGATATTTTTCCCATAAGTATATGCTCTTATTGCTTACCAGATGACTTTAGCTATTTATTTTTACGTCTTACAACACCGATACGTCCCCACAACCACGTCAGGACATCTAAATATTTTAGATTTCTGGCATTTTGTATCTTAGTAATAAGTTATTCGTCAGTTGACAGTGTGTCGACTGCTCTTAGCACCCTGGAACATGAGGGTTTCCCCTCCTCATATCTACAGAGTGTGCTCCGCCGGCAACGTAATTTATAGATAAACAGGTAGAACGTTGCACACTTCAACTGCAACCTTACTTCGCTGACAGCTCTACAAACATATGTATAGAGACTATGCTGCATATTACCAATTGTGAAGTCTCGGTTTGATCCACTTTTACGTTATTTTCGATAGTGCTGCAGCGCCGCAAATAGCGGAAAACTCTTTGCCAAATGATTCTGTAGGGGATGTAAGCACATTTAAATTTATCCTGCTAAAGAGCATTACATCTATGTAAGTTATATTACCGACATTTCGCAAGATTATTGTCTACATTCTAATAACAATAAACCAAGGCATACTGCTGCGCCTGTCACACCTTCTTTTATACTGTTAAATATCCTCGATGACGGCCCATAATCATCTCAATCCCGCTATTTTGTGTGCTAGATGTCTATTGGAAGGATGGAAACAGTCCTTCTTGAGTATCATTCTTATGTACCGTAGAGAACATCACATTAGTTGGACGATATAGTACTGTACTCAAATGCACCCAGCGAATCACAACAAAATATTCTTCAGATGAAATGCACTTGCTCAATTTCTTTATGTCTTAGTCCAAGGGTGTGTTGTGGATGGCTCCAATAAATCCGACCTAGTCCTCCCGATGGTGGATCCACCATGCGTCATATATGAAACGGTATCTAGAGGATCATCCACACTTCAGTATGTCCAGAATACAGTTTGAAGGTGGAATAACCAGGTGGAGGACTGGTTGAGATTTATAACAGCCATTCATGACACTCACATTGATATAGACATACAGAAAATAGAGCAAATGCACTGCATCTCTACAATAAATGGTTGTGAGTGACTGTGCATTCGATGATGACTTACAGTTAACACACAAAATAGCGGAGTTGGGACGATTATGCGCCATCATCATGCATCTCTAAGAGCAGAAAAGGAGGTGTTTTAGGCACAGCAATATGCCTTGGTTGGCAGGGGAACAACGCCGGTTTCAATGCAGTTTCTTACTGTGTGTTGCCTACATTCAGTGGCAAGTATGCATTTATGATCAAATCTATTGTTCTCTTTTGATTGACAGGTCCTTCAACTATTGTTCTTTTGATTGAGGGGTCCTTGACCTATTATTCTCCCACTCACCTCCCTACTCCTTCTCCTCTCCCTCCCCCTCCTCCTCCCCCAACCTTCTGGGGAATCCCTGTGCCTATACAAGCACACTTTAGATATGAATCTGATTCCATAATTAGTTCAATCGATCAATTAAGTAACGACTCTCCCTCTGGAAAACTCCGCAGCCCTCTCTCTCCCTTCTTCAAACAAGAAATTGACGGGAAAAGACTCAGTTGATTGGCCATTTGGATGGAAATCATTGCAGTGTATGGAATTTTGTGCAAACAATTTCGACAATATATTTAAGTTACTCATTTGGTGTGAAATCGATTGCAGTGCGTAGGTCATTGGAAAAGTGATACTTTAACAAATCATCTACAGAAAATACTTTCATTAATTTCCTCATATAGTGCACTTGCTATTTTTTAATGTCATCTAGACTTTTTCACTTACAAGTGTAGTAATCATTAGTAAATTGAATATATTAAGCTTACATATATAAACTGAACTGAGTAAATATATTTAACTATTATAATCAACGGTTTAACATTTAAAGAAATAAATAAAAGTGAAAAATGGAGGTACCAACAAGAATCCAGGTCCAGAAACAGCTACTCTTTGTTTTATTTTTTGTTATTTTTTAGGCATAAAGATTACGAAAATAATAAACGAATTATTAAATACTGATAATTTGCAGAGTCATGATAAATTTGTTGTCAGAATTACGTGGCAATAAAAATAGACGTATGGTGGCGTGATTCGATCCACAGTCCTCGGACTTTTAAATCTAAAAGCCTACTCTCATCAACCCATTATGTGTTTAGGCACTGACCTTAGCTCCTTCAAGGTGACGTCAAGAGATGGCAACGACCTGTTACTTGGTACGATTCGCAGTCGCCTAATGCTCTAGTGTGTCGCAAAAGCTGTCAGGCGCCCACTCCACAGTACAACAAATCACCGTCGGGTTGGTTCCCAGCTCAGTCCCTGCGACTAGACGACTTTCCGGCTCCTCCATTTGCAGCGCGACCTGCAGAGGGTCTTCGCGTACACCGGATCAAAGCATAGAAGGAGTCTACATCAGCAAGAAAGGTCGCACCTACCACGATCTTTGGTGCACCCGCCAGTGTCACGTGGTGCCAACCAGGAGGATGTGTATTACCGGCACGTGCGTATTTAGGACCGAACTCGAACCAATCATAGCAGCAACGACGCAGCCAGCCAAGAAAAGAAGTCTGCACCTGATCCAGCGCCGCTTCGACCGCCCGCCGTCTTCGCTGCCAATGGACCTTGACAACGTGCTCGCAGGCCTGTTCATATTCTGTCAGACTCTTTTGGCAACACTGTAAAAACTGTGAACTCCTAAATATCGTAACTTATGTGCTACTCTTATCCAATGTGTGTCTGTCAAGGAGAGAGGGGACATAAGAATTTGGTACTCATACTAGTGGAGAACGAACTCTGATTGTAAAAACTTTCATTGAGTTGTTCTCTCAACCAAGACTTCCATTTAGTTGTGAATCTTTTTTTCCTGTTAGGAACTAGTTACAAAGTTTGTTATTTGCTGTGACAGTCAATGAAGACCATTTATGTTGATTCCATTGTGTTCCTAAATATAGAGGACGAACTAAATGGTCGTGTGTTTCTTGCGAAAGTGTTCCAAGCACCAGATACTTTGGCTTCTTAGTACATTTCCAGAGAAAGGTGAAGTAGAAAATCTCGGTTCGACGCCGATACGCCACGACCTCTCTTGCCCCACCAGTCAAAGACTTGTGGACGGTAGGCTTTGGACAGATGTCCCACCATGACAGGGCGAACTGATATGCATCGCGGCATTGACGACGCTGTCCATAAGGTCTCGATGAGCTGCCGGCATTTGGGTGAAGTAAAAGGAATTGTGTTCTGTTTCCGTGGTCCCCGGCCATACCACATCCTTTGGCGTCAGAGACTGTGGGGACAGATATAGGTACCATGGTCAGAGAACACAATGGACCAGACTTAACCGGCTTGCGTCCCTCCGACGACGTAAATAAAATAAACACAATCGAGGCCACTGGAAGATTGACTAGTGAAATATGTAAACCCCAGACGATAGCCATGAACATGCTGCAAAGAGTCCGCAGAGTTGAAGTGTTGGGCAATGGCCACACAGAAAGTGATGTGAGAGCTGATCTTTGGGATCCTGGGTGGAGTTGAAGTGGCCTCCTATGATCAAGGCATCCAGTCTGTACGTAGGCTGTTTAGGTTTTTATATTGGTAACGCCACGTAGTTCTCTGTATGAAAATCACTGGCTGTGCTGTGTGCAGTCTGTGGCTGGGTGGCATTGTTGCAATTTGGTATTGTAGTGTTGGGCAATTGGCTGTTAGCAGCGCGTAGCGTTGCGCAGTTGGAGGTGAGCCGCCAGCAGTGGTGGATGTGGGGAGAGAAATGGCGGAGTTTTGAAATTTGTAAGACTGGATGTCATGAACTGCTATGTATATTATGATTTTTTAACACTATTAAGGTAAATATATTGTTTGTTCTCTATTAAAATCTTTCATTTGCTAACTACGCCTATCAATAGTCAGTGCCTTCCGTAGTTTGAATCTTTTATTTAGCTGGCAGTAGTGGCGCTCGCTGTATTGCAGTAGTTCGAGTAACGAAGATTTTTGTGAGGTAAGTGATTTGTGAAACGTATAGGTTAATGTTAGTCAGGGCCATTCTTTTGTTGGGATTTTTGAAAGTCACATTGCGTTGCACTAAAAATATTGTGTGCCAGTTTAAGGACAGTCATGTATAATTTTTCTAAGGGGACGTTTCATATGGCGACCCTGCCAGGATGCCATTGGTTGATTTGGTGTCATTATATAGTAAACCTTATAACCAGTGACTTGTACATTAGGTGTCTCAGGCTCATCCCACTGAACCACCACTGTGCTGGAACTCAGTGGCCGGACTTGGACATTCCTGAGTGCCGTCCCTGGTTTTGTCTCGCCTGTTGTGACAACTGCTGCGGCACTGGGTGGTCCACGACCAATGTTGTTCACAGCAATGATGAAGAGCTCGTATTCTTTGTAAGGACTAAGTCCCCTCACAGTGTAGTACATTGTTATAATGCCAGAGATTTCACTGTATGCTTGATTGGCTAATTTGGTTTGTACTGAATTACATAGTATTGAGGATCTTCTGGATTGCGATATTTCCAGGATAGGCGAACCGATGTGGCTGTGACATCTGACACAGTGACATCTGTTGGTGGTCCTGGAAGAGTCTGTACTTTCACACTTGTTGTTGCCTCTATGACACCTAGTGCACCAGCAGCAACACATGTATAATTTGCTGAGTCTTGTATGCATCTGAAGTAATGTCTTTATCAAGACCTTTACACCACTTGACATAAGGCATTGGTGATCCAACAGCAACACAAGTAAGCTTGAGGTCTCACCCAACATCACCTCCTGGACCTCTGGTGGAGGGATTGAAAACTGTGGAGGCACTCGACGGACTTTAACATAAGGCATTATGGAATGTGAATATTCTGTTCCCACATAATTTTCAGTTACATATTCATACTTCCCTTGATCCTCTTCCTCACTATCAGTAATCTGAAGTGCTCCTGGCATGCTGGTGTTGAGCACGGAGTAGCGGGGGTTGGCTGCCGTGTCGACGGGCAGCATGTCGCGCACCCAGTAGATGCGCGGCGGCGGCGCGCCCGTGGCCGAGCACAGCAGCACCGCGTTGTGGCCGATCTCCATCACCTTGGTGCTCGGCGAGTGCGTTATCTGCGGGAACCCCTCCGGCAGCTTGTCCGCCTCGTAGACGACGAGGTTGGCGGTGGCGCTGACGGCGTCGCCCACGCCGTTCTCGGCGTAGCACTCGTAGGCGGCCTCGTCGCGCTGCACGCGCACCGGCTCGCTGCATACCAGATGACACAGTGGTTAGTTAATGTGACAGCTACACGATTATATCACGACGCTACTAATGAGTGACAATGTACAATGTTGCTTTTGCAGTGTTTCTGTTTTATATCTGCACAGTTTTTCTGTATTATTCTGGAAAGTAAAACATGTTTTAGTAGTAACTTTTGTGGTATAGCTACAATGAGACTGCCTTTTCCGAAGCACAACAATACGTTACAGCACAGTACTTTCTTCATCACGGCAATAAGCGTAATAACTAAGATATCTATACGCAAAGCATTTCACTTTTGTTTATCATGAGGTAAGTACATTGGCTTCTGCAGAACTTAGCTTACGGAGGACGATAACTACGACGCTTCCACAGAGATTATCTTACAACAAGACGCACAGTTTAGCGCTACAGTACACGTATTTGAGTGATTCATATTGTACTTAAATCATTTATTTTTAAAGATATTTGAAGTACAACGATACAAAGATTTTCCATGATACATTTCATTCCATTGCTGTAATCTGTAACACCTGAGGGTATAATTACATTAATCCTCAGGAGGTATACGCTTACTTTGTGTACCATGTGTGTGGCAAGCACAAGGAGCCCTAGCTAATATGGTATTTGCTTATACAACTTTACACATCGGTACCGTATTTCTCTAACACATAAATTACACAGCAATCTGATCATTTAACTGAGAAACAAACATTTTTTTTACTACATCAGTGACAGATGTTTATGTAATTACACAGTTGGATAAGTTCACACTTATGAAACTGTATTTTGTCTGTACTTTGTGAACTGTTCATATTTTCTCAGAACCATTGTGATACTATGAGAGATTTGAATGATGTATTTGGTATGAGATCATGATTTTTAAAGTACGTTTGAGGTAGATGGCACTATAGAAATGAGCAGAGAAATTTTTTTTAGGTTTTGACATTATTGCAGAAAGCTACGACGTTTTTGATATTTGACTGATGCTATTTTTACGACGGCGATGTGTATTATGCTGTGGAGGTATGTTTATGATCAATAAGCTAATGCTATATGAGGAATTTGATTATGCTATGTATTTATTATGATGAAATATTGAAGTGTCGTCGCAAGATTGATGTGTCGACGAATATGTATATGTGTAATAAGGTAAAGAGTAATGAATAGTGGTTAGGGACTCTGACTTCTGAAAAAGGATGTTGGAAACCAAGAATCGTACTTTAAGAGTTATGAAATGTGTGTAAATGCATGAATGTATCACAATGCCGGCGAAATATTTTTGGACACTGTTGTATTCATAAGATTTTGTTTCTACACATTTGCAACGCAAATTCTCGACCCATGAAATTTTGTATATGAGACTGCCACTGTAGTGCAAACTGGTGTTGTAAATATTTCAGTAAGAAAGTTAAGTGACCTTCACGTAATGCGTCATGGGCATGACACATTACGTGGGCAGCTGCGTGACAGTCGCCTGGAAAAAAGCCGTTAGTGTATGCCTTTCAGAGGCACAGGTGGAGAAAAAAGGAGGCCATTATCCTCGCTATTGACATTTCTTTGTAGAAAGCATCACAAATACGACACGCTGAAATTTGAAAATATATGATTAGACTGTGGAGCTCTTAATTTATGATATTTACTAAAATGCCTAATGACATGACGAGAAACATTTTACATCTATTGCCTTTCTAGTTGAGAGATTGCTCATTTTGTTTGATATCTAGTTTCTAGCTGCACTGCAGTATTGGTTAAAGTAAAATTTAATAGATGTACTAATATCACTATTTTATGTCTACAGACCCAGTAAAGAATAATTTTATGAGGTACTTTAGTAGAAAAGAGAGCACAAATAGACATTTCCCTTCACAGGAATTGCAAAAATAACTTTTTAACGGTTTGGTAACTTGTCTGCTAGAGTAAGTACTCTAGTATTAAGATGTGACATAGGTATTAAACATTGCCACTTTTACTGTAATATTTTTTCTGCTTGAGCTTTGTCATGTTTAGATATAAGTTATTGCATTTGCTGCTGCTGTTTGCCAGGTATAGTGCTACTAAATTTCACTTTACATTACTCTGTTAAGCCAGTTTTACTACTGATTTATTTTTCTTGTTTGCTGCTCATTGCCTTATATTAGTTGTAATTTATGCTGCATGCTTTGCCAATTTGCATTTTTTTTTGTCATTGCTGCTTGTATTAATTGTTTTGTGCTGCTGCATTGCCTGTGCTGTTGCATTAGTTTATGCATCTGAGCTCAGTAGATTTAAGTTAGCGTAAGAGGGGGTAGACTATATAAGAGAATGAGTTGCAATGAATTGGAAGAAATGCATTGAGAAGTTATACGAAAAAAGTACAGAAAGCAGGTATAGATAGGACTTTTTGGAAATAATGAAGAACGAAGGGAAATCTCCGAGAAGTAAAGAAAGTTTGGTTTGCAAAATACTGCAGTAAAACAAACCCTGTCCTTTCCTTGTGTTATCCCACTATGTGTTTGTGTACCCTTGGGTATTTGTGTTCTTCCTGTCTTTATGTGTTTATCTGATGAGAGTAACATTGTAGAATTTTTCTGGTAATATGTTATTTACTTTGTAAAGATGTTTAGACATTATTTATTCTGTTTTGTTTTAATGCTCATGTGTGAAGTTGATGTTTCAAAAGTTATTCTGATCTTTTATGTATTTACTTATGTCATAATTCCTGTAACACTGATGTATATGTTTATTTCTATTGTTTTGTAATGCCTGTATTACTACAAATGTTCTCTATGTTGTTATGTTCTTTAATGATGTATTTTGTACCTTTGTTATTGTATCCTTATGTTGTAAAATTGTAATTGACACCAGTTCATCAAATTATTAGCTTGTAAGTTACATTTAACTGCACACGTTTTTGTTGGTCATAGTATATGGACAATATGTGAGAAGTAGGGACTGTTAGTGTTTGCACGTGTGTTAATAATTCAGCAAGGGACTGGATAACAGCATTGCTGGTTCTAAGGACAATTCCAAAAACTTTGTGAGTGCACAAGTGGTGGTTTATGGACTTGCTATATTGTCCGCAAAACTCTTCGATGCTGATTGTCCACCTGCACAGTCGCAACAGATGGCTGCTCGCCGTCTCTACAAGGACTGCAGTGGGTCTGCATCTTTGATGGCCCACCAATACCATTGTCTCTACAAGGACTGCAGTGGGTCTGCACCTCTGGTGGCCCACCAATATCATAATCTCTACCAGGACTACAGTGGGTCTGCTCTGTGATGACCTACCTACTGATATTCTTCAAAACTTCGACTGACTCTGCTGTGGGTTTGCTCTGTTGTGGCCCATTACCTGTCTGCATGACAAGAGTCAGCACTATCTTTCCCTTGGAAGGACAAGGCTACTTCTTCAAAACTACATGGAAATCCACTACTTCCATGTGCATTTTCTTTTACTGCTCAGACTTTGAGAAAAACACTGCAATTTTACTGTGATGAACGATCAGGACTGTCTTCATGGACTGTGAGAAAATTTTAGCTTTTGACCAACATTGTATCAATAAGTGTGTGTATTTGATTTCTTTGTTATTGTAATTATGAAATTTTTTTTTCAAATATGTATTGGCCAGTGCCCAAAACAATTTGTAAAATTTTTTGTGGGGAGCATGGGGGCTATGTAAGTAGGCTGTTTAGGTTTTTATATTGGTAACGCCACGTAGTTCTCTGTATGAAAATCACTGGCTGTGCTGTGTGCAGTCTGTGGCTGGGTGGCATTGTTGCAATTTGGTATTGTAGTGTTGGGCAACTGGCTGTTAGCAGCGCATAGCGTTGCGCAGTTGGAGGTGAGCCGCCAGCAGTGGTGGATGTGGGGAGAGAAATGGCGGAGTTTTGAAATTTGTAAGACTGGATGTCATGAACTGCTATGTATATTATGATTTTTTAACACTATTAAGGTAAATATATTGTTTGTTCTCTATTAAAATCTTTCATTTGCTAACTATGCCTATCAATAGTTAGTGCCTTCCGTAGTTTGAATCTTTTATTTAGCTGGCAGTAGTGGCGCTCGCTGTATTGCAGTAGTTCGAGTAACGAAGATTTTTGTGAGGTAAGTGATTGGTGAAACGTATAGGTTAATGTTAGTCAGGGCCATTCTTTTGTTGGGATTTTTGAAAGTCAGATTGCGTTGCGCTAAAAATATTGTGTGTCAGTTTAAGGACAGTCATGTATAATTTTTCTAAGGGGACGTTTCAAGTCGACCAAAGAGGAGGGGCGTTATTATCTCAGAGAAGAAAGTGAAATCTCCGGGATGGCCACACGAATCAGGTGGTGCACTGACACTGATGTTCCTGATGCCAACTAACGTAAGAGCCATATCCCTGACTTCTAGGACATAGGCAACTGCATCAGCGACGACACTGTCAGATAACATGATAACCACCCCACTAGCACTCAGAGAAGCATGGGATATGTTTCCCATAAATCCTTGTGGAACACAAAAGCTGCAATATGCTTCTCCTGAAAGTGGTCAACGTCAGTGGGCGCAGCATACAGCTTGACACTGACTGTGGGTATGCGATAAGTTTGAAAAGCAGCCATTACCACGTGAGCAGCTAATGCAAACGTGGAGAAATCGCGGGAATTTCCCTGCTAGGCCCCCATTGAAATGCATGTCACTGTGATGGGAAGGGAATGGATTCCACTGAGGGGGTTCCATCACCCTATACCCATCCTCAGGACCTCTGTCGTCTGTAAAGGAGTTAGATGTCTCACCCAGTGGATCACTTTCAGAGGTGTGCCCACAGGTAGCGCCAGACACAGACAGGAGCGGGGGTACCATCAGACGCAGGTGGGGGAAGGTCGATGTCCATAGACGAATGCTGCCTGGAGGCAGTAGTGGAGACAGACGTCGCTTCGTCCAGTGTAAGCGAGACTTAGGAGAGTGCTTCATCATTCCACATATCCGATGAAGGCTGTCATCAGAAAGGGTACAGTGCTGTCTCTTTCGTTTCTTATGTGATCTTTGCTTCCTAACATGCTGTTCCATTTCGGATGGCGGATGACTGTGTCAGACATGTGGCCAGACGAAAGAAAAGTGGAGGTCAGTACAGTTCTCTGATAAACAACCATGATGTCAAGACAGATAGCTTGCAGTTGCTGCGGCCATCGCACGTATGTACAGTCGATAGTGGCAGAGTAGGAGAGACATGCAGAACGTCCATTGCCTCGTCGAGAGGAGTCGACGCCAGAGTCAACTGATTCATAGCAGGCGCAGCAGGCAGGTCCATCACAGACATATAAGACGGGGGTAACACAGAGGGCCCCGCAGGCAGAGCGACATCTCTGGTCTGTGTCTGAATCAGTCTGTGTCGGAGACATTCCGAATGGACATGGCCTTCCTGGGCATAACCTGAACATGTGAAAGGCTGACTATCGAACATTACGACAGCCCTGCCGCCAGAAGTAACCAAGTAAGAAGACACATGTTCAATTTTGATCTGATGGACATCACTGAGAACATGGTAGGTTTCGAACGACTTCCCCGTTACAATAACGTGACTGTTTCGCCACCTTTATGTAGACATTGGTACCAATGATCGAGAAATGAACTTTTAGTCTCAGACGCATTTCGTCCTATGTAAACCTTTCAACTTCATGTGATATTGGTCGTTCATGACCCGAAGGAAAAGTAATTCAATCCTGGCTTGGCTATAGAAAACTCCATGACGATCGGTGAAGATGGACACGAAGAGAAGCCACTATGTGAAAGTAAACAAGCGTGCCCTCGCTCGCATGCAGCACAACAGGAAAGACGCTAATAAGACCTGTTCGCCTCACCACCAAACGGAGACGCCATTCTGTGCACTAGACCACTCAGCCATTATCTAAGACGCATAATCTACTCTTTACAATACGAAACACGTAGTTTCAAAGAGTTGGTGCTGTGAGCAACGTAACACTCGTAGTGCTCCAAGGGATGAAGTTACATCAGAGAATAAGCAGCTGAAAACAAACCTCTGCGTCCCGTATCTGACTTGTACGCCTGTATTTTGTTTATTAGGCCACAGTGTGCTGCTCTATCGAACTAAAACTTCTAAACGAAGGAACACGACATCATCCTGGACGCCGGTATCTACTGCCATCTGAATCTTGTGGACGTAGAGAGCAAGACTGATGCCACACGGTTGTTGCTTTCAAAATTTTTGTTGATTACTGCAGAGAATATTTTCGGTCTTCGATAATATCATAATACGCAAGCATAAAATGTGTACCAAATTCTACAGCTTACTGACGTCACCAACAGACACTCACAGCTAACTGCGTCTATTCGACGACCCCTTGTTGAAGCAGGTTCAAAAATGGCTCTTAGCACTATGGGAATTAACATCTGAGGTCATCAGTCCTGTAGAACTTAGAACTACTTAAACCTAATTAACGTCAGGACACCACACACATCCATGCCCGAGGCAGGATTCGAAACTGCGACCGTAGTGGTCGTGCGTTTCCAGACTGAAGCGCCTGCTTTTGAAGCAGGAGTGACCTGCCCGGTTTTCGAATTACTTGCAACCCTCCGCTTCTCCTGTGACCTACGGTACACTGCATCTAGGAGAGAAGCAAGTACTTTCACATATTCTATCTAGAATCGTTTAGGTGTTCCATAAGGTCCAGTCGTCTTTCCTCTGGTGAGTTTTGTAATTGAGTATACAGACACGGATTATCAGTCCTAATGGAGAAAAGATTTCAGAAGTAAAAGTTACCTCTAGAGTACCACAAAGGAGTGTTACAGGAGCACAATTTTTATTAAAAGCTTTTAGGGGTCGTAATGGGGACTAAGTGTTTGGAAATGTACCGTTTGTGTGTAATATAAGGTTGAAGAATGGATCAGCCTCAAATCTCCCATGGAGTAAATGAGCTCTGAACAATGTGCTCCACACGAGCCAGTATCATGGGCAATGTCTGAGGTTCTCGTCTTCGGTTTCTCTTCTACGTGGTAAAGGATGTCCTCTTGAAAGTCCATAGTTTAGCGCATGTGTGGAGCACTACAACCAGCCAGTCCAGTTGCAGACGTACCACTTTCTCACTGTCGTTTCTTCCAGTCGGATGGATATGGTACGCGATCAGCTGCGGCTGGTTATCATGTGCTAATGTGCTATAGTACACTATTAATACTGCAATAAAATTATGGCATTTCACTTCTAACGCGAGCCGGAAATCGCACTAAAATTGCTACATTTCTCTCCGAATGCGTGCTGGTATGCTAATAAAACGGGATAAGCGTGTTTTGCAGCTCTCTCTCTCTCCGCGGTAACTAGAAACCTGTATCGAGTGCTGAAAAGATGATCGGTTAAATTACCATATTGTGGTCACTTATTTCGATACTTGCTATTATGACGTTGGTGCAACTGTTTAAAGGGGGTACAAATGGTTCAAATGGCTCTGAGCACTATGGGACTCAACTGCTGAGGTCATTAGTCCCCTAGAACTTAGAACTATTTAAACCTAACTAACCTAACGACATGACAAACATCCATGCCCGAGGCAGGATTCGAACCTGCGACCGTAGCGGTCTTGCGGTTCCAGACTGCAGCGCCTTTAACCGCACGGCCACTTCGGCCGGCTTAAAGGGGGTACCACAGAAAGATTTCCCTAAGTGAAGTAATTTAGGAAAAACAGCATTTCAGCCTTATGTATGTGTACCGTTTTGCATTTGTTAGATATTCAATGCAGAGATGAAAGAGGAAGACATATTAATATACGATACACCTAAAAGTTCTCAAGCAACGTTCAATGATTTCTCGAGTATCGATGAAGGTTTAGATTAAAAAATTCTTAATTTTTTTCTTTTACGGGAAACATGCGCGTTGCATAATAGGTATGGAGCTGCTCCTGTAAACAGGAGTTCTGTAGAAATGTAAAGAAACAGATAAAACTTTATACCATTCGTTGATTAGAAGTCCATTGGATTTGTTAAATGGCTTATTCACTGAAAAGAATCAGTGTTCTTCTGGTCTGAAGGACCAGGTTGTTGATTCATGTAAACTTGTTAGTGAAATAACGGAAAGCCTGCGACCGGACCGATGTTTGAGCACAGTTTCATCCAGATCCGAATTAATCATTGCTACATTATAATTGAGACTGAGGAAAAAAATCATATATTCGAGGGACATAAAGGTTTGTTATTAACTATCGGCAACATACAAAAAGGGAAATTTGCTATTGTACCTACTACAGTGAGATTTCCTGTTGGATCTATTAATTCACTATTTTGAGAAAATTATCAACAAGAGATCGAAATTAATGTTTTTGACGTTAGCTGCACTTTGATATCCATGCAGTATCGATGATGCTAAGGTAGATCTTTCCTTCAAATGTCGTCTCTCGATATACTGATTATTTTATGGGGTTTTATTTAACAGTGATTTATTGTGACGAACCTGTTCCTCTTAGCACCTGCAGTTCTCAATACTTCAGTGAATAGGAGAATTTCGAAACAGTTATGAAACGTGGCTAATGGTGGCATTATCTGAGAAACCAATTACAGAACGTATTTTCGTGAAAGGTCAACACCATCATTCTTTTATTGGTGACAGGATGTAAATTTTCTACATTGCAGCTTACTTTATGAATTAAAAATTTTTAAATTAAAATGTCAGTCACTGGTATAGATCTGTAGCGTGGCAGCGACGTTTCCTATCGACAGCTTGTGGTATTCGTTAAATGTTATCATTCGGTGGCGTAAAAAAGCAAGGAATTTCAGAATTGTTAGTTTGACTTTCTAAGCATCTAAAATGTATTAAAAGCCAAACACACAGCTCTCTCACAAATTTCTTATGTTGGAAGAGTTTAACTTAAAGCGTTTAATTTAATGAAGTTGGTACGAACAAACTGAAACGTAAGTACAAGGCTTGTCTTTCTTAAATAATCAGCTTCGGCTATGGAGAGCAACAGTTTTCGTCTTGTTATCGTCGTTTTCCATGTGACCTGATAAAAGCGGCTGTCACTAATTGGAGCGATTATTTTGCTGGCTTCCGGTATACTCAAGTACTGCCTGAGCTAATTACATAGAGTAGGAATTCTGTTCCTTCTGTCGAGCTAACGATGTCGTCGAGGAAATGTTCTTCTGATGGACATGTTCCTTCTGTACCAAGAGGCTTCGCTTATCCTTTTTGATTTGGATTTCTACAGATATAGAAGTTTACGGTTGTTATTATTAAATTGTATCAGATTTTTTAAATAAAACTTTGATTAGTAGTCTTTACAAACACTGTAATTATTTAAGTAACAAAATGTAGTACTAGGACCACTCAATCGATTGTTTCAGGCGTTTCTCTTAGTCGTAAATTATTTTCATGTGCTATTTTATGTTAATTCATTTCCCTTACTGGTCCAGACATCAGATTTTTGCGTCAGATAAGCTGAAAGTATTATACTACACTGTCTACATAGTTCGATCATTTCCTTTGTATATTGACACCAAAGATACGTCATTTAAAAGTAAGGAGGTTCTTCGGATCTCTTCTTTTACTGTTTTTACATATTACAGATAGTTTATTGTACATATTAACTACAACAACGGTTAACTCGTTACGCAACTAGTTATCTAATTCCTTTTATAGTGGCTAATTCGTGAATCCATAATCCAGAGGAGTGGGATTCAAGTCCCCATTAAGTGATCATTTTGAGGACTTGGGGGGTTTCCGTAAATAATGCAAAATGAATGGTACAATTCTGGCTAACGAAAAGGATGTGGCAGATATCCTTCAACATTCTTATCCAAATTGGTCTTCTGATTTTTGTTTAGTGGCATACTCGTCGATGAGACCTTAACCTTAAATCATCTATTTGATTTTTGTACTGTTCACCTAAAATTCGTGTCCTAAAATTAGCAAAACAATTAAGCGACATTGGTAGCTACTACAGTATAATCCATAAAAGTTATTAGTAACCGAAAGACTTAATTTAATTTGCAGTATAATGTCCTGCCAGACACTGCATGTATACACTCCTGGAAATAGAAATAAGAACACCGTGAATTCATTGTCCCAGGAAGGGGAAACTTTATTGACACATTCCTGGGGTCAGATACATCACATGATCACACTGACAGAACCACAGGCACATAGACACAGGCAACAGAGCATGCACAATGTCGGCACTAGTACAGTGTATATCCACCTTTCGCAGCAATGCAGGCTGCTATTCTCCCATGGAGACGATCGTAGAGATGCTGGATGTAGTCCTGTGGAACGGCTTGCCATGCCATTTCCACCTGGCGCCTCAGTTGGACCAGCGTTCGTGCTGGACGTGCAGACCGCGTGAGACGACGCTTCATCCAGTCCCAAACATGCTCAATGGGGGACAGATCCGGAGATCTTGCTGGCCAGGGTAGTTGACTTACACCTTCTAGAGCACGTTGGGTGGCACGGGATACATGCGGACGTGCATTGTCCTGTTGGAACAGCAAGTTCCCTTGCCGGTCTAGGAATGGTAGAACGATGGGTTCGATGACGGTTTGGATGTACCGTGCACTATTCAGTGTCCCCTCGACGATCACCAGTGGTGTACGGCCAGTGTAGGAGATCGCTCCCCACACCATGATGCCGGGTGTTGGCCCTGTGTGCCTCGGTCGTATGCAGTCGTGATTGTGGCGCTCACCTGCACGGCGCCAAACACGCATACGACCATCATTGGCACCAAGGCAGAAGCGACTCTCATCGCTGAAGACGACACGTCTCCATTCGTCCCTCCATTCACGCCTGTCGCGACACCACTGGAGGCGGGCTGCACGATGTTGGGGCGTGAACGGAAGACGGCCTAACGGTGTGCGGGACCGTAGCCCAGCTTCATGGAGACGGTTGCGAATGGTCCTCGCCGATACCCCAGGAGCAACAGTGTCCCTAATTTGCTGGGAAGTGGCAGTGCGGTCCCCTACGGCACTGCGTAGGATCCTACGGTCTTGGCGTGCATCCGTGCGCCGCTGCGGTCCGGTCCCAGGTCGACGGGCACGTCCACCTTCCGCCGACCACTGGCGACAACATCGATGTACTGTGGAGACCTCACGCCCCACGTGTTGAGCAATTCGGAGGTACGTCCACCCGGCCTCCCGCATGCCCACTATACGCCCTCGCTCAAAGTCCGTCAACTGCACATATGGTTCACGTCCACGCTGTCGCGGCATGCTACCAGTGTTAAAGACTGCGATGGAGCTCCGTATGCCACGGCAAACTGGCTGACACTGACGGCGGCGGTGCACAAATGCTGCGCAGCTAGCGCCATTCGACGGCCAACACCGCGGTTCCTGGTGTGTCCGCTGTGCCGTGCGTGTGATCATTGCTTGTACAGCCCTCTCGCAGTGTCCGGAGCAAGTATGGTGGGTCTGACACGCCGGTGTCAATGTGTTCTTTTTTCCATTTCCAGGAGTGTATTAGCGGTTACAGAAATGATAAACATTTATGTTCCCTTTGCCATGCATCGTTTGAGTGTTTTAGAAAACAAGGTCGTGCTACGGATAACGGCTTATTATGTGGAAATTGCAAGGAGTGTGCCAATTACATATGGAAGGACAGGTACCGCATCTCACACAAACATGTTAGTAACAGGATCCATCAAACTGTGAAAGAAAATTCATGGTCACCGAAACAATCTGGTTTATTGAGAAGACATATGAACAATGATTTACCTCCTGAGTCAGGAATACAAACTGTTAACAAGAGGGCAAGAGGTTGCACATCCAAACTACAGCCTTGACACAAGTTGGTGGATACATAAAACAACGGTATCATATAAGTCCCTGGAAATGCAAGAACATACACTAATACTTTTTGAAAATGAAAGGTCCAGAGTAGGTGCAATAACCTCAATATTTTTTACGAAACTGTTTCACCCGTATTGTCATTCTCAAGTAATTTACAAATACAACGTGGGTGACACTATTTACGTATGTGGTGATAGTCAATGTGAATTATTATATATGGTAATTTTACATTGGTACTTACGCCTTATTTTAATTTGACATATATAATACATATGCAGTAAACTGTCACTATTGTAGTGATTGAGTGATATATAGTAACTATATATGTATGAAATGTTTCGACACGCATTTGACTGCTCATTTTCGCTCAATTGCGGTTTGACATTTATTTCACAGTTTGTTTGCTAAGATGCTCAGTATGTACAAAGTGTAATCAGTTAAGCAACGAATTAGACACTGACAGTTTAGAATAAGGAGTTATGGACGTCAGATAGAACTAGATGTAAGTTCCAACGTAAAATTACATTATACCATTATTTACACGTAAATAGTCTCACCTGCTGTACGTTGTATTCGCAGGTTACTTGAGGGGATGGTTGGTTGGTTGATGCGAGGGAGGGGACCAAACAGCAAGGTCATCGATCTGATCCGATTAGGGAAGGATGAGGGAGGAAGTCGGCCATGCCTCTTTAAAGGAACCATTCCGGCATTTGCCTGAAGCGATTAAGGATAACCTAAATCGGGATGTTCGGACGTAGGTTTGAACCGTCTTTCTCCCGAATACGAGACAGGCGTGCTAACCACTGCACCACCACGCTCGTTACATTACTTGAGAATGGCAAAAAGCTGAAACACTGTCGTAAAAAATATTAATATGTCGACGGTTACTGTGATGCGGGCTCAGACTAACGTAAAAAAAAAAAATCACATACTCTCCCCTAAGCACAATTAGCTCACTGTGAAAATTAAATCTCCACAATCCCTGACGCAAGTTATTTAACTTCGCGAGTGCCTCGTCTCCGTGGTTGCGGTTACGACTCATGATTACCACTGTTACGCTGCCTGAAGGCAGACAATGGCTGCAGTAGAGGCTGAAATTCTAAGTTCAACTAGGGCTCTGTATTCTGCTCTGACTCGGAGACATCTCTCTGTCTCTGCAGCTCTCTGCACCGACCAGGAACAATAATATCTTCTACTCCAGGGACGGTCAAAATTTTGACTCACGGGCCGTTCCCGGACCAGAGTGCCAAAGCACCCGCCGACGCTTCAAATATCCCCCACCGCCGTACCATGCTATCTGAGCGCGAGGAGGGGGAAGAGGGGAAAACAGCGAACACGTCACATTAAAAGGGCAGTGCAGGCGCACTGAATGCGACTTGGTTTTGTATTCCATATTTCTCAACAAGATAGATAATAAACAAAACAGCTTTCAGCACTTATTAATAATTATTTTTAGCGCGCTGAAATCACAATATAGCTTTTTCTGGTATATACTGCCGGCATACGGAGAGACGCAGACAATTTCAAGAAATGTGGCTTATTTGGTTTCATAACCGTAAAAAAGGTAAAAAAAAAGAGACCAAGAGATGAATACACTAAGCAGATTCAGAAGTATGTAGGTTGCAGTAGGTACTGGGAGATGAAGGAGCCTGCACAGGATAGATTAGCATGGAGAGCTGCATCAAACCAGTCTCAGGACTGAAGACCACAACAACAACAACAACAACAACAACAACCGAAAAGTATTTCACACAAATATGTCGATCGTAATACTATAGCACTTTTGTAACCTCATTATGGGCCCGCGGAGGCAGCCACGTGATCTTCGCCTTCTTGCCACAGTTCGCGTGGCTCCCCCGGCGGAGGTTTGAGTCCTCCGTTTGGCATGGGTGTGTGTGTTGTCCTTACTGTAAGTTAGTTTAAGTTATGTGTAAGCCTAGGGACAGATGATCTCAGTAGTTTGGTCCCATAGGAACTCACCACAAATTTCCAGTTTCCTCATTATGGGCACTTAGAAAATCAATTTGGCGAAAACAATGTGGCCGCACTGGACAGTTTTAACCTAAACAGATTTGTCAGTAAAATTGGAATTACAGTGCAGGTCAGTCAGTTACATCTGCAAATGCACAGCGGTGCTTTCAACTGAAAAGGCAAACGGTCTCGAAAACAGTTCGAAAACAAATGTAAGATTGACATTGTCCTAGAAAACATTGTAAAACTGTCCTTGTAATTCTTGCAGGGCCACAAAGAATTCTTGAAACCTCGAGCTTACTTTAGCGCTAGTGAACTGGACGGCCTGGACTGTCTTTTGCAGAATGTCCGCCTCCTACAACGAGATTTTCGTTTCGAATGCATCCCCATCAAATCAGAAAGAAGTTACCTTGCACTGTCTTACTGAGGGAAGTGTGTAGTCAAGTCCGCTTAAAATTAAAAGTCAGCAATCCATTCCGCATGCTCTAATTCTCATTCCTTCACTCCTTTATCCTTCATAAATTCTACAACTGTGAGTTTTAAATCGAAAACTCATTCCAGGCACCCTGTTGACTTAAATAACGTACTCTGCAGTCACATATTTCCATTGAAAACTGTTGCGCCGGCTGCGGTGGTCTCGCGGTTCTAGGCGCTCAGTGCGGAACCGCGCGACTGCTGCGGTCGTAGGTTCGAATCCTGCCTCGGGCATGGATGTGTGTGATATCCTTAGGTTAGTTAGGTTTAAGTCGTTCTACATTCTAGGGGACTGATGACCACAGATGTTAAGTCCCATAGTGCTCAGAGCCATTTGAACCAAAACTGTTGCAACTGAGTCCGCAGCTCGTGGTCGTGCGGTAGCCTTCTCACTTCCCACGCCCGGGTTCCCTGGTTCGATTCCCGGCGGGGTCAGGGATTTTCTCTGCCTCGTGATGACTGGATGTTGTGTGCTGTCCTTGGGTTAGTTAGGTTTAAGTAGTTCTAAGTTCTAGGGGACTGATGACCATAGATGTTAAGTCCCATAGTGCTCAGAGCCATTTTGTTGCAACTGACAATGGAGCAATGGGTGCGATCTCTGATATTTTACTGTTCGTACCACCAATTTCTTCAAGTCTCCACGCAGAAGATTTAGCACCAAGTATTTCGTGACTTACAAAACAATGAATCCTATCTGTCGATCGTTGTAACTTTTTGCTGTTTCATTGTCATGTAAATGTTTAAATTCCCCCTGCCGTATCGTAGCTTACGCGAATTAAGAATTCCGATCCCTTTATTTTCTCATTCTCATTCGTTTTAAAGGTTTTGATGATAGACCGATAGACTGCTTATTTTTGTGCAAACATCAATTGGACCAGTGTGTATCCATCATACGACTAAGAAATAGGGAAAGGTAAACTGATCTGACACATTATTCTTCCGAACTCAGAGCGTTATACTGACCGAAAGATGCCGTAACGCAATGCTAAATGAAATGTCGCGCTGTTCGTGGAACTCCCGAGAAGGATCGTACAAAGCCGAGTGACGGGCCAGGCCTTGGCACGCAAGCGGCCCACACTCACTACATGCGTGAAGTTCGCCACGCCGTGGCCGGCCCTGTTCTACATGTACATCTACATACATACTCCGCAATCCACCATACGGTGCGTGGCGGAGGGTACCTCACACCACAACTATCATCTTCTCTCCCTGTTCCACTCCCAAACAGAACGAGGGAAAAATGACTGCAATATGCCTCTGTACGTGCCCTAAACTCTCTTATCTTATCTTTGTGGTCTTCCCGCGAAATGTAAGTCGGTGGCAGTGAAATTGTACTGCAGTCAGCCTCAAATGCTGGCTCTCTAAATTTCCTCAGTAGCGATTCACGAGAAGATCGCCTCCTTTCATCTACAGACTCCCACCCGAGTTTCTGAAGCATTTTCGTAACACTCGCGTGATGATGAAACCTACCAGTAATAAATCTAGCAGCCCGCCTCTGAATTGCTTCTATGTCCTCCCTCAATCCGACCTGATAGGGATCCCAAACGCTCGAGCAGTACTCAAGAATAGGTCGTATTTGTGTTCTATAAGCGGTCTCCTTTACAGATGAACCACATCTTCCCAAAATTCTACCAGTGAACCGAAGACGACTATCCGCCTACACCACAACTGCCATTACATGCTTGTCACACTTCATATCGCTCTGCAATGTTACGCGCAAATATTTAATCGACGTGACTGTGTCAAGTGCTATACTACTAATGGAGTATTCAAACATTACGCGATTCTTTGTCTTATTCCTCTGCATTAACTTACATTTATCTATATTTAGAGTTAGCTGCCATTCTTTACACCAATCACAAATCCTGTCCAAGTCATCTTGTATCCTCCTACAGTCACTCAACGACGGCACCTTCCCGTACACCACAGCATCATCAGCAAACAGTCGCACATTGCTATCCATCCCATCCAAAATATCATTTATGTAGATAGAAAACAACAGCGGACCTACCACACTTCCCTGGGGCACTCCAGATGATACCCTCACCTCCTATGAACACTCACTATCGAGGACAAAGTACTGGGTTCTATTACTTAAGAAGTCTTCGAGCCCCTCTCAAACTTGGGAAGCATGTAAATTCACTTCACATTTGCTTCGTCTCAGTGGCCGCAACGACAGCCCACGCTAAGTACTGTAAAGGCATGTGAGGGTAGGCGAGGGCAGCAGTACTGGCTGAATATTCTAAGTTCAATTAAGCCTCTTTCTTCTGCTCCACGTTTGAGACATCTCTGTCTACAGCTCTAACTACCTGGAGCAAGTATCCTCTGTGATCTACCTCCAGTAAGTATACTCTAACTTTTCCCTACGAAACATAGCTGGTTTTACCAGCTTCGGAATTTCATTGGTCAATTGCAGCAGACCTAGCGAGTTCCAGCGAACGTCAAATAAATAAACAAGAGTAAGAATTTCTTACTTTTGTGGATTTTGTCGTAGTTGACCAATAAGATAATTTTCTCTCATGCAGTTCCACATCTACATCTACATCTAAATATATACTCCGCTAGCCACTAAGCGGTGTGTGGCGGAGGGCACAATTCGCGCCAAAGTCATATTTCCCCCCCCCCCCCCCCCTCTGTTCCACTCACGGATCGCGCGAGGGGAAAACGACTGTCTGGACGCCTCAGTACGAGCTCTTATTTCCCTTATCTTTGAATGATGATCATTACGCGATTTGATAGTTGGTGGTAATAATATATGCTCTATATCCTCGGTGAAGACTGGTTTTCGGAATTTAGAGAGGAGCCCCTTTTGTTTAGCACGTCGTCTATCTGGAAGTGTGTCCAACTTCCAACTTTCTATGAGATTTGTAAGGCTCTCGCGATAGCTAAATGTACCAGTCACAAATTTTGCCGCTCTTCACTGGACCTTCTCAATCCCTTGAATCAGACCCAACTGGTAAGGGTCGCCATACAGACGAACAATACTCTAAGACTGGACAAACTAACGTATTGTAAGCTATTTCCTTTGTTGAAAGACTGCATCGCTTCAGGATTCTACCAATAAACCGCAATCTAGAGTTCGCCTTACCTGTTACTTATGTAATCTGATCATTCCATTTGAGATCATTTCGAAAAGTCACACCCAGATACTTGACTAATGTTACCGCTTCCAAAGACTGATCATTTATTTTGTACTCATAAATTAATGGGGATTTTCGCCTTGTTATACGCAGTAGATTACACTTACTAATATTGGGAAATAACTGCCAGTCATTACATCACTCATTTATTTTCTGCAAAACCTCATTGATTTGTTCACAACTTTCGTGTGATAATACTGTCCTATAGACTACAGCATCATCGGCAAACAGTCTAAGACCGCTGTCAATTCCATCAACCAGATCGTTTATGTATATAGTAAAAAGCAGAGGTCCTATTACGCTGCCCTGGGGCACACCTGAGGTTACTCTTGTTTCTGTTGAAGTTACAACGTTCAGGATGACATATTGCTCCCTGTCTGTTAGAAAACTTTCTATCCAACCGCATATGTCATTGGATAGACAGTAAGCGCGCACTTTTTGTAGCAAGCGACAGTGCGGAACTGAGTCGAACGCATTTCGAAAATCCAGAAATATGGCACCAACGTGGGAGCCGGCATCTAGAGCCTGTTTTATATCATGCACAAAGAGCGCCAACTGTGTCTCGCATGACTTTTGTTTCCAAAAACCATGCTGGTTTCTGCAGATGAGCTTCTCAGAGTCTAGATAGGTCGTTATTTCTGAACACAAAATATGTTCCACGATTCTACAATAAATCGATGTCAGTGAAATTGGCCGGTAATTATGTGCATCCGATTTTCTACCCTTTTTATAGATTGCTATGACCTGGGCCTTATTCCAGTCCCGTGGAACTTTCCGCCGTTCCAATGATCTCTGATAGATGACGGATAAGAATGGTGCTTTATTTGCAGCATAGTCAACATAAAATCTTACGCGGATATCGTCTGGGCCAGATGCCTTTCTGGCGTCTAAGGATCTTAAGTGTTTTACAATCACAGATACACTAAACACTATGTCAGCCACCCTTTCGTTTGCTCGATAATTGAAAGGGGGAATGGTGCTGCAGTCCTCTATCGTAAACGAGTTTTTGAAAGCTATGTTTAGAATTTCGGCTTTCTGTTTATCATCATCAGTTACATTAGCAGTACTGTCAGCAAAAGAAGGTACTGAATTATTTGTAGCGCTCATAGATTTTACGTACAACGAAAATTTTTTGGGGTTATTTTTAGAATCTGCAGATAAAATATTGCTTTCAAATTCGTTAAAAAGAGTCTCTCATTGTCCTCCTGACAGCTGCTTTCATTTCGCATAATCTCTGTCAGCGGGGCAATGACTACGTTTAAAACGACTGTGCAAAATTCTCTGCTTTCTCAGCAACTTCCTAATATGTTTGTTGTACCAAGGTGGATCCTTTCCCTCCCCTATGCTCTTGCTAGGCACGTACTTCTCTAGCACGTGGTAATCAATACTTTTAAATTCCGACCAAAGATGCTCAATTTCTTTGTGTCCCGCAGTGAATGCTTGGAGCTGTCCATGAAGATATTCATTAATGACACTTTTATTTGCTTTCCCAAACAAGAAATCTCTACGCTGTTTCTTTCTTTTTTTTTGTTGTCAACTTCCACTGACATAGAAGCCACAACGACATTATGGTCGCTAACACCTTCTTCTAGATTAACTTCCTCAAAATGATCAGGTCTGTTTGTCGCCAAGATATCTAATATGTTACCATCTCGAGATGGTTTTCTAACCAATTGCTCAAGGTTGTAATTTGAGAGCACTCCTAGAATAGCTTCACACGAATCTTTGTTTCTGCCCCCTGTGATAAACGTGTAATTTTCCCAGTCAATGGATTCTAGATTAAAGTCTCCCCCTATAACTAATGGATAATTTGGATATTTACTGCCTATGTACTCAAGACTTTCCCTGAAACGTTCTGCGACGTTTGTTGCGGATGCTGGTGGTCTATAAAAACATCCTAATACAATGGTCAATCCTTGCCTGACTGATAGCTTTATCCAGACTATTTCACATTCCGACACAGTATCGATCTCAACTGCGTTTAAACAGCTTTTAACTGCAATGAAGACACCACCTCCTATAGCATCAGTCCTATCCTTCATAAACATTGTCCAATCAGAATTCCAAATTTCACTGCTTTTTATGTCTGGTTTCTACCAGCTTTCGGTACCTAATACAATATTGGCACTGCTACTGTTCATTTCGGAGATTAACAAGGGGATATTGCTACAGACACTTCGACAATTTACTAACATGAGATTAAGCATATTTAAATCATTTTGAATGACCTGTTCAAGCAAACTAACAATATTTACAGTTGGCACACCCACATCAGTGTCATGAACTGGTAATTTTTCGGGCCAGCGGTTTGTTTCCCATGGGGAGGAGTCTAATCTAAGAAACTCACATGTGCACGCCAGAAGTACTGTGGTACCCATGTAGCTGCTTCCTGTGTGTAGTGCACCCCTGATCTATCGAGGGGCGTCCTACAACCTTCCACCCTATAGCATAGATCGAGGAATCTACAACCATTTACGTCACAGAGTCGACGTAGCCTCTGCTTTAGATTCTCCAAACCAGAGGACCCCGGTTCACCCTGGGTGCGATGCTGCAGATCGTCCGCTTGGCTTCCACTCCTCGAGAGATGGCGGCCGTCTTCACCAGTTTAGCCAGCCGTCGAAAGGACCCAAGGATTTCCTCGGAACCCCGACGACAGGCATCGTTGGTGCCGACATGCGCAACAATTTGCAGCTGGCTGCACCCCGCAGCAGGCCGTGGTGGCCGAGCTGTTCTAGGCGCTACAATCTGGAACCGCGCGACCGCTACGGTCGCAGGTTCGAATCCTGCCTCGGGCAAGGATGTGTGTGATGTCCTTAGGCCAGTTAGTTTAAGTAGTTCTCAGTTGTAGGGGACTAATGACCTCAGAGGTTAAGTCACTTAGTGCACAGAGCCATTTGAACCTTTTTTTTTTTCACCCTGCACGCTCGATAGCTGCCGGAAGAGCCTCTTCCACATCCTGGACAAGGCCTCCCGGCAAGCACACCGAGTAAACTTCTTCCCCGCCCTAGCCGCTATGTTCCTGTGGGGCTCCATGACCCGTCTAGCATTGGACCTCCCAATAACTAACAAACCCCTACCCCCACGTGCCTGTCTGGACCTTGCTGAAGAAGCAGCCACTATCCTGGCAGAATGTGCATTCTGATCCGGCTCAGCCTCTCCCCCCCCCCTCCCCCCCTCCCAGCAACAGATAGCACACCGAATCTATTAGCAAAGTGTATGGGATTTGGCAGAAGCCTGCTTCCCCCATGCAGCCTTCGTTTGAGGCTCGAGACCTCGACACGGTCTGCCACCCACACTGAGGTGAGAGTGGGCCAGCCAGTTGAGTCGCACCTGAGGTCGGCTCAGTGACAGAGAGCTCTGAGATCCTCCCCCCCCCCCCTGCACATCTAATGCAGCAGAGGCTGTTCCAGGCACCCCATCACCACCGCACCTCAAGATGGCACTCTGGAGTTTGTTGACTGTGGCCAACAAAGCTTCCAGCTGCGTTTGGACTTTGGCCAACTCCTCCTGCATCCGCACACAACAGACACAGTCCCTATCCATCTAGCTAATAACTGATTTACTATAAAAAACTTAAGGAAACCTACTGTCACTCAAGGTTAACAGCTACACACTGGTTGGCAGAAAGGATACTCAATAATGAGAATAAGAATTTATGGTAGACGAGAGATCTGGTGCTTATTTTCCTGCTAGGGGCTACTTAGTGAATATTAAAGAATAAGACAGTGACCTACAGTAAACTGTAGGGGCTAGCTAGTGAATATTACAAACGAATTAAACAGTTACCTACGGTAAGCTGCACTGATTATCCCTCGTATTTGTAATTTAAACAAGCGTTTACCTACTCGCGAAAGTGACCTAATAAAACTATAAAAACTGCTACCTTAAATGTACCGAGTCTAAATGACACTAATAAACGTAAACACTGAATAATGTACACTGACAGATACAGTTACAAAACAAAACCTTTAGCTAACACCAAGAGTTCAGAATGTAAAGCACAAATAAAAAATCTACTTTATAGGAATCGATGGGCTTACATTACACGATCACTAGAGCCCACAACAAGGTAACGAATTTAAGCAGCCGGCGAGGTGAGTTTTAGCGTTCTGCTAACTAAACCGTATGTAATAAGTGCTCAGAAGTTGTATTGTAACACTGATATACTCAGATATTGTAGTTTAATACTAATTTACCACGTATTATACGTTTGTTTAACTGTAAATGGTCGCAGGTTGCGCTAGGCAAACGTATACAAATGAGGTTAGAAATCACTGTCAGTATCACTATTCCTAATGAAACGTATAAAAACTGCTACCTTCGATGTATAGAGTCTAAATGACACTAATAGTCGCAAATACTAATTATTGTCCACTGAATTAATTGATAATCACGCGTATTTAACGTCAGTTAAGAATGTAAACAAACGTTTGCTTACACCCGGAACTGTCCTCAATAGAAACTTCGCTTACCTTATTCAGACGCAAATAAAAACTGAAACCTTTAATTTTATCACGTGTATCTGACACCAATGCACGTAAATACTAGAGAAAAGACAGCATAAACGATTAATTACTAGTTAAGTTACTTATCTTGTAACACAGCAAGCGAAAAGCGCTCGTAGCCGGCGTCAGGGCTGCCACTACACCAGTTAAGAAGAAAGCTAAAATCTCTGCAATACATGACATATTTACACTCACAGCTATCCAGAAGGTGTCCACATACAGAAATGTGGGAACTTGACCCCACTGCTAAAAGAATTACTACGAAACCACCAAAGAATCACCTAATAAAATTTGAAGAAACATTCTAGCTGCCTCTACTGGGTTTGACGGATGCTCGCATACTCTGTACCTTCAAGTTCTCCTCTGTCTTTCAGATTCTTATCTTAACTTAAAGGAATTCCTTATAGCACAATGCTGTTTTATGGCACACTACCAATCCTTGCTCGCCACTCCTGCATGGCTGGGACGGTAGATTGTCCTCCTCTTCTACACTCCTGGAAATTGAAATAAGAACACCGTGAATTCATTGTCCCAGGAAGGGGAAACTTTATTGACACATTCCTGGGGTCAGATACATCACATGATCACACTGACAGAACTACAGGCACATAGTCACAGGCAAAAGAGCATGCACAATGTCGGCACTAGTATAGTGTATATCCACCTTTCGCAGCAATGCAGGCTGCTATTCTCCCATGGAGACGATCGTAGAGATGCTGGATGTAGTCCTGTGGAACGGCTTGCCATGCCATTTCCACCTGGCGCCTCAGTTGGACCAGCGTTCGTGCTGGACGTGCAGACCGCGTGAGACGACGCTTCATCCAGTCCCAAACATGCTCAATGGGGGACAGATATGGAGATCCTGCTGGCCAGGGTAGTTGACTTACACCTTCTAGAGCACGTTGGGTGGCACGGGATACATGCGGACGTGCATTGTCCTGTTGGAACAGCAAGTTCCCTTGCCGGTCTAGGAATGGTAGAACGATGGGTTCGATGACGGTTTGGATGTACCGTGCACTATTCAGTGTCCCCTCGACGATCACCAGTGGTGTACGGCCAGTGTAGGAGATCGCTCCCCACACCATGATGCCGGGTGTTGGCCCTGTGTGCCTCGGTCGTATGCAGTCCTGATTGTGGCGCTCACCTGCACGGCGCCAAACACGCATACGACCATCATTGGCACCAAGGCAGAAGCGACTCTCATCGCTGAAAACGACACGTCTCCATTCGTCCCTCCATTCACGCCTGTCGCGACACCACTGGAGGCGGGCTGCACGATGTTGGAGCGTGAGCGGATGACGGCCTAACGGTGTGCGGGACCGTAGCCCAGCTTCATGGAGACGGTTGCGAATGGTCCTCGCCGATACCCCAGGAGCAACAGTGTCCCTAATTTGCTGGGAAGTGGCGGTGCGGTCCCCTACGGCACTGCGTAGGATCCTATGGTCTTGGCGCGCATCCGTGCGTCGCTGCGGTCCGGTCCCAGGTCGACGGGCAAGTGCACCTTCCGCCGACCACTGGCGACATCATCAATGTACTGTGGAGACCTCACGCCCCACGTGTTGAGCAATTCGGCGGTACGTCCACCCGGCCTCCCGCATGCCCACTATACGCCCTCGCTCAAAGTCCGTCAACTGCACATACGGTTCACGTCCACGCTGTCGCGGCATGCTACCAGTGTTAAAGACTGCGATGGAGCTCCGTATGCCACGGCAAACTGGCTGACACTGACGGCGGCGGTGCACAAATGCTGCGCAGCTAGCGCCATTCGACGGCCAACACCGCGGTTCCTGGTGTGTCTGCTGTGCCGTGCGTGTGATCATTGCTTGTACAGCCCTCTCGCAGTGTCCGGAGCAAGTATGGTGGGTCTGACACACCGGTGTCAATGTGTTCTTTTTTCCATTTCCAGGAGTGTATATACCAGTGTGAAGAGTGGTTTTCAATAGAAAACAACTTTATGACTGGTCTGTTCCCCTAAATAAAACTTCCCTTTCACAAGCAAGCTAAAAGCCTTAAGGCCGCGATAATTAAAAGTCTCCCTGACTGTCCCAAGAGGAAATGTAATAATTTGCTGTGATGAATATTGCATGTAGTTTTCATGCAGCGTTAGTGACTTGACTTGAGTGACTATTATTACCTACATATTAAATTATAAAACAGTTTATGGACAGTTTGGGAATAAAATAACTTGTTAAATCGTCTCAAATCGTAGCCCTCTTACAACAGTAAGAGTAATTTTGTTACTACAGAGTTAATAGTAAAGCTTGTAATGCTAGTGTGCTACTGATACTGATTCTGGGACGTAGTGGAAATTCAATACTATGACATATTTATAAACTGCTAAATATTAACTAAAATAGAGATGAAAATGTATCGAAGTCAAATACGTCTTATTTACTACACATATCGAATAGGAGAAGCATATAGAAGCGTAAAAAATTTCAAGCCCACTTAATACAAATACTTATTGTCTATAAGAACTGTGACATAGTGCTTGCATCTGCTGATACAACAAAATAAATTTAATTTATCTATAATGTCTCAGTACAGAGTGACACAAAAAAATGTGAACATTTCCACAATCCAATAAAACTAGAAGTGATGAAGGAAAGAAATTGGATTCATAGTAATTGGAACCTTACAACTTTGCCATTTACGAAACATTGGTGACATTAATCATATTTTAAAAATTGCGTCCCTTAGATGGCGTCCTCCTGTACGAATACATTCGTGAAATCTGCTGTTGAGATTCCTCATTGACAGCTGCAACATCTCAGCTGGGATACTGTGGATTGTATCCAGAGTTCTCTGTTTTAACTCATCCAGGTTTCTTGGTCGAGTCGTGTAGACTTTGCCACAAGAAATATCACACACTGATAAATCGGCTGATCTAGGGGGCACGAAATGTTACCGAATCCTGAGATCACACAGTTGCCAAATACACTCCTGGAAATGATAAAAAGAACACATTGACACCGGTGTGTCAGACCCACCATACTTGCTCCGGACACTGCGAGAGGGCTGTACAAGCAATGATCACACGCACGGCACAGCGGACACACCAGGAACCGCGGTGTTGGCCGTCGAATGGCGCTAGCTGCGCAGCATTTGTGCACCGCCGCCGTCAGTGTCAGCCAGTTTGCCGTGGCATACGGAGCTCCATCGCAGTCTTTAACACTGGTAGCATGCCGCGACAGCGTGGACGTGAACCGTATGTGCAGTTGGCGGACTTTGAGCGAGGGCGTATAGTGGGCATGCGGGAGGCCGGGTGGACGTACCGCCGAATTGCTCAACACGTGGGGCGTGAGGTCTCCACAGTACATCGATGATGTCGCCAGTGGTCGGCGGAAGGTGCACGTGCCCGTCGACCTGGAACCGGACCGCAGCGACGCACGGATGCACGCCAAGACCATAGGATCCTACGCAGTGCCGTAGGGGACCGCACCGCCACTTCGCAGCAAATTAGGGACACTGTTGCTCCTGGGGTATCGGCGAGGACCATTCGCAACCGTCTCCATGAAGCTGGGCTACGGTCCCGCACACCGTTAGGCCGTCATCCACTCACGCCCCAACATCGTGCAGCCCGCCTCCAGTGGTGTCGCGACAGGCGTGAATGGAGGGACGAATGGAGACGTGTCGTCTTCAGCGATGAGAGTCGCTTCTGCCTTGGTGCCAATGATGGTCGTATGCGTGTTTGGCGCCGTGCAGGTGAGCGCCACAATCAGGACTGCATACGACCGAGACACACAGGGCCAACACCCGGCATCATGGTGTGGGGAGCGATCTCCTACACTGGCCGTACACCACTGGTGATCGTCGAGGAGACACTGAATAGTGCACGGTACATCCAAACCGTCATCGAACCCATCGTTCTACCATTCCTAGACCGGCAAGGGAACTTGCTGTTCCAACAGGACAATGCACGTCCGCATGTATCCCGTGCCACCCAACGTGCTCTAGAAGGTGTAAGTCAACTACCCTGGCCAGCAAGATCTCCGGATCTGTCCCCCATTGAGCATGTTTGGGACTGGATGAAGCGTCGTCTCATGCGGTCTGCACGTCCAGCACGAACGCTGGTCCAACTGAGGCGCCAGGTGGAAATGGCATGGCAAGCCGTTCCACAGGACTACATCCAGCATCTCTACGATCGTCTCCATGGGAGAATAGCAGCCTGCATTGCTGCGAAAGGTGGATATACACTGTACTAGTACCGACATTGTGCATGCTCTGTTGCCTGTGTCTATGTGCCTGTGGTTCTGTCAATGTGATCATGTGATGTATCTGACCCCAGGAATGTGTCAATAAAGTTTCCCCTTCCTGGGACAATGAATTCACGGTGTTCTTATTTCAATTTCCAGGAGTGTAATTCTCGCACACATGCCACTGATAGCCGTGCAGTGTATGATGTCACTCCGTCCTGTTGAAACTAGGCTTCTTGAACGTTTGGAAAGTTGTTCAATGCAGGTGTAACGAAAGTTCGTAACATCTCCACGTAACGATCGGCATTGACAGTTATTGTGTTTCCCTGTTGATTTACGAAAAAATACGGTCCGATAATCCCCTGTGATGAATCACCTCATCATACTGTCACTTTAGTAGTGTGTAAAGGACGCTCATGAACGTCATTAGGATTTGTGTTCGCCCAGTAGCGGTAGTTCTGTTTCATCTGTGAGCTGAAAATGTGCCTCATCTGTCATCCACAACTTGTTTATAAACTGATGTTCATTGTTTATTTTTGCTATCATTTGTTGACAGAATCTTAATCGTAAGCGGTAATCGTTGTCCTTCAAATGTTGCACCATCTGTAGATTGTAAGGATGCAATTTTAAATCAAGATGAAAAGTTCTGTGAACACTCTCCCCGGACATTCCAACCACTGCTGCTTGCTTACGAATTGTACGCAGTGGGCTTCGTAAGACAGACTCGCGCACAATATCACTATTAGCTGGAGAACGCACATTCTTGGTCGTCCTGTTGGTTTCTTCCTGACGGAAGATGCAGTATCTTCAAAGTTATTAATCCAATATTTCATCGCTTGTTTCGACGGAACGGCATCATAGCGTCCTAAATCATAAAAACGTCAAACCTTCCTCTGCGCCGCTACCAAACTATCATTATTTTCATAAAACATTTTTATGGCTACAGCATGCTGTTGTCTGTTCCACTGATCCATGGTTACTGAAACGGCGAACTGTTAACTCGCTAACTGTCAAAAGCCCGCAATGTTGCCACCTGCCCATGGTTGACACTGTTTATTTCCAACATTTTCGTTATTCTGTATCACCCTGTATATTAGATTATTTTGGTTCACTGTCCAACTGAAATTATTCTGAATTGGAAATTTGGTCCCATGTATATAGAATACCCCAAACAACTGTGAATGCAAGAAGTAACACCATAAAGCAAACCTGATAATTTAAAAGTATTCCATTTTTGTAACTTGATGCATAAGATTCAGTTCACATTAATTGAGCATCTGAAAGATAACAGTATACTCTGATATTGTTATAATGAACAGAAAAAAATAATAATGCATCCAACAGAAAATTTATTGAAACGAGACTACAGTTGCATCGGCAACAAATAATCAGACATGCTGATACTTGTTTATTAGAGGGGTTCAATGCAGGTATGTTCTAGCCTGTGTCATTACATAACAATTTTCTGCTGATGAACATCCATTACCAGATGTTGCCCACACCTGAGATAGTTCCGTTATGCACAGCTCTGTTTCAAAAGAATAGCGTGATATAGTCACAGTGTCGAGCTGCACACATCTGCTTTCCTGCCTAGCAGCTAACTCGCTGCAAATAATAGTCTGTAGCTGTGATGCTGCTGTCAAATAGTTTACGCATTCGCTAGCATCGCCAGTTAACAAACGCACAGAAATGTAAAGTAAATTATAAATCAATAATTTAATAAAAAGAGTTATATTCTAATGTTTGTAATTGATATAGACAACACAGAATTATGTTGAATAATCTTTATGCAAAAATGTAGATATCAAATAACTGGAAAGTGGTCCTATGACAACTTATAAAGGTACAAATGGAAAATAGCTTCATCAAACGTGGTAAAAATGATTTGAGGGCGTTAAGAAAACGGTACCAAAGTCCCAATGCTAAACAGTCTTCCAAGAAACATAATAACTAAGTCAATTTCATGAACACATTATTGTAGAGAATACAATGTTCTGACTGACACTTGCGTAATCAAAAGTTATAAAATCGTCATGAATCATATGATTGGTGAAAGTATATAACCTTCAGGGTTGATAATTATAGTGCAGTGATGTCATCTGAGGTATCGTTTGTTTATATCGCATGATGCGTTTAAAGGTTGTTACTTCAGAGGGTTCAGTGTGAAAGTGTTTGATCACTGTAAAACATTAAGTTATGTAGTGTTAAAGATATTGGAAATATTCTTGAGTCATTGAATGCACCTTATTTTCTGAGCTCGTGGATGGATTCAGATTTACTTCTATGTTTGACTGTGAATTATTATAAACTCTCTAAGATTTGTAGCTTAGGTGTCTTTCAGAGTGCCTCAGCATCCACCATTGCTGCTGAATTCCACAGTCAACCAAGCGTTCGACCTTCATGCAAATTCCCCGTAGGAGGTTTTACCCACTTCCTGTTACTCACTCCACCTCAGCACGTGGCGCGGGCTTTACCGGTCACTTCTGATGGACTGCCCACTAGGCCATGTCAGCTCACGGGCTGCCGGTTTGCGTTCTACGTAGCTGAATAACTCGTCTAGATATCCGTAATTTTACAGACTGCTCTGTGTTAATGCAAGCTGATAAACCTTCAACAAAATCCACAAAGAACGTCATCCAAATCACCAGGAATTGCAGCAACTAGAGTCAGCATATTACTGGTCTCTTGCAGATCATCGGCTGCGTGGGTAGGTTAGGACGTCTCAATGTTCAGAAAACACCCTTTTAAGTGACCCTGCTGATTAACACACCAAAGTTTGAGGAAATGGTCTACAAAATCCGTGAAATCATTTTCCCATCAGTTCACAAGCATCACGTGTCTCATCCATAAAGCGAAAACTAATTCCACCATAAAAACTTTGATACTCCTGCAGACATATCGCGCCCAATACGTAAACTAAGCTCAGAGTCGACGTTTCTGTACATCAGACAACAGTATATCAAAGCCGACCCATGGAAAACCTACACAGGAGTTTCTTCCAGTTACCTCTCATACATACAAGACATATCGTCGGTCTTGATCAAAACATATCGCAGTCATGATCCTGTGAAAGACAGGCCCGTATCACACACAGGGCACCTCTAGCAATACCACTAGAAACATATTATGACCAGATATTCACTCCTATCCGCCTGCATAGCAGAACGTTTATGTGTGGTAAGTGAATTACTTAGCCTCCCTTGTACATACGATTTCAACAACAGACACAAATGGCCCTGAGCACTATTTGATTTAACTTCTGAGGTCATCAGTCGCCTAGAACTTAGAACTAATTAAACCTAACTAACCTAAGGACATCACACACATCCATACCCGAGGCAGGATTCGAACCTGCGACCGTAGCGGCTGCTCGGTTCCAAACTGTAGCGCCTAGAATAACAGACACAATGACCATTACAGGCTATTTAACTTATCAGCGTTGGCTGTTAAAAAATAAGTTCCAAAAAAATGTTTAGAATTTTTCTGCAGTTTTCTCGAAATCTCTCCTAGTAAAGTGGGCTAAGGTTCCCATGTAAGAAATTTCTCTTGTTAATTGAGAAAAGTCCTACTTTTTCTCAAGAAAAGATCCATGGGCGTGTTTTTCAAGACATTTCTATCGATTTATTAAGAAGTATTTCTAGTGACTGTTATTTCTCTACTAAATTTTCTTCCCTCTTTTTGCCTGCCTGAAGATAAGTTTGTTACGATTTTTCCCACGTGGTGACTATTATTAGTTTTCCAAGATAATATTTATTTATTTTGGTTTTTATGAAGAGTTTATCTTATATTTTACGTGACGAAGTTATCTATTTGTTTTTAATAAGGAAGCTCATCTCCTATCAACATAAAGTTTTAGATTTCAGAAGAGTTAATTAAGCAGGATAGGAGGCCCACCAGGACAAATTCAGCTACTTAAATATCATTAAAAGATACAAGTTGCTTCGAACTGAGGATTCCAAGAGATGGAAAACAATGTGGTGACGTTTTCACCTTCTGAAGCGTAGGGTGTCTGAGCTATCTGTTCGAATCTGTGCCGATAACCACCCACAACCTCCCACTATATCCGTTTGCAATCCACCAGTAAATGATCAGAGCTGAAGTAAGTAGGCAAACAAGATGTAGCGTTTTCACTAGTGTGTTTATGTTGACTGGATAACGAGATTTGCATAAAAATTTAATAGATATTTGTTATCAGTTAAAAACGACTGCATGTGATGGGTTTGAATGAAGGGCCAAAAGAAATCATTTCCAAATATGGTTCAACATTTAAACTTTGCTGCAGCTATCTCCTGTTGAATACGCTAGATCCCTAATTTCACTTTGTGCTGCACAACAAGGATGATATGTAAATTTCGGAGTCTACATGGATCCACATGCCATAATGAGCACAGCTAAATTAATAGCGGTACCGTTGCCCCACTTTATCTACAGGAAAAGAAGCAAGATCTGTCCAATGAAACAAAGATGGGACGAAAGAGACATTCAAGAGCTACCGTAACACGGGATGTACAGGAACAGTTTTCAACATCAAACGAGAAGAATGATGATTTTAAAAATGAGAATGGGAATCAAAATTATATGGGACTGTAGATCTTGGGCCTAACTTTAAACTTACAATTAAATTAGGGACCCAGCTCATGCATGTGTAACATAAAAATAAAAATGTTTTGTTTCCATTTTTCCCACAGAGAGTTGTGGAAAGAAACAGCAGTTTTAATCTTATAATTTTTCCTATTTCTTTGTCTTTTGGGTGAATAAGGACAGTTCAAAGTCTGTTGTGGATCTACGAGAGTAAGAAAAAAAACTGATCTGCTTTAAATATTTTATTCCATACAAAAACAAAAAATATTGTATAAACTGTGATTTTTTATTCAGTTTTCCAAATAAATATTGTTATATTCCTAATTAGTCAATCATAAAACTATTGGCTTGTTAGTTAATACCTTAAGTCACTGACATCAGATTTAAAACGAGTCCTTGAATCTACAAGTCCTACTCAAAGTTGTAACGAAGAGCTGTCGAACACCTTCTCCTCGACTAAAGAAACAGCTCCTCAACTGTTAAAATAACTGCGTTCATTTGATTGTGTTTTTCCATAAAAAGAAAGAAATCGTAGTTCTTGCGTTCCCTGGAACACAGTTCACTTGGACGCAGTTTAAATGCTCTCCTGGGTTGAACACCGTGCCAGGTGGCTCTTCATTTACGTGAAATTCTTGATCTCGTTCTGAAGAAACACTGACGATTACCGTTTCTGATCACTCCACAAACTCTGAAAACACAATCCTACATTTTCAGTGAGCTGAAACATAAATCAAATTAAAGTATACCTTGAAACTAAACTTTGGGTTAAAGAGATGTAATTATAAATTTGCTATCAAATACTTGAAAGAAACCAATACAATGTAGATTGGAGCTTACAAATAAAGTTCGAAGTAAGTATTTTCACCACCACATTCTTAACACTTACATTTACATCATAATAGCAGGTAGCACTATCTACAGCTGGACGACTACTGTGGTGTGTGGAAATAAATTATGTAAGCAAATCATCCTCATTAATCAATGTACCCTGGTGTCCAAAATTATAGCAACAAATCGCTACTTCCCCATCCTGTGTCTAATTCACAGTGTAATCATACAAACTGTCAACCAGATGTCTGTACAATTGTGTTCTGTATGGAAGATTGCGTTACAGTCAATGAACAACCACGCCAACAATGACATCAGAGCACCTATGAAAGGAGGTTGTAAGACGTCGTGGTCTCCTGACCTTCATTGCTTACATATTCCGCCCTCACAATCATATTCCGCACATCAAGGCGCTTCATTCGGACCCAAACTCGATAAGATAAAGTCAGTGTTGTATGAATTCATGTAAACGGTATGCAAATAAGAAGTAAGCACACCGTGGTTGAAATACTCGAGGCTGGTGTACACACACACATTCAAGACACGACGGTAACAAAAGGTTTTAGTTTGGGAGAAGCAAACCGCACGCCAGGAGCCCGGTCCCTTCAGAGGACGAGTCAGCCTATCTACGTCGACCGGCGACCGCCCGTACAGCAAACAGCAATTGCCCGAGCGAATGGGAGAACGACCCCGTGTTCGGCTTAAAAGCAAATTCCGCTACGTTGTGTGGGAGCACCCAGCCTACGCATTCTTTACAAACATAACACGCAGTTTCAGAAGTTTACGCAGGAAGACAGCAAACTCCAAACGCCGATGCTACAGATTTCCAGATTGGTCGCCTTAAACGAAACGTCATTCTTCCGTTTTAGAAGAGGAATGCTTTTTGGCAGACGACATTCCTGACTCCTTGAGCTGAAGGAGTAATGGAAGAGGCCGGAAGATATACCCCTTCACGTCTGGCTTGGAGAGGGGCCGTTCCATTGTCGCTCTTGGAGCTACAACACGAAACGAGAGCATGTGTGCTCGTACGTGTACTCAAAGGGCGAGGAACAAGTCTCTCCTCAGTACTTCATTTGGAGAGCATCTCTGTTGAGAGCAAATCGGGATTCAACTGTATATTGAGTCCTTGCGATTAAGCGTTGTTCACTGTGTTGGCCGCCACACTTATTGTGCGGTGTGAATGGACAGAGTTATAGTTAAACGTCTGCGAGCGAAGTTTTGAGTGGCACCGCGGTGGACTGTTTATCTGACCGTTGTACCACGCCAATAGTTAGACTAGGGGCGAATAGGAGTCCTTGACTTCATCACGGCGTAGGGAGAGTTTAATTGGCGATCCAGATAGAACGAGAGTTATGTTATTTGTCAGCAGCTAGCAGCGCAGACAGCAGTCATCGCAGCTTACGGTATTGTGTGCTACAGCTCTTGCGAGCCCCATATTTCCTCCACAACAGTACACTTCACTGCATTTCACACGCGACAGCCTCGACCATACCTAGCAACATTCTAACGGATAATTATTCAAGTTGACTAGGTGCGGCTCTCAGCCATTCTGCCAAGTCAATAACAATCTTAAACTTTGTATAGAAATTTAATTAGCGAATCCTATCCTTAAGAGGTAACTTCACATTTCGAAAAGAACCAGGAAATAACTTCTTCAGTTCATAACTAAAAGTGCCATTGTGATTCCTCAGAAATTTTGCAAAAAAATTATAATTTTCGTTAGTTTCATGCTCTTTCTTACGCTAAGTAGGACTACTCCAGTACCCAAGTATCCCACTAATTACGTAAGAAATTTTGTGAATGTTTGTGTCATTTCCCTACAGCGGACGACTCCAGAAGATATATACTGCTGAAAGTTTTTCAGGCATATCTCTTTAGAACGTTAGGAGCGTCCGTCTGACTTCTGTAGTAGTGTGGGGGTGGAAATTCCACCTTTCAGGAGCCACAGGGTAAAGGGTACATCTCAGATTAATCCGTTGCGCAGAATGACGGAGTAGCACCCACGTCGCTCACAAGGTAGTGTTTGCCAAGTAGCCCCACATCCACAATCGTTGTGTACACATGCACACATGGTGCAGTGTGGCACAGAGAAGTTGCCTACCAGCCTCTCTGCGATGGAGGACCATAGAAAGAAAGAAAGAAGGTCAGTCGCAAATGGTTTGGCCCAATGGCTTGATATGAATCGGTCTTTAGTTTCTCAGATGTAGCGACAGCTTATAGAGATCGAAACCGTGTCCGGAAGACCAGGGTAGGACCTACCACGCGTGACATCAAAAGAGAGGACCGTTATTTGACTGTAAGGGTGCGACAGTACCACCTTATTACTGCATGGCAACTAGCATGCGCGCTCGCAGTATCCACTGGTCGTTTTGCATCGAGGCGTCCTGTGTGTAGGAGGCTTTGACAAAGTGGCCTTTATTGTCGGCGACCTGCTGGATGTGTACCTCTGACGCATCTTCACAGAAGGGAACGTCTGTAGTAGTGACCTCAATATGCCACCTGGACAGTCGAAGAGTCGGCCACTGTTGTTGTCACAGATTCAGTTTGGAGAGTGATTCTCAATGGATTCACATCTGGAGGGAACGTGGAAAACGATTTCGGGACCCAAAAATTGTGGAAAGCGATATATCATGGAGGATCCCTAGTAGTGTGGGCTGCGATTATGTTTATCACTCGAACCCCTCTTCATGAAATTATAAGGGTTATTCGGCAAGATTTAACTGCTGTCAGGTATCGCGACGCGTTCTTGCGACCTCATTTGCCGTTGTTGTAAGAAGCTGTGGGCCCAGAATTCGTACAGATGGACGATAATGCTCGACCTCATAGGGCATACATAGGTGGTTGAACTTTGGTTGGAGATAGAATGTATTGTACCAATGGCGTGGCCTGCTAGCTCTCCGATTTGAAACCCACAGAGCATTCTTCGGATGCACTAGGGAGACGGCTTGCATCACGTCAGCACCCACCAACAACTCTCTAAGATTGCGAGCAGCTCTGCAGGAATAATGAGATTGATGGTATCATTCACAGTATGCGCCGTCGCTGTCAGGCCTGTATTGCTGCCAGAGGTGGTCACACCTCATTTTGAGCACATTTACCAGTTGTCGGATTGCGTGTGCAAATCCGTTACGTAGGAAGAAACGAAGAACATTTTTGTCCGTCATTATGCATTTTGTAGCTGTTTAAGTTCTGTATTATTTACATTGTTTCTACTTTACTATCACCTGATTATACTGTTTGTGACAAAATAAATGCAATATATTTCCGTTTGATGCTTTAATTTTGGAGACCATTATATGGAAGTAGTACGATAATTCCTATAGTTATTTACATATATATGAAGACAGTAACTGTTCTCGAAAGAACAGATACTGTAAATGACCGTGCAGCTTTTCCTTGGAATAAATGATGACTAACTGAAACCCTCAGCTGTCGACAGGTGTTGTCGATATACCTCGATGTGGACAGCTGAAAATGTGTGCCCCGACCTGGACGCGAACCCGGGATCTCATGCTTACATGGCAGACGCTCTATCCATCTGAGCCACCGACGACACAAATGAATAGCGCGACTGCAGCGACTTATCCCTTGCACGCTTCCCGTGAGACTCACATTCCCAACTGTCCACAATTCTACCTACGTAATGTACCTTATAGAATTTGTCCATTCACTCATTACTCGCGCACGCTTTGGCGATTCCCGTAAGAGTTTGGTCAACCTGTGCGCATCCGCACAGACGAAGGTCAATGGCTGGGTAGCCTTTTAACTACATATATATGAAGACAGTAACCGTTCTCGAAAGAACGGATACTGTAGACGACCGTGCAGATTTTCCCTGGAATAAATGATGACTAACTGAAACCCTCAACTGCCTGCTTAAGCAGGAGATCCCGGGTTCGAGTCCCGGTCGGGGCACACATTTTCAGCTGTCCACATCGAGGTATATCAACAACACCTGTCGGCAACTGAGGGTTTCAGTTAGTCATCATTTATTCCAAGGAAAAGCTGCACGGTCATCTACAGTATCTGTTCTTTCGAGAACAGTTACTGTCTTCATATATATGTAGTTAAAAGGCTACCCAGTCATTGACCTTCGTCTGTGCGGATGCGCACAGGTTGACCAAACTCTTACGGGAATCGCCAAAGCGAGCGCGAGTAATGAGTGAATGGGCAAATTCTATAAGGTACATTACGTAGGTAGAATTGTGGACAGTTGGGAATGTGAGTCTCACGGGAAGCGTGCAAGGGATAAGTCCCTGCAGTCGCGGTATTCATCTGTGCCCTCGGTGGCTCAGATGGATAGAGCGTCTGCCATATAAGCAGGAGATCCCGGGTTCGAGTCCCGGTCTGGACAGAGATTTTCAGCTGTCCACATCGAGGTATATCAACAACACCTGTCGGCAGCTGAGGGTTTCAGTTAGTCATCATTTATTCCTATAGTTATTCCTGAGATTTCCCTTGAGATGCAGACAGAAACACACTGTAGGGGACTTTAATTCATCACGCTTCAGCCAGTTTGCAGAAGTATTTATAAACTATGTTCAAAAACTTTCCTCGTCATGCAGTGTATGTACAAGGGGCGTTAAATAAGTAGTAAAAAACAGTTTTTACTCGAAAATTTGTGGGGTTTAACCAGGATACCAATGGACCATATTATAGCCCACTCTTTTCGTTGCAAAACTCTGTTTTTCATCATAATCTACATATAGTACGACTGCCTTACACTTCCATAATGATAGGGCCTTTATGCCCTCAATGCACCACTGTACTGGTCGACGTCGGAGCTAAAGTCCTGGTGCATCAATAACCTGCTCATCACCCACGTATTGCTTCCCATGGAGGGCACCTTTCGTCGTGCTAATCTCGTTGCTAATTACGGTCTTCTGTTAGGCGGATAGAAACCCAGCGGGCACACACCATAATGTATCTCAACTGTTGGACGAATGTATGATCACTACCATCAGAGACGACCAGTTGTGCAGTGAGGTGTTCGACAGTGATCTGTCGATCACCTCGACTGAGAACGTCCTCAAGTTCCAACATTGCAGGAGTCACGTGGGATATCAGACAGATTTACGAACCCTGCGGCGATGATGACAGGTATCTCGCCTAACGACTCACCGTACTTCTGTTCAGTGCTAGGTCTCCGTAGATTCTCTGCAACCACCTCTGGATATCTGTGATGCTTTAATTTTTCTCCAAAAGGAACACGATGACAGGTCTCTGCTAGGAAAGCACCTCCGTTAAAGACACTATTTTGAGGCTATGTATAGCACTGCCACCTATCGGAACTTCATGACTTAATCGGAAATATTCCACGATGTCCCACAATGAATTCTGCATTTTTAAATTGATATTGGCTAAAAAGAAGTTTATTATCTACTGAGAGTCCCTCGTATTCATGAAAACTGCATAGAAAATCCTATAGGATCTTCTGAGATTATTCTTCACATACAAACAGAAGCAAGCGGGGTAAATGTACAATATATAATATGTTTAGATTTTAACAAATTCCTCTCTTTCAGAAACGCATTTATTGCTATAACAAGTTAGCTGTTTATATCCTACCTACATTGGAAAGTACCAGTTAATTTATAGCACTAATCGCAAAACTCATCTACTGGTTTGTCTCCCATTTACTAATCTAATTCCGTAAATGTTTTTCACATGTTTCTGTTCAAGTTACAACTATTTTCAATAAATTATCCACTCCGTTCCATGCTTCGATTCGTCAAACCTCAAAATTTTAGTGTCTTATCTGTGAATCTTAATTCTTTCTCCAAATCTGGTATCCTTCACCACCTGCTATTTTTACAGACTGAACAACATTGGAGAGAGGACACAATCTAGCCTCACTTCCTTCTCAAACCCCTTTCCTCTTTCATGTCCTTCAACTCTTATAAATGCAGTCTGGTATCTTTGTAGTTTGTAAGTAGCTTTGCCAACCGCGTATTTTACCCCTCCTATCTACATAATTATTTTGAACAGTATGCTCGAGTCAACCGTGCTAAATCTTTCTCCAAATCAACAAATGCTGTAAACGTAGGGTCATCTTTCTTTCAAGGTAAGTCGTATGGTAAGAACAGCATCGCGTGTTCCTGCATTTCTCCAAAACTCCAACTGATCTTTCCCAATACTGGTCTCCATCAATCTTTTTTCTGTAAATAATTCGTGTCAACACTTTTAAAACATGACTAATTAAACTAATTGTCCAGTAAAATTCACACTTGTCAACATATGCCTTCTTTTGAACTGGTATTATTACATTCTATCTAAAGTCTGAGGGAACTTCGCTAGTTTCGTGTATTTTGCATACCAGATGAAATAGTTTACACATGGTTGGTTGTCCCTGGTATCTCAGCAATTACGTGGGAATGTCGGCTACTCCAGGGACCTCTTTTAGACTTAGGTATATCTGTCTTTTACCATATTCTACATGCAGTATCACATCTGTCATCTCTTCTTTGCTTAGTTTTCCTTGCTTTTCTGTAACGCTATCTTCAAGTTCATTTCCCTACATAGCCCATTTAGAGCTCTTGATATCCGTGCACAAGCTTTTCGTTTCTCTAAGGGGTTTCTTTAATTCTGTTGTAGGCAGCATCTGCCTTCCTTCTCGTTATGCATGCTTCCACAGCTCTGTTTTTGTCCTATGGCTATTCCTGATTACCTCCTCTCCAAATCTTGTCAGTCTCAATTTTATACTTTTCAAATCGCTTTCGACTGCTTCGTTTGCTGCGTTTTCATGTTCTCCCCATTCTTCAACTAAATTCAATACGTACTGTGTTACCCAAGGATTTCTACTAAGTCTTTTGTTACCTATTTGATCATTTGCTGCCATTACCATTTCATCTCTCAAAGTTTGTCAGTCATTTACCATTATATTATTTTCCATTGCTTCAGTCAATTATTGCCTGTTGCTTCCAGACGTGTATATATTCCGGTTTTATCCTGTCCATGCTTGCCAGTTAGTCAGGAAAGCAAGCTGCCACGCTTTATCAGCAGAACGGGCAGGCGGCTTCACTCCCATCGAAATCGAGCTGTGCCCAACCCTAGCAGACTAAAGGAGTCTTGCTTGCCTGCCCGTCTTCCCGCTGTGCTAAGTTACGTAGCAGTTTACTCTGTACGCTTTCGCTGTAGTGTTATGAGTAGTTTTCGGAAGCTGATGAAAATACCCGACTATCACAAGTCGACACTCAATGAAATTCATTTTGGGTCATTGTAGGAAAGAAAATGGTGGAATTTATTAGTCCTGATTTTCCTTTACAGCGTATTTCGGTCTTTGTTTTGTTTCGATATGGACGGTTTTTTGTGCAACTTCACCCTCTTTCGACTAGTACAGGCCATTTTAAATTTTCGAACCATCATTAGGTCACCTCTAACACACTTTTTTTTTTCCTAATGAGAACCATCAATGGAAGTCGAGATCTTTTCCACCTAGAAACCTGAAGACGTCAATTATACGGGGACGCCAACTAAAGTGGGGTTTTGGAAGCCTATTTTCTGTAACCGTAGCGTGTTCCAGCCAAATATGACTTCAGTTAGACCAGTATTAATTACTTTTTCCATGAAGTGTATTGCGGGTTCACTGAAATCATTCCAAGTGCAAAAATTGTTCATTCTAAATTCCCCAAATGCATTTTAGCAAACACAAAGCACATTTTTTGTATTACGTCAGTCTAAAAGGTACATGTCTGAAAGAAGAATCTTTTCCTTTATACTAAGATTTTTTGCACTGCATTGCATGTCACCAAAATGTGGCTCTTAATATCCACTGTGCCGTCTATTTTTCCTATTTCAGTCAATGTTACCCATAAAGTTAGAAACCCCTATGCTGCTAAATGGCCTCAAGTCTTTAGCACACATTTCCACACACTTCTCGTTCTCTAAGTCTATATTCTCTTACAAAATATTCATGGAGTGAGTGAAGTGATGGTCAAATTTAAAAGAATGTCGTAACATATTCGAGGTTTCCGAATGCGTGTTTAGTAACTTTTTACATAATTTACTTTGCGAGGCACCTGTCGATTTATATGAAGCTACCCAATCAGCACACGACAGCTTTTACCCTGTTGGACTTGCGTTGCGTTTAAGGACTTGTACAGTATATATTCCACGGACCTTGCCGTTGGTGGGGAGGCTTGCGTGCGTTAGCGATACAGATAGCCGTACCGTAGGTGTACTCACAACAATGGGGTATCCGTTGAGAGGCGAGACAAACGTGTGGTTCCTGAAGAGGGGCAGCAGCCTTTTCAGTAGCTGCAGGGTCAACAGTCTGGATGGTTGACTGATCTGGCCTTGTAACAGTAACGAAAACGGCCTTGCTGTGCTGGTACTGTGAAGGGCTGAAAGAAAGGATAAACTAGAGCAGTAATTTTTCCCGACGGCATGCAGCTTTACTGTATGGTTAAATGATGATTGAGTCTTCTCGGGTAAAGTATTCCGGAGGTAAAATAGTCCCCCATTCGGATCTCATGGATGGAAGTGCTCAGGAGGACGTCGTTATCAGGGGAAAGAAAACTGGAGTTCTACGCACCGGAGCGCGGAATTTCAGATCCCTTAATCGGCCAGGTAGGTTAGAAAATTTAAAAAGGGAAATGGATAGGTTAAAGTTAGATATAGTGGGAATTAGTGAAGTTAGGTGGCAGGACGAAAAAGACTTCAGGTCAGGTGAATATAGAGTTATAAATACAACATCAAATAGGGGTCATGCAGAAGTAGGTTCAATAATGTATAAAAAATAGGAGCGCGGATAAGCTACTACCAATGCAGTGAACGCATTATTGTAGCCACGATGGGCACGAATCCCACGCCTACCACAGAAGTAAAAGTTTATATGCCAACTAGCTCCGCAGATGGTGAAGAAAATGAAAAAATATATGATGCTATAAAAGAAATTATGCAGATAGTGAAGGGAGACGAAAATTGAAACTTCCTGGCGGATTAAAACTGTGTGCCGGACTGAGACTCGAACTCGGGATCTTTGCCTTTCGCGGGCAAGTACTCTACCAACTGAGCTACCCAAGCACGAATCACGCCCGCTCCTCACAGCTTTACTTCTGCCAGTATCTCGTCTCCTAACTTCCCCCAGGCTCTGGCTAAGCCATGTCTCCGCAATATCCTTCCTTTCAGGAGTGCTAGTTCTGCAAGTTTCGCAGGAGAGCTTCTGTAAAGTTTGGAAGGTAGGAGACGAGGTACTGGCAGAAGTAAAGCTGTGAGGACGGGGCGTGAGTCGTGCTTGGGTAGCTCAATTCCAGTCAGCCTTCAGCGGCGCAGCGGTTCGGACGGTGTTTACGTCCCCGCCGCACGTCTGCGCGAGAGGTGTTTACGTTAAGTGTGTAGCGGTGTGTCACGGTATACATAGAACGAATCATGGCCTTGTCGTTCCGCAAATAGACACTGAAATTTAGTTTAGTTAACGAATATGCTCGACCGAAGGCTTACGAGATCGAACGTTATTTACGGGACGAGGTGAAAATACAACCTGACGTTCTAGTTGGAATACACTTATCTATAGTCAGCAGCGTGGTCTATGTCAAGCTCATCAATGAAGCGGCATGTGACGACCTACTACTTCGACACCGACAAGGACTTCGTTTCTGTCATTCGGACGGGAATGTTGGAGCGGTAACAGTTGAACACGCCGGCATGGGCCTCCGAACGATCCGCGTCTTTGAGCTTCCATTCGAAGTGCCAGAAGAATTGGTGACAGACGCCCTGCGTCCTTACGGAACGGTCCTATCCCACGTGGCTGAAAAATGGGCGAGTTTCAAGACGTATCCTGTCCTCAATGGCGTCAGACAAATACGGATCGAACTCCGAAAACACGTCCCGTCATATTTGTACATCGCCGGTTGCAGGGCGATTGTCATTTACGACGGGCAACCAAGGACGTGCTCTGGATGTGGGAAGGAGGGCCACATACGTTCTGAGTGTGCTCAACGCAGGTTATTACAGCTGCCACGGGATGATCCACCGCGGTAGCGTTCTCGCTTCCCACGCCCGGGTTCCCGGGTTCGATTCCCGGCGGGGTCAGGGATTTTCTATGCCTCGTGATGGCTGGGTGTTGTGTGCTGTCCTTAGGTTCGTTAGGTTTAAGTAGTTCTAAGTTCTAGGGGACTGATGACCATAGATGTTAAGTCTCATAGTGCTCAGAGCCATTTTTTTTTATGATCCACCCCTCACGCCGCATCCGACTGTGCTCCCCATGACTTACGTCGCCGCATTAGGCGATGACGTGGGCCGCGAGACCGGCGCGTACCAGAACACACAGACAGCGGCGGATCGTGGCGAGCCACAGAAAGACGACGTTGCGCTGGACCGCCTGCAGCAGTCACAGGACGCCCTCTCCTCGGTTCCGCTTGCGGCCCCTTCAGATAAGGCACTTGGAGACGTCGATAATACGACGGCGCACGATTCCGACGCCCCACACGAACAACTGGAGACCATGCTGACCTCTGATTCCGAGGCCCGGCAACGTAAACAGCGATCACCAAAACGCCGGAAGAGGCGCCGCCTCACGGTGGAGAACGACCAATCTGATCTAGCAGACAATTCTGAGAAGTTTACGGGTACAGAACAGACGACCATGGATACAGAAGAACTGCCTAGCGTGGATGCAACGGTGGCCAGCGGGACGGCGACACGGCCTACCGCTGACGATGCTCCAGACACAGCGACGGAGCTCGATCGACGGCAACAGGCTACTTAGGAGGCTACGGCGCCTGCACTGCACGACAACGATGGGACACTAGGGGACTGGTCAGAAGACTCACCCCCGTGGGGAACAGATGATGCCGGAGGAACTGCTCCCACGCACTCTCCCGGTGTAAGACCGGCAGAGTTCACGGACTAATGACAGACCATATGAGGGGACGGCGGGGGACGTTAGTCCGACAGCAGCCCATGTAAGGCAAAATTAGCGACCGTACGGTACCCTATCTACGTTGACCGCCATGCAACAAGCTTATCGGATAGGGTCTGTTAACATCAATAGCATTGGGACGCCGGTAAAAATCAAGATGCTCAGTGACATGATAAAGGCTGCGGATTTAGACATAGCACTATTACAAGAAGTTCGGGTACCTCCCCCTCGGACTTTTACGGTTACGACATTTACTGTTCCCCGTGTGACGAGAGAGGCGTTGGCACAGCTATACTATTAAAGGAAGGGATACGTGCAGACGAAGTAGAGTATTTGCCTTCTGCCCGTGGTACGGCCGTGACCATAGGTGGAATACGTTTGATCAACATATACGCACCGTCAGGCTCGGATACGAGAAAGAACAGAGCAGATTTTTACGCCCATGAGGTTACACCGTTGTTCCAGGGACGATACGATGGTTGCATACTCGGCGGAGATTTTAATTGTGTGCTCGACAGAAAGGACCAACAACCTAACTATACTACTAGCCAAGAACGTAGAGAGCTGATCAACGGGATGGAATTAGTCGATACATGGGACCTGAAGTATCGCAACCAACCAGGATATACATTTTTTACTAGCCACTCCGCGGGCCGTTTGGACCGAATCTACGTTTCTAGGGCGTTCGCAATGTCGACGGTGGACGCAGAAATATGGCCGACAGCGTTTACAGACCACGAGGCATATATTTGTACCGTTAACCTTGATAGACAGCAGGTGTGGAGACGGAGGGGTAATTGGAAGATGAACATCTCCCACTTGCGAGATGCAGAATGCCGACGCATGGTGGAGGACGCGTGGCATGGCTGCCTCCGTCGACGAAATTCTTTCGGTTCTGTCCTGCAGTGGTGGATCGAGTGCGCAAAGCCAGCTTTACGGAGGACGTTAATAGGTTACGGGAAGGAGGTTTCTCAATGGCAGCGCACGACCACTGAGTTTTACTTTACGGCTCTCCGGGAACTGTTAGCTCAACCACCTACACCAGAACGCCAGACGGCCGTCCACCGAGTTAAGGCGAAGCTGGTACAACTTGCGACGCAGAGGATGGCAGGTACGATGATAAGCGCGAGGTCGCAGGATTTCCTGCCCAACGAGGTTCCCTCGATGCATTTTGTGATAAAGGAAAGACGAAGAAGACGCAGGAATTTAATACATGAGATCGATCTCGGCGATGGCCGTCGTTTTACAACACAAAGGGGCATAGCACAGGCGTTCACGGATCATTTTAGCAGATTCTATGCGAGCAGCGGGGAGGGTCAGAGGGAGCTGGGGAACGTCCTGGAAGAGATCCCAGACGCGACGAGTGTGAACGTGGAAGCGGACGGGTTATCTGAAATTACGTGTGAAGAGCTGGAGGAAGCGATTACACGAGGTGCTTGCAACAAGTCCCCAGGTCCAGACGGATTCCCGTTGGAATTTTACCGTGCCTTTGTGACCATTATGACACCGATGTGGCTATGTATGTTTAATGAGGTCCTGCGGCAAGAAGTACCGGTTCACATTCAATTCACGGAAGGGCTCATGATACGGATACCGAAGCCCCGTGGTGGCAAACGGCCTTGTGATTATCACCCTTGACCCTCCTTAATAGTGACTACAAGATCTTCATGCGCATCCTGGGAAGTCGTATCAAAAAGTCGCTGGAGAATCGAATACATGCCGATCAGACTTGCCTTGGCGGCATCAGTAATATCCACACCGCCTTGGGAGACTATCGTGACGTCGTCGCCCTCGCGGCTGCATGCCGCCTCCGGGGGGCGATGGTTGCAGTAGATTTCGATCATGCTTTTGATCGCGTGGATCAAGTGTACCTTGCGGCGGTGATGAACAGGATGGGTGTCTCGCCATTATTGACCAATACTGTGATGCGACTGTTGCACGGCGCCAGATCAGCGATGGTGGTCAACGGAGGGAGAACTGAGTATTTTAAGATCTTAAGATCAGTGAGACAGGGTTTCCCTTCGTCGATCCTCCTTTATGCGATCGCCTTAGAACCGTGCCTCGCAGGCCTTCGCCGCCGTCTTAACGGGATCTCCCTACGGCATTTGTCATTCAAATGCAGAGCATACGCGGATGATATTGTGTTCCTCGTACGGAATGGAAGGGAGACTCAAATAGCACTGGATTGGCTACAGACGTGTGGGATGGCAGCTGGCAGTGTGGTCAACTACCGAAAATCACAATTCATGCATGTGGGGCGTGGACTAGAACCAGGAACGGAAGGACCCTTACCTGCGGTGGAAACCCTCCGCTGTTTGGGTATCACCTTTCATAAAGAGACAGCGAGAACGGCTGCGGACAACTACCGAAGACTGTTACTCAGAGTCCGCACGGCAGTACGACTAAACGCCCTAAGGTCGATGGATATGCTGCAGCGAGTGTTACTCGTCAACCTTTATCTCGCGCCCATGATGTGCCACCTGACACACCTTCTCCCCTTGACGCGCACGATGGCTATGAGGATTCAGGCGGCCTTTGGGTACTATGTGTGCCTGGGACAACTCTTTAAGGTACAGTACAACACGCCTACCCTCCCAGCGCGAGAGGGGGGCATTGGTTTAGTGAACGTGCACGAGAAGGCGCGTGCCATGTATATTAATACTATGCTCAAACGGTGGCGCAACAGGAATCACTCGCTTACGGGGACGATCATCGAAGAACTCGTGTACCAACATCGCATCTTCCTCCAGTCAGTGTCGGCCATATATCGCCCCCTTTAACGTATGTGCGCACGTTCATCGTGGAACACAGTTACGTTCGAGAGCGTTTACTGACGACCCGACAGTCGACATCGAAGGACGTGTACCATCTGCTTCTTCGACAGATCGCCCGGAATAGGGTGGAACGCAAACATCCAGCTGTTAATTGGCACGTGGTGTGGCGCACGGTCCACCACCCCCACCTACCTACATCAGTCAGATCAACATGGTACATTGTCGTCAACCGAAAATACCCTACAAATGATAAAAAGTACGCAATACATTTGGCGGATCCGCCCTTGTGTCACCAATGCGGCGTGCTGGATACGGACGACCATCGGCTGGTCTGCGGCGAGGCATTGGCTGTCTGGACTCTCGCAAGAAAGATCATAGCGTTCATGCGGCGCACTATCTATACAGCAGTCTGTTCTGACATAGTCTTTTTTCCAGAGGAAACGTATTTTCCGCGTCATAAGACGAACGCAGTGGCGTGGATCACAGGTATGACGGTCCATTACATCTATAGAGACACACGTACGAACTTACTGAACGTCCTGGATTACTGGCACTACTTGCAAGATGGACACACAATACTATTACGGCTACAAAAGTACAAGGATTGGTATGCCAATTTCCTAGTAACGGTTTTTGCGGACCCGCCATATACTTGGGCTGTGCCGGGTGCGCAAAGATGAGCGGCGGTGCTGTCGTTGTGAAACCGACCAAGTAAAGTGATCGACTAAGAACACTATGCGAGTATGCGACTTACGAAAAACACGGGCTTGAAAAGTTAGCAAATGGATGTACTTCAAATTTTGTTTTCATATCCATAAATACTTTTCTTTAGGGTGCCGGAGGCGGCCCCACTTTGATTATGTTGTTATTTCATGCTGCATGGTAGGACGGCAGCAAGGTTCCTTCCCGGACAGTTATCATGTGTCAGGACGTACTATGTTTATATAGTGAATAATAAAGTTTTCTGTTTCTCCTACCTTCCTTCATATAAAATAAAAAAATAAATACATAAAAACTCCTCACTCAAAAAAAAAAGGAGGATTGAGCATCTGCCAAAAAAAAAAAAAAAAAATTGGTAGAGCACTTGACCGCGAAAGGCAAAGGTCCCGAGTTCGAGTCTCGGTCCGGCACACAGTTTTAATCTGCCAGGAAGTTTCATATCAGCGCACACTCCGCTGCAGAGTGAAAATCTCATTCTAGAGACGAAAATTTATTAGCCATGAGGGACTGGAATTAGATTGCAGGAAATGGAAGAGAAGGAAAAGTAGTAGGTGTATATGGTATAGGGGTAAGGAATGAAAGAGGATACAGCCTGGTAGAAATTTGCACAGAGCACAACTTAATCATGGCTAACACATGGTTTAAGAATCATGAAAGATGGCTGTATACGTGGAAGACGCCTGGAGACACTAGAAGGTTGCAGACAGATTAAATAATTGTTAGACAGAGATTTAGGAACCGGGTTTTAAATTACAAGACATTTACAAGAGCAGGTGTGGACTCTGAGCACAATTTATTGATTATGAACTGTAAATTAAAACCGCAGCTACTGCGAAAAGGTGGGAATTTAAGTTGATGGGACCTGGAGAAACTGAAAGAAAAAAAATGGCACTGGCACTATGGGACTTAACATCTATGGTCATCAGTCCCCTAGAACTTAGAACTTCTTAAATCTAACTAACCTAAGGACATCACACAACACCCAGTCATCACGAGGCAGGGAAAATCCCTGACCCCGCCGGGAATCGAACCCGGGAACCCGGGCGTGGGAAGCGAGAACGCTACCGCACGACCACGAGCTGCGGACGAAACTGAAAGAACCAGAGCTTCTAGAGAGTTTCAGAGACAACATTTTGGACGTTTGACAAAAACGGAGGAAAGAAATACAGCAGAGGAGGAGGAGGAGATTAGTGTTTAACGTCCCGTCGACAACGAGGTCATTAGAGACGGAGCGCAAGCTCGGGTGAGGAAAGGATGGGGAAGGAAATCGGCCGTGCCCTTTCACAGGAACCATCCCGGCATTTACCTGAAGCGATTTAGGGAAATCACGGAAAACCTAAATCAGGATGGCCGGAGACGGGATTGAACCGTCGTCCTCCCGAATGCGAGGAAATACAGCAGAAGAAGAGTGGGTAGCTTTGAGAGACGAAGGAGTGAAGGTAGCAGAGGATCAAGTAGGTAAAAAGACGAGAGCTAGTAGAAATCCTTGGATAACCGAAGAGATATTGAATTTAATTGATGAAAGTAGAAAACACAAAAACGCAGTAAATATAGCGGGCGAAAAGGAATACAAGCGTCTAAAAAATGAGATCAACTGGAAGTGCAAAATGGCTGAGTAGGAATAGCTAGAGGACAAATGTAAGGATGTAGATACATATATCACTAGGGGTAAGATAGATACTGCCTATAGGATGGTACAAATGGTTCAAATGGCTCTGAGCACTATGGGACTCAACTGCTGAGGTCATAAGTCCCCTAGAACTTAGAACTACTTAAACCTAACTAACCTAAGGACAACACACACATCCATGCCCGAGGCAGGATTCGAACCTGCGACCGTAGCGGTCACGCGGTTCCAGACTGTAGCGCCTAGAAACGCTCGGCCACCAGCGGCCGGCCTGCCTATAGGAAAATGAAAAAGATCATCGTAGAACCACTTGCACGAATATCAATAGCTCAGATGGAAAACCACTTCCAAGAAAAGAAGGGAAGGCAGAGAGGTGGAAGGAGTGTATAGAGGGTCTGTACAGGAGCGATATATTTGAGAGCCATATTATGGAAACGACGTCGATGAGGATGAAATGGGAGCTATGATATGGCGTGAAGAATTTGTCAGAGCACTGAAAGATCTAAGTCATAACAAGGCCCTTGGAGAAGACAACATTCCAGTAAAACTACTGATAGCCTTGGGAGAGCCAGCTATGACAAAACTCTACCATGTGGTGAGCAAGATGTGTGACACAGGCGAAATACCTTCAGACTTCATGAAGAATATAATAATTCCAATACCAAAGAAAACAAGCGCTGACAGGTATGAAAATTACCGAACTATCAGTTTAATAAGTCACGGCGGCAAAATACTAACCCGAATTCTTTACAGCGGAATGGAAAAACTGGTAAAAGCCGACATCGGGGAAGATCGGTTTGGATTCCGTAGAAATGTTGGAACACGAGAGGCAATACTGACCCTACGACGTATCTTAGAAGAAAGATTAAGGAAAGGCAAACCTACGTTTCTAGCATTTGTAGACTTAGAGAAAGCTTTTGACAATGTTGACTGGAATACTCTCTTTCAAATTCTGAAGGTGGCAGGGGTAAAATACAAAGAGCGAAAGGCTATTTAAATTTTGTACAGAAACCAGATGGAAGTCATAAGAGTCGAGGGGCATAAAAGGGAAGCAGTGGTGGGCAAGGAAGTGTGACAGAGCTCTAGCCCATCCTCTATGTTATTCAATCTGTATATTGAGCAGGCAGTAAAGGAAAGTAAAGAAAAATTTGGAGTTGGAATTAAAATTCATGGTGAAGAAATACGAGTAAAAACTTTGAGGTTCGCCGACACAACACTGTAATTCTGTCAGAGGCAGAAAAAGACCTGGAAGAGCAGTTGAACGAAATGGACAGTGTCTTGAAAGGATAATGTAAGATGAACATCAACAAAAGCAAAACGAGGATAATGGAATGTAGTCTAACTAAATCTGGTGATGCAGAGGGAATTAGAATATAAAATGAGACACGTAAAGTAGTAGATGAGTTTTGCTTTTTAGGGGGCAAAATAACTGATAATGGTCAAAGTAGACACGATGTAAAATGTAGACTGGCAATGGAAAAGGAAAACGTTCCTGAAGAAGAGATATCTGTTAACATCATGTATAGATTTAAGAGTCAGGAAGACTTTCCTGAAAGTATTTGTATGGAGTACAGCCATGTATGGAAGTGAAACATTGATGATAAATAGTTTAGACAAGAAGAGAATGTAAGCATTTGAAATGTGGTCCTACAGAATATTGCCGAAAATTAGATGGGTAGACCACGTAACTAGGTGGAGGTACTGAACAAAATTGGTCAGAAGAGGAATTTGTGGCACAACTTGATCAGAAGAAGGGAAAGGTAAGACAGGCTCTCAGGCATCAAGGGATCACCAATTTAGTATTGAGGGGAAGCGTGGAGTGTAATAATCGAAGACGGAGGCCAAGGGATGAATGCACTAAGTAGATTCAGAAGCATGTAAGTTGCAGTAGTTACTAAGAGGTGAAGAAGCTTGCACAGGAAAGAGTAGTATGGAGAGCTGCATCAAACCAGTCTCTGGACTGAAGACCACAACAACAACACATATACCCCGCATTTTCTAGGTTCTCCTCAATTTCCTATAAGTTTGGTTTTGGTACTGGCAACGTTATGATAGATAAATTGCGGTGCAACTTCATACGCAGCCACATAACTGGCTATTCTCGTTGGATTGACAGTGTAACCTGTTGCCAGGTGCATCTGGCTGAATGGGTCCTGTGAAGCTTGCCAGTTTATCGGGAACTGAAGTTGTCCTGTTTTAACCACGGTGCTTCAGTAAACATGTATCACTGTTGCTCCTGTTGCTCCTGGCTGAGCTGCTTCAATGGTTTCAGTGGAGATAGCGGCAGGCAGGCTGGAAGAAGAACTTGTGCACCTCTGGTCGCTCACTCTACAACTGACAACAACAACTGCTTCTTGCAATTCATCCAAATATAGTTTGCTTAATACCCTACCATATAGCAGTTTCTTTAGCTTTGACCTACATTTCATAAACAATAACTTATAGTTACCGTTAACAGCTGCTCCTGGAAATTTCTAACAGTTTAAGATCTTCTTTCTAAATCTCTGCTTTACCATTGTATAATCAGTCTGAAATCTTTTAGTTTCTCCTGGACTCTTCCATGTGCACTGATAAGCCAAAACATTATGACTAGGGCCCATCGCGACGTTGGATGCCGCCTGGTGGCGTTGCGGGCACGTGACACGGTAACAAAGTATGTAAGCCAAGCAGCACCGGCTGGGGATCAGACTAGTAAAGATATGGGTTGGAGATGGGGATACCCCTGAGGTATGCTACTCTGAAAGAGGGCAAAGGGTTATTACGCAGATCCTGTGAACGTGTATCTCGAAAACGGCAAAGCGGGTCGAATGTCCACCTGCTACTGTCGTGAGCATCTATGGAAAGAGGTAGAAGGACAGTGAAACTACCACTAGGCTCTAAATAGTTGGACGTCCTCGACCCTTCCCAGAACATGGGATTCGGAGGTTTGTCTGCTCTGTAAAATAGGATAGGTAGTGATCTGTGGAATCTCTGGCGAAAGAGCACAATTCTGGTGCACGCACAATTGTTTCGGTGCACCCCGTTCATCGTTCATTATTGAAAATTTAGCTACGCAGCAGACCACCCGTACATGTTGACATGTTGAACCAAAGACATCGTCAGTTACGATGGCAGTAGCCACGGAACCATAGGCATTAGACAATAGATCTATGGAAACATGTCGTCTCTTCAGGTAACTCAAATTTTTACTACATTAGGTCGCTGGTCGTCCCCACAAACGTAATCATCGAGGTGAACAGTGGTTCGAAACGTTCAGCTTGCAACGGGTGCAAGATGGTGGGAGCAGTATTATGCTCTGGGATACATTCTTCTGCTCTTGCATGGGACCAGTGGTAGTAATCGAAGACACGCTGAGAGCTACGAATAACCTGCATCCCTTAATGTTTGATGTCTTCTCCGACGGCGATGTGATCTTTCAGCAGCATAATTGTCCGTGTCCCTGAGCCAGAACCGTTCTAGAGTCGTATGAGGAGTACTATAACGAACTACCGTTGATGTCTCGGCTACAAAATTCGCCTGATATAAATCCTATTGAACCGACCTAGGCCGCTATCGGGCGCCATCACCGCGTACGCAAATCAGTGGCCCATAATTTATGCGAATTACATGACATTACTTAGACATCTAATACCACATAAATCCAAAAACTTATCAACAAGATGTCGGATCCCTGATACGCAGAATAAGTGAAGTATTTCGTTCCAAAGACGGACAAACAAGCTATTAAGCAGGTGGTCGTAATGTTTTGGCTCATCAGTGTATATAGCCCGGTTACGTGCTTCATAGACGAAGTGTTGGCAAAGAGTATATTAAGCTATGTGAAAAATTCTACGAGGCAGCTTCCTCTTCCATTACTCCCACCTCTCAGCCCCCCCCCCCCCTCCTCCTCCTATCCATATGCTTCTGTTCTTTTACCTTCTCTACCTTTTCCCACTATCGAATTACATTCAATGATAACACTTAATTTGAGTCTACCTTAACTATCTCAGTACGTTTTTACGTTACCATACATTCTTTCAATTCATTTATCACGTGCAGAGCTAGTTGGCTCACCCATTTCTTCTGCTGTAATGGCTGTTGCTCTTGTGTCTAACTTGGCTGCTATAAAACTGTTCATTGTAGCTTATCAGCATTCTTACATCCTTGTTCATTATTACACTTACTCCTGCATTACACCTAACAGATTTCTCATTTATAACTCAGTATTCATCTGACCACTTCACCACTTCCCGCTAACTAACTCTACTTCAGAGTATCTCACATATCCGTTTCCCTTCTTAAATTATGTAGCCCGCTTGCCTGATCAAGGGATCTAAAATCAACTTTCCGACCAGAGCAATGTTTTTCGTGAGAACGGCAACCTCTTCACCAGTTCCCTCCCAAAACTACAAATCCAGAACAATTTTTCTCTTGAAGTATTTTTCGCAAGAGAATATCATCACAATTTAACAGTATTGTAGAGCAGTATGGCATCCTGAAATACGGCGACCGTAGTCTCCTCTTGCTTTCAGCCACTGACAGTACCAACATGGCAACGCCACGGTGGCTATCGTTAGAAGGCCAAAACAGTCAATCATCCAGACTGTTGACTCTGCAGCAACCGAAAAGACTGTTTTTTCTCTTCAGGAACTATAAGTTAATCTGGCCTCTCCAGAGGTGACCCTCCATCGTTGAGGAATGGAAGTCAACACGGTTCGGCAAGTTCCATGGGAATTGAATGAATTATATGACAGAATCACTGGTTTTATCTGATTCAGATATTTCAGCATATCCTAGTCGGCCGCGTTCCATATTTGGAATGTGATTAATTCCAAGAAAATTCACATTTCAAGCGTTGATGGTGGTATGATTTCTGATAACACACCTACTAAAGTTTGCAGTATTGTGAATCTGATTTAGATCTACCTCGATTGCCATATGGGACAATGTTCCCAATGGGTATCCTGTGGTATCGGTCTATCATTACCACACCACTTAAACACTAAGTTGGACATACTTCATATGCTTCATCTAAGCTGTTCACCTGAGATATTTGAGATGTGGTTTAAGGTTGGTAGATACTCGTATTTTTCCCATATAAATTTTGAAAGCGATGTATAGTGTCTTTACGTTGCTCTATTAAATACTGAGATATCGGTAACAATTTTGATGTTCCAAATGGAACTAAAATAATTTCTGGTGCTATTATTGTAGTCCGAAAAGAGAGGGATTAAACGACGTTTCACTCTTCAAATCCAATTACTACTTTCGGAAAAATATTCATATGTTTATAACTAATTATTTATTTGCATAGAACGTGAGACCGAATGCTGTGTTGTGCGGTAGCTCATGATTTCATGTCTGAATAAGAAAAATGTCACGTTTCGGTAACTCTTACTTATAATCCTCATGTTACCTCGACAGAAATACTGAGTGCCTCTGAAATAGCTCAGCGTTGTTCGAATTTTCCTTGTGAACATACTTCCACCTGTATCGTAAGTCACTTCGCAAGCAGGTAAACAAACTGGATTGCTGAAAACCTATGGAATTCTGCCGCTCGTATCTAATGCCACACCAGGCCAACAGGTGCTCCTCAAAGAATTGTCATTAACGAAAATGCTACTTGTACACGTCATGCAAAGCGGAGTGAAAGTAGTGTGCGTTACTGTGTTATTAATAATCCCCATTGGCTGACGAACGCTGAACAGCAGAGGAAGTGGAGAACCGACGATTGCTGCGGGATGACTGAATACTAAGAGGGAGCTCTTTAATTCACTGAAGAAACCTCAGCTTCTTAGAGGAGACAACTCCTAAAATACGTAGATATTTATGGCACCTACCGATATGTACCCGACTGACTACTCGCTTGTGGCTACGAAAGCGCCGACCCAGCTCTTTACTGGTCACTGGAAATATTTGTGGAAGGGTTACCATTTGGCTTTAACGTCCGCCCGATTTGATGCCACTGGACTTTTTTCTCCGAGGTGAACACAGAGATGAGGTGTAGGCACTAATTCCGACGACCAAAGAGGTGCTAAATATCTCACTGGTGCAGCACGTGCAATAGATGTCAATGAAATTTCTTCAGTCTGTCAAGAATTCTTCGCACAAGAGACTGCAGACGTGTATTTTCAGTAGACGGTGAGAACTGCAAATACTTGATGACATATAGGAAATATTAAGAAAGGGTTTATAAGCAACTACTTTTGTGACTCTCATTTTGTTCGTGTTGCTGTTGTAATTTTGCAGCGCGTGCATTTTGACAACCTCATATCATGAAGCTGTGAACACCTTTCTTTCGAGATTCTGGCAAGAGCCGCAGCCGAACTTTTACCATAGTTACCTGATGAAACATCCTTAGATGCCAAAAAAACTAATTTTTTTTTTTTTTTTAGAACTGCGATACCGGCAGCAGAGATTACTGTAGTTCTATCTGGAAGAAAAATCGAAGTTGATACCAATATCTCTGCAATTAATGTAGTATTGACTGGAGGTTATGTGCTTTAGTGGGATCTTTTAAAAACAGAATTATGATGTCATAAACAGTTCTGGAATTATCTGAGGCGAAGAGCTTAGCTGAATCGTCCTGTATAGTACAGTGTCATATAACAGATATACTGATAGGAGTACCATACATTTTAATACTGCTGTCAAAGCACCCACAGTACTAAGATTTACGATAACGGTTTCAGGAATCACTGTTGACTCTACGGTTACCACCATTTATAGAGGCGAATGTAGTTTGATTAGTCCTTTGCATTATTTAGATATGTTATCTACGCAAGTTCCCAAAATGAATATAAATATATTTATTTTTCTGATGAGTCCGTCGAACTATACAGTATTGTCTGTGGGAGCTCATAGCCTCACACATGATGCTTACAACGACGTGAGAAGTAGAAAAATTAGAATTTACACTACATAACACACGATATGTGCAGATACGCTTCATAGAGTTGCTGAATCAGTACGTGCATAAACTTACAGTTTTTAATACGCAGTATTTATTGATTTCCATTGCACTAGTGTGCGCATCAGAAAAAACAATTGCATATGCAGTAGCTCAGGTACTGTAAATAGCTGACGGCAGAGATGGGGCAGCCGCAGAATGCTGAGCAGGTAGCAGCTAGCGGCTAGCGGAGTGGGAGGTTTTTGCGTGAGGAAGGGCGGCCTAAGCCTTCCAGACCAATAAAACCCCGCCAGAGATCGCGCCAGGATTAGCGCGAGAATTATTTACACCGGCAAGTAGCATGCGCCGAGCTAACAATTAGGATTTATGCCGCATTTGGCGCGCCGACTCCGCATACGAACGCGCCAATTACGGGCTGGCAAGCAATTCTCCCTCTGTGGCCGAAGGGACCTTCAACCAGCCGCATAGCGCTAAACTGAGGGTTGAAGCTACTGTTTCCTTTCGCTAGATGCCACCTCACATTGGTGTGAGACCGTTAGTGACTGACTCGGAACAGTCACTTCCCTTCTCGGCATCGGTTATATTGGGAACGTCCGATTTCTTATACTCTCGGATTTTTTAAGATATGAGAACGAATGTATAGGTTAGTAACCGAATGACAATCTCAAAACCTGCTCCAAGGTCATAAACATTTGAATAACATGAAGGAAGTACAAGACGCAGGATTGCAGTTTGACGTCACGTCGACAACGACTTGATCAGAGTCTGTTGCACAAAGTTGTATTACACAAGTATGGGAATAGTAATCGTACGTAGCGTTTTCAAAGAACCTTTGCGAAATATGCCTTAGGCTAGTTAAGGAAACGATGAACAGCCAAAATATGCATGGCCAGTAGCGGATTTCAACCCTGCTCCTCCGGATTACGAACCTAGTGTGGTAATCATAGAGCTACGTAACATAATAGTGGAGGAAAACATGAAACAAGGAAAGCAAGGAAGATTATTGCTTAGCATCCCGTCGATGAAGGAGTAATTGGAGTCGGAAAACAAACCCACGTTGCAGATGACTTAAAAATTACAGCTGTGTCCATTCCTATAGGAACATCCGTGCTGTCGCATTAAGCTATTTTAAGGAAACCATGGAGAACCTAAATGTGGGTGAGCAGGCGGGAATTGTAGCTTCGTAATGAACGTTACGAGACCACACAAATGCTACGCATTAATTAAAAGCCAGGACTGGCTACAGAGTTTATGGTTGTTCTAAAGATTTCATGTTGCGATGACACTGATTCACGTAATTTACAATTGAAATCATTTGTTAGCGGTACATCACGCACTTCTCTTAAATGTAACCTTTAAATCGTAATTCCAGTATAACAATGACAGTAGCACGTTTAATATTTTCAAATAGGCTATCGTATTATAGATCTACTCTATCAGTAATTGAACACTGTAGTTAAGTTTTGCTGCCCCAATTAAATATATAGTTTCTGAGTACAACGTTTTTCTTTGATCTTTTCTCATTCCCTCATCAACTTTTTTTTTCTGGTGATCGGACTGTCCTTAACTGAACACCGGTTTCCAAGACTGTGTATGAACATTACATTTCACAACAAACCACAATAAATTATCATGTCCTGCTAGTATTGTAGATAGTACGCCCACAAAAATTATTACATTAAAACACACTACCACAGTAAGTTCTGCAACTATTAATGCTCATTTCTAAATACATGTCAAAGTGGCTGCTTTCCATTAAAATTGCAACTCCAAAAAGTTTGAAAATAATGACATATTAAATGCCGCGCAAGTCCAGTGTCGTAGGACGGACATATGATTACATCTGCAGGTGTTTGGGGTCTGCATATAGTACGAGATTCAATACACAGGGGGGCGACAACTGCTCTAGACTTTCTGGGCACAGCTTACAACTGACCTTTGGTGAAACATAAGAGTACGTCAATCCACGCTACTTCTGCCCTATGTCTGAGTGTGGCAGCGAACTGCGCTACGCCAGTCTCTCAGAAACCCATGACCAATTTTTTTCATTCTGTCAGAGATTTTGAAAACGCACTGGCCAGGACAACAGTATAACGCCCTCTGCATCCAGGTATACCAGAATACCACGGGCACAATGCTGCACTGCATTATCACGTTGAAAAGGCCGTGACGGAGATCTCAGGTACGTCAGAGATGTAACGGCAACTATCCAAATTACGCCATGTACACGTACGTCTATACTCAGTAAGCCCACTTGCGGTGTATGGTCGCGGGTACTTTGTGTACCGCTATCACTTATCCCTTTCTTGCTCCGATCGCGAATTGTTTGCGGGAACGATTGCCGCTATGGCTCCGTGAGCGCTCCAGTCTCTCTTTTTTTATCTTCATGGCATTTTCACGAGATATGCATAGGAGGAATCAATATAATTGTTCACACTTATAGGAATGTACAATGTCGGAACTTTGACAGCATACCACGCCGTAACAGAGGACGCGTCTCTTGCACCGCCTCCCACTGGAGTTGGTTGATAATCTCCAAGGCGCTTTCGTGCTTAATAAATGAATCAGAAACGTTACGTGCTGTTGTTCTTTGGATCTTCTCTATTTCCTCTATTAAAACTATTTGGTAGGCATCCCATACTGATGAGCAATATTCAAATATTTGTGGAACGAAGGTTTTGTAAGCTACCTCCTTTGATGACGGACTGCATTTCCTGAGGATTTTTCCAATGAATCTGTCTGGCATTTGCCTTTCCTGGGATTGGGTTTGTTTGGAATTTCTTCTTTAAGTCGTTCTGTAGGCATAACACTGGATATTTTAGGGAAGTAAATATTCCCATTGATCGTTCCGCTGCCGTGTTATCATACAATAATGGGGCTTTCTGTCTATGTATAATCAGTACAATACATTTGCGTAAGTTGGGTATCAACTGCTACCCCCTACAACAAGCATCGATTTTCTGCAGCCGGCCGTAGTGGCCGAGCGGTTCTAGGCGCTACAGTCTCGAACCGCGCGACCGCTACGGTCGCAGGTTCGAATCCTGCCTCGGGCATGGGTGTGTGTGATGTCCTTAGGTTAGTTAGGTTTAAGTAGTTCTAAGTTCTAGGGGACTGATGGCCGCAGAAGTTAAGTCCCATAGTGCTCAGAGCCATTTGAACGATTTTTGATTCCCTGCAGGTCTTCCTGCATTTCGCTACAATTTTCTTGTATTGCGACTTCTCTTCATAGAGCATCATCATCCCCGAAGTGCCTCATGGAACATCCGATGTTTCTACTAAGTCAATTATGTTTCTGCTCTAAAATTAATGGACTAATAACTCTCTCGTGAGGTACGCCCAAAGCCACTTTTACATGTGAAGAATACTTCCTGAGAATGACATGCTGTGTTCTGTTTGCTAGAAATTCTACAATCCAGTCACACAGTTGGTCTGATATTCCGCACTCTTCTATTTTGTTAATTAGGCGGCAGTGTGGAACTGTATCCAACGCCTTACGGAACTGAAAGAACGCCACCACTGCCAGGCACCTGTATGAGCCGCCTTCTTGATCTCTTGGACGAACAGAGCGAGCTGAGTTTCACACGATCATTGTTTTCGGAACCCCTGTTGATTCCTATACTGGAGATTTTAGGTCTCTGGAAATGTCACAATACGCGAGCATAAAACTTTTTCCAGAATTGTGCACGTGACGGTTGTTAGAGTTATAGGCCTGCAATTTCGTGCGTCTATTCGACGACCCGCCTTGAAAACGGGAATGAGCTGTGTTTTTCTTCCAGTCATAGGGAATACTTCGATCCCGCAGATACGTACGGTACACTACTGCTAGAAGAGGAGCAAGTTCTTTCACACAATCTATTTATGATCGTGTTGGTATCCTGTCGGGTCCAGCGGCCTTCATTCTCTTGAGCGATTACAACTCCTTTTCTATGCCATGGTCAGTCAAACCGTCACACAACATTTTACTTTTGAAGTCGCTGAACGCTTCACTCACGTCTCTCCTTTCGCAGGTTTTGGCTTCTTTTTATGCGAGGCTTTCGCTAGGCTTAAATCTGTTAAATTTGGAATGGAGTTCTCTTTGCTTCCGTAGCAGCTTTCAAACATGGCTGTCGAACCACGGCGGGTCTTTGCCATCCATCACAACTTTGCTAGGCAGATACCTGCTTAAACGCTATTTGACAATGCTATTGAACTTTGTCCACTGATACTGAACCTTTTCAGTGGTGAAGATGAAATTGTCATTATGACCACTCAGGTAATCTGATATCTATTTACTATCACTTTTGCTAAGGAGAAAATGATTCCTACCCTTCTTTGTATACCTATTCACAGCCGTATTCTGTGATGCTGCAATGGTCATATGCTCAAAGAACTCTTGTTTCACGCTGAATCCAAAAGTTCGGGCCTGTTGTCATGTGCGGATCGAAGATGTTGCTTCACGAGTCGTTTCTTATAAAAACTGCTCAAGGTAAATTTCTAACAAGGCATTTAAAAAAATTTCATACTCTACACTGTCCATACTATCCACTTTAATCACTGGAGTCTCCCAGTCTATAGCTTGTATGTTCGAATATCCAACTAATACTACAACATGAACGTCATATTTACGTGAAATATTGTCGAGTTTCCCCACAGATTTTCCGTCATTACTACTCCTGAGGCAGGGGTCTGTAAAAGAATCCCATGATCATCTTTGATCCACGTTGAACACTTGTCTTCAATCTACTTCTTTCGCATTCGGAATTTGTATTAATCACATTAGCTGTTATCGTATTACTTACGGCTATAAACAAGCCTCCGCCATAAGTGTTCAACCTATCGATACAATTGCATCCCAATCGTAATTTAGAATTTCATTGCTGTTGACAACTAGTTTCAGCCAGCTTTCTATGCACTGCACTATTTCTCCAGTGTTACCATTTATAAGTGGCGCTACTTCCAGAATCTTTCCTTTACAGCTAACTACTACTGTATTAACTATCTTTATCTGCACTGCTATGGCAAATGTTACACTGGCTGGAAACAAAACACATATTATTGGGACTGTGGAGGGATTCTGTGGTGTCACCGCCAGACACCACACTTGCTAGGTGGTAGCTTTTAAATCGGCCGCGGTCCGCTAATATACGTCGGACCCTCGTGTCGCCACTGTCAGTAATTGCAGACCGAGCGCCGCCACACGGCAGGTCTAGAGACAGATCCTAGCACTCAGCCCAGTTGCACAGCCGACGTTGCTAGCCATGGTTCACTGTGAATTACGCTCTCATTTACCGAGACGATAGTTAGCATAGCCTTCAGCTACATTTGCTACGACCTAGCAAGGCGCCGTATTCAATTTATATTGAGATTCTATTACTGTATCATCAAGAGCAATGTTCTACAAATGTGGATCAAAGTTAAGTATTCCAGAAGCTACGTACTTTTCTTTATAGCATTCATTACGTATCCTGTTTCAGACCTTACGCCAGCCTGCGTGAGATTATAGCGTGCATTTCCGCCTCTAACTACAAGGTGTTGGCACTTCTGCCAACACTTCATTTGGCGACGAGTCTCAAAAAGGGTCCTCTTCTTCTTCTTTCTACTTGCTTACTTTACTTGTGTCATGGCTTCACGACATTCTCCAGATGTACTGTCCGAATTTTATCGCTTGCAGAATCAGCAGATGCAGGCCTTATTTGATGCCCTTGGACAGCTCGTCCAGGGTCAACGTGCAATGAAAAACGATGCGGCCGCCGCCGCTTCATCGCTACCGCAGCCACAACACGCAGTTGCACCACCCTTTCGGCCTTTTGAGGCAGCAATGGAAACCTGGACGGAGTGGTCACGCCAATTTGGATTTCATCTCGCCGCCTACAGAATTCAAGGTAACGAGGGGCAGCCTTATCTCCCTTCTTGTGTAGGTGTGTCCACCTACCGAGTGATAGTGAAATTGTTTCCCCGACGCGACGTAGCAACTCTGTCTACGAAGAAATTTTGTCTGCTTTAGATGCCTATTTCAAGGAATCAGTTAATGTAGTTGCAAAAAGATTTACGTTCTTTCGTACAAAACGTACGGCCGGTCAGACTAATCGGGAGTGGGTTGCAACTTTGCAAGACCTTACAAGGGATTGTGCTTTTGAGTGTGAATGTGGCCTCCGTTATTCAGATACTATGGTGCGTGATGCAATTGCACAGAACGTTTCTGATGTTCGTATACGGGAACAGATTTTGAAACTTGTCAATCCCTCCCTTCAACAAGTGATAGACATATTGGATCGGCAAGACACACTTGACTTTGCTCAGGAATCATTTGAAACTTCGCCAGCTGTGTGTCACCTTAACCGGCCCGCCGGGCGAGCTGCACGGAACTGTAAACAGCCCTCGCGCACGTCCGCGCAGCCACATGTGCTGCGCAAGCATGCAAATGCAGTGAAATCATGCCCGCGGTGTGCTACTAGACATTCGCGTGAGAATTGCCCATCACGCCAAGCTATTTGCTTTTTCTGTAATAAGAAAGGTCATGTTCAAAGTGTTTGCCAGAAAATGCTCCGATCGGACACTCATAACCATTCCAAGCCCTTTGCTTCGCGCCGGAATGGGTATCGAACCAAGAATATTCAGGCTCGTGAACCTTCGCCCATGGACATTCATGTAGTTAATGCCACTCCGCCCAGTGCTACTCTCTCTAACAGTGACTGTGTTCATCCCACGAGAAGTGTGCGTCGACATCGACGGAAATCACGTCAAGTCGCAAGTGATTCTGTACCAGTGTCTGTTCACGTTGCACGAGACAGTCGCTCTTGTCGTCAGCAGGACAATAAACTTTTTGTAGACTTGGAAATTAATGGCAACGTGATACCATTCCAGCTCGATACCGGAGCTGCAGTTTCATTGCTCAATAAAGACACGTACAAACAACTGGGCACACCTCCGTTGCGTGCCGCACATGTTAAGTTACATAGTTATTCCGGACAGCATATCCCTGTGTTAGGACAGTGCAGCCTTCTTGCAACACACAAGGGACAAACAAAACTTGGGTGTTTTTACGTCCTTCGTTCTTCTTCTGCAGTGAACTTGTTTGGTTTAGATTTATTTCAGTTGTTTAACTTGTCTATAGTCAATCAGGTGCTATCAATGAAACAGACTGTGCCTTCCGCCAGTGTTTCTCGTCTATGTGAAGAATTTGCAGACATTTTTGCACCGGGCCTTGGTTGCGCTAAGAACTATCAAGCACATTTGGAACTGAAAGTAAACGCGCAACCGAAATTTTTCAGAGCGCGCAATGTTCCCCACGCATTGCGTGATGAGGTCGCAAGAACATTAAACAATTTCGAATCACAAGGTGTAATTGAATGTGTGCAGGCTTCTCTCTGGGCCTCACCCTTAGTAATTTTGCACAAACCTTTCGGAAAATTGAGACTTTTCGTGGACTTCAAGGCAACAGTGTATCCTCAACTAGTGACTGCAACTTTTCCTTTACGCCGCCCGGAAGATCTTTTTGACAAACTGTGCCCGGGTAAATAATTTTCGAAGTGGGACCTAGCAGATGCGTACTTGCAAATACCGGTGGACGAAGAATCCCAGCGAGTATTGGTGGTTAACACGCATCTTGGATTGTACCGATTCAAAAGACTGCTATTCGGGTGTGCATCCGCCCCTGCATTGTTTCAGCAATATTTACAAACTGTTTGTGCGTCGGTCCCTACTGCAGCAAACTATCTGGACGATATTGTGATCTCCGGAAAGACGGAAGACGAACATTTAGACAATCCCCGAACATTATTTCAGGTCTTGCGACAAAATGGTCTTCGCTTGCGGAAGGACATATGTGTGTTTTTTGCTCGATGATTGGTTGTTGTCGATTCATTCAGTAATTTTCCTTTTGTAGTCAGGATGTCTTCCACGACGTCTTCTGCCACCATCCAAGCGTTGTCCGCGATCTTTTGCATTGAAGGTCTTCCGCAGACTATTGTTTCCGACAACGGCCCACAATTCATGTCCGCAGAATTTCAGTCACTCTGCAAGGCCTATGGTATTCAACATCTGACATCCGCGCCGTTTTCGCCTCAGTCAAACGGTGCCGCTGAACGTTTGGTCCGGACTTTCAAGTCACAGATGTTGAAGTTGAAAGAGTCGCATTCTCGGGAGGACGCGTTGTTGCTCTTTTTGTATCGCTCTCAGCCCCGCGATGGTCGCTCGCCGGCTGAGTTGCTCCATGGTCGTCCTCATCGAACCTTGATGTCTTTGCTGCATCCGCCGCATCAGGTTCCTGTGCAGCGGCAGCCACCTGCTTTTGCTCCTGGTGACGTTGTATACTATCGCAACTATCGCGGTTCACGGCGTTGGCTCGCAGGGCGCATTCTTCGCTGCCTCGGCCGCGCTATGTATCTGGTTTTGGGGGCCGCTGGTGAGGTGCGTCGGCATCTCAATCAGCTGCGCATCTGTCGTCGCACGGGTTCTGCCGCTCCCCGTCTGCTTTCAGCGGCGGTGCCGTCCGGGCAGCGCCCTGGGGACCCATCTACTGGCTCGCCTCATCCGCAGGTGTTACCGACGATGCCTTCCATTTTGCCCCATGGCGTCGTGCCGCAGCCGCCGCCGGCGCCGCCCGCAGTGGACACGTCGCTGCAACCGCCGGGCGCCTCCCTGGGTCGCGCGCCGCCGATCGCTTCCCGTGACCAGTTGTCCTCCGCCATGGAACTCTGGCCCGCTCCGGACCATCTGTCGTCTTCGCCAGTCGGGTGCTCCGACTCGATGGAGGTCGACCCTTCGGCCCCTCCTGACTATCTACGGGCGCATACACCGCATGTTGGCGTGCACCCAGGACTAAGTTTTCAAGCGTTTCCTAGCTCCCCTCGGACCGAATGGCCGGGTGCGGGTGGCACAGCCTCGCCTGCTGTTAGGCTCCCCACCTCGTCGCATACGTCAACATGGGGTCCTCCCCACGGCGGGCGGAAGCCTTATAACACAACCGTCCGCAGATTTGCGGGGGAGGAATGTGGTGTCACCGCCAGACACCACACTTGCTAGGTGGTAGCTTTTAAATCGGCCGCGGTCCGCTAGTGTACGTCGGACCCGCGTGTCGCCACTGTCAGTAATAGCTGACCGAGCGCCGCTACACGGCAGGTCTAGACAGATCCTAGCACTCAGCCCAGTTGCACAGCCGACGTTGCTAGCCATGGTTCACTGAGAATTAAGCTCTCATTTGCCGAGACGATAGTTAGCATAGCCTTCAGCTACATTTGCTACGACCTAGTAAGGCGCCGTATTCAATTTATATTGAGATTCTATTACTGTATCATCAAGAGCAATGTTCTACAAATGTGGATTTAAGTTAAGTATTCCAGAAGCTACGTAGTTTTCTTTATAGCATTCATTACGTATCCTGTTTCAGACCTCACGCCAGCCTGCGTGAGATTATAGCGTGCATTTCGGCCTCCTCTAACTACAAGGTGTTGGCACTTCTGCCAACACTTCAGATTCCTCTGAAGTAAGAAACTCACATTTACACACCACACGTTCTCTACTACACCAATAGCCGCTTCCTGTGTGTAGTACACGCCTGATCGATTAAGGGGAGTCCCTTATTCCTCCACCCAGTAGCGGAGGTCCAAAAATTCACGTACAAGATCATTGCAGAATCGTCTGAGCCTGTGATTTGGACATTTTACTCGGCTCCAGGCCAAAGGACCAGGAACGGTTTTGGGAACGACGCTGCAAAACCGTAACACTACTTCTACTCCATAACTGAGACTAGTTGCCTTCATCATATCAGCCAGCCACCTTTAGGAACCTAGGATGGCCCGGGAACCCAGGCGGCAGGCCTATATGAGGCACGGTAAGCAGCCGTGAGCACCCAGTGCGCTAAATAGCTTCCGGCAGAGCTTCCCCACATCTCGGACGAGAGCTCCCGGCATAAAATAAAGTAGACACTGGCCTTCTCTCCATCTTGCTCACTATTTCGCTGAGACCCCTCACTCAGCTGACACTGGAGCTCCGAATTACAAGCAATCCCACCGTCTGCGCTTTTCCGGACCTCTCAGGAAGACTGGCCACGTTTGCGACAGGCGAGGCGTCCCACTCTGTCTCAGAAGTGCTTTCAGCAATTGGCAGTACCTGATACCTGTTTCCAAGACGTAAGGAAACATCCATTTGGCTGATACCCACCTTCGCCATCCGCCCAGAGATTCGTAATCACACCACAGTTCTCCAATCACCCGTCAGATAAATAGCGAGCGGCTGGGAGGTGTGACTCGGAAGGCACTGCAGCAAAGTGGATTTGAGGCAACGCCATGGATTCCAGAGGTGACAAAGCAATTGTCTCAGGTGCCACGATGTCACGGCCGTACAGATCAGCAGCCTGAAGTTTTTCGACTGTGACTAACACACTCTCCAGCTTTTCATGAACAGTGATCAGTTCCCCCTGGATCCGTACACAAAAGACGTAGCCAATATCCACCTTCAGTTAATTTTGTCTGTACCACAGGTAATGTAACACTAACACAAGAAGTAGAACTCACTCAACACAAATGACCGAAAAATACACAAAATATCACTAAAACATAAATAGCACTACAAGAAACAGCTAAATAAGCATCTAGTCATTCACTTGTACTCAGAAGCCCGTATGAGTACCGCTAAACCAAACGATGTGTACAATCTTTGTGCAAACGATAAGGTTTTGCTGTCATTGAACTTTGCTCTGCTCTGACGAGAAAGCAGTCACGTTGGTCACCGTGCTGACAGTGCGTGACTCTCCAAACGTAACCGCACTGTCTGTGTGGATACCGACCTTGCTGCAGACAAGCCTGTTTCCTTATTCAAGTTGCAAGATGTACCTATTCGATCCCTCTTAGCTAAGCGAACAGTATGTCTATCCTTTTCGGTGCAAATACGTAAAACTTTGCAAAGTGTTGAATATGGCTCTCCTGAAACCTTCATCTTTGTTTTACATGACAATCGAGGCACCCCGAACTAAGGGAACAGCAAAATCGTGGCAACAGAGACAGCTGTGTGGCTGTTACCCACTTTCGCCATCTGCCCAGAGATGCAGTCTCGAGAAGCTACTATCCTATCGCTGTCGAATTCCACGTCATGCTGGTAGACTCTATCCTTCTTATACAAAGCATAACACTATCTTTGGACAAACAATTATGATTCATAGCTAATTCAGAATGAGAAACCAGATGCGTAATACTCCCTTATACAAATAATTTAGGTGTCATTATTCCTGTCTACTTGGTGCTGTGGTACAGAAGCACTAATGATTTGAATATACGGGCATGAAGTACATTTAAATCCAGTTTGTTAATTGTTGCTTTCCACCCTCGTGTTGTTGCAACTTCAATTGCCACTAGTGTAGATAACCCTCCTAGCAATCTAGAGTAACGGAACAGAGTTTTGAATATTGTACGGACGCACCGCTCTCGTTCCAGTATCTTTCTTCTGTTACTGATAGGCCTCGTCGATATCTTACGATATCATGTACTCGTAGATCAGATGTAGCATCAGTTCGACTAAATCTGACAATGCGGCGGTGGATGAAGCATGTGTCCAATAAGGACGTAGCGCAATGATTTACAAATGTATCATAAATGGTACATGAAAAAATGCCAGTAAAATTAAAGTCTAGACATATCAGATGCAAGACACAAACATAAATAAGTATACGATTTCTATACAGAGCAGAAACTAACCAAGAGTCAATTTAGTTTTGAAGTATTCGTAAGTTGATGCCTAGCCGGCGAGTGCAATTAAGAGCTCATGCTGTAACTTAGAACATGTCACTCCATTCAATATGATATGCTTTTGGTGCACAATACTTCATAATACGGCTGATAGTTTGTTGGGGTGTCTCGCGGTTATACGAAGATCTCTTAACACAACTCCATTTATGAAGAGCATCCAGAGTCCATGCATCTTCTGTGACCAGTTCAGATTCATTTTATTCAGTCCTTCCATTGTAGTTATGGCCCTGGCGGGAGTTTTCCACCTGTAATTGCCCCTTATAGGTTCAGTTCCGGAACATCATCCCCAAGTAGTACCCTTGCTATAACAATTGATCTGACAGAATGTTTCTATTTCCAGAACTGGTGGTCATCTACATTGGAAACTGTCTCTTCCGAATAGCTGCCGAATTTCTTTGATTGGGTGTTGTTACTTGAGGTAAATTTCTTTTCACACTTCGAAGGGGTACACCTTTTGCCATTCCACCCTTCGTAATTTCCTTATTTCATGACTTATGAATGAGACATATTTGTTGCTATCTGTAACACATGCTGTTGCTTAGGAGACGAATAGAATTGATAATTTTGTTTTATTTGTTACTTGAGATAAGCAGCCTCCTCTCTTTCCACTGATGGGTTCTGATTTCTTCGTCCTCATGATATACAGGCATGGGTGTGTATTTTCGAATGCTCGGAGTAGATTCTCGAAGTTTCTTTTCCTCACAAGTAGTCATACCAATATTTCAATTCAAGCTACGTTTCGTCTTAGTTTGACATCTACAGATGCAATTAAAGTAACATGGAGCGAATTTTGAGCCTTCCCAGTCTATTTGTTTGTCCAGTAAAATAGTATACCTTGGATTGTGAACTTCCCAGGTTTTTTTATTGCACTCGATTTATAATCCGAGCAGTGTCATCCCTTCTCGTGGTTAAAAAACGAGGAGCAGTTTTGTGGAACGTGGTTTTCGTATAAGCCGCGTTGCACTGAGTGAGGTAGAGTGTTGTCAGATCTGAAATTGTCAGCACTTTCATATTCAGTTAGCGGTCAATTAAGCTTTTCCAATAATATTCGTGTGTGAATACCAATAGATACGCGTGAAGTTTAAGATCTTGTGTGCATGCTTCGTTCTTTCACAATGACTGTCCATGTGATCTGACAGCGCTATCAGTTGACAAGTATAGCGTTGCTCGTCCTACCTCAACTATCCCATGCTGTTAGTATACCATAGTCTTCATTGAGAGAAAATCTTAGCATTAACGGAATTCTAGCGGACTTGACGTTTTTCATGAGTGATTGCCTCACATATGTTCCTTTTTAACCTTGATTTTCGTTTAATATTTCTTGGAAATTGAAAATTTGTGGTAAGGTCTTATGGGCCTAAACTGCTGATGTCATCGGTCCCTAAGCCTAAACACTACTTAATCTAACTTAAAGTAACCTACGTTGTGGACAACACACACACCCAAGCCCGAGGGAGGACTCAAACCTCCGACGGGGGGAGCCGCGCGGCCAATATTTCTTCTTCCAATCACTTCTAGTGAACTTTACCATTGTAATTCAAACGCAGGCGGAAGAAAACTTTTGGCAGAGTCACGTTCATCATTTATATGGTACTGGACACCAAATGGCAACAAACATGTGTATTACAATTGACCTAACGCGGCAAGGAAACAAAGCGAATTTTATCTACAGTGCATTTTTTTTTTATGAAAATGACCTGTACAATTTGCTCGTCCTTCATGGAAATTGGATGTTCCTTATTTATTTCATAGGGAATGTACTCTTTAATCTAACGAGTTATTTGTCCTGAAATTTACAAATAGCAGTATATTGCATAGAGGACGTAATGTAGTGTTGCATCGGTAGCAAATTTAGTACTGGATTACAAATATCAGTGACGAAGGAAAGAATAATAATTATATTAGCAATAATGTAGGTTGCCTTTTTTACTTTTTCGTGTCTGGACAATTTTTTAGCTATAGTCCCTGACCCTTGTCATCTCTGCTGAGCTTTGAGCCGTTTTTGTGTGATGTCAAATGCTGTATTGACTTCTGGGTCATAGATATTCAAGGGTGCACATGTAAGAACCGATAAGGAGATGAAATCCAGACTGGTCAGGGGTATTCTGCAGCGGAAAAGCACGGGCTCCTATAAGTTATTTTGAGAACAATGGTATTTTCTCCCTACTTATTGCAAGTAATTTACTCGTGGATACTGCTCATCGTTGTTACTTTCTTAGAAATTTTGGTGACGTGATTCGTATAGGTTAAAGAGCTGTCAAGCATACTCAATGATAATTAAAAGTGTCTCTGTTGTCCATTGCTGCCCCCCCCCCCCCCAATATATTTTAGGTTTTTGCCTTATTAATCCCTGTTAGTTTCTGTTCAACGAGTTCAAAATTTATAAACTGTGCAACAAGAACGAGATCTGAATTGTTGATGATGTACAGCAACCATAAAAAATTTGTTTTAGGTTACTTGATTCACAAAATACCTGTTTAAAATTTATATAATGAATCATCAGACGTTTACTGGTGAGTTGCCCTACCATAAACTGTAATTCTCAGCTGCAAACGTGTAATAAAGGCGGCTGTGCAATAGGCTTGTGTTATAACGCAACTTACTTGATACATCGATTCTAAGCATTTTTTTTCAGAGTTTTCTTACAGCGAATCATATTCGTTGCATTTTCACAATCACATACGTCTTTCTGCATTACTAAACACTTTCATTTGGACCAAAAACTATTTTCCGATGTGCACTAGATGTTTTGAATTACTGAAAACATATGAAAACAAATATAAAGTGTTTACAGAGTACATAGGTGTCAAAGATACAACCGTAAAATGGTATATTACAAAGATATGATATTTTGAGAAAGGATGCGTAAATTACTGTTATGTCAAATTGAAAAGGTATTTTACATTAAATAAGGGGCATTAACTACAGAGAGATAAATGTGATTTTTGTGGATTATAGCGTTGCAAATTTATTTAATAATGTTTAGAGAAGTAACGGTGGTTAAAAGAATATGTGAATTCTAATGTGCTATTTGAACGGTGATGTTTAGTGCCATGTAAATTATTGAGTGTTGTAGATACAACATTACAAGATTTTTAGCTGATTGCAGGAAGGTGAAAAAACATTATTAACAATGGAAGGTGGAACGTACTTTATGGAAGTTTATCAGGAAAGGAGTATTAACCAACTCAGTCTCCGTATCAAGAATATTATCAGGAAAGCTATTTTTGTGTGTAATTTATTCTATTGAATCTCACACATTCATAGTGGCTTCTTCTTCTGTTCTGTAATATTTTCATGTTGTTCTCAATATTTCTTACTGAATAATTTTTTTCAGTAATATGGGCTGCAAATGTAGACTGGTTCAAGTTGCCAACTATTAAAGCGTCAGAGTGTTCTTTGTTTCTAATCTCAAAACTTCTGCGTCTCTGATCAGTGCACAATTCTGTGTATGAGTCACATTGAAGCTTTTATATTCCTTATTGACTGTATGGGACCCTGGAAGGATCTGTTAGTAGAGATGCTGATCTTAATGTTCTTCATTTCAAATAAGTTTGTTATTTGGAGTGATAGTGGGCCTATATATGGGATAACGGTATATTTCGGTTGGGCTTCTGTGGAAGGCGGATTTATCTTGGGATGAATGTTGCGTTAATTGCTTATCTGTGGACCTGTATTTTTCTTTTTTTTTGTGGATAGCCATTACTATGAACAACTGGTTTAATTACAATGATTTCATTTTGTTTTGCTGTATGACTCATGGACACTTTCTGCATTTGGGGTATCATGGGTCTGAAATTTGCCATATTTTGTTGGTTGGCGTGACATAATAAGTTGTCAATACTGACATCTGTGGTTGAAGGTTTTCTGTAGATGCTGTACTGTTTATGGTTACTGTTCAAATCTGAGCATAATTTATGCTCTTGTTTATTTCACTATTAACTGTGAATTTAATATTGTTGGGAATCTTGCTGAGGTCTGCTACCAATGCATCACTCTCACTGTCTGTGTCACCAAAAATTAAGACTATCACCGGTATACCATTCGTAGTAGATTACTTTGTTTGTGAAATTTTTATTAGATAAGAGGTATTTCTGGTCTACTTGGCTGAGATAAATGTCAGCTAATGTCCGAGGCAAGCTACTTCTCACTCTCAATTCATCGTGATGCTGGTATGACTTGTTGTTGAGCTAAGGTAATTATGGTGTGTTTCTATGAGTTCACAGGTCTGTGCAATACCAATCTGGTTGCATATAAGCCAATTTTTTCATATAAGTTTAATAGGGATTTTCAAAATCGTCTGTACGGAGCAACATACTATTTTGAAATACAAATCGGAATAATCTCCTAGTTTTTTTTGCACTTTAATGCGTTCCATATAGTGCAGGCTGTTTCGTTTTTGCTTTGCAATTCTGTTTAGCCTACTAACGAAATCTTAAAATATCTATTGAGGGCAGCAGATCGTCCAGAAGAGTCGATTCATTGCTTACATACAATTATGGGAAAACTCCCTTATGGTTAACTAAATCTCGATCATCAGGGCAATATGCTAGTATTAGCATAACATGTCTTGGTTTGAGGTAAGATGCACACTTTACGAGTGAACACGTCAAAAATTCACTGAATCAATAAATGTAAGGATCATGTTGCAACTCTGCTCATTATGTATTACTGGATTACTCTTTGTAAAAGATTTATATATCACCATATTCTACATCTACATCTACATCCATACTGCGCAAGCCACCTGACGGGGTGTGGCGGAGGGTACCTTGAGTACCTCTATCGGTTCTCCCTTCTATTGCAGTCTCGTATTCGATGGTAGAATAGAAACAAATCCTGGATTTAATGTAATTTCGTCATCACTATCAGTTGACTTTCGTTCACATGGGTTAGTCATCAAGAAATTCCCATCACAACTGTTCAGATTGTGAAACTATAGTGATGCCTATAGTTTACATTGCTACTCGGATGTGCTGCACCTCGCTACAAACCTGAGAATCGGCAATGGTTGCAAATCATCTCTTGCTAAATCATCTCTTGCTTTAATCATAAGCGTATGTCTAAGTGATGCTGTAAACTATTATTTTTACGTAAAGAGAAATATTGTCATCGCAATAACCTTCAAATTGTGAGTTTCACCCAAATTTTTTATGTATGAAGTAGCGAATTTACTCTTAGTACTTTTGTTCCTTATTCCTGTGGTCACTTTAAGAACTGAAATTGATAATGAAAATAATTAATTTAATGAGAATTTACATTAAATTCCTGGTACCCGTGTACCACCACAAAAAATAAATACAGTGAATAAATGAGCGAGTATAAATGAGGACAGTGGCGTATTTAAGTTACAAAATAATGACAAACTGTATTAACCATTTGAAAACTACAATTAGCTGACGAAGAACAACAAACACAGATCAGAAGAGGAATGGCGTTTGACTGGCAAAGCATACATTGGGGTTTAAGCTATACAGATTCTCCTCTGAATTAATCCCTTTTACAACGCAGTCTGACTTCGTTTACATGAATCAACTGCGAGACCCAACTCTATTCAAATGGAATCAGCTACGACCAAGTAGACCACAAACTATGGTTCACCTGAGGTCAAGGAGCTGTGAATAGCATTTAACAACCCCATGCCACTGCAGCAGTATTTTACTCTTTCACCCAGATTCTGGCCGCCGCAGAAAAACGGCACCCGGTGGGCAAGGAACAGTGCTCTGCGGCAGCTGTAATGTTCTGACACGTCACGAAAATTAGCAATCTACGCGATCTGACGTTCTGATTACCAGAACGCGTGAAAGTTCCCTATCGGAGACCCGAAATCTCAGCATATTTGAGTGTGAAGTACACCCATTCGCTGGTCTGGCCAACCCAATTTGACTCTCAGTCACACCGGTGCATGCTGGAACTATCAAATGTCAAATGTCAGCTCGGGACGAATGACATCAAACTCGTGACACACGATATATCTTATGTGATATGCAGTTAAACTGTTGGTACAACTGGAAACTGCCGCTGACACTTGTCCACCACAACATATAGTCCACAAGTCTCAACCAGACGGGAAAGTCATGAAGATCTCCACCAGGGGAGGATCAGAAGAGGATGCAGGCAAAGTATCACAACCACTTTAAACCAAGTCTTGGTACAGGAGCCTAAACGAGGAGAAAAAACCCAACCACCAGCGCACTGCACAAACCAATCGAACTACGCTCTACTCCTGACTGTTCCGTTGACCTGGTAGTCAAGCAAACACAGCTCCAGAGTTCCCAGACTGGGGGAAGAAGTCTTCCCGTTCCATATTCGGAGACGAGCCAATCAGCGACTGCAAATTCCTCTTGTCTGACAAAAGAAGGTGTTACAGCAGGAAGGCGTCGTTCTCATGGTAAGCATGGCCATGTTTTGGCAAAAATCATCTACCTACAGGTAGACAGGCCCATAGTCTCCTACTTACAGAGAGATCTAATTTTTCCAGGCCGATCATTTCAAATTTCTGAAGGAAAGCTGATATTCTTCCCAGACAGTCGTGCCTGTGAAATATATGTTTTTATCGCTCTCTAAGTGAACTTGGCGACTTCCTGGCGTCCTGGTGGAGGGGGGGGGGGGGGGGGGAAGGAAATTACAGCCTCTTGCCTCCAATGCATATGTATACCAGTCACTATGCCCGTATCTTCCGAGCTTCCGACATGCAAATGCATGGAGTTTTATGACATCCCCACCATTTGCACAAAAGTTCAGTTTACAACAGTCTCTCTTGAATGGCTTTCTTCACCCATCTTTGGCCAACTGGCCACATTCACAATGGACCGCCTCCTGGACCAGATAAAATGTTTTGCGAACCCATAACTAACTGGCACTAATCGGAAGGAGGAGAGGGCTTCAACCAGAGGAAGTTCCACTGCAGATACGATCCACTGGATGCTGCATCCTTGAATCAGTCACGCTGGCAAATCGCTGCACTCATCCCGCTGCACTCATCATTTATGGCACCCAGTTCATCTGTCTCTGTGTACTTCGTTACCTCCACTTCAGCTGCTTCGATAGAAGTTCTCTACATGTTACACATGTAGTAATAAGAGCATTCTGCCCACAATTTTCGCTTGTGAAAAAGTTATAAACCACATATAATAAATGTAGTACTGGGAACTCTGAGATCATGATCTAAATTAGGAGTATTAATCTGACTGACAATGTTGTTAAAGTGAGAGAGCGATGTGCCACCTCTCCCTACCTGCCCATTATCCAATAATCTCTCCATGGGGAGTGTCACGCTGCAATAAATGGGTTAGTGTGACACGAAGCTGTGGAAATCATCACACGTTAACTGGGTGTTTGAGAACGACGTACCAGGATATGACTGCTTTGCTAACCAAAATATACCACACCCTGTGTTGACTTCATTCAACCATGCGTCATACACACACTCACTGCTGCATACCTGCAAAAGTTTTGTGATTTTCTGGGTGTCATAATTCTTCCTGTGGACCTTCAGGTCTTTGACATGCATCCCTAATTCTAAATTCAATGACTGAACAGTTAAATGGTCATGCAGACATTTAAGTAACCCATTCACACTGAAGCTGTGGTCAGAGATTATTGGTTTCACTAACCACAACACAATATCACTGAGCGCTGAGCATTCTCAGAGATTTTGTTTTCCCTGTGAAAGCATTCAGAGTGATTCAGTCTTCCATAAAGACAAACGACATGACACATTCTGTCCAAGCATTCAGTAAATCTAGGCTCGTCAGTTGCATGTTCTTGCAACATTTGTCATCCATTAACCTTATTTCATAGTAAGGTGTCCTTCTGTTCTTTTAGTACAATAGTGTATATGGTTAACACAAAGTAGACAACATTTAAGTGACATAGTGAGGCAATACACAAATGTCAAAGACAAAGTAAAAACACGAGTCACTTTCAAAAATTGGTTTCAATATCAGTGTATACGGCTTGTGTGATCTTTTGTCAATCTTAGATTTTAGATGAGAGTGACGTTGCACCCCATTACACATCTGAAAATGGTGTGAAATAAATGTTAAAGAAAAGACAAAAATATTTGAAGTTCCCTACTACTCCCTTGTCAAGGCTCTTTAGTGAGTCCAAAAATTAACTTTACATAGTCACAGGAATAAACACAACACTACACTCATGAAGTGTGTAACAGGTTGGACATGGCAGCTATAGGGGATGAGTTGGAGCTAAGAGAAGGGTTACCCGTTTACTTGACAAGCTCAGAGGCGGCAGTGGTGTCTGCGGCAGGACTTGTTTCCTGTCTATGGCAGCAGCTAGTAATCATATGGACTATTGATAGATCAGAGATGGGTCAACAATTGACAAACTGTCGCTCATGTTGAAGACAGTCCTACAACAGCAGTTGTCAGTGTCATGGCAAGTGTCTGGAGACGTCAATCAGTTGGTCCAACGCTCTCTAATCCCTCCTTTTCCTTGCGTCAAACAGCAGTGACCCAACATGGTCACATGACCTCAAAGATTAGCCTCCGTTACTTGCTGGCTACAGGCAAAGCACCCTTGCTGCTTCTTTCAGCCGCAGCACTTGGAATTCCTTTCACTCTCAGTTTGCAAGAGTGAAGGTGATGAGTGGGCTCTGTGTGAGCCACTGTCGCCCCTGAGCTGCCCCTGTGTCATAATGTCAACTGGCTGTCTCCCCTGTCACCTCAGGGGGACGACGGACCACCTGCAGTTGACAGCTGCCAATGTGGTCATGCAGTGACGTCACGTCAGCTGGTCACTTACCTCGGGTGGTCGCCCTGCTGTGACGTCACACTGACAGCTGCGCCTGAGGTCATGCTATGTCGTGCCAGCCCAACCAGCAGCATTGCGATATGTGGCGCTTGCTGCGCGACCAGCCATGCCCAGCCATGGTCTGCTTCATGTTTAACGTTTGGAATGCCATAGTCATTTACACAGTCGTTAGTGCATAATTTAGTGCTGTGTTTTTACAATGAATTTATAAAAAACACATACATAGAAAATCATTAAAAAAATATAACTGCTTTTAGCTTAAACTGCGGCGAGGCGGGATTAATTTCCGTCCGTTCGTCATAATGTGCACTGTTCAATGGCAAAAATCCATCTACCTCAGTACGGCGTCCGCTCTCTATCCCTTTCCTCTGCAAACGTACGCACTGTTTTGATGTCGGACAAGCAGCATTGATAAAAACGACGCCTATACTTACGTTGCAAAGTCCGCGTGAACTCTAGTAACCAGCTGTCCTGCAATAATTTCATAATACATATCGGGTGGCAATGCTGGTGTTTCTGTCATTAGAAACTGTTCAATATTCGAAAGCAAGTCTTTTTTATTTCCTTACGCACACATTTCAACTGGCCATCAAGTCCACATTTACTTAACTAACAAATCTATAACTCTCAGTTCATACAACGGCTTCACACTCAAAGCAGACATACAAATAAGTCCAACCAGATTGACTACGCTATGTCACAGTCACAGTTCCGCTACAAATAGTGAGTTTCACATTCGGTCCTTTTCAGTGGCTTTAAGAGAACGTTCACACGCTCGTAACTTTCCGACAAAGCAATTCCAAAACATCCAACTTTCATCAAACTGTTCGTAATTGCAACGGCTTTCCTTGCAACTAGTTTTAAACAGGCGGAACACAATATTTCTTCATCTTAAACATAATGAGAAACATCATATTTAACATTTCCTTCCGCAACCGAAGGTGGCGAGCGACTCTCGTTCAGGCTGCCTCTCTCCAAGTATATCTAAGTAGTTGTGTGACGGAAGTACTTAATTCTGATTGGCTGATCAGTCTGACAGTCCAATCTAAATGATCCTTCGAGATCATTCTAGCAGCAAATTCGCCTAAGCCAATTACTATTCAGAAAAGGATTTGCGTCTTCCTAAACGCAAATACTTACACAATGTTTAATAAAACAAAACGAAGTTAAAATTAATCTTGAAAATAATTTACAAAACTATTACTCTGCAATCGGCTATTCTGGCTGCCTTCTTACAAAAGCAGTCACACCTAGACATACGTCATAAGCAATGTGGGTAAACCACGAGTTTCCCACGTTCTAGTTATGTGATGTTGTACATAATATAATATTGAATTTAAACGTATGTCACACATACACACTCTCACTCATTCTAATTTATTCACATAACAACCTAATAAACAGATAATATTTTTTTCTGAATTGTATACTACGAAAATGAAAAATAATTAAGGTTTTGAAAATAAAATCTCAGTTAAATCATTGTACACTTTGAGAACTCTAGTAATGATTTCAAAATGATACTAAAAGACAAACGGTTATTATTCCTAACTGAGCTTTGTACTCTTATTGTCGGTTTGGGATGTTTTAGGTAATTATCTGAATCTCATAAACTATAATATGTACGACTTTGAAATTTTGTGGAGTCCTTCTTCTGAATAACAAAACCTAGTATATCTACATTATTTAACATATTGAGAATAATTTTTTGCCATCTCCTGCAACTATGAAAAATATTATATGCACATTACGCAAGAGAATACTAAATTATTAAACCCCTTGAAAATCATTTAGGCCACCTGATGCTGCTATGGAAAACATCATTACGTACATATTACACAAAACAAGAAACATAATTTTTATAAAACTATTAAAAATTACTCTTGCCAGCTTCTGTGGTTCTCCATTATACATCAGATACACGTTACTCAAAAAACACACGTTGTTGAAATTATCAGAATACACTTAAGCCCACCTCTGTGGCTCTGTATCACTTCTCATATACAACATTACATTTACTCATTTCACTGGCACATTTCCTCTGCCTCTGCCACAAACATTTTACCACCATATTTTTACTGGTTTCAAAAAACTTGTGAAAGCTCGTCACATTACAGTAGTCTTTGTAGCTTCACTTTCACTCCCCATCTATCCTGGTTAGTGTCTTTTTTAATCACATTACCTTCAATTACTACTTTCTAAAACTGTCTTCCTGATGCCTCTACTATACTTACTATGTACTCTTTATTTTCATTTCCCACGAAATTACCTTCTACTGATTCATAGATATCCAATATAAAATGTCCCAGTCTCCTTTTTTATGAATTCTTAACAACTATGGAGGAAGGAAAGATGATAGCAAAAGTTCTCAATGATGAAGAGGAAGGTTGACAACTTAAAATGAACAAAAATTAAGTAGTATTGCCAACAACTCGGGTTGCCTGGTGTTCGTCAAACACCTGCTGATGCAAAGGACACACGTCCCCTGAGGCTTCCTTGTTACTGCTGTCTCCGTCGTTCTTCCTGTATATACCTTTTTAAGTCTACAATGTTTCTCAATCCGAGTAGTTTATGTGATTTGACATACTCTAATTTGCAAGCATTTGCGTGAGGTTTAAGCAACAATCCTAAATGGCCCCACAAGCTCATCAGCAAATCTTTTAGTCTCAGAAGTAAGTTTCTTAGATTTTTATTTTGTCTTTACTAATACTAGGTCATCTATTTGGAAACTTGTCGAATTTGCCCTAGCATCGTGCCTTCTTTTTCTTTCCAAAGCCTTTTTCCTAGTATTTGCTCATACTACTTTCTTTTTCTGCTCCATAGCTATTTCAGTAAGAGTCGGAAATTGTAGCAGGTCAAATAGGAAGTTATTAGGTCTAATCCCACCCATTGATTCTATCAGTGCAAAACTAGTGGCTTCGTGTTTGAAATTGTTATTACTTCTTCAAAGTATTCCAAGTAATTAGCCCAAGCAGAGTGCTTCTTGTAACAATATGTTATGCAGAGGCGGTTCAATTCTTTCATAATCCTTTCACACATATTCCCTTGTGGAAAATGAGACGAAATTTTTAAATGTTCTATGTTTCTTTTGCTTAAACGTTGTTCAAATCGTTTGGATATAAATTGTGGCCCATTATCTGATAATACTGATTTTGTTACCCCAATATTTACAAAGTAATCTTTCTCCAAATTGCTCATAATTACTTTTGAGTTAGCCTTCTTAATCGGATAAAATCTCACATATTTTGAAAATCCATCCACCGGTGCAATCACATATTCACAACCTCCCCTTGAAACCGACAGAGGGCCGGAAAGGTCTACAGCTACTAAATCTAGTTTATTCTGAGGTTCCACAGAGTACATCTATCCCTGTATAACATGTTATTTGCTTGCACTTTTTAACATCTGCCACAGGATTCTAGCCTCCTCTGTACTCTACGCCACATGTTGTCAAAAATTACTACTTCACTTAATTTTGCGATACACTTCTGGGCTCCATAATGTCCATATTTCCCATGCATAAAATCAATTACTAACTCCAAGTGCTGTTCTAGGAACGCCAATTTTCGTCAGTGTTCTTTCTTCTCCTAATCAGGATATCCCTGTACACCTGGTAATATTCAGCTAATTTTGGAAAATCAGGCTGACCTATCCTGCTTTTTAATAATTTCAAATTGTCGTCTTGGTTTTGTTCCCGTCTTAGATTTCTAAAAATGCGCTTTATTGGTCCCTCTTACTGTAATTGAATGACCACGACCAAAATATCATCACAATCCCGTGTTCTTAATGGATCTACCCCCTGCTCTTTATCCGTCACGTTTCTGGATAATGCATCCGCCACAGTATTTCCTGAACCTTTTACATATTTCATTTCATAATGAAATTTCTGTAGATACATAGACCACCTCCTCAGTCTACTGTGTTTAAGTTGACAAGTCTTTAAATGAGTCAAAACACTATGGTCACTGAAAATTATGACTTTATGTCCCAACAGGTATTGTTCAAACATTTCCTATCCAAATATAACGGCTGATGCTTCCAGTTCAGAAATACTATATTTCTTCTCTGCTTGTTGCAACGATCGACTAGCAAAAACTTTTGTTTTATGCACCTGCTCTTCTCCAATTGTTTCGATCTGGAATAATTCCATCCTCAGACCGTAACCACATGCATCTGATCCAAGAAAAAGAGGTTTAGAAAAGTCGGGATGGTCTAAAATCTGACTATTTACCATCCCCTCTTTAAGTTCTTCAAACGCTCTCTGACACTCATTAGTCCACTTGTGGGAACATTTTTCTGAAGTAATTCCCTCAAACAAGGCGCATTAAATATCTGCCCAGTCACAAAATTGCGATAAAATCACAAATGGCCAAACATACCCTTTAACTCTAAACGTGTGGTTGGTGCTACGTTGTCTCTAACAGCCTTCATCTTTCCTGGATCGGGCATAATTCCTTCACCACTAACAATATATCCCAGGAATTTAATTTCTTTCTTAACAAATTCTGTTCTGTCCAGTTTCAGATTCATTCCCTCCGTTTCAACTGCCTAACAACAGGCAGTGCTCATCCCAAGTGGGAGTCGAGATTAATATATCATCTACATAGACAGTAATCCTTCTTAATAATTGATCACCTAACACTTGGGATATTGCCTTAACAAATGCACAGACACTGATGTTTAATCCAAATGGTACCACTTTAAATTGATAACATATTCCCTCAAACAGGAAAGCAGCGTACATTCTAGATTCCTGAGCCAACAGTAAGTTCCAGTAGTCACACGTTACATCCATGTTAGGTGAAAAATTTTGCTCCTTTAAATTTCTGTAATAACTCCTCTAGATTTTCCGGTCTATCACTCTCTGGCACTATAATTTTATTCAACGCTCTAGCGTCTAAAACAAACATAACAGAACCATCCTTCTTAGGTACAACAACCAATGGGTTATTATATACACTAACTGCTATTTCTATTATTCCCCATTCGAGCATTTTCTGTATCAAGTCTGGAACTGCTTCCTTATGCACTTCTGAAGCAGCAAATGGTTTTCGGAAAAAATGTGCATCCTCTTTTACAGTCAAATAGTATACATATTCCCTTACTAATCCGGGTTGGTCGGAAAACACTTCACAATGCTTGTTCAAAATTTGTCTCAAATCTTGTTTTTGTACTTCCGCCAAATTCATTAATTCCTCAAATTTTTTCTCGATCCTTATTCTGACATTCTCCATCTCAGAAAGATACTCTTCCTTCCTTTCGCCATATTCATAATAGACCACAATGAACTTTGTGGTTCTGCAGTATCGTATTGGAATATCACTTTGCTCACTGGCTACACAATGTATTTTGCCTATGAAGGGAATAGCTACCGGTTTTTCATTTACTTAATAATCACATGATTAGTCCCAAAATTAACAAAAATTAACATATTTTTCCAAAAGAAATCGGCACCTACCAGCATTTCAACACTAAGTCCATTAATAATGAAAAAATTTTGTTCTATTTGTACCCCACCTATAGTGATTAGTAACAATATTTCTTGCTTAACTACTTTATTGCTCTTTCCAGTGGCCACAATAATTTTTAGCCCACTTAGTGGCATTATAACTACTTTCGTATATGAAACGTCCCCTTAGAACAGTTGTATATGACTGATTAAACTGACACACAATAACTTTTAGCGCAACGCAATCTGACTCTCAAAAATCCCTACAAAAGAATGGCCCTGACGAACATTAAACTATACCTTTCAGAAATCACTTACCTCACAAAAATCTTCGTTACTCGAACTACTGCAATACAGCGAGCGCCACTAGTGCCAGCTAAATAAAAGATTCAAACTACTGAAGGCACTAACTACTGATAGGGATAGTTAGCAAATGAAAGATTTTAATAGAGAACAAACACTGTATTTACCATAATAATCATGATATATATAGCAGTTCAATTTCAAAACTTCCGCCCTCTCTCTCCCCACATCCACCACTGCTGGCGGCTCACCTCCAACTGCGCAACGCTACGCGCTGTTAACATCCAGCTGCCCCTCTACAATGGCAGACAACAATGCAAACTAGCCACAGACTGCACACAGCACAGCCAGTGATTTTCATACAGAGCGCTACGTAACGTTGCCAATAAGAAAACATAAACAGCCTACTTACATAAAGAAAACATAAACAGCCTACTTACATAGCCCCCAAGCTCCCCACAAAAAATTTTACAAATTTTTTTGGCCAGTGGCCAGTAATGATTTCATAAATTTTTTTATAATTACACTAACAAAGACATCCAATGCACACACTTATTGATACAATGTTGGTCAAAAGCTAAAATTTTCTCACAGTCCATAAAGACAGTCCTGATCATTCATCATAATAGTAATTACAGTTTTTTTTTACAAAGTCTCATTAGTAAAAAAATTGCACACAGAAGTAGTGGATTTCCATGCAGTCTTGAAGAAGTAGTGTTGTCCTTCCAACGGAAAGACAGTGCTGACTCTTGACATGCTGACAGGTAATGGGCCACAACAAAGCAAACCCACAGCAGAGTAATTCGACATTTTGAAGAAGATTGGTAGGTAGGTCATCACAGAGCAGACCCACTGCAGTCCTGGTAGAGAGTATTGGTGGGCCACCAGAAGTGCAGCCCCACTGTAGTCCTTGTAGAAATAATGGTATTGGTGAGTCATCAAAGATGCAGACCCACTGCAGTCCTTGTAGAGATGGCCAGCAGCCATCTGTTGCGACTGTGCAGGTGCACAATCACCATTGAAGAGTCTTGCGGATAATAGAGCAAGTCCATAACCACCACTTGTGCACTCACGAAGTTTTTGGAATTGTACTTAAAACCAGCAATGCTGTTATCCAGTCCCTTGCTGAATTATTAACACACGTGCAAACACTAACAGTCCCTACTTCTCACATATTGTCCACATACTATGACCAACAGAAACGTGTGCAGTGAAATGGATGCTTACAAGTTACTTAATTTGATTAACTGGCGTCAATTACAATATTATAACATGAGAATACAATTACAAAGGTACAAAATACATCATCAAAACATAACAATACAGATAACATTTTGTAGTACAGGCTTTACAACAGAATAGAAATTAACATATACATCAGTGTTACAGGAATTATGACATGAGTACAAAAATAAAAGATCAGAATCACTTTTGAAACATCAACTTCACACATGAGCATTAAAACAAAACAGAATAAATAATGTCTAAGCATATTTATAAGGTAAATAACATATTATTAATGCCAATTATGTTTGAGGATAACAGTATTCCTCATCATAGTGAATATAGCTTAGTATTAGACGAAGAAAAAATTCTATGAAACTACACAGAGACAGGAAGAAAACAAATACACAAGGGTACACAAACACATAGTGGGATAACACAAAAGGAAAGGACAGGGTTTGTTTTACTGCAGTATTTTGCATGGAGATCTCCCTTCGTTCATCATTATTCCCAAAAGTCCTATCTAAGCCTGCTTTCTGTATTCTGTTCACATCCTCTGTCAAAAATAGTTTTTCTCCACTGTACACTACTTTTTTTTTGCCTTCTCAATTCATTTCTTCCAATTCATCATAACTCATTGTCTTATAGGCTACCCCCTCTTAAGCTAACTTAAATCTACTGAGCTCAGATGCTAAACTAAGGGACGAGGCAATGCAGCAGCACATAACAAATTAACACAAACAGCAATGCAAAAAAAATGGAAAATTGCAAAGCAAGCTACAGTAAATCTAAATTACCAAGCAATGCAACATTACAACTAATATGAGCCAATGTGCAGCAACAAGAAAACTAAATTCGTAGTAAAACTGGCTTAACAGCGTAATACAAAGTCAAATTCTGTAACATTATGCCTGGCAAACAGCAGCAGCAAATATAAAAAATATAAAAAATATAAAACTTATATCTATACATGACAAAGCTCAAGCAGAAAAAATATTACACTAAAATGGCCATGTCTAATACCTATGTCACATCTTAACACTAGAGTGATGCATCACGAGAACTTACACTAGCAGATAAGTTACCAAATCGTAAAGAAATTATTTATGCAATTCCTGTGAAGGGAAATGTCTATTTATGTGCCCTCGTTTTCTTGTAAGTAGATCATAAATTTCTTATTGACTGGATCTGTAGGCATAAAATAACTATATTAGTACATATATTAAATTTTATTTTAACCAATGCTGCAGTGCAGCTAGGAACTAGATATTAAAGGAAATGAGCAAATATGTACAGAGGACGGCATGAAACATCATACATTAGCCATATGGCATTTCATAATGCAGTAAAAATTCCCTCAATTCTAGAGAAAGACGCTTGTCATAATCAGCTGTGCAGATATAAGTATCTTTCCAAGTAATGAGGGTGTCGCATTTGCAATGTTTTCTCTAAAGGAATGTCAACAGCGAGGTTAATGTCTCTTTTTTTTTTCTCCATCTCTGCCTCTGAAAGGCACTAATGGCTTTTTTCCAGGCGTCTGTCGTGCAGCTGGGTGCACACGACGCATTACTTCTCACCCTCCGTAATAATTTCTGTTTCTGCAACCAAGGTGCTGCCAGACATTTTTGAAACATCTCCTTCTTCTTCTCCTTCCCACCCCTCTTTCTCACTTTCGAAAATTACTTCCTTTAATTTATTCACTACTTCCTCTGCTATATTATTTTCTTCCTTCTGCATTTCTGATACTGCTTTACCTATTATTGTATTAATCCCACAGTTTACAGGTAGCCTCTCGTCTGTTTTGCAGTGCTGATTCACCCCCACCTCCTGATCTGAGTCTCCCCTTTCCGTACCTAGTTCCTCACTAACTTGGTTCCTAGGATCTTCATTTGAACTTTCCTTTTCCCAAAATGCTATTGAGTTTACTGAATAACCAAACAGTTTCCCAGTGTCACTCTCCCCTGCTCTCATGATTTCTATAACATTACTCCCACGATGTTTTGGTGCCTCTTTCACAAAGGGTGTCCCTAGCGGGTTTAATTCGTGCTGTTTCAGTGTGAAAACGCTAGCGGTAATACAGACTGCTATTCGTTTCCTTCCTGTACGCTGTCATTGCCTCTCATACTACTGTAACCGAGCGGTCTGCGCCTATCCGTTACGTACAGTTGAAGTACCGAACTCGATGATTGAACCGGCTCCCAACCGAACCTCGCCGTTCTCTGTACCTACCCTGGTAACCATTACCTCTTTGTATTCCTATACAGTTCACCTGTACCTCGACTCTGTTTCCATTTGATCTAGCAGGAAGTCTATATTCGCTTCTATTTCTTTCCTCCTCTTTCAGAATGTTTTCTACTCTCTCAAGATTCTGAATAAACTTATCGCTATCATCCCTAGGAGCTGATATGACCTCATACCTCCAGTACAATGGCAGCTTGTTCTCTATTCCCATTATTATCTGCTCTGACTCTACTTTTGAATTTAAATACGACAACGTAGTCACCCACTTGTGCACAAATCTTTTGATATTATCTCTCTTGGCATCGTATTTCTCTCCCGACCAAACTTTATTCAAAACCTCCATTTGTTTCCTTTTACCACAGTACTGTTCGAAAAATGCCTGTCTGAAATGTGCCAATCTATCATATTTATATGAGGCCAAGTTTACCCAAATTCATGCCTCTCCCATTAGATTAGAAATAATTAAATCTATCCTTTGCTTATTACTTCATACTTTGGCAATACTTTCTAAAAATCACTCGAAAACTCCTTGGGATGTACATTTTTGTATAAAATATTCTCGGTATTCTTGCCGCGTCAGTTCTAGATAAAATCTCGAGCTTTCGACGATTACCTCCATCGTCATCGTCAGGAGCTGACTGACTCCACTGCTGCTATGGTAGCCTCTATCTAGCCCGAAGGCGGCTTCTGATTGGTCGGCTTCTGATTTTTCGGCGATTACGTGCTGCCGTCTCAGACGGTGTCAGTGTGTGCGCCGGTGGCGCCACCGCTTCCGTTTGAACGTAAACCTTGGAAGGAACGTCTCTGCTGCTTCTCTGCATCAAGCGCTCGTTTCCACGCACAGCTCAGATGGTATCCGCTATCGCGGTTAATGTTCTTTTGGCTCATTCTTATTTCAACAGCCTCCTTTATAACAGAATCCCAGTACGTGAAGGCATGGGACAGAATTTTAGTTTCATTGAACAATATTTTGTGTTTGTTCGTGAGGCTGTGCTCCGCAATTGCCGATTTCTCCAGCTCTCTATTTTTAATATGGCGTTGGTGTTCTGCACAGCGGTCGGAAACGGTACGAATAGTCTGACCTATATAATTGCTTCCACACTCACAGAAGCCGTCTTCGGGCTATATAGAGGCTACCATAGCAGCAGTGGATACAGTCAGCTCCTGACGATGACGATGGAGTTAATCGTCGAAAGCTCGAGATTTTATCTAGAACTGACGCGGCAAGAATACCGAGAATATTTTATACATAAGTGCCGCCGCGAAAAACTTCGTTCTCATGTACATTTTTATTTGATTCAAATTTTAAGAATGGGCAATGAGTAACACAGGCAATTTCTGAAGCATCTATTACACCACTGGATATGAAACAACCACTACTGTCGTTAACACACTGTTCTATTTTTGTTATTCTACCTTCATGTCAACATAATTGCTCATTCACATCGGTACTGAGCTGTTGAATGTCAGTTTCAATGTTAGTGATTGTATTAGCCATTTGCACACCAGCCTTCATACACACATCTTTTCCTTCCTTAATTTTACTTTATAATGCAACATGACTATCTTGACAGTGTTTTTCCACATTATATGCCTGTTCATTAATTTTATCTAATTCTGAATGTAGCTGTTGCTTCAATTGCTGGTTGTCCTCAGTAACGTGCTCAATCTGTGATGTTAATTCATATTTTACTGTTACAACAGCAGTATTACCTTCTTATCTCATCTGATTAATATAACTTTTAATACTATTAATAAACAGAGCCATGTCATTATTCCAAGATTCCCTCAGTTTAGATACTCTGTCTTCATTTTAGATTCCATTTCAACTGACCAGTTATTAAATCCCTGATCAACTTCAGAATGCAATTCATTTATTTCCTAACCCAATTTACTCATTTTATTGTCCATATCAGAACTCAATGAAGATTTTATATTTGAACACATTTTATTCATTTCAATGTCCATTTGACTCATTTTCTTGTTAATATTAGCATCTGTTTTATTCATATGTGTTAAAAGATTCATTAACATTCCTGAAACACTATCCTTTGGTTCACAAGGCATTGAAATTGGTTCCTGTATTGTTTCTTTTACAGTCACAGTTATAAATTTAGCATCAGCTTCCACCGTGCTAGTTCGTTTTTCATTCCATAGTTAAAAGACACTGACTCAGGTAAACCACTATCACTAGAATGTGCTACATCAAAACTGAAATTACCTATCATCGACTCATCTTCATAGTTTACATTTCCAAAATATATCTTCAGTCTCTCCTATACGACTTCCTGATTCTTATTTTCTGCCATGGCGCAAAGTTTTTTGACACATGCACACAGACAACGAAGTAGAACACAACTTACCTGTTTTCTTGTGTGGTCGGCACGGCGAGATAGTATAGCGAGTCCATTCACCAGGATGTGTCCCCGTTGGTCCAGAATACGGGTCCACACTTCGCGGCTACCAACTGCTACGAATGCCTGTCTGCTGCAATAGCGAGACGACTGTCGATATTCAGCTGTCGCCACGTCGACTGCTACTTTGTACCGTCAGTTGTTCTCGCTGCATTTCACCCCACTATTAACGTTGCACTCGAGTCCTTTGCGTGTGTGTTTTTCATTCATCCGGGTTCATTTTACACTACTGCTTTTTTAAAGTTCCTACAAATCCGAACTTTCCGATTATTGTTTTTCCCGGACGCTACTGCACCAATTGCGACGGGGCGGGTTAAATTTTCGTTCGTTCATCGTACTGTGCACTGTTGAGCTACAAAAATCCACCTATCTCAGTACGGCGCCCCTTCACCATCCCTTATCTCTGCAAACATACGTACTGATTAGACGTCGGAAGAGCAGCGTTGATGAAAACGACGCCTATACTTAAGTTGCAAAGTCTGTGTGAACTCTAGCAGCCTGCTGTCCTACGATTATCTCATAACACATATCAGGTGGTAACGATGGTGCTTCTGTCATTCGAAATTGTTCAAAATTCGAAAGGAAGTCTTTTTTATTTCCTTAAGCACACATTTAAACCGGCCATGACGTCCACATTTACTTAACTAACAAATCTACACCCCTCAGCTCTCAGTTCATACAACACGTTCACATGCAATGCAGCCAGAAATACAAATAAGTCCTACTAGATTGCCTACGCGATCTCACAGGCACAGTTCCGCTACTAATAGTGAGTTTCGCATTCGGTCCTTTTCAGTGGTTTTCTTTAAGAGAAACTGCTCGCCAAAATACTCCATATATGAATACGAAACGTGACACGCAGAAATGTTCACAGAGTCCGATAGTTCACATGCTCGTAACTTTCCAACAAAGCAATTCGAAAACTCCCTACTTTCATCAAACTGTTTGTAAGTGATACGGCTTTTCTTGCAACTAGTTTTAAACAGGCGGAACACAATATTTCTTCAACTTACACATAATGAGAAACAGCACATTTAACATGTCCTTTCGCGATCGAAGGTGGCGAGTGACTCTTTTTCAGGCTACCTCTCTCCCAGTATATCTAACAAGTTGTGGGCGGGAAGTACTTATTTCTGATTGGCTGATAGTCTGAGAGACCTTCGAGATCATTCTCACAGCAAAACTCGCCTAAGCCAATCACTATTAAGAAAAGGATTTGCGTCTTCCAGGATGCAAATACTTACGCAATGTTTAATAAAACAAAACGAAATCTTTCTAATTATGTCCTACCCATCACCAAGTTTAGCTACCTGTAACCCTTTCTGTTGTACGGTGTTCTGCACTTTCAAACTTTTTCTGATGCCAACTTATTGGATGATGACACTGATGCAGATTTCTTGCCCACAATCTGGGTCGAATACCGCTCACCACCTTGTACACACTCTTTACTGTGCTGTCGGGATCGATCAGACACTGGCAGGCATTCACCTTTCTCTCTGAAACTGACCAATAACTCTCAAAAATCTAAGTACAGATATCATATAACAACTGCTGCATAGACATAAAGTAAAAGTATTTTTGTATAATTTGTAGTACTTAAGAATTTGTGGTTAACTTCCTTTTCCTTTTTCTTTCTTTTGTTTGGTCCCATTCGCCATTCCCTTCCCTCGCACTCCACGTACTCACGCCATGTAATACAAAACTTCGCCAATGGTGCCTCTTGCGCTGCGATCCACAAAGTACCACAAGGAAAGCATCATCGCACTAATGGCGATAATCCATAAACGATTACCACAGACGAAAAAGTACTCTCAGTGAAAAACACTGCAACATATGCGATTATCCGTAAGTGTAACACAATTCGAAAACCACCAACGAGAACACATCGCTTCACTGCTAGTAACACAAATCGAACCACAGCGAAAAAAAACCGTACTTGAACCTCAACACACCTCTGGCATGGATAACCAATGTCCATCTCCAAGAAACCCCCATCGGTATCGGTGGCATGATCCAAATCACGCCAAGGTCCACTATCGGATCGCAGATCAACTTCTATGGCACCACTATCGGCTTCTCGTTTCGAGTGAAGGAATAGACCGTGCACACGCCTCACTGTCAAGGCGCACAATATCAGCAGAAGAAACGAAACCAAATCCTACATTCCAAGGAGAATTTTGAGACTAAGTCACCAGGGCTTGTGCATTAATTTCTGAACTAAAGATGCAATTTTCATGTTCCAACACATACTAATACAGCAGTGCTCAAATTTAAGCCGACCAGTTTTACCATAAACCCAAGAGGTTTCCGCCGACAAATCGGCACATTCTTACTAACGAAATAAGTATCTATCAGTGAAACATGAGAGAATACCGGCAAATCTCAAAATTGCAGTAAATTATCAAAGTATAAATGCTGTACAGAAAACCAAAAACGCCAAACTCATTGACAGATGAAGATGTTATCCTTTAATTACAATAATAAATCATACTGAAAGTATAAGTGTAAGCAAATAAAGCACAATACACTAAGTGACTACATAAATGAATAGTAAACAAATGATTCTCAACATTAACTTATTGCTATAACGAGACCGCAACGGCCGACTGTCAATTCCTCTGCGGACTTCTGCTGTTCCTGTTTGATTGGGTTCGGTGATCTGAGTTCCCCTGCGTCATTCTGGTGTTCATGTTGCGGACTTCGCCTAACAATCCCTCCATTATTCCTTGTTTACCTTGAGATCCAGGCCGGCAGCATGAAGTCGTTAGAATTTAGCATTTCCCTCCTGTTGTTATTTCTGTTTTGTTGGAAATTATTGCCATACATCCTCCGTCTGCTTCCATCATTCCACTGAGGCTCATTGCTGAATATTCGACCTTGATATTGTTATTTGGGCACCTTGTCTCTATTTATGTTTTGCTCGTCATTATTTCCACCTGATGCACTTTACGAATTTCGTTCATTTTGTCTAATTCGGTTCCCCACTTTTTGCAATTCCTTGACAAAATCTGACTTTCGTAGAGCGCTTTTGAATGACTCTGTTATGTCATGACATTTGCCAATGAGCAGTTCCTGTTACCTCAACGGCAGTTTCATGTAGCAGTGTCGTATTATCTCCCTATCACTGTATGGTTGGTACAGGTAACTGTTCTTGTTGATAAGCGTCGCGAAAAACTTTACAGGACTACGACTCCCCGCTGCTTCGCAGTCCTTCCCTAACGTAATCTCATCTTTAATCCTATCCTGTGTGTCTTCAGACCAGTACTTTTTTTAGAAAGCCCTAACTGTGGCAGTTTGTCGCAACATTACGCATGTGCTCTGCTATTAAACCTTCCAGGTATCCACAGACAAATTCCGACTTCTATACTAGAGGCCATGACTCTGGCAGTGCCCTATCATACCTAGCAATTCATGTGCGCGCGTGCGCCGAAGATTTCATGGCCGACCGATGCCTGAATATTGTTGTACCTTCGTCTCGTGTCGTCGTAGTCATGTAGTAATGTTTCCGTACGTCTGGGTCGCGCGCATATGTGGCCCGGCCGGCTTGGTACTTGTACAAAATTTCGTCTTTGACGTTACTGGTGACCGACGAATTCACGGCGACGTGCTGTTGCTTTTAGATGAATTTCAACATGAGCGAGCCGTTCGCACATTTGTCTCATCTCATCCGTCATCTCGTTCTACATCTACATCTACATTTTTACTCTGCAAGCCACCCAACGTTGTGTGGCGGAGGGCACTTTACGTGCCACTATCATTACCTCCCTTTTCTGTTCCAGTCGCGCATGGTTCGCGGGAAGAACGACTGTCGGAAAGCCTCCGTGCGCGCTCGAATCTCTCTAATTTTACATTCGTAATCTCCTCGGGAGGTATAAGTAGGGGGAAGGAATATATTCGATACCTCATCCAGAAACGCCCCCTCTCGAAACCTGGCGAGCAAGCTACACCGCGATGCAGAGCGCCTCTCTTGCAGAGTCTGCCACTTGAGTTTGCTAAACATCTCCGTAACGCTATCACGGTTACCAAATAACCCTGTGACGAAACCCGCAGCGCTTTTTTGAATCTTCTCTATCTCATCCGTCAACCCGATCTGGTACGGATCCCCCACTGATGAGCAATACTCAAGTATAGGTCGAACGAGTGTTTTGTTAGCCACCTCATTTGTTGATGGACTACATTTTCTAAGGACTCTTCCAATGAATCTCAACCTGGTACCCGCCTTACCAACAATTAATTTTATATGATCATTCTACTTCAAATCTTTCCGCACGCATACTCCCAGATATTTTACAGAAGTAACAGCTACCAGCGTTTGTTCCGCTATCATATAATCATACAATAAAGGATCCTTCTTTCTATGTATTCGCAATACATTACATTTGTCTATGTTAAGGGTCAGTTGCCACTCCCTGCACCAAGTGCCTATCCGCTGTAGATCTTCCTGCATATCGCTACAATTTTCTAATGCTGCAACTTCTCTGTGTACTACAGCATCATCCGCGAAAAGCCGCATGGAACTTCCGACACTATATACTAGGTCATTTATATATATTGTGAAAAGCAATGGTCCCGTAACACTCCCCTGTGGCACGCCAGAGGTTACTTTAACGTCTGTAGACGTCTCTCCATTGATAACAACAAGCTGTGTTCTGTTTGCTAAAAACTCTTCAATCCAGCCACACAGCTGGTCTGATATTCCGTAGGCTTTGTTTATCAGGCGACAGTGCGGAACTTTATCGAACGTCTTCCGGAAGTCAAGGAAAATAGCATCTACCTGGGAGCCTGTATCTAATATTTTCTGGGTCTCATGAACAAATAAAGCGAGTTGGGTCTCACACGATCGCTGTTTCCGGAATCCATGTTGATTCCTACAGAGTAGATTCTGGGTTTCCAAGAACGACTTGATACGCGAGCAAAAAACATGTTCAAAAATTCTACAACAGATCGACGTCAGAGATATAGGTCTATAGTTTTGCTCATCTGCTCGACGACCCTTCTTGAAGACTGGGGCTACCTGTGCTCTTTTCCAATCATTTGGAACCTTCCGTTCCACTAGAGACTTGCAGTACACGGCTGTTAGAAGGGGGGCAAGTTCTTTCGCGTACTCTGTGTAGAGTCGAATTAGTATCCCGTCAGGTCCAGTGGACTTTCCTCATTTGAGTGACTCCAGTTGCTTTTCTATTCCTTGGGCACTTATTTCGATGTCAGCCATTTTTTCGTTTGTGCGAGGATTTAGAGAAGGAACTGCAGTGCGGTCTTCCTCTGTGAAACAGCTTTGGAAAAAGGTGTTTAGTATTTCAGCTTTACGCGTGTCATCCTCTGTTTCAATGCCATCATCATCCCGTAGTGTTTGGATATGCTGTTTCGAGCCACTTACTGATTTAACGTAAGACCAGAACTTCCTAGGATTTTCTGTCAAGTCGACACATAGAATTTGACTTTCGAATTCACTGAACACTTCACGCATAGCCCTCCTTGCGCTAATGGGTAATGAGACGTGTTTGCTCGTTTTTGATTTCTAACATTTCTTCTTGTGTCCCAATTTTTAGAGCGCAGTAAAAGCTTTCATGGTTGCGCTCACTTCGACCTTTGCCAGCACCGCCTGATCTCGCGCCATTTGTTCATTTTTTCGAGCATCGAGTGCTACTAATGTGGCTGTTCTAGCCTCACGTTTGAACTCAATCACTGCTTCTCTCGTATCATCTGACGTTTTCCTAATGTCTGCAACCTCTGTTATTACACCCTTAACTTCATTCCTGACATGAAATATGTTTTAGAAAAATTCATCAGCTCTCCTTTGAATTTTCTTTATTTCTTGTGCAAAGCAGCTAGCTCTTTATTCGCACGAAGTAATGGCCGCTATCGACAGGGGATCTGAAGTTGATTCTGTGGTGTCACCGCCAGACACCACACTTGCTAGGTGGTAGCTTTAAATCGGCCGCGGTCCATTAGTACATGTCGGACCCGCGTGTCGCCACTGTCAGTGATCGCAGACCGAGCGCCACCACACGGCAGGTCTTGAGAGACTTAATAGCACTCGCCCCAGTTGTACGACGACTTTGCTAGCGACTACACTGACGAAGCCTTTCTCTCATTAGCCGAGAGATAGTTAGAATAGCCTTCAGCTAAGTCCATGGCTACGACCTAGCAAGGCGCCATTAACCATTTCTAGAGAGAGTCTCATTTGTATCATCCAGAGTGCTGTATACAACTGATGGATTAAAGTTAAGTATTCCAGCAGCTACGTACTTTTCTTTATAGCATTCATTACGTATCCTGTTTCAGATCTAACGCCGGCCGGCGTGTATAAACGCGTGCGTTTCGGTTACCCGTCACTGTGGACTCGCTGTCTTGTCAGTCCACTACAGTTTTCACTTTCATTTCCTGTCTGAACTGAACCCTCATCATCGGAGTAATCTGTATTTGACGTTTGTGCCCTGCTTGCTGACCGATTTCAATGAACCTCTTCCGCCGTTCAGCCCGCATCTCGTGGTCGTGCGGTAGCGTTCTCGCTTCCCACGCCCGGGTTCCCGGGTTCGATTCCCGGCGGGGTCAGGGATTTTCTCTGCCTCGTGATGGCTGGGTGTTGTGTGCTGTCCTTAGGTTAGTTAGGTTTAAGTAGTTCTAAGTTCTAGGGGACTTATGACCGCAGCAGTTGAGTCCCATAGTGCTCAGAGCCATTTGAACCATTCTTCCGCCGTTCTATCTTGTTCTGCATCAATGTCTGGCTCGTGTTCCATTTAGAACGACATCAGTACGCAGCCGCTCTCACTATACAACGAGCTTTGCTTCCCGTAATCATTCAAATCGTTTCTAACACATCACGCGCCAAATCTCAACTCTGATCTTCTTTTAAAAAATCACGCAACTATACCTAAGCCCATGAAACAAAAACTACTCTAAAATGTCGTACACACCCCATTTTGAAATTTGTTTCACAGAAGCTTGCGCAACGATGTTAGCAACGACGCAACCTCAGAAAAAATTGACAAAGAAGTCACTTACAAGATACAATGAGAAACAAAAGATGTCATGACTCAGCATATTACAGAGTCCTGAAATTCAACGCATAGCGCCAAACCTGAATTTTAATATTCTCAGTTCACCATAGTCTCACTTTGAGAAAACAAAGAAAAACACGTGTCTGGTCAGCAAGATAACGCATTAGCTACCTCACGAAATTGTCATCATTAGAGATCCTGGCCAAGGGAGGCCAAATGCAAGCTGTCACTTGTTTTAATCATATATATATATATATATATATATATATATATATATAAGTGATGCTAGGTGTTGTTGTTTTCACGTAAAGAAAGGTGTTATCTTCTCAATAACCCTCAAATCGTGAGCTACACTCTTAATTTTTATATGTGTGTTAGTGAATTTATTCATGGTTTGCCACCCCTGTGGCCACTTTTGGAACTCAAATTAATAACAAAATGATTTATTGAGAATGAATCTTAAATTGCTGGTGTATCCATGTACCACCACAATAAAATGAAAACAGGGAATAGTAGAGGGACTGTAAGTGATAACAGTGGCGTATTTAAGTTTACAAAATAATAACAAATTTTATTAATCTTTTGTAACAACAACTAGCTGCTCAAAAATGACAACTACAAATCAGAAAAGCAATGGTGATTGATTGGCAAAGCATGCATTGGCGTGGATGCTATACAAATTCACCCCTGAATTAATCCCTTTTATAACACAATATGACATTGTTTACATAAATCCACTTTGAGGCCCAATTCTATTCACATGGAATCAGCTACAAAGAAGTATACCACAAACTACAGTTAACCAGAGAACAGGGAGCTGTGGATTTAATTTAACAACCATACGACGCTCCAGCAGTATTTCGTGCTTTGGTCTTGATTCAGGCGACAAAAGAAAAGGATCTCTGTACTCTACGGCAGCCGTAATGTTCTGACACGTCCACGAATATTTGATAACTACGCGGTTTGGCGTCATTATGAGAACGCGGGAGAATTTCCTATTAGAGATCTGAAATCCCGGCGGATTTGAGTATGAGGTGCACCCGTTCGCTGGTCTGGCCAAACCAATTTGACTCACAGTCACGACGGCGCATACCGGAATTGTCAAATGTCAGACGGCCGACTCAGGGCGAATAAGTTCACTCTCGTGACACAAGGTATGTCCTAGATTATATGCAACTCCACTATCGGTACAGTTGGAAATAGCCACTGGCTCTTAGTCCACCACAAAATACAGACCACAAGCCTCACCCACTACAGAAAGACATGAAGTTCTCTAGCAGGGGAGGACCAGAAGACGAAGCAGGCAAAGAATCACAACCACTCAGCACCAAGCGTGTGTGTGGGACCACAATTAACAAACCCGAACTCTCCGCCACATTGCACAAGCCAATCGAACTATGCTCAACTCGTTGAATCTCCCCTATTGACTGTTTTGTTGCTTTGGTAGCCAATCCAGACATAGCTCCAGGGTTCCCACACTGAGCGAGCAAGCCTTCTCTTTGCATACGGAAAAAGAAGATTTTGAGCTAAAAAGGCGTCGTTTTCACGGTAAGCATGGCCATGTTTTGGCAAAAAACACCTACCTAGACGGGACCACAGTTCTTCATTTACAGAGAGATCTAATCTTTCCCGGCCAACCATTTCCACATTCTGAAAGAAGGCTGTTAAGCTTCTCAGGCAGTCATACCGGTGAAATATATGTTTTTGCCGCTCGCTAAAAGAACCTGGTGACTTCCTGGCGTCATAGGGGAGGGGGGGGGGGGGGGTTCGGTTGGAGGGGGGAGCGGAGGGGAGGGATGGGAGGGTTACAGTCTAGCCTCCACTGAACACTTTCACCAGCTATTCTGTCCGTATTGCTTCTAACATGAAAATGCAATGACCTTTATTACCTTACCACCGTTTTCACGAAAGCTCAGTTCACAGAAGTCTCTCAGATATGGCTTCCTCTACCGAGTATCCGTAACTGGCCTCCTTCGCGACTGACTGTCACCTGGCCAATGTAAAATGTTCTGCGAATTGCCGCCCTTCTGTCCAACCCTAAGCTGAAGGAAGAGAGGGCTTCAGCTAGAAATCCGTTTGCAAGTACGATCCACAGAGCGCTGCTTCCCAGAATCGCTCACACAGCTAGGTCGCTGCACTCAGCATTTATGACGCCCATTTCATCTCTATCCCGGTTCTTCCTCAGCTCCACTACAGTTCAAATGGCTCTGAGCACTATGGAACTTCACTTCTGAGGTCATCAGTCCCCTGGAACTTAGAACTATTTAAACCTAACGAACCTAAGGACATCACACACATCCATACCCGAGGCACGATTCGAACCTGCGACCGTAGTGGTCGCGCAGCTCCAGACTGTAGTGCCTAGAACCGCTCGGCCACCCAGGCCGGCCACTACAATTCCACCGGTACAAGTTCTCTACGGGTTATACATTCTGCCCACGATTTTCCGACTTAAAAAAAGTTACAAACGACATATACCAAATGTAGTACTGGGGAACTCTGAGATCATGATCTAAAATATGAATGTTAATCTGACTGACAATGTTGCTGAAGTGAGAGAGTGGCGTGCCACCTCTCATGGTCCTGTGCTTTGCATCATATTCCGCAAGACTTCCTCTCAGAAATGACAGACTCATGCAGATAAAATGCTGATCTTCTTTTTCGCTTAAAATAATTTTTTACTCGGTAGTAAAAATCCATTTCCAGTCTCATCGATTGCATAGAACTGATGAGCAAACCATGCCGTGCAATCGCCGTCTCTATACTTTCGAACATGGGTTATTCCTGGTTATCACTGTTGTATACGTACTAAACGACACTAAATAGTCTATCGGAATACGAACTAGGATCTGTATTACGACTGTAATCAGTGACTGGTTTCAATATGTATTCCGTATCAGCATAAATCATGAAAGGCAGTTTCAGTCGACTATTAACTTTCGTAAATTTTACAAATTCGTTTTAGACTGTAGGCATTGTACTGGAGACTGGTTTAAACTGTGTGCAGTCAACTAAATGTGCATGTCATCCTTCCCTGGAATCAAGGTAACAAAATTATCATACTACATTTTGCAAAAAAGAAAATGTAATGCTGCACCCAGTGGCCCACGAAAGTTTTTTATGTAGCAGAAATGACGTATATATGTTGTATGGTAAACTGCAACAGTAATTAATACACATGTCTTTTGCAACGGTGTTTTGTACTATCTAGTGGTGCAACTCTAGTTTTCCTTGTTTTTCCTCTTGGCCTCTACAGTTATTCATTCATAATCCGAATACTGGATACAGATGACATTTACAGACATCTCTTCATTGTGTTTTTCGAAAATCTGAACATGTCTGATCTCTGCAGGGAAAGCTGCGTTGGCAAAGTTCACTTGGTATTCACATATTGGGGCAATTTAGAGATGCGTTATGCCAACTTCTTCACAGGATACAATCCAGCTTGAATTGACGACTTAAAATGCGCGTTATCCTTTGACTCGTTGTTTATTAGAGCGTGTTAATCTGATAGTACTTTAGGAATTTACGTATTTACTCAGACATAAAGTTTCTTTCTTTCATTAACACTAAGTCTTAATTCTTTCAGTGTCGAGTCAGAATAACGCGCTTGGAAACTTTTCGGGTTATCACAAGTCGCTCTGTGACGCTAGTTGAGTACCATTCGAAGACATGTTCCGCTTGCTGTGATAGAAACACGTTGTTTGTGTTAAGGTACGCTGTTTTTCCTGACCTACCTTTTTCTCGAGAAAGTTGCAGACTACTGAACAATTATTCTTAACAGACTGGTTAATTTGAAGAACTCTGCTGTTAAAAATGTGAAAACAGTGATCCAAAAAATGTGTATGGTTCTTAACTCATAGCTTATTATACAGGATGGAATTTAACCCTGGATAGCTGATGCCAGTAGGAACCAAAATTACCAATGTTCTGTAGGTCGAAAACTCACCATTACAAAACTACGGAAACTTGACGCCACGCGCTCCGATTGACCGTGGGATTGCCCTGTGACCGTTCGTCGGTTGACGGGTAGCGCTATGGTTCCCGTGGCCAATCGGGGCGCGTGAAGCCAACTTTCCGTAGCTTAAAAATTGTGCGTTGTCGACCTGCACAACATTAGGAATTTATGTTCCAACTGGCATCACGTATCCAGGTTTAAATTTTCGTGACACAATTTTTCTCCACCCTGTATATAACTCCAGTACGTATTCGTCTTCTAATTGAAGACTCGGCAACAATCCATTCGAGATCATGATCTACTGTAATACATTTTGCTGCTGCTTCAGCCATAATAATAATAATACTATTCGGTTAGTCGATGACAAACCTAAGCAGCTTCAGACATGTTTTTTCCGAGACAAGAAAGAAGAAGAGCTGGGACTTGTTCCGAAAGATTTGCTAGTAGCTGTATCCCAAAGATGATCGGAGTCGGAGTTCTGTTCCCCGAAGTTTATTGGGAGTAGCGTCAGCGCATTTCCATCGTTGATAAAAGTTATACCGGACTATCAAGATTTCTTTGTGAGAGTCCAAAGAGAGACAATGACTCCATCATAAAAAATAATGTTGCCCATGACTGTGAGCGCAACTACACATAAGAGACCTTGTGTAAGCTCTCTTTGTTAGTAGTTGTTCCAACGCCGAACGACAAACAGTGTTAGAACAGATTGCAATTAAGTTTCTCACACTACTGATAAAACACAGTATGAACGTAAGCCCATTTTATTTACGTTTCATATCATAGCACATTGTATAAGACGATAGAGCGAATGGGGCACAACAGTCGACACATTCCTGCACTCAGCGCTAAGCAGCACTTAAGGTGGTGTACAGAGCGACGGTACTGGACAGTGGACGATTGAAAACGATTGATTTCTAGAGGTGTTCGTTAGCTGGTGTCAGTGAAGTACGGATGGCATTATGTTGTTAATGTATTCCGGTTAGGGTTTGTCTTGTTATTGCACTTAAAAAGAATCTAAATGCAGTAGGGTATGAAGACGATTTATAGCATTGTGTACTACATACAGTAAGGTAGCAGTTTTGAGGGGATGAATGTTTTTATCAATATGATAATGGATCCTGCCACAAAAGAGGATCAGTAAAACAATGGCACGTGGACAACAAAATTCCTGAAATGGACTGGCTTGCCTGCAGTCCCGACCTGATCCTCATGGAACACCTCTAGTATGAGGTCCAGCCATGAGCATCCAACATCATTGTTTCAGCAGTTACGGACTTGTGGGATGCCATTTTTCCTCAGACATTCAGATGTCGTATTGAAACTCTTCTCTGCAGAATACAAGCCAGCACAAACGCAAAAGATGGGCACATCTCGCATTTATTTTCACAGTGCTACAATTTCCTACAATTTCATTTTGCCAGGACTATTTGCTGTGACATGAACCAATCAAAAGTGATAGACAATAATGTCAGCTGAAGAGAGGAGCGTGGACTATCGCCTGAAAGTTTACAGTATCTCACGAATATACTAGAGTGAAAGACTTGGAGGTAGCATACGGAGCCAGTCTATCGATTGAGAGACGTCTGCCAAATGTTCATTTGGAAACAGTCCACGTATTTATTGATTTAGATTGAACAACATGCACTGGATTGGGGATGAGAAATTGTGTTCACTTTTGGATATAAATTGAAGCTATTAGTTACGTAAGAGAATCAATACTACTCCTTTTTTTTCATGCAAAGCTGCGACAGTGAGAAGGAAAATCAAGTTTATCTGAGTGTCAAGGTGTGTCAAGGTGCTTGAGAGTTTCAGTTTCCAGGGAGCTCATCTTCTCGGAGGAAATAGCTCCAAAAAAAAGAAAAAAATACGAAAAGATAAGACACTTGTTGATTAGTGCATACAAATCACATTATTCAGTACTCGTCATATTACTGCATGCGGATTCAGCAGTGAATCATACTATAAGGGCTGAAAGAAACTCGCTTTGAAGTTTTCAGCTATCGTCACAGTCGCTGTCTTTGTTCGTGATGTAAGTGCAAAATACGCTGTCTCTAATAAGGATCTATACATTTTGATTACCAGTTACTTGCTGTATTATGTGAAAACAAGGATTCCCTGTAACAGAACCGGAAGAGTCTGGGGAACATAATACGCACTGTAAGACTGCTGGTACCGGAGGAAATGCGGCGACATACGATACTTATCGTAAACTACGTCAGCATCAGATTTGGAGTAATTGTCCTAATTCACCTGAAGCATTACAAGATATATGTCTACAATCAAGATTTTCAACAATCAATCCCGCTGAAGTCGACTAGCCCAATAGCGGTGAAGTGTGCATAACATGCTGTGAAAGACAGAAGAACATGGACAGTTGATTTTGGAAATATCGATAAGTAATTGTTAGTGTATATAGAAATGTCAGCTTCTGCCCACATAGCACCAAGCAGTGCATGAGTAACAACAGATATTAGTATTACGTCTGTAAAAGAAGACCCATGCATACTATCCCTTTTATTCACATAGCTCTTAGCTGCAGCGTAACTGGTGATCTGAGGGCTTTTCAGAATTTAAGGAGTGAATAATAAGTTAACTTCAGACAGACAGAAAGTGATTTACCGATTCCGAATACTTTGTTGTTTCTCGAGGGAACAATGGATAAGAATGACAGAACGCTCTGTTCCAACATAAGAAGCTGGTTGATTGCTACATTAAAGATACATTGCTCACAATGAACAAAGCTTGTTTGCAAAAAGCTATTCACTGCTCTTTCGATTTCATTAATGCAAATATAGCAGTGGGAACTTGGTGTCTAATGGAGTTGCCTCATATATCTACATAAATTTCAATAAGCTACTGTTTGCAATGACGTAAAATCTGTGGAAAAGCATTCGAATGAGGACTAAATTTATACATTTCCACAGTACAAAATGTGAGAATTCACTGTGAAAGTTTTTACGTTATAACATTGTTAGATACTACTTGCTTTTCATTTTACCCCCTCAGTAATATAATTTTATGGCAGTTTGAGACAGCTTGGTGTGTGTGTGAGTAACTGAGACAGAAAACAGAGAAAAATGATTAATAGAGATCACAGCGTATGACGTATTAAATATAGAGGTTTCTGTGTGTGTGTGTGTGTGTGTGTGTGTGTGTGTATAATGCACATCTTTGACCTTGGAGTTTTTAAATATTATAGTTGGTTGGATGGTTTGGTAGACGGGACCAAAAAGCGAGGTCATCCACCCTATCGGTATAGAAAAGGATGGAGAAGGAAGTCGGCCGTGACTAGCCAAAGGAACTATGTGGACACTTACCTGAAGCGATACAGGGAAATCACGGAAAACATAAATCAGGATTACAGGACGCGGGTTTGAACCATAGTCCTCCCTAGTGCGAGTCCAATGTGCTAACCACCGTGCCACCTCGCTCGGTAAATACTATGCCAGACGTACGTATGTGTAGGCAAATAATACAGAATTCTGACATTAACATGATTTCAGAATTCCATGAGTGGTATTTAGTGTATGTGTACGTAACGAATGTAACACGGCACAGATTTTATTTAGGAAATAATGTGTGTCTTTAATGGCCAAGGAAACAACGACCATCTTTGAGTATCAAGTGGAGGTTACGTAATTGTTTACTACATATCTGGCAAATTATTTTGATACAACACTCTGGTTAGATATGGGGAGGAGGGGTGTGTGCTATAAAGCACCATTGGTCTATTTCCGTCAGCTTGGATTTTTAATAGTGTACTCTGATAGGCTGGAGACAGGGAGAGCGAGAGGGGGAAAGAGGGGGTTTTTAACTTCCTTTAACACAACGGGGCTATTTCGGCCATCTCCGATTTTTCTTTGGGCTCTATCATTATTCATACTACACTATGATTATTTGGTGGAGACAAGGAGGGAGAGGGGGAAAAGAAAGCCCGCTGATAAGGATGATGACATCATGCTTTCAAGGTCATCGATGAACTACAGGATCACGTGACGTTCTTGAACGTCAGTAACTTTGTTCATCGTCAAAATGCATCAGAATTCCCAGGTTGTGTGACTGCCAAATTCCAGCTGCTGCAGATTGTTGACACTAATACTCCTCATGTTTGTTAAGTAGCAGGGCATGTCTGGAACGATGTTTTGAATTAAAATCAGATATTGTTAAATTTATGAAGGGAAAAAGAGAGCAGGAACGACATTTGTAACACCCAGAATGGATTGTAGACCTTGCACTTTAAGTGAACTTGTCTGCACACTGCCCACACTAACACCTGGCCAGCTGAGAAAAAAGTTATTTCTGATTTGACTGGGACACACTTAAAAAGATAACCACGTTGTAGAAGAGGTTAATTCTGACTAAAATACCTCCCACTTGTCGATACCCACTGGCGTTAAAGAAACTGCGATGTTTGAAGAATTCATTGTAGCCTTGAAATAATTACAAGGATAGTTTTCTAAACGATTTCAGATCACTGCCAATCTTACGTCTGTTTCCGAGGCCGTTCGACGATTCAGTTTAAAGCGCCTCTGTGTAAGTGCAGATGGAACTTACTGGTTCATAATTTCATTCCCGTTTAAAATACATTTTCTTTTGCGTTAAAGAAACCCTGGAGGTCTTCATTGTTTTCCTTGGGATGAGTTTCCATGTCTGCACAATAAGGCTGCAAACGTGATAACATATTTCGACCATCAAAGGTGTGTGAAAGGCTTATTCCGATTATGAAAAGCTAAATAAACCACGATTACATGGCACCCAGAGTGCGTAAATTTTTAAAATGATCTGCTTCTATCAATGTGCTGACAGTTTGTACTAGATAAAATTTGTACAATATCTTCAGCTCGCCAAAAAAAATCAAATAATACTGGAAATTTGCTTTGTTTATGAGCTGTGTTCTCGAGAAATAGGAAATATTGCATCAAATTGTAAACTTCGCAACTATATTGGCATTTACATGAGGCTCTTTCGCAGTTTCCCTTTCTACGCTCTCCTCATGTTCAAAATGCATGGTGTGGTGGTGGTGGAAGTGTGTAGCCGGTTGAGAGAGCTTTGACATGTGAGCGAAAGGACTGCCTGTGTGCCATATTCTTGGCTACCCCTGACCTAAGGATTTTGTTGTTAGTGTGGCGTTAGGACCTAAACTTACTTTTTATTTGCAAAAGTAATATATTTTCTCAGTAATGTTATTACTGTGCCTTTTCTGTTTACGTTAGCGTCTTTTTTTCACATTTACATTACTCTCATACTGGGTTCCAGTTAATTAACTGAAAATTTGTACACTCATACAAAGACAGACACACATCCACGTACACATCCATGCACAGAATACACAAACAAAATTGCGTTTTCCAAAATTCCTCTAGACTTAATTGTTATGTTTCTGTCTTAAATTCTATGTAGTACAATATACATTTAAGGAAACGTGCTTAAAACTAAAGAGTGGAACAATAAACTAATGAAATTTAATCCATTATCATATTCACATGGTATAGTATTTTAGCATGGTCATCTATAACAATCACCAGTAGTTTAAGATACCAGTTAAATCAGCCGAATTTGAAACGTTGTGTTATTTTAGACATAACCACACACGCAAGCGCACACGCACACACACACACACACACACTCACACACACACACACACACACACACACACACACACACGCTCACACACACACAATCACACCCACGGTATATTTGATGTCTCAGAGATTTACTTCTGCTTCTTGCAGGAACCGTAATATTTACTGGCAATGTTAAACTGTCACAGTAAGTAATGATGGAAAGGGTAGCGTTGAAGTCTGCAGGTAACCGACAGCTGGCAATCTGAACCTTCGATTCCAGTGCCCAGTAGAGGACAAACTGTTTCTTGTGACACCTCTGGTATGAGTATCAGCAGCGAACTGTTCACAGGGAACGGCAGAACTTACACGTTGCGGCGACGCTGAGACGGCAAGGGAACAGTGGGAGGATGTGTTCGGGCATCCTTGCGTGCTTCACATAGCTCGACATGAGACAGCATTCGACTCGGCACTGGTCTGTATTCAGAGCGATTCGTGTATCCATTTCAAAGCGTCACACGCGAACAGCGGCCATTGGAATGGCGTGCATTGTGCTGGGCACTGTCCAGTGCTGTAAACATCGAGGCGCCAAGCGCACCTGTCGTAGCAACCGTGTTTGCGGATCACTTAGCACCGCTCGGTTGTATAAGATCAGACGCACGGAACCAGAGTAGAGAGAATCAATAATGCAACAGCCTGTTCTTACAGGAGCCCTTCACAGACATAGGGTTAGGGTTCTGTTTACCCTTCAAACCTGTTTTACATTTTGCACGTCCTCCGGTAAAGCTTTTGCTTGCTTTTAATAATAATAAGAAGATACTATACGAAATGTACAGATGTGAAGACGTCTAGTTCCAGAACGTTAGGTGTTATCGTGCATGATATCATGTTAACAGCTTTTAGGCTGTTTTTCAAGGCTACACCGCGGAAGGATCAGCTGACTGCGTCCTTTCTCTTATTTCCTGCCACACATCCATACAACAGAGGGTAGTTTGTTCAAAATACAGTCTTTTCACTAGTTGACCGTCTCATTTTCCATCTTTGCCGCGATTAATTATTTCGTTTAACGGGAGACACAAAATGTGAATGTTCTCGTCCGCTTACATTTCTGTTACTGTGTCGTCTGTTTACAGAGCAATCTTCTTAACAGTTCTTTGACGACGGCTTTATAAGCCTAATAAATTTATTTAGGTTTTTTATGATTTGTAATGTCCATCTATTGTATGTCTGTATCTATTTTATTTTTCCAAACATATATTTTATCTGATGAGAGCTCAATGCCTCCTTGTTTACTCCAACTATGTAAATTTAAAATCATTCACTTTCAATCATATTAATTCTTCTATACTATCCTCTTTTGTTAAACAAACAATCTTTGTAATCTTCTAAGCTTATTGTGTTTTTAACAATACATTTCTTAATTCCTTCTCTATCTTATCACCAACGTTATAAGCATGCATTCTGGCTCTTCAACCACAGAATCTTTCCATTATTATTCCATTGCATTCATCTTTCATTTTTCCTAAGACATTCTTGTTCAATTTTGAATTTCCATAAATATTAACTGTTGGTTAATCACTTTTATCAAAATAATAAATCATCGATTTCATGTCTTCATAAAAATCTTCAGTCCATATATTGTAGCTATAACCATCAATATCTTGATAAGACAACTCAATATTTTCTCCATATTTCGGTTTCATTATACTATAGTGAAAATTATACATCAGTTCTTTAGATAAACAGGTATACTCATTCCGATATAGATGGGCTTATTAAATGTGATTTTTCTCTCGTTCATATGAATGGACACAAGATTTTCATTAAATAGTTCTTTCTTTAAAGTTTGGCTTAGCTATAGGATTGTCACATTTTTCTCCATCTGAAACTAATTTTATATCCACTGTGTTTCCTATATTTTCTATCGTTTTTCTCCTGATATCAGTCAACATCGGTGCATTTTTCTAACCAATACATGCCATAAATAGAAGTACTGTCCTTGGCAGATTTGTATGATCTTGGATGATGTCTGATATCAGTGATAATTGATTTGCAACAAGGTAAATACAGTATGAATCTGCGACTGGTTGCTACATTCTTTATAATTTTTCTTTAAGTGTTCTGTTGAATTGTTCAACAACAGATGCATTTGATTCTGTAAAAGATTAATAATGATTGATGTAGTATCTTTTCATCAGCTCATGTAACTCATCATTGTGAAATTCTTTATCATTATCTGTCTGTTATTTTCTTGGAGTTATTACTTTGAATATTTTTTTCAAAAGCATCAGTTTCATTCTCAATTTTTATTTGGAACAGCCAAGCAAATTTTGAAAAAAACCCATAACAGTTAATAAATATTTACATCATTTATTAATTTCAGATAATCCTTTCAGATTACCTGAGTCCATTTCAACTACATCAGCTTGCCATAAGTCAACAATTCCAAATGATACAACTCTTCTTCTTTTAAATTTTTTTCATTTCTTTATGCATTTCATTAATGATTTATTCGTGACTATTAAAGGGGTCTGGGGGACGTGTTTCGCCTAGAAATTTTTTTAATGCACTTACTCTTTTTAGTTTTACATAATGTGCAAAAACCTTCAGTTCTCTGTTGTCCATTTTTAGTGGTGAGTCTGTGAGGGTTATGTGTTTCTGTAAATTTTTTGCACTTCAAACAGTATATGTGATTGTGAGGATCCATTTACACCGATTTAAAAATCAAATTAGATTTTAAATTATTTCACCTACGATAATTAACTTAACATCAATTGGAACAGTTTCAATAGAATCTTTTAATCTTACACTGAGAAAATTTGTTGTGTTTACCATTATTGATTGATTACTATTATTTATTTGGTATAGTTTATCAGCCATGCTTACAGTGATGTCAAAATCGTCAAATTTTAAATTTCTTGTTATATTCATACCAACAACAATGACACTTTTAAGTCCTGAATCGTATTCGAAACCATGCATCTTTTGTTCTCTTCCAGTCATAAAAGTAAATTCAGTTATTTTTAAGATTACTTAACTAATCTAAGTACAGAGTTAAATCTCTTTCTGAAAAATACTCTGAAAATGCTTTTTCTATTTCCTTTTTGATAAAGTAATTAGATTAGTTTTACTGACATAATTATTCAACTGTGTTAGAATACTTCTATATTCGGGTTTTGTAACAACATTTGATAACTCTTTCTGTGCATAATGTTTGTTCACTACATCTTCGAATTTTGTAATTAATTCATTATCAACTTCTGAATGAAAATCTAACTCACTATTTATCTTATTTCCAAAAACATCCATTTATGCGATTGCTGGCTTTCTCGCCGGATTTCACCTATGAAATCTTCACGGGTAATCAGCCGATTAGCGTCGTCTTCTAGTCGCAACATTTCAATCCATTGCGTATCCATCGACTTCAGGCGAAGTGTCGGGATGGTTGCTGCTGCTGCTGCTGCTCTCATCTATTACTTTCCCCTCTTCGGAGAAGTGTGAGGGGGAGTTTGTAGCCTTTTGGCTTTTACTCCCCTGTGTACGTGTGTGTGTGTTTTTTCTATATATTTTTGCTGTCTGTGATATGTGCTGAATTGTTGTGAATGTGTCTGGTACTTGCCTGGGGTAGGCGAGATGATTGGTGTTATATGGGAAGGAACTGGATTAGGGATTGGGTGTTGGGATTTTCTCTTCGACTTAATCGTCGAAGATCGTCATAGGGCGCTTGTGCTTATCGCGGGACATGTCATACCGACCTAGGGAGTGGATGAGTGCATTTCCGGATCTGGAGGAACCTTCATGGAAGGCCCTTGCCAGATCCTGGAAACGCTCTCTCAGGAGTGGGATTTCGGCTGCGGCGTGCAGGTCGTCTGTGGGGAATCCAAGTGGTAGATGTAGTGCCCTTCTGAGGGCGCGGTTCTGCAGCCTCTGGAGTTTGTCCAGGTGCTGCTTTGCCGCGTATCCCCAGACAGGGCACGCATACTCCATTACCGGCCGGATCGGGCCTATTATACATTTACTGCTACTGGGCAGGGAAGGGAGCTGGTTGTGTTCAGGATAGGGTATAGGATGGACATTCTGGCGCAGACCTTCCTGTGGACCTCGTCTATGTGGGGTTTCCACGTAAGACGAGAGTCCAAGGTTACGCCAAGGTACTTGGCGGTTCTGCGCCAGGGGAGTTGGGTTCCATTTAGGTGGAGGTGGAGTGGGGGACGTTGAGGAGGTTCGCGCCTTCCGAGCCTTCGGGTAATCAGCATTGCCTGTGTCTTCTCAGAATTGATGGTGATGCTCCAGCGACGGGCCCAGGTTTCTGTGTCGTCTAAAACCCTTTGTAGCCTACGAATGACCAGGTCCTTGTTCACATTTCTTGTGTAGAAGGCTGTGTCGTCCGCGTACTGCGCGGTGTGCATCAGGGGGGCCGTTGGAGTGTCCGCAACTTACAAACTGTACAATACGGGCCCCAGGACCGATCCCTGCGGCACCCCGGCACGAATACGCCTTCGGGTAGAGGTGGCAGTTTCTACTTTGACGGAGAAAGTCCTATTCGAGAGGTAGCTCTTGATCAGCTGAACTATTCTCCCGGGAAACCCTTGTGTGTACAACTTGTAGAGTAGCCCTCTATGCCATACTGAATCAAAGGCTTTGGATACGTCTAGTAGCACTATCCCGCAGTAGCCTCTGTGGTTGAAACCCTCTGTGGCTGCTTCAACCATTCTCATGACCTGTTGTGGGGCAGAATGGTTCTGCCGGAATCCAAATTGGAAATCCGGCAGAATTTGCTCTCTGGTAATATGTTCTTGTATGGGTCTTAGCAGGAGGCGCCCATAGATCTTGCTGAGAGTTGGCAAGAGGCTAATCGGCCTGTAGTGCTGCGGGAATAGAGGGTCTTTCCCTGGTTTGTGTATCGCAACCACTTCCGCATGTTTCCAGCAAGCTGGGAACTCGCGGGAACGAGTAATCTCGTTGAGGACGTTCGCGAGGTGTGTGATCGCTGTGGGTGGGAGTTTTTTCACTAACTGGTTTGTGACACTATCGTGCACTGGCGCCTTTTTTGTAGGGAGGGCCCTGATTACTCTTGCCACGTCCTCGGGGGCAAAAAGTATGGGTTCGTCCTCTGGGTCCTCCTCAGCGTTGAGGAAGACGGCATGTTCACGTCTGACTACCTCCTCATGCTATTCATCCTCGGATTCTGCAGTTTGAAACTGCTTCTCGAAGGAGTCGGCGAGGGCGTTGGCCTTCCCAACATGGCTGTAGACGAGTCCCCGTTCGCCGTGCAGTGGTGGCATCCTAGCGCGTCTTTTTGTGAATTGTTTGGTTGCTTGCCATAGTGTATGATCATCTACTTTGAGAGCTGTGAGGCGGTTTTGCCATTGCTGGTTTCTGTGCTCATTGAGCGCTACCTTCAGTTCTCTCTGTAGACGATTGAGCAGCCTCCTGGTGGCCTGATTTCTGGTGATCTTCCACTCTTTTGCCACTCTGTTCTTGTGTCGGATTTGAGCTAGCAAGTGTTCCGGGAGCTGTATTTGCGGTGGAGGGCCATCCCTTTGTGGTGGGGTGGCCTCTTCCGCTGCCTGCAAGATGGTGCCTGTCAAGTCTAGTAGCGCTTGTTCTACTGTTTCGGCAGTAGGTGGCGGAGCGCGAGCGATATCAGAGGCGACAGTTTCTTGGTATCGCTTCCAGTCTGTGCGTTTGTAAGACGTCTGGTACCGTGGGAGTGCTACCCATTCTCCCACATCGACTTCTAGAATCACTGGGTTGTGGTCGGAGGACATTCTGTTGATTGTCTTTACGGTCACAAATCCTGCGATCTTCCTAGTGAGAGCTATATCTAACACATCGGGCCTGCTTCCGTTTTTCGGAAAATGTGTGGGCTCGACTGGACGCCATGTTTTGAAGTGGTGGGTGCGCGCTAGTTGTTGCAGTTTGGCGCCTGCTCTGGAGGTTACTCTAGAATTCCAGTCAGGGTGTTTGGCATTGAAGTCTCCCCCTATTACGAATTTGCCTTCAATTTGCCCTAGAGCAGCTATGTCTCCCTCATCTATCTGGTCATGTGGGGGTCGGTAGACGGCAACAATTGTTAGGGGTCCAGTGGCAGTGGTTACTTCCACCGCGACTGCTTCGATTTTATTGGTAGCTGGTAGGAATACCTGGTGGTGGGGGATCCCTCTTTTTATGTATATGGCCACTCCTCCACCTTGGGTTGGCCTGTCTTTGCGGTAGCTAACATAGTTAAGGACTGTCGCTTTTATTCCCGGTTTTAGGTGGGTTTTCCCCATCATGCATATGTCGATGGAGAACTCCTTCATGAGTTCTCTGAACTCGACCTCTTGATTAACAATGCCGTCTGCGTTAAAGACGCACATTGTCGGCCTTGGATGTTTGGTCTTCTATTCATGATGGGGTTTTGATACTACTGAGGAAGTCGCAGAGGGGAGCGACTGCTGGACTGTTGCCTGAAGGGCAGCGAGGATCTTTGTGTTCTGCTTCTGGGCTCCCCTGAATTCCTTCATCATTTCCATGACGAGGTTCATGGTCTGCACCATTACGCCTAACAACTGATCCATGGGGGGGGGGGGGGGGAGTGTGTGTGGGGTTCCCTAGGGCTTTCTTTGCCATGGTGGACCTGGTCGTTGTTGCTGTGTATTTCCCGGTGTTGTTCTTGTGATAGTGTCTGGTTTTGTGGTGGTTGGGCAATGCTTTCATGGTTCCTCTGGGGAGAAACCACTTCCGCATATGTTGCCCTTGTTGTATCTGGCCTTGGTTTTACCCAGGCCTTGTCTGTGTGTGTTGTCATGTTTTGGTTTCTTGTGTGTCTGGATGGGTTCGTGGTGTTTTCTTTTCGTGTGTGGGGGGCGGCCTTTGCGCCCTTTGCCTGCTGTGTGTGTCTTTTATGGACCTCACAACCTTGGTAACCCGCTGTGTGGTTTTTCCCACACAGCGCGCACCTTATTTGCGGGTCCGTGTGTTTTATGTTGCAAGTTATTTTGTCATGGGCCTCGGCGCATTTTCTGCACCTCACTGCCATGGAGCAGTGTGCCGCATTGTGGCTGAGGCCCTGGCATATGAAGCACTGCACCGTCTTGTTTTTGCGGCGCAGTGGTTCAGTGGTCACAGGGACCGCCAGGATCATCTTAATGTCCCTTTTCTTTTGTGGGACGTCCGGCAGTGTGACCTGATACAAGGGCCATTTGCTCCCTACGTTTTCCATTTGTTGGACCGCCTTGATGACGTACCCCTGGGCAGTCAGGTCTGTTTTGATCGCCTGGGGGGCCACTCGTCTTGGTAGGTCTCTGATGACTATGTTTTTATTACGTGTTTTTGTTGTGGGGAAAGTGTAGTGGGGTATGTTTTTGCTGCTGAGAAATGTTTTTATTGTGGTGTAGTGCTTGAGTGTCAGTAATGTTATTTTTATTTTGTTACCACCAGCAGGTTTTGCCTTAAAATTTCCTCCCCCAATTGCTGTTTTTAACATTTCGAACAGCTCCTCGTAGTTCTGAGGGAACTCAGCGACGATCGGAGGGAGGTGGTGGGTGACCTGATTTTGTGTTTGTGTTGTTGTGTCTTGTGGTGTCTCTGGCTCATCGGCCACCGCCTGGAACCTGTTCGGGGTGGGTTCCATTCCCCGGGCCGGCGGGAGCCTCGGCTGGCGAAAGGTTTTCCTCGCCAGCACGAAACCATCCGAATCCTGCCCGGTTATGCGGTTCCCTTCCAGTGCCGGTGTTTCCTGGTTCCCTCCTAGGACGACGACAGGTGCTGTCAGGGGCGCAGGCTCCTCAGACGGTGTGGAAGTGGTTGGGATGGGGGTGGTGGAGTGCTTTTTCCCCTTGGAGTGCTTCTCCTTCTTGTCCTTCCTTACACGCCGTTGCTTGGATGTGGTGGACTTGAGTGGGGGGGATTTGAGGAACTGGGATCGGGTAGGGGGTTGGGTGGTAGTTGCGGGTTTGGGAAGGATTTTAGTCGGTTGTACTGGACTTCTGCTTGCCATTTAGGTTGCGGATATGTTCAGCAAGGAGTTCACAGCCGTTGGCAAGCAGGATAGGGCTGAAGAGAGGGGAGGGAGGGGCGGGATCGCAAATACTGACGATGTATTTGTTTGTTTGTGTGTCGTGTATTTTTGCAATGTCGGTAGAGGAAAGGGGGCTTGCTGCCAGGTTATTGTCAGTTGCAACTTTTGTTGACACCGTTGGGTATTCCGGTTGCATTGCTGACCCTACTATCACGATGGCAGACACGGAATTCTGGACGGGGGCGGCGGAAAACCTTTCTGTGGTTCCGCGGCCCGCTTCTAGGTCCTGGCCTACTATTTCCCTGTTCTTGGGGGGGGGGGGGGGGGCAGAGACTAACTCTGCGGCAGCTGAAGTGCTCGAGACGGCCGGCCGCGTGGCCCGCGGCAACATGAAAACGCGCCTCGTGTCGTCGGCGGAAAGAGACCGCCGCGACCCCAAGGCGCCACCCAAGCTCGGCATACCACAACGACGGGAAGGCACGACAACTTTGCCAGGCGACGCCATGCAAATGTTTTTCCCAGTGTCGTCCGTGCTAAGACCTTGGCGCAAGTGCCCGTCAATGTTTTAATAAAAACAGAGCCAGAGAACACTTTTACTCCGGTGCAAGCGGGGGCCTATGGCTGAAAGTACGCGAGTGAGAGGAGCGAAGCTCAACCCTCGACTGCTACTCAGCGAGTGATGGTGTCGGGATGGTGTCAGTCGCGCGCCTTTGTAGCCGCTAGACCGCAATCAGATTTCGGCCGCCAACCAATCACGTGCCAACGGAATCGCACGGGGGCTTGGCGCCAACGGTGCTGGGTGTGACGCGAGTGCTGGCGTCGATTCCCGGTGTCTGTTCATATCAGCGCCGACCGCGGTCCCCTTTGGACCAGAGCGTTCTTGCCGAATTTTCCTAATTGCAGGATCCCAAGCTGTACTGAGACGGTAACCACTCTCTCGATTAATTAAATTTACGTGCAGACGAATCTCTACCGCTTCTTTTATCACCGAATCCCAAAATCCACTGATGGTGCATAACTTCTTTGTTTCTTCAAATTTGAGGGTATGCTTTTCGTTGATGCTGTGTTCCGACAAGACGGACTTGTCAACCTGTCCAAGACGCACGTTTCTTGTATGTTCCCTATGGTGCTGTGTAATGCAACGTTGCGTTTGCCTTACGTACTACCTTCCACAGTTGCATCCAATTCTGTAAATACCCGGTGTCATTAGTCCTAGTGGGTCTTTGGTCGATCCAAGAATATCCTTGATTTCCTTTGCTGTGCGAAAGAGGGTCTTTACTTGGTGCTTGTTAAGGATTCTTGTGACCTTTGCCATTGGTGGTCCCGCTTACGGCACGAAGGCACAATCTCTTGTGTCGACCTCTTCCGGTCCCTCTCCTCCTCTCTTCTTATTGTACCTCATAGCTCGTCGTATTAGTTTCTCGCTGTAGCCTTTTCATCTGAAGGTTTCCTTTAGATGTTCTTATTCACTCGGTAAGCTCTTCTTGTCGCAAATGGACCTCGCCCTGTGTACCAAGGTTTTAAGTACATAGATGCGTTGCGCTGGATGGTGACAGCTCCTAGCGTTGAGATATAGGTCCGTATGTGTTTCTGTCCTATATACCGAATGTCCCAGCGTGCCTCCTGCGTTTCTAGTAACCAGGATATCCTGGAAGGGTAGGCTTCCGTTTTTCTCTGTCTCCATGGTAAACTTGATGTCTTCATGTATACCGTTGAGGTGCTGCAGGACTCAAGCAGTTTATTTTTACCATGTGGTCATATCACAAATGTGTCATCCACATATCCGTAAAATGCTTTCGGTTTCAGTGGCGCCATGTCCAACGCTACCTCCTTGAAGTATTCCCTGTATAAGTTAGACACGCTTGGTGCTAAGGGGAAACCCATAGCAACTCCATCAATTTGCTCGTAGAATTTCCCACCACATTTGAAGTAGGTGGTGGTTAGTAGATGCCAAAAGAGTTTGACTATGTCCCCATCGAAGTGTCCCTTGAGACGTCCTAGAGAATCTTCCAGTGGCACCCGTGTGAATAACGATGTCACGTCGAAGCTAACTAACAGATCTTCTTACTCCAAGTGCATTTCTTACACTACCTTGACCAATTCCGCCGAGTTTTTCACATGGTGGGTACAATTCCCTACGAGTGGTTTTAAAAGCTGCGTCAGATGTTTGGCAATGCCGTATGTCGGCGCCTTTATCGTGTTTAAAATCGGACGTAATGGAACCTCCTTATTGTGAAATTTTGGTAGGCCGTACAGGCGTGGTCGGGTTGGTGCCCTCGGGTACAGTCTTCTCATAGTGTTCCTTTATAGTCCTGAGTTATTGAGCAACGCGATGGCTTTGCGTGTCACTGATGCAGTCGCGTTCTTTCCAATTTGCTGGTAAGCAAGATCTTGCAGGGGGGGGGGGGGGGTGTCGATGTTCTGTCAATAATCTTTTGACTTCATCAGCACCGTCGCATTCCCTTTGTCCGCTGTTAGGACTACTATATCTTTGTCTTCCCGAAGTGTCCATAGTGCCTTGTGCTCTGCAGTCGAAATGTTGTTCTTCGGCATTTTTGCCTTCTCAAGTACTTCGCAAATGTCTCTTCTTACTTCTTCTGCAGCCTCTGAGGGGAGACCTCTTATGGCCTGTTCCATACCACTCATGATTTCGCGTTTTGGCAACGTCTAAACTTCACCCTGGTTCCTAAGACGTTGCCAAAATGAGTAGCATGGTAAATGCGTCTCAGGAAATGGTACATTATTTAAAATCCAATTTAATATTCCTTTTCCAAGTTTTTCACTTTTCAAAAATGTGTACTTAAGATTATTCAAAAATGTAACTAAACATGGAATTACTTTTGTATTATTAATAATGAAATCACTAAATTTACTTGTTAACATCTGTGCTATGCTAACTTTTTCACTATGATAATATTTATTTCTAGCTAAATGTTCTCCATGAATTACTGTTAATCTGTCACTTAAATCTCTAACATCATTCATCCAAAGGTATTCAGTTGGTTTTTCTGTATATTTCTGTACTAAGTCTTTACTTTTTTTCTCAGCGACAGCTGAAGCAGTCTCAGAACTGCATGCAAGTGAACTTGTTTCTGAATAATCTGAATAATCTGTAACTGATCTTCTTAAGTTTGGGAAAGTCATCAACAGTTTGGTGTATCAGATCTCTGTATCTATTACCTTACCATGATTTTATTTTATTTGGGCTAGTCTCAGAATACAGTGCTCCGGAATTGAATAACATATCTGCATAATTTGATAGATCTACACCATCAAAATTTTCTCCCATTTCATTCATAGTAATCCATTTTTCAGTTAAAAGATTGATTAATCCATATGTTCCTTCATGTGTTTTTTCACAAATGGTTATATCTCCACTGAATTCAATTGGTAATTTACCAACATATTTAAACATGCCAACAGGTTTTAGACCAAAAACTTTATCTTCACTATGATTAATATACTTTAACATTCTTTCACTATCATTTATCTTTTAAGCTTCATCCTCATGACTGCCAGACTGTATCTCCTTTATTGTTTGAGATTGTCTCTCTTCATCACAATTCTTCAAAACGTTTTCAGTTTTTGATTCACTTAATGTATAATCGTATTTCCCAGGAATATCATCAGACCAATCTTTTAATGGCTTAATTGATGATAAATCTCCAAAATATTCTGTATGATGACGATATGGAATCATCTGTTTTTCAACTCCTCTATCTTGTTCAACAGATTTCAAAACAGTATCACCTAAACCTTTAATTCCTTGTTTAGTTGTTCGATAGCATCGATAACTGGGTGATCTTCTTTTTTATATTTTTCATAAACTCTTCTTGGTTGGTTTTTCCAAAGTTTTAATTGTGGTTTCAATTCTTCAGCTGTCTTTCTATTTCGCTTAGCTTTTTTAACAACCTCAAGATCATATTTTGCAAACATTTGTTGGGGAAGATAAAACATTAATTAAACATGTCTAATGTTTGTGTTGAATATTTCCCTTTATGTTGGACTTCTATGGCTAATGTTTACATTTATGTTTAACATTTATGTTTTAGTTTAATGTTTATGTTGTTATGAAATGTATTTCATTTCTGAACTTACCTTCATTTGGTTTTCTAGTCATGTCTGCTGTAAAAAATCCAAACTCATCATTCCAACATTTACTACACATTTCTTTAAGATCATCAAACTTTAAATCATCTCCAATGAACTCGTGGTAAATATGATTTAAATTAGTGTCACCAGTCTAAAAATGTTAACAAAATTAAGATTATCTCTGACTAATTGCTTTGAGTAAGACTGAGCTAAATAGAAACAGTCAGTTCCTTCATCTCTTCCTCTAGTAAAATATTCTCTAACTATATCTTGATTTTCAAGAATGAAGTCATCAAAAACACAACAGAATTTTCTTGGCATTCATCCAATGAAATGGTTTCATCATTATTTTCAGAAAAGTAGCAATTTTCTCTTTATTCTTATCTTCAATTTCTCACACCTCTTTATAAATGCTCGAAATTGTGGTTGATCTAAACTTTTCAAATAGACATACAAACAATTAACTTTATTGCAGTTCAACCATCCTGGAGCAAGAATATAACTGTCAAGTATTAATATAGTTTTTCCACAACTATTTGCTCCTATGGCTGCACATAAAATACAATTTCGTAAAAGTTTTCCTTGTTTACTTTTTTGACTTATCTTTGAGTATTCTTATTTTTGGTTCCCAGTCGGTATTCAATTAATTGAAATAAATTTTAATGGTAATGAGTAGATTATTTCAACTGAGTGACAAGTCATCAGTTCTAAAAAAGAGATTGACTGTACCTATATGAGACAGCTTCAGTTATGTCGCACTGGTTGGTTTTTATTCAACATTTTTAACTCCTAATATTACATTGAAAACTAATAAACTAAATTGTGGACCAGCAAAAACAGGCTCCAACCTGCAGTCTGATGAAGAAACGATTGAAATTTCAGCTGGTCAGTATAGCTTGAAAAACTTGGAAAAGTTTATGTATTCGAAAAAGACTAATATTCACATGAAAGCAGATGAAATTTTAAACAGAGTTACTCCTGAGAGTGATGTAAAATTTTATATGGATATAAAAGGTAGCATATTAAGTGTGCTTGATTTTAGTAACCAAATTGTTGAGGCTAATGAAAATACTGTTGCTAACGATGTTCCTAAAATTATTCCATTTGAATTAATGAATACAAATATTGATTCGGTTGATGGGATGTTTGTAAAGCATACTGATAATTTTCATTCAGAGATTAATATTGTTGCCTCATTCAAGCCTAGTGGAGTATTTGGTGGGCCAATAATTCACAAACCACATTATCCTGTAAATATTCCAATTTCTTATCCAATTCAAAATCTAGAAATAACTATGACTAATGAAAATGATAGTCTGATTAACTTCAGTAGTGCTTATGTATCAGTTGTTTTGGAAGCGTCTTAATAATTTTTTTCCTTAATAAATCATGAATAAAATCGAGAATTGCCAGTTCCACTCATTCCCTGTGAATGAGAAAAGTAAATAGAATTAAAATGTACCAAACAAGGATACAGAGATTAATATAAATATTGGTGATGGATGGTTGCATCCTGATCATGCTCAGTAATACATGAACTTTAGTGTTATGGGAGCTGATGGTATTGATTATCCGACATGCAATGGGAAAAATTAGATATTTGTTACTCTTCTTTATTCGATCACGTTAACCTGTAGAATATATACCTGAAAAAGGGAAGAAATGAAATTTTCCCACAGGACATGTGGAATATTAATCCTCCAAATTATTTTCTCATAGCATAAGACGCAGTTCTCGATTTCAAACGAGTTATGAAAGCAGATTTAGATATTAGTCTATATAATTCCATAACGAATTATCCCATTTTCGTCATTAATGTGGCTCGAAGAATGTATACTGTAATATCGCAGGAAACGGCTATGAAACTGTGTGCAAATTTTAATGATAAAATTCCAGCAGTCACTATTAGAGTGCTGCAACGCCCAGTGTTTGACCGGTCACGGCTCGCCTGTTGACGTGGGGACCGAGCAGCTCGTGTCCGGCCCCACTCGACTCGGCTCGGTCACGTACTCGCCCCATGTCTGTTGTCCGGATTCCGGACACGCGGATAACCGAGCATGACCGGTCACCGCTGACGTCTCACCTCGCTGCACTGTACTGTACTGTAGAAATCCAACGCCTCTCTCTCTCTCTCTCTCCCTCTCTCTCTCTCTTTCTCTCTCTCTCACACACACAGTGTATTTATCTCTCTCTCTCTCTCTTTTAATACAAAAGTAACATTTCCACGAACGGGTACGTGAGACAGCTAAATTCATAAAGCACCTGGAAAGTAAAATGATAATTCAATACAATCGCGGGTAGAAGACAAGTCTCATTTCCAAACAAAAGAGATATTTTTCCTTTCATTTATAGGAAACATTAAATAAGTGCTTTTCCTGTAATCTAGAAGACAACCGTCTTTATAAAGAAAACACACAAAGAACATTAAACATTTACAGACGTAACTTGTCACACTTTTCAATTGTTTACAACATAAACAAAATTATAGTTATTGTTGATCAGCAGTAAAACTTTAGTGTATTCCACATACGAGTTTTGGCAAAGTTATCAGTCACTTGCTGCTGGGATACATAAAATACGTCTTGCAACTGCAGCCATATCTGGCAGATCTGTTTCATTTCTGCTCCACCACTTTAAGATGTCATCATCATCTCCGGGGGGCATTAAAATGTACAGATCTATTTCATCTGCTGCGGATGATCTGTTGTTCCTCCATTCCTTGAAACGAGCTCTCTTTCTGGGTGGTGATGACACAGTACTTGAAGGATCTATGATAATAAACAAAAGAGACAACTAATACAGAACTGATATCGAAATCATCGAAACGTTCCCATAAGAGACCGATGACCTCGCTGTTTGGTCTCTACCCGAAAAAACCCGACCCCCGTTCCCATAAAAACGAGATGTTTTACGTTAATGAAATATTATACGAGTCACAACATTCCCGTTTCTCTATAATACACTTCCCACTAACTATGCAAAAACGATTATGTTAATGATTGCATGTTGAACCTGCGTACGTAGCACACATTTGTCGCACATTGCTAAGAATTTCCTGCTTTTCACTTATTTCAAGCGTATTAAGATAACGGAAGGACGTCCAAAGAAACGATCTTTGTGAGGTTTCTTGCAACTGTGTTTCTTTAAATGAGTGGTTCCCGACTGGAAAAACAATAAAGTGGAGCTTTTTATGCACGATACGTACCCAATAGACGCACTGTTTCCATCTACAACCAACAGAAATGTACTCCATACTTGGCTTTTTAGACCTTCCCGTTTCTTTAATGTGTAAACATTGATTTCAATCTTACGTCTTACTACACTGGCTTCCTCGCGCTGCATGATTACAGAGAGAGACACACCACAAATGAGAAGCCCGTACTGGCTGCAGTGTCACACGGATAATAACAAGTGTATTGTGTTTGAAGTTATGTGCCACGTATTCGGCCACGGCTTCTATGCTCGGTCACAAGAACTAGTGCGGATAGCCTATCCAGTTAGGGTGTGCTCGCCCCATCTCGTATTTTGTGCTCGCTTACTCGGTCATGCAGGACTCTAGTCACTATACCATATACAGTTATGTATGAAAAGAGAAATCGTACATATGATGGTAAACACAGAATACTTTTGAAAATTTTTAATTACTAGTTTTTACTTCTACATAAATGAATGAAAAATTAAAAAAAATTATAGAAGTGTTAACTTCATGTTTATATACATTGTTGTTACGTTTGAAAAAAAGGTAGAGAAATTGAAAAGGGAATAATTTTCATTAACCAGTTGATTTTATTTATTTTCTATGTTCACCTTTCATAAAAATTGCATTACATTTAATTTGCTTACGTTTACCCTTTATAAAAAATATATTAAATTTGTTTTATTACATTCACCTTTTATACGAAATAATTATTTTCGAGTGAGTCAGACTTGAAAATGTTGGTGAGAGTAGGAAGTGAGCCAGTGAGCCACAACTCAAAAATCGGTGGGTTAGCCTAAAATTTACGTAATGAGCCAGAACCCTAAAATCGGTGGGTTTGTCAGAAATTAAGGTATTGGGCTACAGAGTGGGCTAGTGGGCCAGATTCCGCCTTTTCATACTACTCCTGCAGCAACGTAGTCTATCTACGAGCATTCTCCATTTTGTAAAACTTTCTGCGCCTTTGAATGCTCTATAGTAGTTGTTAAAATCGGAGGGAGTATGCTGGGGGTAGTATTTTACGTCCTCCCACCAATAAACATAATGCTTCGGACATGAGGGTTACAGAGACTACTGGAAATGAAACTTTAGTGTATTCCACATACGAGTTTTGGCAAAGTTATCAGTCACTGACCAACTGGAGACATTTATACTGTGACGCAGTTGATTGGTGGGAAGACCCCATTAAACCTGGTACCCTAAACAATATTAGAAAATGTAGCTTTCAAGCCAAATGATGGCCGCAGAAAGAATATCGAATATAACTTCCTTCTAACTGATAAACTCTGCGGTCGGCAATGTCTATATAAAAGAACAAATCCCTGGCGTAGTTGTTAGACCGTTAACTGCTGCAATAATAGCAGGTTATCAAGATTTAAGTTGGTTTGAATGTGGTCGGCACATGAGCGACGGGAAACAGCATCTCCAAGGTAACGATGAAGTGGGGATTTTCCCGTACGACCATTTCACGGGTGAATATCAGGAATCAGATAAAAGATCAAATCTCCGACATTGCTGCGGCTGGAAAAAGGGTCTGCGAGGACGGTACCAACGACGATTGAAGAGAATCATTCAACGTGACAGAAGTGCAACCCAGCTGCAGATTGCTCCACATTTCAGTGCTGAGCCATCAAGAAGTGTCAGCGTGCGAACCATTCAACGAAACATTATCGATACGGGCTTTCGGAGCCGAAGGCCCACTTGTGTACCCTTGATGACTGCACGACACAAAGCTATATGCCTCACCTGGCCAAACACCACCAATACTGGACTGTTGATGGCGGGAAACATTTTGCCTGGTCGAACGAGTCTCGTTTCAAATTGTATCGTGCGGATGGACGTGTACGGGTATAGAGACATCCTCGTGCATCCATGGACCCTACATGTCAGCAGGGTACTGTTCAAGCTGATGGAGGCTCTGTAATGGTGTGGGTCACGTGCAGTTTGAGTGGTATGGGACCCGTGCTACATCTACATGCGACTCTGACAGGTGACACGTACTAAATTATCCTGTCTGATCACCGGCATCCAGTCACGGTCATTGTGCATTCCGACGGACTTTGGCAATACTATCAGGAAAATGCGACACCCCACGCGTCCAAAATTGCTACAGATTCGCTCAAGGAACACTCTTCTGAGTTTAAACACTTTCGCTGCCCACTATACTCCCCAGAAATGAACATGTGATTGAACGTATATGGGATGCCTTACAAGGTGTTGTTCTGAAGAGATCTCCATCCTGTCGTACTCTTACGGGTTCATGGGCAGCCTTGCAGGATTTTTGGTGTCAATTCTCTCCAGCACTACTACAGACATTAGTCAAGTCGATGGCACGTCGTGTTGTTTCACCTCTACGTGCTCGTTGGGGCCCTACACGAAATTGTACCAACTTCTTTGGCTCTTCAGAGTATAAATGCAGCATGTATACCAGCACAGCAGTACTGATACACACCTGCCTTGTAGCTTTTATGGAACGCCATTCATGGTATTGGGATGTGATTATTGTATGCATTTCTGAGTCATTCGTGATAAGAGATTAGCATGTCAGTAGGATCCTACATGCACTACTAACCTATTAACGATTCGAGGCTGAAGATTGTGACGTTACGTGTTTGTAGGCGTGGGATTTAGCCGCTGTGGGTGATGTGAAAGGGGGTTAAATTATTGTGCGAGTGACCGCTAGTGGGCCCAGGGCTCTGGGTGTGCCACAGCAGGTCTGGCTAGGTAACTGGTACAGGCGAGTTCAGGTACAAAGATGAACAGTGTCGCAGGAAATGAGTAAATCCCAAAGCTGGGAATTAGGATGGCAGTCGCTCACGTTGGATTTCGTGCAGGAGAGGCACCAAAAATGATGTAGTGTCGGAGCTGGAAGGTGGCTTGTTAGAGCTCTTTGAGAATCTATAATAATCTTTAGCGTTGTATGATGGCTATAATCCTAGAAAGCCACTCATCTGTATCTGTTTCATTTATTGATTTATTGAGTCTTTAATAGCATTTTACTGCATTAATATTTGTCAGAAGATCGTTTTTTGTACAATTAAACAGCAAATGGATACAGCATGTGTAGGGAAGCAGCCTACTCACGCTGTAGTAAATTCACATCAGTTTCCATTGTGTGCCAGCCAGTCTGCTGTAACTAGCTCTGACGTCATAAATGTTGCGCAATACCTTAAAATTCAAGCAAATGATCTGAAACTTTTCCAGCATGTAAGGAATAATGCTAAATTAATGTGTATTAAATATCAGTTCGATAACTTCAGCCATTTTTGTAATTTGGACGTTTTTCTAAAAAAATAATTGGCGCAACAGAAAGGAGCTAGAGACTTCAAAATTTATATTTAGATTCATCTTTCATAATGATTTAATAAAAACAGTACTTTGGATTTCACAGGTTAAGACTTTAGTGGAAATTCATGATTTTCTGGTTTTCATCTCAAAACTGAAGGAAGCAAGATAGATTAAGTAGGCTAATGAATAAGACTAGGATGTTTAGATTTAAATAGGTTGGAGGTCCGCTATGACTATGAAGATGTGGAAAGTTTCTTTTGAATACCTATAAAATTATAGCGATAGCGGATCTCAAAAGGACCAGTTCAGAGCTCATTTGCTGCGTGCAGCGTAACTTAATTATTTCTCTCGCCCAAGATATTTAACTTAGCCACGTCATAATTTTATTATAAATACTTACCTGCGTGCTAAATGCACGATTAAATTAACAGCTTTATAAGCCATCAGCAAAAGAAGCTATAAATTATTATGTAACTTGAAGTGGTGCGTTACTAGCCCAGCGGCCAGTCGTGAGAGCCAAGTTAGAGCCGGCGTTCTCTTAGCCGTCCGCACCGAGGCTATATATATAAGAGCACTGCGCGAGTAAGGAAGGCCCCAGTTCTCTCCAGACGCTGAATAGCACGTCAGCTGTGTCGGGAGTCGCTTCGCTACGGTAGCGCTGCTACAAACTGCCTCGGGTGCCGTATTGAGTTACGATGTATACGCGTAACTGTGAAAACATTTCAAATGAAGGATTATTTTTGGAATGATTTTCATTATCTAGCTTCAGTTTGCGTGTTGTTGTATTTTCACGTGCCGTCGCGGTACAGACATTCTACCAATCATTTTAGCGTGGCGTTTGATGAGATATTCTCATCAAATTTTGGCGAGCATTCTTTTGATATTTAATTCGGACATTTATAGTTGCATCAGCGAATTAGACTCTGAACTGCTCTGTTTGTTAGGCTGTTGGGATAATTGTGATGTTATCAGTGAATTTCAGAATATACTCAACTATTTTGGGAAATTGTTTTTGATTAGAAATCCCGAACAATCTCCTACTTCTTCAGAGCTATAAGCTGCAGCTATAATAATATTCTCAGGTTAAGTGGGCACTAGGAACTCTCATTACAGGCTCCACGTTTCGTTAAATCACTTTCTGGGTGCCAAAAAGTAAAGAGAGAGCCAGTGTTGAGAACGGCGAAAGACAGCATTTAACAACATTCCAAAAGCTGGGAAGTGCAGTGTTTTTCCCACGTTTAAATAACAAACTTTATTTCACAAGCAATTTGCTTACTCACTCGCCGCCCCGCATATGGTGCATCGGCCGGGAAATCAACTAAGTGAAAGTGATTTTTAACTATTCGGATTCGCGAGTGAAATGCGACACGCAACTGAGTATAGAACAGTGAAAGTGTTACATAGGCAGGTGGACAACGCAGTTGAATCAACAACGCATCTAGATTGACGGAGCTGGCACTGAGTCTAGCGGTGCTGCCGGCATCGCGAGAAGCCAGTTTCGCCGTACCGCAGTCGTCCGCCGCAGCAGCCGGGGGCCGCGCCTGCAGTTACGGGCCACGTAAACACACCACAGCCGTCGGAGTGCCGTCTGCAGTTCAACGTGCCACGTCGCATCAGGAACCCTGGTACGCCGCGCCGGCTACGGCAACGTCGTGCAGAAGGAACTAAGTTAAGTGGAAAACTGTTAAAAATTTTACTAACCTGCACTAAGAGACTGTCGGCGATGGAACCGCCAAAAGAAACTGAGGTTAAACTTATATCAGAACCTATGTCTGAGGAGGGAACTGTAAATCCAGACAACGGTTCAAGTGTAAATATGCATAAAAGTGGTAATGTTAAAGTAAAATATGAAGTATTATCTCCTGACAGTAGTGTGGGAAGGGGTAATGATTCAATAATAGAGACCCCTGTAGTAAAGCAGAAAGTAGAAATTGTAAATTTATTGGATGATAGTTTCTCTGATGAATTAAAAATGAAACAGTCATCAGAGATGGTAGAGTTTAAGAAGGAGAAGTTAGATAGGACTAATCAATCAGAAGTTTCATTTAATTTTGATGATTCTGGTGTTGGAGCTAGTTTTTCGTCACCTGAGTGTGATAAAAAGCCAGCTAGTGAGCAACCCAAAAATGCTGGGGCTGTTGATCTAAATGTTATATTACAAGCAATCGCTGCCAGTAATGCACAAATGACAGCTGAATTAAAATCTGAAATAAGTGAACAGGTCAAAAACAGTAATGCTGAATTAAAATCTGATATAATTGAGGTAAATAACAGGATTGTGGCCAGTCAAACTAATTTTAATAAACGATTGGAGGTAATGGACGATACCTTCAAGGCTGGTTGCAATAAGTTGAAAGAGGATCTAGACAGTTTGAATTATAAAATTGATTACAACCATGAGGATATTAAGAAAAAGGTTGCTCAACAATTTTCTGAAATGTATAAAACAGTTAAATCTGAAGTTGCTGAGGTTCGCAAAGACTTCCAAATGGAAGATGCGAAGCTGGAGCACAAATTAACAGAAAAGATCGAGTCGGAATCTGAACTGTGCTCAGATAGATTTAAAGATGTTAATATTAAAGTAAACATATGTCAAGCAGACGTAGATGCAATCAAAAGTGATACTACTCATATTGTACAAAGAATAGATAATGTTGAATTGAGAGTAGAAAGTATCAGTACTAACATTGCTAACATTGAGAGTAAAGTAGCTTCAGTAACTTCTGGTAATGGTAGTGTACAACAAGTTGTAGCTGCAAACGCCGCATTTATCGGGTGTCGGCAGTTCTTGCGGTTTGATCCAGATAAAAATATCCACCCGCTAGATTTCTGGAACGATTTTGAAGATGTAATTCCACCAAATTGGTCTGAACGAGAGAAAATCTCATTTATTAAAAGCCATTTAGCAGGTGACGCCTTGCGTTGGTCCGCTGATGTTATGTTGAAGTGTTAAACTTTAGCGGAGTTTAAAACAGCTTTCATTAATGAATATTGGTCTAGTAATAAGCAAAATGAAGTGTTAAGAGAATTTTGGAGTGGAAAACGCTTCAGTGCAGGCAAGGAATCAATTAAAGAATTTGCTAGGTCATGGATTTCACGTTTGTCACATTTGGCGGAAAAGCTAAAGCCAGAAATGATTATATTAGGTCTTGAAGCCAAACTGCCATGGTATTGGCAAACCAGAATTATATCGGCCCCTAGAGACAATCTTGATCGTTTCATTGAATATTTGGAACGTGTAGAACGTGTTGCGGCCAATGAGGAGCAGGCACGTAATAACAGAAATGCCACTAACAATAATAGTAATTTTAGGAATGAACAAAACGGCAATGTAAACATCAGAACAGTAGGTGTTCGCCATCCTAAGAGAAGTAGGAATTTGGGAAATAATTATCAGAACCAACAATGGCGTCCAAGGGATAATAATTTGGTTCCAAACAGAAATATGCACGTAAACAACAGTACGGAAAGCAATGCTATGCCAGCTAATTATAATGAAATTAAAGGAAACAACAATAGGCCGAGGCAGGAAAACTAGTTCCCGTCTATGAGGACACTGGCGCTCACCAGGCGGTTACTTTTCCTAAGCCAGTAGTTAAGGGAATTGGTAAGGCAGATCAGAATACTCAGACTGAACATGTGGATGAAGAGTCGGTAGCATCTAAGGATACAACAGAAATATTAGATCACTCACAGTATTTGATAGATACCGTGTTAGAAACGCTTTCTAAGTGGGAAGAGAAAGAGAAGGCGCAGCAGTGTAACGATAGGGAAGAGCTACAAAATATTGAATTGACAGGTGAAGAAGCAGAAGAAATTCATGCTTATATTTACGATGAGGATGATGTGCTCTTATCTAAAGTGCCTGTGCAGGATGTTGATAATGTACTAATAAATTTAGGACAGGAGATAAGTGAGAATGTAGAGGGTAGGCTGTTGAGGGTCGATGAACCCAGTAGCTGTGACCAGTTGTCACTTGAGAAGGAAACCGACGATAATGGTGAAAGTAGTTTAGCTGTAACTAGTGTTATGCCCGGTCTGGAGACGCAGAATCGCTCAGACTATAGTAATTTGGGTTATGTTCAGCAAACTAAATGTAATGAAGTCGTGAGGTGTTTCGATTTAAAATTAATAGACAGACTGGAAAAGGCAGCTGAAAATATAATTCAGGAAACCCCTACACACTGTGACCTAAAGGTAATGAAGACAGATGTCGATCACTTTAGTTGGAGACAAATCCAAAAGGAACTACTAGATGAATTTGAGGAACCACCTGTACAACCTAGAATAAGCCACCCTATAATAATAGTGAATATGTTGGGTATCAATGTACGTTGTCTCTTAGACAGTGGAAGTGAGGTGAGTGCAATATCTCAGTCCTTCTTTGATGCTTTACCTGGTAAAGACAAGCTTACAGTAATGAGGGTATCAGGACTAAGAATAATTGGTGCTACTGGCAAGGTTTCAAAAACGGTAAAGCAAGAAGCTTTACTACCCTTTAACATTAATGGTAATTTAATAGATCATCCATGTTTAATTGTAAACAATCTCAGTATTGAGCTTTTAATTGGCATAGATTTCTTGTCAAAATATCAGAGTGTTGTGGACTTTGAGAACAGCCAATTAAAAATGGTCTTACCAATAACCGGAGTAATTATAGTACCTTTTAGTGATAAACATGTAGTAACTGATTATGAAACTTGGGAGCTGCCTATACGAGTTCTGAAAAATAGGAGGTATTGGGACGAAGGTGTTAATCTTAGTAACAATAAGCTGAACAAAGAAGAAGAAGAAGAAGAAGCAATTATTTTAGACAAAATAGAAGCTAAATTGCAGAAAATCGATAAAATTTCCGCCAATCAGAAGGAAGAACTGAGACAGGTTCTAAAGAGGCATCATAAGGTATTTTCAGATCGACGTGGCGTGGTCATAGGCAGCCAATGAAGGCTGTAGGGAGGAGGTTGTTCTGTAACCTCTACACAGTGTGGCAGCTGTGCAGTCCCAGCTGTGTGAGATCTTCTTTCCCTTTCAGGTCTCACTCATTCTTCATCTTTTCTATCCACAAAAGTTTCGACATTTTCTTTCCTAATACCAAAATTTTCCGTTATGGTTACCAAACCAGCATTCAGCCAATGAAGGCTGTAGGGAGGAGGTTGTTCTGTAACCTCTACACAGTGTGGCAGCTGTGCAGTCCCAGCTGTGTGAGATCTTCTTTCCATTTCAGGTCTCACTCATTCTTCATCTTTCCTATCCACCAAAATTTCGGCTTTTACTCTCAAATACTAAAATCTTCCGGTATGGTTATCAATACAGCATTAAACTAATGAAGGCTGTAGGGAGGAGGTTGTTCTGTAACCTCTACACAGTGTGGCAGCTGTGCAGTCCCAGCTGTGTGAGATCTTCTTTCCCTTTCAGGTCTCACTCATTCTTCATCTTTCCTATCCACCAAAATTTAGATCTCTTCTTTCAGACATGAAATTTTTCTGTCATGACTATCAGGCCATGAGTTATGTTACCATTCTATCTACCGATCAGTGAAGAAAGATACCTAATGTGATAAACTGAATAGTGACAAACAATAGAGAAGTATGACGTAATTAAGATACAAATGTATTTGAGTAACAATTATGTGTAGTACCCTGGTAATATAGTAAATACAAAGTGTTGTTTGGTTGGAAATGGTCCATCAACAGTAATTTAAAAAGATGTATGAATTCGTGTACAAGCAGAATCTGAAGTGGTAATGAAACCTAGTGGATACATTAGAGCTAACTAATAAATAATAAGAAAGAGATTGCTAAGTGTTATGAAAAATATGCAGATAAGTTGTAAGTTTAAACTCACCTGATGTAGCAAGGAAAGGCAGTGTAATAGAAGTGAGCAGTGTTTGTGGCTGAGTCGTGAAGGACACGTCCCTGAAGTATTTATAAGGTTGGAGCTGGCCATTATTTTAGTGTAGTGTGTGACAGGATACACCTACGCGTATTGAGGTTATGAGTTGGAAGCGTGAATGCGACCATAGGTACCCTTATGTTAGATGAGACAGAGCAGCTCATGGTGTCCTATAGGTTTAAGGAATTTAGCATTACGCTCGTCCATAATTATTTGATACACTTTAGTGGTAGGTCTGAGAGAGACTACCTGAGGTTTCAGCGTCCGATCGAGTGGAAATGTATTGCCACGTGAGCAAACTAATCAACTACAATAAACGATGAATATGAAATAAATGTGCTATCCTATGCTTTAAATATTAATAGAGTGAGTGGTAAATAAGTACATACACTAGCAATATAAATAAGAAACATAATAGCAGACGTGAAACAGTAATTTTAGCTCAGCATAAATACACTTCAAAGTAAGTAAGACCCTAATTGCAGATGTGGAACTGACAACAGCAGAGGACCAATAAGTGGATTTTGTAGGCAACTAAACGTAGTGTGTTTTGAACACTCAGGACTGTACTATTACCAAAAGTTACTCACATATACAAAGAAGCTGAGAAAACAACCACTAATCATACTCATACTATCTCTAAGAATAAGATAATCAAAGATGATTCAGTTAAGTGCTTAATATACAAATGTCAGGAATGTACCGAGCATTGGTTCAGTGTTCCGGCCCAGAAATAATAAATTGACGTTAAATAGGATTCATGATTGTATGCCATGAGCATAGATTTTCTCTAGTACGTGACTAACGGCGTTTTGAGCCATTTATTTACCGATTTTATGACATTTAAGTAACCGCAAGAGTAATGTTGAAAAAAAAAAGTTCTGTTAACTTTGTTCCAGTAATATATTGGAAGTTAAAATGTATATATCCCCATTTCATTGTGACCCACCCTTAGATATTAAGTGAACAGAGTCTGAGGCACTCTTTTGTTTGTTCTACAGGACAAACCAGATAATGGCAGCCTGGTAGCTGCGTGAAAGCGTGGAGTGACTTGGACACAACTCACAGTGACCCTCCCCTTTTCCCCATGTAAGTTAGAGAGAACGTGAAGGACGCACACCATAGCAACTTCCCCTCCTCTACCCTTGTGAATGGAAGTGTAGGACGCCAGCCAAAGCGGCTACAACCACGTGTGTAAAAATTATTTGTGAACTTTCTTTCAGGTTTAGAAAAGACTGCTAAGAGATAATCATCTGTTTATGTATCATGTTATTTTCTTTGAATTTGTGTATGTAAAAGTGTATTTAATGTATTTAATGGGTCTAAGATTTTCATAATTTTTCAATTATTATGTGTTTGTTGGTCTAAGGCAATATGTATGCCGAAATATTTCAGTGACTTCGCTTAAAATTTTGAGTACTGACATTGTTTAAAAGGCAGTGAACATGCCCACAATTTAAATAATTAATGTAGGTAATCAGTTTTCTTTAATGTTTCTACATGTTTATATTTCAATTTTGATTTTTATAGGGAGTTAAATTGTACTCTTGCTTCCCTTTTTGTAATTAAATTTTTTTTCTCATTCATTAAAATTCATAAACAAAAAATTTAAGTAGAGGGTGATGTAGGGAAGCAGCCTACTCACGCTGTAGTAAATTCACATCAGTTTCCATTGTGTGCCAGCCAGTCTGCTGTAACTAGCTCTGACGTCATAAATGTTGCGCAATACCTTAAAATTCAAGCAAATGATCTGAAACTTTTCCAGCATGTAAGGAATAATGCTAAATTAATGTGTATTAAATATCAGTTCGATAACTTCAGCCATTTTTGTAATTTGGACGTTTTTCTAAAAAAATAATTGGCGCAACAGAAAGGAGCTAGAGACTTCAAAATTTATATTTAGATTCATCTTTCATAATGATTTAATAAAAACAGTACTTTGGATTTCACAGGTTAAGACTTTAGTGGAAATTCATGATTTTCTGGTTTTCATCTCAAAACTGAAGGAAGCAAGATAGATTAAGTAGGCTAATGAATAAGACTAGGATGTTTAGATTTAAATAGGTTGGAGGTCCGCTATGACTATGAAGATGTGGAAAGTTTCTTTTGAATACCTATAAAATTATAGCGATAGCGGATCTCAAAAGGACCAGTTCAGAGCTCATTTGCTGCGTGCAGCGTAACTTAATTATTTCTCTCGCCCAAGATATTTAACTTAGCCACGTCATAATTTTATTATAAATACTTACCTGCGTGCTAAATGCACGATTAAATTAACAGCTTTATAAGCCATCAGCAAAAGAAGCTATAAATTATTATGTAACTTGAAGTGGTGCGTTACTAGCCCAGCGGCCAGTCGTGAGAGCCAAGTTAGAGCCGGCGTTCTCTTAGCCGTCCGCACCGAGGCTATATATATAAGAGCACTGCGCGAGTAAGGAAGGCCCCAGTTCTCTCCAGACGCTGAATAGCACGTCAGCTGTGTCGGGAGTCGCTTCGCTACGGTAGCGCTGCTACAAACTGCCTCGGGTGCCGTATTGAGTTACGATGTATACGCGTAACTGTGAAAACATTTCAAATGAAGGATTATTTTTGGAATGATTTTCATTATCTAGCTTCAGTTTGCGTGTTGTTGTATTTTCACGTGCCGTCGCGGTACAGACATTCTACCAATCATTTTAGCGTGGCGTTTGATGAGATATTCTCATCAAATTTTGGCGAGCATTCTTTTGATATTTAATTCGGACATTTATAGTTGCATCAGCGAATTAGACTCTGAACTGCTCTGTTTGTTAGGCTGTTGGGATAATTGTGATGTTATCAGTGAATTTCAGAATATACTCAACTATTTTGGGAAATTGTTTTTGATTAGAAATCCCGAACAATCTCCTACTTCTTCAGAGCTATAAGCTGCAGCTATAATAATATTCTCAGGTTAAGTGGGCACTAGGAACTCTCATTACAGGCTCCACGTTTCGTTAAATCACTTTCTGGGTGCCAAAAAGTAAAGAGAGAGCCAGTGTTGAGAACGGCGAAAGACAGCATTTAACAACATTCCAAAAGCTGGGAAGTGCAGTGTTTTTCCCACGTTTAAATAACAAACTTTATTTCACAAGCAATTTGCTTACTCACTCGCCGCCCCACACATGGATACCTTGTGTAGTTATTTAACGTACAATTCACTATTTTGCCAGTAACTTTATTCAAGTGTTGACTGCAAGTGCTGTTAAAAATGTGCTAATCTGAAAGTGGTCAGTCACATTTATTAACAGACACCACAGTTCAAAAGAGAACCAAAAGACACTTCTGTCAAAGGACATAAATTATGGTTTAAATTAAATTTGACGACGACCTCTTGAAATTTACAGTGAGCGCAATTGCGCAGGAACATTGGCTTACTTACTTACAAACAAACCTATACTTACATTTAATGTGAATGGTCTGAGTGTGACCGAATGTTTACAATATTTATTCACGTAAAAATTGTTGTAATACATTAATTTAGTCCTGAAAGTGGTCGATTTGTGTCAAACCATGTCTGTAGAACTTAAGAACGACGTGATTTTAGTGGGGACAACCTTCAGCCAATGGGAAAGCAGACAGTAGCTTAACACAGCAGGAGTTACGTGGAGACGGGACTTTTTCGAGTGAAGAGCTCAAGGAAGCGATTCTTGTCACTTTAACGTGATTTCTGGAAGGATATGGACCTGCTTGTGGTAAAGATTGATTGTCGATCATGGAGTGTTTAATTCTGGGGAAGGAACAGCCTCTACATTCCTCAATTTCTGTAGAGACCTTATGTTTCGAGAGGTCTGAGTATGTTCCAGAGGTCTCCAACTTCCTAAATTAGTAGAAAAGGAATGAGGTGAGACAGAGTATGAGTTATAGTTCTTAGATTCACAGATGGTAATTTGTAAAGCATCATGTTCAACTCTGAACTATTTTGAGGTGGTGAATATTTCCTGTCCTGTGATTATCAAATGGACTCAGTTTTTCGGTACCTTTGATTACAGTTTAGTGTGGGGATTTTCCTACTATTCTTCTAACGCTCTCAGCGTAACTTTACTGCGTTTCATGACAGTATTTGCTGTCTCTATTTTAAATGAATATCGTAGGATCACTTCCCATTTATCTGAGATGTCCTTTCTTGGATAAACATTATCCAACGTAGTTCTCTGTCGCCCACATCAATTACATCGTTTGAATAAAACTCTTGTTATTGAATTATTCACTTAAGTTTTATCTTGTAATTCTGTGTATTTTATTAACTCGCAATTCTAGCCAATGCATAGACTATTTGACTACAGGATCAGAGCTACAATTTCTTATCTGCAAAGCAGTAGCTGCAGGGCATAAGAGCAGATATCTGCGGCTCGACCTTATGACTACATCGAGCTATTCTTTTTAGAGAGAGTCATTCATATCTCAAGTACAGAAAGTACAAGTAATCAGAGCTGAAGACGCAACTGGCTTGTTCATGTGGGATGCCTTTTTGGAAGAGCAACTACACAAGCAGTAACCATTAGGTACCATCGCAATTGGGGTTACCTCATCTGGGCTATGAATTTAATCGCTATAGAATTACACCTGTAATTCTAACACATTACCATATTCTGTGATCCATGTGCCAAATCTACTGCATTACAGGCAATTTGCTTGATGCCTCCTAGCGTAAATTTTTGCAGCAGTTGCATCTGTGAGAATCGGTAACAAAGTTTTGTGTGGAGATGATTTGTGGGGAGATCCAGGGAAAATAGAAGAATGCTACACACAGGTGTGCTGAGTTCATGTTTGCAGTGGCCAGCAGCTGAGGATACTGACAGCAGCAATGGCAGCGCAAGCCACAGGCGGTGACTTCGCCCATCCGCGTCGGCATCGGCAGCATATGCCTATTTGGCAGCAACCGTACAGCAGATGCCGCCAACATGACTGACACGTTAGGTGCTTGTGCAGATAACATTAATATGTGTAAACTCCTAGGTCATCGTCATTGATGGTACTTACAAGTAATGAGCAACCATCCAGTCTGAGTGATACAGATAATATTAGTGGGCAATTTAGTCCTTAACCTAAACGTGGTAGTGTACAAATTAAACTTATTAATGGGGAGGATAGTCCAATTTAGAGAGGGGAAATAACCCTTTAGATGACACATCATCAAGATTATTCAGTGATGTCTAGTATGAGATCGTTGTGTACGGAGCTAAGTTATGTAAAAAATTGGTTCAAATGGCTCTGAGCACTATGGGACTCAACATCTTAGGTTATAAGTCCCCTAGAACTTAGAACTACGTAAACCTAACTAACCTAAGGACATCACACACACCCATGCCCGAGGCAGGATTCGAACCTGCGACCGTAGCAGTCCCGCGGTTCCGGACTGCAGCGCCAGAACCGCACGGCCACCGCGGCCGGCAAGTTATGTAAAAGCAGAGCAGGCTTCAATAGGGACAAAAACTGAGAATGTAGAGACAAGTGTGGCAAAAAGTGTAATATCTGAGGTGAAAAAAATTAAACCTGATGTAGAAGAGATGAGTGATGCAAACTTAGAAGTTATTGGGGCAGATTGGGGGAAAATTTCTGAGGTGGTTGGGCTGTTTAACACCTGAGTCGATACAGTTGAAGAAGGTCTGGGGGTCAAGTTGGAAATGATACAGGACGAGCTCGGTACCGATATTAAGAGTTGTATACTGAGGCAAAACACTCTTGAGCAGTCGCCCTAGGTGGCCGAGTAGTTCTAGGCACTACAGTCTGGAACCGCGCGGCCGCTACGATCGCAGGTTCGAATCCGGCCTCGGGCATGGATGTGTGTGATGTCCTTAGGTTAGTTAGGTTTAAGTAGTTCTAAGTTCTAGGGGACTGATGACCTCAGAAGTTAATTCCCATAGTGCTCAGAACCAATTGAACTCTTGAGTAAGTGTACCACTACATCGATTAACAATTTGTCAGGTACAGTCATAGAATGTAATAGGGAGGTGCTTATAAATTAAGAACATTTTGAATCGGGATTAAATGAAGAAGCTGTGCAGCATGAACCGCAGACTAAAAATGTACGAGCAAAAGCAAATTCCTTACCAGTGGATCAGGCTACTGCAGCAGTAGGTGTTCGATGGGTTAATTCAGGAACGACAAAGTGTTTCGCAAACGATGGAAGGTAACATCCAGATGATTTTCTTAAGCCTGTAGAGTTGGTTATAATAGAGGAATGTCCTAAGAGGCAAAAATTAAGTTCGCTAAAAGACATACTGAGTGCAGTGTACAATCAAGGACAAATTTAACCCTTTGACTGCTGGAGGCGTACCATTCTTGGGGCGCTGAGGCGCTGCGGCCTGCGGCGTAATCCGGCTACCTGCGCTGTGTGCCTGTTCCTCGGAGCTGCAGCTGACTTCTCGGCTGATTACGGTTCAAATGGCTCTGAGCACTATGGGACTAAACATCTGATGTCATCAGTCCCCTAGACTTAGAACTAATTAAATGTAACTAACCTAAGGACAACACACACATCCATGACCGAGGCCAGATTCGAACCTGTAACCGTAGCAACAGAGCGGTTCCGGACTGAAGTGAATAGAACCGCCTCGCCACAGCAGCTAGCAGTTTCATTTCCATAGAACTTTCCAGAACTGAATGAATTACGCGCAAAATTGAAGTTTTTGTAAAAACGTCAAAAATGCGGTATTTTCGTTTTGATTTTGCTAAAAAACTATGCTCTGTAAAGCATACCAAGCTGTATAACTGGAATGAAAGTTGGGCACGAAAATAAATCCCAAAAACAATGTAAACTTCTGATTCGTATATCTAGTAGAGTGAACGCATGATGAAAATGAAGTTAAAGTGTTCAATAGACTGACAGCACAACGATAAGGAATAAAAATTTTTCTTCCCCTACTATTTTCTAATAATCTACAAGTTAGTCGACAAGATGTAAGTTTTTATGAAAAGATGAAAGCAGGGTATATTCGATAGTTCTTTTACAAATACCGTTTTCTATAAATGCTTCAAAGCTAGACTCTTTCAAAGGTTCAAATGGCTCTGAGCACTATGGTACTTAACTATTGCGGTCATCAGTCCCCTAGAACTTAGAACTACTTAAACCTTACTAACCTAAGGACATCACACACATCCATGCCCGAGACAGAATTCTAACCTGCGACCGTAGCGGTCGGGCTGTTCCAGACCTAGAACCGCTCGGCCACCCCGGCCGACCGGTCTCTTTCGAACAACAAGTTTTAAGCCTGCCACCCTCCCCAGAACAATTCCAGTATTGGCTAACAACAGAGGCAAAGCAGCAAGAAAAATTTTGCATGTTGTTTCCCCTTGGTCAGAGGTGTATAATTCAGTAATGGAAAACAGGTTTTGTACAAGAAGACCGAATGTGATCTGTATTTGGACCACTAAGGATAAAAGAATATAACTGTGCATGTTACGTGTTAATAACTTAAATGTGTCGTACGTAAATTAATATATGGGTTTTGTTATACTGGCGCAATGTACTCGACGTAATTACATTTGCTAATGTACAGATGTTGGGCCATTTCAATCACCAAGTACGTTCATTTGCCAGTAAACTGATACATATGAAGAAGTCAGGCTTTGTTTGAATAATTTTACACGTGTTGCATCTATTTCCCATCCTTCTTTTCGATACGGGCTATGGACCGGCACTGGGGAAGTTAAAAACAGATTTATATTTTTCTACGTTTTGCCTTTTTTTTGTTAGTAAGTGATTCAGAAGTGTCAATAAGTTTTCTTGGATTTAGTTACCAATGATTATTAATGCTACTGTGTATGATAAGTCTGAAAGTAGGGTTCAACACATAAAGGAACGTCGCAAGTTTTGCATTAGTATCTAGTTTCCCGGCGCACTTTCTGTTTCGTGGAAACCACGCATCTACGCATTAGCCGACTTTTCTGCTAATGTTCACTCACGATAACAGCCGGAAAATGTCTCCCTGAGAATGACAGAAGATTCTCGTGATCGTAGCGCCTTCCCCTACCAGATTTTTTCCGGTCTCCCTTGCGAGAGAAAGGTGAAACTCTGCGAGTGCCATTTTTCGTCCTGTTACCGACCGGTGGAGAGCATGAGCATTTAGAATTCACAAATCCAGAATGTGAAAAAAGTATTTCTTGTGCCATTTCACAGTCTTAGTCACTGATCCCACTGAGCTCAGTAACATGTCACAACTGTCAACTGCACGTATTCTCGAAATGTAATCTACAATACATTGCGGTTTCTTTATTTTTTCACTAGAATTTCTGTCAGTCTTCTCTGTTTCAACCATTTGTGTTGTGTGACTAGAGGACAACATGCACACCTCTCTCTTATCGCACCACTTGATAGTAAGGAGCTTGTCAGTGGACTTAAGCTCAGTTTCTCCACGTTATAATTTCTTCTGCAGTTTAGGCATGTTGCGCCTATTCTTACGACAGTGCCACATACGGCTGTTCCATGGTTGTGATGCCAGAGGAACAGGTCCGGGCTGGAGTACCAATTATCGACATATAGAATGTGATCCTGTTCCAAATACGGTCCCAATAGAGCTGCCACTACATAGCCACTTTTTTCCAAATTGTTGAACCCAATTTCTGTTGTTGCGCCTGTATATACAATAAAATTCAAAACATACCCACTCTGACAGTCACACAGTACAAATGCCTTTATTCCGAACCTACTTCGCTTGGTTTTAATAAAATGCTTAAAAGATAATCGTCCTTTGAACAGCCAGAGACATTCATCTATACAAAGATTGTGATGTGGGCGAAATGAATTACGAAACATCTTACGAACTTTGTCAAAAATCGTCCTAATTTTAAACAGACTGTCACCTCCAGTACTCGCAGAGTTATCACTGAAGTGTAATATTCCCAGATGTAGACAAAAACGGTCTCGATACATAATTTCGCTGAAAACTGGTGTGCTCAAGAGTGTATCTCTGGATCAATAATCACTTAATTCTTACTTATTAACTAGCGCCATTAGAAGGCAAATAGCAACAAAACGATACTTTTTCCTCAAATCCAGTGTCTTTCCAATTTGACAGCCGAGAATTCACAGATTCTGTAGTATTTTCTCTGGTTGTTTCGTCTGCAATAAATTGCAACAGTTCTTGAGACATAAATATCACAAAAAATTAAAGAATGCTTGTGTCAGTATCCAATTGACATTAGCGTCCCGAACTCGAGTCATCGAAGCAATGGTTTAACAACTGGAAATCGGTTTCTTGCCAGTCAAATGTGTCATTTAAGCTCTGTCTTTTCCGAATCGTTTCACTGTCACTTTCTGATTCCTCGTATTCAGAGGAACTACTGACTGTAATTCTTGCTCTCCCCTCTGATGTAAAGGGCTGAGGACTACAGCTTCGAGATTTTATTGAAGACTCATCACTGCTAGCAACGTCAGGTAACTCACACTCCCTGTCGCTCTTAGTGAACATATACAGGATTTATTTTCTGTGCAACCACGGCTACGTGACAGTTCTCACGCAGAAAACTAGAAAACGGACGAAAACACAGGAATAAAAAGAAATGTTCAAATGTGTGTGAAATCTTAAGGGACGTAACTGCTAAGGCCGTCAGTCCCTAAGCTTACACACTACATAACCTAAATTATCCTAAGGACAAACACACACCCATGCCCGAGGGAGGACTCGAACCTCCGCCGGGACCAGCCGCGCAGTCTATGAATGCAGCGCCTTAGACCGCTCGGCAAAACACAGGAATCGAAGTCGAATTCTGCAAAGTGGGAACATGACAGCAAACATATATGCACTCTCGAACTATACAGTCGGACCACTAAACATCTACTGGAAAAGCACGGCAGAAAGACAGCTCTGAGTGTTTAAACGTCTGTAGCGCTCAGGCAGCTGTGACTGATCGCACCTTAACTCGTCTGTAGCGGTGGAAGGGCCGGTGGCGCCGTATGCGTCAACACGTCCTTAGCGCTCTATGGAAGACCTAAGGGCTACGCTTATATTCTTCAGGCGTGCCAGGGGAACGGCGAGGCAGGACGAGTTAACACGTCCACAGCAGGCAAAGGGTTAATGAGTGATTCATTTGCTATCTATGAAATGTTTGACAGTTGTTTCCTGAATGAATTCTAAAGAGAAGCGAAACAAATGCAAATTCAGAATGGGTTCCTAAACGGAACAAGTTTCAAACACGGTCGATGCGGATCTCTGTGTGTATGAACTTTCTGTGTTGATGCACAAAAATCGTCCGCTAGGAGTGTTGATGGAGATTACGAAACTCAAGAGGCGACTACCGGAATTTTACAATGGAATCTCGGTCACAGTCCGAAAAATTCCATCGATACGTTTGTAGATTTCATTGGGTAACTAGAACGGGCGTTGAAATTCAAGCCACGTGATTGGAACAGTACACAGGGAAATGGGTACCAGAACGGAAACATTAGTGAAATCCACAATATATATAAGAATCATAACAGAAATAATTATTACTTTAATAATAATTTCCAAAGCGGAAGCGGAAATGGGAATCCTTTCATCCAAAATCAGAACTATGAGAGAAAGTTTGAGGGGGCAGGAGCCTCACGAAATGCAACTCGAGGAAATTAGAGATCGCCACATCTCAGTTCCGAGGATGGCAAAATAAACCGATTCCATGCGTACAAGGCTGATAATAAGACGGAGGATTTTGATCGTGATTTAAAGCCTGTAGACAATTAAGAGGTGGATCAGGAGAATAGGGAGGTGGATTATAGGTTAACTATTTGCTTAGGAGATATGCTAGTACTTAACGGCAGCGCAAGGAAAAGTGACTACTCTGTAAATGATTCGAGATGATGTGGAAAAAATGCTGGAGTCATTAATGTCTCACTGGTGGGGAAGAGAGAAATTTAAAGTAGAAAGAGGTCCTGCAGAGAGGAAAGACGAGATCGGGGCGAATTAACAGTATAATTAATTGTTCATGGTAGTGAAGAAATTGAGGCTTGGAGTGACGTTGTAATGTGCACCACAAATATGGAGGAAGAAAGAAGGGACGTTGAAACTGATCATTTTGTGGCGCAATCTACATCTACACCTACAGCTACATGGATACTCTGCGAATTACACTTAAGTGCCTGGCAGACAGTATTCTAAAAGAGGACGGACAAGCTTATTGTACGCAGACTCCCTAGTAGATCTGTTATATTTTCTGTGTCCTGCCAATAGAACGCAACCTCTGGATGGCCATTCCCACAATATTTTCCCTAGGTATTTAGTGGAATTTACGGCCTTTAGATTTGACTCATTTATCGTGTAGCTGAAGTTTAACGTATTCCTCTTAGAACTCATGTGGATGACTCACACTTATTTAGGGTCAATTGACAATTTTCGCACCATGCAGATATCTTTTATAAATCGTTTTGCAATATGTTTTGATCGTCGGATTACTCTATTAGTCGATAAATGACAGTGTCATCTGCAAACAACCGAAGATGGCGACTCAGATTGTCTCCCAAATCGATAATATAGATAAGGAATAGCGAAGATATTGTTACGCTACCTTGGGGAACGCCAGAGATCACTTCTGTTTTACCCGATGACTTCCCGTCAATTACTACGAACTGTGACGTCTCTAACAGGAAATCACGAATCCAGTCACATAACTGAGACGATATTCCATTAGCACGCTATTTCCCTACGAGTCGCTTTTGTGGTACAGTGTCAAAAGCCTTCCGGAAATCCAAAAATACGTAATCAATATGAAATCCCTTGTCAGCAGCACTGAACACTTCATGCAAGTAACAAGCTAGTTGTGCTTCATAATAACGATGTTTTCTAAGTCCATGTTGACTGTGTGTCAAACGACCGTTTTCTTCGAGATAATTCATAATGTTCGAACACAATATATGTTCCTAAATCCCGCTGCATATCATCGTTAATGATATGGGCCTGAAATTTAGTGGATTACTTCTAATACCTTGGTGTGACCTGTGCAACTTTCTAGTCTTTGGGTACGGTTCTTTCATCGAGCGAACGGTTGTATATGATTGTTAAGTGCGGAGCTATTACATCAGCATACTCTGAAGGGAACGTAATTGGTTTACAGTCTGCATCAGAAGACTTGCTTTTATTAAGTGGTTTAAGTTGCTTCACTACTCCGAGGATATTTACTTCTACGTTACTCATGTTGGGAGCTGTTCTTGATTCGTATTCCGGAATATTTACTTTCGTATTCCTATGTGAAGGCATTTCGGAAGGCTGTGTTTAGTAACTCTGCTTTGGCCGCACTGTCTTCGACAGTATCTTCATTGCTATCGCGCAGAGAAGGCATTGACTGTGTCTTGCCACTAGCATACTTTACATACGTCCAGAATCTCTTTGGATTTTCTGCCAGGTTTCGAGACAACGTTTCGGTGTGGAAACTACACTCCTGGAAATAGAAATAAGAACACCGTGAATTCATCGTCCCAGGAAGGGGAAACTTTATTGACACATTCCTGGGGTCAGATACATCACATGATCACACTGACAGAACCACAGGCACATAGACACAGGCAACAGAGCATGCACAATGTCGGCACTAGTACAGTGTATATCCACCTTTCGCAGCAATGTAGGCTGCTATTCTCCCATGGAGACGATCGTAGAGATGCTGGATGTAGTCCTGTGGAACGGCTTGCCATGCCATTTCCACCTGGCGCCTCAGTTGGACCAGCGTTCATGCTGGACGTGCAGACCGCGTGAGACGACGCTTCATCCAGTCCCAAACATGCTCAATGGGGGACAGATCCGGAGATCTTGCTGGCCAGGGTAGTTGACTTACACCTTCTAGAGCACGTTGGGTGGCACGGGATACATGCGGACGTGCATTGTCCTGTTGGAACAGCAAGTTCCCTTGCCGGTCTAGTAATGGTAGAACGATAGGTTCGATGACGGTTTGGATGTACCGTGCACTATTCAGTGTCCCCTCGACGATCACCAGTGGTGTACGACCAGTGTAGGAGATCGCTCCCCACACCATGATGCCGGGTGTTGGCCCTGTGTGCCTCGGTCGTATGCAGTCCTGATTGTGGCGCTCACCTGCATGGCGCCAAACACGCATACGACCATCATTGGCACCAAGGCAGAAGCGACTCTCATCGCTGAAGACGACACGTCTCCATTCGTCCCTCCATTCACGCCTGTCGCGACACCACTGGAGGCGGGCTGCACGATGTTGGGGCGTGAGCGGAAGACGGCCTAACGGTGTGCGGGACCGTAGCCCAGCTTCATGGAGACGGTTGCGAATGGTCCTCGCCGATACCCCAGGAGCAACAGTGTCCCTAATTTGCTGGGAAGTGGCGGTGCGGTCCCCTACGGCACTGCATAGGATCCTACGGTCTTGGCGTGCATCTGTGCGTCGCTGCGGTCCGGTACCAGGTCGACGGGCACGTGCACCTTCCGCCGACCACTGGCGACAACATCGATGTACTGTGGAGACCTCACGCCCCACGTGTTGAGCAATTCGGCGGTACGTCCACCCGGCCTCCCGCATGCCCACTATACGCCCTCGCTCAAAGTCCGTCAACTGCACATACGGTTCACGTCCACGCCGTCGCGGCATGCTACCAGTGTTAAAGACTGCGATGGAGCTCCGTATGCCACGGCAAACTGGCTGACACTGACGGCGGCGGTGCACAAATGCTGCGCAGCTAGCGCCATTCGACGGCCAACACCGCGGTTCCTGGTGTGTCCGCTGTGCCGTGCGTGTGATCATTGCTTGTACAGCCCTCTCGCAGTGTCCGGAGCAAGTATGGTGGGTCTGACACACCGGTGTCAATGTGTTCTTTTTTCCATTTCCAGGAGTGTATTATAAGCATCTCGCATTTAAGTCAGCGCCAAATTTCGAGTTTCTGTAAAAGATCGCCAATCTTGAGGATTTAGCGTCTGTTTAAATTTGGCATGTTTGTTTCATTGTTTCTCAAGAGATTTTTTCTGCAATGTTTAGAGGGGGGTGAAATTAACGATGAGCAGCCTGTAACTGAAATGACCGATACTGATGAACACAGACTGTGTGCGTGTCTCCACCCTAAAAATGGTGTTACGACGGCTGTCACAGAGAGTCCTTTGATGAACGAGAAAAGGGGCATCGAGTTCGAGCAGTTCAAAAAATGCAAAAAGGTGAGATTCAAAAGGTACTAAAATCTCCGAGAAATATGCTATAAGAGGAAACAATGTCTGAGTTGCAACTTGTGAAAGAAAAAAAAGGTTGCTTGTATTAATATAAGTCTGTAAACAAGTTTATTTCATGTGTAGTTTTTTAAGAATTTTGTTTTGTGTAAGTGGCAATTTTGTAAATTTAATATGTAAGTGATAAGTAAGGATGGAAGTCAACAGAAAAAAATTAATTTCGTTATTTACGAAAGAGAGGAATAAATTGATCGTATATAAGATTTGTGGTTCAAATTATAGGGGATATTTAAATGTGTTACCTGCAGTATTTTGGATGGATTTTTCAAATAGCATGTGTAGTTTCTTTGTATTTATTGTTCGCATAAAATTTGGTACATGGACTTCACCATACCTCACCAAAATTTTAAACTGCTTGTAGGAGTAACATGTGTTTGGGTGCAAAGTATGAGCGAAGTTTTCGACGCTTAATTCTGTAATATAATGTATGTCATTCTGGAAGCGTATTGAATAGGTTTATGCACGTAAAATTAGGAGAATAAGTTTTAAATATGTTTCTGAGAATGAAGTTGGAGAATAATCGTATTTTATTGCTAATAGGAGTTCAAAATGAAATTTAAATCAGCGGTTTCTGCACAGGCTACTATCAGTTTTAAAGTTCCTCATTATGTGCAGTAAAACTGTTTAGGATTGATAAACGTTAATCGGTTTATGTAGTAGAACAAATTTCAGAACACGAAAGACGTGATCTCTAGTGGGAACATGGACAGAGTGCTGGGGACGCTGAGCTGAATGAAGTGTTTTGCCTACACGATAAATCGGTCTTTGCTTGCTACCCTGTTGGTGAATGTATCGACTCCACTGGAGAGGACGTTTAGTGCCTGATCTATAAGGATTCAGGAAACCATATGATTACTGGTAATCACACCACAGTCGTATTTCGATAGCTATCACCATTCAGCTCTGACGGTGACAGCAGAAGGTCCCATGTTCGGCGCAGTACGTGGCCAAGGGGGTAACGAAATTTTGCAGAGGGGGCTGGAGGGTGAATGATCCGAATCAGTACGTTACAAAAAGCGTTCTGGAGAGTTCGCTGGAATTTCGTTGTTGCTCCAGGGGCTCGGAAATACATTCACAGAACAAAGCAGTCTATCTGATGCTGGTGTAAGTCAAATCTGGAAATTGGTGGTAAGGCCTTATGGGACCAAACTGCTGAGGTCATCGGTTGCTAAGCTTACGCACTACATAATCTAACTTAACCTAACATGCGCTAAGGACAACACACCCACCCATGCGTGAGGGAGGACTCCAACCTCCGACGGGGGGAGCCGCTCGGACCGGGTGTACCAGGTAAGTCGTTGTGTACCATCTGCAACAGATTCTGGAACAGACCAGAAAAACTGAATCTAACGCTGCGAGTGCTCTGGGATGGTTGGGATGGAGGAGGGGAGGTACGAAGTAGAGTCGGGGATGGTTGTGGCGTACTTATTCTGTTAACATACGCCGGGGAAGAGGGTGGCGAGGGAGTTTTTGCGGTAGCTGTGTGACGTTACTAAAACGCTTTTTCGTTAATTTCCGATGTATGTTGCACTATGGTTCGTTGTTTACGACTGGGAGAGGACAGGTGGTGGTTTTTCACATTAATTTCGATGTTTCTTTTTTCCGAGAGCAGTGAAGTATTTATCATGATCTGTGTATGTGCGTCTGTGTGTTTGTGTATTTGAAGTATCAAGGCTGTTTGGTTTCGAGTGATGTTTAATTGTTGGACTTTATAATTTTTTATCCGATCTTACTATCATCCATGTGTGTGTATATATATATATGTGTGTGTGTATTTCAAGCATCAAGGCTGTTTGGTTTTGAGTGGTGTCTAGTTGTTGGATTATATGATTTTTTTAAATCTGATGATTCTCTCAAGTACTGTTCTTTTAGTTTGTCTGTTAGGGTTTCTTTTGATGGTAGTACATAGACAAGACAGGGCCACTCTCTGGCGCTTCTGCTGCTGAAACTGTGACTGCTAACATTTATGTGCCTGAGATTTCCTCCACGTGATGATGGCAGTAGACTGATTTTCAGTCAGTTTTTATCTCTTCCTTTCAACCAAGTGTTCTGATCGATGTATGAGTGTCTTGTTATGTGTGAAATTATGAATATGTCCCACCACCAGCAGTTAGTCACATGTAGATTAGTAAGAGGCAGCTCTTCCTTTACTTCTGTGATAGTTTACTGTCCCATTCTTTCATAGTAAGTGCCTTGAACAATGTATGCTCGCAAGAGGTGTGATAGAGTACGGCAAATGAATGAATTTGACCCGAAAACTGTGGAAGTGTATCTTAGGCAAGCACACACAGAGCGTTTCCCACCATTCTATACCAGTGTAATTATGTAGTTAGAGCCTCTAGTAATACTTGCACCAACAGCAGTGGGTGTGGTGGCAGTAGCACATCTGATAAATCAGGAAGACTCCCTGCGGTCTGCTTTTACTGTGGTTTTGTGGGCAAATGTTGAACATCTATGTGTGCAGTGTAAGCGTTTTAGTGAGTCACGGATCACTGGCGTGTTGTGATGCTGGAAAAAAATAAAATCAAAACCTAAATATCAACGAACAAATGAATAAATACATAACGATAATACTAATAATAAATCTTTTACTGCTCTGGGTGTTTTAACGCTCGTACACTGCTGCTACGATCCCCAGGTGCTCTGGACACGTTTACACGTTCCTTTCATCCTTTCGTCATGTGCTGTAGACTTGGACATGTACATCCCCTTGTGCTCCCGACGTTTTAACAAGCCTTGCCGCTAGTGTCCTTGTGTACCCTGGATGTGTTCAGCCGCGAGACACTTAGCGGGTAGGTAGTGCCGCCAAGTAGCCACATATCCTCGCTGAGCCCTCAAAAACTGCTCATTGTTCGGCCCGTGTGCGTTTGCTGCAGTGATCTTATCTGTGTTGCTAATTTCATCTCCGTTCTTCACTGAGAAACTGCCACACTGTTGTGGCTGCACAGAGAAAGAAGATGGTGACACGCAATTAGACCTTGTACTTGGCATCACAGGATTAAGAAAAACTGAAGGAGAGTATGAGGCGCCTCCATATAAAAACCATTAATATCATGTTACTAGAGAGAGTAATTGGCAAGCTGATATGGTTACATGTAGCAGTAATGCATTCTAAGGATTGTAAATAAACAAAAGCTCTCAGCGGAAACTGAAATAATTAAAATATTTACTTAGCTAGAGATTAAATTTTCTAACATAACAACAAACAGACTTCAAAAAATGGTTCAAATGGCTCTGAGCACTATGGCACTTAACATCTTAGGTCATCAGTCCGCTAGAACTTAGAACTACTTAAACCTAACTAACCTAAGGACACCGCACACGTCCATGCCAGAGGCAGGATTCGAACCTGCGGCCGTAGCAGTCCCGCGGTTCCAGACTGAAGCGCCTAGAACCGCACGGCCACCGCGGCCGGCAACAAACAGGTTTCGACTGAACAGAGTATCCCACATAAAATACTCGAAATATTAATTTGTCCAATACAAAATTATTCTTTTTTGACTAGATATTAAACGCTGTTAAAAGAAGTACATCCTTCCATCGGAAAAAGTTTTAACTACGCATATATCTCAACGTATAAAAATGTTTCGAGTATTAATCAAGCGGTATTATGCGCACCGCTTTCCAAAAAAACTTCGTTCAGATATCTTGAACCAAGTTCATGAAACACGATGGATGCTATAATTCACGTTCCACATAAAAAAAACAGTAGGTTTAATTCGAGCAATACTCCCATGAATATAAGAAACCATATCTTGAGAACGGTCATACACTGAAGAGCCAAAGAAACTGGTATAGGCATACGTATTCAAATACAGAGACATGTAAATAGGGAGAATAAGGCGCTGCGGCAGGTAACAGCTATACAGGATGGTCCATTGATAGTGACCGAGCCAAATATCTCACAAAATAAGCATCAAACGAAAAAACTACAAAGAACGAAACTCGTCTAGCGTGAAGGGGAAACCAGGTAGCGCTATGGTTGGCCCGCTGGATGGCGCTGCCATAAGTCAAACGGATATCAACTGCGTTTTTTTTAAATAGGAACCTCCATTTTTTATTACATATTCGTGTAGTACGTAAAGAAATATGAATGTTTTAGTTGTCAACTTTTTTTCGCTTTGTGATCGATGGCGCAGTAATAGTCACAAACGTATAAGTACGTGGTATCACGTAACATTCCGTCAGTGCGGACTGTATTTGCCTCGTGATACATTACCTGTGTTAAAATGGACCGTTCACCAATTGCGGAAAAGGTCGATATCGTGTTGATGTATGGCTATTGTGATCAAAATTCCCAGCGGGCGGGTGCTATGTATGCTGCTCGGTATCCTGGACGACATCATCCAAGTGTCCGGACCGTTCGCAGGACAGTTGCGTTATTTAAGGAAACAGGAAGTGTTCTGCCACATGTGAAACGTCAACCACGACCTGCAACAAATGATGATGCCCAAGTTGGTGTTTTAGCTGCTGTCGCGGCTAATTCGCATATCAGTAGCAGGCAAATTGCGCGAGAATCGGGAATCTCAAAAACGTCGGTGTTGAGAATGCTTCATCAACATCGATTGCACCCGTACCATATTTCTATACACCAGGAATTGCATGGTGACGGCTTTGAGCGTCGTGTACAGTTCTGCCACTGGGCACAAGAGAAATTACGGGACGATGACAGATTTTTTGCACGCGTTCTATTTAGCGACGAAGCGTCATTCACCAACAGCGGTAATGTAAACCGGCATTATATGCACAATTGGGCAACGGAAAATCCACGATAGCTGCGACAAGTGGAACATCAGCGACTTTGGCGGGTTAATGTATGGTGCGGCGTTATGGGAGGAAGGATAATTGGCCCCATTTTATCGATGGCAATCTAAATGGTGCAATGTGTGCTGATTACCTACGTAATGTCCTACCGATGTTACTCCAAGATGTTTCACTGCATGACAGAATGGCGATGTACTTCCTACATGATGGATGTCCGGCACATAGCTCGCGTGCGGTTGAAGCGGTATTGAATAGCATATTTCATGACAGGTGGATTGGTCGTCGAAGCACCATACCATGGCCCGCACGTTCACCGGATCTGACGTCCCCCCGTTTTTCTTATTGTGGGGAAAGTTGAAGGATATTTGCTATCGTGATCCACCGACAACGCCTGACAACATGCGTCACAGCATTGTCAGTGCACGTGCGAACGTTACGGAAGGCGAAATACTCGCTGTTCAGAAAAATGTCATTACACGTACTGCCAAATGCATTGAGGTTGACGGACATCATTTTCAGCATTTACTGCATTAATGTGATATTTACAGGTAATAACGCTGTAACAGCATGCGTTCTCAGAAATGATAAGTTCACATAGGTACATGTATCACATTGGAACAACCGAAAGAAAATGTTCAAAGGCACCTATGTTCCGTATTTTAATTTTACAAAACCTACCTGTTACCAACTGTTGGTCTAAAATTGTGAGCCATATGTTTGTGACTATTACAGCACCATCTATCACAAAGTGAAAAAAGTGGTCCAACTAAAACATACATGTGATTCTTGAGTTTCTCCCGGCGTATTTGATAATCAAAATATCCACGGGTGTGCTACCGGTCTATAGTGTCCAACGGGCACAATATTTCGGCGATCATACATGTCGCCATCATCAGGTGAACTGACGGACTGAGCTCCTGTGAACGTGCCGGCACGGAGATCCGTACGCTATGGCTGCTCAGAGGGAACTGGGTTCGGTCGCGGCGGCGGCCGATTTAAATACCCTCCGCACGCGGCGCGCTCCCTCCGCCGTCCGCGCCACGGTCGCGCGGTGGAACAGATTGCGACGGCGACTGAGATGACGTCGGTGTGATGGCTCTGTCCGCCGTGGTCGTCACAACTATACGTTTGCTCGATTTACTCTTGATTAACCCAATCTCTGGTTCCCAAGCCTTGCTAAGATTATAGCCACAGTCACGGTTTATGAGGTCGTCATTGGTGCGAATTTCGATGGCCTCTCTAACAACGCTGTCCCAGTATCTCGACGTCTGTACCAGTTCCCTCTGAGCAGCCATAGCGTACGGATCTCCGTGCCGGCACGTTCACAGGAGCTCAGTCCGTCAGTTCACCTGATGATGGCGACATGTATGATCGCCGAAATATTGTGCCCGTTGGATACTATAGACCGGCAGCACACCCGTGGATATTTTGATTATAAAACATTCATATTTCTTTACGTACTACACGAATATGTAATAAAGATGGGGGCTCCCATCTGAAAAAACGCAGTGGATATCCGTTTGACCTATGGCAGCGGCATCTAGCGGGCCAACCATTGCGACATCTGGTTTCCCCCTTCAAGCTAGACAAGTTTCGTAAGTTTTAGTTTTTTCGTTTGACGCTTATTTCGTGAGATAATTGGCCCGGTCACGATCAACGGACCACCCTGCATAAGACAAGAAGTTTTTGGCGCAGTTGGTAGATCGGTTACTGCTGCTACAATGGCAGGTTATCAATATTGAATTGAATTTGAACGTGGTGCTATAGTTGGCGCATAAGCAAGGGGGCACAGCGTTTCCGAGGTAGCGACGAAGTGGGGGTTTTCCCGGGCGACCATTTCACTAGTGTACCGTGAATATCAGACACCCAGTAAAACATCTTAGATGGACGTCGCTGAGGCCGGAGGAAGATTCTGCAAGAACGGGACCGATGACGAATGAAGAGAATCGTTCAGAGTGAGAGCCCTTGGAGCCGAAGGCTCACTCTTGTACCCTTGATGACTGCACGACACAAAGCTTTATGCTTCGTCTGGGCCCGTCAACACCGACATTGAACTTTTGAGGACTGAAAACATGTTGCCTGGTTGAACGACTCTCGTTTCAGTTTGTATCGAGCAGATGGACGTGTACGGGCATGGAGACAACCTTACGAATATATGGCCCCTGAATGTCAGCAGGGGACTGATCCAGCCGGTGGAGGCTCAGTAATGGTGAGGGGTGTGTGCGGTTGGAGTGTTATAGGACCTCTAACACACCTACACACGACTACACAGGTGACACGTATGTAAAATTCCTTTCTGATCATCTGCATCCATTCATGTCCATTGTGAATTCCGACGGACTTGAGCAATTCCAGCAGGACAATGCGACAACCCACACGTCCAGAATTGCTCAAGCACTATTTCAGACATTAGCCGAATCCATGCCGCGTCGTGTTGTGGCACTACTGCGTGCTGGCGAGGGCCGTACACGATATTAGGTAGATGTACCAGTTTCTTAGGCTCTTCAGTGCATGTCGCTCTGTTCTCAAGTTTAAATACAGCTTAGATTTGTTAGCCACATTCCATTCCCTTCAGTCAAAGACATAAAACGAACCATAGGCAACATCTACACCATGTGGTTTTACCTCTGTAAAAATTTTTGAATATCCTGTAATGCTTTACTTCAATGCATACATCACAGTAACCACGACAAATAACCGAAAGTAGTTAATTTCTTTATCACGCGAAGATATCAAACTGCAATATGTGAAGAAATAAAATTTTTTTGATAAATAGTTTTTTTTTTAAATCGGATGATAAATATTTCATTTGCTGCCCGCATGTCCACTCATCGTCGTCACTGACAATTCGTGAACGGAATGGACAAACGTAGACCGAAAAGTTATTACTGTGGTTCCCAAAGAAAGCAGATGTAGTAGAGTGATATCAATGATAGTTTCAGTCCTTTCATCGAATTATTAAAGTTATGAAAAAATTGCTGGACAGCAGCTTTGGGAAAAAGTAACTATGAAAGGACACTAGGTTACTGGGATGAATCGAAAGTGACACATAGGTTTCCCGACAGGTTTTCAACATCCTACTAAAAACTCCAGGATAGCTGTAATTCATAGCCGTGAAACAATATTTACGTATCTGTGTATCAGTCTTTGGAGTAATTCATTTCTAGACGAGTTTAAAAGTTAAAAACTGAAGTTGTTAGAATTACTGCATTTACAGTAGGCTCTTGACTGTCTGGCTCGTTACTATCTGGTCCCCACACTATTTAGCCTGCTTAATTAAAATCATAATAATACTTTTCCATGGTAAAATGATTATTAATACACTCCTGGAAATGGAAAAAAGAACACATTGACACCGGTGTGTCAGACCCACCATACTTGCTCCGGACACTGCGAGACGGCTGTACAAGCAATGATCACACGCACGGCACAGCGGACACACCAGGAACCGCGGTGTTGGCCGTCGAATGGTGCTATCTGCGCAGCATTTGTGCACCGCCGCCGTCAGTGTCAGCCAGTTTGCCGTGGCATACAGAGCTCCATCGCAGTCTTTAACACTGGTAGCATGCCGCGACAGCGTGGAAGTGAACCGTATGTGCAGCTGACGGACTTTGAGCGAGGGCGTATAGTGGACATGCGGGAGGCCGGGTGGACGTATCGCCGAATTGCTCAACACGTGGGGCGTGAGGTCTCCACAGTACATCGATGTTGTCGCCAGTGGTCGGCGGAAGGTGCGCGTGCCCGTCGACCTGGGACCGGACCGCAGCGACGCACGGATGCACGCCAAGACCGTAGGATCCTACGCAGTGCCGTAGGGGACCGCACCGCCACTTCCCAGCAAATTAGGGACACTGTTGCTCCTAGGGTATCGGCGAGGACCATTCGCAACCGTCTCCATGAAGCTGGGCTATGGTCCCGCACACCGTTAGGCTGTCTTCCGCTCACGCCCCAACATCGTGCAGCCCACCTCCAGTGGTGTCGCGACAGGCGTGAATGGAGGGACGAATGGAGACGTGTCGTCTTCAGCGATGAGAGTCCCTTCTGCCTTGGTGCCAATGATGGTCGTATGCGTGTTTGGCGCCGTGCAGGTGAGCGCCACAATCAGGACTGCATACGACCGAGGCACACAGGGCCAACACCCGGCATTATGGTGTGGGGAGCGATCTCCTACACTGGCCGTACACCACTGGTGATCGTCGAGGAGACACTGATTAGTGGACGGTACATCCAAACCGTCATCGAACCCATCGTTCTACCATTCCTAGACCGGCAAGGGAACTTGCTGTTCCAACAGGACAATGCACGTCCGCATGTATCCTGTGCCACCCAACGTGCTCTAGAAGGTGTAAGTCAACTACCCTGGCCAGCAAGATCTCCGGATCTGTCCCCCATTGAGCATGTTTGGGACTGGATGAAGCGTCGTCTCACGCGGTCTGCACGTCCAGCACGAACGCTGGTCCAACTGAGGCGCCAGGTGGAAATGGCATGGCAAGCCATTCCACAGGACTACATCCAGCATCTCTACGATCGTCTCCATGGGAGAATAGCAGCCTGCATTGCTGCGAAAGGTGGATATACACTGTACTAGTGCCGACATTGTGCATGCTCTGTTGCCTGTGTCTATGTGCCTGTGGTTCTGTCAGTGTGATCATGTGATGTATCTGACCCCAGGAATGTGTCAATAAAGTTTCCCCTTCCTGGGACAATGAATTCACGGTGTTCTTATTTCAATTTCCAGGAGTGTATATTGCATGTGCTGTACTTTTCCAAAGCTTTAACACATGGGCGCCGGCTACAGTGCTGTGGGGCCTTTCAAAATGCTTATGCAGCTTTTGTGCTCCTAGCACGTCTGGAGTCGCAGTTATAATGCACACCGTATTGTTAATATTACGTCAGGGAACACTCTTCAACAAACGATGCTTACTGTCATACCTTCAGATTTCAGACAGCCAGATCGGTACCAAACGTTGGATGTCGATAGACTATCAACCAGAACTCCGATTTAGTCCGTACTATGTGCTGTCGTCCAGCAGAACGGGCGTAAATGTTGAAACTTCCTGGCAAATTAAAACTGTGTGCCAGACCGAGACTCAAAGTCGGGAACTTTGCCTTTCGCGGGCAAGTGCTCTACCATCTGAGCTACCGAAGCACGACTCACGCCCGGTCTCACAGCTTTACTTCTGCGGGTATCTCGTCTCCTACCTTTCAAACTTTACAGAAGCTCTCCTGCGAAGCTTGCAGAACTGGCACTCCTGAAAGAAAGGATATTGCGGAGACATGGCTTAGCCACAGCTTGGAAGATGTTTCCAGATTGAGATTTTCACTCTGCAGGAGAGTGTGCGCTGATATGAAACTTCCTGGCAGATTAAAACTGTGTGCCCGAACGAGTCTCGAACTCGGGACCTTTGCCTTTCGCGGGCAAGTGCTCTACCATCTGAGCTACCGAAGCACGACTCACGCCCGGTCTCACAGCTTTACTTCTGCCAGTATCTCGTCTCCTACCTTCCAAACTTTACAGAAGCTGTCCTGTGAACCTTGCAGAACTAGCACTCCTGAAAGAAAGGATATTGCGGAGACATGGATTAGCCACAGCCTGGGGGATGTTTCCAGAATGAGATTATCACTCTGCAGCGGAGTGTGCGCTGATATGAAACTTCCTGGCAGATTAAAACTGTGTGCCCGACCGAGACTCGAACTCGGGACCTTTGCCTTTTGCGAGCTAGTGCTCTACCATCTGAGCTATCGAAGCACGACTCACACCCGGTCTCACAGCCTCCCATCCAATGAGCTCCCGCTTGACACCACTGAAGTAGCAAATGTCAGTGGCTTGGGGTCAGTGGACTGCACGCTACAGGGCGTCTGGCTCGGATTTATCCTCGAGGTAAGCGATTTGTATTTGTTCGTTGTGTCACTGGGGTGCCAAATGCTGCTCAGATTATTGCTCCAGATACAGAGCACCAGAGCTATACGCCGAACATGATGGTCGTGCCTTTCGGTAGCGCCACATGGCGTCCGGAGCCCTGGATTCTTGCGGCCGTAAATTCTCGTGATCTCCACTGCCAGCTCTACGTACAGTGGTTACAGTCCTGACGAGTCATTCCGCAGTATCGCAGAAGGAACATCTAGTTTCTAGTCGGTCTATATCATGAATTCGTTCAAATACTTTGAGGTGTTGATAATGCCGTCTTTGTCGCCTCAAAGGCATTCTTGACTTACAGCAGCTCACCACATTCATTCTCAAAGGTAACTGACGCTCACCATCATTGTTGCATGTATTTAAAGCAAATCTGATATGCATCCTCATAGTAGCGTTACTAACTCTTACGCGCCAGGGGCGAAATTTAAATAGACGTTATCTTTCTGATGTATTAACACGACTACCAACTTTCGTCTGTGTCACACTGCTCCTTCTGGGTATAACGATTTTTCCGCCTGTATATGTAAATCTCAGCATTATTAAAATGCATTATTACTCATAAAAACTTTTGAACTGTTTGAGCACTGAGTAAAATGCATTCAACTGGATTGCATCAAGTATATTTCTAACACTATTTAGTAGCTAACGAATAAGGACATTTTACATGTTTATTGTTGTGTAACTGTAAGAGGAACTGAGACGATTTCATTGTTTTGTATCATTCTTACGAAGACTTATCTCAATGGTTTCAACACTTCTGCGACCATTGCCCCTGAGTGAAACAGTATCTTATCTAGTAGCCTTCTATACCCCGCCCTCCATTTACAACATCAGTGTCTAACTAATCTTCATAATGAATAAAAATGTTCCTTGAACACTCTTATTTTTAAAGTTATTTATTAAACCACAAACTAAGGAGTAAGCGAGACAAATGGTACTCATAATTTACAACAGTCAATTTTTGTGGAGTGATGAAGCAGTTCTTTGTGCATTGCAAGTGGTACCTTGAACTACAGATACTTCTCAGAAAAGAAAGCTAACCATCCAAGATTGAGTGTAGATACACATTACTAAACGTGCTTCTTCTGCAGCACTCTTCTCCCTAGTAAAATTTGTTTCAACCACACCCAGCATCCCCATTAAAATCAACCACGTTGAAAAGTATTCACTATATTTGGAATGCGGCCAACATTTTGCATGCCGGTTTTATCAATAATTGGAATATATTGGTCGTTCTGAGGCCAACAACAGGGAAAATCGGTAAAAAAATGTCATTGACATTATGGAACCTGTTGACAGGCCGTAGCGTGCCCTATGTAATTTGCATGTCTCTCTTTACTATGGAGTATCAGTGAATCTGGGGTGCTTGCGATAGTTCGGAGTGGTGGAGTTGAGATAGAGCAACAGGAAACGCTTCGATAAAACTGGTCGGAGACGGATGGGTAGAACCACAGCCTGGGTGGCGAAAAATTCTTGAAGTGAGATCGACCCGGAACCCAGAGCGAGCGGCAAGCGTTCTCCTCACACACGACTGCTTGGAGGTAAGGTCCGGTCAAGAGCTGTGCGGTATTGTGTGAGGGAGTCGGTCGCGCCTCTTCATGTTTTTTGACTCTCTTTGAAGAAAAGCAGCTGCAGCTCTTAGAAAGTGCAAGCCTCAGGAAGCACGGACTAGCCTCATGGTAGTCCTCTCTGAATTTCTTCAACGCACTTCCGAGGCAATGAACATTGGTGGGAGAACGTGAGGCTGGCTAAAGATACGTGGCGTCAGAATGCAGCGTTGAGATGAATACTTTTGGTGATTGGGAAGAGTTTTATGTTGTCATTGGAGGCTGGGAAAAGACGAGCTACTTTTGAGAGGATTCTCAGTTGCGGGTAATCCTCGTGATTGGGCTGGAGTGCATAGAAACTTTGGGATTGGCGACTTGTACCTTTTGGTGGCAAGGAATACTCAATTCATAAGTGAGCACCGCAAGGGAAACACTTGCCAGTATGATGCGAAAGTGTCCGGATCGATTCGACAGTAGGATACAATGGTGTCTAGTTCGCCTTTTGGGTAGGACGCGAGGGTGTCCTGATGTACTTGACATAGCAGCACGGTAGACGCTGTCACATTTTAGAGGCACACTAAGTTGCTGAGGACTCCTCCCTCACGAGGGGCCAGCATAGCTGAAGCACACAGCTGTGCAAAGCCGAGTCCTACTTATAGTGAGCATAATTCATAGCAACCGCAGAATAATTGACTCTGAATTCACACTTTTGTTATTCAGGATGATCGCTTGTCTGATCTCCTGTTCCACTGGTAATGAGTGTGTGGACTTCTGGGTTTTAGACACCAACTTTCAGTCACTGTTCCGATTGAGAGTTGCCGGATTAAATGGTTGTCAGTTATCATGTGCATCGAGAGAGAGTAAATTCTTAGGAGGGCAAGAAATATTTTAACTGACAGGAGAATGACACTGTTTTCCATTTAACTTCACGCTAATTTGGATACAGATAAATGTCACAGGATTTTGATAATTCGTTTCCTATGTTGAGCCCATAAATGTGTTCATGAATGAATGTAAGAATTTAATTTAATTATTGTTTTTGTTCACTCCCTTCATATACATTAGCTTGTAGATTTTTAATATGTGTGCAAGAAGATAGTGGTAGAGTGCAATTTTGTGCAAATTTCCTACTTTAAAGGCTCTGTCTAGGGCTGTAATTTACGCGTTATCCATTTCAATTTGCCCACAAACCATTAGAGGTTACTCCTTTAAGACATGGTTCAAATGGCTCTGAGCACTATGGGACTTAACTTCTAAGGTCATCAGTCCCCTAGAACTTAGAACTACTTAAACCTAACTAACCTAAGGACATCACACACATCCATGCCCGAGGCAGTATTCGAACTTGCGACCGTAGCGGTCGTGTGGCTCCAGACTGTAGCGCCTAGAACCGCTCGGTCACATCGGCCGGCCTTTACGATATGGCCCTCCACACAATCAGTACTGGAGGGTTAAGGGATATTCTAGCACGCTAGGTTTTCAATATTTATTGTCTGTAAATCACAATAGCAGTGGATGACATAAATGGAAACACTCAGGGGTGCCATTTATAATACTAATACTAATACTAATACTAATAATAATAATAAATCCGCTGCGTTCGCAGATTCCAATCCTGCCTCGGGCATGGATGTGTGTGATGTCCTTAGGTTAGTTAGGTTTAAGTAGTTCTAAGTTCTATGGGACTGCTGTCCTCAGAAGTTAAGTCCCATTGTGCTCAGAGCCATTTGAACCATTTTTGAAGTAATAATAACATGTAGGCCTTACAACATTGTAGTAGATATTACATCTGAGATTCTTCAGATGTTTACAGTGTTGAAGTTACTTATGAGAATGCAGCCGGACGCAACCTTCGACAGCCGCCTTATTTTGGAGAGGCGCACCCCATGTCATTTTCAAAGCACAAACGCAGAAACGAAGAGCTGTGCCAGGGAATTTACAACGTCGGTTTGCAGAGCATTCCCGGAAATATAACACACTCACACACACACACACACAAACACACGTTATCGATAGTGTATGTTAATAACCAGTGAGTGAGAGAGCATAAACCCTGCCCCTCTTTCTTCGACAGATCGTGTGTTCTCAATACCGAGGTTGCAAGTTCCCTTACACAGAAATTCTTTCCTGCACTTACGCACTGAAAATGACAGGGTGTTCACCTGTCAAAATATCGACGTTTGTCGAAGACGTCACTCTGCTCCATTCCCGTAAGTTATTTGAGCAGTTCGTTGCGAAGTGAATACTGAAGCAATTTCTGGTTTGTTCTGGGAACTACCTAGTGCATGGAGTAAGCATTTTTATCATAAAATTTTATTTTAACCCCAAAAATCGTAATTACCGCCAGGTTGTCTTAGAAGTATGTAGCCATGGATGAGTAATTTTTTTGGTGAACAGTTATTTGTTTCTGTAGGGGTTTTTTGGTCATGTAAAAACTTCCGGGATATTTCTTTGAAAAATTCCAATGGAAGTAAGTAAGAATTGCTACTGTTAATAGTACTATGGCGTAGTTAACCGAATCCCAAACGCTTCGCAAATTATCACGAAGATTCGAAACTGAGTGTGCCTTTTCTGACTGGAGGCAGTTCCACAATGCCTAAGCGATACCCTTCTCACGCCTTTAGGCGAGGCAAGAGTTACCGTTGTTCAGGGTTCCCGTGGAACGGTAGGAGGCAGTCGTGCAGCACCAAAACATATTGATAGTTGGCAGATGTTTAAAATATATATTTTTGGAAGTTTTCCGTCGAATGATAGGCCAACAGTGAGTGATTACACGGAATACTCGCAGAGGATGTGTTTTATTATTTGAAGTGAGTGAACAGATCAGTATCGTCATACGTAGCTGGTAGTATCCTTTGGTGGGCTTTACTATTATTTGAACACTTATTAAAACAATCAAACTATGTACGAAGAGGCCTTATTAAGACGGCTGTGAACCTTTTATAACGTAGTTGTTTCATTTAGAAAAGCAATAAAGCAATTGTAAGTCGCAGCGCGAAAGTCGAACTTAATTTAACTGTTAGTATGGCAACATGGTCAGGTTTCGTACGGAGAGTGTTCTATATGTTGAGCATCCCCTATCCATGTCCGATGCTTGCAAAGAATTCTGTTTCAATTAAGAATCAGCTAATAGTAATTGTAGAGGAAGGAAGGTTACAAGCCCAGCAGATGACGGCCACCTGACAAACTGGCGCTGTTCCTTGATGATCTTATTGGATGGCACTTATTTTAGTAGCTTCGTATCCAGTTTGGTGTGAAAAAGAGGCCAACATATTACATTAGCAATTCATTTAATGTACCCACGGCTTTCATGTGATCCAGCGCGAATACCGTCTCTCACTCTGGTCCTTCGGTTACATCCGTGGCCTTCCATCTAATTGAGTTAGAGGTCACTCACAACTGACATCTGACAAGACGCCATATTGACAAAAGCCTTGTTCTGTATTTATTCACACAACGGAGTAATCAAGAAGAATTAAATGGTCCCAGTAAAAAGATCTTTCCATGGACAGTGTTCGTGGGATACGGCAAACATTTTACAGATGACGTGAACTAGAGGACACACCATCAGAATAATTTGTTACTGATGCAATGAGACAACAAAGCTGCTGGTGAAATAATCAGCCGACTGCTCTACTCGAAACTGACATTCTCTCTCTCGTTCAACTGTAACAATTCTCCATTAGTTATGTGACTCGTAGGAATTATATTTTATAGAACTGTTAGAGATATATAGACGTAATGCCCAGCAGAAGAAAGCAATTGTCTAGTGGCTTTGGCTGCAGAAGCCAAAAAGCTATAAATGTTATATCGATTTAATGTATTTACATATGCTATTAGTTCCCTGTGTACTCTTTGCAGCTGTTTCAGTGCTACATACGTTGTGTCCCAGGAGGAATGTTCAGTATTCAAAGACATTACGGAAACGATGATTCGAAACTAAAATGGGTAAACATAGGTTCTAAAGTGCTTACCGTAAGAGCTATGAACGTTTCTTCATCTTCGGAAATGTGGAAAAACATCTTCTACTGCAAGCTCTTTGCTTTCCATATTTAGGGAGGAAATAGTATGTATCAAATCCATAAAAAATTGTTAAGCAAACGTGGGTTCTAAAATCGATACCTTAAGAGCTATGAGCACTTGTACAGTAGAAGAGATGTGTGTCACAGTATCGTACGAGGAAGTGCTCATAGGTATAAGAGATGCATTTTAAAGCTCATGCTTACTAGACTAATTTTTTCCGTCGAATTATCGTTCCTGTCATATCGCTGAATATCGACCATTCCTCCTGGAACACGTTATATTTATATATAGTCTATGTGTTCTACACTGACTCAACTGTTTTCTGCCGATAAAACAGTTATGGCTTTAGTGTGTAGAAACTATGTGCTAGCCCTCTAGTGTTGGTATTCTCAGTCCAACCACAATGATCATTACTATCATAACCTGACTGATTGTTAAATCTCCACTTCTAAATCAGATCTGCCAGTAAGATTGAATGGATCCCTTCAGTGGCGATAAATTTTCATCGGTTTACACTGATTAGACAAACCAACACAAGTACAGATAAGCAAAACGGCCCAATGGTAGCAGAAACAGACACTTTGGACGTTTAAATTACATACAAAAGAGGCACAAAATATGAGCAAACCAAATAAGCTGCATACAAAATAATGCAAAGATAATTTTTCTATTAAATTCGAAGTGTTTTTTTTCTACTTTGTCGCGAATCTTTAAACGTGGTATACTGATTTGTTGAAAAATGTCTCAACCATACAGTTTTGTAAACCACATATTATGGAAAATACGATCATCCGTGCTATTTCTTTAATTTGCGAGGTTTGTAAGTATTATAGCATTGTTATAAACAACTGTACTGTGGAAGCGTTTAGTTACGCATTGTATTTGAGGACGATTGCGATCTTACGTAACATCTCCATTTTCGCAGGTCGGCAGAGGATCTGCTCTGTTCGTGGCAACTGGGTTTTCAGACATCTGGCTATAAGCGTACTTAAACGTAATTTGAGTGACATTATTCACAGCGGTAACCAGCAACGGTGCACAAAGCCGTTAATCTGCGACAACAGCGAGGGACTCCGCGTTCAATTCGCGGAGCTCAGGCGCAGCTGTAGCGCGCGTCTCGGCCTCAGACAGCCAAATGAATTCCATCTGCGCCTCCACTGACACCCCATTACGCAGCTTAAGGCAATTTAATCACTGACAAACAGTCGCCTCACTGATTGGATGAAGAGTTGGAATTCGTTACGCATCAATTCCGTGACTTTAATATTAAAGGGACTACTGAACAGGACCGATGACCGTAGCAGTCTGGTCCCTTTAATCCCACAAACCACACACACTACTGAACAGACTTTACGCCTTTGGAGCCTGTCGTAGAAATCACTTAAATGTGTATAGTTACTACACAGGCATTGTGCATCTCTCATTAACAGGTATTATCTCACATAAAGGCAAAACAGTGCGTTTTAAATAGATGGCTACAACGTAGGTGTTTGTGAAAATTTTTCCTACATTTGGAATAATCAGTGACTCATTTCGGGTAAGCGATCGTTGGGGTTCTGTGGAGATAAGACAAATGACTTGTGCTTGTGCACCTCGTCCAGAAACGCCTTATTCACATCCCCAAATATTTTATTCACAGCCGCAGGCATGGACACTATAGTATTGTAAACAGCATTAACCCGTTCTGTATGCTGAATCTCTGGCGGTCGGAGTACACCTTGCTTAAATTTTTGTCTGCTGACTTCGAACGTAGTAATTTACATTTCACTGACAAATAACGTTGAGATCAATCGTGACCACATCGTAATACAACACTGCGTGCCATATACTCGGTTCGCTCCGTAAGCTGCAACTTTCAGCCATAATTAATGAAACAGATATCCATAAATTTTCTGTGGAGTATTTACACTAACTGAGGACTCAAATGAAATCGTGTACTAAGTTGTCGTCATGTATTACACATTATTTAAATTGAATCATAAAGTGCATTTGTCAAATGTACGATAAATCATGACAATGTTAACTCACGTTACATTCATACATTTTTCAATTTAACATGCGTTACATTGTATATTTGTACATATATTTAAGGGAGATGTTAATAGGTTCTCTGATTTCATACCGAATGCTATTTGTGACGTATGTGATAAAGAAACAGCAATCAGACCGTGAAGCGAGGATTCCAGTGGATGGAGTATTTTAGAAGAACCTACAGGTCGCTTTCAGGCAGCTTTCACTGATAGCATAAGTGACCTCTGCTTTTTCAAACGAAACAGGAATGACTGAGCCGTATTGCCGCTGATGATAAGACGGGAACAAGATTCGCGTGTAATTGTACGGAAAACCAGAAATTTGTTGTTTCAAGTGTCAACAACGCATTTAATCCTTCCAGGACACTGCGCACTGAATCGAATACATCGGCACACCGTCACGAATAGTTAGTAATAGTGACATAAAATAGTATTAATTTTTATTATAGATCACATGTAATGCCAAGAGACGAAGAGTGCAGCAATGCCCTGTTCTCGAACGTTCAACCACCAAGTAGTTATTATTTCAAATATTGGTAGGTATACTCCTGATTCCGCATCGGTGCATGGTTTTACTTGTAAAGAAGTTACTGCTGCGGATATCCTGATACAAGCAGGGCTCGACCTATAGTATTCAAATTCAGTAACAATGTATTATTTCTTTCAACAAGTATAACGATGTAATAAATAATTTCATAAGGGAAGTGTACCCCATCAGACTGTTAACATAAAAAGGAAATGAATCAACAGATTTAAATAACGAATAATAAGACTGTCATTTTTCTGCATGAACATTCAAAGAAGGTTACTTAAAATTGTAGTGTGTATTTTTCTAGACATTTGGCAGGTTGTGGAAGCTACGTTGTTTTTCAAGACACACTCTTACTCTCAACAGATTTCTCTTTAATTTCTTGATTTAGTGCCCATTTATATGACTCCATAGTAAATAAGATTAAGTGTAAAGTATAAAACTGTCCCCTGCTTATCGTTTCGACCATCAACATGCGACGATATCTCAACTGTACTTTTTCTTTTCCGTGCACGTTTCCTAAGCTGTTCTTTTATCACTGCAGTCAACGTTCGTGCAGTTTTTAGTTTTAGTTTTTCTTGAAAACGAAGATGCTCTTCGAATGTCTTCTCGGGAGTCTTCTTGGATCCAGGTGGTTTTCTAATACGGTAATGCACATTCCGTGATACTATCGTTGAGAACGTAACTGAAAAACTTGTAGAGCTCACAGAAGCAATGTGGCCATTCAAAACAATCCTGTTCCTACGACAAGTGACTGACGAATTCCACCTCTATGTGGAGTTCATGGTTACACCTCCTTCTACATTCACAATTTTCTTTGAATGGTCCTGGAGTTTTCCTTAAGATCTGCCATTTAAATCTTAATTTCCTTGAGTTATGTAAAGTCACCGATCATATTACTGAGCAGTTAGTGTCGTATCTTGGCCTTGACTAATATTTATTTATCCTCTTTGAATAGTAAATATGCCGTTTTCATTTTCTTCATACACAGCTTCCACCTCTAACACTTCCAAATTCAATAATTAACACGTAGATTCCCTGAAGATACGGAAGAATTGCCAGGAAAAAGAACAGATTGTAGGCAACATATCGTCCAGGGTACTTGAATTGTAGACTTGAGGGACTGTACGATTTGATATTTCCTTTGAAAGTCTTACAGATGATTCGGATGTAATGCTTCTTGAAGTCTTCCTAAATCTGTACTAGATGGTTTTTGTCGAAAGTATATTTTATCATGCAGACACTTTTGGCAGCGTGTTTTCTTGCATCAAGGAATTTCATTCCGGTATCTTTGTCCTTCTGCAGTTCTGTTTCAACCACGCTTTTATCTTTGCCTCAAAACTACGCTTCTTGGTTAACAATGTACTGAATCTCAGCTTCTCTTTGTCGAACAAGTCTCGTCCAAGCTCTCCTAGCTTTTCTTGCAAGAATCCTAATCTTCATCGGTGAGAGATAGTGATCTATTTCGAGAGTTGCCCTTCTTAAACCTTTGTTAGACTGAATTTGCCGCTGTGCTCTCCTTGCGATACCGCCATGGTCTATTTGCATTCCACCAAGTCTGGGTTTGGGGGTGTCCAAGTTCTCTGTTTCCTGGATTGGTGTTTGAGTTTGATAAAATTGAATTCCTTGCAAAGTTCAATGAGTCTCTCCTCAAAATTATTAACTCTACGCAAATCAGGAAAATATCCTACAATGCCTTATAGCTTTCGTTCTTCACCTATATGTGCATTAAAATCATCGAACAGGTTGACACTAGGCTTCAGTTACACGATGGCCTTTACAGTTTTTTCTAATTAAGTGGAGCAGGTGCTATCAGTTGCAAAGGTATCCCAACGACATTAATTGCGTTCCACCTTATTTTAATGCAATCCACTTAACGTAACTGTCTTGCGGGTCCTCTACACTGTTTCTCTCCACCTGTTGGTATTACTGACAACAGACAAGGATGTGATAAAAGTCATAATAATTTTTCACCTATGGTTTGGTGTGCGAATGCAATAACTTGAAATATTATGATGAAAACTATTTTGCCCAACCAGTATTCGAACCAAACCACGCGCGTTTAGTGAAGACCCTGAGGAGTTTATAATCTTTGGGGAACCAAGAAAGGATTTAACAGTATCGTTTCAAAGGGGTCAACCCTGGTGAAACAGGAGATCAGAGTATGAATCCCAGTCCGCATCAATATTTTCAACACCTCACGTTCAGATGCATTATCCAATAAGTGCCCTGTGACCTTGCATGACTACTGGTTCAGTAATGAAATATAATTTCCCGTGTAAGAAAGCTTACTGGTTTCAACTTGCCTTTGTCATGGCCTTTGTGATGGCCCAACCTATATCGACTCTCCCTCCGACTCTCACCCAGTTGGTGGAAAAGGGACATCATGTTTAATGTAGCTTTGGAACCACGATGTAGGAACCATGCTAGGACCCATCGCGTTCAATCTGTATATCTATATTGTTCAACTGACATTACTAGAGGTGAAGAGGATCTGTCCGTGTTGTTAAAGATGGTTGCCTGCTGTGTGAATCGAAGCCAGATATTAAATATCCGAGTTATAATCCTTACAATGTAACAGCGAACTACACAGAGCGTTACTACATTGTTTTGTGGTAAAGAAGGATGCTTCACACTAAAAGAGAATTCTGATTGCCTGAAAGTTGATTACAGCCATTCAAGTCATTCATCTTCTTGTTCGCCAACACTAATATTCACTAGATCCTCTGATATCTAATGATTACTTTTGACTTGATTTAGTAATCACTGAAATAAAAGCACGCAACAGACTGCTGAACGAACTGACGACACTGCAGGATGGGGAAACGTCTTCTTGAGCTACTCTGCTGGTGTATACATTTATAGTGTAGTGATAAATCTTTCACATTGTTAACACACAGCCAAATATCGAATACACTCTCTTCTTTACTTTTCTATATTCTGATTTTATCAAAATAATTATTTAGCCAAGGGTACAGTGACCTTTTTTCATACAGCATGTTATGAGAGGAATATCGATGTATGTAACCCATCAGGGCAAAGTTAACGGAAAAAGTATCTTGGTGCATAAGTTCGCCGAGAGTCTTTTTGCCAGGTCGTCATGCAGAGTGCTATAACTATATTAACCGTTCGTTATTTTCTATTTCATGTTCAACATTATTCTTGCGATGTCTCATTGAACTTATCACATTTGAAGGCTACAACGGCTTTTATTTAAGCGTCATAAAGTGGAGTGTTAAACGGAATAAAAGTCTAACATTTGTGACTTTTTTTCTATTTTGATTTAATAGGTGGCTACAGGAAGCAGAGGTGAAGGGAGACGAATGGACTCTGATGAACGATGTTCTTATCGTTTTCTAATATGGTACATCTGATTACTGCCAAATGTGATGAAATGTACTGTTAAACTTCGTGTGACACTTGCGTACAGTTGGCAATGTTGGAGTAAATGAAAGAAAGGAAGCTTAAGATTAAACATCCAGTCATCTACGGGATCTACAGAGACGGATCAGGAGCTACGATTTGGAAGGATAGGAAGGAAATGGAACGTGCCGTTTAAAAGGGAAGATATCATCATGGGCCTTAATCGAATTAAAACAAAATAAACATGAAAAATCTAGATCAGGATAGTCAGATGGTGTTTAAACTTCATAAAAATAATATTTGAAGCAAACGCATGTGTATGTCCGCAAAATATAGCGTTCTGCGTTTACCAGGGCAAAGAAGGTAGTCTGTATTATGAACTGCAAACAGGGTGTGTGTTATCGCAATTGGCATCTGCTGCAAACAACTAAGCCGTCTTGCAGTCGCAACACACCATAGACGACTAAGGAAATGGGAAGAAGTGTAGCTACTCTACGGGAGGATCCATCTACATTCTCGGGATTTCACAAAGGAACCCATCCAGGAGATACACTGGAACCAAATCTCTACTAAACTTATTTTTCTGGTCATGAGCCTCAGATGTTTAACTTCCTTGTTCGTTATCGGACAACCATCAAGATAACATACACTCCTGGAAATGGAAAAAAGAACACATTGACACCGGTGTGTCAGGCCCACCATACTTGCTCCGGACACTGCGAGAGGGCTGTACAAGCAATGATCACACGCACGGCACAGCGGACACACCAGGAACCGCGGTGTTGGCCGTCGAATGGCGCTAGCTGCGCAGCATTTGTGCACCGCCGCCGTCAGTGTCAGCCAGTTTGCCGTGGCATACGGAGCTCCATCGCAGTCTTTAATACTGGTAGCATGCCGCGACAGCGTGGACGTGAACCGTATGTGCAGTTGATGGACTTTGAGCGAGGGCGTATAGTGGGCATGCGGGAGGCCGGGTGGACGTACCGCCGAATTGCTCAACACGTGGGGCGTGAGGTCTCCACAGTACATCGATGTTGTCGCCAGTGGTCGGCGGAAGGTGCACGTGCCCGTCGACCTGGGACCGGACCGCAGCGACGCACGGATGCACGCCAAGACCATAGGATCCTACGCAGTGCCGTAGGGGACCGCACCGCCACTTCCCAGCAAATTAGGGACACTGTTGCTCCTGGGGTATCGGCGAGGACCATTCGCAACCGTCTCCATGAAGCTGGGCTACGGTCCCGCACACCGTTAGGCCGTCTTCCGCTCACGCCCCAACATCGTGCAGCCCGCCTCCAGTGGTGTCGCGACAGGCGTGAATGGAGGGACGAATGGAGACGTGTCGTCTTCAGCGATGAGAGCCTCTTCTTCCTTGGTGCCAATGATGGTCGTATGCGTGTTTTGCGCCGTGCAGGTGAGCGCCACAATCAGGACTGCATACAACCGAGGCACACAGGGCCAACACCCGGCATCATGGTGTGGGGAGCGATCTCCTACACTGGCCGTACACCACTGGTGATCGTCGAGGGGACACTGAATAGTGCACGGTACATCCAAACCGTCATCGAACCCATCGTTCTACCATTCCTAGACCGGCAAGGGAACTTGCTGTTCCAACAGGACAATGCACGTCCGCATGTATCCCGTGCCACCCAACGTGCTCTAGAAGGTGTAAGTCAACTACCCTGGCCAGCAAGATCTCCGGATCTGTCCCCCATTGAGCATGTTTGGGACTGGATGAAGCGTCGTCTCACGCGGTCTGCACGTCCAGCACGAACGCTGGTCCAACTGAGGCGCTAGGTGGAAATGGCATGGCAAGCTGTTCCACAGGACTACATCCAGCATCTCTACGATCGTCTCCATGGGAAAATAGCAGCCTGCATTGCTGCGAAAGGTGGATATACACTATACTAGTGCCGACATTGTGCATGCTCTGTTGCCTGTGTCTATGTGCCTGTGGTTCTGTCAGTGTGATCATGTGATGTATCTGACCCCAGGAATGTGTCAATAAAGTTTCCCCTTCCTGGGACAATGAATTCACGGTGTTCTTATTTCAATTTCCAGGAGTGTATATTTGCGTGAAAATGCAGTTCATACTTCGACTTATGACATCTTTATCTCCAAAGCAGTAGCTTTCAAACGTCGTGGAACCTAGAAACAGCCCGAGCACCATCAGACAATTTTTAATTAACGTGAGCGAACATATTTTTCGTGATTAATTTTCCCTTGTATTTTTCTGTCATATTCAATAAACGAAGAAGAAACGCTACGAAAAAAAGGCACTGTTCTAATATGAATAATTTACAACTTACCAGGATACTCTTACGAGAAAAAGAGAAAAGCATTTTGATAAAATCAGAAAAACGCAATTTTTAACATGGGTGCAAAGTCACACCTAATTATATATATCACCTTTAGATCTAAGGGTCACTAAGACGGTATTTTGATAAGATTTAAAATGGCCAAGAGAACATTTTTGTACTCGTTTTGATCTGGATACTTACAGGTCGGTAAGAGGAGATGTAAAATGCAGACAAAATACTTAGACCCCTAGCGAGAGTACAACCTTTGGCTAACTCACTTTCTCCTTTAAAAAGCGATCTCTCATCACTTAGATTGCGAGCCTATACTGCCATAAGTATGCTCTTATTGCCATAGTGATCGTTAAAAGAGGTAATTAGTTTATTCCACTTGTGAAAGTAGTTATAGATTCTGTATGGAATAACCTTCCTGGAATCTGTCAACATATTTGACAACGCACTGTTGTACCTTAAGTGATAATAGTTCAACTTATTTTGCAGAAATGGCCACGAAATATCAAGTGAATGTAGTGATAAAATTTTGAGCATCCACAGGAAGTAAATTGATGGTCACGTAGTTGTCAAAAGTACTCGAAAATGTTGCCAGTTCTCCATCATACTACCGAGAGGAAGAATGTGTTCTTTTTGTACTGTTGTTGGGTGTCCAGCCACGTGCTGTCGTTTTTATGGAACGATATTTCGACAGCGTACTTTGCCTTCGTCTTCTGGTGATTACTTAAGAATGAACGTCTTTGCCATATTGCGCCTCCTTTATACTCTTATCACTTCACACCCCTTCCTCCACTGCCGCTCGCACTCTGCGACAAGTGTAGTTGTGGAGGGGGACGGCGCCGCCGGATGCTGGGCACGAACTCTGATCCCTTACTACTCCTGTGGCCTGCGTCGGACGCGAAAGTCGCTCTCAGCCGATGCTGTGAATTTAGTTTACTGAGTGCTTGGTATGAAGCTTTGATGAGAGTGAACACACTATCTCTGTTGATTAGCCATTCGTATTTCAGTAGTGTCACTGAACTCAGTCCCAAAATGACGAGGTCTGTCTCAGAACTTCTGTTTCTTCATACTTCACTGAGTCCCCTGCAACCATGTAGTGTTCCGCAACCGCAGGTTTTGTACGTTCCGTAAGTTCGGTGTGTTCTGTTCCTTGCATCTTTCTATGATTGTGTGTACAGTCTCTCCCCAATATACAAATTACCGCATTTACATGGAATACGGTGTACACATGGTTTACGAAGTCCTAATTCATCTTTCACCGTACGTTATAGGGCACGCTTCTCCGAAGGTGTGCGGAAACGCATTTAATGTTACGTCGAGCCAGGATTCTACCAATTTTGTTTGATACTTTGCATACGACAAATACGTCATTGTCTTCTCCTCGTCGTTTTCTGTCCGCTGGGCTTATACCTTCTGCCTGAAAGTACGTTGGATTTGTCTGTCCTCGAACTCGTTCTTCTTGAAAACATGCTTAAGGTGGTTAAGCACCCTTCGTAGGCTTTCTTCGTCCGATATTGCGTGGGCTCTGTGTTCCACTGTGCGTAGCACACACTCAAGCACTGAGAGATTATGGCAGCTGGCAACGTGGAGGTACATAGCAGCGTGTGTAGCTTTCCTATACATACTGTGTCCTATAGCGACGTCCATTCTGCGCTTGACTAAGACATCCGAAGAGGGGAGTTCGTCATTCTCTTCCACCTACATGGTGAATTTGAAACTAGGATGCAGAGAGCTTAGATGTTGAAGGAACTCCTGGAAATCTTTCACTCTCATGTCGCCACACGACAAATATGTCATCAATGTATCTAAGAAAACATATAGGTTTTAGTGCAGCTGTTTCCAGAACTTTCTCTTCGAAGGCCTCCATAGGTACGTTTGTCACAACAGGTGACATAGGCACTCTAGGCGACGCTATTTCTTTGTTCATAACAGTCACAACTGAAGAGAAATAATTTTTATGTGAGGGGAAATTTGATGAGATTTCTCATTGTCGGGTTGAATTTCTCCCTGATCAACTTGAGGGACTCAGCAAGCGGCACTCTGGTGTGGAGGGATATCATACTAAAGCACCGTTAGGTCCTGGACAAGAAGGCGTAGTTCTTGCACCTGTTGAATGAAATGTGCAGAGTTTATTGCGTGGTTCTGACATATACCGACGTAGGGGCTTAATAATGCCGTTAGAAGTTTGACCAGCTAGTGCGTTGGTGTGCCTATGTTGTTTACAATTGGTCGTGGTGGAACTTCGGTAAGACATAGAGGCTTAGAGACATAGAGCAGCAGTTAGTTGTCGGAGCTTCTTGACGCTATTCTTCGGCATGGACTGCCACAAAAGCTCCGTAGTCTTCACTCTGTTGGTCGGATCGCCCTTGATGTTCTGCATGCTGGATCCTCGATTACGTCATACGTTTTAGTACTGTAATCCGACAGCGATAGCAGTACTGTAGCATTTCTTTCGTCCGCAAGTTGAATGACTATTTCAGGATCATTTTGTAGTTCTCGAATGGCAGTTCTTTCAGATTTCGTGACGTTCGTCCTCCGTGGGACGGCTCTAGTGATCACGCGGCACGATTCCCGATCTACCTCTTCTGCATCGTCTCTAGCACGAGGGTGGAGGGGAGGGGAGGGAGGAACACTAGTTATATACCACTGATAAAATCTGCAACAAGTATAACAATCGGTGCTAGTTCGAAGTTGAATCTCTTTTACGGTACTGATTCTGCTGCGACGACCTGCGACCAGCAGTGGAGGAAAGGGTGAGGGGGCTGTAACAGTACATATAAGGCGAGATGTAGCAAAGACGCTCATTCTACAGACATCACCTGAAGATGACGGTAAGGTACCCTGTCGAAATATCGTGTTACGAAAATGACTGCACCCGGCTGGACACCTGACAACAGTGCAAACAGCTGATTCGCTGGGAAGGCCTAACATCACACATAATACGCTCTCCCAGTCGATGTGCTGAGCTGGCTAGCACTGGAAAGCTTGGACTCTGAAGACGCCTCGATGCCAGCTGCCGTCGCAATACCTGGTAGCTGAAATTTCGTAAATTATAGCCTAATGAGTTTTATTCCACTGGCGCATGGCTTCTAGCTTCGGCCCGACGACCCTCCAACCTGTGGTGCTTCGAGCGAGCAGATCATCGTGCTCAACATTTTACTAGACTGGGTTTATTTTCCGACCAGAGGACACGGAGCAGATTTGCTAGCTGACCAGCCTCTGTTTTAAGTGACATTGGAAGGAATGTTGTTAGAGTTTTGGAGTTTCGTAATCTGTCCAACTTGTTTCTGCAAATTTTAGCAGGATGATCTTTTCAATGTGTTAACAGAATGACTGGTTCACCCTCGATTTTTGTAAGTATTCAGTCAGTCGCTATCCCCTGTACCTTTCTTTTAGCTCTTCCGTTGTTTTACTTCTGTTTTAATCCCATGCATAGCGCCCTTAATCCTTCTCCATTGTCTTAACACCTGGGAGATAGTTTGTCTGGGTTAATGTGAGTGATGTGGGAGTGAGTAAATGAGTGTTATTTTATTGGTTTCTTTCTCACCGTGTGACAGCAGTTTGTCATTTTAGTCACGGTCATTTCTTTTAATATGAGTAAGTGCGTTGATAACCTCAGCGTTGAGCACCAGTAAGCTCCAGACAAACACACACACACACACACACACACACACACACACACACACACACAAACAGGATGCCTCTATCCTTCAGTAGCTGTCGTAATTATTTGTTCTTCTGTCAAACTGAGAAACTCACTTGCCAGACGTCGTTCACTTCTTTTTATTTTCAAGTATCACCCTTGGTTACACTCTAAACATTATGAGGACACGAGGCGGGAAAACAGACGTTCCTATACGAATTTTAAAAGTAATAACTACTCATACCTTCAGTGTGATACTTGAGCCTGCGTAGATGCTCACAGACGGCTTATTCGTAACGGAATCGTAGTCAAAGAAATCCTCATCCCTCCATCGATTGATTTGAGTCTCTCTCTCTCTTTGATGTTGTAAGGTAAGTCAACATCAAGAAGCCAAGTTCACACAAATATGTATTTGGAAACAGTTATAACACTTAAACTGCCATGCTTATCGACTACCGAGAAGTATTAAAAGGCACTTCGATGAATTTTGATGTCAGTTATCTGCTTGCTTTCAAATCTGCCAGTTGCGCTTCTAAGCCTAAACCGAAATTAGTTACTAGTCGTTTCAAATCCACGAAGTGATGACAAATCCTATCAAAATTTCCAAAACTCTTTCCAAAATATATTTTGAAATTTTACTGCAAGAGTATTATATGATGTTTAATTAAGTCCATCAAGATCTCATTATCGTCAGTAATGGACCACACAGTTGGTAAAATCTCACACGATTCATTTTCAATTGTTTGTATCCACAAATTTATCTTATAATATGTTCTTGAATATTACCCATACTAGTCAGAATAATTCCCTTTCCACCTTGCATTTTTCTGTACAGTTCATTTAGGTTTACCAAAATATCGGAAAGATATGCCAATTTAGATACGCACTCATCATCTGCAAATAAATCGAATATTCATTTTTTTCAATAGTAAAAGGCTCTAATACTTCACCTCTGAGTTCAAACATTCGCGTTAACACTCTGCCTCGAGATAACCGTCGTACTTTTGTATGTAGCGGAAATGTAATACGTTGTAATCCCATTTCTTGACACAATACGTTAAAATGTCTGATATGTAGGGGCCGCCATTTAAAAACGTTCACGGCTTGTTCTACTTCGTCCACAGCAGTTTTCAGAGATGATGGCAAAGACTTAGCAACAACGTCTTCCCAGTGAATGAGACAGTAGTCGGTTCATAAGACAGGATTTACTTTGCATACTCTACCTGCTAGCCCTTTCACTTGGCCTGTCATTGACAGGATCCATCTGTACAATCATTAACACACTTCTCCCTCGTTAACCCCTTACAGACAAATAGTCATTAGTCGCACGAAATATTTGTTATTTCTTCATTGGTTGGTAGTTCGGGTTCTTATTTGAAAAAAGAAATACTATCAATTACATGTCTGTCAACATACCTTATGTAGGAAAGAAGGTGTGCGTGACCGCAAAAATTGGTGGACTCGTTGATCTAAAGTGAGACCTTATGGCCGCTATATATTTGCTCCTTGAAAATGTCTTCCACACCACAGGATATGTCACTAACTCGTCGGCTGATTGTGTCTGCAGACAAGAATTCTTGAAATTTTAGTAGCAGCTTCTGAACCGAGGACCATTTTTATAACGTATTTACACACTGGAATTAACAACTTCATGCTGTTTTTTTTTTATTTTTTGTCTGTACGATAAGTTCATCTACTTCACAGCTAGCCATCTCTATTTTTTGCGAAGCACGTACTGACGTAGACAATTAGCTTCACTTCAATTTTTCTGAGTTTTCCACATGGTTCGTTGTCATTTTAATGGAGTATAAGCCATTTAAGACCAAAGAGAGGTTTTAATTTGTTTCATTTGCCATCTCAGTAATTTCTTATGTTATCATTACAGCAGAAGATCATATACTTAGAAAATAAACGATTTGGCCGTTTGCGCACGCTGCTACCAGCGGCCTATGTAGCGTTTACCTGTTAACTGCTGGTGCATCGATCATCTGTTCTCTCTCTGCTGTTCAGCATGGTTCGCTTATTGTGTGGTAAACTGTATTGCCATTCTGGATTGTCTGCTGTGGCTATTTCGAAGTATGCTTACTTGACTGTATTTTAATTATTTATGTTAACGATATATAAACTTTCATGTGACTATTCATATAACCTAACTAATACCTATAGTCACGCCTCATTTATATAGTTATTGTAACATCTACGGTAACTTTGTTTTTATGTCGGAAACTAGTCACTACTAATAAATATAGATAATTCTTAGTCCGAATTTCGACGGAATTCTAAGAATTTATTTCAAGTGAGCTTCACTTACTTTATGCTTTGTTACAATAACCTACAAAAATAAACCACTTCTTTACTTAAGAGAGGAATGTTTGCTGTCAAATGTTTCAGTTCAGTTGGAACCATAGCAGCATTACTGAGTTTATCTTCATATACAATACACTCGAGGATTGGTCATGTTTTGTGAACGCACCAAGAAAACAGATAAAATAAATAATTGTCACTACATTGCCTTTGAACTACTTTCTGACTCGATAGTTTCACTACTCACACTTGAGGATGGACCACTTCGTACAAAGAACGTATCCATATCGGAATAGAATAGTTTAATGACACCGTAACAGAAAATACTAGTCTAGTAATCACAATATCTGCACTACTATAGAGCACAGTTATGATAAAACTGAAATACGCAAACAATGGAAAGTCCAGGACAGAATAACAACAATATTGTTGAACAGAAATTCTAAACTGTGGTCTGAAAATGTGTGAATCGTTTACTGGCGAGCGGAAAGAGCTATTAAGTTTAAGAAGCGGCTCCAAACTAGAATAATTAGCGAAACAAAGCAATAAAAACAATAAGACAGGCACGTTTTTTATAAGCCCCAGGATATTAGTCAAAATCACATAGAAGTACAGCCAGACATACTCAAAAGATTCGGGGTTACGAAGTGCTCTTAACCTAGCGACATAGCCGGTGCAGTGGTTCAGATGAGAATACACTTAACTTAGGTAAAGTGTCACAATAAAACTTTAAAAAGTTAACGAATACACAATCACCTTAGTACTTCAAATCAAGTGAAATATATTACTTTTAACTTCTTTAAAAACATAAAAATTCGCGGCATGTGTAAAATCAAATGTCCTTAATAACCTACACTAATTCGAGGGCTGTCCGGAAAGTAAGGTCCGATCGGTCGCGAAATGAAAACTACAAAGAAAATCAGAAATTTTTGATTCGCAACAGTTCCTGCTACCTCTCTAAATAGTCACCGCTAAGGCCTAGACATTAGTCGTGGCGTTGTGCAAACTTTCCAGTACTCTCGTCTTTCCGCCAATTCTCTACGCTGGTCTACCTTTCATTGTTTGTGCCCAAATGTTGTCTTCATAGCCACCGGTTCATGTGAGCAGAGGTGAACAACGGACGGAACCAATGAAGGGCTGCATTATGAGTGATCAAATAAATCCCATCGAAAACGCTGCGCCCGCATCTCGTGGTCGTGCGGTAGCGTTCTCGTTTCCCACGCCCGGGTTCCCGGGTTCGATTCCCGGCGGGGTCAGGGATTTTCTCTGCCTCGTGATGGCTGGGTGTTGTGTGCTGTCCTTAGGTTAGTTAGGTTTAAGTAGTTCTAAGTTCTAGGGGACTTATGACCTCAGCAATTGAGTCCCATAGTGCTCAGAGCCATTTGAACCATTTTGACAACGCTGCAGGAGCCTCTTCATTGCCCCTACAGAGCGCGCCTGAAATTTGTCTTGAAGAAAGAAACGCATGACATTTATGTTGTGTGGGCAGCATAGCTTCAGGCGAGATCTATCACCAGATCCATACACTTCGTGGGAGACAAAGTTGTTTTAGGCATTTCTACTTGATCATTTTGCTCTCTGAACTGAAGAGAGCGACGTATAGTGATCTACAGGTGGCCTATAGATACTGCCCAACACATCTGTACAAAGTTCCATCGGATTTTCACAGTCGTTTCCATTTCGCGCCTAATCAGACCTTACTTTCCGAATACGCCTCGTATGTAAATGTTCGCACCACACTCTTCACTCTGTGTGACAGCATACAGGTTGCGGAACACTGCTCTACGCTAATCCAACATGCGCATTATCTCTGCATAACTACTGCTACGTGCATCCACATCGACCAGATTACCATATTCAAACCTTGGTCTTACTAAACGGTTCTTACCTCCAACCCCCACCCTCCCCTCCCTTCCCACCATTCCCGTCCATTACCAAATTATCCTTGATGTCTTCCGATGTGTTCTACAGAATGATCATCATTTCAGTCACTTTATAAAATAAATTTCTTTTCTTACGAATTCGATTCAGTACGTCTTCGTTATCCGGTCTATCCTTCTAGTCTTCAGCCTTTTTCTGAAGCACAACATTTGAAATACTTTAAATTTCTCCTTGTCTCATCTATTTGTATTCCACTTTTCAAATCAGTTCAATGTTACACTCCAAAGAGGTACCTTTCGAAAAGGCTTTCCTGGATTTAAATTTATGTTGGATGTGAGCTAACCGATTCTCATTCCATAAGGTACCAGTGTGCACTAGTTCATATTTTATTTTAAGAAATATGATTTTTCTTACTGGTGTGCTTTTTCTGTGCTCTCTATTTCTGCTATCTTCACTTATTTTTCTGTCTAAATAACAAAATTCATTTACTATTTCTCGTGTGCCATTTCATAATGTAATTCACTCAGCAGCACCTGGTTTAATTGGACTTCATCCCATTATCTTTGTTCTGCTTTTGTTGATGTTTACCATATCACTGCTTTTCATGACGCTAACCATTCCGTTCAACTGACCTTCCTAGTCTTTTGCAGTTACCGACAGAATTACAATACTGTCGGCAGACCTCAAAATATTTGTATCTTTTCCCTGAAGTTTAATTTCCTGTCCAGATTTCCCCTAGGTATCCTTTACTGGTTGCTCGATGCTTCGTTCAGAATTACGGTGTATCTTACAATCAACATCATCAAGTGTTTTCTCAAAATGGTTAGGTTTTTTCCGCATTTATTCTTTGAATTTTTTCCTTCTAGTATAGAAACGTTCTTCATTGGAGTGGTTTTCGACCCTGATATTAAATTTCTCTCAGAAGATTTATTGCTCTTTTTTAAAGTCGCCTTCATTTCCTTTTGACTGCATACTTTGCTGTCATGCCATTGATCCGTAAAATATCTTCCGCATATCCGTGTATCAGGCTCCCGAGTATGTTCTCCCGATTATGCCGAAAATGCTTGGGACATTAATTGACTTTCTCTCGATGTCATATATGATACTACTGCCAAGGTAGTTAAATTCTGATATCTGTTCGAGACAAATGTCAACTAGGCAAATTTTCGTTCAGAATTTCTTTCGCCTCAGGTCTCTTGAATGATGTTTAGCTTTTGATATTTCACAATGCTTCAGCCACATAATGCTGCGAAATGGCTCGTCCTTACCATCTTCCATAGATGCGATAGCAGCCTGGTCATCGGTTAACAAAGCACTCCGTCTTCAGGCCACAAGTGGCCCATCGGGACCATCCGACCGCCGTGTCATCCTCAGTTGAGGATGCGGATAGGAGGGGCATGTGGTCAGCACACCGCTCTCCCGGTCGTTACGATGGTTTTCTTTGACCGGAGCCGCTACTATTCGGTCGAATAGCTCCTCATTTGGCATCACGAGGCTGAGTGCACCCCGAAAAATGGCAACAGCGCATGGCGGCTGGATGGTCACCCATCCAAGTGCCGGCCACACCCGACAGCGCTTACCTTCGGTGATCTCACGGGAACCGGTGTATCCACTGCGGCAAGGCCGTTGCCTATCGGTTAACAAAGGTACAGATTTAATCCCAATTTATGGTATATGCAGGGCTTAGTCCGGAAAGAAGTTGACAGACATGGTACCTTCAGATGGGCAAGCGTTTAAAAAACAGAAACGCGGATCGGGTCAGTCATGAGTCATTTACATTAGTGTAGTTTCCAGGCGGAAGGTGGTGCAGCGTAGAAAGTACAGAACGGCAATTCTAAGGTCGTGGGTTGAACTTCATATGCGGAATAATATTTTTATATTCAATTTTTACGTTACGTACTTTGTTAAAACAGCGAAATAATACTCAATATATTGTATTTATTAATATTTTCATAAAAAGGAAAGGCAGAGGTAAATTTGCGATTGCAAATAAATTTCAAGGTAGGGACTATAAGCCGTACACTACAGCTTCGTGCATGAAATTACGAGGGCTGTCCAGAAAGTAAGTTTCGATTGATCGCGAAATGGAAACCACATGGAAAATCAGAAATACTTTATTTGTAATAGCTAGATGCACCTTCCAGATACTTCTCTACGTAGTCACCGTTCTGACTTAGACATTTGTCGTAGCGTTGTACCAACTTTACAATACCCTCATCATAGGAGGCAGCCGCCAGTGCTTTCCGCCAATTCTCTACGCTGGCCTACAACTCGTTGTTCGTGCCAAAATGTTGTCTTCATATTCAGCGGTTGATGTGAGCAGAGATGAAACTCAGAGGGAGACAATTACGGGCTGTATTGTGGGTAATAAAACATTTTCAATTGAAAACGATGCAGGAGCACCTTCATTGCCCCTGCAGAAACGGGCTGAGTATTGTCTTGAAGAAGAAACAGCACGACAGTTATGTAATGTTGGTTGCATAGCTTTAGGCGAAATTTCTCACCGAGCCCTCGTACACGGCGGGAGACACTATTTTCTAGATACCTTTACGCGATCACTGTGAGCTCAGAAATGAGAAGAGTGACGTGATGCTATCTAGGGTCATGCTAGAGACACTGCCCAATGCATCTGTGCAAAGTTTTATCGGATTTTCATAATCGTTTCCATTTCGCGACCGATCGGAACTTACTTTATGGACACCCCTCGTAGATAGGTTAATTATTTTACAGTTGGTGATTTACAAGTTATGGGGTCATATTCATCGTAAAACCAGGGTAAGCATTAATTTTCGTGTCATCTTTCTTAATTTTATGGCTGCTTTAAAGTTTCTATGCAAAAAGAAACTGGTTTCAAATTCATAAGGGGTTCGCTAACATCGCACAGGGTGTTATATCCGATACAGGGACAAGCCAATAGTACTTCATCCCGCCTGTAAATGAAAGGAGAAACACCACGGAGGTATAGTTGGTTTCACAGGTTGAAGCTTCGTTTCCCTCACATCCGGTCACTATTCTTTCCATGAATGTATGACGGCATCCAACAGCTAGTTCAGAGCATGCAGCGTCATAGCACATCATTCAACTCAGTTCCCCTATAGGCCTCTTTGGCCGCTATGTCAGCTTCCTCTTTTCCCTCTGTCCTCATGTACCCAAGTATCCATCAGAAAGCCAACACATATCCATTGTGCCGCATTCTTCAAAATTCTGTATCACATTTCTTGCTGTGTAGCTTTGTTGAATAGCTTGTAGAGCACTCTGGGTATTGAAGCACAACCGAAACATGTTCCTTTAGTTTCGTGGCATCTGCTCTGGTTCTTTCAGAACTGCATGCAGCTGAGCGTAATAGACAGCGAACACATCTGGTAGGTGGATTCTGAAGACACAACCAGGGAAAACTACAGTATTGTGCGCCTAAGGATTCTTTCTGTTTTTGATCATCTGTATGTACCATTTTAAAATTGTAGTGTTTATTTAAAATAGTGCTTAACGTATATCTGAAAATCACATACTGAGTGCTTTATTCCGTAAAAATAATTAAACTTAAAACAATTCCGAGCATCTGAAGAATCTAATGAGATGGTTTACTCTATCCTTTGCTATACTTATTTCTGAAAGATGGATCTTTGCATGTTGCTCGCGGCCTTCAACTGAAAAGTTGCTCCATGCATGGATGGTAAACACTGTAGGTGCTTTGAACGCAGAATATTTTTCATACGCTTGTCGCACAATGGGGGGTTGCCGCTTGATAGAAACTGTGGCTCACCAGCTTCGGCGCAGAGGCTGGAAATGAGGCTCATGCTAAGCTCTCCTACGGCCAACCTAATGCCTTCAAAGTGGACTGTATCCAGTAGCTTAAGGCATAATGATCTTGCAGACCTATACTCAATCCATCCGTAAACAGAACAGGGGCCACACAAAAGCTCTATAAAAGTGATGCGAACGTGCTAGGTCTCCTACCTATTCGCTGTGTGCAACACATTGTAGGATGTCACGAGCTTTGAAGGATTGAGTTCCCAATTCATTCATATGTGGCAGCAATGAACGATCCTAGTCAAAACGGTATTCCAGATACCTTACCAACTCTTTAAAATTTCAAACATTGTCTCTCAGTTTAAGTTCTGAAACATTAAAAGGACGACGACAACGGGTAAAAACAACAAACACAGCTTTTCCTGACAAAAAATTAAAACTATTTTTTAGTGTCCATTCGTGCATCCTCTTAATAACCTTCTGCAGCTAGCCTGTACTTACTGCACGACTAAATGATGAACAAAACTAAAAAAAAGGAAGACACCCAGAAAGCCCCATTCGTGGAGGTACTGGAGGATATTATGCCTACTGGTAGCAACATATACCGTCACAATGTCGAAAAAAACATCAGTTAAGGGATAACTATATATAAAACCAAGTTGTACGGCCTTCCCCAGCATGGTCGGGTTACCAGCGGTGGAGTGATACCTCCTGAATCCACAATGAAAGGGAGAAATGAGCTATGTGGATAGTACGAATCAGGCACGGTGGCACTTGAAAATCCGTCCCAAGATCTTTCTCACACAGCTGCTGAAGACAACTTTACGACAACTCTCTTCAAAATATCTGGTCACTCTCGGTTTAAGAAGGTCAATTAAAGTAGTCTGTTTTAAAAATGTCCAGTTTCCCGTAGTGAGTTTAAATGGTCCAATGGCATTTCGTTAACAATCCCAGCGAGATGTCTCAACATTTGTAATGCATTTGTAGTGATCTGATGTCGTGTCTCGTGCTGCATTCAATTTAGTGTCGAGCTCCCAGGTAGCGAGGAGGCAGTTATATACTTCTTTGGTGGTGGAACGTTAAGTGCCAACTACACCTCTCAGCAAGCACTTGATCGTTACGAAAAGCTGGCAGTGTTAGTTATTTGAGGGAAGTGCTCCGCAATGATTTGTGCAGCGTCTTTTGGTTGCGGGATTCCTGTTCTTTATTGCAGCATTAGTAGGGAATCCCCACCTACCGTTTAAATCCTCTTAACTGTTTCCCATACTTGCACTGATTTAGAGAAATGGTTGATGAGTGCACAAATTGTTGCCAAAATATGTTTTTGCTCTCCCATTTTGTAAGGCTACCATTTCCTCTCGCCACCAGAACCCGAAAGGCTGTGACGTTTTGATCAGGTGCTCCGCAGTTGAACCTGCACAGGGCAATGCTTCTCTCTCTAACTCCAGAATGACATTTGTTATTCCACCAAGGGACATGTGGTGCTCACGGCGTGGCGAATCGTTAAGCCAGTACGATCCACTCTATCATGGATGCTGCCCCTACGTTCAAATACAATCAGTTGACTGTATAGTATGCTCTTATTCTATCTGGGCACCTGTCTCAGTGGCGTTATTATATTCAGGCAGTGCTTTTTCAGGTAAATATATCCAGATCGGAACGTGATCGCTACGGTCCAAGTTGTCATCCACTTTCCACTGAACAGTGTGTCTGAGGGATGGAGATGACCGATGGCAAAGAACGACGCAAGGTCAGTGCTGAGGCTTGGCTTTTTCCCCATGTTCAGGAGACATAGATTATCGACAGCAAGTGATTCTGAACAACTCGAACTGAGAAAGTGTGTTGGTGGAGCCACATCACGTAAGGCGGACGTTGCAGTCAAGGGGACGGCGAAGAGGTTACCAAGAGCGTCCACATCTAGAGTTTCGTTGGAGGGGTGGTGTAGAAAGCATACTACATTGACCAGGTTAGTCATTCATTCAAGTCATAACAGAAGCTCGGCCAGTGCATGAAGTCAGCCGGCCGTCCGCACCTTCGACGCTCTGTCTTCCTGCTGTGTCGGTGCTTCTCCGCCTATGGCCACTCAGCTTGGCGACAGTGGGAAGCAACCATTTTGATGATGCGGCCGTAGCACTTGTCACATCAGTGGACATTCCCCGCTGAAGTTCCGTCTTGCTGTTGTGACATGACCCCCTTAAGTGGCTTACTGTGTTACCATGGAAAGCTGTCTTAATTTCAACCGGCTATGCCAAGTACATTACACAATGGCGCAACAATATGGTTATCCTGTAGGGAACATGCACTCTTGCTGCTGTACTGACGTGTAAGTCCTCCTTAAGTCGTTCTTCCTGTGGAGGTTGTAACACCTTAGTACAGGGTAGTCCGATAATTTAAAACGTACGAGGGTTGTCCAATAAGTAATGTCCCACATTAAAAAAAAAAAGCCTTTAATGCACATAGATAAATTTCCTGGTTTGTGCTTCACATTTGATGTTTGTTCTGTGCTCCGATGAAGTTTCGAACCGTTCTGGCAGATGTAGTACAGCGTCAAAATAGCGTCTACATACGACTCATGTTACAATCAGCGTGCTGTTATTGAATTCTTGTGTGCATAAAAAGAAACCGTAGTGAACGTCCATAAACGTGTGCAGTGTATGGTGATGCTGCAGTTGATAGGAGCACAGTTGGGCGATGGGTAAAGAATGTTACAGCCTCAGGAAATGCAGAAACAGAGCTCCATGATCAGCCACACATGGGACGTCCTATCACAGCTACTGCTCCAGACATGCTGAATCGTGTGTATGCCATTATTCGTGTCGACCGTCCAACACAACCCGACAATTGGATCTACAGTTTTCGTTCAGCATTGTAAGTGCGTGTGCAATGATCGAGACACTTGTATACTGAAAGAGGTGCTCACGATGGATTCCACGAAGGCACACAGCGGATCACAAGTTTCAAAGAAAGGCTATTTCACCTGCACTTTTGGAGCGTTTTGAGACCGACGGAAAGGCCTTTCTTTCACGGATCGTTACGGGGGACGAAAGCTGGATGCACCACTTTGCGCCGGAAAGAAAAAGGCAATCCGTGGAGTGGCATGATCTTCATTCACCATAAAAGAAGAAATTCAAGACATCCACCTGTCGAAAAAGTCAGGATAACACTCTTCTGGAATTGTTATAGCGTCATTCTCGTGGATGTGATGCCAAGAGGGTCAACCATCGACTCATAGGCATGTGTGAAAACTCTGAATGAAATAAGGAACCGTTTCCAACGTTTCGAACAAGAATCCGACAGAAATCTTGCTCCAACACGATAATGCACAACCACACACAAGTCTGAGAACCCGGGCACACATCGCAAAATTGGGTTGGACATCTTCGCCTCATCCACACTACAGTCCAGACCTGGCACCCTCGGACTTACATCCCTTTGGGTCGCTTAAATATTCTCTACGGGAACGCAATTTTGAAGATTAGGAGAGGGTCAATCATGTAGTGAAAACACGGCTACACCGACAGGACAAGAGCTTTTACCAGCAGTGAATTCATGCTCTTCCACAATTTGGCGTACCGCCATAGAACGTGATGGAGACTACGTAGAATCATAGGACATGGACAAGACATGTTGATATATACTGTCACCAAATTCTGAGTCCGAACAATAAATATGTACCGATAAAAAAATGTGGAACATTACCTATCGAACGACCCTCGTAACTTTAGTGAAAACAAGCTTGATGGTTTATCCTTAGCTAAAAGTCCAACCCTCTAGATATATTTTCTGAAACCATTTACATTTCACTGTAAAATGTGAGCCATTTCACAGATGAGATACACTGTTCGTTTTTCATAACTATTTGTCTTAAAACCGATGTTGCGATATAACGGGGATTGTTACATGGGGCTGTTGGTCCCCTTAGGCATTTATTTATGCCCCTATCGCCTGTACATCCGATAGATTCGTCACAAAAAACTACTGCATTACTGTTTGATGGTCATGAGCTGTTTCTTTTCGATCTCGAACTGTTCACCATGACTTCCCCATTTGCTGGAGATGGTAGAGATGTTTCCAGAATGAGATTTTCACTCTGCAGCGGAGTGTGCGCTGATATGAAACTTCCTGGCAGATTAAAACTGTGTGCCCGACCGAGACTCGAACTCGGGACCTTTGCCTTTCGCGGGCAAGTGCTCTACCAACTGAGCTACCGAAGCACGACTCACGTCCGGTACTCACAGCTTCACTTCTGCCAGTACCTCGTCTCCTACCTTCCAAACTTTACAGAAGCTCTCCTGCGAAACTTGCAGAACTAGCACTCCTGAAAGAAAGGATATTGCGGAGACATGGCTTAGCCACAGCCTGGGGGATGTTTCCAGAATGAGATTTTCACTCTGCAGCGGAGTGTGCGCTGATATGAAACTTCCTGGCAGATTAAAACTGTGTGCCCGACCGAGACTCGAACTCGGGACCTTTGCCTTTCGCGGGCAAGTGCTCTACCAACTGAGCTACCGAAGCACGACTCACGTCCGGTACTCACAGCTTTACTTCTGCCAGTACCTCGTCTCCTACCTTCCAAACTTTACAGAAGCTCTCCTGCGAAACTTGCAGAACTAGCACTCCTGAAAGAAAGGATATTGCGGAGACATGGCTTAGACACAGCCTGGGGGATGTTTCCAGAATGAGATTTTCACTCTGCAGCGGAGTGTGCGCTGATATGAAACTTCCTGGCAGATTAAAACTGTGTGCCCGACCGAGACTCGAACTCGGGACCTTTGCCTTTCGCGGGCAAGTGCTCTACCAACTGAGCTACCGAAGCACGACTCACGTCCGGTACTCACAGCTTCACTTCTGCCAGTGCCTCGTCTCCTACCTTCCAAACTTTACAGAAGCTCTCCTGCGAAACTTGCAGAACTAGCACTCCTGAAAGAAAGGATATTGCGGAGACATGGCTTAGCCACAGCCTGGGGGATGTTTCCAGAATGAGATTTTCACTCTGCAGCGGAGTGTGCGCTGATATGAAACTTCCTGGCAGATTAAAACTGTGTGCCCGACCGAGACTCGAACTCGGGACCTTTGCCTTTCGCGGGCAAGTGCTCTACCAACTGAGCTACCGAAGCACGACTCACGTCCGGTACTCACAGCTTCACTTCTGCCAGTACCTCGTCTCCTACCTTCCAAACTTTACAGAAGCTCTCCTGCGAAACTTGCAGAACTAGCACTCCTGAAAGAAAGGATATTGCGGAGACATGGCTTAGCCACAGCCTGGGGGATGTTTCCAGAATGAGATTTTCACTCTGCAGCGGAGTGTGCGCTGATATGAAACTTCCTGGCAGATTAAAACTGTGTGCCCGACCGAGACTCGAACTCGGGACCTTTGCCTTTCGCGGGCAAGTGCTCTACCAACTGAGCTACCGAAGCACGACTCACGTCCGGTACTCACAGCTTCACTTCTGCCAGTACCTCGTCTCCTACCTTCCAAACTTTACAGAAGCTCTCCTGCGAAACTTGCAGAACTAGCACTCCTGAAAGAAAGGATATTGCGGAGACATGGCTTAGCCACAGCCTGGGGGATGTTTCCAGAATGAGATTTTCACTCTGCAGCGGAGTGTGCGCTGATATGAAACTTCCTGGCAGATTAAAACTGTGTGCCCGACCGAGACTCGAACTCGGGACCTTTGCCTTTCGCGGGCAAGTGCTCTACCAACTGAGCTACCGAAGCACGACTCACGTCCGGTACTCACAGCTTCACTTCTGCCAGTACCTCGTCTCCTACCTTCCAAACTTTACAGAAGCTCTCCTGCGAAACTTGCAGAACTAGCACTCCTGAAAGAAAGGATATTGCGGAGACATGGCTTAGCCACAGCCTGGGGGATGTTTCCAGAATGAGATTTTCACTCTGCAGCGGAGTGTGCGCTGATATGAAACTTCCTGGCAGATTAAAACTGTGTGCCCGACCGGAAGTTTCATATCAGCGCACACTCCGCTGCAGAGTGAAAATCTCATTCTGGAAACATCCCCCAGGCTGTGGCTAAGCCATGTCTCCGCAATATCCTTTCTTTCAGGAGTGCTAGTTCTGCAAGTTTCGCAGGAGAGCTTCTGTAAAGTTTGGAAGGTAGGAGACGAGGTACTGGCAGAAGTGAAGCTGTGAGTACCGGACGTGAGTCGTGCTTCGGTAGCTCAGTTGGTAGAGCACTTGCCCGCGAAAGGCAAAGGTCCCGAGTTCGAGTCTCGGTCGGGCACACAGTTTTAATCTGCCAGGAAGTTTCATATCAGCGCACACTCCGCTGCAGAGTGAAAATCTCATTCTGGAAACATCCCCCAGGCTGTGGCTAAGCCATGTCTCCGCAATATCCTTTCTTTCAGGAGGGCTAGTTCTGCAAGTTTCGCAGGAGAGCTTCTGTAAAGTTTGGAAGGTAGGAGACGAGGTACTGGCAGAAGTGAAGCTGTGAGTACCGGACGTGAGTCGTGCTTCGGTAGCTCAGTTGGTAGAGCACTTGCCCGCGAAAGGCAAAGGTCCCGAGTTCGAGTCTCGGTCGGGCACACAGTTTTAATCTGCCAGGAAGTTTCATATCAGCGCACACTCCGCTGCAGAGTGAAAATCTCATTCTGGAAACATCCCCCAGGCTGTGGCTAAGCCATGTCTCCGCAATATCCTTTCTTTCAGGAGTGCTAGTTCTGCAAGTTTCGCAGGAGAGCTTCTGTAAAGTTTGGAAGGTAGGAGACGAGGTACTGGCAGAAGTGAAGCTGTGAGTACCGGACGTGAGTCGTGCTTCGGTAGCTCAGTTGGTAGAGCACTTGCCCGCGAAAGGCAAAGGTCCCGAGCTCGAGTCTCGGTCGGGCACACAGTTTTAATCTGCCAGGAAGTTTCATATCAGCGCACACTCCGCTGCAGAGTGAAAATCTCATTCTGGAAACATCCCCCAGGCTGTGGCTAAGCCATGTCTCCGCAATAACCTTTCTTTCAGGAGTGCTAGTTCTGCAAGTTTCGCAGGAGAGCTTCTGTAAAGTTTGGAAGGTAGGAGACGAGGTACTGGCAGAAGTGAAGCTGTGAGTACCGGACGTAAGTCGTGCTTCGGTAGCTCAGTTGGTAGAGCACTTGCCCGCGAAAGGCAAAGGTCCCGAGTTCGAGTCTCGGTCGGGCACACAGTTTTAATCTGCCAGGAAGTTTCATATCAGCGCACACTCCGCTGCAGAGTGAAAATCTCATTCTGGAAACATCCCCCAGGCTGTGGCTAAGCCATGTCTCCGCAATATCCTTTCTTTCAGGAGTGCTAGTTCTGCAAGTTTCGCAGGAGAGCTTCTGTAAAGTTTGGAAGGTAGGAGACGAGGTACTGGCAGAAGTGAAGCTGTGAGTACCGGACGTGAGTCGTGCTTCGGTAGCTCAGTTGGTAGAGCACTTGCCCGCGAAAGGCAAAGGTCCCGAGTTCGAGTCTCGGTCGGGCACACAGTTTTAATCTGCCAGGAAGTTACAGATGGTAGAGACTTTATCATTGGTGACACGCTACCGATCATTGGTCTGTCTTTCTGCAGGGATGTATTTGCGGCCTGTGGGGTAAGTTTCGCTGTAAGCCTCGTTTGTTGAGTGGTGGAGACAATTGTTCAGCGGGAACTTCGTTACTGCGAGTGCTCTTGGATTTGCAGGTGTTTATGGCAACTTCCGTTGAAGTCTGTGCTGAAGCACAAAATTTTGGAACAATTTGTCAGTCATTGAACAAAGGACGTCACAAAATTTGGTAGGTTGTAAGCACACGCAGTTTCGTGGCTTCCTAATAGGAGATTCCCGTTTTGCCTTTGATGTCAAGAATATTTTTTCATGCAGAAAAGATGACAGTAACTGCTCAAAACAGCACTCTTATCTCTGCAGTTCACACAAAATAGAGAAGCTGTACAAGGAATCATATCTTCCCTTTCAGCTTGGCCGCAATTCCACTACTTGCCTATCCATTCAACGCTGCTGTGGTGTGTTCGTAGTGCTGACTCGAAACAGCGCATTCCGTTAGCGACATGTAGAGTCACTTTCCGGTGGATAAATCCTACTATAATGTGCTCAAGGAATATTGGACACCTGAAGGTAACAATAAATGCAGGCACATTTTCTTGTTCTATGTTCATTCGCTACAATTGATTTTTAATATCCGTCACACCAGCATCTTCTCACTTTTATTTTTAGTTCTTATACATCTATATACACTAGGTATCTGCTTGTTGCAACAACCTTTTCAAAATTAGGATGTTGTGCTATTTGGCCAGAAATCAATATCCACCAAGAATTCTTCAAGCGCTTCACTGGTTTCAGTGTGCCTCCTACGCATAAAGAGCGTTTATGTATACAAACTGGTGACACTTGTCCAAAGCCTTCCTTCTGTCTTTTAATAATGAGAAACACATTTCGAGACACAATGACTACATATGGAACACATAGAAAAAATATTTGCAGCTCAAGGAGTTCCGAAATACAGTTTTCAGTCCGGACACAAACTCCACTGAAACAGTACGTATTCCTGGTTCCGCGTATGAATCTTCTGTGCTACTTTGTTTTCATATTACTTGCCGAATTAGGACTTGTCAGTGACGAGCAATAGTAGTTAACAGTTTAACTGTAAGAGGGTGGGTTGATGTAGTTACAAACCATCGACACAATTGCTACTGGACATAATTACAGTATATACGTTAAAGAATGATTAAAACGATATTATGTCATCAATGTATAAGGGACGATGAAAAGTTTCCGTTCGAAGGCCGTACAGTCCACAGCCGGTGTACTAATCAGACAAAACCGTTCTGTTCATTGAGGTTATCATCCCACTGACGCATTAGGATGAAGATACTCGTTTGGTAAAACACCTTCAAGAAGAACTGAAAGCTGCGCATCGAATTTTCAAGGCCTTTTTTAAGGGACCGAAGGCATGATAATCACATAGGGGGGGGGGGGGGGGATTAGAACTATATATTAAGTACTGGAGTATCTCCCACTTGACTTGGCGAAACTTCTGCTCTACGAGATTTGCGATATGAGGACGTGCCTGTGGAAGTACGCCCGGTACGGAATGGATCTATCCGAAGTACAGGCGATAGGGGCATACAGCCCCATTTAACAATCCCCATTATATCGCAACAGCGGCGTCAAGGCAGATAGTTATGAATAAAAAGAACACTGTACCTCATCTATAAGATGGCTCATATTTTACAATGGAATGTCAATGGTTTCAGAAATTATATCGAGAAAGTTGGACATTTAACATATGATAAACCATCGAGCTTGTTTTCACAAAAAGTACGAGAGTCGTTCAATAGGTAAAGCTCCACATTTTTTTCTCAGAACATATTTATTGTTAAGAGTCAGAATTTCGTGACAGTATACATCAACATGTCTTGTCCATGTCCTACGATTCTACGTAGTCTCCATCACGTTCTATGGCGGTACGCCAACTTGTGGAAGAGCATGAATTCACTGCTGGTAAAAGCTCTTGTCCTGCCTGCGTAGAATTGTTTTCACTACATGATTGACCCTCTCCTCATCTTTAAAATGCATTCCACGTAGAGAATCTTCAAGTGACCCGAAGAGATGTAAGTCCGAGGGTGCCAGGTATGGACTGTAGGGTGGATGAGGCGCTGATGTCCAACCCTATTTTGCGATGTGTTCCCGGGGTCTCAGACTTGTGTGTGGGCGTGCATTATCGTGTTGGAGCAAGATCTCGGCTGGATTCTGGTCCGATCGAACACGTCATAAACGGTTGTGCACCATTCCACAACGGTGGTTTTCGGAAGATATACTGCTCCTTCCACATTCTTCGTTCTCCGATGGATGCCTACCGGTGTTTGGCCCTCGTCAGCCAAGAAAGGAATAGCAGCACATCGGTATTGTTTGGAGACATTTGGCAACGACGTCGCCATAGTTCCCCCTCCTCATTTACCGCTTGCACGTCTGAAAGACATGAATGCCACAATAATCTCTTTGTCCATAAGTCGGTGTTTATATACTTAATCGATAGTTACGCTACGTTGCATGTATGCTGTAGAATCGCCATCAAAGGGAAACTTATTTTCGACCCTTGTAACTACTGTCATTGCAAAGTGATGAGTAAATATATTGCTATAAATCGATCTGTAAACGCCGTAAATGCCAAAGAGTTACGGAATCGTGTTTATCGTGCCCATTCACATTTCTTTTTCATAATTGGGAAACGCCTGAGGTGCTGGTGGATGACAGTATGTAGTAGATTACCACATGCATAGAATGATACCAGAACAGTTGTGGAGTTTGGGTGGTTCCCACGCAGCAGTTATTAAACACTGCTTCACTGAGGGTGGCCAAGGTGCATTAAATGCACTGCCGGCCAAACTATCGGTTAAGTGCGTCTGAAGAAAGGAGGTAAGTGTAACACTACGGGTATGGGCAGTTCATCATTCTGAATCGAAGTCATCAACTACATTTGAATTACACTACTGGTCATTAAAATTGCTACACTAAAGAGAAATGCAGATGATAAACGGGTATTCATTGGACAGATATATTATACTAGAACTGACATTTGATTACATTTTCACGCAATTTGGGTGCAGGGATCGTGAGATATCAGTACCCAGAACAACCACCTCTGGCCGTAATAACCGCCTTGATACGCCTCGTCATTGAGTCAAACAGAGCTTGGATGGCATGTACAGGTACAGCTGCCCATCCAGCTTCAACACGATACCACAGTTCATCAAGAGTAGTGACTGGCATATTGTGACGAGCCAGTTGCTCGGCCACCATTGACAAGGCGTTTTCAATTGGTGAGAAACCTGGAGAATGTACTGGCCAGGGCAGCAGTCGAACATTTTCTGTATCCAGAAAGCCCCGTACAGGACCAGCAACATGCGGTTGTGAATTATTCTGCTGAAATGTAGGGTTCCGCAGGGACTGAATGAAGGGTTCAAAGTGCCGTTACTGCGAAGAAGAGGTGACAGAGACGTGTAACCAATGGCACCCCACACCATCACGCCGGGTGATACGCGAGTATGGCGATGACGAATACATGCTTCCAATGTGTGTTCACGGCGATGTCGCCAAACAGTGATACGACCATCATGATGCTGTAAGCATATCCTGGATTCATCCGAAAAAATTACGTTTTGCCATTCGTGCACCAAGGATCGTCGTTGAGTACACCATCCCAGGCGCTCCTGTCTGTGATGCAGCGTCAAGGGTAACCGCAGCCATGGTCTCCGAGCTGATAGTGCATGCTGCTGCAGACGTCGTCGAACTGTTCGTGCAGATGGTTGTTGTCTTGCAAACGTCCCCATCTGTTGACTCTAGGATCGAGACGCCGTTGGGACCCAGAATGGCGTTCCGTATTACCCTCCTAAGCCCATCGATTCCATATTTTGCTAACAGTCATTGGATCTCGATAAAACGCGAGCAACAATGTCGCGATACGATAAACCGAAATCGCGATAGGCTACAATCCGACCTTTATCAAAGTTGGTAACGTGATGGTACGCATTTCTCCTCCTTACACGAGGCAATACGAGAACTTTTCACCAGAAAACGCCCGTCAACTCCTGTTTGTGTATGAGCAATCGGTTGGAAACTTTCCTCATGTCAGCACGTTGTAGATGTCGCCACCGGCGCTAACCTTGTGTGAATGCTCTGAAAAGCTAATCATTTGCATATCACAACATCTTTTTCTTGTCGGTTAAATTTCGCGTCTGTAGCACGTCTTCTTCGTGGTGTAGCAATTTTAAAGGCCAGTTGTGTACGAGATTAGATACCGCAGCTGTAAACCCTTTCGCTCTTTCGTGGCGTTGTACTGAAGAGTAACTGCTATTCTTTAAACTACTATCCTTTTTTCATTTTGTGCAAAGAGTGTGCCGCTTACACATTAGTCTCCTTGTCATGAAACTGCTCCTAATCGTTCCTGATCGTTATTGAGAATGAGCAGAATAATGTAATTAACTTTCATCTTGATAACTGTAACTACTACAATTTAAATTCAAACTTAATTCGTCTGAATTCGTTTACTGCAAGCTGAAACGAGCTGATGAGAATTACAGTATAAATTCCCGACTAGCATTAGCAGTACGAAGCCTCACAATACTTAAGGCGGGACTCACTAAAATTACGAGACATATACGAGGTGCATTCAAGTTCTAAGGCCTCCGATTTTTTTTTTATTAACTACTCACCCGAAATCGATGAAACTGGCGTTACTTCTCGACGTAATCGCCCTGCAGATGTACACATTTTTCACAACGCTGACGCCATGATTCCATGGCAGCGGCGAAGGCTACTTTAGGAGTCTCTTTTGACCACTGGAAACTCGCTGAGGCAATAGCAGCACGGCTGGTGAATGTGCTGCCACGGAGAGTGTCTTTCATTGTTGGAAAAAGCCAAAAGTCACTAGGAGCCAGGTCAGGTGAGTAGGGAGCATGAGGAATCACTTCAAAGTTGTTATCACGAAGAAACTGTTGCGTAACGTTAACTCAATGTGCGGGTGCATTGTCTTGGTGAAACAGCACACGCACAGCCCTTCCCAGACGTTTTTGTTGCAGTGCAGGAAGGAATTTGTTCTTCAAAACATATTCGTAGGATGCACCTGTTACCGTAGTGCCCTTCCGAACGCAATGGGTAAGGATTACGCCCTCGCTGTCCCAGAACATGGACACCATCATTTTTGCAGCACTGGCGGTTACCCGAAATTTTTTTGGTGGCGGTGAATCTGTGTGCTTCCATTGAGCTGACTGGCGCTTTGTTTCTGGATTAAAAAATGGCATCCACGTCTCATCCATTGTCACAACCGACGAAAAGAAAGTCCCATTCATGCTGTCGTTGCGCGTCAACATTGCTTGGCAACATGCCACATGGGCAGCCATGTGGTCGTCCGTCAGCATTCGTGGCACCCACCTGGATGACACTTCGCATTTTCAGGTCGTCATGCAGGATTGTGTGCACAGAACCCACAGAAATGCCAAGTCTGGAGGCGATCTGTTCAACAGTCATTCGGCGATCCCCCAAAACAATTCTCTCCACTTTCTCGATCATGTCGTCAGACCGGCTTGTGCGAGCCCGAGGTTGTTTCGGTTTGTTGTCACACGATTTTCTGCCTTCATTAAACTGTCGCACCCACAAACGCATCCATAACTCCATCACCACATGTCTCCTTCAACTGCCGATGAATTTCAATTGGTTTCACACCACGCAAATTCAGAAAACGAATGATTGCAAGCTGTTCAAGTAAGGAAAACGTCGCCATGATAAGTATTTAAAACAGTTCTCATTCTCGCCGCTGGCGGTAAAATTCCACCTGCCGTACGGTGCTGCCATCTCTGGGACGTATTGACAATGAACGCGGCCTCATTTTAAAACAATGCGCATGTTTCTATCTCTTTCCAGTCTGGAGAAAAAAAATCGGAGGCCTTAGAACTTGAATGCACCTCGTAATACTGCACAGTGGCATGTATTATGAAATGTGCGACAGCCGACGGGAATGGAAGGGAGTGAGGAAGTTTACTCTTTTCAGTTGATCTTGTCTGTTTCCAGGTATGTTACATTCAATCAGCATTCCTATCTGTATTGACACTGTGTTTTTATGTTATTGTGCCTGCTGAATTGAAAGTGAAGTGTTATTAAAAGAACATAGCATTGTTTTCAGATTTTTCGGTCCTTGCAAAGATCGTTTAGTGCGAACAGCATTAACTTTATTCGCACTTATGTGATTTAAATTGTGTCGTTTAAAGGACGCATTCTGACAGGATGATTACGCACCTCATCCAATTAGTTCGTTTTTCTGTCATAGCACAATTGAGGCTTACTGTTCTCGGCCAGGATGTGAGAGAACGTGCTACCACTCTGACCTGCTTGCACAGGTAGAGCAATGTGCAACGGACTACCCCGTAAACATCCGGTTGATTTCTAATAGCTGACTGTGGTGCTATTGCCGAGTCACGCCGTCAGACATCGGTTTCAAATCTATCATCAGCCGTTATAGACTGTGCTCATTTTCAGAGAACCGTGATTCAAATCCCCTTGCGGTCCTCCAGACCCATATTTTCTCTGGTTTCCTTAAGAGAGTTGCTGTGACTCATCCTCCGAAAGGGACACGGCCGATATCTTCTCCTATCCTTGTTCTATTTGAGCCTGTACTCGAAACATAAATTTTTTAACTAGATTTTCTCAGTAAAACTAAATTTTCAGATTTTATTATCCACCATCGATAGCGACAAATAACCTCGATAGATAGTTAATGTTTTTTAATGAGTTGAATAGAAGAACGATTTTAAAACAAATTGTAAAATAGAAAATCTGGGAAGTGACGTCAGTAAGGATCAAAGAACATCGAATTTGTGTCCTGAGACATTATAATTGTTCAGGAAGGTATTTGCGAGATTAATTGGCCTTACGCACTGGCTATAGGAATAGCTGGATGCCATACAGACGCGACGGCCTCACAGAAGCACCTCCCTGTTGCTCTCTGCAGAGGTGTAATATTCACGCTGTGCGCCCGCAGCAACTGAAACCCTGGAACCTGTGCGCTCTGTTTCCGCTCCCCACGCGTAATCGTAGTTTACAGCAACAGACGAGGCGTGCCCGCTACCTAACACCGACACGCGCAGGAAACCTTAAACGTCCGCCTAAACGTGTTAATATATCCCCGCTGCGGGCCATATCGGAGCACGGCGAGAGGGACATTAGCCGATATATTCCGGGCGCGGACGCCTATCCGGATAATGGCGGCGCTTAATCCCGGCACACCTTCGGAGCATCTCTGCCAGCGCATAAATTGAAGCGCACAGGACCGGCCCTGCGGCGTCGCCGTCGCCGTCGTTAGCCGCAAGAAGCACGTAACGAGCGCCTCCGGCCTCACGCGAAACCGCACTCAGCCACTGCTACAATGGACGCAAATTAGAAGCGGCCACACTGCCAAAAGGGCGGGCAAAAGGCCGATTTGCTTAAAGAACGCCTCAAATGAGGACGACTAACCGCGTCAGACAGACTCGCAGATTCTTCCCTTCTTCACGCCTCGGTAAGCGAATCTCAAGGAAATGCCGATGACCACTACTGGATGTAAGCACCGTTTTTGCTAACAACTCTGCTGCCAATGAAAGTCGGATTGATGATCATTGCCCGATGTCACATGGGTTCGGCAATATACTTCTAACTATTCGTAAATATTCAACGGGGATTCAGCATACATCGTTTTTGTGAAGAACATCTAGCTCCTTCTTCTCACGAAGTAATGAGTGCTATCGAAAGAGAATCTCAGGCTGATTCCATAATTTTAGATTTTCAGAAGGCTTCTGCCACCGTTCCTCACAAGAGACTTCAAATAAAATCGCTTGTATACGGAGTATTACCTCAGTTGTGAGACTGGATTCGTGAGTTCCTGTCTGATAGGTAACAGGTCGTAGTAAATGACGTGAAGTCGTCGAGTAAAACAGAAGTAATATCTGGCGCTCCTCAGGGAAGTGTTAGAGGCCCACTGCTGCTCCTAATATATGTACACAACATAGGAGATAATCTGAAACGCCTTCTTGGATTATTTGCACATGATGCTATCATAGAGTTTCATCGGATGATCAGAATCAATTGCAAACTGATTTTGTCAAGTTATCTGTATGCTGTGAAAAGTGGCAGTTCAATCGAAATAACGAAAAGTGTCAATACATCCTCATACGTACTAAAACAAACCGGCTAAATTTCGGTTACACCATAAATCACACAAATCAAAAGGCTTCAAATTCAACTAAATACAATTACGAGTAATCTGAAACGATCACATACATAATGTTGTGGGGAAAGCAAACCAAAGACTGTGATTTATTGCAAGAACATTTAGAAAGTGTTATTGGTCTTCTGAAGAGACCGCTTATAACATGCTCGTCCGCGATTTTTCGGGTACTGCTGTGCGGTGTTAGATCCACAGTAGATGGGACTGAGGGAGGATATCGAAAAAGTTCAAATAAGGGCAGTTCGTTTTCTATCATCGGAAAATAGGGGAGAGGGTGCCACGCAAATAATAAGTGAATGGGTGTGGTAATTCCTAAAACAAAGAGGTTTTTCGTTGAGGCAGGATCTTCTCACGAAATTACAATCACCAACTTTGTTCTCCAACTGCGAAAATATTCTCCTGGCACCCACCGACACAGGACTAAAAGATCATCACGATAACACAAGGGAAACAAGAGCTAGTACAGAAAGACTTTATTAGCTTCCTACAGAATTTTATCTGCAAATGAAAATATTCAATATTCTTTTTTCAAAAACTTTTTCCTCGTGTAAAATATACTTCAGGTATCGTATTCAACTGCCGAGGAACACTGACTGTTGGTTGGACTTACGTTGCGCATGTAAACAGTGTCATGAAACAAAACATTAATCCAAGTGAAAAGCTGAATTTAAAATCACGAAAACAAACCTGATTAAATCCCATAAGGAACTAATAATTTATATATTTAAACCTTTGTAACTGTAACTCAATACTGAAGTAGTTTGTGAAAGTTGCGTAACATGAACTGCATATCTACAACATACACGTACATTACTCCTCAACTCGATAGAAAATAACTTTTTTTATATTACCTACACTGTTCACCGTAACTTAATCTGCTTACTAAGCACGGTACCGTCGGCCGCTGTGGCCGAGCGGATCTAGGCGCTTCAGTCTGGAACCGCGCTGCTGCAACAGTCGCAGGTTCGAATCCTGCCTCGGGTGTGGCTGGGTGTGATGTCCTTAGGTTTAAGTAGTTCTAAGTCTAGGGGACTGATGACCTCAGATGTTAAGTCCCATAGTGCTCAGAGCCATCTGAACCATTTGAAGAACGGTTCCCTAAATTTCTGACTGTGTACTATTTGTCCGCAAGAATTCAAAGTGAGATTAGACCTGAAATAAAAGTAACTTACCTCATGCTCAGCACGCTGTTTTCTGTCTGGTGTACTGGCGTTCTCGAAACCAAATTGAAATCAGCAAATTCAGCCGCTAAAGGAATATAATCTGACTCAAAATTTGTTTTTTGCTTGTCAGAAACAATCTCCGGCTTCGTGTGGCATAAACTGTAATGCACACACAAGAATATGTTCAAAATTTACTAGGAATCGTCGAGGAGGGTTTTCTTTAATGAACACTGTTCTTGGGAAATTAAAATCCAGTTATTGTAAAAAAAGACTACCAATTACAAAAATCTCTCATTAGTAAAAAAATTTACAGATATTTCTACTAATCGTGTTACTTCTCACACAATGAATATTATTAGTTATCTAAATGATACAGATTTCCGTAAATATTAGCTCTTACAAACCGATATTTAGTTTTTGTTTACCTTGAAATAGTCCTTCTAAAATCCTCTCCATGGAACCAGTAACAGTCTTTTTACAAACAAGTTTTCTTTTCCATAATAAAGTATTTCAGATAATTTCTCCCAAATTGACGAATATCAAATCTCCTCTAAAAACTCAGCTGCTCGCTACTGTGCCTCAAATAAGAATGCTCCAGCGCTGCAAACTAACAACCGAGCAAGTAAAGCACAGATAAACAAACGCAGAGTCAAGTATCTTATTCAGTATTCGTGGCGCGGTCTCATTCTTCTCTGTTACAGCACAGTAAAGGTGAGTTATTTACAATGGCAGATATATTTTTTTCTATTGATATTTCATCCTCTTTGTCCTTCATGGACTGGGAGTGGGCCTTTACTGACACAATTCTCCCTTCTTTATCCAAGTGACTTGAAAAATATATAGTGAGAAACAGAAAAAACTGGGTCAGTTTTCTATTTTAAGTTATAAGATCAAAGACAGACAGTTAAAAAAGTGAAGATGTATTCAATAAAAACACAAAAGGGTGAAATTCTTTTGATGGAAACACAGAAGCACTGCACAATTCATGTAAAATCTCAAGGACCTGCGCTAGGACGAGAAGTATTGTTGGTGGAGAGAGTATTTTCCATGCGGTTGATGCGTGCTGGTAGAAAGATAGGAATGTGTTAGATAGTAAGACTATGAAAATGAGTGGTAGAAGTTGAGGTGGATAGTGGGAAAAACCGATATGCAGTCGGTGGGAAAGACAGAGGGTGAGACGTTTTGTGTTGTATGGGTAGGGCAGTGGCTGCAAGAGGAAAGGGATGGGGGTGGGTGGAGAAAGAAAGGAGAAAGGATTCCCGATGTGGAGTGGGATAGGTTGGGAAGAGTTAAAGCTGGTAGGAGCGATAGATATCCGGATGGATCTCAATGTCTGGGTGACGGAGTTGGATGAAGTTGAGTTGGGATTGGATATATAGTGTGTGTAAGTGGAGGGTTGTGTTTGTGAAGGTTCAGCAGCATACCAGGGTCGGCGATCAGAGGGGAGATAACGGGGTGATTAGAATCATGTTGATGAATAGGTGCTGGATGTGAGTGAGGGAAGGTGGGAATTTTATTCGATATTAGAGGACCCAGGTGGAGGAACGTAAATGGATACAGAAAATGAGACAGATTGCATGATGTTATAAGATTTGTAAATACTTATAGATCTCTGGTGGGGCAGAGATCCATGCAACATTTGCATAGCAGTGGATGGGTCAGATCAAAGTTTTGTATGTGTGGAGAATAGTGGAGCAGCGTAATCTACAATTTCGGCCTGTTAGCAGTTTCAGTGGATTTAGTCTCCTGTGGGCTTTTTCCTGGATGTTAGTAAGTGAGGGCTCCACGTTTGTTGCCGGTAGAGTATTACTTCAAGATATTTTAGTTTGTTAGCTGGATTGGACCGTTATAAATGTTAACATAGAAGTCAAGTAGGCGAAAGGTAAGGATGGATCGTCCTGTAGTTATTGCCTGCATTTTAGAGAGCTTGATACTGAGAAACCATTGCATTCATTTCATCAGGAGATAAACTGATTGAGGCGGTTTTGGAGAGATCGTTGGGATTTCAGGGGCGTAGGGTAGAGGGTGAGGAGAGCGGTGCAATCAGCATACTGTACGAGGTGAATTGGTGGTGGTGGTCTAGGTAGGTCAGCAGTTTAGAGGAGATAAAGGAGAGGAGAGATGGCACAGGGTTGAGGAACTCCTAGAGTGGTATGGGACGTACAGGATTTAGTACCGTTAATAGTGACAGAGAATGAGTGATTAGATAGCGTGGAGGTAATGAGGCAGCCATAGTGCGTAAGTCTGGAGTTTGAAAGGCGGTCAGTATATTATACATGGTCGTAGGCTTTTTATAGATCGAGGGAGACGAGACAGCAGATTTACAGGAGTGGTGTTGGTGGGATAGGAGATGGGTGAGATTCCAGAGATAGTCATCAGAGGCGAAATTGGGACGGAAGCCACACTGGTTAGGGTGAATAATGTGGTGTTGATTCATGTGTTGATGGATGCGGCAGGAGAAGGTGGATTCGAAGACCTTCCTAAATACTGTGGTAAGGCAGATGAGATGGTTGGGAGGAAGTATCAGTAGGAGCTTTGTGGAGTTTGAGGAAAAGTAGGATTTTGGATGTTTTCCGTTGCTGAGTATAGTAGCCTGTGGGGATGATAGTGGTCTAAAGGGTTGCAAGGGTGTTGAGAAATGAGGAGGGGCACTTTTTGAGGCGTTGGTAATTAATGCAGTTGCGGTTGGACGAAGTGTTGCGCTTTGTGTGGAGTATTTGTTCCATGTCGCTTGTTGTAATTGGTGTATTTAATTTTGTTTGTGGTATGTTGTCCAAGTACTGGAAGCTGGGAGTCAGGAGTTGGACAGCGGTATTTGTACCATCACGAATGGCAGAGAAAAGTACGATCCAAACGTGGAATGGAGAAGATGTCAGACAGATAGGATGCAAAATGGGTAGCTTTGCTCAGGTTTTCCGGTACTGGACTGTTATCGTGAAGAAGTGGCTATTGAGGTATGGTACATTACCAGTTAGTCGATGGGATGCTTTCCAGTATTTGGAAGAGTTAGTTGAGACTGTAGCGTTGAGTTTGGTCATGTTTGGCGCCTGTTAATAAATTCCTAATATGTCCCTGTATTTGGCAGTGGCTTGTGAGTGTACCCCAGTCACGAATATGCGAGGAGTGTTATATACGACAGGTTTTTCTGACCAGGTCTGCTGCAGTTAGGACTAGGCACAAGGGATATCATTAGGTTCCTGGAAGGACTGGAGGTGGCTCCCGATGTGGGTTTCTATGGACTCCGAATACACATTCCAGTTAGCACGGGGTAATTTTAGATAATTCTTGGATGGAGATTTGGCAGGGATGCAATGGGATGAGTTTGTGTGTAGGTAGGAGAACAAGTAGGTTCAAAAGATGGTTCAAATGGCTCTAAGCACTATGGGACTTAACATCTGAGGTCATCAGTCCCCTAGACTTAGCACTACTTAAACCTAACTAACCTAAGGACATCACATACATCCATGCCCGACGCAGGATTCTAACCTCCGACCGTAGCAGCAGCGCGGTTCCGGACTGAAGCGCCTAGAACCGCTCGGCTACAGCGGCCGGCAACAGGTAGGTGATCACTTCCAGTCAAATCAAGGACTTCTGCAATGAGGCGCCCAAGAAATTTGGGAGATGCTGGGATGAGGGCTGGTGTCGCTTTCAGGATGGGTGTGATGTGGGATGGGAACAACGTCACCTTGCAGGGAGTCAGTCAACTAATGCCACTGCTGGAGTTCTATGGGGGATCTACTATGACGTTGAGATCTGCAGCAATAAAATAGCTGGAAAAGGTGGAAATACGAAAACCTTACATCTCAAGTGCTCGTTTTCCCAACACGCCGTTCGAGAATGAAATGGTAGAGAAATTACTTGAAGGTGGTTTGATGAACCCTCTACCAGGAATTTAAATGTCACTTGTAAAGTAATCATGTAGATGTAGATGTAGATGTAGATGGTGGTCCAAGGTAATTTTGATTGTGCACCAAGCACACACAAACATGCAAATCAGTTATCAATAATGCTGAGGATCGTGTGCCAGCCTTCCAAATTTCCTCCATAGATAGGGACCTCATGCACTTTGTATCCAGTTCTCATGGACATGCAGCTGGTGAAAGTCTTATTGCAGCTCCACCTCCCATCGCTTGTCTGGACTTCCATCAGGCTCTTCCTTAGGGCCGGCCGCGGTGGTCTAGCGGTTCTAGGCGCTCAGTCCGGAGCCGCGCGACTGCTACGGTCGCAGGTTCGAATCCTGCCTCGGGCATGGACGTATGTGATGTCCTTAGGTTAGTTAGGTTTAAGTAGTTCTAAGTTCTAGGGGACTGATGACCATAGATGTTAAGTCCCATAGTGCTCAGAGCCATTTGAACCATTTGAATCATCCTTAGGCGAAGATTTGGCCTATGACATATCTGGTCTCTTGGCAATGTGCCCTGGCAGGCCTATTTTCCTCGCTTCCATTTTATGCACGATGTTCAGTTGTTTCAACAGGTCGTACAGATTCTGGTTCTTTCAACCTCTGCAGGTGTTCTTTTCACTGATTGACGAAAAGACCTCTCATGATTTCCCGTTCAAAGATCAACAAGTTCTCTTCATATTTTTTTGTGTTGCTTATTGTTCTGTCCCATATAACAACCCCAGAACTATCACTGCGTTATAGGCTGGAAAACTTATCTTAACTGACACATTTTTACGATATTATCTATTTCAGACTGAAATTAATCTTACACTGTTGACAGTGTGTTGATTTCTTTATTGTTTTAGGTTTGGCCCTATTATAACTGTGCAACCGGGTTCCAAGGCATTTAAAGTCTTTCTCTCTGGCTATGTTTAATTTTCCAGCCTGTAATTTAGCATTATTAGGAGTTTCTCTGGATGCTTGTATCACCTCTGTCTTCTCCACATTAATCCTCAGACAAATCGTAATGGCATTCTTTGCTGAATGTTCTACGGTTTCTGCCGTGTCTTTCTCTAACTCCACCATGGCAACAGTGTCGTATTCATAAAACAGTAACTGTGTTCTTCTATTCAGGTTCACTGCTTCGTCTTCTCTTTTCATTCCTCTAATAATACTCTCCAAGACCAATTTAACAGGCTGTGGGTAAATGGTATCGCCTTGTCTCACACTGCTCTGATGCTTAATCCCTTGGGTAGCCCCCTGGAATTTCACTTTCGCTTTTGTCTCCACTGTATACACTCTAATCTACTTAATCAATTTCCTTGGTATATCAAGCTCCCTCAGCTAGTTGTACATACTTAACTGAAGTATACTACGAGGGCGTGATGAAAAGCAATTCCTCTAATTTTTTATGTGAAAAGTCTTAAAGCTTAAAAAAAAGGAAAATTTATTTACATTCTACATATTTATTCTGTATTTCCACATACCCGCAACCCTCAGCCGCTAGCGCGATTCTAATTAAACAGTGTAATGTGGTGCTGTGAAACATAAAGCCGTCGGCACACTTATTGTGCTTTCGAACGTCAGTGCTGAGCGTGCCGAGTTCTACGCGCTGCTAAACGCCCGCAAAAGATAGACTTGTGCATAAGGCACGTGTGCCTTAACGTGGTATTCGCGATGGCAGCGCACTCCAGCGGCAGTAGTTTTTGCAGATCACAGTGTCTACGAAATGGACGGCGTAAAATCTCTGCGTTACCTCTATTAACACGCATATTTCCTCCATTCTTCATGTGCTAGTCTTGTCGTACTATGTGTAGTATACATAAATAAAAATTTCAGTACCTATCCACGAATATGTTATAATACAAAAAGGAAAGTAAATGGTCCAATCAATAAGGAAATCTGCTAACGGAAGGTGCATTAGAAATACTGCGATGAAAATTTACAATAGTTCTCCACAAGAGATAAAAATTACGTCATCATTCTCACTTTTTAGTAAAACCATATGATCATTTTTACTTGACCCCAGTTCCTGTTAAGTAGCAGTATCTATACAACACGTGAAATACAAAACTTGAGCGTTGCTACCTCTGGATCACGGAGTCCCGGTTTCGATTCCCGGCACGGTAGGAGATTTTCTCTAAACCGGGGACTGTGTGTTTGTGTTGTCATCATCAGTCCATCATCATTTACGAAACTAGCTCGATTGAAATGTGTACAGATTGGGAATGTGTACGGACGTCGATGTCGGCGCAGTTGAGCGCCCCACAAATCAAACAAACCAAAAAATCTAATAAAACTTGAAACAAGAAAGCGAGAAATATCTTACTGCAAGTAGTGTAAGCAAGTTTGTCGAGAAAGTGAATCGAACAAAATCACTCATCAGAAAGAGAGCACTTACGCTTATGTAATAGCGAATGTTATAAAATATGCTTCTATTAAACTAATATGAAAGTGTCGGACCTATTAGAAAACGTGAAGGTACGTAGAAACCTATTTGCCTGTACTGAGATTCGAGCTAGCACCACGTTATCTGTTGTCTTATAACTCCATATCTCTACGTGTTACGCTACTCCGACGATGAAAGATTAATGACCATCTTTGCTTCTTACCATCGCATGATATCTTTAATCATAGATACGTTATGAAGCGACATTTAATTATAAAAAGTCGTACCAAGAATAATGCATTTTTTATGGATCGTTAATGTGCCGTTGCCTTGAACCTGCACACTTCCGTAACACGTAAGTTAATATACACTCCTGGAAATTGAAATAAGAACACCGTGAATTCATTGTCCCAGGAAGGGGAAACTTTATTGACACATTCCTGGGGTCAGATACATCACATGATCACACTGACAGAACCACAGGCACATAGACACAGGCAACAGAGCATGCACAATGTCGGCACTAGTACAGTGTATATCCACCTTTCGCAGCAATGCAGGCTGCTATTCTCCCATGGAGACGATCGTAGAGATGCTGGATGTAGTCCTGTGGAACGGCTTGCCATGCCATTTCCACCTGGCGCCTCAGTTGGACCAGCGTCCGTGCTGGACGTGCAGACCGCGTGAGACGACGCTTCATCCAGTCCCAAACATGCTCAATGGGGGAAAAATCCGGAGATCTTGCTGGCCAGGGTAGTTGACTTACACCTTCTAGAGCACGTTGGGTGGCACGGGATACATGCGGACGTGCATTGTCCTGTTGGAACAGCAAGTTCCCCTGCCAGTCTAGGAATGGTAGAACGATGGGTTCGATGACGGTTTGGATGTACCGTGCACTATTCAGTGTCCCCTCGACGATCACCAGTGGTGTACGGCCAGTGTAGGAGATCGCTCCCCACACCATGATGCCGGGTGTTGGCCCTGTGTGCCTCGGTCGTATGCAGTCCTGATTGTGGCGCTCACCTGCACGGCGCCAAACACGCATACGACCATCATTGGCACCAAGGCAGAAGCGACTCTCATCGCTGAAGACGACACGTCTCCATTCGCCACTCCATTCACGCCTGTCGCGACACCACTGGAGACGGGCTGCACGACGTTGGGGCGTGAGCAGAAGACGGCCTAACGGTGTGCGGGACCGTAGCCCAGCTTCATGGAGACGGTTGCGAATGGTCCTCGCCGATACCCCAGGAGCAACAGTGTCCCTAATTTGCTGGGAAGTGGCGGTGCGGTCCCCTACGGCACTGCGTAGGATCCTACGGTCTTGGCGTGCATCCGTGCGTCGCTGCGGTCCGGTCCCAGGTCGACGGGCACGTGCACCTTCCGCCAACCACTGGCGACAACATCGATGTACTGTGGAGACCTCACGCCCCACGTGTTGAGCAATTCGGCGGTACGTCCACCCGGCCTCCCGCATGCCCACTATACGCCCTCGCTCAAAGTCCGTCAACTGCACATACGGTTCACGTCCACGCTGTCGCGGCATGCTACCAGTGTTAAAGACTGCGATGGAGCTCCGTATGCCACGGCAAACTGGCTGACACTGACGGCGGCGGTGCACAAATGCTGCGCAGCTAGCGCCATTCGTCGGCCAACACCGCGGTTCCTGGTGTGTCCGCTGTGCCGTGCGTGTGATCATTGCTTGTACAGCCCTCTCGCAGTGTCCGGAGCAAGTATGGTGGGTCTGACACACCGGTGTCAATGTGTTCTTTTTTCCATTTCCAGGAGTGTAATTCTTGAACCACCAGATGAAGTTCCCCTCACAGAACAACTCGTACAGTTAAGTACGAGTTTTCGAGAAACCCTCAATTTGTTGGTACTTAGAAACAGCATATATAGTTAAGAGTTTCAACTCAGAGTCAATATGGCGTTTCACAACACTATACTGAAAAGAGACAACATTTTCCGTGTCATTGTTCTACGTTCAATTGCACGTTCAAATTATCTGACATGCCAGGTACTGCTCTCTGCCAACGGCCTTGCCACAGTGGTAACACTGGTTCCCGTCTGATCACCGAAGTTAAGCGCTGGCTCTATGACCATCCGGTCCGCCGAGCGTTGTTGGCAAGCGGGTTGCACTCAGCGCTTATGAGGTAAACCGAGGTGCTACTTTATTAAGAAGTAGCGGCTCCGGTCTCGGAAACTGACATACGGCCTGGGAGAGCGGTGTGCTGACCACACGCCCCTCCATATCCGCATCCAGTGACGCCTGTGGGCTGAGGATGACACAGCGGCCGGTCGGTACCGTTGGGCCTTCCAAGTCCTGTTGGGACTGAAAGGAGATATTGCTCTCTACGTTCGGAAAGACTCCCCAAAGTGCTTTTTCCACGCTATGACGTCAGAAAATCAGCATGATCAAAGCTCAGTATTCGAATACACGATCCATGTGTGTGTGTGAATTCCTAAGGGACCAAACTGCTGAGGTCATCGGTCCCTAGACTTGCACAATACTTAAACTAACTTAACGCTGCGGACAACTCTCACACCCATGCCCATAGTAGGAGTCGAACCTCCGGCGGGAGGATCAATGTGTCGACGTCTTACCTATGCTGGTGCGTGAGAAACACCATACTGCAATCGAGTTTCGAATTTGAGAAGTTCGTCCACACCTGGAGTACCCTCTCCTTCAGCATGATAATCCTAGACCACGGTAGACCACACACAAGCGCTGCAACGTCTACAATAATCAGACGCCTAACATTAACTCTTGTCGATTATCCTCCATTGAGTCCCAACCTTGCCCCACCAGATTTTAATCCGTTTTCCAAACTTAAAGAACACCTTCAAGGGCTTCACTTTGATTGTGATGAAGCTCTGCAGGAAGAGGTGAGATTGTGGCTCCGTCTAGAATGTCAAACCTTCTACTCTGACGGTAACATCAAACTGGGCTCTCGTAGGGAGAAATGTGTCTGTCGTCTGGGTGACTATATCGAGAAATAAATATATAGAAATGAAGAATAAAGTTGTACAGTCTTAATGGTGTTCGCTTTATTTAAGAAATTTATCCATGGTCGATTGGGTACCCGAAAACCTGTCTGCTACTCTCCAACAATATCTTCAGCAAAAGGTTTCAGCTTGTCACTTTTGTTAATGATATCATTTCGTATGGTGCACTCAGCAAAGAAATACCTCAGTAATTGCTACAATTCCTTTTACTGTTCCTTTTGTAATGTGGGATAAAGGCAGCTGATTTCCACACTTTCGGGATCTTGTGCGTTCTCCATACTTCACTTATGAGTTTGTATATCTGGTTGTATTCATGTCGGGTATCCAGTAGGAACATATGGTCATCTGCACACAACATTTCGGAAGCCCACTTGGCTGCCATCTTCGGGTGAGTAGGCCCTCGTGCTATCTCGCCGGAACAGGAATCAAACACGCCACGGCGACTCCTTTATACACCGACCGTATGTCCACCGCGCGTGCGTGAACATAACTGCCCTCTATCAAAATGGCTCTGAGCACTATGGGACTTAACATCTATGGTCATCAGTCCCCTAGAACTTAGAACTATTTAAACCTAACTAACCTAAGGACAGCACACAACACCCAGCCATCACGAGGCAGAGAAAATCCCTGACCCCGCCGGGAATCGAACCCGGGAACCCGGGCGTGGGAAGCGAGAACGCTACCGCACGACCACGAGATGCGGCCAACTGCCCTCTATCGACAGGCACAATATCGCACAGGTGCTGAAAACTCGTGGAAACGATAAATCGATATCAAACACTATTGACAGTCTTTGATGACCGAAACAAGGACTGTTGTTTCTTAATGTCTAACAGAACATTGTCAAATAGCCTGATTACAATGACTTGTTTCACTACACAGTCCCAACACCGCGACGCAGGAGCTACCACTTGTCTCTCATCGTACGCCATTTTATGTCCTACAGGAGGACAATGTTCCGCCACTGCAGATTTTTCTGGCTGAAATAAACGCATGTGACGATGATGCTCCACGCAACGATCCTGGAACGTACGAATTATTTGACCAATATAGACTTTCCCTCAATGGAATCTTGTAGACCCTGGGTTTTCTCAAAACCAAATCATCCTTCATTGAGCCCAGAAGAACTCTGGTCTTATCAAATTTCTTTTAAAATTCTTCTTATTTTTGAAGATATGCTCCCCGCAAAAGGTAGGAATACCACCGATTTGCTTGTATCTTCTGTTGGTTCCCGCGAAGGTCCGATCTCTAGAGCACGACGGATCTTATTGTCAGTGTAACCATTCTGCTTGAACATAGCTTTTAAATGATACAGTTTTGTGTCAAACTATCTGCATCTGAGATGGCGTAAGCTCCTTTTGCCAACGTATATAGGAACCCGTTGGGTTGGTACGATGGATGACAACTTGATGCATGAAGATATCGGTCTGTATGCGTGGGCGTACGATAAACACTGTGTCCTAATGTCCCATCATCCCTCCTGTAGACCAAGACATCTAATAAGGGAAGTTTTCCATCCTTTTCAACTTCCACCGTGAATTTAATATTGAGATGCAAACAATTAAAATGATCTAGGAAACGATCCACAGCATCCCTCCCATAAAGGTATGGTCGACGTACCTCCAGTAACAAGTTGGATCTAAGAACGCCGTCTTCATTACCATGTCCTCAAAATTTTCCACAAACAAATTAGCGTCTATGGCAGATAATGGACTCCTCATACCCACTCCGTCAGTTTGTTCAAAGTATTAGTCATTAAATAAAAAATACGTCGACGTCAACACATGGCAACAAAGCTTAATTTTTTCTTCGTCCAATTTTTCACCAATTAACTGCCAAGAATCTTCAAGAAGAACTCTGGTAAATGGAGATACGACATCAAAATTAACGACAAAATCCGTGGGACTGAGACACAAAGACTTCAAACGCGGAATCAAAACCAGAGAATTGGAAATAATGTGTTCACATTTTCCGACGTGGGGATTAAGAATAAACACTAAATACATGGCTAAGTTGTAAGCAGAAGCGCCGAAATTGCTAACAATAGGCCGAAGAGGAACTCCTTCCTTGTGTACCTTAGGCAAACCGTATAATACGACCAATCTGATTGGTGGTATTACCATCTGGGTGAGTTCAGGTCTTGTGATATCTGTTTATGGTGGAATGTCGTCCAGCTCACACAAGGTTCTGACTGAGCAGTCCACTGTCATTTGTTTCCGCATGTATACTCTCCTTGTTGGCTGATAGCCTGTACATATCTTCCTGTCCCAATTGGCATTTAGGTCTCCCAAAATGATGTAGTCTTTCTGTTAGCAATGCTTCCCACTTTTCTTTCTAGTTCTTCATAAAGCTCACTTTTCCCCTCGTTGCCGCTCATGTTTCTTGGTGCATACGCATTAATAAGCGTTACATCTCCATACTTACGCCTTACAGTGAGACACGATAACCTCTTGCTCTTTGCACTGAATCTCTCGACTTGCCTTAGCAAACTGTCACCCATCACAAAACAGGTTTTCTGTTTATGCCTTCCATTCTCTTCGCGACCTCCGTAAAAGATTGCTGAATTATTCTGAGGTAAAACCACTTACGCAAACCATCAGGTTTCTTGTATTACAGTGCAATAATTTTATATTCCTCCAGCTCTGACACCACAAATTTGGGGTACCTAGTCTACATAGAGTTCTAATTTTTAAGTGCCGACTTGTTACCCAATCTATCAAGCAGTTTTTGTCTTATAAGGTTCCATCCTTTTGCAAGGCACACTCGCAAGGGCTTTTGGTACTTACAAATGTCTCTTAGTCGCGTTATGGGTGCTGCACAGATGGAGCCACCAGTGAGCTGCCAGTTTTCTACACCTGGGCTACCAGGATTGGTCCTCAGGGTTTTCTCCCTGGGAGGATAGGTTACACTACACCTCAAGAGCTGCCTGAGCCCTATGGAGCAGAAAATTACGGGATATGTAAGAAATGGAGGAATTGGCAAGACGGGTGTGATGATCTAGGATGCCAGTTCGTTTCATAGTGGGACACTTTTGGTTATCTTTCGCGACACCCTTACAGCGCAGCGGTATGTCTAAGATATTTTACGCCGTGTTTCGTTGCTCTTAGTGGCAAGCCATCTCGACTTTACATTTCAGCAAAATTATGTATGCCCATACACAGCAAGATTTTCTGCAGCTAGTCTTCGTGCTTGTCAAACTATACTTAGGCCAGCAAGGTGACCAGATCCCTTCCCAGATGAGAACTTTTGAAGCATTATGGTGGTGTCCACCAGCCAGCTCGGCATTTTGACAAACTAATGAGCCAGCTGGACAGAATTTGGCAAGGTATCCATCAGGAGGAAACCCAGCACCTCTTCAATAAATGTCAACCGGAATAACTGCTTGCATAAGGGCCAGAGGTGAACCCACGCGTTGTTGACTTGCTCAGTTTGTGAAGTTCTTTCTCTTGAATAAATCATCCAATTTTTGTCTAAAATTGTAATCATCTACTTATCTGTACACGTACATCACATCTACCGATCTCCATTTCATTCGTATAACTCCTTAGTGATGTGTGCTTTTCTTTTTGTCTTAGAATGTACACTGAAGCTCCAAACAAATAGGTATAGTAATGCATATTCCAATACAGAGAGATGTAAACTGGCAGTATACGACGCTGCGGTCGGCAACGCCTGTATAAGACAATAAGTGTCTGGCGTAGTTCTTAGATCGGTTACTCCTGCTAGAATGGCTGGCTGTCAAGATTTAAATGAGTCTGGACAGGTGTTATAGTCGGCACACGAACCTTGCGACACAGCATCTCCGAGGTAGCGATGAATTGGAGATTTTTCCTTACGATCATTTCACGAGTGTACCGTCAATATCAGGAATCCGGTAAAACATCAAATCTCCGTCACCACTGCCGGAAAAATATCCTGCAAGAAGAGGACCAACGACCACTGAAGAAAATCGTTTAACGTGACCCGTCTGCAAATTGCTGCAAATTTCAATGGTGGGCCTTCAACGAGTGTCAACGTGCAAACATTCTACGGAACATCATGGATATGGGCTTTCAGAGGCGAAGACCCACTCGTGTACTCTTGATTAGTGTGCAGCACAAAGCTTTATGCCTCGTATGGGCCCGTCAACTCCGACATTGGACTGTTGATGACTGGAAACATATCGCCTGGTCGCGCGAGTCTCGTTTCAGATTGTATCGTGCGGATGAACGTGTGCGGGAATGGAGACAACCTCATGAATCCATGGACCGTGTATGACAGGATGGCAATTTTCAAGCAGGTAGAGGCTCTGTAATGGCGTGTGGCGTGTGCAGTTGGAGTGATATGGGACCCCTGATAAATCCAGATACGACTCTGACAAGTGACACGTACTTAAGCATCCTGTCTGGTCACCTGCATCCATATACAGGGCTATTACAAATGATTGAAGCGATTTCATAAATTCACTGTAGCTCCATTCATTGACATATGGTCACGACACACTACAGATACGTAGAAAAACTCATAAAGTTTTGTTCGGCTGAAGCCGCACTTGAGGATTCTGCCGCCACAGCGCTCGAGATCGCAGTGAGACAAAATGGCGACAGGAGACGAGAAAGCGTATGTCGTGCTTGAAATGCACCCACATCAGTCAGTCATAACTGTGCAACGACACTTCAGGACGAAGTTCAACAAAGATCCACCAACTGCTAACTCCATTCGGCGATGGTATGCGCAGTTTAAAGCTTCTGGATGCCTCTGTAATGGGAAATCAACGGGTCGGCCTGCAGTGAGCGAAGAAACGGTTGAACGCGTGCGGGCAAGTTTTACGCGTAGCCCGCGGAAGTCGACGAATAAATTGTCTCATGCCACAATTGGAGACCGACAGCGCCGACTTCATCTTTCAAAAGGATGGTGCTCCACCGCACTTCCATCATGATGTTCGGCATTTCTTAAACAGGTGATTGGAAAACCGATGTATCGGTCGTGGTGGAGATCATGATCAGCAATTCATGTCATGGCCTCCACGCTCTCCCGACTTAACCCCATGCGATTTCTTTCTGTGGGGTTATGTGAAAGATTCAGTGTTTAAACCTCCTCTACCAAGAAACGTGCCAGAACTGCGAGCTCGCATCTACGATGCTTTCGAACTCATTGATGGGGACATACTGCGCCGAGTGTGGGAGGAACTTGATTGTCGGCTTGATGTCTGCCGAATCACTAAAGGGGCACATATCGAACATTTGTGAATGCCTAAAAAAACTTTTTGAGTTTTTGTATGTGTGCGCAAAGCATTGTGAAAATATCTCAAATAATAAAGTTATTGTAGAGCTGTGAAATCGCTTCAATCATTTGTAATAACCCTGTATATGTGCATTGTGCATTCCGATGGACTTGGGCTATTCCAACAGGACAATGCCACACGCCACACGTCCAGAACTTCTACAGAGTGGCTCCAGGAACACTTTTCTGAGTTTAAATACTTCCGCTTGCCACCAAACTCTCCAGATATGAATATTATTGAGCATATCCGGGAGCGTTGCAACGTGCTGTTTATAAGAGATCTCCACCCCCCCGTAATATTACGGATTTAAGGACAGCCCTGCAGGATTCTTGGTGTCAGTTCCCTCCAACACTACTTCAGACATTAGTCATGTCCATGCCACGTCGTGTTGCGGCACTTCTGCGTGCTCGCGAGTAGCTTACACGATTTTATTCATGTGTACCAGTTTCTTTGGCTCTTCAGTGTATGTCGTAACGAGCAATTGCACGATAAACTACTTCGTCCGTAATGACGGTACGTAGCGGATGTTTATCAGATAAAGTATGCCACATTCTCCAGCTATCTCTGCTGGCCAACCCTATGTCGTACTGTGTTTCAAACGATACGTTCCTGTATATTACGGTTCACTACTCACAGATTTACCGAATTTTGTCTCTGTGATGCATCTCCATGAAATCTTTGTCGTGTGATCATGCACTGATATGCAAACCTTAAGGACGAAAATCATTTTCGCATGTACTAAGTGACATAGCTCGATTAAACTTTGACCATACATAGATAGAACAGATACAATTAGTACAGAATGTAATTGAATGATATACGCAGGAAGACGGACAGAAATGGCGCCTTTATTTTTAAAAAAAATTACACTGACCTCATTGCAATTTATGATGTCGCGCTGGACAACACAAATGCCGGGAAATAGTTCCTAGTAGGGTGTCAGCACACCACGGAGGCAGTGCATGTTCTGAAACGTTCACCCATGCAAGTCTTAAGGTTGGTAAGGAGTTCCTGTGGTTGGTCTTACACCATTTCAGTTGACTACTACATCCCACAGGAGCTTCATGGAATTAAGTCTGAGAATTGACGGGCTAGTCCATTCGCCAAATATCCTCTTGTTCCAAGTGCTTCTGTACCTGCGCAGTTCGATGGTTTCGTGAACTGTCATCCACAAAAATAAAGTGAAGGCCGTAGGTATCACTGAAAGGACGTTCGGGGGGAAAGAGTACTCTGTCACTACAACGTTGACCAGTGAGTATACCGTGATCAAAGATAACAGCCACATTAACGTTACACCTCCGCACATCGTAACAATTGAACCACCGAAGCGATCGAGATCGCCAATGTTCCTTGGTACATTAATTGTCTCCAAATGAGGGTACAGGATGAGCTAAGGAACCATCTCGAGCATGATCGTTTTGGTGATCCAGATGTTGTGATGCAGTGAGGCATAATATGTTTTGGGCATATTGACCTACAAATCCTTGAACACTGTACACTCTCCGATCTACATTATTATCGCATCATACTCCTTCCAAATATGCGTCTTCTCAGAAACTCGAAAATATAATTAAATTTCTATAGATGGAATTTTATCTCCTTCCTAAATATGACGTCAGTGTACTGGTCGCATTTATGCCACAGTATCTCAGAGACTGGAAGCATGGCACACAATGCTATACATAGTAATAAAGACGACTAAAGATGAGACGTATTTAAAAAAATAAAAACAAAAATTTTAACAGGCTCATTTTTACCATTATTGTGTTCGAAATACACTGAAGAATCAAAGAGACTAGTATACCTGCATAATATCTTGTAGGGCCCCCGCTAGCACGCAAAAGTGATGCAACACGATGTGGCATGGACTCGGCTAATGTCTGAAGTAGTGCTAGAGGGAATTGACACCGTGAATCCTGCAGTGTTGCCAATAAATCCATAAGAATACGAGGAGATGGAAATCTCTTCTAAACAACACGTAGCAAGGCGTCCCAGGTATGCTGAGTTATATTCATATTTGGGAAGTTTGGTGGCCAGCGGAAGTGTTTCAACTGAGAAGTGTGTTCCTGTAGTCACTCTGTAGCCATTCTGGAAGTGTGGGGTGTCGCATTGTAATGTTGGAATTGTCCAAGTCCGTCAGAATGCACAATAGACCTGAAAGGATCCTGGTGATCCGACAGGATGCTTACACACGTGTCTGTCAGAGTCGTATCCAGACACATCACGTGTCCCATATCTATCAAACTGCACGCATCCCACATCATTACAGAGCCTCCGCCAGCTTGAACAGTCTCCTGATGATATGCAGGGCCCGAGGATTCATGAGGTTGTCTGCGTACACGTCCATCCGCTCGATACAATTTGGAACGAGACTCGTCCGACCAGGCAACATGTTTCCAGTCATCAACAGTCCAATGTCAGTGTTGACGGGTCCAGGTGAGGCATAAAGCTTTGTGTTGTCTGTCCTCAAGGGTACACGTGAGGGCTTTCGGCTCCGAAATCATACATCGATGATATTTCGTTGAATGTTTGCACGCTGATACCTGATAGCCCAGCACTGAAATCTGCTGCAATTTGCTGAGGGGTTTCACTTTTGTGACGTTGAACGATTCTCTTCAGTGGTCTTTGGTCCCGTTCTTACAGGATCCTTTTCCGGCCGCACCGATGTCGGAGAATCGGTGTTTTACCTGATTCGTGATATTTACGGTACACTCGTGGAATGGTCGTAAGGAAAAATCTCCACTTCATCGTTACCTCGGACATGCTGTGTCCCATCGCTCGTGCGATGCATGTAACACCACGTTCAAACTCACTTAAACCTCGATAACATGCCATTGTAGCAGCAGTAACCGATATAACAACTGCGCCAGACACTTTTTGTCTTATATAGGCGTTGCCGACCGCAGTGCCGTATTCTGCCTGTTTACGTAACTCTGTATTTGAATCCACATTCCTATACCAGTTTACCGGCGCTTCAGAGAATTATAAGTGTAAAAAGAAACACGTATTGCAGGCCACTGAAGATGCTTCACAAATAAAAGAAGCACACTTGTATGGCAATAAACAAACTGCCTTCAATTAGTTGTATAAACAGTACATACCCACATGAATTTTGAAGCAATGAAAGATCCACGGAAAAAAGAAAAAATTACATTCTAAAAATGCTCATATATTTTCGTGCGGCAGTTTTGGGGTAATGTAAGATTTCTTCATATGATTGCCCATTTTATAAAGTTTTTACAGCGGGGTTGCTGGCTCGAAACACTTTCTGCAGTGAGATAACAGATTTGTGTGTATTTCAGGGATCACTGCGAGTAGAAATAGTTTTAATTCTCTTCTCAAGGTATCGGTATAGTAACCCAAGCGAAAACTGGGTAAAAGCAGGAAAGCATATCAGTCTCTTGCTGCTGTCACAGCACACAATAATGTGTTATTTATGTAGTAAACTGTAGCCACACTGTGTTCGCAGCGTTCATTTTCAGACAGCCAGATACAGCATGCAGTTATATTGCCGTGTAGGAAGTAGGAAAAATGTAACGGATGATGAAACGCTTGTCCGGCTGTCCCCTAGAAATGAATGCAGCGAATGAACTTTAAAGATCGACACGGGTTTTTATCAAACCAACATATCCAACTATCGTTATTAGAGGTCTTATGACGTTACTGGGGCGTGGTTAATGTTGTTTGCCTTTCTCTGGGGTGGATTGGAGCAGGCGACACAGCATCCCTTCAGTCCCACAACCGGCTGTCGAAGCCAATGTGCGCAACTTCATAGAGAGGGGGTAGGAACCACCTTCAGAGATAAGACGTAAAACCTGGTCAGCCGCTAGTACCAGAGGCAGCGTTTCAGCAACTTTAAGGTTTAATTGTGAGGTGGTGAAGTAGAGGCTGTCCAGTAGGACGTGCAACACCATCAGACAGGCACTACACCAACAGTGGTGTCGATTCTCACATCATAGGATGTGGAGACGTTTCAGCCAAGTGTAGGCAGTTTGAAGCCAACAGAGAGACAGAGATAGATTCCCTGAACTGCAAGGCGTTGACGACCACATGGTCGTTGTTTACATTTTTGCTCACAGTTTGTTCGAAGAACTCAGGGCATACCAATCTGTGTTCCATGCCTCCGAAAATGACGTTGCAAAGTTTATCGAAAATCAGATTCTAGTACCCCATCTCCAAACTTATCATCCTGGTAGACAGTTTAAGCTGGGGTCAAGACAATGATGTTCAACTGTCCAGCTTGATGAAGGTCAGTAAGGAATACTGTGACTACAAATAATGGGTGTCGAGGGTAGCACTAAACGATAGCCTGAGGCCTACTGAGGAAGTCATTGTCTATTATGAACATCTCATCACTGAAACAACTAATGTGACTGAGAGATCTAGCATTGGCCACCAGTTGTGTAGTGAATACACCTTATCTGTTTGGTAGGAAGTGATGTTCACTGTATCTTGCCTGTGTATAGGCAAAACCTGCTCATCCATCTATCATAGAGCCGGCAGTGTCTACCACATTCGAAATACATCAAGGACGACACGGAACAGGCGGGAAAAACCCTTTGGGTCAGCAGAGTCTTTCAGTCCAAAGATGAGGTCTAGATAGATCTGAGGATGTGGTACACACCTTGTGGGCATACGCAATTGCTCCGACAGGAGGCGACAGTGGGGAAAGCTGGAATGCAGAGCAGAGATACAGTATGCAAACTGCGATTATGATTCCAGACCTGGACCGCTGTTGTGAGAGATGGATCTCCCTCACAGAAAATAGGACACATTAGTTCAGATGGTCAGCGGTAAAAGTAAAGTTTATCGCATAGCTGAGCAGCCGTTGTTGGCGCACAGTTTTTAGTGGAGGGATCCCATCCCCTGCGAGTAGGCTGTACACAGGGCTGGTCCGAGAAGCCCCTGACGCGGTTCGGTGTATTGGGTCCAGCACCCACAATGCTGAAGGTGATGTAGAGCCATATAGCCAGACTCCCAGGCCCAGAATCAGAATTAAGTAAGGCCGCAAAAGTATGGAGCATTCTGCACTGAAGCTGGTGTTAATGAAGCAGTGAGGAGTATTAATTTGTGACCAGCACATGAACTTGAGTTGGTGTAGATGGGGACGGCATGTTTACTGGGCATCAAAAACCAGTCCCAGATTTCGGTAAGACTCCATCACATTGAACAACTGGCCGACAAGTTAGTAGTGGATGCATAGTACAAGGGTGATAGAAGTGCATGACACATGTCTTGGAGGCCGGAAACCAGTAGCCATACAGAACCCAATGGTACACCATTCTCTTGTTCGTGGGGATACTGTAGGAAGCACCTACGTCAGCCCAAATAATACGGTGTGACGAGGAATTCTGGACAAAAATCGGCAGTAGCCAGTGAGACCCGACTCATGAAGGGTGAAAAGGATGTGATGTTGCCATGTGGTGTCTAACACTTTAGCAAGAGGAAATAGTCAGAGATAAGACGTTGACGCCAGGCAAATGCTGAATGGGTAGGAGGCTCCAGGAAGACCAAACTGTCACCAATAGAACAGCGTTGGTGGAAACCACCCTGCGACGGAGCCAAAAGACCCTGAAACTCAAGGTACCAACACAGTACCCCGCTCACCATGTATTTGAGCAACTTACATAGATGATTAGTGTGACTAATTGGGCGATAGCTGTCCATCTAAAGGGGTCTTTACCCAGATTCAGTACTGGGATAAGCACGCTTTCTCATTACTGACGCCGGCCGGGGTGGCCAAGCGGTTCTAGACGATACAATCTGGAACGGCGCGACCGCTACGGTCGTAGGTTGGAATCCTGCCTCGGGCATGGATGTTTGTGATGTCCTTAGGTTAGTTCGGTTTAAGTAGTTCTAAGTTCTAGGGGACTGATGACCTCAGAAGTTAAGTCCCATAGTGCTCAGAGCCATTTGAACCATTTTTTTTTACCACTGAGATGGGAACTCACCCTTCCTGCAGACACAGTTGAAAATGACTAGGTTGTATCGTTGGCAGTCTACCGACAGGTGTTTGGTAATTTAGCTGGGGATGTGGTCTGGATCTGGAGGAGCGTCAGTGCAACGAGGCGGAGCACTGAGGAATTCCCACTCACTGAAAGGAAATTACGCGGTTTCAGAAGACGTTTAGTGAAAGGTAAGTAAATTTGCTTCACCTGATGTTGAAGGACATGAAATGCATGCTGTTAATTCTTTGATGTGGAGGCTCAAGGATTAGGCACAGCAAAATGTTTGACGATAGCACCTGGGCCAGTGCAGACAACGTCATTCAGGAAGATACCAGGTACACCTGTGGGGGACTGGTGTCCAGGTATGTGTCAAACCTTAGTCTAAGCCTAGCTGAAGTTTCAAATTTCATGTTTACATAATCTTTCACGCAGAAGGCGTTCACACACGTACCGTCGTTTGTTCATCGGATGTACCTCCATATTGGGTATATAGTAGTAGGTGTCCTTGGTGTAGAGAAGTAACTGAAGAGTTGTAAAGAAACAAGTCGCCAGGTCCAGATGGAATCCACGTTCGGTTTTAGCAAGAGTACTGTAAGGAACTAGCCCCTTACTTAGTTTGGTTTATCGCGAATCTCTCGCCCAGCGTTAAGTTCCAAGTGAGTGTAAAAAGCACAGGAGACTCCTGTATATAAGAAAAGTTAAATAACTCAACAGCAGAATTACACTCCAGTGCCTTCAACTTCGACTGGCTGCAGAATTCATGAAGATATACTCAGATTGAATATAATAAAGTCGAACAGCAACAATCGATGCCATTCGACAGTTTCGAACGGCATTATGGTGTCTGTTTGTGCTGTATGTACAGCTTTTGTTCTTGTTGGTGCTGTAAATTCAGTTTTACGGGTGGTGAACTATTTGTGTTCTGACATTTCCACCCTGTCAGAGCACTGTGAGAGGTACACACACCAACATGCCTGTGGAATAAATATAACTTAATAATTTTCTTTTATTTCATGTCGTGCACATCCTGTGTCCTTTCATCCTTTCCCTATCATGTCGTATAGAGTGTGGTCAAGCATGAATGGCTTTAAATGCGGTAGCAGATGACGAAAAGTGTAGAGGGAACCTCAGTCTTGTAGCAGATTAAATTTGGTCTGGGCAAGGCATTGAAGAGGAACAGGGTGCTCAAGATAAAGATGAGCTGAAAGCTAACAGTTCGGTGTCCAGGGGCTGGTCGTGGGCACTGATTCGGTTTCCCCTACGACCTGTGAGAGGCAGTGAGAGGTCCTATGGGAGTAGTATCTTGGGCACTGTTCCAGGAGACGGGTAAGTGACAGGACGTTCCCTCACAACACCTGTGTCAGTTGCTCACGTAAGAGGTATTGTTGTTGTTGTCTCCAGTCCGAAGACTGGTTTGATGCAATCCTCCATGCAGCTCTATCCTAAGCGAGCCTCTTCATCTCAGAATAACTACTGCAACTTATATCCATCTGAATCTACGTACTGTATTCATTTCTTGGTCTCCCTCTGTGATTTTCACACAACCACACTTCCCTCCAGTGCTATACTGGTGATCCCTTGATGCCTCAGAATGTGTTCTACCAATCCCTTCTTTTGATAAAGTTGTGCCACAAATTTCTTGTCTCTCCAGTTCTTTTCAGTACCTCCACATTAGTTACGTAATCGATCCATCTATCTTCAACATTCTTCTGTAGCACCACATTTCGAAAGCTTATATTCTGTTTTTGGCTCTAAGCACTATAGGACTTAACATCTGACGTCATCAGTCCCATAGACTTAGAACTACTTAAACGTAACTAACCTAAGGACATCACACACATCCATGCCCGAGGCAGGATTCGAATCTGCGACCGTAGCAGTAGCGCGGTTCCGGACTAAGGCACCTAGAACAGCTTCGGCCACAGCGGCCGGCATTCTCCTTTAGTCTGAACTACATACATGGCTGCATTCCAGACAAATACCTTCAGAAAAGAGTCCCAAACATTTTCTGTCTATATTCGATGCTAATATACTTCCCTTATTCAGAAATATTTTCTTTGCCATTTCCAGTCTACATTTTACATCCTCTCTACTTCAGCCATCGTCAGTTATTTTGCTGTACAAATAGCAAAACTCATTTACCATTTTGAGTGTCTCGTTTTCTAGTCTAATTTCCTCAGCTTCACCTGATTTCATTCGACTTCATTCCATTATCTCTGATTTGCTTTTGTTGATGTTCATCTTATATCCCCCTTTCAAGACACTGTCCATTCTGTTCGATTGCTCTTCCAAGTCCGTTGCCTGTCTCTGACAGAATTACATCGTCTTCGGCAAACCACAGCTTTAGGATTTACTCTCCCTGAATTGTAATTCCTACTCCAACTTTCTCTTTGGTTTCCTTTATAGCTTGTTCAATATACAGATTGACAATCATCGGGGATAGGCTAAAAACCTATCCCGCTCCCTTTTGAACGGCTTCCTTCTTTTATGCCCCTCGACTCCTACAACTGCCGTCGCGTTTCTGCACAAATTGTAAATAGCCTTTCGCTCTCTGTGTTTTACCCATCTTACCTATAGAATTCCAAAGAGATTATTCGAGTCAACGTTGTCACAAGCGTCCTCTAAATCTATAAATGTGTGTTTGTCTTTTGTCTTTCCTTAAGCTATTTTTTAATACGAGTCGTAGGATCAGTACTGCCTCGCACGTTTCTACATTTTTCCGGAATCCAAACTGATCTTCCCGTACGTCGGCTTCTACCAGTTTCTCCATTCTTCTGCATGGAATTCGTGTTAGCATTTTACAACCATAACTTGTTAAACTGACGGATCGGTAATTTTCACACCTGTCCGAAACTGCTTTCTTTGGAGTCGGAATTACTACATTCTTCTTGAAGTCTGAGGGTATTGCGCCTGTCTCATAGATCTTGCACATCATATGAAAGAGTTCCGTCATGGCTGGCTCTCCCAAGACTGTCAGTGGTTCTGACGGAATATAGTCTACCGCGGGCCTTTTTCAGGCTTAGATCTTTCATAACTCTGTCGAAATTCTTCTCGCAGTATCATATATCCTCTCTCACATTCATGTACGTGCACTTCCCCTTTCATAATATGGCCTTCAAGTTCATCTCCCTTGTATTGGTCCTATATACGTCCTTCCACCTTACAGCTTTCCCTTCTTTGTTTAGGACTCGTTTTCCATCTGAGCTCTTGATATTTATACAGCTGCATCTCTTTTCCCCAAAGACCTCTTTAATTTTCCTCTAATGCGGTATCTAGCTTCCCCCTTGTGTAATATGCTTCTACATCTTTATATTTCTCCTCTAGTTATTCCTGTTTAGCCATTTTGCACTTCCTGTAAATCTCGTTTTTTGTATGTTTGTATTCCCAATCGCTTGTTTCCTTTTGCTGCGATTTTAGATTTTCATTTTTCATCAATTAATTTCAATATCTCTTGTGTTATCCAATGATTTCTACTAGGCCTTGTCTTTTTAACTGTTTGATCCTCTACTTCCTTCACTATTCCATCTCTTAAAACTACCCATTCATCATCTACTCTATTCCTTTCCCCTGTTCCCGTCAATTATTGCCTAATGCTTGCTCTGAATCTCTCAAAAACATCTGGTTCTTTCAACCCATCCAGGTCCCATCTCCTTAATTTCCCACGTTTTTGCAGTTTCATCAGTTTTAACCTACAGTTCATAACCAATAAGTTGCGGTCAGGGTACACATCTGCCTCTTTAAATGTATTACAATCTGGCATCTGGTTCCTAAATCTCTGTATAAACATTATATAATCTATCTGAATCCTTCCTGTGTCTCCAGGTCTCTTCCACGTATACAGCCTTTTTTTATGATTCTCAAACCAAGTGTTACATGTGAATAAATTATGCTCTGTGAAAAAATTCTAGCAGGCAACTTCCTCTTTCAATCCTTTCCCCCAGTCCATTTTCACCTACTCTTTAAATTCTATTCCTTTTCGCACTATCTAATCCTAGTCCCCTATCACAATTAAATTTTCGTCTCCTTTAACTATCTGAATTATTTCTTTTATCTCATCATATGCCTCTTCAATCTCTTCTTCATCGGCGGAGCTAGTTGCCATATAGACTTGTACTACTCTAGTAGGCGTGGGCATCGTATCTGACTTGGCAACGTTAATGAACTCAACTGCTGTTCATCGTAGATTACCCGGATTCCTATTTTCTCATTCATTATTACACCCACTCCTGAATGAACACTATCTGACGTTTTATTTATAAACCTGTTTTCACCTGACGGGTATTCCTGTTCCTCCTGCCACCGAATGTCACTAATTCCGACTACATCTAGCTTCAACGTATCCATTTCCCATTTTAAATATTCTAACCTACCTGCCAGATTACGGTATCTAACATGCCACTCTCTCATCCGTGGAATGCTAGTTTTGTTCCTCCTGGTGACGACATACTCCAGCGGAGTCCCCACCCAGAGATCCGAATAGGTGACAATTTCACCTCCGCAGTATTTTACACAAGAAGACATCATCCTCGTTTAACCGCACAGTAGGGCTGCATGCCTTGGGGAAAAATTATGGCTGTAGTTTCCCCTTGGTTTCAGCAGTTCGCTGTACCCACAGAGCAAGGTCGTTTCGCTTCATGTTACAAGGCCAGATCAGTCAATCATCCAGACTGTTGGCCCTACAACTACTGAAAATGCTGCTGCTCGTCTTCAGGAACCGCACGTTTGTCTGGCCTCTTAACGGAGAACCCTCTGTTGTGGTTGAACTAGGATACGGCTCTTTATATCGCTGAGCCATCCCAACGACGGCAAGGACCATGGTTCATGGGAATGGCGGAGCAGGGCAAGAGATACTAGACTTAACCACTAAATCCATCATTCCAAGAGGTATTAGAATTATTTATTTAGTGGCCAAATCTAATTACTTTCTTCCTTGTCAATTTTATTATTGTTGATGAAGCAGGTCAGGGATGGTAATTATATCAGTGTTCTGAAATAGACACTTTGCAACGGAAGTGACGTGGATTCCGTTATGCGAGACCACAGGGTGTTCAGTTGCCGTAGTTTTTCGTCTGTAAATTCATGCGGCAGTGCCTTTCTACACTACTGACCATTAAAATTGCTACACAACGAAGATGACGCGCTACAGACGTGAAATTTAACCGACAGGAAGAAGAAGCTGTGATATGCAAATGATTAGCTCTTCAGAGCATTCACACAAGTTTGGCGCCGGTGGCGACACCTACAACGTGATGATATGAGGAAAGTTTCCAACCGATTTCTCATACACAAACAGCTGCTGACGGGCGTTGCCTGCTGAAACGTTGTTGTGATGCCTCGTGTAAGGAGGAGAAATACGTACCATCACGTTTCCGACTTAAAGGTTGGATTGTAGCCTATCGCGATTGCGGTTTATCGTATCGCGACATTGCTGCTCGCGTTGGTCGAGATCCAATGACTGTTATCAGGATATGGAATCGGTGGGTTCAGGAGGATAATACGGAACGCCGTGCTGGATCCCAACGGCCTCGTATCACTAGCAGTCGAGATGGCAGGCATCTTATCCGCATGGCTGTAACGGACTGTGCAGCGACGTCTCAATCCCTGAGTCAACAGATGAGGACGTTTGCAAGACAACAACCATTTGCACGACCAGTTCGAAGACGTTTGCAGCAGCATGGACCATCAGCTCGGAGACCATGGCTGCGGTTACCCTTGACGCTACATCACAGACAGGAGCGCTTGCGATGGTGTACTCAACGAGGAACCTGGGTGCACGAATGGCAAAACGTCATTTTTCACATGAATCCAGGTTCTGTTTACAGCATCATGATGGTCGCATCCGTGTTTGGCGACATCGCGGTGAACGTACATTGGAAGCGTGTACTCGTCATCGCCATACTGGCGTATCACCCGGCGTGATGGTATGGGGTGCCATTGGTTACACGTCTCGGTCACCTCTTGTTCGCACTGACGGCACTTTGGACAGTGGACGTTACATTTCAGATGTGTTACGACCCGTGGCGCTACCCTTCATTCGATCCCTGAGAAACCCTACATTTCAGCAGGATAATGCACGACCGCATGTTGTAGTTCCTGTAAGGGCCTTTCTGGATACTGAAAATGTTCGACTGCTGCCCTGGCCAGCACATTCTTCAGATCTCTCACCAACTGAAAACACCTGGTCAATGGTGGCCGAGCAACTGGCTCGCCACATTACCCCAGTCACTACTCTTGATGAACTGTGGTATCGTGTTGAAGCTGCATGGGCAGCTGTACCTGTACACGCCATCCAAGCTTCGTTTGACTCAATGCCCAGGAGTATCAAGGCTGTTATTACGATCAGAGGTGGTTGTTCTGGGTGCTGATTTCTGAGGATCTATGCACCCAAATTGCGTGAAAATGTAATCACATGTCTGTTCTAGTATGATATATTTGTCCAATGAATACCCGTTTATCATCTGCATTTCTTCTTGGTGTAACAATTTTAATGGCCAGTAGTGTATCATTATCCTGCGTGTAATTCATGTTACCACGTGTCGAATTTCGAAACCGATCTGAGCAGATCTGATTAACCCTTCTGTATGTACTAGATCCCTCCAACTGAGAGTTTCAGTGGGTGCACTTGTGTTCCACACACTTACACCTAAATTCACCATGGTCAGTAGATGGTTAGCACATTTGGTCGCGTGATCTAAGCAGCCTCACGGTAAATGTCTGTTCGAAATTTTTGTACATGTCTTTGTGAGTTTGGCTTTGTGCCGTTTCCGGTCCACATGGCGGGAATTGGACGCGGAAAGGACAAGGCTTCCAGTCTGAGTTCAATACAGGGTTACTGCAAATAGCCATTACTATATTCTGGCACTGTCAGATAAATATAATGTTTTGTGAATGCGTGGTGTCTGTTCTTTCAGACATGTCTGAAAGAACAGATACCATGCATTCACATAACTGATCGGCCTAGCTGTTTGCTGGATCCACTTTCTTCTGTGCGGATGCACAAATACGTCCGATCTCCTTTGGGAATGTCAGAGAGCGAACATGGAGGAAATGGACAGGTAACGTGCATAAGTGGCGCTCGATGGGAAAGCCGATCGGCCGTGAGACGTGCCGACATAGTCCACGCAGTTCTGCTAACGCTGTGTCCTGGATCACCCAGTGGTTAACACATCTGTCTTGTCAGCAGCACGTCATAAGTTCTTATTTTCACTCACCGCTGCTGGTTACGCACAACGTTCTGATGCAGCAGACAGCAGTGATCCCTTCCCTTCCCGTTCCCTGCTTCCCTCCTCCACCTTCAATTTACGTGTAAGACATTTAATGGGAGTGGAATGCGAATACTGAACATTATCACGAATTTACTCTTCTGTCGACGTGTGTGTGTAACTTTGGGTTCAACCACACCTGTATCGTTTCTTAATCCGTTGAAATGTTAACATTCTACTGTTGTTTCTCTCTCTCGCGTGTGATAGAACACGAAAACTGAAATTGGCTGTTTAAATGGCTCTGGGCACTATGGGACTTAACAGCTGCGGTCATCAGTCCCCTTGAACTTAGAACTACTTAAACCTAACTAACCTAAGGACATCACACACATCCATTCCCGAGGCAGGATTCGAACCTGCGACCGTAGCAGTCGCGCGGTTCCGGATTGAGCGCCTAGAACCGCGAGGCCACCGCGGCTGGCTAAACTGAAATTAGTTATCTATTAGAAGCGCTTCACGCATACAGCCACCCGTTGTTTCCCGTTCGTTGCCTTAACTATCTGTTTTCTTAATATAGTTGTCTCTAGTTAAGGTTTCAGTCTTATTCCCATTTCATAGAGCCTGTGCATGAACGTTTGTGAGTCCGAGCAGATAGGCCACATATTGCCCGCAATTTTCTATATCCTTTCCCACTCAGTTTCTTGCACAAATGTATTCAAATGCTATGAATTGTAACAGAGTACAAATACGAGGGCATACTGTAAACTGCCAGATATTTTTGTTTATTCATGATGTCATTTGTCTTTTTCAATGATAATAAATTTCGTGGTGATTTAAGATCAAATTCTCTTGTCTCGTAGTAATGTCAGCCTCAAAATGCGTGAAAGAAAATCCTTGAATGCTTATTAAAAGAATCCGAAGAGTAGAGATCAGTAGGCGTTGAAGCACCGGAATTCACATTATCTTACTACTGCCAAACACCAAATGCCAAGTACTAGTTCAATTAAATTATCACGTCCCATTCTCTGACAACCCCACTGTCGTTTTATGATATTCATTGCGTGTTTAAGAAACTTTTGTTACCAGCTATTAAATTCAATCTGTCATAGCTTGTTATATTTGTTTCTGTGGGCCTACTCTCCCACTGAGATTATATGGGGCTAGCAGGTCACACAACAGCGCATCTGTTATAAAGAAAGGTGCCTGTGATCTCTCCAGGGCAGGTCAAAGAATTTTTGGAAGAGAATTAAATAAGTAACACAGCCCAATAGCCTGTCACTGTATCCCAATTAATAATCAGGGTGTTACAGAAGTCAGTGAGATAGAAAATCTCCAGTCCACAAATCAGCAAGGTTTTACAAAGCGTGACTCATCCCAAACTTAGCTAGCTCTTTTCTAATATGGTATTCTGCGAATACGGATGAAGGGCGACAGGCAGATTCCATATTCGTAGTATTCCGAAAATCGTTTGACACAGAGTCCCAATGCAGACAGTTAGCCAAGGTATGAGTAAGCGGAATAGGTTCCCAGCGTCTAGGTACGAGGTTATCGTCAAGAGAACCCCAGTTAAATGTGACAGCAGCGCTGGTTTTCTCTATATACATAACTGATCTGACAAACAAAGTCAATAGCAATTTGTGGCTGTTTGAAGGTGAAGCTGTGCTGAACGGGAAGGTGTCATCGTTCAGTGACTACATAAGGATACAACATAGTTTATGCAAAATTTGTAATTGGTGTGATGAATGGCAGCTACCTGCAAATGTAGAAAAATGTAAGTTAATGCAGACGAGTAGGAGATAACAATCCCGGAATGATCGACTACTGCGTTAGGAGCGTGCCATTTGACACAGTTCGCTCGAATAAAAATTGAGACGTAAGGTTGCAGAATGATATCAAATGGAACGAGCATGTGAGGTCTGTTTTAAGGAAGGTGGATGGTCGTCTTTGGTTCATTCTGAGAATTTTATGAAGTGCGGAGACCGAACACTAGTGCTCGAGTGCTTGGGATCCTCAATAGTTCGGACTGACGGAAGACATCGAAGCAGTTCAGAGGCGGACTGGTAGATTTGTTACCGTTATGTTCGATCAACACGTACGTATTACGGAGATGCCCTGGGAACCTAAAAGGCGATTCCTAGATGGAAGTCGACGTTCGTTTCGGTGAACACTGTTGAGGAAATTCAGAGAACAAGCATTTGAAGCAGATTGGTGAACAGTTCTGCTGCAGTGAACGTACACTTCGCGCAAGGAACATAAAGATAACATAAGAGAAATTACGGCTCTTGCTGAGGCATAGAGACAATCAGTTTTCCCTCGCTATCTCTCTGAGTGGAACAGGAAATGAAATGACTAGCAGTGGTAAAAGGTTTCCTGCACCATACGGTCTCTTGCGGAGTATGTATATAGATGTAGATGGGTACTGGTTTAGGCGTTTACAGATGTACTGGAAGAGGATCGATTCGAACACCTAGCTAAATACCAGTGTGAGGCAGTTGGGTCGATAGGTGCCTCACCGACAGTTTTGTTGGGTTTACAGAAACGTAGGATTTGGGAGATTTCCAAAGCTTAGGGCGGTAACCTGTGTGGATAATAACATTACAGAGCGTGTCAAGGATTAATTGGAATAAATGGAGCCAATTTTTCTGTGTCTGTGAAGTATGTATTGCGTATCCTAAGCTTCAGTTGTTGTGTCATAACCGTTGTATGTTGTCTACGTATTGAAAGCTACGAGCAAGAGGTTGGTCAAAGTACATACAACAACTACCAAATGCTTTTATGTATAAGACCTTACAACCTATTATGCCTATTATGCTAGTTACATGAACCGTTTCAAGAAAAGACCCTTGTGTAGAATTTCATGCGCGTCTAGAAAGCAGAATTATTGAGAGTAGCATCTCCATGCACCAGAGGTTATTTCTTAGTGGTTTTAAGTTCTGGAAAGAAAGTATTCGTTCTCAGGCGGAAAGGAAGTGCGGAGTGTACAGCAGTGATAATTTCAGTGTGTAGTTTCTACAGATTTCGCATTGTTAATTTAAAATCTGCTTATGCACTGCGAGTTTCTGCGGGACAGAACTGCACTGCGATACAGCGCACAAGGGAAACCAACGCATCGTTAACTGAAATTTGTGCAGCGTAACATTAATCTCTATATGAATATGGTAGTTAACAGCGTGCAGTGCGCTATTCTCTTGAATGGTCGCACAGCTAACGAAAAACCCTGGTGCAGGAATTATTCGTGGGGCTAACACCTTTGTAATGACCAATGTACACTACTGAAAAAATCTACCAACTTTCGCTAAATTATTTTAACTCTTTTTTAAAATCAGTGGCTCCCCATTTTACTCGAATGATGAAATTTCTGGTGAAGTTCATTAGTGACAGTTGTTGTTTTCTGTTTTTGTAATATCAACCAATGTAAGTAAGCACTTAACAATAACACACACTCACTCACACACAACAATTTTTTCCACCGTCTACCAACTCTAGTGGTTGGTCGATGAGAGGATACGGAACAAAACAGGTCTAATGAACTTATGTCCAGAAATGTATTGTTTCCATGCTAGAGACCATTTATTCAATCATAGATTGTTACTGAGACTGTGGTGTAATATGTGCTGTACCATGAAGCTACAGTTACAGTGTTTGTTGAAAACTGTTTCCAAGTACCTCAACGCATACGTGTACGAGCCTTAGCATGTTTTGATTCACACGTTCACATCGGCCAGATTGCATTAGAATAGTGTCAAAGGCCGCATGAATACTCTGGTCCAACGTCTCCACATCTGGAATGGGCTCTGCCTACACGATACTTTTGAGATTCTCCCATAACCATAAAACGCACGAGTTGAGGTCCAGTGAACGAGCAGGCCGTACTACTGGACCCCCTCGTCCGATCCATCGACCAAGAAGACACGATTGAGATGCGTGCAAATGTTAATGGCGAAGTGGGCTGGAGCACCAACATACGATGGAGGTTCTGCATACGATTCCACAGATGACTGTTACGAAAGTTGAAGATACCACCCCGCGTACAGGTTGCCTCATCTGTGAATAGGATGGATGACACAAATCCCGGTATCGTGATTGCCTGGTGAAGAAACCAGTGATAAAACTGCTCCCGATGGGGAAAGTCTGTTGCTAGGAGGTCCTGCACTCGCTGCAAGTGATATGGGTAGTAACAATTGTCATGAAGAATGTTCCACACGGTCGTTTGGCTTATCCTATACTGGCGGACCAACAGCCTCGACTGACATGGCGGTCACCATCCGCAGTGTTAATCTCATTTCCCCCCAAGTGTGGTGTCCAAACATGTCGGGTACGTCCTTTATGATTTTCTGTTTCCTGAAATGACCCCGTCTCAGACAAACGGCGAAACACTGTTGCAAACATTGAATGCTGTGGTTGTTGCCATTTGCCTTTCCATAAGTAAGTACCATGTCGGCAAGCTTTCGATTCGAATACGGAAGCATTGTGTGCAATGCTGTATCACATCTACTACAAGGTGAGTCAGGAAGAAAAGTGAATCGGACTCAACATTACCAATTACCATGACTGGCGAGGGCGCTAGGGCATGAAGTATGAGGAACAGTACCGCTCTCTGGTAGGATATAACACATTCTGCAACTGTGGGTGCATTGTCCAGCGTGCATTAGACCGCAGTCCCCGAAGCAAAGTTTGATTGAATAAATTGTTTCTAGCACGGAAACCATGCATATCCGTACATAGGTTCATTAGACCTATTTTGTTCCGTATCCTGTCAATCCTCTCATCGATCAATCGCTACAGTTTTACACGGTGGAAGAAAATCACCCTATATCTATAAGAACTGTTAAATGTGAGGGAGCCAAGCGGTTAAAGGCGCTACAGTCTGAAACCGCGTGACCGCTACGGTCGCAGGTTCGAATCCTGCCTCGGGCATGGATGTGTATGATGTCGTTAGGTTAGTTAGGTTTAAGTAGTTCTAAGTTCTAGGGGACTGATGACCTTAGAAGTTAAGTCCCATAGTGCTCAGAGCCATTTGAACCATTTTTTGAAATGAGAGGGATAACCACTTCGTGTTCGAAAATACCTAGTACCGAATGCATGAGACGTATCTGAAGAGCCCTGTCGTACTGAAACCTCAGTTGAGCAGCCTGCAAAATTTTCTGTCATCTCAGAAGTAATATTTTCTTTCCAGGGTGTATTATCGTTAAGATCATTTCCGATATACCGAGCGAGCTGGTGCAGTGATTAGTACACTGGACTTACATTCTGGAGGACGACGGTTCAAGTCCGCTTCCGTGCATTCAAATTTAGGTTTTCCGCGATTTCCCTAAAACACTTCAGGCAAATGACGGGATGGTTCCTTTGAAAGGGAACGGCTGACTTCCTTCCCCATCCTTCCCTAATCCGATGGCATCGATGACCTCGCTGTTTGGTCCTCTCCCCCAAATCAAACAACCATCTGGTTTATCCACTTCAATAATCAGTTTGTAGACATAAACCTAATCCCTTGGAATCAATATGATTTAATCGAAAAGGGCTGTGGTGAAAACGGTTACAATGGAAAGTACATTACCATGAGCCAATTTGTTAGAGTTTTGCTGTAATGAGGAGAGCAGCCCCAGTAGCTGACACCCGCCGTACATAAGCACTACGTGCTACTGGTGTTATAACGCAGTTTTGTATGTAATAGCTGACAGTTGATTTTATGTTATGTTACGTATTGTCAAGTACTGGCACATATACTGCCAGCTTCTGGTTTCGGAATACTGCTTATGTTCTAAACGCCTGTTTGTTTGATTGAGGTATCACTACCTTGCCAGTTTACCATTATCAGGAGAAGGTGACAAAAGTTTTTTATTGCAAGATAAAATTAATACTCTTGTATTGAGTTATTATAATTTTTGGTGACTCTCAAAGTGAATTGTTGTAAACAAAGCCATCCTCATATCCCACCTATACGAATTGGTGTTAGTACTGTTCAGTATGCCATTCCGTCAAAGTCTCATGAAATTTCCACTGCCTGACAGCAGTATATGACATTGTTTTGAACTGTAAGATCAAGTGAATAGAGCAGTATGGGATTTCTATTGTCTGACTTTGATATCGGTTTTAGAGATGAGTCTCTGACGAATTTAGGCGTGCGGGAAACATTATTTACTTTGGTAACTCTTGTCAGAAAGTTCACGTTAACCGCTAATTATGACCAACAACAGTGCTCATGTGTATTTTGCAATGCTATACAACCAATTCCATGTTATTTTACAAATTGAATTTCTGGTATCATTTCGTGGTATAAATATAGGACTAAGCTCGTCTACTGACCTACAACTCATTTCATTAGTGCAAACAAGCGATATGCGTTTATTTTAATAAGTAATATAGGCATTTGAAAAGTGCAAATAATTTGTGGGTCAGTTGTTCTTGCGAAAGAACAACTGAACTTTGGGCATCAACGAGTGCTGCTTAATATGTAGGTTTTATCAGTAATGGCAGTATGTATTCCATATATATTCACTGTTATCCTATAGAACAATTAAGCTACTGCAGTTGTGCCATGTTTAGTTTGTCGTAGAAGTCATAAATATTTTGAGAAATATTACAACTTTTTTTGAGTCAAAGTTTAAATGTTTTTTCGCGATCAGAGATACGTAATGAGTGTGTGTGTGTGTGTGTGTGTGTGTGTGTGTGTGTGTGTGTGTGTGTGTTTGTGTGTGATGGGGAGAGGGTGCAAGATTGTATTTTCAAACACAGACTTTTCATCTTTGTCTGTTGCATTATTTTCTTTGTCCATCTTTCATGTCTGTCTTGAAACAACATCTTTGCTTATGCTGTATAAAACCCTGACATTTGGTATACAAAGCTCTACTTGTATATTATGAAAATATAAAATATAAGTACTGCATCACAATAAATATCACACCAAAACAAATTCTTCATTCTTAAATAAATGGTGTTTGATCAATTTGTTTGCCTTTCGGCTATGTTGTGTGCTTTTACATGATATATTTTGATTAAATTTTGGGTATCATTTAGTAGTTGAGTATTAGAGATACGATCTGTAAACATTTTAGAGAGCCTTGATGCTGTAGTTCTGATAGGTAAATATTTCAGTCTTCCTCAAATGCTGTTTCTCTACATAATCTCACGCAAGATTCATTTATTTGTAATATAAAAAATAATTATCACTCAGTTATCCATAATATTTTTTAGTGTACAAAAAGATGAATAATTTTCTTCACCCAAAAATGGTGTTTGCCAAAGTGAAGTATTGATAAAAAATTGTAAAAGCGAAATTGCAGTCATAGTACATTTTGTCTTTCTCTCTCCTGTGATAGCGACATTGTTAAAGCGTGGTATCAAAAGAAATATATTGAATCGATGCTCGCTCACGACACAGCGAAAAATATCTCTACCAGAATCATTTGTTGCGAAAATTTCCCTAAATTCACGTGATTAGGCTTGAAAGCTGCAGAATACAATAAAAGTCCTAACAAAAAGTGATGGCCGCTCCTCCTACCAACCAGCGAGAACACAGCATTAGACTGAAATTCTTTCACCCTTTACGTACTTTTCACGTGGAGATACCATTGTAACACTTTATAAGCATAAAGCACAATTTAAATGTGGAAATAATTAATATGCGTGGCCTTTGGGCCATAGATCAAACGTAAGCTTAAAAATTTATTTCATTGTGTTCTTCCAGTAGCTGACAGTAATTCAGAATGCCTCATTAAGCGTGTGTCTGTTTAGCATAGCATTTTATGAAAAATGTATTTTCGGAAGTTCCAGGCTTTTTCAGGTTAGTGTTGCTATACTGAAAAATTTAAGCAGCCATGGTTGAAGTGTGAGTTCAGCATGTTATGTTTTGGCCACATGTAACTTATTTTGCCCGCATCTCGTGGTCGTGCGGTAGCGTTCTCGCTTCCCACGCCCGGGTTCCCGAGTTCGATTCCCGGCGGGGTCAGGAATTTTCTCTGCCTCGTGATGGCTGGGTGTTGTGTGCTGTCCTTAGGTTAGTTAGGTTTAAGTAGTTCTAAGTTCTAGGGGACTGATGACCATAGATGTTAAGTCCCATAGTGCTCCGAGCCATTTGAACCATTTTTGTAACTTATTTTATATTTCGGTATGCTATCAGGATTGGAGTACAACTATATCTTAGGCACCAACTCGACGGATGTATGTGTCTGCAAAACAACAATGTGTATGGGTCAAAATAAAAAGCCCTAGAAAATGGTGTACTTTAGCATTGGCCATAATATTGTCTTCGTCAGAAAGTAGCTTGTAAAGTCTTGTGAGGAAATATGACTCCCACTATGTTACATCCGTGACTGGTTTACTGGAGCCGACATATACATGGAAAATTGGAGTATTAGCAAATGACGACTGACTGTTATTCTACTAAACACTATTACAGTACAAAGTAAACAGTAACATTGTAGTTTTGCAGTGACTTAACTGATGCACCGATACACCAAGTGTTTCCGAATTTCCATGCTTCATTTCTTTTGCATTGAACATAGGATACTAGAAAATTAGAACTTCGTACAAAAATAAACAATTTATAATGTGTAAAACACGCGTATAGAAAGTAAATGAGTTATTGGTAAGCATAATCACAGAGTTAATAAAACGGTCACTGCGTTAATGAAACGATATTGAATCTACATTTCTCCCTTAGAGGCATTCAAAATAGTAATTATTTACAGGCTATTGGTAGCAAAAAAAGTTATTTTATTGCTAGGCTGTGGTCCATTATTTCTTCTTCCAAACTCTAAGGTGAAAGGATTTGCCTCTCTACCTGTATTTCGTAACGAAAGGCTTGAAGTTTGCATTCACTTGATATCTGAACCGTCTCATGCTACCTATCACTCTTACACTACTTGTAGACTGCGCTAATTCCCAAACACAAATACACGCCAACTTCTTAATGAAATAAAAGGGAGTACAAATATTATATGTTTGGTATGGGGTTTCTGCTAAGCTATTGACTTATTTAATCATTATGAGTAAATAAATCAGTAGTGCAGCAGAAATCTGTACCAAAAGTAGATGATGTCACGTCGTGTAACTTTGTGATCACTACGTGTCAATAAACCTGTAGGGCACCAGAAGCCTTTAGCGAAATGAAGTGTGTCGTTCTTAGAGGTCATGCATTCTCTGGGCCCACTGGAACAGAAATTGTTGAATATAAAAGGAAAAATAATTCGAACCTCCTATCTTTAACGTAAGGGTATATACTATTTGCACGATATACGAGAGAGAATTGTCAGAACTTATTCTTCGATCAGTGCCGAAGTGATAAGGAATACCACTCAATTAATGATAAGAAGATTGCAGCACCGCACTGATACCGACGATCAGCATTTCGAACGCCTTCTTGAAGTGGACGTTCATGCCACGATTGTTACCGTTGTTGACCTTCAAAGACCTTACTGTTATACATCACTGGACTCGTCTCGACAGCTGCTGTCAGAAAATAAGCACAAAACTATAGCATCCCATTCCAAAAAAGAAAGTTGACCCTCATATCTCAGAAGCGACGCCACCCAGCAACAAAAAACCAACGTCACATTATGGCCCCAGTTGTCCTATGATGCAACTTTTGTCCCACAAACTTTTCAGCTACTATTATACTTTCTGAGTTATTCTTGGTAGCAATAGTTAGTGACTCACCATATATATATATATATATATATATATATATATATATATATATATATATATATATATATATATATATTTATATTTATATTTATATTTAAACCCTTACGTTAAAAAACCCGTTATGACTTGTTTTGCTTTTATTTATGTGTAAGAGTCAAAGTTAGAATTTCAAACCTGGGTGCTTATTTATTAATATTCATTGAAATAAACGAGAACAAATTTAGGAACAATGTCGTTCTGCACTGGTATGTATCACATTTTGTTTACAAAGTGAATCAAATGAAAATACTGCTATCACTGACAATACCAACAGACCGTGGTAATAACAGTCAGCGAAAACTTTATGGAATTAAATTTAAGGATTAACGGTTACATGGCAGCGAACGTAGAAGAACACAAGTATAACACTATAATGAAGGAAAACAACTCTCAAATCAAGAAGAATGCATGCAGAATCATATTTAAATTCAGTATTATTGGTTGTAAGGAATACGATATTCACAGAAATTTCATGTGGAGAAATATGAACAAGCGAATTTTTCTTACTTAGTTCGTAGTTGTCATCAAACGCAGCCGCTTGATTCCACCTGAGACTTACAATTTTCTGTTGAAGGGTTGTTTTCCTCTTCTGAAAGACCTATGCTTCTCTTTGATTACCTTTCCCGCCTTGTTTGCTCATTTTTCTTCAAGAAATTTCTTCATGGGGGGAATCAATTAGGGGTAGAGAGTACTACCGTTTCTGTCCTCGTGGCGTAGCTAGGGTATAGAATTGGTGATATTTCTGCAAATGAATTTCTTTTGCTGTTGCATCCGGAGTGTCATTTGAGTTATTTAATTTTTCAGCAAGAGCATCATAGAATGTGGACACCTCCTTTTTCATGATGCCTCGAACGCAGCTCATGGTAACTGATTCTAGCTTCCTTACAAAAATGGTGGGATCGATCTTCAGAAGAATCTATAAACAGTCTCTACCAGCCACACACGCAACCAGGTCGTGTGAACTATTTCGACCTTTCTGCAAATCAATAGGTAAGTCCTCTAAGACCCAGAGGACTGATGCTTTTGCTAACTTCTTGACATATTCTGCAATTTCTTTCGTCTGTAGGACAGTGAATACCAATTTCCGATCCATTCTAGGGACCTCCTGCATTCACCTCTTTGTACTCTCCTCCGGGTTACTGAAAGAAATTCCCTTTTCTTTTGCACTGGCCTTACAGATTCCCAATCGCTGCAAGGTTTAATAGCATCTGGCAGCTGCTCTTGTGTCCATGTGCATTATTCGAAATTTTTTCACGATTTCACACTATTTAAATGAGTTTAAAGTCGAAACCCTTATCATGTGGAAGAATACTAGACGTGGAGGAAATGCCGATCATGTTGAAAGCCATAATCACAAGTCATTAAATATCTTCCAAATTACTATATGCATACATTGCAGTTCGTATTACACATCAAACTGTATCACTGATTTCCTATATGTAACCAAGTTACGAACCACAAGTATTCTAAGAAACTAATAACAATACTCACACAAACATGGTTTAAATCACACAGAAAGAATTATAGGACTATGAAACCGTTAAGAACTCTCTTGCTTCTAAGCGGGACCAGAAGACAATGCCTAACAGAGTTGCGTTAGTTCCTACTGTTGTTCGAAAGATTTAGTTTTGTAAATCGTGAAGGAACTAAATATTCCGCGATCCACATCGTCATGAGTGTGTCTAGAATGCCACATTTCTATAATTACCTCTCACTATGGGGAAGATAGCAGCTGACGATCGTCAACTGAACGACGGAGAGCAGCGTCGATTGCGTAGACTGTCGCTGCTAACAGATAAGGAATATCACGTGTAATATCCGCAGAAATCAATGTGGGACTCACGACAAACATATACGTCAGGAAAATGCGGTGAAATATGATGTTAATGGGCTATGACAGCAGACGAACGTCGCGAGTGCCTTTGCAATCAGCACGACACCGCCTCTTCTAGGCTCGTAACCGTATCGGTTGGACCCTAGTCTACTGGAAAACCCCTGATCTCAGGTGGTGGGAACTGATAGGGGTTGACTGTGGCGCAGACTACACGAAACAATGGACGGAAGTGATCAACAAGGCACTATGATAGCTGGTTTTGACAATACAAAAATGTCTGTCACAAAATTTCGTCCTGCGCATGTTTCCGGCAGTAAATGGACGTTTAAAATTGGGAACCTTTGCAACATTCAGCGGTAGTGGTTTGCAGTTGGTGCAGTGGATACTCATTTGGGTTAGGCAGTGGGAGACCTAGGGTTCGATTCTGGGTCGAGGCGTATTTGTTTTTATTTGGTAGATTCACTCTGCCATTTAGTAGTATAGTATACACCGTATCATGAGCCACACGATCCGACATCTAAATAGTACAGTGTTTTGCAACCTTGAACATAACAAAAACGTGGTCAGACAAGTCAGAGATAGACATTTGAAACGAATGACCAGTCATAAGACAGAACAACTACCAAAACAATATAAATTTCGAGATGCTGAACATGGTAGTACAGCTAAATAACCCAAAATCTACTAGTCATTTATACTACATGCAATACATCTACTCATAAGTAACGGATTAGCAACAATTGACAATAATAATATCCATACTAATGACTCCATGACGTTTACAAAAGAATACATCGTTTTTAGAGGAGATGCTCAAGCTATGGACGTACAAATTTTGCTTGACCCGCTGAGTCACACAGCTTTGGACTCTTCGCAACGGGGCTACATCTACAGGTACAAGAGCAGCATGAACACACACCATCAGTTCTAACACGTGTGTCAGCGATGTAGAATACACGAGCTCCTTCAAATGTCCCCACAGGAAGAAATAAAGAGCATTCAGGTCAGGTGAACACAAATACAACTGGACTTCCCTGTCGGAGCTGTTCCCTGGAAATGTTCTGTCTAAATACCAACTCAAATTAATTACGAAGTGTGAAGGGGGACCATCATGTTGGAAACATACCCTCTGCCAAACATGAAGTGGAGCATCTTCCAGTGCGTCAGGCAAATAGTTTGAGAGGACTGCATGATACCTTTGTGCTCTCAACCAGTAATGCAACAAGTAGGGACCTATACTCCTGACTCCCAATATTCTGGCCCATACGTTGATGCCGTAGTGAACGTGATATCTACTTGAGCAGTGCAGTTGCTTGGCGAATCCACATGAGTAGCGCTCGTCTACATCACGCGCTATGCAGGCGCACACGGAAGCACGTGGCTGGCAGTTCAAATGGTTCAAATGGCTCTAAGTACTAAGGGACTGAAAATCTGAGGTCATGAGTCCCCTAGACCTAGAACTACTTCAACGAAACTAACCTAAGGACATCACACACATCCATGTCCGAGGCAGGAATCGAACCTCCGACCGTAGCAGCCGCGTGGTTCCGGACTGAAGCGCCTACAACCGCTCGGCCACAGTGGCCGGCGCTGGCAGTTCACTCACTCGGTATCACGCGGCAATCATTCATGGAGTGACGTGCAACAGCCGCATGGCCTTGCCATGTAGGTAAGGAAACATAGACTGTATCTATACAAATTCGACACAACGTAGCAACACTAATGGGCTTCGTACGAGTTCAGATGCATTTAGAATTAGAATTTCTTTTTAGCTGTTGATTTTATTTGTTTTCTACGAAGGAGATATGCGCTGTATAACTGAGCTTCACCAAGTGTTACTATAGTATAACGAAAATTAAAGTGATAATCGAAAATTATGTTATTAATAGTCATTGTCTCAATTGAGGAACTGAGTATTTCTGTGAAATAGTACCTCACAAATTAGTGCTCACTCACATTCAACTGCCAAATTGGCACTGGCGCTAAGACATGTTTTGAACAAAACAAATTAAAAAGAATTACTTTGAGAGTGCGACGACAGACTATAATAATCAACTTCTTCTGTATAAATTTAGCGAGTGAACTACTAGGACTCGTTGATTTGCTAACTCAATCAGAAAATGAAAGAAAGCGTAAGGTGTGGAGGTGAAAAGGGATTATATTATTTGAATAGATTTTTGTCTGGATAATTATTCGAGTAAGTGGATCATTCTAGCAAATTTATTCGCCGGTAAATTATCTGTAACTTAAATAATGAATAAAATCTAATGCCACTATATGTCACTGTTTACTTCTTGTTCAGAATTATCATTTGTTTCCTTGGCTCATTGCAGTTTCTGTTTCATAATTAATTTAGTAGTGGTTTGTCTTGAAACGTGCCTTTGTAGCTCAGTGGCTTACGTTCTGGACCAAAAAAATTAGGCTTAGGGTTCGATCCCTGTTTGGTCTCATGATTTTCCCTGTTCTTATCGCTCCTTGTAACAAATACAGTAATGTCAAAATAAATTACACCGTATTTCGGAGTACATGTTGAAATGTAGATCCTGCACTAACTGGCTGTATGCCAGGAATGGGAGGAAGTCAAAGGCACACAAACATGCCTCGTAAAGCACTGCAGTACTGCAGACAGCCTTCAAGTTGAGCACAGCTTTACTTGATTTACAGTGTAACAAATATAAGATAAAAATGCTCATAGGAGGACGGCCTCAGCAGTTTGGGTTATAACGCACTAGGCAGCCGCATTGTTCAGCAGCCAATTTAGTAGTGTCCAACCAGCCAAGCGAGATGGCCGTGAAATGTGTAATGCTTTCTTTCTCATAACAGACGTACTTTACTACAATGATAAAAATTATTTTTCTGTCATTTAACTTGCTTTATGAGCTGCGGATTATGAGTTCACTTACATAAATGTTGGGGATACAGAAAACATAGTAACTCATCTATTTTTTACAGTCAATTTTAAATGAAAGCCTCGTTAGCAAAAATTTCAAATATTGGAAAAAAGCTCCGTATCAAGCAAGGGAGTACCGATGCCGTGCGTCAATGTCAGAGGCGAGGCATTTGATATATCTGAAACATCAATGCGTCCTCACGGAGGAAGCAGTTTAACAAACAATAAAAGAGCCTTTAAAAACCGACTGTCTCTGACTAAGCGATTTATAGAATTAATTCTGGCAAATGAATGGAGAACTGAGAATTTTTCATCCCCCAGTGGATGTTCTAGAAGTATTTGTCGCAACTGTCGTAATAAACGCATGCTGTAATTTATAAAATACTGTGCCAAAAAGAGATGGCTATAAAATTGAAGACACATTGTACCTCCATTCAGAACTGGAAATTCTCCAGAGTCCTACTAGCCGTCTAAAGTTCTACAGTTATTATGAAATTCGTTTCATGATGCAAGGCAGATCTGGCTGCTTCGGCAAGTGCACGGACACAGAAGGCAGCCACATAAGTTTTCCACGAGACAGTGCGCTCAAAATAGGCACCGTGGAGCCAGCTGTCTGTCGCAGCGACCCACTACGCGGGCTACAATGCACACGTCATTTTCTGTATCAGCTGCCACAGTCGGCCTGGCTACAGCGTTACAGTCCTTCTACATTACCGACTCTGGCACTTTCACCTGTCTCTGCACCTGCATATACATTTCCTCCTGCCGCTGCTAACATGACGCAAGAACTCTACATAAGCAGCCAACGCTGAGCAGCATTACACACTAGAAATTAACACTTGTTTTGATGTTATGTTTTGGTTGTTGATGCCAAATGTCGAATCAACACCAACCAAAAAACAAGTGTTAAGTTCCTAGTGCTGTGAAGTCTGAAAAACAAAATTTCAAATGGCAGTTATAAGAAGAAGAACAGCGCCAAAAATTGAACAAAAACACAATAAGTAGAGCAATATTGACGAAACCTGCCACTGAAGGTGCAGGGGGCCGGCCGGTGTGGCAGAGCGGTTCTAGGCGCTTCAGTCTGGAACCGCGTTACCGCTACGGTAGCAGGTTCGAATCCTGCCTCGGGCACGGATATGTGTGATGTCCTTAGGTTAGTTAGATTTAAGTAGTTCTAAGTTCTAGGGGACTGATGACCTCAGATGTTAAGTCTAATAGTTCTCAGAGCCATTGAACCAATTGGAGGTGTAGGCTCGAAAATTCTGTTCCATTCAGTTGTAATTAGACGGTCCAAAAGTAAAAAGTATTAGCATACCGTAATATTATGTTTTGTTCTTAACACTTTTTATTTTCAAATGACGAATAAGTGTTTTTATTGGCGTAAGTGAATAACTTTTCGAATAATATTTGTTCTTAACGATTAATAAAAAATAATTTATATCTGTGTTTGTTAATAGGCATTCGTATAAATTTCGCCCAAGTCTGGTGCTAAGTCAAGCCCATCTCACATGCGCACGCTGTATATTCGCAGCCTGTGTGCAAGTGAGTGCAGGATGCGCTTGATCCTCGTAGCTTACGCTACTAGCTACTGTGTCAGCCGCGTGTACATGCGCTCAAGCGGCTATCAGTAGCATCGGTAATCTTCGACAACTTCCACCAACGTTCGCGAAGCGTATTAGCGCTCTCATTCACACACAAAAAGTACGTGAGGGCAATGCGGATAGGCCACGTGGTTGCAGGGCCTAAATAATCACTGTCGTGGCCGATGTGCGAGTTAATGCCACACCAATGGTGAGCAATGTGGATACTGAAGGCACCCTCACGAGTGAACACTGCTTCATCCGACCATATTACAGTATTTATGAAGTCGTCATTGCCCCCTTGTGGTTGTTGGAACGCCGGCCGCGGTGGCCGAGCGGTTCTAGGCACTTCAGTCTGGAACCGCGCGAATACTACGGTCGCAGGTTCGAATCCTGCCTCGGGTATGGATGTGTGTGATGTCCTTATGTTAGTCAGGTTTAAGTAGTTCTAAGTTCTAGGGGACTGATGACCACAGCAGTTAAGTCCCATAGTGCTCAGAGCCATTTGAACCATTTGAACCTATAGTGCTCATAGCCATTTGAACCTCTTGTTCTTGGAACGTTTCACAGAATTGCATCCGCAGACGGCGGTCTGCAGGATGCAGGCGTTGCGTTGACGAATAATTACAGGGGTGCAGACCATGCTCGAGCAGTGCGTGAACGACCGTGTGTTGCGAGACACGCAGCTGCCTTGTTATGCTACATATACTTGGCTGGGGTTCTTGGTGTATAACCTCCACAATGACTTCTTCAGTAGCTAGAGTATGACGAGTCCTTAGACGAATTCCGTCACACGATGGTGAAGGAGAGAACCTTTCTCCAGAAGCCGAAACTTCAGACGTCGAAACACATTTTTGTCAGAAAGCTGTCGACCAGGTTATCTAGCAGCATATTCACGAGCGGGAACACCGGGCCGGTTGTCAGATGCATTAAAGATCAGAAGTATATCACCATTTCCATCCTTTGTGTATGCCATACGTATAGTACACTGTTTTGGATTAACACAAGAAGGAAACGCAATATGTGTACATGGAGTCTGTCACGGGCGCGTTGCTTCGCAGGCAACTAGTCCCTGTCTGGTAAACGGCGCATACAGTATAAACACGTCGTTAGTCGTTGCTGGTTGTTCCACATAACGCGCATCACCTCTCTTACAGCTTCTGTTTTGCATGACTTATCCCGACATTGCTAATTGTGAAATGTTCGTTTCCAAATCACACTGTGCCCCTAACGGTAATGGACGTGATGTTTCCACATTTCCATCGGTAATAATAATAATAATAGTAACTCATGGAGGTACGTACTAAAAAGCATGCCCTTATCAGACAAAATGTTCAGAGACGTATTTAATGGTGCCATGGTGATAATACATGCAAATGGTAATCGAGTTTGGAAATTAATTGCAAAGCACGTTGCTAGCCATACTGGTGACATAGCGCCTTAACGAAATGTAATTGACCTAACGAACTGCAATGGACGTGGCAAGAAAAGTACTTGGTACTAAATGATCGGATCACTGGGGGACGGTACACAGAAAATAGGTTTGGAGTCTTGTAGATGCAGTGGCGTGAAGAAATTCACAGCTACAACGTTTAAAAGGCTACTTTAAAAGCTGACCATTGAAAACGATTGTATCCCCATTTCTGTGTTCGCATTACGTAAGTGCAAATGTTTTGTAGATGTTCCACTCTAATCGCTGTCTGATAATTAAGACGCCAGGTAACGTACCACGCCGACAACATTTAGCAACTAAACGTAAATACGTCTCCACCGACAATCGAACCCTCGACCCCCTGCATGCTAGCCCAAAACAGTATCCAATGAACCAGTTGCGTAGCACTGCCCTACATCCTGACAGAGATAGTCACCGCACATGTATTACAATCTTGCCAGATTGTGCGAAATAATGGCAGGAAGAAATTTTGTGGGAGACGTTTTTCTATTTCGCGCTGCGAAGTCCGAGTGCGCGAATTTTTCTTCACCCTATATTGTATATCATTGTTGTTAAGACTGTCTCCATGAAAAAATGCCTGCAAAAGTTTTGAAAGCAAATATCCGATATCAGAGTGTGGCATACGAAGGACTCGAAACATAAGGGGAAGAAAACTACTACGCTAATGGTCAAACAGTAATATTGTCAGCTTTTTCGTACTGACTAAACTAATAAAGCAACCGAGTGTATTAATGTGAACCTTATGTACCACGAACACTCCAAAACTTTAAGAAATGCTATGCCTAAAGTTTTTGGAGTTAGATGGAGGGAAATATAGCGTTACGCCACACTTACGATATTTTCAACATCTAACGTATTTCCTGGCGCAAAATCAGAATCAGCATCACTATCAAAAAATGGGTAACCGTTGTTATTAACATAGTCTCGAACAATTCATCTCTTTTCCCCACTATAATACTTAAACGTCACTGACGTGTTGATACTACGAGATAGCACTGCTTTCCCTTGAGGTAACATGCTAACGCAAAACAATTTGTATAGCTGACAGATAGGAGTTCAAATGGAACTACTTGTTGGCAGCATGTAGTGAAGTTGAAACGACGACAGATATCGTGATCAGATTAATTCTCACTAGATTGAGGCTCAACACTTTCGTTCGGCAACCTCTTAAATTTTTCTTGAGTCGTAAACAAACTCTAGTATTACAGCTAATTGTCTATCTCTGTTACTGCATTTACTTGTAGAAAAGGCGATCCGTCATAACCGTACATTCACCATTCTTGTGCCAAGCCACGAAGCAACAAAGCGATACACTTATTTCCACTTCCTCGTGTAAACAAAAACGACCACTCATGACAGACCTGCCTCAGCATATGGATAATATGACAACTGTTCAGCGGTAGTCTTATTTGCCACAAGAAGCTGATTGAGACCAGAAAAGTCACTCGTGTAAAAGAGGTTCTACGTTAACAAGCGGCAGCAGTAATTTTCCGTATAGAGACTACAACGTTTTCGAAAGAGTGTTAGAAGAAGAAGGTCGGACCTCGCTTAGAGCATGCCTTAGCACTGACATTTGATAGCCTCCAGAGAAGAGGAGCTGGAGAACACAGGCAATGAGCACAGTGGCCGCGTAGTCAACTACACTGTCCAGTCGCATTAACGGACCATCTGGCAAGAGCCTGAATATCCACCTTTTACAGTGAATGCCGTTGCAAGAAGTGCGGGAAGAGAGTCAGTGAGGTTCTAAAAGGTACCGACAGGGTTGTGGAACCATGCCGACTCCAGTGCCGTGACCAGCTAGGTCTCTCGGCTGAGGATCCGTGGCGTGTAAAACCACAGTAACATGATCCTACAGATTCTCGACTAGATTTAAATTCTGATAATACGGTGGCCAGGGGAGTATGGTAAACTCATCCTGCTGCTCTTCTATACACGCACGTACACTGCAAGCTGCGTGATACGTTGCATTGCCTTGCTAGTTGATACCATTGTGCTGAGGATAAATAATCTGCATGTGGAAGTGGAAATGGTCCCCAAGGATAGATGCCACTCGGTGGACGTCCAGTTGCGATACTGATGTGCAAATTCCAGCTTTCGTCGCTGATGAACAGCAGTCAGCATCGCTGCATAAAGTAGGCGCCTGCCGCGGAGGCCCATACACAGCAACGTTATCAGAATAGTCGTTGAGGATACACTGGCGTTTCTTTGACCCGCCAGGTCAGCCAAGAGCGCTAATGCGCTGCTTCCTGGACTCCGGTTGGCACGATGGCCCCATGGCCCCGGATCGAAACCGCCCGCCGGATTAACGACGAGGGCCAGTGTGTCGGCCAGCCTGGATGTGGTTTTAGGCGGTTTTCCACATCCCTCTAGGTGAATACCGGGCTGGTCCCCACGTCCCGCGTCAGTTACACGACTCACAGACATTTGAAACACATCCGCACTTTTCCATGATTTACACTAGACACATACAGAAGGGGTACTCTGATTCCGCCCCAGGGGTTATGGGGTGGCGGCAGGAAGGGCATCGGGCAACCCCTTCACATTAACATGCCAAATCCGATTTAACCACGCCAACCCCACGCAAAAATGTGGGACAACGCCGCAAGCGATAGATAGATAGATACACTGGTGTTAGTCCCTTGGTTCATCTGGGTGGTCAGTTGCTCAACAGCAGCGGGTCTGTTCGCCAGTACACATCTTCGCAGACGTTGTGCACCCCTGTTATCTCTTGCCTGTGGTGCAACACATTTCCCTCGGCCCCAGTTTTGTGTAGCGCCACTTTGCCATGTAAGATATATTTCAACCACGGCGACACGGGAACAGTTAACAAACTTAGCCGTTTCGGAAATGCTACCACTCTTGGCCCAAAAGCCAATTACTTGCCTTTTGGACGTTGGATAAATAGCTCCGTTTCTCTCATTATGATAACGACTTCACTGCTTTCCTTGTCTGCACGACACAGTTTTTATACCCTCTACTGCTAGCACTGATACCTGCCATCTTTGAGTGGTTATTACGTTCATGTGACAGGACCGCGTATAGGGAATAGTCAAATGAAACGAGGCGGATGGAAAAATGTAAATACACTACTTCTCATTTCTAAACTAAGTGTCATAATTATTAATACATTTTCTCCACTGTGAGACAAGATGGCCAGTGCCTTCATTGGAAAATGTTCGCGGTTGCCAGATGGGCCGTTATTGTACCGAGGCGTCCGAAGCCAATAGTCGGCCACGAATGTCTTTCTTCAGGTCTCTAAAAACATGTAAATCGCATTGGGAGGAATCCGGACTGTACTTAGGACACGTAACGGCTTCCCAGCGAAATCTCTGAAGCGTACTAGGAACAACTTTCTAATCACGTCGGAAACACATTTTCTTCGTCTGGAGACAAAGCATCGTGCTTTCTTACTTACACAGTACTGTACAGTAGCAGCTCCTGCAAAACTTTACCAGTGTGCTACTATGTGGTGGCTTCTAGCCATTTAATTTGGAAAGGTGTTAAAGGTAGCTGAATTGAATATATTAATAAGAAAACAAAAGGCTCATGGGTGCAGTAATTTGAACCTTTAAATCAACCAACAACTTTTGAATTCAGTAATCTGTCGCAAACGACTGTTTTTAGAGTAAATGTTTGTTCAAAACATGATGTACCCTTCTAAAACTACCTTGATGTTTAGCAACATTTTTCTTCAGTGTTGTTACTAGTCTGTTTAGTATAATCTTGGAAAATTTGTTATATGCAACTGGTTGCCAAGAAATTCCTCTGTTTTTGTTAACTCTTTGTTTATTATCTTTCTTATGCAAACAGTGCATCAAGACCACTTTCCAATCTCGTGGGAGTTTGTATGTTTCCAAGTTCTCTCAAAGATTCATGTCAAATCATTTCTTCATTTTTGGTAAAATCATTTCAAAATTTCTGCGGTAGTAGTCTTCTCCAAGAGCTGTAGAAGGTTTTAACAACTTCTTCAGTTTCCTTCGTGGTTAGAGGCAAATCTTCTAGATTTTCATGGGTGTTTGAGTATTGTTACTTAGGGATTCATTTTGGATGATCAAGAAGCTGATCGTAATAATTTGCAAGTATTTCGAATGTTTCGGTGTTCCGTAAGCAAAATCGGTGAGCATCGACTACAGCCCCTCAGTTCTCAGGTTTACATTTGAAGTACATCTACCATATTCCTTACGTCTCACTTTTTCCGCCGAAGATCTACTGGAAAGGGCCCGCTTAGCACATCATAAACAGATCATCTACAGGAAACACGTTCATACTAAACTTTCTCATTTACTCGGTTTTTTCACCACTACCTACCTGATGATCTTTTGACTGACAAGGTTAGTAAATTAAATACATTAATTTTACATATTTAAATTAAACTGTTAAAATATATTTAAAATTAATAATTAATAGTTGAACACTCAGAGGCATAAAATCAAATAAAAATGGTGACAACAGCGCGAATCGCACGTAAGTTCTTAAACTGAGCGCCAGCCCACTCAAACACAGGACACTTATAACAACAGCTCCTCAAACATCTCTCAAACTCCACGCTTATAAAATACGCTACACGCAATTTCAAAGAAATGTACTAACCTGGTACTGTGAGCAGCGTAGCACTCGTAGTTCCAGAACGGATGACATTGCATCACAACAGGTGCAGTTGAAGACAAAACAGTTGTCTCCCTTGTCTGAGTTGATCATAACACAGCTGATAGTCATTTCAGCACTCTATACCGGTTTAGAATTAGCATAGAGCGCTATAGAACATGTTTTCGTCGTTTTATTTGTATACCAGCATGCATTAGAAGAGAAACGGCGTTATTTTAGGCTCACTTTCGAGATGAAATGGCGTACGTTTAGTGCAATTTCCGGCTCGCATTAAAAAAAAAAAGAACATTCAGTCTTCAGGCAACAAGTGGCCCATCGGGATCATTCGACTACTGTGTCATCGTCAGCTGAGAATGCGGATAGGAGGGGCGTGTGGACAGCACACCGCTCTCCCGGTCGTTACGAAGTTGCATTTAAAACGAAATAGCATAATTTTAGTGCGATATTTACAGTGTGCTGTAGGACGCTAAAACATTATAACCGGCCAACAGTGGAACTGTAACTTGCGAGCCAAGCAATGGGTGGGAGTGAAACAGTTGCTCCGCTACACCTACCAACTTGGCTTTGGCTACGAGACTCTTTTCCCAGAGCTGTATGTAAATTGTGAACTGGCGTTCTTTACAAGGTTCTGGCTACATGAGATAGCCGACACATTCCATGAAATTACGGTATCATTGCTGCGCCAGAAAGAGTATCTGCCATAGAACCAAGCGAGATATTCTCCATCAGCCATGGTTCTTCATACAACAAATTATTGTCTGACTCCCAACCTGCTGCACCCTGCTTGAACTACTACCAGGTCAGCTGTTCGCTCCTCAAATATCCTATTCTCTTATTCAAGCAACTTCTCGAACTCACCTGGGTGATTTGACCCAGTTTCGAACCATTCCAAAACAGAAACGAATTGAGTACGGGGAATCGAAACTGTGAACTCCCTGTAAGTGGCCACCAATATTAACCACTTCTTGCATGCATCTGCGAATACTCTGATATCTTTAAAACGATACTGACCGACTCATTTTATAGGAATTGACAATACAGAACTTTTAGTCATGTTCAAAAAGCCGAAAGTTACACTTTGACCTTAGTGACAAGCCTCTGGAAGAAGAATGAATTGGAAAATACGTTTATTTATACTCATTTAGCCCATATCCATTACCTTGCATCCATCTGAATAACTGGATATTTGAATGAGTTTGTTCCAAAGTTCCGTGGGGTAACGGAGAGCTAAATACTCTCCGTCTGAGGTTTACCAGCCTCACAGTAACTTCCTAGTCGAGTAAAGCAGTGAACTGTCTTCAGACCTGATTCACCGTCTCCGCTAAAACACGTCTAAGCATTGGTTAATAATAAATAAAGGAACCGTTCTCCCTTCAGACCCCAGTTAGGACGCACAGCACTCCGTCTTCAGGCCACGAGTGGCCTATAGGGACCATCCGACCGCCGTGTCATCATCAGTGGAGGATGCGGATAGGAGGGGCGTGGGGTCAGCACACCGCTATCCCGGCCGTTATGATGGTATTCTTGACCGAAGCCGCTACTATTCGGTAGAGTAGCTCCTCAATTGGCATCACGAGGCTGAGTGCACCCCGAAAAATGGCAACAGCGCATGGCGGCCTGGATGGTCACCCATCCAAGTGCCGACCACGCCCGTCAGCACTTAACTCCGGTGATCTCACGGGAACCAGTGTTTCCACTGCTGCAAGGCCGTTGCCCCAGTTAGGACACGATCTGTCAAAATCCACAATGGACAAACCCTTATGTTCCCGACATATGAGTATATGGTGGTGCTCTCTAGAACTTACTGTTACATTTTGGAGTTAGGTAGCGGTTTGAGTTATTTGAAAATTGAGGGGAGGCTGATCTATTTCTTTCAGCAGTATAATAGGGTGGAGAGTGTTTCGTGCTCATACTAGGACGCGCTGAAAATTATAGCCTTCGATTCCCTTATGTGGAGACTATTAAATTGTTTTTAAATATAACAAATATTAACATTCTACATCCTTGTTCTTCGTGTCCGCATACTTATTACTCAAAATAGTTACACTGATGACGAACACATTTCTCCCAGTGAGAGACCAGTTTGTTGATACCGTCACTACAGAATTTTTTACTCTGTTAATGGAGCCACAACCTCCCCTCTGCTTGCACGGCTTCATCACCATCAAAGTGAAGTCATCGAAAAGTTATGCATATCCTTTTTTCTAAAAAAAATGTTTGGAAAAAAATGAAAATCGTATGGGACCAAGTGTGGACCACATTGAGGATGATCGATGACACTGAATTCAACACGTCGGATTGATGCAGATATGGCAGCACTCGTGTGTGGTCTATCGTTGATATGCTGAAGCGAGGGTGCTCCATGTGTGGACGAACTCTTCGAATTCGAAACTCGATTACAGCACGCTGTTCCTCACACGCACAGTTCTGTTACACACCGCTACGTTACACCCTATAATTCGGAGCTCTCTTGCGGCGGAGTGCTGCAAATATGTAGATATGAAGAATACATACGTAGAACGTTGCTGACGTTTGTTTTAATTAAAAAGTTTTAAGAGTTTTTCCATAGAAATTCGAGGAGTTATCCCTCATGGCGGCCTTCTTTTTTTGATTTCATTCACTTAATTTTACGTGCAGAACGCAATTAGTAAGATGGGCTTTCTCAGTTAAAAATCGAACCATGTTCTGTCGTAGGCCTACGCTTATTTGTTCGCGAGGTTTACTGACATAAGTCATTCCGAAGTTTCGTTGTCCTTAAAATATTAAAAGTATTTCACATCTTGGACATTCCTCTGTGAGAATGCCATGTTGTACCATGATCAAACTAAATTAATCGTGAACTGTGTAAGTATAAAGCCACGCGACCCTTTCCTTTTGCACATTTCACGGAAGACTTTTTTTCCCCTCTATCTTGGACATAGTCTTGGTGGACACTCCACTCAACGTGTCCCTTGTGATATACCCATACAGTAATGCTAAAATCACTTTTTTAACATGCGAAATTGAATGTAGAACGACGAACGATATGTGTAAAGAAGCCTTTTTCCTTTTTCGTTTACATAATTTGAAATGCGTTTTTTACTACTATACCAGGTATCGAATCTGCCTGTTTTCTTGCTGTTTATAATCTAGTGGGCTTAATTGTAATGGTTTATGAGATTTAACAGCAATCATAGGATCGCCGTGTAGTTTGATTATGCTTACACATCCGAGTTATTTACATTGTTTTTGTCCTGTCACATCTGTTTCTCATTAGTTTCGGGGATGATGCTAGCGATATTTCTGTTAGTTCCCCTGTGTCCACCATTTCTGTTCCGATGTCTGTGTTAAAAGACCATTAGGTAACTTAATTCAATGAGAGGTTGTTAAGACTATATCACCATTATTTGCAAGTTGCCTGCTTACGTATGAAGATTTATGGTCCTTCCTTGTGAATATCCATGCCAGTCGCAAATTGATTGACATATTTTTAATGATCAACCCAATTTTTCCTGGTACTCGACACGATTTCAAACTTGGGGATGCTCCTTAAGTCTGCCTTGCTCCAACGCTCTGATTTTTACATTCATATTTTAGGAAGTGAATCAATTTGACTTAAAACAACGAACCCCAGATCAGTCCTTACGTTTCCCATACGGCTGAGTTTGTATGATAACTCGTCGGAATTATCTGTTGCTAATAATCAGTACTGATACTTTTATTCTGTCTGTGTAATTTCATAAGGTCAGATCAGCTACACAAGTCATGAACGTGAGGTACACATGGAAATCAAACTCTTTCCTGGCCGAGAAGTCTTTGGCTAAGATTTATTTTGTTTAGCATATTTACTTCAAAAATCCCTCTTTTCATTTGACGTCCCTAAATTAGCCCTATTTAGATTTGTATATAGGGTGTCCCAAAATAATTTATACACTATTTGAACAGAATATCAATTTAATTAAAGGAGACAGAAATACAGTTTTTATGGGTAATAATTTAGTAGGCGGTGAAAAACATAACAATGCTTGTTTTGCTTCAGGATTGTCAACAAACATAGCGTTATCGATTGAACAACGGAAATGGGTGTTATTGAAAAAGAGAGAATGTGCGTGCGGTACGGGGACGTTGGTGAGTTGATTTTGGAACACCACCACCGACAAGAGTAACAATTACAAAAATCAGAGATAAGTCTGAAGTCCAAGGAACGGTGTACGATATGAAGAAGGGACATAGCGGACGAAAGAGAATTTCAACAGACAATGAGAGAGGCCTACACACGATCCAAGAAGAAATTTGTAAGGCCGCGCTGTCGTCAGACTGGGGTCTGCAGAAGCAGTGTTCATAGAATTTTGCAGTCTCACAACTTTAAGCCTTATATTCCGACTTCTCCATGTCTTTAACGAGGATGATCCTGATAGGCGAAGCGAATTTTGTGAGTGGTTCATTAACAGATGTGAAGATGAGCAACGTTTCCAAGGTCTAATTCTTTGATCGTATGAATCTTGATGGAGCAATTAACCGCCATTATTGCCTGTACTGGGCCAGGGAGAATCCATCCGTAACCGACCAATGGCATGTTAATCTACCAGGAGTAACAGTCTGATGTGGTCTGGCTTCTAGAGGGTTAATCGGGCCGTACTTCTTTGCCAACACTGTAACGGGCGACTTGTACTTGGAAATGTTGGAAATGATAACTCCTGGTCTTAGCGTTGTGTTTGGAAATGAAGATTAGTACTTTCAACAGAATTGGGTGCCACTTCACTTTCATCCGGATGTGAGGGCATTTCTCAATTGTGCATTCCCTGCCAGATGGATAGGACGAAGAGGGAGTGTGGAGTATCCCGCTCGGTCTCCAGGTTTAACTCCTCTAGACCTTTTTCTGTGGGTTACTCTCAAGAACACAGTTTACACTGCGAGACCACACACAGTCGATGAGCTTAGAGAGTAAATTTAGCAAGCTTGTGATGCTATTCCGTTGGAAACCATAAAGTTGACATGTCGCTCAGTCGTCAGTCGTTATCGACGGTGTATTGCGATGGACGGACACCGGTATGAACATTTACCACTTCCAGTCGAACCATGAGGCACATAACACCATTAAAATTGTATTTCTAACCCCTTCCATTAAAGAGATGTTCAGTTTCAAAGAGTGTATACATTATTTTGGGACACCCTGTACATGGTATTCGCAACAAACACACATTATTTACCTTTTTTGGTCTTCAAAGGCTACTTATTGACGTACAAAAATGCTCTTGTTTCCTGAAAATAAAAAATGTTTAACTTGAGAATAATAATGGTACATTCTTGGAAACAGATAAAATTGCCCGCTTGTTAGCAAACTAAAAAGGAATTCATTCTTCAAAGGTGAAATATCTTCCTTCTTGTAAATAAAATTCTTCATTCTTCTGGAAGTAACCGTTTTTCCCAATCCACTCCGTAAGTTTATTATACAAATTATGGTAACACACTAATATAAGCAGCTTCCCTTCTGAAAATTACTGTTGTCATATTCGTTAAATAATCAGTGATTCACTTCTGTTGGGAAAAAACTGAAAGTTATCTCTTCTTGGAATGACTCCTGCTGTCTACTGGAAATGAAATATAACTTGAAGAAATTCATCTCAAGTTAAGTACTTGTACATGAATCACACTCGTAGGTGGTGGAAAAAGCAAAAGTTATAAAGAAAAGTGGCCGATTCCCGACTTACTGTGGAATAGGGAGGATAATTTTTTTCTAAAAAAGCTTGAATTTTATTGACTGAGTGGCCACAGGGGAGGCCTGTCTGTACGGGTGTGGGTTCTGCACTATTATCGAAGTAAATAATATGTCTCCAGTACCACACCACGTCCATGTAAGGAATTTATAGCAGGAACAAGAAACTTTACTGAAAAAATATGTCTACAGTGACATTTGATTTTAGGGTCCGATTATCATAGAGTTATTTAAAGAAGACGTACTGTGTAAATTTAATAATTTAAGAAAACCACGAAAATAAGAAAATGTAATGGTAGAACTATATTTGCAAGCTGCTCATCACAAGAAACAGGTCAGCCTCTTAACCTCGATGTCACGTCGCTCATCTTCACTACGTCTCTTTCTACTTCGTGTCTGAACTGATACCGAATTTTCCAAGAGTAACTGTTTGATCCAGTGTTTAACAGAGATACTGATCAAGGCGGAACGATCCAGATGAATCCGATAGACGTTTAGTTCCTGCCGAATCAGTGGTACTATAACTTTTAACAGTTACACCTGCTAACTGTTGGCGCACTTCCTTGTTTTTTGAAGTGCAGTTTTTTTAGTCAACACATTTAAATTGTAATCTTGTCCCTTCTGACATTTTGTGGAAGAAATTATTCGCTCTGAATGGACATATAGTTTCATTAATGCTTCATTCTTCTACTACAGTCAAACTACTGCTTTAGCATTTTACTCTTTTTTAAGAAGAAGCGAACAGCAGCTAAAATGCAGAATTTTGTTAATCAGAATCTGTTCATTCATTAGCGGCACAGCTATCAAAATATGAATTTGGAAAGGAAGTTTGGAAAAGAAACGCTCCCCAGTTGACTGCGGCCTGTACTTCCCCAGAGGATAATTACATAAATTGATTTCTTCCGAAAGTTAGAGACAAACAAATAAGACGGCAGCCCGCTGGTCGTGCGCGTGACAAGGGTTTGATGATTAAATTTTCTTCTCATTTTCGCGTCCCCCAGCGGCGCGCCGGCGTCACCGCCACCTGTCGCGGGTAGAAATGGCGCGCGCGCTGCCCACAAATATCCGGCTCGCATTCAAAGTCGCTTCCCCCTTCAATACGTGCAATCGTCGCTCCCTTATGGGGCTTCCACGCCTTGTAATATGAGTTCCAGGAGAAAAATACAGTCGCGTTCGCTCTCTGGCACACGTGGCACCGGATGTCGACTGAGCGGAAAGCACTTCTGGCACTGCGGCACATCTGCGTACGCCTATATATTTCCATCCTTCGGTAAGCACAGACGTTACTTCTGACATGGTCGACTCGTCACTCGACGACTGAGACGAAAAACAGAAAGAGAAAGTTTGAGTCAGGTTGTCCCCAACCAATAATCGTTTAATCATAAAGATGCAACACAATTATCACGTTAGACGATTGAATCCTTGGAGGGTTTATGTACCCCCGAAGAGCTCTTCTTTTCATCTCTGTATGATGTTATCGCCTACAGCTAGATCACTTTGGCTGATTGCTCTCGTATCATCGTCATTAACCATATAACATCCCATATTCTATAAATACTTTCTCCAGTTTTTCCGAAATTACGTAGTTATTTACATGCACCTACGTTGCTCGTGTACGTTACATATCATCATCTACCCACATGCCATTAGTTCATCTTCTCGATCTTTCCTTATCCTTCGGAATCTAGCAAAGAAAGTCGTTGGTGCATCTACCAGTTGGCCGCTGTGACCGAGCGGTTCTAGGGGCTACAGTCAGGAACCGCGAGAATGCTACGGTGGCAGGTTCGAATCCTGCCTCGAGGATGGATGTGTGTGATGTCCTTAGGTTAGTTAGGTTTAAGTAGTTCTAAGTTCTAGGGGACTGATGACCTCAGATGATAGGTCCCATAGTGCTCAGAGCCATTTATTTGCATCTATCATCCACTTACATGGCTATACATCAAACTCACTGGCATTTAGTTTTCAGTATGATAATAGTTACGTTTTCCACTGCAGCCTTTTCACTGGTCTATTTATTTGTTTCTTTTGTGGTCTGGGAATTACCAACTTGCATCAGTTTTAAGATACTGGTCATGAATTCGGCAGGTCACGGTTCAGATCCCCATCTGTCAATCAAGATTACTGTTTTCCACATTTTCCATAAATCGCAATGAATTGTTTTCAAAAGAAATAGTGGAATTCCTGCCACATCAGTCTCGTATCGCAGCTTGCGATCCAATTCGAACCACTCAGTTGACGATAAGACCAAAGCGTTCTAGAAATTTCTTTCAGTCCCCGGATCAGTATTCCAACGACAACGTGTATATAATCTTTTTCAATACCTCTTCCACTTCTCTGATATTTAGCCTCAACGTTGAGTCTTCCGTTTAAATGTACTCTGTGGACAGTGTGAATACCGATATCTGTCTACCTGCATAACTTCTTTTGGGAACAACCTAGCAGTGCTTTCACCTAATTTTGGAAAGGTGAATAGTGCAGGAAAGTGTACAGCGTGAATATAAAATGTGGGGTTGTGAACGACTATACTTAGAAGAATGGAAACCCTAAACGTATGAATAGCATTCGCCAAAATGTCCAAAATGGCTCTGGTCGGAAATTTAAAAACATGCACGGTAACAATGGTGGGAAATTCAGTAATACAAGACAGAAATTTTTAGAAAAAGTTATATTATGAACTCAGATCCATGTGAAATGAAAAAGATAGTTTCCAAATATTTGTGGTAGCTGAAGTCTTACTTTTGTTCCTAAGCGATGTGTTTGGCTCTTTGATAATAAGGTGTTTGAGATTTTTTTTTTCTATGATATATGTTCAATGTCATATCAGTCTATCAGTAACCGATTCCTTAAACGAGGATGAAAATCTACAACTTAATTTACATTTTTACATCTCAACAGCTATTTCAGTTATTAATTTGAGAGGTGAATGATTAACTACAATTACTGTTTATAATTGGTGTATCAAATTTCAGTAGATCAGTTTTATCAACAGAGAGAAAACTATGCACCGCACATTTTCCCTCGAAAATTCTTTATTGAACATACTGAGAATTACACACATAAAAGAATAGTGTTTTATCTACTCACACTGTTTTTCCACGTAATCTCCATCCTGTCCTATGGCCTTCCTCTAGCACAAAACAACGGCGTGTGTGCCCTATGATTACTAAATCCTTTTCCTAGCGGTGGAGCCAGTGCTTCAGTGTGTGAATCACCTCCTCATCGTCCTCATAATGTCGTCCTCGAATGGAATCCTTTAATGGCGAATGACAACATCAGCTCGCTGCAAAATGTCGGGTGTGACAGCCCTGGATGGTCTCCCCGACCGCTGAAAACCGTGGAGTTCCGCCGAAACGCCTTCTGATGACATCAGCCTTCGTGCCCAGCGAATAACTATAGTCTGTCGACAGCTGATGCTCTATAGTCTTTGCGCAAGACTTTGGGAATATTCCCCACAGTTTCTTTCTGTGCAGTTAGAAATTCAATAACGGCACATTGATTGTAACGTACATCACCTACAGACGCCATTTTGAAACTGTCTTGGAGCTACGCTATCTGTCGGAAGTGACGGAAACTTCGCGCGCCCACTCAGGAGACTTCAAATATTACGTTTCATAACGTTTCCCACTCTTACCAATATTTTCGACTCAGAAAAAAAATGCGGTGCATTACTTTCTGGACAGCCCTCGTATAATCACAAACATCCACTCACTCGCTCACACCTCTAAAAATGGTTATAAAACTGCACAGCGTGACAGTAGACCGTTAATTAAGGCAGAGGTGTGTTATTTACGTAAAGAGTTGGGTTCATTGCTCTGTATGCTTCATAATAGATTATAGGTGTACATAAATATAAAAGTTCTTGTCATTTGGTGTAGCGTATAGTAGTTTTTATGCACTTGACAGTATCTTCCTTTTGCAGTTGGAATACAGCTCTTCTTGTGAGAATGGAGCCACAGAGTAGTGCTACAATTCTGAGCCTTACCTGGCGACAATAACATGAAGCGGAGCAGTGTGTTAATGTTATATTTGGAAAAAGCCTATGCTGTATACAGGGTGTAAGTAAATTCTCATCACTAACTTTGAGGACAGGTTCCTTAGAACAAAAGAAGAAAAATGTGACGTAAAAACAGTCTCTAAAGCACATATCGTAAGAGCTTCATCTTCGACACTTTGAAACACGACTCTCCGGCTGCAGTGTCTTTGCTTTCCGTCTTCTGGGAGGAGGTAGTGTTGACCAAAACAAGAAAAAAATGTCCGCTAAATATGAGCTCTACTTTAAGAGCAGTAAGGACTTGCTAATGATAGCTATTTTGAAACAAAAAAAAATGGCTCTGAGCACTATGGGACCTAACATCTGAGGTCATCAGTCCCCTAGAACTTAGAACTACTTAAACCTAACTAACCTAAGGACATCACACACATCCATGCCCGAGGCAGGATTCGAACCTGCGACCGTATACTTTGAAACACATCTCTTGTATGGGGCAAGTGCTCATAGCTCTTAAGTTATGCATTTTAAAGCCCATGGTCAGTTGACATTTTTTTTTTCGTCTAAGGAACCTGCCCTCAAAGTCTTTGAAAGGAATTTAGTAACACCTTGTACATTTACTGGACTGTCCATACGACTACAGTACTTGACAGTACACTAATTTTAATAGCTTTTAGGAATTTATCGGTGTTACACAATCAAGATAAGATGTTCATACGTACAGATTATTAAGGCTTGAAACACTAAATATAACTGTACAATACGCCTAAGTTTAAATAGATTTCGAAAGGAATTATCGCATAAAAGCAATTAGGAAACAGAAATGAAAGCAGGAAACACTGTTCATATCGTGGGTAAACTTTTGGTTGACATTGTAAGTAACAGACTGATGAAGCGGAATTCTACATTTTATATTTAACCTTCTACATTTGTTTGTAATTCCAGTTCCAGCTCCCAGCAAGTTCGATCTAAAAGTAGCACTCTATTTATAGCTAGCACTCTATTTAGTATTCTTATTTGTATTGTAATGTGAACAATGTGATTTAATTGCACCAGAAAAAGGACACCTATTTAATCATCCGCCAGAGTCTTTCAGATCTCTATTCTATGTCGGTAGCCATTACACAGGTTTTATGGTGCTTTCCATCTTTTCTTTGAGATAACCAAGAGGATTTTACACACAGCTTCTCTTCCTACGACTTAGGCCCTGGTGAGCTGCTAAAAAGGACACTCGCTGTATTGGAAGCGATACCGTATACATTTTTATCAGAAATAGAATCTATTCTTCTCATTTCTTTTCCAGCACGTGGAGCATTTTAATGCAAGTTCTGCAATTGTAGTATTGATTCTGAATAAAACCCAAGCATTACTTGCGCTCATCTTTTCATTTTGAAAATCACCACCTGTCCCTACTGCCATTATCCAGTATTACATGTGATGTTAATAATGCTTATTGTTACATTCTTGTCTATTTGACTAATTTCGCTATACTTAGTTGTTCCATACTTTGTAGACACATTTCAGTGGCGAGGCGTAAGGTATTCGTAACTTTAAGCACTTTTAAAAAATTGTTAAAATCAAAACTATTGTTGTTGTACCGGTAATTATTAATGTCAACGTTATTATTAATATGTTATTGTTTACGGTTATCCAAGTAACAGTATTATTGTTATAATAATAATTATTACTGTAATTGTTACTATTATGTTATTGTTCACGATTATATGTTGTTGCGTCGTATCACCCCCTAGTGTTGCGCTGAGTAATGTCCTATGTCGTCTGTTAAACTACAAGGCCCAACCTTGTAAAGCCTGCCGAGGGATACCGGATACTCAGAAAATAGCTGTTATTGCATCTACATGACAAAGGATGGTATATTAAAAATTCCTGTAGTCACAGTTTTATTTATATCTGAGGTCAATTCCACGACCCTTCTTGTCGAAAAGTTCCATCACGGAGTCATAGAATGACAGTTGTTATTTCGCGGATCTGTTCAGTCGTTCTTCAATGAACAATAAAGAAAGGTAACAAGTCTAGTTTCCAACTGTGTATTTTGCAGATAAATTTTGATCCTCTTCAATACCAAAAGTGATCTTTCTGCCAAAGCACTGGTTGCAGAAATAGTTTAAATTAATTTTATTAGTTTTGGTGCTTCAGGTACTGCTTCACTGAAACACAAGGCGGTGAGATATTGACATCGTCTAAGTACCGGCTGGTTGCGGAGTTCGTCTGAAGAATATGTCACATATAGTTCTATCCTTAATAAACCGCCACGGTAGCCGAGAGCGCTAATTCGCTGGTTCCTGGACTGCAGTAGGCGCGCCGGCTCTGGATCGAATCCGCCCGGCGGAAGAACGACGTGGGCCCCTATGCCGGCCAGCCTGGATGTGGTTTATAGGAGGTCTTCCACATCCTGATAGGTGAATACTAAGCTGGTCCCCACGTTCAGCCTCTGTTGCATGACTTGAAGACATTTGAAAAACGTTCGAACTATTCCATGGTTTACACTAGACGCAGACAGCAGGAGCACACTAATTCCATCCCGGGGGTCTCGGATAGGCGGCAGGAAGGGCATCTGGCCACCATCTGCAACTAACACGGCCGAGCCCGCGTGAAACGGGACCAAGACCCCAAGAAAGAAATAACGACTCTTCAGCCCGTAATCGAGGTATATTAAAATTTCCACATTAGGATACCTTCAAGGTATTAAATGCAGCCTCAGAGAAGTTATCTGTATATTGGCTATAATTTTCATAATTTATTAGTGAAATAAATTCCAAATTATCCAAGTCAGCATACCAGTCAGTGAACTGACATGCGACAATATTAACAATTTCACAAAGCAAAGCACAGAACAATGTTTCTCTGTCATTCACGCCACCCCTATTGCTTCTTTCTTGGTGACTCAGAATCGCTTTCTTCTGGCACAGTTTCACAACAAATGTCTTCAAATTTATGGCGAAGCTCCTATGACTCAGTCTTAAACCAGCCAACTTTCTTTAAACAAAGAGCTTAGTATACAGTATTTTGAAAATAGTTGCTGACTTAGGATGTATACACGAAAAAAAAGTTAAGTTAGAAATTAAAACTAAATTGTTTAAGTGTTAGGAAAAGACCATTGGCAAACGCTAGTGTTTCACTGTCCCAAAAAATAGGATCATGTTTCATAGACCTGACAAGCTCTTGGAATTCAGTCTTATAGATGGCCACTAGGTCGCTTAATGTGCTGTTATGTAAGCACATGGTGTTGGATACTGAAGTGAAACATCGTTTGATCAACTTATTTAAAGCGTTGGAACTCATAGACGATTTGGAGAAAAAAGAGGAAAAACTAGAAATTGTCTGAATGAACGTCTTGCACTCCCGCATATGTTCAACAGACTGTTTCAGCCCTAAATTAAGTTTATGAACATAGGAATGTACGAAGACAACTGAGGGGTATTTGCCTCTCACATGTTTTTGAACCCCATTGTGTTGCCTAGCCATGACAACACTGCCGTCGTGTGTGTGAACTACAAGTTTTCTACGACAATCAGTTTCACTTATACAGCAAAACAGATTTACCGCTAAGTTAGTAGCGGTTCCGTTATCACGGACATCAACAAATCACAATAATCTCTCACGTACTTCACCAGTGGATAACACATATCGCAGAACAGTTGAAAGTTGGGACTAGCTTGAAACATCTACCGTTTCATCCATTATAATTGCTACAAATGGCTTTTCTTTTAGTTCTTTCGAAACTTCTGCACAAATAACTTCAGCAATGGAGTAGATGAGGTAATTCTGTATGTCACTTGAGGTACCTTGAAAAATAGTTGATGTCAGCAAGTTATTTGACTAACAGTCACCTTTTTGTGCCATTAAGTTTACCAGTTCAACATAACTTCCACGATTATCGCTGTTCTCTGTTTCATTGTGTCTTCTGAAAGGGAATCCTTGTGCAGCTAGGGAACATGTGACATCAATTAAACAGACGACAATGTGTCAATATCTCCTCACTTGTTAGTTATGTTTCTGAACATTTAATATTATGGCATTGTACTGTCAAATTTAGTGTGTGACCATACACATGTAATATGGTCCTTGGAACCGTCGTGTTGTTTCCTTAAGTTGTTGAAATTCTTCCCTCGTGATGACTGGGTATTGTGTGATGTCCTTAGGTTAGTTAGGTTTAAGTAGTTCTACGTTCTAGGGGACTGATGATCATAGATGTTAAGTCCCATAGTGCTCAGAGCTATTTGAACCATTTTTTTGAAATTCTTCATGTCACTCACTCCATTATTGTCCACAGCAAATCGGAAGAAAACACTGTCGCCAACACTACATTTTTATGTCTGTACCAAGATTCTTGGAAATATCTGACATAATATTTAGTTACTGTAACTAACTGTGAAAGATTTGGTGTAGGCTGTTCCTGTTTGGTCACGTCACTTTTCGCCTCTAAGCTATGTCAACCGAATGAAGATTTCCACTGACATTCCTGACAATGTTTCCAGTCTAATATGTTTGTATCTAGAGAGTCCACTACTTCATCCATATTACTTCAGCAACCCAGCCTCTCACATCCCAAGAAACTAATTTAAAATGTGTAAAAAATATACCATTTCCGTAGAACTATAATGTACAGGTAATAATATGTACTCAAACACTATCAATCACAAAAATATGTACCCTGATCTGCATCTGAATACTTGCATCACTGCAGTATGTGCCAGAATATCACACGTGTCTTTAGAAGACATAGAGAATCGGAGGCACTACACAATTATCAGATGCCTTTAACAGCTGCACAGCCCCCCTCCTCTTTTTCTAGCGGAAGCGGGAGAGAGGATGGACTTTGCAATGGAACATGCGCACACCGTTAATCGCAGTTTCTGGGAGGTTAAAGGAGTGTAGCATACAGCTGACCTGCCACTGTGGTCTTACAAACTGGCGCCCGTTACAATGACTGCCGTTAATGTCTAAAATACCTAGGGATCACAGTATGAAGTATGCCCGCATCCGAAAGTGTAGAGAAAATATATACCAAGGACGCTTAAATGTAAAAAAAAAAAAGCATTTTATCTCCAACAGTAATCGGTGACTACAGCAGTAACTAGCACGCCTCGCCCCCGATACCTATTGGATAATGGTCTTCGGGGCCGAATTTGGTCGTGGTTTCTAAAATAAAATGAAAAGTGTACCTGGAATTTTACTCAAAATTTGCTATTCTGTTGCTTTTTGATTGCCATTCTAATTCCATTAACAAAATCGAGCTGGTCGATGCAGTGATTAAAGAATTCTAATCGCATTATGAGGGACCTTGGTTCAGATCTCTGCTGGTCATCCCGCTTTAAATTTCCTTACATCACTCCGTGCGTATGGAAGGAAGTGCCTGACAGAGGGGTCATCGAACCACCTTCACAATAATTCTCCATTATTTCACTCTCGAACAGCTCACGGAAAAAAAGAACACCTATGTCTTTCCGTGTGAACTCTGATTTCCCTTATTTTTTTACGATGATCGCTTTCCCTATGTCGGTCGGCGTCAGCAAAATATTTTCGTATTCGGGGGAGAAATTTGGTGACTGAAATTTCGTGAGAATATTCTGCTGCAACGGAAAGCGCCTTTTTTCTAATGGTGTACATAGAAAATCCTGCATCACGTCCTTGAGACTCTCTCAACCATGCGGCGATAGCACAAAACGCGTTGCTCTTCGTTGAACTTTCTTGATGTGCTCCGTTAATCTTCTGTGGTAAGGATCCCAGGCCTCACTACTCCAAAAGACGACGGACATTCATAGTGTAGGCAGTCTCTCTAGTAGATATTTTACATTTTGTAATTGTTCTGCCCATAAAACGCTGTCATTGGTTTGCCTTTCCCACACAATTTTCTACGTGTTCTTTCCATTTAAATTTTTAGTAATTCCTAGCTATTTAGTCGAATTTACAGCCTTTAGATTAGACTGATTTATCATGTAACCGAAGTTTAACGGTTTCCTTTTAGCACTCAAGTGGATGACATCACACGTCTAATTATTTAGGGGCAGTTGCCATTTTTTGTACCATTCATATATGTTTTCTAAATAGTTTTGCAATTGGTTATGATCTTCTAAGGATTGAACTAGACGACAAACGACTGCATCAACTGAAAACACCATAAGGCGACTGCTCAGATTGTCTCCTAAATAGCTTATATAGATAAGGAACAGCAGAAGGGGGACACCAGAAATCACTTATGTTACACTCAATGACTTTTCGTGAATTACTACGAACTGTGACCTCTATGACAGGAAATTACGAATCCAGCCACACAACTCAGACGGTATTCCCTAAGCACGCAGTTTCACTACAAGCCGCTAATGCGCTACATTGTAATGGATGCTTCCTCCAAGTTATTCGCAACTTCTTGTCCATATATAAAGCGTAGACAGTGTCCAAGTGTTCCTGCACCACACTACAGCATTCAGTCACCACTGTATACAATAGCAGCATCTAAGACATCCTCACGGTGCTGCTGACGTTACCCAGCAGAGTGCTAATGTATTCTGTGTTGAGAAAAGTAAAGGTCCAATAATAAAACCTCTGGTGAGCGTCTGACATTATTTTTACGTTCGATGATATCCCTATATAAAGAACGATCAGTTGAGTTCTATCTGCTACGAAGTCCTTCATCCGTTCACAAAGGTGGTCCGATATTACGCAATTTCGTATTTTAATCACTGGGTAAAGCTGCGCAACTGTTTCGTTTACCGATCTGAAGTCAACAAACGCACCACCATCTTGTCCACTGTCATATGCTGTCTGCTGAATGTCACGAACGAAGAGAGCAGCCTGGTGACACAAAGTTGCTGTTTGTGTGAAATGTTGACATCTACGAAGGAGAATTTTGTTCCGCAGAAAGTCACACGTGAGCGTATAATGTATTCCATAATTCATAATTCTACAACAAAATGATACTATCGATATTCGGCTTTAGTTGTGCGTCTGTCACATGACCATTCTTGAAAACGGAAATTCCTATCCATTTTTCCATGTCGCTTGGAATACTTCGTTGGTGCTAGAAGGAGTTTAATTACAGAGAATCAGATTTCTAATATGGTCACGTGCTTTTAATCAAGCATCCTAGGGGATTTTTCTAGGGATTTCGATTAAAGCATCACACCGCTTATCGTCTCTTCGTCAGAACATTTAATCGACTCCTCTGGTCTAGTATCTCTACTGTGAAGTTGTATTCTTCTTTTCCTGAAGGACTGTTAGCTATGAGTCAGTACGAAAAAGTGTCAATGGCATAGCGTTTTGTAGACCTTCCTCAAATGAGTAAAAGTACAGTTCAGGGTTGCCAAAAATAATTCAACCGCCAAACCAGGACATCAAAAGTTTCCTACGCTGTATTGTGTCCCAGCGAAGGTACACTGCTACCGTCTGAAGTTAGTGCGACTGGATTTTCGGAGCCATACGCTTCCTGTAGCTCGTTATCTCTTGAGAAGACATCTTTGCTGTCGCAATTGTGTAACAGTTTCATCCGCAACTACATCCACACGATACCAAGCGGAGGTTGTTCCGTAATTAGCAGCTCGGAATCCTTGACATGGAAGGAAGGGAACGACGACTTAGTGAGCAGAGACAAGGACAGCTCCCCACTGAAAGTCCGACCCCCGTTTGAGGGCACAAACTTGGCACAATGTTTAATTGGTAGTACTAAGACGTGAGCATTAACAGTGGGCTTATACCAGCGCGTCGTTTTGTGTACCGCTTCCCGTTGCAAGCGTTGGGACCCAGCTTGTTACGTAATTTAGCTTTGTTAACACAGACGCTCACGTCGAATATCCGATAAGAAGCATTTAGTGATGAAGGTGAACTATGGCAGCCAGAAAATTACAGTTACTGGTTCCAGAATTACAGTTCTCACTGTCTCTCACTCTCGCTCTTTTTCTCTCTTTCTTTTCCTCCCACTCTGTCACATCTGGGCATAATGACTGAGTGAGGTCAATCATAATAACCATACAAACACACAGGATTTAAAATATGAAATGTATCCGAAATAAATTGCGCAACACCGCGCACTACTAACAACAAGCTCTACAATAAACATACAGAAAAAGTGCTTAGAAGAGCGGAAGTTACAAATGCCAGAAACTTATACTAATTACAAAGAAAAAGGAGATAAACGTTTCTCCGCAGATTGAGTTTATTTGAAAAACGTCATCATAAACCTTCATAAGCCACTGCTTAGGTAATAATCTTAATTAACTAATATTTTCGGTTATTCGAGCATCAACTGGGAGATAAATTTTAGTATCACAGGATACGCTTCCAACAAAACTTCCATAACGTAAACACACAATCGCAAATTCGGTTTCTATTACTGTATGTGAGATGGATCTGCCATGCCAGGAACATTAAATGTACTTACACTCCTGGAAATTAAAATAAGAACACCGTGAATTCATTGTCCCAGGAAGGGGAAACTTTATTGACACATTCCTGGGGTCAGATACATCACATGATCACACTGACAGAACCACAGGCACATAGACACAGGCAACAGAGCATGCACAATGTCGGCACTAGTACAGTGTATATCCACCTTTCGCAGCAATGCAGGCTGCTATTCTCCCATGGAGACGATCGTAGAGATGCTGGATGTAGTCCTGTGGATCGGCTTGCCATGCCATTTCCACCTGGCGCCTCAGTTGAACCAGCGTTCGTGCTGGACGTGCAGACCGCGTGAGACGACGTTTCATCCAGTCCCAAACATGCTCAATGGGGGACAGATCCGGAGATCTTGCTGGCCAGGGTAGTTGACTTACACCTTCTAGAGCACGTTGGGTGGCACAGGATACATGCGGACGTGCATTGTCCTGTTGGAACAGCAAGTTCCCTTGCCGGTCTAGGAATGGTTGAACGATGGGTTCGATGACGGTTTGGATGTACCGTGCACTATTCAGTGTCCCTTCGACGATCGCCAGTGGTGTACGGCCAGTGTAGGAGATCGCTCCCCACACCATGATGCCGGGTGTTGGCCCTGTGTGCCTCGGTCGTATGCAGTCCTGATTGTGGCGCTCACCTGCACGGCGCCAAACACGCATACGACCATCATTGGCACCAAGGCAGAAGCGACTCTCATCACTGAAGACGACACGTCTCCATTCGTCCCTCCATTCACGCCTGTCGCGACACCACTGGAGGCGGGCTGCACGATGTTGGGGCGTGAGCGGAAGACGGCCTAACGGTGTGCGGGACCGTAGCCCAGCTTCATGGAGACGGTTGCGAATGCTCCTCGCCGATACCCCAGGAGCAGCAGTGTCCCTAATTTGCTGGGAAGTGGCGGTGCGGTCCCCTACGGCACTGCGTAGGATCCAACGGTCTTGGCGTGCATCCGTGCGTCGCTGCGGTCCGGTCCCAGGTCGACGGGCACGTGCACCTTCCGCCGACTACTGGCGACAACATCGATGTACTGTGGAGACCTCACGGCCCACGTGTTGAGCAATTCGGCGGTACGTCCACCCAGCCTCCCGCATGCCCACTATACGCCCTCGCTCAAAGTCCGTCAACTGCACATACGGTTCACGTCCACGCTGTCGCGGCATGCTACCAGTGTTAAAGACTGCGATGGAGCTCCGTATGCCACGGCAAACTGGCTGACACTGACGGCGGCGGTGCACAAATGCTGCGCAGCTAGCGCCATTCGACGGCCAACACCGCGGTTCCTGGTGTGTCCGCTGTGCCGTGCGTGTGATCATTGCTTGTACAGCCCTCTCGCAGTGTCCGGAGCAAGTATGGTGGATCTGACACACCGGTGTCAATGTGTTCTTTTTTCCATTTCCAGGAGTGTATATGCAAGTAACAGTTCCAGTAGTAAGTCAGATTTCAAACTAGAATTACTCGCAAAATAATCTTGTAAAGTGGGTAGCACTGTCGTTATGCGATTTCCCATGTGATCGTTTGCCTTAATGCTGAAATATGTCTGCCAGATGATGGTTGCAGACCGCAGCTAGTAGCTAGTAATGATTATTACCAAGGCTGCATCTTTTGTTGTTTTATGATGGCGTTTCTCAAACTTGTACTACATGTTGATTAGAAATAAAGGTAAACATAAACACAATCTAAGTGGAAAATATGTGGCATAAGACTCGCTGTATCTGGAAAGTACTGAAATTAATAAACCACTTACCGTTTTTAAAAAGTAAAACTCCGTTGAAGAGTATTAACAGAACGGTCGAAACAACGAAGAACGTGGATACGAAATACCAACAAACATTTTCAATGACTATTAAAATCCTGAACATTCTGCCGAAGACTTTAGCCACTCTCTGCACTGAACTGAATTACTAGCAGAAAAAAAAAATAATAAAAATAAAATAAAAATAAAAATAAAGAAGTATAAACCTAATGAAAAATAAATGAAAACTGTTGTGTTAATTGAGTACCTTGTAATGAGATAAATAACACTATTCCGGCTGACGTCTTACTTTCAAGACCTGTTATATTATTACTACGTTGTAATAAAGTTAGTTAGGAGTGAAAATTATTTTATTCTACTCCTCATTTAAAAAGCATACAGTGATTTACTTATTTTGCAAGAGATAACTGAAAGTTATTTTTCTGTTTTGACTGATGTTAGTGCAGAAAGTGAAACTAGTTTGAGATTTATGATTTGAGAAAATCGGGTTGTTCAGACACAGAATATTTGCCTTCTCCCGAGATAGATTTTATCCTTGACAATTTTCGATGAAGTTAACATTTTTATCAGAACAGTTGAAAGAGAGTATACTGAAGATAGTCTCCCTACAACAAAATCCGCTAATTACTTATCAGAAGACTTCAAAAATTTTATTGCGGCTTACATACTGGGTAACAGTAATCCGAACACGGTCAAGGACAATTAAATCAAATATTTCGCAGAGTGCACGGCCGATTAACTGATGGAAGTTGAATTTCTGCTGCACTTATACTTCGGAACCAGGCGCTGGAACGCCGCGTTTGGAGAATAACTTCCAAGAGCAACAATAGCCAGCTGCGTTCAATGTCGCCGCACTATAATGATCTGATAACTGTGTACAGAAATTGGCATAGAAACATCAGTAGCATTTAATGACTCTAGGATACTTTCTTGGGTCTTAATCAACATTTTGTTCATGTTTCCGTACTAGAGAAGACTTGAAACACTGTGGCATCACAGCCAGCAGATAATGAACATGCGCACGGCAGAGAGTATCACGGCAGTTCCTCCAACGATTCTCGGGCAAGAAAATATAAACAACATCAGTTGCCTTCCAAAAATGTAATGCGTACTGTACAAGCTGTCTTCCAATTACTAAAAAATTGAGATGCTAGAAACGGTATTATTTAATAACAATGGGCCCATAAATTTCATATATATAAATACTCAGACAATCTAACTAATTGCTGATGGAGCTCACTTCTCCCTGCGTTTCACTTTTCTTCGAACTGTTGCAGCGCAGAATAGCAAAGGGACAGAAACCATGAAATTTTCTTAAAACTCATTCACGTTGCCACAGGCAAACTTAAATCATCCCAGAGACAGCGTCGGATGCTGGAAGCGTGTCAGTTTGTTGCAGATGGGTCAGGTCGACGATGCATTACGACACTGATATCCAATGAGAATACACATTCAGAAGAGAGGAGACTAAGCCAGGAGACCAAAGGAGGCAAGACAGGCATATTCGTTATCTCGTAAGGCATGTTGCAAGGAACTCTGTCTCTTTCACAAGAACACATAGCGAGATATCGACAGAATAAGAAGGACTCATGCGGTCTTCACGTGCCAAGCTTCGTACCATAGCCTCACGCTAGCTCCCTTTAAATACTCCAGCTCTCCAGCTCTCGTCATGAGTTGATCTTTCGGATCGATGGCATACACAGTATTAGTACTGGATTACGTGATTACGATACTGTAGTGAATCTATGTCCTAGATGCTCAAGCACAGTCTATGTACTAGTCGAAGATGTACTCGAGATGATGGCCTTCACCTGATGAACTTCATGCTGCTCGCTTGCTAACATCTACTAATGAAAAAACTGGCTGTTATCTGACAACATCACATCGCAAGGTGCTGCCAGCACGTAACTTGAGCGTGGAAGCCAGCACCAGAGCCCCTTGGGGTCCACGTTTCTCTTCAACATACATGTGCCTCCGGATGCTGAAACCAGGGGCTAGGAGGAGACCAACCGACCAAACGACTACCGACACCAGGTACATCAAAGATGGATCACCATGGGCCATCGTAGTAATTAGAGTGGCAGTTGCTCTAAGTGATTTAGGGAAATCACGGAAACCTGTGTCATTCACCACGTCATAGCCCTCAAAGGTAAGCTAAGGATGTTAACATTCTTTTGTATTAGTTCGTGTTATAGACTGCTCCAAGAGGAATTAAATACTGTTACAATGCACAAGACTATTTCCGCTCATTCCTTTAGAGACCATAGGCGGATTGATCGACACCAAGCTAAACAGATGTGAATTAATCTGCTGGTTCATCTTTTAAAGTTGTGTAGCTCTCTCGTAGATTAATGTCACTCAAGATGTCAATATTACTATTCTAAGGAGATTTACAATATTACTGTTTCCCTATAGCAGGAAACGGAGTAAGAAAAACGATGGATATAACCTTCCTCTTAAGTGTGCTGTAACTGGGCCTCCAAGTAGAGGAGAGTGATTTACCTTGGTACACATCTCAGACTCTCCACGCCGTAACAGAAGTCTGATACAGTTTTTTATTCAATTTGGAAACGATGATAGTCACTTTTTATACGCTGCAGTGTTTTTCTGAAATTAAAAATATTACTCCGCAAAATTAAGGTTTTTCCAAATGTGAAAACATGATCCAAGGCCCTAAAAGGTCATGCACCTAGAACAAATATTCAACTAAAATTTAAAATCGTTGCAATTGAGAAAATCTCGTCAGTACCGTATTTTATCGTCTATATGTTATTTTTTAACTGCACACCAATAATCAGTAAGTGAAATCAGATTAAGCTAATGAATTATCAAAAGCTAGATTCTAGTTAGATACATTTTGAAATTAAAGCTAACTAACACAACTTCGCGTTTTCAACACGGAAAAATCTGTTACGATAGTAAAGAATCTCACTTCATTTGTAAGTAATGCACGTTCCATGGTAAAGACCTTATTCTGTTTGAAGTTGCAAGATGATGTACTCACAGACGAGGTATGGCTTAACTGTTCCCATCTTATATAATTAGTTTTAGAAATATATAGCATTTTACTCATCGTAAAATTCGTCCTTGAAGAATTAAAAATATCTTCCATTTAGCTTTAATACATTATTCAGCACCTAAATGTGTGGAGCGGAAAACGTTTACAAATACTGCGCATAATACACCATCATGTCTAATAACAACTAAAACTGTAATAAATGGCGGTAACTGCTTACGTCGTGCTATAATTTGCATTATTTCATGTGATTCTAAAACAGCCACTTGACTGAAATACCGATCACAAAACATCATTATTTCATAGGTACAATATCCCATGGGCACAATACTGTCCCCTACGCAGATGCGTTTCGGAGATCTTTGCTCAGTAAAATTTATCATGGAAAGATAATACGATGACATTAACTATAAAATAGTGCTGCAGGTTTCTGAAAGCATGATATACTTTAATTTTTATCACTCATATTAAGTATTCAGAGCATTTATCCAGAGGCTGTACCACAGTAATCAAAACAGAAAAGAAAATATTTAAGGAAGTGTTGACTACGCTGTTCGTCTGCTACTTTGCAAAAATGTTGAGATTAGCAACTAATACTTATTTACTAGAGTCAGAAGCATCAAAATTAGATGTTACTATCTGAACGGAAAAGCGTGTTAAGTAATTATTTGATGATAGGAAAATAATTGAAACTGTACTAAGAAAACTTAAGTAAAAAGTATTTATGTTCCAGAGTTAACACTCGAACTTGTTAATACAGTATTTTAAGGTCCTTCTCTAAGAAAGGTTGAAGAAGGACTTTAAAAAAAGAAGTATACAAGTTAAGCATGAGTAAGTACCATGGAACGCCTCGCTAACTGTGAGAAACTGTACCAGAAAAACCCATTTCATGAAGAAACTGTAAGTTGCAGTACTGCATTGACGGGAACGCTGGAAGAAACGAGGAAAAATAGATGGAGTCAGACCCTGCAGAGGATGGACGTGACAAACAGAAGCAAAATAGGCTGGAACCTCATTATGAAGGTCAAGGGCGATCCCGTAGGCTATAGACAGCCCACTTAGGTAACATTCAAACAAATGACGCATCAGCTCCTCGTGAATGGAAAGTCCAATACAAAACATCAATTGTAAGAATCAATAGGGTCCTACAATCGTAAATCCATACGCTATAGGCTCATTTCACAATGAAATAACTCAACCTCGGCCTTAATACTATGATAAACGTCAAAGCGACTAAGGTGAATGATATGCGCACGGAGCAGATCATTCATTTTGACCCGAATGCCAAAATGTGGATCCTGCGGCTCTAAAACCATTGCTGCAAAAATTATACGATACCCAAGACGTCGAGAAAAGCAGGAAATTGGCGGTGCAGAAGCTCGGTAAGGATCCAGACTCCAGGAAGTACTACCGACCTACACGATTTATTTGCCACTTGTACAAACGGTATGAGGGACTCTGAAGCGCATGAGGAACTCTATAGATATGAAACATGTTTTTTAACAAGTTCGTTTTAATCCTGCCAAATCATGCACTCGCCAGATTCTGTACCTAATAGGACATATACAAGAAGGGTATGAATATATGGAGAAAATATTGTGTTCTGATATCAAGATATGGACAGTTATATGTACATTACAAAAGCTCAACATTTCTTCGAAGACATAAAATCGATGATTGATTACTTTGATACAAGTGATTATCCAAGAGATAATATATACAATATTCCACAAGTAAAGAAGAAAATTTTAAGAAAACTGACAGACGAATGCAATGGAAAAACAATGGAAGAATTTTGTGGTTTATGAGCAAATATGTATGCATATAAAATTGATGATAAAATACAGAATAAATCCAAAGGAGTTAAGAGATGTATTACTAAAAATAGAATAAGCATAGAAGATTATAAAGATTGTTAACAACAGAGATCGGTACAGGAAAATTTGTATGATTCGAAGTGAAAAACCTGAAATATGCACTGTTGATTTAAACAAGAAAGCCTTGAGCCAACACGGTGATAAAGGACATATTTTGGAAAATAAAAGAAATACAGCACCATACAGACACTACAAATCGTAAAACCGTGTAATAAAAATTTTTCTACATGAATGGAAACTAATGAAGAAGATGAACAATGCTAATGTCTCGAAAGACATTAAGAAAATAAGAGAGTTAGAGATAGTTGTTTCACATGATGTTACTGGATGTGAATACTTAAATACCAGATATGGAGATAAAAATTTGTATTGAACTAAGTAACGAGTTAGAGGTAATTTTACCACATAGATATTCCAAATTAATTGCTGACTGGTATTTTCAGTTAACTGAAGATGGATAGATGAACTAAAATATAGAGGAATGAAGACATTTAAAAGTAAAAATAATGAATTTCACGATCGGGAATTCACTATGTGAAATTAATAAAAGTTTTATTTTTCCAATTAAATTTATATCATTTAAATGGACAATAGCAAACAGCTAAAGTGATGTGGTGACGGTCTAGATAAAAGGAATATTAATGAATTTTATAAGGATAAATATTGAATAGATGGATATTGTAATGTATCTAAAGAATGTAAAAAGAGACTACCACAAATTAAGTTTACTCGTGAATGTGGTAGAAGATTAGTCAAGAAAGCACTCAAGCAATATGAAAAACCAACAGTTTATAAAAATTTTACGGCTGCTCAAAAAGAAAGAATTACATAAATTTTATGTAAAGAATTGAATTTATAAAAACCGTTTGTATTTATGTTTTTTCTGAAAATATTTTTATTTGTATTCTTACATTCACCTATTTTCAGAAAATATTATTTATTATCTTATTTTCACCCTTAGTGAGAAATTTTTTTAATAATAAGTGAACGTGATAAGGAGATATTCTCATTTTTTAGAATTTTATTAAGTAAATGATACTAAAATAAGTGTTTCTTAGTTGAAAATAAATGAGTTAGACCTAAAAAATGGATTATAGTAGATATATTTGGTAGGTTCTAGGTAACTTTTTACAAGATACTGAAATTTTTGGCTCACCAAAGTGAGACAAAACGCTAGCTAGCTTAGAAAAAAGTGAGCTAGGACCTACGAAATATATCTAGTGCTTCGGCTTGCAGTATCAGACCTTCCGTCTGATGCCGTTTTACTCACTAGGTAGGCAAATGTTTCGACAGTCTTCAGTCGCTCATTGTTAAGTGAGCGCTAACCCACTAAGACTTTTGTTTTAACTCTATTAATTTTCGTATTGTAGGAAGAACTGACGGTGGACTTCATCTGGGCCAGCATCACCTTGAATTGATTTGCTTTTGCACTTAACCCGGCGATATCATTGGCAAATCTCTGCATATCAATTTTCTTACTATGAATTTTAATTCCTCCTATACTTCTCTGTTTATCCATAGCTTCATCTGCTGCCCTTTGAATATACCCATTGAAGAAGATTACGTAAATCAGTAATATCAGAGTTGCCGGAATACCCTGTTACTTATACAACAGATGAACATGTTTTCTGATATGAAACGTTTCCCTGTGAACGATGGCCAGTTTGAAAAAAAAATTGCCAATGGAATGTGAGGTGAGATCCTGTGAAAACCAATCATTTACCCACGAACACGTTGACGTTAAGCGCCGAGAGTAAGATAATCACAAAACTATAGTTCGTCTCACTTCATGGTTTGCTGAGTATTGGTATATAGACACTTGTGGGTACAAAATATTTACATTATTCTCTGTGTTAATGCATACTACAAAATTTACTACATGTTATTAAGAAAAATCACTTTGATAACAACATTTTTCTAAAATCTTCGAAAACTGCTTCATAGGAATGTGCGCACTGGAAACGAATATTCGGTTCTCGAACTGGTATAACGGCCTAACATATTTTTGGTTTGAATTCGGTATTTGGAATTCGACACCTGTCACCTAGTACCAAACAAATATAGCTTTGAATTACTCAGAGCAACAAAAGCTAATTTCGAGTGAACTCTACGGTCAAATCACAGTGGGTAAACCTATTTGTTGTCTTGGAGGTTCATCCCACTACCCCAATCCTTCTGCAGTTAATGCTGTGTCTATTATTTATGTCTGAGGAGGACGCTGCAACTGATATTTTTTCTCCAATTGTAGATCAAACTCGCTGACGATTGTCTGTTGCAGTTTCCTAGTCGAATACTGTTGCGCTATTCTAGTAGAATACCGATTGGTAGTGTTTTTATATTTGAAGGCCAAAGCAAGCACATTTGCCCAATAGTTAATTGTATCTAAGATCATGGCGCCCAGGTAACTGAAATAAAATACATGCAGCCATACAGTGCTGAGATACCACAGTAGCAAGCGGACTGGATAACTAACGAATCCGGGTACGAAGATTTTTAAAAATAATTTAGTATAGTCTGATTGGGATTAACTTTAAAGCAGAAATATGAGAATGTAAAAATCTAAAACGCATATTCCGTGATAAGTGACCCATGAGAATGTGCGGGAACGACGGTATATGTCAGTATATCTTCTGTTAACCGCCTCCTTCAAGGGCAATCGGCACAATGCGGACTTACCTGGCACGATATCCCTGAGAAGAACATCCAACAACACTATCAACCAATTCCAAGCCGAAAAACCGCTTGCATGAGGGCCAGAGGTGGACCAACGCAATACTGTCTTGCTCAATTTGTGAAGCTCTTTCCCTTGAATAAATTATTCTTTTTTCTGATATTTTAATCATTTGTTTGTCTACACATGTACATCACTACTATCGATTTCCGTTTCATTTGAATAATTCCCTCATACTGTGTATTTTTTGTTACTTGGAGTGTACTTTATTTCAACTGCAAATACATCTTACAAATTAAATAGACCAACAAAATAAATATTTTCTTCCTGAATCACAACGTGCAATACAGTCTAAGTATCCTTCTTTTTCCCTCAGAACAGTTGCACGAACAAAAATGGTTCAAATGGCTCTGAGCACTATGCGACTTAACTTGTGAGGTCTTCAGTCGCCTATAACTTAGAACTAATTAAACCTAAATAACCTAAGGACATCACACACATCCATGCCCGAGGCAGGATTCCATCCTGCGACCGTAGCGGTCGCTCGGCTCCAGACTGCAGCGCCTAGAACCGCACGGCCACTCCGGCCGGCTGTTGCACGAACTCTTGGCATTCTGGGGATAAGGTTTTCTAGTGTTTTTGCAGATGTTGCAGTCTAAGACGTCTGTAAATTGTTCCGTAGATCTTCAACGTTACATGACTTCTGTTTTCTGATCTGTCTGTCAAGTTCACCCCATAAGAGTTCAGTGGGACTTAAGTCAGATAACTGTCTTGACCAAATCATTTCTCGCTAGATTAGCGACTTCATCATTCGTAAAACATCTCTACACCATGACCGACACTGCATCATGCTCCATCGTTGTCCCACAGTGTCTCTTCATACGTTCTCCACAAAGTCGACGAATAATCATTCGACGATGGCTTTTCAGTAGTTCAAAACTAAATTCGTCCTTGAATAACACCTTAGACCGTAGCTACAGGCTTCATTTTATTTGGAATTAATAGTTGTAGCTTACTCCAAAGTTGCCTTAAGAAGTATCTTTTCTTTTTTACGCTGAAGAGCCAATGAGACTGGTACACCTGCAAAATATCGTAAAGGGCCCCCGCGAGCACGCAGAAGTGCCGCGACACGATGTGGCATGGACTCGACTAAAGTCTGAAGTGGTGCTAGATGGAATTGACGCCATGAATCGTGCAGGGCTGTCCATAAATCCATAAGAGTATGATGGGGTGGAGATCTCTTCTGAAAAGGACGTTGCAAGGTATCCCAGACAAACTCAATAATTCCCATGACTGGGGAGTTTGTTGGCCAGCGGAAGTGTTTAAACTCAGAAGAATGTTCCTGGAGCCATTCTGTAGCAATTCTGGACCTGCAGGGTGTCGAATTTTCCTGCTGGAATTGCCCAAGTCCGTCAGAATGCACAATGGAGATGATAAGATGCAGGTGATCAGACAGGATGCTTACCTACGTGTCACCTGCCAGAGTCGTATCTAGACTTAGCAGGGGTCCCATATCACTCAAATTGCACACGTCCCAAACCATTACAGAGCCTCCATCATCTTGAACAGTATCCTGCTGACATTCTGGATCCATGTATTCACGAGGTTGTCTTCGTACCCTTACACGTCTATCCGCTCGATACAATTTTGAATCACGACTCGTCCTACCAGTCAACATGTTGCTAGTCATCAGCAGTCCAGTGTCGGTGTTGACGGGCCCAGGCGAAGTGTTGAGCAGTCATCAGGGGTATACGAGAGGGCCTTCGGCTCTGAAAACCCATTTCGATGATGTTTCGTTGAATGGTTCACTTTTTGATGTCCCAGCACTGAAATCTGCAGCAATTTGCTGAAGGGTTTCACTTCTCTCATATTGAACGATTATCTTCACAGGTCGTTTGTCCCGTTCTTGCAGGATTTTTTCCAGCTGCAGTGATGTCGGATATTTGATGTTTTTGCGGATTTCTGATATTCGCGGTAAACTCGTGAAATGGTCGTACGGGAAATCGCCACTTCATCGCTACCTCGGGGATGCTGTGTCCTATCGCTCGTGTGCCGACACCACGTTCAAACTCACTTAAATCTTGATAATGTGCCTTTGTACCAGAAGAAAGCGGCCTCACAACTGCACTTGACACTTGCTTTCTAATATAGTAGTTGCTGACCCGAGCGCCGTATTCTGCCTATTTACATGTCTCTGTACTTGAATACGCATGCCTATTCCAGTTTCTTTGACACTTCAGTGTATTTATTGATGGCTACTTGTTTCGGACACCTATGTATATTTTCAAATCATCCATATTGTAAGTGTGACAACACAGGTGGAAGCCTATGTACCGTAACTGCCAATGCATAATGAGCAAACCAACACTATGTCCCACTCAAAAGCAGTAAATAGACCACATAGGGCAGACTTTGGAGAAGTCAAGTTTGTATGTTGCTGTGCCAATTGCAATCGTTTCACCTTATTTTGTTTGCGTAGTAAAGGGTTTTTGCCCGCTATGCACCCCTTTAAATCTTGTTCACGAAGACGGCGCTGCACTGTTGAGACAGAGACTGGAGCTACTCGCATATTATGTACTCCCTCGTGAATTTCAGGTGTCGTACGAGTTCTCTGAGGACTACACTGTAGACATATGAACTGATCTTCCCTGTGTGATGTTACTTGGAGTCTTCCAGATAACGAAACTCTAGTATTCTCAGCAGTTTGCGTGAACAGTGCTATGTATACTACCGGTCAAAAGCTTTGGATCACACATCACGACTATGGATTTGTGGCTAAAACTGGGATTTCAGTTTCAATATTCAATCATATCCTTTTTCTGAGAATAAAAAAGTATAAATATGTAAGGAGTAACTGCTTCTGTTATATATTTGACAGGAAGTTCTCATAGAAGGTTGCCGATGAGTATCGACAGCCACACAAACGTGCCTTTACCTAAGACGGTTTCATTCGAATAGGCCTCATTCCTTCTACTGTCTGTGCAGCAATCAGTTCGCATTAGTTTACATTACGTTTTCTGCCATCTAGCACAGTGTTTATTTATCCGATGAGGTTCATACCACATTACCTCCTAACTGGAGGGGATCGGGATATTGCAGTTGAAAAACGTGCTGCAATTGTAGCTCTGTATCAGGAAGGCTATTCTAGTACGACAGTACCAACAAAAGGCGTAGCCCAATCCACAGTGGTGTATACATTGCAATCGATTAAGCAGACTGGTGCCTATGCAACTGTTTCGCGATCTGGAAGACCCCGACTAACATCATACAGGGAAGATCAGTTAATATGTGCACAGGGTAAATTTAGAGGACTAGTACTGCGTCTGAATTTCACGAGCAAGTAAATAATATGCTAACAACTCCGATATCTGTGTCGACAGCACAACGCCTTCTTCGTGAATAAGATTTAAGGGCTGCGTAATGTTCAAACAACCTTTATTATATAAACAAGATAAAGTGAAAAAAATGGCTCTGAGCACTATGGGACTTAACTTCTATGGTCATCAGTCCCCTAGAACTTAGAACTACTTAAACCTAACTAACCTAAGGACATCACACACATCCATGCCCGAGGCAGGATTCGAACCTGCGACCGTAGCAGTCGCGCGGTTCCAGACTGTAGCGCCTTTAACCGCTTGGCCACTCCGGCCGGCAAGATAAAGTGAAATGTTTGCAGTGCGCACAGAAACATAAAAATAGGAGCGTGCAGCAATGGTCCAAGGTTCACGAACGAATCTGATATTGAATTACTGGGAAGCCATTGTATAATGTTACTTCGTCGTCTTTGTGGAGAACGTATGTAGAGACAGTGTGTGACGCCAATAGTGAAGCGTGATGGAGGGTTGGTCATGGCGTGGGATGTTTTACTAGTGATACAGTCGGTGATCTAGTGAGACTCAGTGGAACGTTAATCAAGGAGGGGTATCACAGGATACTTATCGACAATGCACTTCCTTGTTGCAAGAGACTTATTGGTATTGGATTCATTCAGTAGCAGGACAACGATCCCAAACACGGTTTTACGTTTTGTAGGTATGTCAATAAAAAAGAGAAATGGAGAGAACTGATGAATATGATTTGGCCAGGTCAGTCACCTGACTTCAGTCCCATTAAACTCTTACGGGATGAACTTGACAAAGAGATCAGAGAACTGAGGTAATCTACTGCTGAAGATCTATGGAATAAATTACAGACGTGTTGCACTGCAATATTGGCAGAAACATACAAAATATTATCTCCACAAAGCTAGGAGTTCGTGCAGTAGTTCTGAAGGACAACGGAGGACATTTTGAAAAGACTGAAATCTAAACCATATTGTGGTGTATTTAATGATAGAGAGACAAAATACTTATTTTGTTGATCTATCCAGTTTGTGTTCGTACGTTGAAATAAGGTATACAGTTTTTAGCATGGGTGATTGAAAACATTTGACAGGTAGTATACCTACACACCACTGTGGACTGAGCTACACCAACTTTTATTTGTATTGTCCTTCGAGAACAGACTTCCTGATGCAGAGCTACAATTACAGCTCGTTTTTTATTCCAGTTTGCTGCTTGCGTCCCATTAGGAAGTAATATGGGATCAACATGTTCAGGTGTATATAAACACTGCTAAATGCACACAATAGATTGGAAACTAATGCGAAATGATTGCTACACAGATTACTGAAGGACGAAGGCCCATTCGAGTGGAAGCTTTTATGTAAGGCGCGTTAGTGGCTGTTGTGGATACTCATCAGCGCCCGTAGAGGGGGACAACCAGTCAAGTAAGCTGCAGAGGCGCTTAGTCTTTATATGCTTATACTCATTTTAGTAATAGAACCGGATATGATACTACACTGAAAGCGAAATCCCTGTTTTAACCACAAATCAATATTTGTTAGCGGTGGTTGAAAATTTTGGCTGTTAGGGTAGTGAAACACAAATTATTTAATCCTCCCAGTTAAACGAAAAATGAGTTTTATGTTATAGTCGCTAGCCGTCCTAGGTGAGAAATATAACGTTATATTGTGGTCATTGACGTGCTTGGAGAAGGTTGAGAAAGGAGACATCCGTCGCAGTATAAAGGGACCACAGAATTATTCACCTGAAGCGATTTGGGGAAAGATGAAAAACTTGAATGTGAATGCGCGGACGACGATCATTAGCCATAATAGAGCCTAGTGTCTCCACCACTGCGCTTCTCGCTTATTACAGTCAGAGAGACACTAAAGTAGACGTTGTTAGCACTCTCTTAGATATCACACATAAGAGAAGAAGTTTTTATAGTAGTGTGATAGGAGTTTGGTTGTCGATGTATCTATCAAGATTTAAATTATATCATTTCTGTACGGTGAAGTTAAAATTTCTGTTGTGATCGTTATACTGTTATTCCTGTTTTCTATCGATTATATGTGGTATAATGTACTATTTTGTATGAGATTTTATACGCAATTAAGTAATGTATGCTACCATTATGACGCGATAAACATCATCTTTAAAGTTACTATGAGCGACAAATTTTCAGAGAATCTTCCATTAATCTGCCTATCTTATTACACTACCGGAACTGCTTGTTCCATATTGTCATGGATCCATCACGTGTGTAAGTCTGTTTCCAGGACACAGTCGATTTATATTTAAGTTTAAAATGGTTGAAAAAAGATTTTTTATTGAAATTGTTCTCGGCTGCTGCATCTGACTGTCGGAAGTAAATACATCTCAATAAGAGTCAGTGATAGTGAGGCGTGTTTCTGGGAGTCGGGAATCAATACGGCACGACGTTTGAGATGGAGCGGCTGGTGCGGACGCTGAGGCAAGCTTTCAGCGCGTCCCCTGCCTCTGCCTGGGGGGAAATCGAGCAACAGATCCCATTAGGGCAAGATGGTATCGGCGGGGGCACGACACCCAAGTCGCTAAGAGCGCACACATGGCGATTCCGTCAGCCTTCCTCGATTGCGCACCTTCCCCCTATCTCACTGGCGGAAGGAGAAGTTCCTTGTAAGAAACACGACAAGTTCTTGTGAACAAGCCTTGTCGCTGTGTTTGAAGAAACGTGCTAAACTAAAATTTCGTATACAGAAACAGAGTGAAATCTTGTATGTCACAAAGAAAAGGTATTTTCCTGTCGTTCGTCATACGGTGCACTTCAAATGGCCAACTAATCCAGTAAAAGTATTCTGAACTGATACTGAATGCTATCCACTTATACGGACAAACTGTACGTCAATTCTTCTTTCTATCCCGTAGCATCTTCGAATGTAACATTTCATTTATAAATGTTGTACTATCTTTAGTACAGATATTAGCCTTTGAGCTTTGATAGCATATATATGGTCTGCGGATTTCCTATCAGACTACACGTTTTCTCTGGGTTCGCACATGAGCAGTTTCTCATGGACAGCGTGAACTGGGTCTCACGTGAAACGATGTGCCCGATAATATTGTCACAGAAGAATCTGAGTAGCGCAATCACAGTGATGTGCCGGCCGCGGTGGTCTAGTGGTTCTGGCGCTGCAGTCCGGAACCGCGGGACTGCTACGGTCGCAGGTTCGAATCCTGCCTCGGGCATGGGTGTGTGTGATGTCCTTAGGTTAGTTAGGTTTAAGTCGTTCTAAGTTCTAGGGGACTTATGACCTAAGATGTTGAGTCCCATAGTGCTCAGAGCCATTTGAACCATTTGAACAGTGATGTAGTGGTTATGATACTAGACTGTTGCCTGCAGGGTTGTGAGTTCAAAATCCACCTGAATTCAAACATTGTAATTTCTATATTCTGTTCAAGTACATTCTAGAAGTATCAACAAATGTCAAGACTCATTATACTGGAATGTTCTGTAACTGTACATATACCGTATGTATTCTGGCCAGAGGCAGTTCGCTCCGCGCTATTGTATGTGCAAGTGCTGAATAAACCTTCGTGAAGTAATGTTAGTGCTTGTCATTCATCTAATTACAACTTCTTCTACGTGACATTATTCTGGTGGAGGCGCCGGGTATTGTAACTTGTGATACTGCACATTATCGACGACACAGTGGCTCCCATGAGGCAACGACAGAGCCGCCGTTTACATGGCGAGAAACCCGAGTTCGAGCCATATTCTACATATGGCAATCTATCGGAGACAGAAGAAGAAGTGGACATTAGGACGACAGCAACTATGTGGCACCACATGAGACATCCTTCCCGGTTCTCTGGTGACGATGGCCAAAATCCAAACAAGTGGCTGAAGGCATATGAGCGTATAGCCAAATTCAACCAATGGGATGTCACCGTGTGTTTGGTTAACGTATTTTTCTACTTAGATGGCACTGCAAAGCAATGGTATGAGAACAGCGAGGAGTAGTTCACAAGCTGGGAAGTATTCCAGGCGGAACTGCGCAAGTATTTCGGTGACATACAACGACAGCAGTGCAAGGCTATAGATAAATTAAACTGCAGGCCACAGCGCCCAGGAGAAACTACAGCAGCCTACATTCAAGTCCTCTTGGAGTTGTGTAAAACAGTGGATCCTAGAATGAAGGAGGATGGTAAGGTTACACATCTCATGAAGGGTGTTGTTGAGGATATGTATCAAGTCCTCCTCCTGAAGCAAGTTTCGACAGCAGACGAGTTCATAAATTCGTGCCAGTATACCGAGACAATCCATCAAAGAGAGAATTACATGCAAGAAGTTTGAACGGCTTCCAAATGTCGTATCGATGTCTGTGATGGAGGAAGGAACTTATTTCACAAGCGTTCTTCGTCAGATAGTGAGTGAGGAAGTTCAGAAGACACTTGGATTTCACGGCGAGCAAAAAAACGAGACGCTTCAAGAGGTTATATAGGAGAAAGTGGAATAGACATTGAACCCAGTCTCTCGTCCTACATTTCCCTTTAAAACGATGAAAAAGTCAAGGCCTAGGTTAAGTTACATCCCTACAATGCCGCATGGGGAACTTGTTTGGGCACAAAAAAAAAAAAAAAAAAAAAAGAATGACGTCTGGATGATCCCAAGATAACCAACCAGTATGTATCCACTGCAGACGACTGGGACATGTGATGCACTATTGTCAAGATAGGCGGCGGATATTTGATGACGCCCGCGCCAGAAGACAGCAGATCGATCTTAGCCGACGCCAACTCCGGGACGACGAAGATGAACAAGAAGCTGTGGGTGCAGGACGACGTAGGTCACCATCGCCGCAAGCTAGCCGCTGGTGAAGACGCTTCCCAACACGTCGTTCAAGGTCTCCATCGCCGTTTAGAAGCTCCAGCCGATCACCTAGCCACCGCAACCTGGAAAATTAAGCGGTGCGACCTTCCTTGGAGGTGGGGCCGCCGAAGAGAAAAGTCCTCCACCCTCGATCACTACAAAAATTATAGGAAACTACGTAGATATCCTCATGGATGACCGACGGGCCCAAGCTCTTGTCGATTCTGGTGCATCATATACAGTCATTTCGGAGAAGTATCGTTGCCAGTTGCAGAAAACCATATTCGTCGACAGCAAAACATCTCTGCTGAAGGTGGCTAATGGGCAATATGTAAAACATACAGGAAGATGTGTCATTAGTGTGGGTATAAGAGACCATACACAGCCATTAGAATCCATCGTCTTAATAGAGTGTAGTCATGACGTCATTCTCGTATGAGACTTTTTGAAAGCTTCTCAGGTAATTATAGACTGTGGTCGCTTGAAAATAATGCTAGACGAGATGAGATACTGTGTACAAGAAGATGCGAATCCGAGTGTGGGGCGACTATGTTTGCTGCATGAAGTGATCATTTCTGCAGTCAGCGCTAGAAAGGAAACTGTCGTGTGTCATGCCATGCATCAGCCCATGAACCTTGTAGTTGAATGTAAGAGAAGCATACCACTGAAGAATAATTTCGTTATCCCAGCCTCTGTCGTCTCGTTTAAGAACGGATTCGGTGAATTGTGGATAGTTAACTATCACCGAGAACAGCAGATCCTTCCAAGACGCATGTGCGTAGCAAACGCTGAGTCGTTAATTGCTGAACAGTTCTAGGGGACTGATGACCACAGCAGTTAAGTCCCATAGTGCTCAGAGCCATATGAACCATTTTTGAACCAAGTAGAACCTTTTTTTCGTGCGATGCGTCGTTTCGAGATACTTAGTTGTCTCATATTAAGACAAACACCCTGTATATGCGATAGTGCTGCTTCACACCAGAGACATTCAACGATGGCGCCTCAAAGTGTGAACGTCATCACAGATATGCGGGGCTTTTATGGCAAATGGAGATAATTTGTGTTTAAAGTTGTTGGTGGACCATAATTGACGATGTTCTTCTGCATCGCCATTTCACCCATACCATTTCGTGCACAACAGAGGGCCAAGACCCGACAGACAGCTGACTTGTTAACCGGCAATCACCACGATCAGAGGTGGAATAACCACAGATTGCACCTTGAAGAAATGGCGACATCCCTCGGAATCTACAATCAATATGACTGAATTGTTTATGTCAAAGGCTGTGCAAAGCTTTTTTTTTTTGTTTCGTAACATTTTCAGAAGTCCATCAATAAGGCATGTTCAAGATAATAGCTGCTCAGCTATTTGGAGACTTAGGAAAACGTACGGTGTGCACATAAGTGAATATACTCTGAGGTGACAGAAATTATGGGACACCGATATGCACATACATAGATGGCGGTAGTATCGCATACATAACGTATAAAAGGGCAGGGCCATTGGTGGAGCTGTCATTGTCACGTTGAAAGGTCGGAAGCGACGTGATTATGACCGTACGACTGGAAGTAACCGACTTTGCACGCGTAATGGCAGATGGAACTAGACGCATGAGAATTCCACTTCGGAAATCCACAGCATCAAGAGTGTGCCGACAATACCAAATTCCAGGCATTGCCTCCCACCATAGGCAACGCAGTGGCCGACTCCCGTCGCTTAACAATCGAGAACAGCGCCGTTTCCGTAACGTTGTCACTGCTACCAGAAAAGCAACACTACGTGAAATAACCGAAGAAATCAATCCGGGACGTACAACAAACGCATCCGTTATGATAGTGCGGCAAAATTTGCCGTTAATGGGCTATGGCAGCACACGACCGTCTCGAGTGCCTTTGCTAACAGCACGACGTCGCCTGCAGCGCTTCTCCTGGGCACGTAACCATACGGGGTGCAGCGTAGGCGACTGGAAAACCGTGGCCTAGCCAGATGAATCCTCATTTGTGTTGGTAAGAGCTGATGGAAGGGTTCGAATGGTTATCAACAAGTCACTGTGAAAGCTGGTGTGAGCTGTGTTTACATGTAATGATCCTGGTCCTCTGGTCCAACTCAACCGATCATTGATTGGAAACGGGTATGTTCGAGCACTGTAGGTCATTCGCAGCCATTCAACGATGGACTTTTTGTGAATGACTATGTGCCAGGTCACCTCGCCATTATGGTTCACGACTGGTTTGAAGGACGTTCTGGACAATCTGAGTAAATGATCTGGCCACCGAAATCGCCTGACATGAATGCCATCAAACATTTATAGGACATAATCGAGAGGTCACTGTGTGCATAAAATCATGTTTCAGCAACACTTTCACAGTTATGGGCACCTATAAAGAGCACATTGCTCAATATTTCCACAGGGTACTTCGAACAACTTGTTGAGTCCGTGCCACGTCGAGTTGCAGCACTACACCAGACAAAAGGAGGTCCAGCACCATATTTAAAAGGTATCCCATGACTTATGTCACCTCAGTTTATGTTGGCCTCAGAAAAAGAAAAAATAATTCTCAGTTAGATCATCAAGAAACGATACTGTAGTTTATTTTAAACTGTTTCTCTTTTCAATTTTTTTCACATTCTCTTATAGGTTTTGAAGGGTTCAAGTAAGTATTCATTAAATATGGCCTGTGTTGTTCATTGAGTATCGGGGTCACAATCCTAGAAGCCCCCTCTATATGTATGGTGAAGCGATTCCTGTCCACCCCATAGGCCTCTCATTTAATACGTGAACTGAGGTATACAACTAATCTGGAGAGTGGACGTCCGAAATCATCAGTACGATCGCTATATCACAAACCTTTATTATATAAGTGCATGTGCAACAGCGCCACAACCCAGTCTCCGTTCAGCAAAGCAGACTCCGGCACAGAGCAGTAGCAGCGATTATGTCTGTCCAGGCAGCTACAGATTACCATCCAGCAACAGTGTGGGCAGTACTCTGCAGATAGCATCTTTGCAGCAGCTGGGTGCAACCGGTGTGTGGGTACATTGGTAGAGTTTCTAATATTAACAGACACTCAGGGAATCGTCGGAAAGATATTCATCATCACTATGGTAATTTATGATGTAATGCTGACTCCGACAATTTTTCTTTTAATGCCACAGATGGTCACTAAAATTAATTCTGATGATGTTGAGATAATACAGCCAGAGATAACCATATCTAAGGCCACATCTTTCTCCACCGTGAGCCCATGGGGGCTGACACAAGTCATCAAGGAGCAAATACATGACTATTAATTCTTCCTCTTCCTGTGCAATAATAATACTGATAATAATACGCTTCTTATCCACACAATTGCATGCAGTACTAAAGTGAAACTATCTTTTCTATTTATAGGTGCACGCGAGAGAACAAATTAACCTACTCAACGACACAGCTTATAATTGAGATCCCTTCTCCATTCTCCAGCATTAGTTCATAGATTATGACCGCACTCAGGAAGTGGTGAACACGTGAGTAGTAGTTTCTTCCATAATAATGATACACTTGTTACTCAACACAACTGCATTCATGCAAATTTTAGATATTCTTGCGTGTTTCTAGGTGCACTCAGTGAGGATATCGCCTTGAGCCAGGGGAGTGTTGAACTGCTGGCTGTGTTGGAGACGAAGTTACTAAAGATAGCAGCCAATAATGCTTTGAAGAATGTTCCACCGACTGATATGAATGCGGATAATTTTGAACATGGGCAGATGTCTACAGACATCATAACGTATTTTTACTTAATTATGCGTGATAATTAATATCTTCTCATTAATTGCAGCTGATAAGGATGAGATATACGGAAGGAGGCTTGCGCCTGCAATTGCAACAACTCACCCATTGTTGACAATGATGATACACCTACGGCTGATCATGCTGCATCCAAGCGCATCATCCATTATGTACTCACTGCTGGGTATGCCATAGCTACCTGTTAGTCAGTGATGGTTTAGTCACGGCCATATGAGCCACAGTCAGGCTTGTCTGAGGATGATGTACTCGTGTCATGATGTGCCACCGCCCAGTCCGTTTATGACTCCCAGGTCTGTCAGTCACTGACATGATGGAACAGCAATAAAGCCTTTCCTCGTTTGCCGTAGTCTAGGCCATAATCCCTGTCTCCTGGACCATCTCGTAACATCGTCATAAGAGTTCACAATATCACATTATTACAGATCACAAAGTAGGTCCTTCAGTCTCTTTGGACCATTGTGTGGTTGCTGGCTCATTTGGGGTCACCGCCTTATTGGTCCACACTGATTACACGAATACATACTATCGAGTTTCTGCCACTACCCTTAATGCTTTCCAAGTTGTTCTGCAAAGAGAGCACCCTGGATACATCAACGACGCACGGTAAACAGCCATTAAGCACAAAGCATCTCTGTATTCTGCACTTACACATCACTAGAAAGTGTGCCGTGATGCAGTTGAGGAAAAGAGCATCATCCAAATTTTGGGGGCTAATGGTGTGTTACTGTGGGGTGAGTCAATACTGGTCTGGTTTAAAACTTTTACGAAGTGGGTCATACTATGCCATTATTCTGAAATGCACGAAATAGGGTCCAGGAAGGTACTCAGCGATGTACTGCACCTCGATATATACTCACATGTATTTAATATATTGATTTTGGGTGGCGGGGTTCAGTTTTATCCGTCATATGATATTGCTGCCAAGAGGCATGCACTAATGGCTACAATCTTGATGAACGGAATGTATATTGCTTTGCATTGTCGCTTGTGATTAGTAATGGCACTTACCCTAGAAATGTAGGATGTATGGATACTTACCAAATGTTTGATGTCCATGTGCAATACAATTTCCAAGGCATCTCATTCCAAGTATACTCTTGCGTATCTAAACTTCGGCTGTAAATAGCCACCTTCAGTGCTAAAATACCAGGCAATTAAGGAATACTGATTAATTTACTTTGTATAGAACAATAAGGTAAGCACCATGTTATCGAACAGCATCCGTCCATTCTAGTCAACCCATAATTTATGTTAAAAGCCAACAAACTCGCAGCATTATATGTCACCATATGAACTTACTGGTTCAGAAGCAGAAGGAAACTGAAGCGGTTGTCTAAAGCCAAGAATAGCACTCATATCGTAGTGGTTAAGTGATCCATTACATATTTAATGTGAAAGAATTATAGAAGTCCTCAGAAATAATTTTTATGAATACATGTTAACATCACAGTAAAATAATGAAGATCAATACGAAAAAGCTGATTTAACCAGGTACAATTAACGAAACATGCAACCGCCCCCTACTGACGTAAAATTTCATAAATAATCATATGATATAGCATCAATGACGTTACGCTGTTTGCGGAAAGATGATAAAAGAAGCTGCCATTATATCTAACTTACAAGACTCTTAAAGTGAACAGTGACTTACTTGTTTGGTGGTAAAACAGATATATTATTTTATAGCACACTGGGAAAATGGAAGACAAAACGATTCACTAATAAGTTATGTTCTCACATACTACAATGCCAATTGCAGTCTTTTTAAATTCCCATATTAGCTCAACTTCTGAGGGCTGGAACCCCTCGCCCCTGAGATATCAAAACTGCCTGGGCTGTCTTCAGACATGTTTGTGGCCGATGCCGTCCCGATGCTGTCCATCATCGTCATCACCATCGATATCGTCTCCACTGGGAGACGACGCCATTACTACCAGTCTTTACTGTTCGTCATCGTTATTGCCTTCACTGCCATACGTCATAATTACTGCAAGACCTCACCGCCCATCATCGTCATTACTGCCAGTGCTATCCTCGCCGCTGAACATCGCCAGTGATCAACAGCCAAAGTGTTTCCTGCCAGCCTTCACCTCCGTTAGCTAGTCACCACTCTCACTACCCTCATCCATGGATGTATCAACCTACAACTACGACATCCTCGGTCATTTACTCACATCTGTACTCCATTTCCACCACCACCTACTTCTTTACTCACTATTAACTTTCCCCCCTGCACTTTACTCATTTTCCCTCTTTCCCTACTACTCTGATGATACCATGCCTCTTTCCAATCTGAAACATTGCACATTAATTCCCTCGTCATTTGCAGATGTCATCCCTCCAACTTATACTGTATCACCATTGCCACTGTTGTTGCCACCACCACTGCCACTCTCGTCAGATAAGTTACACCTGCACCAGCCAGCAGCGCCAGGAACTCCTGCTGTTGCTGCTCCATTGCTGACACTGTCGTCATTTCATCTAGAAGCAATGGCCACAGCTACTCCAACCACAAAGCCACACCCACCCCCACGAAACCTGAATTGACTGTCCCAATCCGTCCTATAGACACACCACTCCACCCAAACTGCTCACTACATCCTACTCCTATTGCTGAAGTCGTCATCTGATTCATCACCACTGTCCTTCCAAATATCAACCCATCTGAGGGTTCAGACATCATTTATCAGGCCACCCTAGCATCCCATTCCATATTTCATTTATATGCCACTGCCACATATTCCCAAAACCACTGCCATATCCTCTTCTCCTAAGAAGACGCCCTTGTGTAACATATTTCATCCTACACTTGAGGAGACCCTACAACCCTTTGGCACCCTCAATCCCTTCCGTAAGGAACCCTTTCACTACCACGCTAACAAAATTTCTCCTTCTCCACAGCTTCATGCCAGCTCTCAAACCTCATCTTCAGTTTTACTCTTTACGGTGATACCACAATCCCTTCTGTCTGCCACTTACTTGAAGCTGGTCATCAAGTAGACGCCACATCAACATCATCTCCTGTAACTCGTCACCTCGATGCTCGGCATGAAACGCCAACTCTACACGTCACTGTCATCCAGAAGTGATCAGTTCTCATATTTTTTTCACCTTTCTAAATTTTAAACCATTCCATTATTATGTCACAATTTGTAGGCCGAACAACGGCTACATCACTGCTGCCTCCTTGTCCCCCCTCCCCCCCCCATTTAGGGAAATGAAATGAAAATAAAGAAAAAGAAATCAGCTCTTAAGCCCCTCCCTGGGTCGTGATATCTGTTGCCCCAAAACAGGTTGCTCTTCACCGACACCTGCTTATTGAGCAGCTGAGAGCCAGATGACGTCACATGGCAGTATATCTCCATCTCCTATAAGAGGTCCATGAATCTGCCTTCCTGAGCACTGTGCAACAACTTGACACATGACCTCAGAGAGGGGAGGGAGTGTCAATTCGCAACTATGTGGATAGTGAAGTTAGCTCTCTCATCTAACTCCCGCCTCTCCAAAGCTACGGGCTCACCCAACTTGATCTCTAGTTGTCCATCTGTCTGTCCAACGTAATAGGTATTCCAGTCTGGACATTTCATACTATACTCTGCTGATTCGTGATGCATATTCCTTTTATCAACCCCATGGGCAAAAATACGCCCAAGTCTGTTTCCAGTTGAGAAGCAAACCTTTATAGTTTGTTTTTTGAAAAACAATGATGTTTTCGTGCTGAAGTTGCAATACTATGACAGACTAATGTATTTGAAATCTGTACCTTATATTTCGTTGCTGACTACAATTCAGTTACATTCTGGTATTTTTTACTATCTTTTTGTAAATTTTATCTATATAATGAGGGGATGGTTGTTCACCCTGACAATATGATAGTGGGAAACACGGATTCAGAATTTTCTTATACCGATATTATTACTGGCTACCATTCAAATCAATCAAATCAGCCTCGAGAATGCCTTATTTAATTTTTCCATTAACTTTCTTTGTGTAAAATTTTATAGCAGCTTTCTTTTCCGTGGTGTTATAATCATGAATGTGACTGTTGTTTTTAAACTGGTCGATGTTATTGAGAACAAATGTCATCAGTGAGTAAATGTACTGAGAGGCTGTTGTAAGAATTCCCAATCTTTTAAAAAGATGCCTACAAGATGTACGACTATGAACCCCACACATTATTCTGATCACTTTCTTTTCAGCAGTGAACACTTTTTGCCTAAGTGTTGAGTTACCCCAAAATATTATTTTGTATGACATCAGAGAGTGAAAGTATGCCAGTATGTTAGCTTACTAATTTCTATATCCTCAAAATTGGCAATTATTCTGATCGGAAAAGTTACTGAACCTAGTTGCTTTAGAGTATCTAAAATATGAATTTTTCAATACAGTTTCTCATCTATATGTACAGACAAAAACTGTGTGTTCTCTATCCTGTCTACTGAATTCTGTTAATATGTTACATTTATTGACGGAACTGCAATTTTTGTAGCAGAAAATTGGATGTACTGTGTTTTTTCAAAGGTTAAAGTAGAGATGTCAACTACTCCTGCAGAACATTTATTTTTCAAAGATTTAATAATTTTACTTATTTCACAGGAGGTTGTTAGGTGAAACTTAATCTGACTAAAGTTTTTCAAAACTGACTCTTCTATGCACTGCCTGGCTTTTCCTTTTGAACTATTCTCACTATTCTCTCAATTCTCACTATTCTCTCAGCCATGCTGCTGTACATCACGGTGCCTCTTTATTCTATTTATACAAACGTTTATTCGGCCAATGATGCTACACTTACAGTTTAATATCTGCACTGTAGGAGCGGACATGATAAACGCTACCAACAATTTATAGCAATCTGCAGCGCTTACAAGGGGAGGCCGCCAATTGTGAAATTCAGATTCGATTCATACTGCGCATAATAAAAGCTCATGGCCAGAGGTGTAATGTGGCGAAGCACCAAGGTGCACTTCTCAGGCGTTGTCGAGAAAATCGACAGTTAAAAGAAACCGTTGCGGTGAAATACTCTCTACGATTAATAATTTACCACAGCGTCGTGGCGCAGCGGTAAGCGCTCGGGTTTGTGATCCGAAGGTCGTCGGATCGAATCTCGCACCATGCAATTTTTTTTATTATTAGTTTTTTGTAATTCAAATATATATATAAACTATTAAAGAATTGCTTATACATGTTGGTGAAGGCGGATCGCTCTCCAATTGTACCTCCTCCATTTTTCCGTTTCTTTAACAGGGTGTACCAAAGCTCTCCCGTACGCACTGATTTTCGACCATGTTATAAGTTGCGCTAGGGACCGCATCTACCTTCTATCAAAGTTAGCAGGCAACTACTCTGTTATGCGGCGCCTCGTTTCGGCCCATTCAACATCTGTCCTTCAAGTGTAACGAGCGAGTATATTTCATACGTGCCACAGCGAATTTGTGTTCGTGGGGTCTCTATTCTAATTCGAACGTTTGACTTAAGCTACACGTATTCGTTCCAGAATATCGTTTCTACGTCTTCCGTTAACTATACGTGGTTAACATTATGAAGACAATTAATAACATTTGTGAAATACAACTTTGGTTGCGGAAAACATAATGATGTTCGAAGTCTCCAGTTTTTCCACGACAAACGACTTTCAACAACTTATTATTGTTGCAACTGATTGCCGGGAATTTTTTTTATATATATATATATATATATATATATATATATATATATATATATATATATATATATATATATATATATATATATATATATATATAACTGGGTGTGTGTGTATATACACACATTTGAATTACAAAAAACAAAAAAAGTTGCATGGTGCGAGATTCGATCCAGCGACCTTCGGATTACAAACCCGAGCGCTTACCGTTGCGCCACGACGCTGTAGAAAACTAATAAGCGTAGAGAGTATTTCACCGCAACGGTTTCTTTTAACTGTCGATTTTCTCGACAACGGCTGAGAAGTGCATCTTGGTGCTTTGCCACATTACACCTCTGGCCATGAGCTTTTATTATGCGCAGTATGAATCGAATCTGAATTTTACAATTGGCGGCCTCCCCTTGTTAGTTTATTCAGTGGGACAAAATATTCACGTCTTTGATTTTAGGTATTTACTATGTTTCTCAAAACCTGTACAACTCACATTGTTCACTTTTCTTTCAAGATGAACTACGCTAAGAATCATTGACAATCATGAACCCTCATTCACATCATAAAACAATTAAAGCAGGCTGAGGGGGCAAATATTTTCCAATGGGACAAAAATGTTCCGTTGGCGATTCTAGGGTTAACAAGCAAATATGAAGCAAATCATTGGTGAAGAAGTAGTGGAAGGAGGGGCATTACTCAAGTGCAACAAGAATCAGGTATCTATCCCAAAGCAAAGCAAGTAAAATTCACACACTTAATATTTTATTGATGATACAGATACAGGTATTGTTACACAGAAGTTTACGCGATGTAATGGATAATACAAAGTAAACCGTCTTTGAAAAACCTTCGCAGATTTTGTCACACAATACTAGAGTTCCAGACTAGCAAAGAAACTCAGAGAAATTATGTTCCATCCATGGAATTTCAATTAAAAAGCTGCCTGAATAAACGTGTGATTATATGCGGACGAGATAACATACTTGTAAAATCAGGATAGCATATAAGATTTTTAATAAAAATGAAGCATCTAATGAAATTAGCCAATAACTTTTTTTAAAAACCTGTTAGACTTTGAATAATTATTGCAAAATGATTGTATCCGGTGAGTATTATCAGACAATAATGACAGACAAGTTTTTCTTGTCTGTGTCTATAACAGGAAATTGTTGGACTATTATGTACATATGGACGGCTAAAAGTTTAAAGTACCTAGGGACAAGGTAAGTCGAACTTCCTGTATTAATTAATGGGCTCTGACCATTCTTTATTCTATTGTGAAACTTCACAATCGGAAACGTTTCATGTAGCCTTTGTCGGACTTAATGTTATTTCATTCATTACTGGCATCTAGAATTATCGGTGCGTTTCTTGGCCTGACCCCTGACAAAACTGAGAAGTGGGACATGCTTATCTCATGACAAATTGATGGAGCCATGCAGACTATCTGTTATACATCCCTGTAACATATTTATGCATCGTTACTTATGTTCCATGCAAGCCCTTGGTACTATTTCTATTATTTGTATTTTGTGCTCCCACATTTCCCTTCCTTCCTTAACTTATGTGCGAAAGAGTGAGTGAATGAGGGTACCCTCTTTCTATTTCAATAGTAGTTAGTATCGCAGCAATCTTTTATCTACTGGAGACACAGGGTGGCAGTCTTAGTGGGTTCAGCCAAGGCAAAGAGGTTTGTGCCTTCGACAGTGGTTAGGTTGGGTGTGAAAGGAACCCTTCTGGTGAGTTCCGCTTACCTGGGGTTCGTTATTCGGGGAGTATGCTAAAGCGCTTGTCACTGGGCGGTTGATGAGGGCACATCGCTACTTTAAGAACGAGACTAGGGAATACATCATAGAAAGTGCAGTGTGAAAGTCTTCAGGCTATCTGAAATATTCTAATTCAATTCATTTCACAGCGGTAGTACCAGAATCATAATTAATACTTCATTCAGAGTAAGAACTTGTGTTTTTCTGCTTTTGCTAAGTTTTTCTGAGACTTACTATGTTGTGCCAGAACTTGTGGTGCGAGAATGCATTTCACTACGATACGGCGAGATTTTGAGATAATAGTTTCCGTTAGTTTAGAATGTGCGTGTGAATGTACTCTTGTGTGATTGTATTTTCATTTCTTTTGTAAAAACATTTCCGTTTCAATTTTACGAATAACTACGCACATTTCTTTTGTATGGCACAACACGTAGTCATAAATTCTTTCCATGTACACTCATGACTAAACCATTATATTTTCTATGGTGACCTCGTGTGACAGTAGATATTCAGTGTAGTTAAATGTTTTCGTGCGCGTTTATTATGTTAAACTTTGATTTTCGAGTTCTTGGTATTTTCACATAGGCTACGTGAACGCATGAGTCCGTAGTGTCCTAAGCTCCTTATATTCATCATTTAATTTTTATTTGGTTTTTCCTATTATGGCACGTATTTATCAGTTTAATTTATCGACTAAATATTCAGAAAATTCACGAGCGTTTCATGCCCTCGTGTGTGATTCATTTGTGTATTGACTTGCACGTGTGTGAATGCTCGGTGCCATTTCATTTTTACCGCCACCTCAATCTGCTGAAAGGCACGGACCACGTCTTCTGTACTTCCGTGGTGAAGAGCTGACCTCCTACAGTCTATATTCTTCTAATGTGAACATAGAGCCTGTGAATTTACCATGTCTTTCCCCCATTTTGTATGACTAAAATTCATGATGTTCGTAAGTATCAAATAAACTTTTGGTTTGAGTGATACCAGTATGTAAATACACGCAACGGTCACTTTAAGTTAACATAATTTCTTATGGGGTGATTTGAATTGTTTCTTTCTATGAAAATAAATCGTCAGAAGTTGATGACTGTTTCCAAGGCAACCCCTTCGTCCATAAAGTTTTTTTTTAATTAGTGCTACCAGTCACAAACTTTGTAAACTAATGTATTACTTATTTATTTAGCGACATGTTTCGAGGGAATACCTGATCTTCAGGCTAAATGGCATTACAAAAACAACTTTACAACTTTCATACTGATATTACATAGCCTTTTCGTAAATGCTGTGGTCATCTTTGTTCCTCTCTGGCGTAGCAGTCTCGTTGTGATGCACTGAGGAGTTTCCATTTCCGTGGCTCTCTCGGCTTTCTTGGTCACTGTTCACAAATTGTCACTAACATAACAGTAACCTGGAAATACGATCACAAACAATTCTGTATGGCAGTGGAAAGATGGCGGTCGAAATACAGAATTGTTTGTGATCGTGTTTCCAAGTTACTGTTATGTTAGTGACAGTTTGTGAACAGTGACCAAGAAAGCCAAGAGAGCCACGAAAATGGAAACACCTCAGCGCGTCACAAAGAGCCTGTCGCGCCAGAAGGAGAAAGATGACCACAGCATTTACGAAAAGACCATGTAATATCAGTGTGATCTTACTGTACGGTAGTTTTTGTAATGCCATTTAAACTGAAGATGAGGTATTCCCTCGAAACATGTCACTAAACAAATATGTAATACAACAGTTGAGAAAGTTTGTGACTGGTAGCGGTAATCTAGATAAACCTTTACATGTTTCTTGAAACAGTCACAATCGAAAAATAATCAAAATGGCTTCAAACCCCTTCGTTGTTATAATAAGCGTAATACATCCAGTCTGGCGTTTTCCTAAGCGCAACAATTCTTGTAGACCAAGTCCTTTCATGTTTCTAAGTGAGAATTTAGGATATTGTCTCGAGACTTAACCTCCTGTTAACTTTCACCCGGAAGGAATCTACTTCATGAATAATTTGACTTTAACTGATCAACTTTTGGTGGCAATTAAGTATATATAATTAGCAGGGATCGAAGCAGTTATTAATTCCCTTTCGTATAACTAGATTTTCCCAACTTAGTCGGGTGGCCACTCTAAATAATTAATTAACTGCGGACCCAGCCGAGAAGACCTCAGGGTTCCCAGTGCACATTTCCATATCCAGCACATTATGATTATTCCACTGAAACCATGTAACTGAGAAGAATTTCAAGAAAAGTATTTCCGACCTACGGCTACCATAGCATCTACTCCTGAATCCTATAGAACTGCTCTGAAATCCGCCAAAAGTAAGATCCGTTGTCGTAATACGTTAAGCATCTCACTCTCTAACTTGAAAAAATAACAGTTGAAACGTTAGGTGCTAATAAATAAATGTTGTGTGTCACCTTGCGTGGTACAATCCTTTCGACGCAACGCAACTTACGTAATTTGCGTGTGAATTTAGTTGCTTTTATATTTAAGATTCCTTTCTGCTGGACTCAGAAGTCTGAATGGACCTACTCGTAGATGTTTCCCCCAGAAAGTATTTGTAGTGGATTCCTAGAATAAAACAAGAGACTTTGGTATTACTGTCAAAAAACGTCAGTAGCAGTTTAGTTTTGCTGTTGTGCTATTAGCTTTTATAAATATGACGTCAGAAGACATGCAAGACTGTGTATCGCCCCAAAAAAGTGTGTGATGACTAGTGAAGGACAGATACCTCCAAGAACGATGCCGGCCGCGGTGGCCGTGCGGTTCTAGGCACTGCAGTCCGGAACCGCGGGACTGCTACGGTCGCAGGTTCGAATCCTGCCTCGGGCATGGATGTGTGTGATGCCCTTGGGTTACTTAGGTTTAAGTGGTTCTAAGTTCTAGGGGACTGATGACCTAAGATGTTAAGTCCCATAGTGCTCAGAGCCATTTGAACCATTTGAATGACGATGAATCCAAAAATATAATAAAATCGGTCAGTATAGAACCGAGCAAAGAGTCGGATGAAACGTCAGACGTGGAATCGATAGACGCAGTTGCAAAAATTAGCGACAACACCGGGAAACGTAGTCTTACAGACACTATCAGCGAACTGTCGTGCGCTGGTAATGTGAGAAACACTTCGTTGTATTTCTGTTCTTGTGTGTAGCGTGAGTACTGTAGGGGAAACACTTTGCCGAAACCGAAGTTAGCATGCCAGAACAGAGGCATCCGAAAAGAACAACAAGCAAAACGAACAGCATACGACTGAAAGTGAGATAAGATAACCATGAACAAGGAAATCGATCCGAAAAATTAGTAAAGAAGAGCCAAAGACAGAGAATGTCTCCATGGCTGACACTTGCTTTGCGGAGATACTACACTTCAGCTGGAGCAGTCAGAAACCGTCACCTATGGCGATGGCCAAGTATGCAGACTGCAATAGGAGTTTAATATAGTAGGAAGTCATAGACCTTTGACCACGAACAATGCCAACACCGAAACATTCAAAACAGTCTCCATAAGCATTAACCAGGTAATTTGTGAGACAAAGCTGTACAGCTTAATGTAATACCTGTGCGTAGCCTAGTAGATAAGTTTATACAATTAGAGGTATAAATCGCAGGTTATGATGTACTATTTAATACTATAAAGGAGACAGGCGCAGATATTTTCTTTATAGAATGTATAAAATATGAACACATGTGATGTTTCTGTAATTTGTACTGCCTACTATCTATTTGTCTAAATCTACTCCCCTCTGGCCACTTTTTCTCCTCCAATCCCCTACCCACCCCCCTCCACTAAACTTCTACAGTCAATCACACTGTGCTATTGAAATTAAGGAGTTAATCACAGCTTCGTACTTCACAGACCATTAAAATAAAAACAAGGTAACAATATAACCATTTTGGCTATGTTCTAAAGTATTCAAACACTCTGAATATTTCGTATGAAGTTAAAAGAATTATGAAAGTGTCGACTGAACAGTGCAAAGTGGCAGCTTGAACACACACATACGTATTTGGCCAAATAATACGTAAAGAATGCAACATGCATTATTTCATAGAACTCTAAATGGTGTTAAAAGTGTCTGAATGTTCAGATTTTTTTCACTATGTTCAAAATACAGAATTTTTGCAAACATTTACCGAAAGGGGTGCCAAATACGAAAGCATTCACCCAAAAAGTTACATAGAGAGTGTAACTAGTTGTATTTCAGAGTTCTTTAGAGTGTGCTCAAAAATATCTAAATTATAGAGATTTTTGCGTCATGTTGTTGTTGTGGTCTTCAGTCCTGTGACTGGTTTGATGCAGCTCTCCATGCTACTCTATCCTGTGCAAGCTTCTTCATCTCCCAGTACCTACTGCAACCTACATCCTTTTGAATCTGCTTAGTGTATTCATCTCTTGGTCTCCCCCTACGATTTTTACCCTCCACGCTGCCCTCCAATACTAAGATGGTGATCCCCTGATGCCTCAGAACATGTCCTACCAACCGATCCCTTCTTCTGGTCAAGTTGTGCCACAAACTTCTCTTCTCCCCAATCCTACTCAATACTTCCTCATTAGTTATGTGATCTACCCATCTAATCTTCAGCATTCTTCTGTAGCACCACATTTCAAAAGCTTCTATTCTCTTCTTGTACAAACTATTTACCGTCCATGTTTCACTTCCATACATGGCTACACTCCATACAAATACTTTCAGAAATGACTTCCTGACACTTAAATCTATACTCGATGTTAACAAATTTCTCTTCTTCAGAAACGCTTTCCTTGCCATTGCAAGTCTACATTTTATATCCTCTCTACTTCGACCATCATCAGTTATTTTGCTCCCCAAATAGCAAAACTCCTTTACCGCTTTAAGTGTCTCATTTCCTAATCTAATTCCCTCAGCATCACCCGACTTAATTCGACTACATTCCATTATCCTCGTTTTGCTTTTGTTGATGTTCATCTTATATCCTCCCTTCAAGACACCATCCATTCCGTTCAACTGCTCTTCCAAGTCCTTTGCTGTCTCTGACAGAATTACAATGTCATCGGCGAACCTCAAAGTTTTTATTTCTTCTCCATGGATTTTAATACCTACTCCAAATTTTTCTTTTGTTTCCTTTACTGCTTGCTCAATATACAGATTGAATAACATCGGGGAGAGGCTACAACCCTGTCTTACTCCCTTCCCAACCACTGCTTTCCTTTCATGTTCCTCGACTCTTATAACTGCCATCTGGTTTCTGTACAAATTGTAAATAGCCTTTCGCTCCTTGTATTTTACCCCTGCCACCTTTAGAATTTGAAACAGAGTATTCCAGTCAACATTGTCAAAAGCTTTGTCTAAGTCTACAAATGCTAGAAATGTAGGTTTGCCTTTCCTTAATCTTTCTTCTAAGATAAGTCGTAAGGTCAGTATTGCCTCACGTGTTCCAGTATTTCTACAAAATCCAAACTGATCTTCCCCGAGGTCGGCTTCTACAAGTTTTTCCATTCGTCTGTAAAGAATTCGCGTTAGTACTTTGCAGCTGTGGCTTATTAAACTGATTGTTCGGTAATTTTCACATCTGTCAACACCTGCTTTCTTTGGGATTGGAATTATTATATTCTTCTTGAAGTCTGAGGGTATTTCGCCTGTTTCATACATCTTGCTCACCAGATGGTAGAGTTTTGTCAGGATTGGCTCTCCCAAGGCCGTCAACAGTTCCAATGGAATGTTGTCTACTCCGGGTGCTTTGTTTCGACTCAGGTCTTTCAGTGCTCTGTCAAACTCTTCACGCAGTATCGTATCTCCCATTTCATCTTCATCTACATCCTCTTCAATTTCCATAATATTGTCCTCAATTGCATCGCCCTTGTATAGACCCTCTATATACTCCTTCCACCTTTCTGTTTTCCCTTCTTTGCTTAGAACTGGGTTTCCATCTGAGCTCTTGATGTTCATACAAGTGGTTCTCTTATCTCCAAAGGTCTCTTTAATTTTCCTGTAGGCAGTATCTATCTTACCCCTAGTGAGATAAGCCTCTACATCCTTACATTTGTCCTCTAGCCATGCCTGCTTAGCCATTTTGCACTTCCTGTCGACCTCATTTTTGAGACGTTTGTATTCCTTTTTGCCTGCTTCATTTACTGCATTTTTATATTTTCTCCTTTCATCAATTAAATTCAATATTTGTTCTGTTACCCAAGGATTTCTACTAGCCCTTGTCTTTTTACCTACTTGATCCTCTGCTGCCTTCACTACTTCATCCCTCAAAGCTACCCATTCTTCTTCTACTGTATTTCTTTCCCCCATTCCTGTCAATTGTTCCCTTATGCTCTCCCTGTAACTCTGTACAACCTCTGGTTCTTTCAGTTTATCCAGGTCCCATCTCCTTAAATTCCCACCTTTTTGCAGTTTCTTCAGTTTTAATCTACAGTTCATAACCAATAGATTGTGGTCAGAGTCCACATCTGCCCCTGGGAATGTCTTACAATTTAAAACCTGGTTCCTAAATCTCTGTCTTACCATTATATAATCTATCTGATACCTTTTAGTATCTCCAGGGTTCTTCCATGTATACAACCTTCTATCATGATTCTTAAACCAAGTGTTAGCTATGATTAAGTTGTGCTCTGTGCAAAATTTTACCAGGCGGCTTCCTCTTTCATTTCTTAGGCCCAATCCATATTCACCTACTACGTTTCCTTCTCTCCCTTTTCCTACACTCGAATTCCAGCACCCATGACTATTAAATTTTCGTCTCCCTTCACTATCTGAATAATTTCTTTTATTTCATCATACATTTCTTCAATTTCTTCGTCGTCTGCAGAGCTAGTGGGCATATAAACTTGTACTACTGTAGTAGGTGTGGGCTTCGTATCTATCTTGGCCACAATAATGCGTTCACTATGCTGTTTGTAGTAGCTTACCCGCATTCCTATTTTCCTAATCATTATTAAACCTACTCCTGCATTACCCCTATTTGACTTTGTGTTTATAACCCTGTAGTCACCTGACCAGAAGTCTTGTTCCTCCTGCCACCGAACTTCTCTATTTCCCACTATATCTAACTTTAACCTATCCATTTCCCTTTTTAAATTTTCTAACCTGCCTGCCCGATTAAGGGATCTGACATTCCACGCTCCGATCCGTAGAAGGCCAATTTTCTTTCTCCTGATAACGACATCATCTTGAGCAGTCCCCGCCCGGAGATCCGAATGGGGGACTATTTTACCTCCGGAATATTTTACCCAAGAGGACGCCATCATCATTTAATCATACAGTAAAGCTGCATGCCCTCGGGAAAAATTACGCCCGTAGTTTCCCCTTGCTTTCAGCCGTTCGGAGTACCAGCACAGCAAGGCCGTTTTGGTTATTGTTACAAGGCCAGATCAGTCAATCATCCAGACTGTTGCCCTTGCAACTACTGAAAAGGCTGCTGCCCCTCTTCAGGAACCACACGTTTGTCTGGCCTCTCAACAGATACCCCTCCGTTGTGGTTGTACCTACGGTACGGCTATCTGTATCGCTGAGGCACGCAAGCCTCCCCACCAACGGCAAGGTCCATGGTTCATGGGGGGGGGGGGGGGGGGGATGTCATATTCAAAATAAATTACAGAAAGCAGTACGTGTTTACTTGAAAATCAAAACAAATCTCAAATCAATTAATTTCGACACCAGACAGAGGCAAGACTTGGCTTGGTGACTGAGCGTCTTGCTTTTTCCAGTAGGTCTTGCCTTGATATCATGTCCATTCGGCGTAGTATGGTAAGCACGCCTAAATGAAGAACGCACATAATGATCTAACGTAAGGTACATCTTCAAGTGAAAGTGATCGGTGTCATTCCCCCGTGAAAAACTAGTCTGACGTCAAATGAAGAAAACTTTAGACTGAACAAACAAATTCATTATTTTACACATCTCTGCTTATCAAGTATAACACTGATCTTAACACCTTTAAAATGTCTGAAAAATGCTGCGGGAACGCAAAAATGCAACGTTTACATCAAATTGGTGTCCAAAACCTGACTACACGCTCTAAAGGAAGTGCTCCTACGAATACAAAACATAATTCCCATAAGGGATAAGAAACAAATATTTGCTTATTTAAAGTAGCTAACAAATTCGTTAGATACAGGGTGGTCCATTGATAGTGACCGGGCCAAATATCTCACGAAATAAGCATCAAACGAAAAAACTACAAAGAACGAAACTCGTCTAGCTTGAGGGGCGAAACCAGATGGCGCCATGGTGGGCCCGCTAGATGGCGCTGCCATAGGTCAAACAGATATCAACGGCGGTTTTTTAAATAAGAATCTCCCCCCCTTTTATTACATATTCGTGTAGTACGTAAAGAAATATGAATGTTTTAGTTGGACAACTTTTTTTCCCTTTCTGATCGATGGCGCAGTAATAGTCACAAACGTATAAGTACGCGGTATCAAGTAACATTCAGCCAGTGCGGACGGTATTTGCTTAGTGATACATTACACGAGACCGTTTACCAATTGCGGGATAGGTCGATATCGCGTTGATGTATAACTATTGTGATCAAAATGCCCAACTGAGATGTGCTATGTACACTACTGGCCATTAAAACTGCTACACCAAGAAGAAATGCAGATGATAAACGGGTATTCATTGGACTAATATATTATACTACAACTGATGTGTGATTACATTTTTACGCAATTTGGCAGCATAGATCCTGAGAAATCAGTACTCAGAACAACCACCTCTGGCCGTAATAACGGCCTTGATACGCCTGGTCGTTGAGTCAAACAGAGCTTGGATGGCGTGTACAGGTACAGCTGCCCATGCAGCTTCAACACGATACCACAGTTCATCAAGAGTAGTGACTGGCGTATTGTGACGAGCCAGTTGCTCGGCAACCATTGACCAGACATTTTCAATTGGTGAGAGATCTGGAGAATGTGCTGGCCAGGGCAGCAGTCGAACATTTTCTCTATCCAGAAATGCCCGTACAAGACTTGCAACATGAGGTCGTGCATTATCCTGCTGAAATGTAGGGTTTCGCAGGGATCGAATAAAGGGTAGATCCACGGGTCGTAACACATCTGAAATGTGACGTCCACTCTTCAAAGTGCCGTCGATGCGAAGAAGAGGTGACCGAGACGTGTAACCAATGGCACCACATACCATCACGCCGGGTGATACGCCAGTATGGCGATGACGAATACACGCTTCCAATGTGCGTTCACCGCGATGTCGCAAAACACGGATGCGACCATCATGATGCTGTAAACAGAACCTGGATTCATCCGAAAAAATGACGTTCTGACATTCGTGCACCCAGGTTCGTCGTTGAGTACACCATCGCAGGCACTCCTGGCCCTGATGCAGCGTCTAGGGTAACCGCAGCCATGGTCTACGAGCTGATAGTCCATGCTGCTGCAAACGTCGTCGAACTGTTCGTGCAGAAGGTTGTTGTCTTGCAAACATCCCCATCTGTTGACTCAGGGGTCGAGACGTGGCTGCAAGATCCGTTACTGCCATGCGGATAAGATGCCTGTCATCTCGATCAGTAGTGATACAAGGTTGTTGGGATCCAGCACGGCGTTCCCTATTACCCTCCTGAACCCACCGATTCCATATTCTGCTAACAGTCATTGAATCTCGACCAATGCGAGCAGCAATGTCGCGATACGATATACCGCAATTGCGATAGGCTACAAGTCGACCTTTATGAAAGTCAGAAACGTGATGGTATGCATTTCTCCTCCTTACCCGAGGCATCACAACAACGTTTCACCAGGCAACGCTGGTCAGCTGCTGTTTGTGTATGAGAAATTGGTTGGAAACTTTCCTCATGTCAGCACGTTGTAGGTGTCACCACCGGCTCCAACCTTGTGTGCATGCTCTGAAAAACTAATTATATGCATATCACAGCATCTTCTTCACGTCGGATAAATGTCGCGTCTGTAGCACGTCATCTTCGTGGTGTCGCAATTTTATTGACCAGTAGTGTATGCTGCTCGGTACCCTGGACGACATCATCCAAGTGTCCGGCCCGTTCGCCGGATAGTTATGTTATTTAAGCAAACAGGAAGTCTTCAGCCACATGTGAAACGTCGACCACGACCTGCAACAAATGATGATGCCCAAGTAGGGGTTTTAGGTGCTGTTGCGGCTAATCCGCACATCAGTAGCAGAGAAAATTCGCGAGAATAGGGAATCTCAAACACGTCGGTGTTGGGAATGCTTAATAAACATCGATTGCACCCGTACCATATTTCTATGCACCAGGAATAGCATGGGGACGTCTTTGATCGTCGTGTACAGTTCTGCCACTAGGCGCAAGAGAAATTACAGGACGACGACAGATTTTTTGCACTTGTTCTGTTTAGCGGCGAAGCGTCATTCACAAACAGCGGTAACGTAAACCGGTATAATACGCACTACCGGGCAACGGAAAATCCACGTTGGCTGTGACATGTGGAACATCAGCGACCTTGGCGTATTAATGTATGGTGCGGCATTATGGGAGGAAGGATAATTGGCTCCAATTTTATCGAAGGCAATCTAAATGGTGCAATGTATGCTGATTTCCTTCGTAATGATCTACCGATGTTACTCCAAGATGTTTCACTGCGTGACAGAATGGCGATGTACTTCCTACATCATGGATGTCTGGCACATAGCTCGCGTGTGGTTGAAGTGGTACTGAATAGCATATTTCATGACAGTTGAATTGGTCGTCGAAGCACCATACCATGGCCCGCACGTTCACTGGAACTGACGTCCCCAGATTTCTTTCTGTGGAGAAAGTTGAAGGATATTTGCTATCGTGATCCACCGACAACGCCTGACAACATGCGTCAGCGCATTGTCAATGCATGTGCAAACATTACGGAAGGATAACTACTCGCTGTTGAGAGTAATGTCATTACACGTATTACCAAATTCATTGAGGCTGACGGACATTATTTTGAGAGTTTATTGCATTAATGTGGTATTTACAGGTAACCACGCTGTAACAGCATGCGTTCTCAGAAATGATAAGTTCACAAAGGGATATGTATCACATTGGAACAGCCGAAATAAAATGTTCAAACGTACCTACGTTCTGTATTTTAATTTAAAAAACCTACCTGTTACCAACTGTTCGTCTAAAATTGTGAGCCATATGTTTGTGACTATTACAGCGCCATCTATCACAAAGCGAAAAAAGTGGTCCAACTGAAACATTCATATTTCTTTACGTACTGCACGAATATGTAATAAAAATGGGGGTTTCTAATTTAAAAAAACGCAGTTGATATTCGTTTGAACTATGGAAGCATCCTCTAGCGGGCCAACCATAGCGACATCTGGTTTCCCCCTTCAAGCTAGACAAGTTTCGTTCTTTGTAGTTTTTTCGTTTGACGTTTGTTTCGTGAGATGTTTGGCCCGGTCACGATCAATGGACCACCTTGTATAGTTGCTGATGAGGAGTTTCACCTTAAATACTGTTCCTCAAAGCCTCAAAACGCGAACTAGAATCCACTCCAGAATAATACTCCTGTTTCTCTCCTCACGAACAGATCGCTTCTTAATTCGAATTATTGACCATATTTACTATGTTCCAGGTCTATGATAGTTATCTGGTATCAATTTGTTCATTAAACGTTTAAAATTTGTGCGAAAATACGTCAGAAACTGAAAAATATGCATTGTTTACGTGAATTATAACACTGTTATTTTACATATGCATTCACATATAATATATACGTAAATTGGTGCCTATAACATTGCTATGGACGCCCAAATTAAGTGCCACAATACGTTTTTCGTTCCTAACCGCATGTGGCTAAAAAGAGAAATTGCATGCTAAACAGATCGTTGACATAACAAGTTAGGCCCCATAAATCGGTGTCGAAAAATTAACTAGGCCAGGTATCCAATTGCAGAAAATAGTTGTTGACTAAAATACTATGTAAAAACAAAAACAAATGGACTTTCAGTATTCCTGGAGGAATGTTGTTAATTAGGCCTACTCATTGTGTAAGTCTAAACACATTTCAAATTAAATCCGAACTCCCCTGTAACGCTTGTCAAGTGTTACAATGGTTACTCCACTTCTAGAATATGTGAAGTATGATGTCATTTGAATCTGAGAACTACCGTAGAATATAACTGTCGTCTGTCATCACCTGAAGTTTTTCAGTAACTTTTCACTACCAGCTTCAGGAAGAGGTAGATAACGTATCATTAGGGACCTGTAATCGGTGGTATTGATTAGAAATCATTGGTCTTCATTAAATGATTCGGCACAGTTGAGGTTAAGCACGGAATGAACTACAGTGCCAAAGCACTCTAAAATGTTCACACACAGTACTTCCGATAATCATCTACTAAATACATCAACATCTAATAAAAGTACGCGATGTGAAACACCACACAGACACAATATAACCGAACACCATGTTATGAGGGAAGAAAGAAGACGTTTTTATTACAATGTATCACTCAGACTTAACGAATTCTCCTACGTTTGCACACAATGTGACCTAACACGGTGATAGAGATGTACCATCTCCGAAGAAAGTGACAGATTTGATGTCTCAAAAGCAACATACTTGGTAAAATTATTTATGATTTGTTCAAGACAAAAAAAATACATGTAAGTTCCTTATCGTAATATGCTAATGTCATTATAGATCTCTAAAATTAAGTCTTTTAAAAAATAAAATTGAACGTTTTCTGTCACAAAACACATTTTACAAGCACAATGTACCTTCAAAATAAATTCGTTCTGCTTTCCTTGTTCAGCTATCTCCTGCTGACGACCGTACTTTGATCTCCATAATAAGCAATAAATTCATCTATACACGCAAAAACTGGTTGCAAGAAACACACATAGGCAGATCTACCTTACAGCGTAAATTGCACAGAGGAATAGCAAAGTAAACAATGACGATGTTTTACGTTCGAAAAAGCAGTGTATTCATACATCTTGGAATGAATAGCAACAGAATGCTAGAACACTTTGTACATACATCAAGTTGTGATTGTGATTTGACCTTTGTACTGTTTACTAGCACTTACTGCTTACCATGTAGGTTATAAGGCTTGATGCATTTGATTGACTTCTTACTCGAAAAACTTCTTTTACTCTTCTTCCTCCATGTCAGTTATGGTAGGAAACCTGAAACAATGTGCTAAGCAGGGAAGAGAGTGATGGTTGACAGTTCCAGATACATATTCATTCAGAACTCAGATAACATGCATCGAATCCTGATAGTAGGGGTCAACTGCTGGGTCGTAAATAGTATTCTGTCATCAAAAGTTACCGTGTGTGTTGCTGCTGTTAGTTAATGGATCTTCTCGGGTGTACATCATCGTGCAAATGCTGACACCAGCATGTCCGATCATGATACTGATTTACGAAGTTGAGACTTGTTCCAACTAGCAAAAGCAATTACTCCGCATGTTGAGAGCAGACAGCATGTATCTGCAGAGGGTATAAGCAACTGGTGGTCAGCTACTGGGGGTGTTATATACCAGGATATGTTAGCTAGCACAAATGAGTTAATGGGAGAGCTGTAAGTGCTTGGTAAACAGTAAGTGATACCACTTATCCATTACTGATTACCAATTACTCATAACCTGTTACCCATTAACGACTAACCATTACTCATTAGTCATTACCCATGACCTATTTCCTATTACCCATTACCTGTTATCTATTCTGTGATAACTGTTCACCTATTTGTTAGGGATTACGTCTTCCAGTGGCTGTACCTGACACCTAGTACTTGAAATCGCTAATAGCTGAAACTCTCGGACACTGACACCCCCCCCCTCCCCCTCCGATAGAGGTAAGCTCTCAACTTGCTGTTGAAGCTGATCCTAACAGTAGCAGAGGAACTGGGTTTTCAAAGATGAGGAAAAAATGCCACTTTCTTACCTGGACATTGGTTGTAGAAGTGGTGGGACTTGAACTATAGGGCAAAACGTTAATGTGACACCTGTTCTTACAACATCCTTTTACTCATTTTTATACAGAAACAGGAATGCAATAGGTGGAAGTCTATTGCCCCTCGATGGCATGGTTCAAATGGCTCTGAGTACTATGGGACTGCTGAGGTCATTAGTCCCCTAGAACTTAGAACTAGTTAAACCCAACTAACCTAAGGACATCACACACATCCATGCCCGAGGCAGGATTCGAACCTGCGACCGTAGCGGCCTTGCGGTTCCAGACTGCAGCGCCTTTAACTGAACGGCCACTTCGGCCGGCCCCTCGATGGCATCCGTAGTTGCTGGGATGCTGAGTGCCAAGATCAGCAACTGCTAGACTGGGAGACAGTGATGGGCAGCGCCGCCAGTGAAGCTGCTGCCGAAGTGTGTCGGACGCAATTCCTTTAAGTCTGGCTAACTCGTTGTAGCTGCTTATCACATCAGGGAGATTGGTGTTAAAACGTAACGTCTAGCGTAGCCAGAGTCGAACGTACATGTTCACATAGGTTGTGATCAAAGATCATGGCCCTCAGAAAGTGGAGTACAGCATAGGACCCTGTGCTGAAAGGTGCAACCCACCGGAGGCGCTTGAGGGCAGAAGACATTCAATAGTCAGGTAACCATTTGGTACAAATGTGCCCAGATTTCTGCAAATGGTTCCCAGCGCCAGGTGGTCGCTGACAGCTACCGGAGACGAAGTACTGGGGAAGTGGCTCGGTACTTAAGTCTGGCACTGCAGTGGTCTTCACCTCGAAGTTAACAAGAGATGAAGACCATAGAGTAGACACCCCAAAGTACTGTGAGTGGAACACTATCGAAGGCAGACTGCATGGATGATATTGCACCAAGATATCCTTATCTGTGCAACTCGCTGACGCAAGATCGAAGAACCCAACTTCAAACAGGAGTTAAGTCAGACACTTAGGTCGCACGTCCGAAACATAAGAGAAGATTACGGATCGCACTACTGCCACCAAGTTAGCTGCCATATCTGCCGACCTCCGACTGCACAGTTCGAATCTCTATCCCCGATATCTCCGACGAGAAATTCATAAAATACACGAAAAATAGGGGAAGAAGCAGTAAAATTGTCCCTCTCTGCGTACACGATGCACAGTTTTTCTTCAAGCAGTTGGTGCCGGACGGAAATCATGTTATTTCGGTTAACTGTCCCATCCGCGCTCTGCCCAAGGCGAGCCGTAGGCTAAAACAAAAGTCTGAAGCGAAAACACAGGTGCTACTCCAGCGTTTCCACTGGTGCTGCGATGACGGGCTGTAAGTAGTGCTCACGGAGAAGCCATGTTATCGTACCAACTTTATCCCTACTGGTTGGCGAGACCAACGTGATGTCGCCGCCCACCTTGGTGCCCCTTGTGAACACAGATAGGACATAGTTTCAGTTTACCGCCAAGGCTGGCCAGCTACAACGAGGGTGTGGATGACGCAATGAAAGTTACCGACAGCTCTCTATCACTAATACAGACCGCACCAGCTTGCCTCCGGGACAACAGCTAGATGTGTAGCTTTACTGCCTCTGCAAGGTTTCAAACAGACCACCTGCACGAAGGAAATGTAAGCCAGCCCTGTAATTAATGCATATCCCATAGTGATATGTGATAGTAACGTCACGACTGTACGGTTCATCGAGCTATGTTACTTGCCATTGACACATGACGCAAATGTTACTTTCGTCCTTACGTTTTCCTCACCAGTGTACAAGACATACATTGATGAGCCAAACATTATGACCATCTGCTTAATAGCTTATTTTCCGTCTTTGGAACGAAATACTTCACTGATTCTGTGTGTCAGAGATCTGACTGTTTGTTGGTAGGTTTGTGGAGGTATGTGGCATTATAAGTCTACGCTCAGATCATGTAGTTCCCTTAAATAAAGGGCCTTTGATTTGCGTACATGGTGATATCGCCCTGTAGCGACGCAGATGGGTTCCATAGGATTTACAACAAGTGAATTTGGTAGCCGTGACATCAACGTGAGTGCGTTATACGCTCCTCACACCGATGCAACACATTCCCGGCTCCGGACATGGACAATTATACTGCCGCAAGATGACATCACCGTTGGGAAAGACATCAAGCCTAAAGGGCTGCAGATGTTTCCCAGCTTTCAGTGTGTCATAAGCGCAAGAAAATGTCTTCCATAGCACAATACTGTTCCTATATGCCTGCCCCCATGGCGCACTACGCGTTTTGAGACGCCCTTTGCTCGATGATGGCTGCGATCGCACTAGCGTTTCCATTGATCAACGATCAAATCCTGATGATCCCATGCACACTAGAATCGCAATTAACGGTATCGTTGGGTCAACATGTGTACACATAGGTATGGTCTGGTGCGGAATTCCACATTCAACGATGTACGATGTTCAGTATGCTCTGTAACACTTATGCACAGGCCACCAATGTCCTCTTTCGTCAGAAATCTCACAGATCACCATCTATCCTACTCTACAATGCAGACAGGTATCTGAAATCCACGTTCTGTGAAGATTCGTGGACGTCCAACAATTTAGAGTCTAGAGATAGTTTCACTACCGTTCAACATCTTTCCATAGATGCTCAAGACAGTAGCACGTGAAAATTCGACCAGTATCACCGTTTTCGAGATATTCGTTCACAGATTCTCAGTAAGAATGATGTGTCCTTTATCAAAGTCGCTTATTTCAATGTCTCGATAGGTAGTAAGTGCATGTTGTAGAGACCGTGACTAGGGGGTTGATTTGTCAGACTGTGGTGTATATTGGAAGGATGCATGCATTAGGCGCCCTTCAGTTGGGTGATGTCAGTCAACTATGACAGTTCTGTGAAGACTATGTACCACATATCGGATAATAGCAGTGGTATATAAATGAGAGTTCTGGAGTAAAGAGCATATTTTCCAAAAATTGTAAAATTTAAAAACCAGATTTTATTTTTGTTGTTTCCCCCACTTAAAAATTTATGTATATCCAAGGAGGAAATTTTCATTTACTTAAAAAATTAAAAAATCAAATCAATTGTTTCTTTATAAAAAAAGTTCTCCGAGCTTGTGTTTATCTACACCAACCAACAAAACTCTCATTTTACTTTTAAAAAATCTAATAAATTGGTTTCTTTATAAATAAAGTTCCTTAAACCTTGTCTATATAGAGCAACAACTGAAATTTTCATTTAAAAACTCACAGGCACAATTCAACTGTAAACATTTTAACATATTAAAAATCGAAATTGGTCTATACAAATAAAAGCGAAACAAAATGTACTCCAGAGCTAAGCCATTTCAAAACTTAAAAAACTATTGTAAAGAAAACCATGGATTGAGTTATACAGATTTATAAAATTACTGTAGGAAAAATGGTTATCAAATGTAACTAGACACAAGATCACTTGGTATTTATAGATTATTTTGAAATGAAAGCAAAGAGAGAACTGAAATATAAAGGTATAAAAAATTTAAAGAATTATTACAAACTTAAGAAAGAAAAATTAATCGAACTTATTCTAAATCAAGTTGACAGCATCATTAATAATGATAATGATATGAATAAAAAAATCTTTAAAAGAACCATATGAAATCGGAAACACAAAAGATTTAATAATTATTCTAAACATAATAAACAACAATTAATCACACTTAGTGAGAGCTCTAAGGACAATATAAGAAAAATTATAATGAATTTAATAAAAAATATTTAGAAGATATTTGTAAAGTATGTGAAAGGAAAAATATTAAAAAAAATATTTTAAACTTAATAAACAACCATTAATCATTCATATTAATCTGTCTGAGTGTTATATTGATAATACTGACAATGAAAATTAATTTCAAAAGCTTCTAGTGGATAAATAGCAAGAAATTAAAGGAAAAACATTTCTCTTAAAATTTTTAAGTTATAATTTCCTACATGCTACGAGATTTTAAATCACCTACACAATTTAACAGAAAATATCCTGCTTTTAAATCTAGAATAATAACTTACAAAATGCGCGATGTTGATAATATTGTTGAATCACAAGAATATTTTTTATCAAATTAAAGCAGAAGTAATCACTTAATTTACGAATATTTGTGGTTAAAGTTATAATGAAATTTTTAAGACTAGACAAAATACAAGAATTTAATTTTAAAACAATTAATGAAGTTTTATTAAGAACAACTACCTCATAAGATTGTTTCAAAAATCAACAAATAAACTATTAACTGAAATGGACAAAAATACAAAGGAAAAAATATGGTTGGTGTTTGTTTTACATAAATAGTTTAGAATTAAGTGTTCATTGACACAAACAATATCTGTTTCTTCTTATATAGATTTACCAAACGAAAATAAAGATTTAAAAACTGTAAAAAATAAGATCAAAAATGTTTTCTTATTCTAGAAAACTAGCTTTATATCAAGTACATTTTGATAGAGATAGAGTTACTAAATACAAAAATATTGAATCAGCGTTAGATGAAATTTTTTAAAAAGAGAAAATAAATTTTCGTTATCAGTTATCAAATGTCCCAATATGTGGAAAGATGTCAAATATTTCAGTTACTGTTTACACTTATGACGTTTAATTTATTGTGTACCCACTTTACTAGACAAAAAATTAAAAAAATGACAAACATTTTATCACCTTTTCATTCGAGAGGAAAATAATTCTCGTTATTGTTGGATAAAAAGTGTATTTAGATCACTTTGTTCACAAACAAGTGAACAAAATGGACAAATTTATTCTTGTGACAGATGTTTAAAATATTTTCACCCAGGAGAAAAATCAGACAAGCATGAAAATGATTGCTATTAAAATTATATATCCCCACAGAAGTTTTTTCTGGGTTCAGTTGACAAGTGCTACCACCTCTTAAAAGATATTCGAAATCTGCATAAATTACAGAAGTTATTTGCAATGATTTATTATAATTTAAACATTTCATGAAAATATAACAAATAATTACAAGTAACTTTCGTAATTTATGCAGATTTAGAATATCTTTTAAAAGATGTTAACACTTGTCAATGAAATCCAGAAAAAGGTTCTGTTAACAAATAACAAAAACATGTTTCCTTTTTACTTAGTTATTATATTAAATACTGTAATGGTGATTAAAAAACCTGTAATATATATTGCCAAAGATGCAGCAAATAATTTCTGTTGAAATGTTAGAACAACAATCTAATGAAATTACTGAAATATATGACCGAAATATTCCAATGATAATGACAAATAAAGATGAAGTAAATGTTAAAATCCTAATATGTGTTTTATTGGTGAATAGGATGTTACTAAAGAAGAAAAAAAAGAGATCATTCTCATTTAACAGTAAAATTTCAAGGAAGTGGTCATGAAGACTCAAATCAGATAATGACCCAAAATTTATTTCATTTAGTAAAGAGGCTGAGGATGGATTAACATTTAGATCCTTAGATACATTTAAATTTATACCGTCCAGTACTGTTAAATTATCTTCACATCATACAAAAGAATTATTTAAAGAAACAGCAAAACATTTTATTAATATATGAATTGTGAAGGAAAATTAACAGAAACAAAATTATGTAAGAATCAATATTTTTATTCTAGACTTAATGGAGCAAACATATCTGATAAAAGTTATAATCATGAGAAACTAGTTTGAAAACAAATTCAGTGTTAGTAAAGTAGATGAATTACAAAAGTTATATAGTTAATCAGATTTGATACCAGCAGGTATTTTTTTAAAATCTTATGAACAAGATCCATCTAGGTAATGTTTAGCATCTACTGTATTATGGGAGTAAATGTTAAAAATGAGAATAATTGAATATGAATTACTGCATGATTATGTCCAAGTAATTCATATGGTTATGTAATGTCACAATTTTTACCATACAAAGATATTATTGGCTAGGTTCAAAATAGTTTAATTTTGAAAAAATGCTTCAATTATCAGATGATAAAAAATATGGTTATATTTCAGAGGTCCATTAAGTATATTTTAATAAATTACTCGAATTACACAATTTAACAGCATTAAATAATAAAAAATATCTTCTGAATTAAGGAATCTTAAAAAATGATCAGTACTTCGCTTAAAATTCACAAAAGTTCTCATAATATTATCATTTCAACAATCAGATTGCTTGAAAAAATATAGTGATTTAAGACAGATATGAGAAAAAATGCAGCTAACAAATATGAAAACGATTTCTGTAAGTTAATGTAAAATTCAGTATTTGGAAAATGAAGGAAAATATTGGAAACACATGAAATATTAAAATAATGAGAGATCTAGAAAATTATATGAAAGATATTTCAAAACCGGATTATGAACATATTACTATATTTTCAGAATATATAGTTGTAGTAACTGTAAAAATAACAATAGTATAATTAAATTACCAAATTTTTACTAGTATGGGTGTAATAGATATTCCGAAAATAGAAATGTATGACATTCATTATAATGTAATTAATCGGAAATATTGTGAAAATATTGTTTTATGTAATGCAGGTACATGTTCTTTTATTTATGATATAAAAGTGAAGCTTTTCATAAAGATATGAATTCTATGATAAACATATGTGACACAAGTGTTAATTCAGTGGATAATATTTATGAAATTCCACAAGTGAACAAGAAAGAATTAGGATACACGAAAGATGAAAATTCTGGAAAAATTATCTTAGGTCATATAAGGTTAAGATGTGTGCTTATATGGTAGACAGTAAAGAATATAAAAATATCTAAAGGAGATGAAAATTTTTATTGTAAAAACTAAAATTACTTTAATGATTATAAAAATTTCTTAGATGATAAAATAAAACAATATAGAGAAATTTGATCAATTAAAGACAAATTCTATACTGCAGACTCTAATAAAATTGATTCAGATTCTGGTATTATATTTCATATCACATTACAAAGTAGAAACAACACTTTACCATATGGATATTACAAAATTACAGAATTTCAATTTGGATAAACAGTGTAAAGAATTTAGTAGATGTTGTTGTTGTTGTGGTCTTCAATCCTGAGACTGGTTTGATGCAGCTCTCCATGCTATTCTATCCTGTGCAAGCTTCTTCATCTCCCAGTACCATAGTAGATGTTAATAAAATTAAAAATTTATAAAATGAAAATTAATAAGAAGTCTGATAGGTTCGTTATATTCTTTCATGATATACTTATTGATAGGTTTTTATGTGTAATCAACAAAATTTCTACAAAAACATTCTACTATATGATACTTTCTGTATGTTTCTGATAAATGAAACTTTTTTTGTTTTGGTTGCTTATAATTATTTTCCAAATATATTCTTAAGAATTTTTAAATCCTTTTTGACAAATGGTGTAATGGCGACCGGAACGGTCATGGGGTTGTAGTGACAGAAATGCGGCAGGACCTGCAGAGAGGCCCACGAACAATAACAGAACAGGGGAGAACGGACACGACCAATGAAGGACCTTACAACACAACAGACAACAGAGTCACATACCAAAAAAGACAACCTTGTCCACTCATAAAAAAACACGAAAATCAATACACTGTTTAATGCAAGGTGATATGTTCTGAGATTCAAGCGAGGTTAGACTGGCAGGTTGAGCGACAGGCAGGCGCTTAAGCACTAGATCGAGGACGCCGCTATTGGCCACTGCAACCACGTATTCCACTGTGGCGCCCTCACTCTAAATGTGGGCCAGGAGGCGTGCACCGCCACAGCTTATGGTGCGATGGTACAGAGACCTCTGTGGGTCTTCAGTGTCCATGACATCTGGCGGGGATTCAAATTATGCAGCACGCGGTACGAGAATGAGTATCACAAGTAAATGTTTCTTTATTGAAGCTATTAGTAAGTTCTTTTGTATGTTCTCATTCACTTTCCCTAAAACCAATTTGTTTGTTTTTTATACAATAAAGAACATCCATTTTTGGAGGTATATTCGTAACTGCAATTTCTGTTTTTTGCGAGTATATTTTTCTTGTTTGCTAAATGGACATACGATTTTATTTTCACTTTCCACTTGCTAAGAAAAAATTATTACAATAAAAAAATTAAATCTAATAAATTTTATTATATATAGATGTAGTCAATGTTACATCTTATATACGACAAACTTATACATAATGACAACTACTAATGAAAAAGCCCCTCTATGTTTTAAAGCAAAAGACATTTGTAATATCTTATAACATGTTGTTTTGACAGATGCTTTGTAATGCAAAGATAGAATTAAAATACATAAGAAATATAAGGCATAAAGTGGTAGTTCATAGCTACACTTACATTCACAAATTTTATACATGAACCAGGTTTGTATTCGTCAATTATTAAATAAAAAAGCAATAAGCATAGATTTATGAAGGAACTTTACCATCAATTCAAAAATATATTAAGGTAGAACCACATATGAAGTTCAAATAATTACTTAAAACATCTAAATCAATTTAAGGATAATTATATAATAAGGTTATATGAAAAATTGGATACAGCTCATGAAACTATGCATTAAAGAAATGAAGAAATGAATAGTATATTATTATAAATTATTCCTCGTTTAATTGATGAAAATTCAGGACCTAGATTTCATATTTTAAAATTAAATTAATTATAAGTATAGTTATGATTACTACATTATTCGAATGGAAATAAAATATTTTCAAGAACAAATAAATATTACCAGGAATAGACAGCCAAATTGTGAAGAATTTTTAAGGATTAATTATTTATCAGATTCAATAAATTTATTCCAAAGAATGAAAGAAAGATTAAATATGGTTTGCCACTTAAATATTATAATGTCCACCAGTGAACAGAGTTAGTTCCAGTCTTACCATCATGTCGAGCTGTCAGAGGTGTCGATAATATACATAGCATTGCCCGCTCAAGACACAACCACCTTGGGCAATCAGACAAGTCCACCTACTACACCTTGGAATCGATGGAGAAATGACCCCTTTATGAAGTGTTTCCAGTCGCTGGGAAGGCATCCTGCCCATGGATTACGACGAGGGAAACAACACAGCACACCGAACGGCCATACAAAAGCTGCGTCAGTGACACCACTCTGCTTGGTATGCACTCATAAGAAGTAAGAAAAGGGACGAGGGCGTCCTCCAGGTGGTGGGTAGCTGCAATCTTACGCATTTCCTCCTTTAACATGTGCACAAATGGCTCAGTGATCCCATTGGATGCAGGGTGGAGAGGCACTCAGAATGTCACAGTAGTTGTAAAGAAAGGAAGCTTACAGCTACTATTGAGTGCCATTTTCCGTGACTACCACAAAAGAAGAACTTCCATCATTAAATGGTGGTACAGTATGTGGACTGTAAGTTCGTTAAGTTCGTATTGTGTATGTGGGAATCATAGCGGTAACCTGAGAGTGTCCTCCATGGCGACCCAGTTAACCCTGAGAAAGGGTCCCCCAAATCCTGGTCAAGCCTGTTCCATGGGGCTGATGGCTTTGACCATGGGAAACGTGACTGAGGAATAGCTGTCTGGTACTTGTGGTCGAGAGCACAGCCAAGAAGTAGCAGCTCACTCTACGCACTCCCAGTATACCTGTTAATGGACCATGCGCTTGCTCATGACAACGTGTGAATGACGATGACTCTTTTGTGTAATGAGAGCTACAAAAGGAGGTTCCAAGTTGGTTGAGTTCCGGCGAGACAAGTACATCGTCAAAGTTGGTCCATGCATTCATGAAACTCCTGCACGTGGGATAGGATGGTGTCTGTGGAAAGGACATCGGCTATGATACAGGTGTCGCGAGGCAACTAACTGACAACCTACTGAGAAATAGCCTTGATCTGGAAGCAGACCTCTGGACCGGCATCAAAGAAAGTGTCATCGGCTTCTGGAAGGTGAGAGAGGACTTTAGCATTGCCATACTTAACTGATGTGTTGAATTTGATATGCCAAGAGGAGGAGAAGAGTGCAACATTGCACAGGTGGCTATATCTTGACCAGTACTTGGGCGGCTGTGTGAAAAATGGTGACCAGCAGTTTGTAATCTGTTTGAGGAAGGAAATTTTGTCCATACACGTAGCGATGGAATTACTTGAAGGTAAAGGTAATCGCGAGGGCTTCGTTCTTTTTCACTGAGTGCCATGTTGAGTAGGGGACGGAGTCTTGAAGTTAACGGATATGGTTTGTCCATCGTTCAACTCTTGTGTGATAGAGAAGCCCCAATTCTGATATTAGAGGCATCGGCGGCCATGATGAAAAGTTTGCTACGAATGCCTGCTCATACTCAGAAGATCATTCCCAATGTACACCCTTCCACAGCACGCAAAGGAATGTAACTACCGTTAGGATAAATATATGATAATACCCAATATTATCAAGCAGCTATCACCGTAGTCGGGGCAAGGAACTGAGTGATGGTGTCCAGTTGCTTCTCCATGGGCCGGACACCTGATGCTGAGAAGACATATTCCAGGTAATCCAGAACTGTCTGGAAGAAAAAGCCCTTGTTGAAACTGATGGTGAATCGAGCCTGATGGAGGGTATGTAGCAGTGTGTCCAGGATACATACCTGTATAGCGACAGTATATCGTACTCGACAGCACATGTTCATCAGAAAGAACGGTAACGTCTGAAGTGTCACAGGTAAATGTGATAAAACCTGTTTTATTCTCTACATACTTAAGTAATCTAGTGGACTGTATGAGTAGGAACCTGCAGCTGTTTGCTGATGGTACTATAGTTTACAGGACGGTGTCGTCATTGAGTGACTATAGAAGAATTCAAGCCGACCTACACGAAATTTCTAATTTGTGTGGTGAATGGCAGCTAGCTTTAAATGTAGAGAAATGTAAGTTAATGCTGAAGAGTAGGGGAAACAATCACGTCACGTTCGAATATAATATTAGTAGTGTGCTATGTGAAACAGTCAGTTCGACTAATTAGGCAGGCTTAACGTTGCAAAGCGATATGAAATGGAACAAGCATGTAATGACTCTAGTATGGAAGGCGAATGGTCGACTTTTTTTGGAGTGTATTAGTTAAGTATTGAGTCCATAGATACCATGCAGACTTTCGAGAAACCATCCCAGAGATGCACAGCTTCAACACTTGTTGCAACTCCAGCTGCAGGCTCGCTGAAGACTGTCGCATATGAGCAGTCATGCCTATTGTAGTATAATGGGGAGCGGTACACTCGCTCCCTGTGATTGGCTGCTGCGAGCTGCAATGACGAGTAGTATCTGACGTTCTACTGGTGTCTGAAAAGGGCGTGTGAAAACAGATTTCACTTTCTGGAGTGCCCTCACGGGGAGGCTGTGAATGTTTCCCTTGCCAGATGGCAGCACCTGCTAGGTAGGTCACTGGTGGCCTCGTAACATATGGACGGATTCGTCTAGCAGTCCTGGGGAACATAGCGACAGGTATGTTAACCACTAGTGTTGTCAGTCTCTGTGGTTGGTAGAATGGCTACAAGAGTGCATTAATATTTTTTGGGTTTAGTGTCGTCACCTGGCCTGGTAGGCCTTATATGGGACATGAACTGCATGAGATGTTTATCAATGAATGTGAAGCACACAGAAATGTCATTTACAAATCTGACACAGCAACTTCAGAATATGAGAGCTGAACCAGGATATTACCGCCCCTGTGTAGGCTGCAGTTAACATTACTGACGAACTCGATGCGAGTGACGCCACACTTGTCTACATTCCATCAAAGTATCAGAATAAAGGAACTATCCGCCATATCTGTATATACTGTTAAGCTAACAAGTTGACAAACCCACTTCCACAGACCTGTGTAGTATATTTTAAAATATATTGCGGTAGACATCAGCTAGAGAAAATCTTTATGTGATAGTGTGATTTGAATGGTCATCATACACAGGTTTTTATGTCGATTAGCTCAACTGCGCTGAGTGCCAGTTATTTTCATCCAATAACAGGTAATAAACACCAAAAACCGACTTTGCCTAGACTATCCAAGACCATATACACTTTCATGGTGGTAGTTCTCTAACATGGAGGAATATGACCGCATTTTTTGAGCACGCCACCCCTACGTTATGTTGTTTACAAGATATTAATATATAAACTCATTCTAACGGTCTATGGGGGTCGCGAATTCACCCCTGTGGTAATTGATGAACTGGCTGCTGGCAGGTCAAGATGGAGTGGCATTTGCCCACCTGAATGTGGACATTTGTAAAATATCCCTGGATATTAATGTCTTATAATCTTGTCAGTTGCAAGGACATAGTCTTAGTCAGTGAGAAGGTAGGCGAGCGTCAGTAGTTGTCCACCAGTCAGGTAACATGTGACGGTGGCTGCAGCAGCCAGAAACTGCACAGCTGCTGAGTTCCGAAGTAAGGCAGTATGCCTATTGCGGCGGACAACAGGTACTTTCCTGCTTTGTAACTGCAGTGTGCAACACTCTGGGATAGATGGAGTTTAAATTGTGGTTTCCTTCATGACAGGACGATGGCATTCGCCAACCATGGGTGATGGTCAAAACCAGCGCAGTCCTCCATACGCTGGACCTCAGTTACAGTCTAGCTGGACAACTAGCTGGCCCATGCTCGAAGTCACGGCCCATCAGAGAGTTGGATATCAGCAGAACAATGTCACACAGTGGTGCATAGGCACTAATTTGATCGCCTACAGGCCTTAGACTAGGTAGAAGCCTACAGCTAGTAGTGACGAAGTGCATGGATAGTGGCTAACTGATACATGTACTGCCCGTGGACTCCATCTTGTGGTCTTTAGCTATGTCGCTCTGGGTGCTGTACACATCTACATACTGCTGAGAACAAGGGACATCTGATAGTCAGGGTGCAAATTAGATGGCACATATGTGAGACAGGCTGGCTAGAGCTTGCATCCACTGGAGCACTTCAGCCCAGAAACCGTAAGATGTTGGAACATAAGGTCGTAATCCTGAGGCAAAGTTGATGCCATTTGTCCATGTTTTTCTGTCTAGTCAGCTTTTCCTGAATCTCTGAAATGTTGTAAGGTGTCCCAACTTCGGTTTTTGGAGGTAGAGGCTGGCGTATTCCATAGGATCAACTTACCAGATGACTAATATTACATCCTCAATACGACTTCTTGCTTCATAGTGCATGGTCTTCGTGTTGACAGTTGTTTCTCCTTCAACTACGTCGCTCATCTGACTCTATGCTGGGCAGTTCATTCCACTGGGCTAGGCTACGCCCTATATTACTCCTTCCTCACAAGAAATCTGTCTCCACTGTGTTATAAGTTTAATTTTCAGGACAAAAGCGATCTTAACACATATTTCGTGGGTTGACATAAAAAATGAAAGTCTCTCCACTTCACCATACTCTACATTAACGTAAACCAGATGGTTCATTGACTCTCTACGAGGGCTATTCGAAAAGTAAGCTCCGATCGGTCGCGAAATGGAAACCACTGTGAAAATATAATGACGTTTAGCACAGATGTATTGGGTAGTGTGCCTAGTATGCATGTCAATCGTGGCAAGTCGCTCTTTTCAATTCTGAGCGCACAGTGGGCACTTAATGATGCCTAGAAAAGAATGTCTTCCGCCACGTTTGAGGCCCTAGTGAGAGATTTCGCCTGATGTCATGCAGCCCACATGACATAACTGTCAGGCATTCCACTTTTCATGACAATTCTCGGTCGCACTCTGCAGGGTCAATTAAGATGCTCCAGCAGCGTTTCGATGGGAAGTGTTTGATCACCCACAATACAGCCCGAAATTGGCTCGTTCTGAGTTTCATCTCTGCTGACATGAAACGCTGGCTATGAGACAACACTTTAGGACAGACAACGAGCTTTAGACGGGTGTAGAGAATTGGCGGAAAACACAGGCGGCTGCCTTCTATGACGAGGGCATTGGAATGTTAGTACAACGCTACCACAAATGTCTAAGTCGGTGCGTTGACCATGTAGAGAAATGAATGGAAGGTGTAGCTAACTATCGCAAATAAAACATTTTTGATTTTCGCAATGGTTTACATTTCGCGTCCGATCGGAATTTCTTTTCCGAAAGACACACGTATTTATCTACACAATATTTCCTAAGATTAACCAAGGCCGTGCACTGGCAGCTCAACAGACGGAGTGGTACACTCATTAAAGTAGAAATAGGTTACAGAAAGCAAAGTCAGAACCACAACGGTACCAGACACATGTCCCTCATCTTCGTGACTTTATTGTGCAGTTTATCGCGGTACTCACGTACATGCTGAAGCATCTACTCAGCGGGAATACGACCTTCATGTATACGTACAAATTAATCCAGTGAATGGAGAAGGTCAGGGCTTAAGATGTTGTTTGGGTAGATCAGATTATGGGTAGTAATACGTCCACTGATAATTATAGTCAATACTATGAGTTCTACATCAGATTCTTTAAAGGGGTGCCATTGATAGAGGCTAGGAGTTGCAAAGCAATTCCTGTTCTTTCACAGGTAGACATTAACCTGTTGCCCTATAAGTTGAAGTTCCAGCCTCCTCATTCCGTTTGATCGACCTTGTTCGTTTGAGATCAGTCTGTCCGGGGTGGACACTGAGTACAACCAACACATGCTGACTTTATTATGGTAAGAATACAGTACCAGGACGCGCCTTCAACATCCTACTGCATCCGCTTTACTTCGGAATAACTGTGCATTACACGCTTTTGTTTTGGTCTTGACCGTTTCGGTTGGGCATTTAGTAACTTTTTCCCTTTGACACTGGCGGAACTCATCCGTTGACATCAATGCTCGGCTTCCCGTCTCCATGCAGTTCAACACTACTTCTAGGAATTTTACATGGACGTACTTGGCCAGAGCTTCTCATTTTACATTAGAGGGTGGACTGTAAAATACCCTTAATGTGCATACGCAAAACTCGAAATTGAGCTAGTATAGAGATCTGGTTTTATCTATGACAATTTAAACTGGGTTCATATAGCTAAACAGGGAAAAACACAGACTTGTCGGTTCCACTACGGCCGGCCGGTGTGGCCGAGCGGTTCTAGGCGCTTCAGTCTGGAACCGCGCGACCGCTACGGTCACAGGTTCGAATCCTGCCTCGGGCATGGATGTGTGTGATGTCCTTAGGTTAGTTAGGTTTAAGTAGTTCTGAGTTCTAGGGGACTGATGACCTCAGCTGTTGAGTCCCATAGTGCTCAGAGCCATTGGTTCCACTACATGCTTCGGTTCCACAATTAGTGCTTCCTGTAACCTAGGAACTGTCCTTCACTGAGCAGTGAAGGACTTAACTGTCAATGTGCTGTATGGTGTACGGCTTTCTATGATGTTATCGTTTCCTCTCTTGCTGCCCCTGTCCTTTCTGTTAGTGGTCGTGGGAGTCTTGCTACAGTTATTCGAATCCTATTGTATTCAGTGTTGCTTTTGTCATGTTTCTATGCCGACTCACTCTGTCTCGTTAGGTCCATAGATTGGGTATTATTTAAGATGCCTTGTGTTTGGTTTGTCCAGAACCGGCCGCTGTGACGGAGTGGTTCTATACGCTTCAGTTGGGAACCAGGCGGCAGCTACGGTCACAGGTTCGAATCCGGCCTCGGGCATGGATGTTTGGGACGTCCTTAGGTTAGTTAGATTTAAGTAGTTCTAAGTTCTAGGGGACTGATGACCTCAAATGTTAAGTCCCATAGTGCTTAGAGCCATTTGAATCATTTGCTAATCCAAAGCTTCTCTGTTGTGATTGGCTATTTGTTTCACTTGTTCCAAAGTGTTATTTACTTTCCGGATATCATCGGTATCTGCCATTCCAAATACCGCCCTTAATAATTTCACACCAGCGTGTAGCCACTCCCTTTATACCACCTCAATGCGTGTGGTGCTAGATACCTCACATTGAGCAACATCTCTCGTTGCCGTTCGTATGAGAGACGTAACCCCTCGTACTCCCCTTGTGTCACTGCTAATATATCCTTCCTTCTGACCTCGAGATAGAATCCGACAAACGTCTCCTCAAGCCTGTGTACCATATTTCTTACTTCACACGTACTGTAAGGCAATCTTAGTGACCAATTGTGGCTAGTTAGGGTGAAACCCTTCTGCCTGGAAAACTGTACTCCTCCTTCGAGTTGCTGAATCCATAATATGCGAGACCCTTCTGCCTGGGAAACTGTATTCCTCCTTCGAGTTGCTGAATCCATAATACGTCAAACACTAGTCCACTAAAGGGATATATCACCACCAGAATTACCGCACACCTCGTCGTCGTGCCTTCACTGCTGCCTGTGTTTAACTTGGAGGAGATGCAAGGAAGAATAACTAATTTGGTCACTGGTATGAACCACGATGCATGTAGGAAGAGTTTCACTAATGTACAGATGTTTGCTGCGTCGTAGACAATAACCATTTTGGGAACATGTAATCTCAATTAAAAACCAGAAGAGATTCACTATCCACGAACATGGATCTAAAGTTTTTATGTCTTTTACTTTTCACAAAGTCGTCTTCTGAATCCTCAGATATATGTATGAATAACCCTGTAAATACACTTATCGATAAAATGTTAAGAATAACATGTTCAGCTGTGAATGTCATTTCGTACACGCATGTACCATTGGCGGGGATGTGAATGATTACAGTTTTAGTTATCTGTGATAGTTGAAATGGTCACAAGAGTACATGAATAATTTTCCGGTTTAAGGTTAATATCACGACTGGTAAGGTAAAGAAGGGGCATGAACAACACCAGATGTTGAGTAGTCACTGTCAAGAATTCAGTAATGGCGTGTAATCGTGTAAGATAGCGTTATTAGCATCTGACAGCCGGACTAGCGATTAGCGTCTCCTGCTTAGGCTGTCGTTAACAGCACAAACAGCGACGTCGCGGGTGTTGCTGTGACCGCGAAACATGGCCAATGCTTACTTGCGCCGCAATGAGTTCAGCAATGAAATGCGGTCGTTCTCTACCCTGGATGGCCATATCTGGAGTGCTGCAGCAGTATTACGCATAGCGTGAAGCTGCGGGCATCCATCGGGTTTGACTTCGGGCTGGTAGTAACCGAGGGAACTCTAATGGCAGATGTGTTCAACACGTCCTCCTGTGTCCTCATGGGTTTCCTCAGATGCGACAGTATCGTGGTGCCATTCTTCAATAGGTCAATACAAATTCACATATGGCACTTGTCTCTATGAACTGTCTGCATGACGCTGAGGTAGTCCCGTGGGTAGCAAGATAACCAGATCTGTCCCTGATAGAAAAAGTATGGGAGTAGCTCGAATATCGTTTCCTTCCTAGTGAAAGAATGCAGGATATCAAGGGTCAGTTGCAACAGTTGTGGGCCAGCTTTCCTCAGGAGGGGATATAATGGCCTTAAGACACCCTTCCCAAGCGAAACAGTGAATGCATCCACGCCAGAGGAGGATGCAACGTAATACTGATAAATATGCTTACACTGCCAAGTTTTTTAAGAACTAACTCTGTGTTGCAATCACGGAAATATCATCACGCACTCTCTCAACCTATGAGGTTCCATTTCGTTTCCTGCTGCCATTAGGGTGCTTAAATTTCTTGTCGGGAAGTGTATTCTCTGGACCAGTTTTATGTTGCCTCCGTGTACACGCGCCTTCTGTAGACAATAAACTTATCGCAAGAAAATAATTTAAGAAGTAGATTGGCTGAGCTTTTTACTATTTTACGAAGAGATATCGCCTTATAAAGTGATTTTTAACTTGGTTCTATGCAACGAGAACGAGCACCCAAATTATAATTTCAATTAGAAGCTGCTACGATTGACGCATGTTTTAGCTTAAATGATACGGGGCAACATCTACGTTCAAATGCTTTCGCCTATTCTCAAATGTCGACGACAACAGCGAGTGTGTTGGCCAGGATTTATGTACAAAAGGAGATAGTCAACACAGTTATCATCTACGACTTCCGGTTGCTCATTTTTTGGGATCATATCCTGCATCAAATTCTAAAAACCACAAAAACCAACCATTTTACCGATGGTGTGCGCTCTGCCAAATCAGTGAGGTGTATCTAGTGTTGTCAGGTCTTGAACAACACATTATCGAAAAATATAGGAAGGCATCCTCAAACAGAGAAGATATTTTAAAAAAGTGACCCAATGAACCGAATATTTAACACCTGATCATAAAAAAGTTCCATTAGGTTAGCCAAGAGCAGAAAATTTCGCAGAATAATGCATTGTAATTTCATTTCACTGTACTGAGAGAATTATATTGCATTTTGACGAAGCTAACCAAAAAGTAAGAAAGAAATAGTCGCGCAAAAGCGAAAATAATTAGCATAATGAACGAACACTTTTTGAGTACCAAGTGCCCTCAAGTGACGCATTGAACCCGTAGGGGAAGGCAAGGACGAATTATAAACATTCAGAATAATGAAAGAAAGCTGTATGCAGACCGTCGCTCCATATGGAATTTCATTTTCGGTAGTTTACAAGCCCGTACAGAAACTGACACCACCCTCCATTTGGCAATGAATTGATTGCATACAATACACGTCTACGGAAGGTAATGACGGATCGCTAACGTGACTGAATGAACCCGTAGGGTAAGGCAAGGATGAATTCTAAACATTCAGGATGAGGAAAGAAAGCTGTACGCAGACCGTCGCTCTATATGGAATTTCATTTTCGGTAGTTTACAAGCCCGTACAGAAACTGACACCACCCTCCATTTGGCAATGAATTGATTGCATACAATACACGTCTACGGAAGGTAATGACGGATCGCTAACGTGACTGAATGAACCCGTAGGGTAAGGCAAGGATGAATTCTAAACATTCAGGATGAGGAAAGAAAGCTGTACGCAGACCGTCGCTCTATATGGAATTTCATTTTCGGTAGTTTACAAGCCCGTACAGAAACTGACACCACCCTCCATTTGGCAATGAATTGATTGCATACAATACACGTCTACGGAAGGTAATGACGGATCGCTAACGTGACTGAATGAACCCGTAGGGTAAGGCAAGGATGAATTCTAAACATTCAGGATGAGGAAAGAAAGCTGTACGCAGACCGTCGCTCTATATGGAATTTCATTTTCGGTAGTTTACAAGCCCGTACAGAAACTGACACCACCCTCCATTTGGCAATGAATTGATTGCATACAATACACGTCTACGGAAGGTAATGACGGATCGCTAACGTGACTGAATGAACCCGTAGGGTAAGGCAAGGATGAATTCTAAACATTCAGGATGAGGAAAGAAAGCTGTACGCAGACCGTCGCTCTATATGGAATTTCATTTTCGGTAGTTTACAAGCTCGTACAAAAACTGATACCACCCTCCATTTGGCAATGGATTGATTACATACAGTACATTTCTACGGAAGATAATGCCGGATAAAAACAAGGTCTCATGGCAGCTATCACATGCAATGACCTAAAACAAATAATCCGAGCGGCAGCAAAAGTAAGTCGACAAGATTAGATTAACCTCCCGCCGATATTAATTTTCTGGAGGAAAATTCACGTAAATGTTAAACCAACTACTTGTCTGCGACATACCTCCCACGTTCTTCGCAGAAGACCTGGTTGTAATCATCCTGAAAACGAAAATAGTCAAGACTACATGAACTGTAAAACCAGTAACTTAATTATACTCGGACTTTGAGATCTTTACATGGCATATAATATGAACCTTGCACCCAATCTGTCCCACATTTTGCGATCTTATCAAGTCATGGCCACCGCACAACGCTCCGTCACTAAAATCGTAGCTTAATATACGGATCTGGTACACCTGCAATCGAAATTTTAAGTTAAACTAGCAATGAATTTTCTAAACTTTCATAAGGCCACTGACAGGATCGAGCATCAATTCTTGTGGGAAGCAATGAATCAAATGTGTTTTTGTAGGTCACTGCTATAGGTGACAAGAAAATGCGTTAATGTAACTTACTGGGGATCAAAATTAACGGACAGCTGACAGTACCTGTAGTAATTAAGCAAGCCATTTGACAAAGTTTTATACTTTCCTTACACTGCACACGGTGACCAAAGGGCCACCATGTAGGATGCCACGCGCAACACTACCGGGGATTCAGGTATTTCGCACGATGTGTGTATGCTTAGCTTATGTCGGTGACGTCAGCCACATCCATATCAACAATGATATACCATTCAGATTATAAGTGAATATACAAATGTCACCGGAGATGGACTTCATTTTCATCTATTGTCATTCCTTCCTCTAGGTCTAGAACCTAATTACTAAGCAATACTTGGGTCTCAAAGGTAAAATGGAATCAATTAGGTATCTACATTACGGGACGTGCCCAGGAGGTGACAAAATTGAATTGGGACCTAAAATTACAGTCCATTGGAGCGACAGTTATAGAACAGAATACGAAAAACTTTGAATGACTGCAGAAATTGTTTCCTTTTATCAACAATTATATCTGTTCTCGAGTTAGAAAACATGCCAACCGTGCTTCCTTTACTCACATTGAACGCACAGATCATTCTAATAGTGGCAAGTTGCCTTTACAACTACAGCCACTTGATGGAGTGTTGGGAGGCTAGGATTAAGGAACATATAAGCTTTTGCCGAGCCATATATATAAAGAACACCTATAAGATGATTACCGGATATCAAGACATCTAGTACAAATCACACTATGAAACACTGAAGCAGAATAAGACCCCACCAATTAATCTTGCATTAGCAAGTAAAATTGTGGGTATATCAGAGTGCATTTTTTAGAAATCAACTGCGTAAAAACCAAAATCTGAAAGGAAAAAGAGTGCAGATTTACGAAGAGCTCACAAGGCTCTCAGCCCTAACTGCAAGGAATTAAAGCATCCGAGCAGAAATCAGCCATTATTTCTAGCAACACGCACGATTTAGTACTACCTACGCGTGTGTGAGTCGTTTGTAAACAAGGTTTTATTCAAATGACCTCCATGGGAGAACGTTAGTACCAAACAAAACTACGACATAAGTCTCTCTGCGAAAAGTTTGCAACGATCGATTGCTTACCTCACACAACTGACTATAGAGATCAAGATTCAGTTTGAAACCGGATAGGAAAGAAACGGCAGTGATAAACAGAACTGCGGTACCAAGAGTCTGAAGAAGGATTTCCAATCAAATTAATGCAGAAACATTGATTTTCAAACAGTTCAACTGAGAACAAAGTTTTATTTCTAAGAAACGAATACAACCGACGAAGTAGCCAAAGAAGGCATTTCGGTGAGCAATAACCTCAAAGGGGAGGAAGGAGGCCCCAAAGAAAATAAAGAAAAAGTTAAAGCACTGGACCCGCATTTGGAATGAGCGGCCCCGTCCGGCCATCCACATTTACGTTTCCCTTCTATTTGACTAAATCGGAGTAGAAGAATGTCGTTCTTTGAAAGTGACGTGGCTGCTTGCCTTCCCCATCCTCTTCGTATCCGAGCGTGTGCCTTGATCCCTAGTTACCTTCGTCTCGACAGGACAGTAAACCACAGTCTTCCATTCTCCCTTGAACTGTGGTTCAGTAGTACTCTGACCTCCTTACATTCTTATTTGTCAATTTTAGTTTACTTGTTGATAAAAGTTCTGTCGAGTGTCTGTTGATGAATGCTACTGCTAAGGGAAAGAAAAGAAGAAAACCAACCACGAGTTCATGAAATACCGGCAACACAAAGTATGAGTGAAAATATATTCATGACGATGATAATGCGAGATGTGTATCGCAGAGTTGTCATCAACAAGCTGTGTACATGTATGTGTGGGATGATAATTCTTTACCATACAATTTTAATTACCGAGAGAAATTAGAAGTTAACAGATTAATTAATCAATTGTTGAAAATCCATTCCAATTGATGATATCTATATCGTTCAATCCTGCGATTGATTCCATTCTTCACATGCAGATCATTTCAGCTGAATTTTAAACTCTGAGCTGGAAAAATTGTACTGGATTCGCTGGACTGCCCTGCTTAAAATATCAGTTTGAACTCCGTATAACACTGTAGCGGTCGTCTAGAAATAGTAATAAACTCTATAATTCTTTAGCAATTGATATACATGACCATTGCTCAGGTCTAACGGTGTCTGCTAACTTAAATATATTAAGCACAATAAAAATGACTTACAGTGTACAGAGTATCTACATACATTGGATGAGTTCACAGTGGCTAGAAAACAGGAACAAATGATAGTTTCTTTATTCATTAATACTGTTACGTTTCTTCAGGACTGTACTTCGTGTATGGGTTGAGTATGTAAATCATGGAAGTTTCATAGATATATTTTTAGGGTAACTCTGCTTGTTCACATAGAATTTCATTCGACTATGAACATTTGTGAGAATAAATGTCAGTTTCACCGAGTAGCCTCATTCTTTTATCTTTGTTCGTCACTTGAAGGATTTAAAGGTTGTGTTTTATGTCTGTCGCTTGACGTTTATCTTCAGCTATGTGTAAGAAAAATGTGGATTTATGAAGGTTTTTTTAACGAAGAGGATCCACGTATTTACGGCATCGTACATTAAATTTTAATCCTATTGGTCAACGTATGTCAATGATCATGAATCGTAGCTAAGTTTCTTTAGCCCGGAGCGGCTGCGCAGCTTGCTGCTATTTTAAATATTATGGATGGCTTTGTTCTTCATTTTGTTATTTTTTTTAAAAAAAATGGTTCAAATGGCTCTGAGCACTATGGGACTTAACATCTATGGTCATCAGTCCCCTAGAATTTAGAACTACTTAAACCTAACTAACCTAAAGACATCACACAACACCCAGTTATTTTTTAAAAGCTGACTTTGATATTTATTTTATTATTTATGATATTTACTGCTGGTTTTTCTTCGTAAACGTTGATTTGAGAATTTATTTTAAAATAGAGTTCATTTGGCATGTCTGGGCTGCAACTGCCATTATAAGCAATTGTTTTAACGGTATTCAGTTCTTCAGTCTGATTACTCATTTCTAAGGGGGTTTTAGGCATTCTATTGAGCTCTGCTTTGTATGAAGCCATTTCATGTTTATCTCGGCGACATCTGATTTTATTCGTTACGTCCACTACGTATGTTGGTTTCCTGTGTGCTTAATATATGTGCCTGTTATTAGAGTTTCTTATGGAGTGGTTCAGGAAGTTTAAGCCTTAGAATATCTAGTGTTTGATGTTAAGAATGATATTTTGATGCATTTTATTCATTTCTTTTGCAAAGCCTTGAGTTTCCTCTGTTGAATCATAAAATACGATTAGTTTGAATTCTAAGTTTTTGATGAAATTGTCAGCATATAACCTAGCTAAGCAATCTTTCAGTGATAAATTTTGTTACTGAAAGAACAAAAGTTATGTGAGAGCACTGGTGTTAATAAATCAGACAAAGGGAAGGTGAAATGTATCCGTGTGCGCTGTAATTAAACTAACATTGACCTCACGATCCCTACAGAACCGGAATGTAGGGAGCTTTAGTATAGTCATAGTGTCATCATTTAAAGCCGGTTTTTGAAACTTCATAAGCATGCTTTCTCGGGATAGTTTTCGTCTATGGTCAAGAACCTGCCAGTTCAGTATCTTCAGCGCCTCTGTGACACTCTGCCACGGGTCAGGTAAACCTATACCCTTTCGTGTTGCCCTTCTCTGCATACATCCAGTATCTCCCGCAGCGACTACAGCACTCTAGAAATACAGGAAATGTATCCGCAATTGCGAATTTAAACCACCCTCGGCTGTTATTGGAATGATAGTAATGAAAGTTTGTGCTGGACCAAGACTCAAACCCGTATTTCTCATTTCACGTGAGAGGTCGTCTTAAACGGTTTGGCCTTCCGAGCACGAATCACAGCCAGATACAAACTTCCATATGTCATCATCGTAACGTACTAGTCCTGTTCGTGACACATGAACGAAGACATATGGAATTATCTTTGTGACCGTGATTCGTGCTTGGATGGCCGAAGCAGTTAAGGCGACCGCTAGCGTGAAATGGGAAACGTGGCTTCGAGACCTGGTTCGCCTGAAATTTTCATTGCCGTCATACCAATGTACACCTGAAAGTGGTTCATTTACATTTGTCGTATGTGGTATGGTTCCCACTTACTTGATCAATATTCTAGGTTGGGTTGCACGAGTGACTTGCAATGAATCTCCTATGTAGACTGATTTCATTTTCTCGGTATTCTACCAATACCTGTTTACCCACGACTGCGCCTACGTGATCGTTCCACTTCGTTCCTACTAAGTGTTACATCCCCGTATTTCTATGAATTAACAAATCTCTGCAGTACCTCACTAATATTATATTAACAGGATATTATGTTTCCATCGTTTTGTGAAAATCAAGATTTTACTTTTCTGAACATTTAAAGCAAATCCCAGGTACGCACCACACTGAAACCATATCAGAATCTGACTACATATTTACACCTTTTTTCAGGCAGTATTTCACTATAGGTAACTGTAACATCTGCAAAAAGTCTGAGATTACTATCAATATTGTCATTAAGGCAATTAATATACATCATGAAGAGCAAGAGACGTAACACACTTCCATGGAGCACACCGAAGATACTTCTACATGTGTTTATAGCTCTCTTGCTGCGGCCTCACTGCCAAAAAATCCTCAGTCCAGTCACACATTCCGCTTTATACCACATACAATCTTACTTTTGGTAATAAGCGTAGATGAGGTACTGAGTTAAATGCTTTTCGGGCATCAAGAAATACTACAGTCTACTTGACCTCCTTGATCCAAAGCTTTCAGTACATCATGTCAGACGCTTTGCACAAAGGGTCTGATCTTACGCTGCTTACCCATAACTTGTCAATCTTCCATCAACGTAATGGAATAAAGCCACGATTATTCACATCTGTATACACTGTTACGCAAGACAGCGGACGGTCTCGCTACCTAAGACGAGATGTTTAACTTTTAAATTCTATAAAGTGATTAAATCATCCGCAAGATGTAGCCTTGCGACCTGAGGCGCCTTGCTACGGTTCGCGCGGCTGCCCCCGTCGGAGGTTTGAGTCGTCCCTCGGGCATGAGTGTGAGCGTTGTCCTTAGCGAAAGTTACTTTCAGTTAGATCAAGTAGTGTGTGAGCCTCAGCCTCAGCCTTTGTACCTCATTCCTTATCTCACAACCACTGTAAGTCCTACTCAGTGTCGAATTGTGGACTGTTAATACGACGTCCTTCTTCCTGGAGATCTGTACTCCTGTTTAGAGATACTGAATCCAAGATATGTCTACCCCTTCTCTAGTAAAGAGGTATAAGATCTCCAGAATTACTGCACACGTCATGTTCGTCCTCGGTGGTAACGCCACCTATGAGAAAGAAATCCATATTACTCTCCCTCCCCTCCGCGAAAGACTGGACACACATAGTCCATCATCACGTGTCAAAAATAGCGCAAGTCATGCCACTTTGTTGATATGCTTCTGTTTTATTTACGCACTACACTGTTTACCAACACCATTACGAAAAAAAAATATATGCACAAAAGAAAACACGAATCTTCCTTTCCTAATACAATACAATAACGCCACAAAAGAAGGCAGTACAAATGCACTAATAGTTATCATTTGTAGACTGTTCCATCAATAATATTAGCTGTATGTGTGTGGCATATATGTTCCATTAACCTCGAGATGCTTGTTTGTGCTTTTGTACTAAACAGTGGCTGTTTAGCGCTTAATAACAAGCACACACAAGTGTTCTTGCGGTGTTGCTATTGCTGACGCCACCGATTGCTGCCTGTGGCTACGAGCCGTGGTTGATCACAGCGCCCTTCTCGCCTAAGTGTGTGCTGCTGAAGCTGGCAGACGTTGGCTCTCTGCGGCAACGACCCTACTAGTGATGTACTCTGAGTAATATATGAATGATCTTCCAATGCTGTTTTTCTGACTTCTTATCGGGCGTCTAGAAGGCACAAACTCACCACACTACTGCTACCGTCCCCCAGTGTAGTGGATTCCCATCATCGTGATATCGAACTACACATTTCTACAATCCACCGTAAAAACGGATCAATTCGGTCCGTATGGTATGGACAAGAATATGTTAACACGTTGGCAGCTCGTCGTAAGTCAGTCACCTCTCACTGTACATAGGTGTACGCCTCACCTCGCGCTCTGCCAGTTACACAGAAAGCCATGACAATTTTTACGAAAATATCATGAATATTACCAGCCATAATATGCTCTGTCATAAAGTCGTTGAACAATCAGAAGTATTACGATCACTTGGACACGATGTCACAGGTCGTAGAACTGAATGTCTTCGAAAGTCATGCAAGTACTCGGAGTTGCTATAATATGTAAACTCTAAAATGGCAGTTGTGATATAGTGTGATCCGATCCCATAAAGATATGGGGCACGTTTTCTGCGTGAGGCGCTCAGTTAAATCACATAGGTACTCGTACCAGCATCTGGCAGCGATTCAAATATGGCTCTGCATCTGCGTGACGTCGGGTAATTAAACCATTATCTCGCAGGGGCATCAAGCATTCTCTACTCACAGCGGTCAGTCATTAGGTGAAATAGGAACGTAATGCAGCTGAGACTCGAAAGCTTCAGTACAGTACGTCCAACCATGGTGTGAGGTGATTGCCATACCTGATAATAGTATGACTGCAGGTCACCTCTGATAGTTATTTGCGAAACTTTAAAATACACTGCCGGTCGAAGTGGTCGTGCGGTTCTAGCCGCTGCAGTCTGGAACCGCGAGACCGCTACGGTCGCAGGTTCGATTCCTGCCTCGGGCATGGATGTGTGTGCTGTCCTTACGTTAGTTAGGTTTAACTAGTTCTAAGTTCTAGGGGACTAATGACCTCAGAAGTTGAGTCCCATAGTGCTCAGAGCCACTTGAACCATTTTTTAAAATGCACTAATAATGCGGAGACATATTATTTTTTACGTTTTAGAATTACGAGACAAATTCCCAATACGGACTTTTACACAAGGCAAGTTTCTATCTTTCTCTATAAGGATGTCTGTTGACTGCTTGCATTCAGTTGAAGTACGGCCATAAGCAAGACGATTTCGCTTGGACCCCAAAGGAAATGTGAGACTCCTTCAAAATACCCAGCGCCATGTTCCTTAGCTGTTGCAGAAAATGAAGGAAGAACAGATGCATAAATGCGCTCACTGTACAGCTCCGTTTCTCACTGCAACGGTGTGCACATCCAGGCCCTAATTGCACAAACTTACGCCCAAAGGCATATCTATACTTTGAGGTCCGTTAATGTGTTGATGCAAACTTTTAATAATTGTAATACACTGAAATAGCGTCACAGTATATCAAATTTCATTACATTTCTATTGTTCTTCCCTGGGATTTAACAAGTGTGATTACGTTTGTTTGCGATGTTGGGATATTATTATTCTAACATAATACTAGAGACGTTGACTAACACTTTTTATGACAACGGTTTTTATATCCCTGGAACTAGTAGTAAAGTGCTCAAAAGAAATTTTATATTATCTGCATCCCTGCGAAAGTGTATGGCCTCATAATCTAAGAAGACAAATACTGAAATTAAAAATGTAAATTTACTGCGTAATAAAAACCAAACAGTAATCAAAATGAAGTAATTAGAGTTGAAAGCTCACATCTTTGCACGTATGAGAATTAAAAATGTGCTGCTGAATAAAATTCAGTACTGTGTTACTCCACCTCGCGCGTCGTAACATGCTTGACTCGTCTCTGGAATGTAGCACACAAAGTCGGCGATACATTGCTAAACGCTACTGTGCCTCTTTCAAACTTTTACCCTACTGAGTTCATCCAGTGTGTGAGGAGGAGTTCTATGCCTCTAATTGCTAGTTCCAACTCATGCCAAGTATACTCAATCGGGTTAATATCAGCAAATACAACTGGCCACTTAATTCGGTTCATTCTAGCCTCCTGAAGGAAGGTGTTCCCGAGGTGGGTGCGTTGTGCTCGTGCATTATCTACTGACAGTGAAACTATCAGCGAATTGTAGGGTTGGGGTATCTTCTTTCTACTGACGAGCATACGTAGGGATTTCTTAAAAAGATTGTTGAAGAATAGGTTTCCGATCCAAACTTCAAAAGTCAAAAGGTACATGCAAAAGCTATTCAATTAACTGATTATACACCAAAACGCACGTGGCATTGTTATCAGTGTATAGGATCAACTACACAGCATAAATTGTACAACAAATAAATGTTGCACAAGAGATGAACTAGGTAAATCTTTTATTTTAACTTTCTGGCCGGTCAAATAAAACGGTATCGGACAATAATTATAGGCCCCACACGCAGTAAGTTTCTCAAGTCAATGATCACTTAACAGAGAATGAAGGGACACCTTTGATACCGATAAAGATAAGTGTTAAACATTTGTATTACCGTGCCTGGAGATTTTCAATAAGCACTACAAGAAATTTTTAGTTGGAAGGTGCGTAAACTGTGTACTGTTGTGGGCTGCCGTATTTCCTATGCGCATTTAGTATCATCTAGTACTCATATCTCATTAACATTGTTAGTCGTTATAGAGATGTAAACAAACAACATCTTTCAATCGACCGTTTTCGGCTAGCAGTAGAGCTTGTATTTAGGAACTATAACAAGTAAATCTTCTACAGACGTTATTCTTATACATCTGCAGGATAAAGAGAAACGAGTGCCCCCATTATTATTTAAACAAATTAAAAAAACAATGCTGTGATTCTGTGTCTCAGTGTGTTTGAGGTTTTGGGAAAGTATATACCTTCATACTGATGTCCGTAGAGTGCCCTGATGATCGAAACGGTGGTGTTCATAAGAGACCTGTCCATAAATGATTGGGAACAAGCGCTGCTTGTTGAGATTGACTTTTTGAAGCCCAAGTCTCTCAGCGACATTTCACATGGCGGCTGATCCATCGCTATTGGTAAGAGTTACAGTACCAAACAGGAATCATTCAAATTATCTTAAATTTACAAATCAATTGACATGCTAATTACAGAGCGACAGCGTGTGCACGTTCAAACGAGCATTGCAATATATTTATATAGCTGGCGTGTGCTGCAGTCTACCACATCTGAAAGATGTAGGTTTATTTCGAGACTGTCATTTCAGTCAAATAATGCAGCATATGGAAACTACGATCTTGCACATAATGGGATAAACCGAGCTGGGCGACGCCTACTGCTTCGTGGTCACACACTGCAGAATATGTTTCTCGTCTCCAACCAGAGCACGCCCTTGTAAAGAACAGTTGCGTTCTCATGACTGTGACTGGCTGGTATTCGAAACTAGAGAACACAGAACAGTGATAAGCAAAGGTATGGCTAGGAAGTCTAAAGGTTAACGCGCGTGGGATATGACGTACATATTATGGCCCCGTGGTGGGTATCGCACTGATTTTATTTGTATTTTATTTCAATTATATGTGATTATTGATCAAATCGATTGTGAATACGAGTGCTACACATTCCACAAGGACAGTTCTCGTAATAAATGAAAAGTGTTTTTGTAACTTAAAAAGAGTCTGAATACCTATTGCCGATATCCAAGCAATTTATTAATCACTTGTAGCGATATTCGTTGCAGTGAAAGTGAGTGTGCCTGCATAAGCGACACATATAAGTAAGAAGCAAAGTTAGTGGAACTAACATTCTTGACGTAACCTGGAGTACACATGTCTTCCGGCAACGTCCGCGTGAAAAATCTGGCTCTTACAGCCAGCCAATACCCTCACGGTTTCGACAGTAATGATGAGTTGTGATTTTAAAGTCTTCGGATACGCAGTTCAAGATGTCAGTATAATTACAAAGCGAACAGGGAAAACTAAACGCCATGCACTATGTGGTATACCGGGTTCAGGGATTTTCACCTGCCTCGAGGTAACTGGGTGTTTGTGTTGTCCTCATCATTTCATCATCATTCATAAAAAGTGGCGAAATTGGGCTGAGGAAAGGATGGGAATTTGTACGGACGCCGATAACCGCGCAGATGAGCACCCCACAAACCAAACATCATCATCATCATCTATGTGGTGTAGCTTAGGACCTACATTCGTAGTATTTCGAGAAAGAGTTGTGGGGTAGTCTCGAAGGCATACGTATAGGGCAGTTTGAGGCTCTAATACATTTTAAACATCCTTTTTCAGAGCTCATGTCAGTACAACCCAAGAGTAAATGTAATTATGTTGTCGTACTGCTTGCGGAGTGTAAATCTAGATGAAGAGTTCTTCGTACAGTTAATCCCTGATATCGTTACCTTACAATGAGCTTTTACTGGTCTACGGATATTACGCCCTACATACCGACATCGTTTCCGTAGTATTTAAAGGGCTCTTCCTGTTACATTCAATGCTAATGAGAAAACGATCTACGTCTGGTGTAACTGAAAGGGGTAGATATTCAACCATGGACAAAAGAATGACATCGTGCGATTGTGTCGTACATTCTGCTTACACTGAAAATATTTAGAAGACTGCCACATTTTGGATCAAATGCACTACTTCTAGTTATCTTTCAGCCACAAAATTATTCCTTACTATCCTAGACAGACACCACAATTCACTTTGGACAAAATTATTTACAATCATTTACAGTGACTGCTCACATTTTTCCTTTAAGACTTCCTTTTTTCACGAATATTATTACATTTTACTGACTGTTGTAACTAAAGACCCTTAGAATAATTGTTATCACTGTGTATCGATGTCTGCTACTTACGGCCGTCGCTTGGTGCCACGTGACCAAATTATCATAGCGTAACGGGGGTGAGTAGTCGGTTTCCGTAAATGTTAGTGAATTTAGTGCGTCGTATTATAAAACTTTCTATCTCATATTGTTTAATCCTGATACAACCAGTATCTGTTGAAGAAGTGGGCCTTGGAGAACGTGACCCCACATAAACCGAGAAGTGGATCAGAAGATGTAACTTGAGCACAGAATGTGAGATACAGCATCGTTATGACAGTGGTGGACTATAGAGGCCACCTTGGCACTGGAATAATAATGGAGCATTCCATACGGACCGTTGTCTCAAGCTACAGCGCTGTGGACCGTGCTCACCTGTTCCTTCTTGCAGTTCACTAGTAATTTTGAATAAAAGTGTTTCCCGTTAGAATTTCATGTAGTTTGTCCACAAATCACTTTTTCGTACGAGTTTCTTTGTGGTGTATAACTCAGCAGTAATCTGATGAGCATTAAATGCTACTAAAGTAAATGCTATATTGCTGAGAGCTTCATCCAGTGTCGTATCATTCGCAAATAAGATTTGGTCCTTTAAAGCGACATTGGGTGTAAGTGTCACATTTATATACTCACAATTGTTGGTTTTAGAAAGGCTCAACTGCTACATCATGGACGCTATACAACCTCAGATGGTAATCTACCTTCACTTACTATCTCGGTTTGAATTACCAGAGGGAACTTGTCATCCATTTATTGCTATGAATACTTAGGGCACTTCCCACGTGACAGATGTCGTTTTTCTAAAGCCTACACGTTCTCCTGAGATGTCCGCGAAAATACATTGCTGAAATTTCACCAGTTGAGGATTCGCTTGTGACTCTTGTCCAGTAATCCCCACATATGTGCCTTGGAATCGAAGACAAGTTATGTGGAATGATGCTTTTTAGGAATAAATTTCAAGACTTTTTGGTATAATTCTATGACCTGTAAAATCTTTTACAGCAGATGCTGTCGTCTTTACCTACCACTGGTTCTTGATATATGCCACTTAATTATTGCTGTTTACATATTTCAATCCGTTTTTCTGCTTGTGAGTAATACGATAATTTTGCTTTAGGCAGGATGGCTAGGTGGTGGAGCTGCCAGCCTTAGGTATTCTAGCAAACCTGATTTTCTTTTGGGGTTGTGTCCCTCAGATGATTGCGTTCACAACGGCTATGGATCAATCTCTCCGCATTTTGTTGTGTGTCCATCGGTGTTCTTCCTCAAGGTTTCTCCTCTAGGAGAGTAGGCTTCCCAACGTATAAGAGCTCCCCACCCTTCTCCCATACATTATGGGCGGCTCTTCGTATAACTATTACTCGAGAAAGCCGTCTGGCTATGGCGGCCCAACCAGGAGATGAAGATCACACCTGCCTTGCTTTTTGCGTTACAGCATGTAACACCACAGCTCTTATGCTGTATGGATTTATTTTGTTTTTTTGCTTTATTTAATGTTACATTATTGATCGTCTGTAAATGTGTTTGAATCGATAACATAAAATTGTGTACTCTTTTCTTTGTCAGACCTTTGATGTCGTGATTTGATTCTATGCAAAGTAGTGTATCTGTAATTTAAAATTCTTTGTCCCATTTGGAGGGAACAAAACTTAATGTATATAATTGTAATTTTGTGTGAATAATTTTTTGTAGAGATGTCAATATGTGTAAATGTTTTGTTTTATTTAATGTATCTGTTTGGTGTTATGTAAACTGCTGACCTTCACTTAGGGTTCTTAGTTAATTTGTATGTAAAAGGTGTAGTGGTTCCCCTCGGGAACGGAACTGTGTAGCGCGCGCAAATTGTGGTTGGCATTGGTAGAAAAGGTGGAACTGATAGTCAGTCGGGGACGAGCCAGCAGTCGGAGACGAGCTACGAGTCGGGGACTGCCAAGTAACCGATGCATATTGTGATGGTTCCGAGGGAGGCTTTTCCTGCCGCTTTCCAATGCCTCGGATGGATGGATAAATAGCTGGAACTATTCTGGAGTTTGTATATATCATCGCCACCAAGAAATGACAGAGTCCAGCAATTCTGCCTACAATTCCACCTACCAACATGCAGTTGCCACCACATTGCGCAATCATTGCAACGTAATATTATAATGATGTACAGTGAAGGATCAGCTTAATGGATGTGCTAATGTGCTGAAATATAAGGTAATTTGTATCTGAATTTATGTACCTACCTTGATTTTCTCCTCATCATAACACCTCTCAGGTTCCTTTCCGTTTGAACTAAAGTAATTACCGAGTGTCACTACTGAAAGAACATTTATGACCAGAGTTTTGCTAATTAATGCCTCTTGAACTTAGTAAAAAGAAAGTTAAAGTTAATGTGGCAATAGAGTGAGTTAAAGTAAATATTATTTTTCAAAATAATTTTCCTATTAAAACTGCTATTTAAAGTGCTGTTGCTAACTTCAATATTAAAAGTTCTTAAGACTGAGGCTTATAAGGCAAATGATCACATTATTGTCTGTAGTAAATTCTAAAAGGTGAGTCAGTTTCTTGCAATTTGGTCAATATTGTGTTTCGCTGTAGTAAAAGTGAGAAAGCTGCAGTTGTGAAACAATATATATATTCATGTTTGCTAAGTGTTTGTGTATCTTGTGTATTAGAAGTGTATGTTAATAGTAATGTTATAAAGACCATTCACTTTAAGTAAGCTTGAAGGGTGTTTCGGTATCTCTTATAATTTAGCAAATAGTTTGTGCTGCTCCAGTTGTTAGCTTCAATCTTAAAACATATGTGTGTCAGAGTTCATTGCACTCGCGTGTGGCTAAGTCTAGGTTGTGTTTGTCCATTATAGTTACTTATACCTACTTTCATAAACGAGAACGTTAATCTTTCTCTTGCCTAATTAGGCTGGCGACCATTTTCTTTATCCATTAAACAGTGCAGATAGGCAAATTTCCGTTTGTTACTGTTCAAATATTTACGTAATTCTGACTTTCATTTCCGATAAGCCACCTCCGTTAGGAACAACACGGTCAACTTAACAAAATTCCTCTCAGAGGGTAACACTGCTCTGTTGCTTTGTGCCATAGTTGCTTTTACAAAATAGTTCTATGTCACAACCTGTTTCTAGCATTGAGGTTATGGTACAGTAGTAGCAGTTAGGAGTGTTATAAGCATATTGCGCGTTATTTACCGGTGCAACCAGGGGACTTTCCTTGGCTGTAACGTTGCAGTGATGTTTACTCAGCCTGGTGAGGTCAACTGAGGAGCCACTTCTATGAAAAACCGCCACGCCAATATATGGAAAGCTGATAACGGCTGAGGCAGCTGTGTATTGACCCCATGCCTCTCCATACCGCAACCAAATGACGCTGTAACGTAGATGATGAGGCGGCCGGTCAAGAGCGTTAGGGGGTGGTATATGAAAGGTGACACACGTAGTTACTTTGTATACCTATGATGTAATTATCAGGTGTATTTATCATGAACCAAATCGAACATTTCTTCCTAAGTTAACAATTCCTGTAGACCACAGTGTATGTTTTGCTCTAATGCTTCATTCAGCCTTTGCAGTCCTAATTAGCACATAGGTCCGACTCTTGCTCACGGTACCGCAATACATAGACAATTAAACGTCTACCGAAGGTGCGAAGTGTGCGTAAGGTGGTAATAAATGGTAAGGTTTGTCAGTCAACAACTGTTCAGATTCGGCTTTTGTGATGTGAGAATTACGTTTGGCGAAAAATAAGGTATTCGTTACATTTCACGTAATACATTTAATAAATGAATGGGCATTGTGCTCTGTGAAATAATATTCCTACACCATGGACACGTAAGAATGAGATGTGCATATGGTATTTGTTGTGCATACTGGTCAGTTTAATCAAGTATAGATATCTGACCAGTACTGATGTTTTTCAGAGGGAAACTGGAAGGAAGATCTCTGTTTAACGTCCCGTCGTCGACGAGGTGAAGACGAAGCGCAAGTTCTGACTGGAAAAGGAGGAGAAAGGGAACTGGCCGAGACATCTTAACCGACTCACGGATACAACGGAGAACCAGAACCTGGGTGGCCAAACCCTCCTCGTCCATGCCGAGAGTCTTAAACACTGTGGAATGTCGCTCAACCGTGGTATACAACAAACAGTCTGTTTGCAAATAAGATGTATAATTTTCTATCAAAAGTGAAGAAATATGGAACAAAAACGTCTACCGACCATTTTGACAGTTTCAGTTTCAAATTTGCGTGGCCTAAGGAAAGTGTACCAGTGTCAGTGTCTTTGTTTTACTTACTGAAGAATTAAAAAAATTATTACCTTCATTATTAAACTTCGTGAACAGCATTTAAAAAAAAGTTGTAGCATACTTTTAGAAAGTCAGTAGGTTAATACGGGTAGACAGAACCAAAACAAGCAGAAGCCGTCACGTCGGATCTGTATGCTAGCCAGAGCCTCGAAGAGAGAAATTCAAGTTTCATACAGTCAGGGCGTTCTTTTACGGCGCTAGAGTGTGCGTCATCACCCACCCCTTATCTGCCTGCCATCCAGCGAGCGAGGGATATATGACGGAACAACGCCATCTTTTCATAACCAGTTTCTTCAAACAAAACTCCTTAAAGAAATATATGGGCAAAGACGACAACGGAGATGAGGAAAGTGTTGCAGATAAGAGAGGAATGGCTGAAATTGTTTTTGTGATATATGATTTTCCTGTTTTGACGCCCTCGCCCAGAAAGAAGACTGTTTCCCTGACGAGGGATGGCGAGGAGGCAGCTCACGTAAGGCGCGCGGCGCTCTGCAACTTGAGCAGCGGATACGTCTCGTCTCCACCCTGGCCCCTTACCTCAGTGTGCACTTCGTCTCGTCTCCACCCTTGCCCCTTACCTCAGTGTGCACTTCGTAATACAAGAAGCTTAAGAGGAAGGTTGCTCCTTACATACTTCAAACGCTGCCAGAGGACGCAATTAATGCGAAGACAGAGGCATTTACACAACACCACAACATAATTGTGTAGTTCCTAAAACCGGAATGTAATGTCATAACTAAACTCAGTCAACTCATAAAAATTTCTGGCTGTTACAATTTGTGGCAATAAAAAATAAGATGACCACTCTGGCTGTGTTGTAAATGCAGGAGGTGCGAGATTTCGGTTCATTGGAAGAGTGCCCAAAAAGTGGGAAAGGTCTAGAAAACAAACGGAATATTAACCTGTCGAACAATCGATCGTCGAATACTACTCACTAGGAATGTGCGAATGGTCACAGGTCTGTTTGGCAGATGGCAGTGCGTTACGGACACGTTTCAAATTATGAAATGGTAGACGTTCCAGGATGTATGTCAGCTATGTCGCGAAACGACATTCCCCTACGTATCGTCCCCGTACAGACTGCGAAGACAGGGTTAGATTAATTATAATGTCTACAGAAGTATTTACACAGTCATTCTTCTCGCACTCGATACGCTAATGGTACGGGTAGAAGGTCCAATTGGTGGTACAGTGGGAGTACTCGCTGCCATTCACTTCACAGTGGCTCACAGGGAGTGACTAAATGAATATTTGGATTTCCATACGCTCAGGTCAGAAGAGGGGAGTTCTGAATACCGCCACTACACAGCAGGTGCATCTCACAGTAAAGCGATCATTGTTATGCAGTAGTGAAGTTCTTGTCTCATAATAAGCTCCAGACTGAATATGAAAACCGACGAATACCAACAGGGACCTAATACTGCATGGGGGCTTATTTATAATAAATATGAATGCAAATATTTTTTAGTAGCTGTAAGTCCGATTACGCAAGTCTCGTAAACGGCTGGCCCTGACTAGTATTAGTACGCAATCTGACTGCATAGAACAACCACAAAGAATGAAATGAAAATTTCAGTTAATACAATTAATTAATTAAGTCCCCAGCAACTATAAAACCTACGAAACCAACAAAGCACAAGTGTAGCTGTTCTGTATGTGGTAGTATGACTCAACGCACATCTAGCACGGTTCTTCTTCAACAAGACAAGAATTTTTAAATAGCAATTATACTGACGTGATAAAAGAAAATTACAAATACCATAGTTGTGCAAGAAAACCAAAATTACACTCTAATACAAGAACACAAGCCAGATGCTTTGTTGACTGAACCTGTAATGACACATTGTTCAGGACACACAAATAAATAAACAACATAATATTTATTACCTTCATATATATTGACGAAAAGCACTCTGACCATTACAATATCTCCATTGGAATAACATCTGCTATCTCTCCCATCAAACCACTGCATAAAACATGGAACAACACTCTCCACTACCACATCTCACTCTGACTTCACGACAAGCAGTGTCCACCACAACTTCTCGGTAAGAACTGCCTGCCGCTACGTCTCAATAATCACTGCCAGTGGAGGCGGCGGAACAATACTCTCTGGCGCGATTTCTGGCGCTGTGGCTCAGCGTAGCCACCTTTCATATGCCCCTCCTCCACGGGCTAGAATTTGATGGTATTTTTGCCAGCATTGGTGGTGAAAATACCACCAAATTCGTCAAAAAAAAATACAGACAAAAATAAAAGATAATATTAATACGTAAAGATCATATAACTAGATAAAATTTTGGCTTTGCACTGACCTTTCAATAGCTTAATATATAAAATACACTAAGCAATACAAATTCTTTCATACATGTGACTTTACATAATAGTTTACACAAATGTCATGCGGTTAAACAGTTCAATCAATAGCGTCAGCAATGACGAATATGTACAGGTAAGAGTCTCATAACTTTTCACAAACAGTAATACACAAAAAATCAGTTTATACAAATATTCACAACAAGTAGTTGACAGTTCCAGCAGTAGCACCCAGCACTGTTGAATAGGTGCTGCAGCAACAAGTGACATCATCTCAGTAGAAGCAGTTCATCAGTGGCACCCAGCAATGTCGAGTAGGTGCAGACTCCAACAGGTGATATCATTTCAGTAGAAGCAGTTCATCAGTGGCACCCAGCAATGTTGAGTAGGTGCAGACAGCAGTCCATAATATTCACTATCACTGCTCACACAGTTCATCAGCAGAAATTAAACATGTCCTAGTGGCACCAATCATGTAGAAAAAGTACAAGTAACAGTCCATAATTTCACCATCACTAATCAGACAGTTCAAGCATGAACAATAGTTTGAATGCACATACAAATGCTTTTACAATGCTCTTCCACTAAACATACAAATCATAACAAACACACAAATGATGTCAGATAATTGTCATATTAACTATTGCAAGTACACCAACATCAGTAAACCTATAATATTTATGGGTGTCAGTGCAAGCCACTACAAACAAATAAAATAATATTTAGGAGATAGGTGGGTAGGATTAGGAAAGGAAAACACACAAAACACACTCACTCATCTTTCATCCACATTAAGTACTACTGTGTAATTGAATAGTGTTAACTGTGTAATTCAATTCTGTCCAAATTTTATGTTCAACTTGTGTATCAAGTAGTAGTGGCAGCAGTGTATAACAGTCAATAATAGTTAAGTCAACGTCATAGTCATCATGTCAAGACCAATGTTTGCCAAGCCAGATCAAAATGTACGGTTGCTGAACAACTGTCAGTGTGCCAAGATATGCAACTTCCTCTCTCCAAAAAAAAAAGTACATACTGCTTAGTGATTTAACAAAATGTGTGTAGACAATCTTCCTTCCATTTTAGTGTTCTAGTCTGCTATCTTCATCCTCCTTGTTCCATATAGACCAACAAAAAAAAAAAAATGCACCTCACTTATTTTACCTCTTATACACCAAAACTCCAATCAACTTCATATAATCTCAATACCTCAATAATACCTCTTCAATACGTCGATACATATAAACCTTATTGCCAGTATCATTTCACTTCCATAACAACTTTTTCCTCTAGTCAGTTTCCTCGAACAAGTACAGATAAAATCCTAATGCAAACCTCCACATCCCATACAATCTGAAGACACACTGTCAACACACAACCTCTGTGTAATCCATCTGACCAAAATCTTCTACTCATTATGAATTATAAACAAAGAATGCATACATGACCTTTAACAGACTTAGTTCGAATAACTCTCAGTAATTAAGTACAATTACGGAGTGTGAATGATCATAATATTTCACAGTGTGTACACCACTTCAAGAATTATGGCAAACAGAAGCAAACATGTGGAGTATTTCTTGTGTCAAGTGTCACTTCCTATTTCAATTGCTCACGAAACATGCAGTGTAATAACTGTGTTGGTATGTCATGTCGTTAGCTTCCTTCCTATTGGCATACATTTATACAGCTTTCTTAAAACCTCCAGCTCATGTGACTTCTATGATGTTTCTTGTACTAAAGTCGCTCGTCGAATTACTGCAGTTCATTTTCTTATGTTAAAATATAAAGCACTGAGCGTAAGCAAAACAAGCAATAGCGAGTAAATATACCAGTAGAGAACAGAATGTCAACAAGTGGATGCAGCACAAATCTTACAACGAGGCTCTGCCGAGCAAACAATCTGTAACTAATACCATAGTGTAACCTAAACTCTATGTTCATACACAGTACAACAGCATTTCTATATACAAAATTAAAGAGTAGTTGTGACAACAAACAGAAATGTATAAATATGCAATCCATACGCATAGCAGCAAACATATCTTACGTAATAAACAGGTCATCAGCATCGTATAACCGTAAGCAAATAAATGTTCATATGTAATCTTAATAAATAAACATGAAGGCGCAAGCAAATAAGTAAACATGAAGGCGCAAGCAGATAAATCACAAAGTATAACTTACATACCTAACCACATCAGCACAATTAATCAGGTGACAATTATAATTTAAATAAATAGGCACAGCAGGCACATAATTAAAAAATATGACATCAGTGAAAAAGCAGTGCAGCCAAGCGATGCATAATATACACAAGTTACAACTCAGTTCATTAATAATCATTGTCAAATCAGTTAACGTACGCAAGCACGTCGCTTCACAAGCAAATTCATAGAACATGTAATTAGCACAAAGTATGAATCACGTAATCGCGAGCAGCAAATTACGTCTAAAGTACGTACCTAAGTGGAAATATGTTACCTGAAAAATAAACTCAATTAAAAGTTACCTTTTTTTAGTTTATTAGTTTCTTCTTGGAAATTACATTCTTCCTGAAAATTTCTCGATAGCAAGTCGTCTTAACGTCGGACACGCACAGAATTTACCTGAAGGTCTTAAATATTTTATACAACCGTATCCTGAAAAATACTGAACGTTAATAACATAATTCATCAAGTCACTATAGCTTTATACTGAATTTAGTCGGAGAAATTAAACTGTGTATTTATTTACGGCTGTCAGTGCATTCGCACCGAGCGCTCGATCAGCTGTAGGCGCGTGACGTAGAAAGCAATTGTTTGCGGTCAACGACTGCCCTGTGCGGCGCGCAGACTTCACTGTTGCTTTGAGTATGTGCCGCCGCCAAAACACAGCGCGGTGTCCTTGTACTCTCTGCGTGTTTACAAGTAGCTGTTAGTCTCTCAAAAATATGTCATTCCACAAAAATTTTAACGTTTGATATATGATGTATTCCCTTAGAGCGTCGTGATTTAAGAGTTTCTACTTCAACAGTGTTATCATGAATAATTTTGCGAATTCTATATGGACCGTTATAAAGCAGAAAAAATTTGCGACACAAGCCTTTTCCTTTGTGAGACAATCGATGAGACTTAATTAACACTTTTTGACCAACTGACAAGATTTTTAAACGACCAGGACGCTTAGCTGATTCCTCTCTTCTAGCAGCCGCAGATGTAATATTTAGTAGAGCCAGATTCACAACTTCAGAATGCCGCAGTTTCCGTGAAGGCGGAAAAGGAACGATTTCAGAAATGCGATTTGTCGGTGCTTTGTTTTTTAATATCAGTATAGGCGGTAAAGAAGTTGAATCATTAGGGAGTTCATTCAGAATGTTTTGAAAAATATGAAGATACTGATCCCACGTTCTGTGATTCTGATGACAATAAAGAAGACACAATTTATTGATTTCCTTCATCCATCTCTCTGAAGCGTTAGATTGAGGGTGAAAAAGTGAAATGAAAATTGGTTTAATTTTATGACGCTGTAGAGTACGAAGCCAAATTTTAGAACGAAACTGTGATCCATTATCTGATATAACCTTATCAACATGACCCACTTCTTTAAGAAAATGGTTAATGAAAGCATTAGATACTGAACGAGCTGTTGCTTTGCGTAACGGTGTAAAACACACATATTTTGATGTCAACTCCACTGCTACGAAAATGTACGCAAAACCATTAGTAGATCGAACCACTGGACCGAACAAATCAACTGCAGCCATGTCCTTTAATTTTGGTGGAATGATAGGAAACAACGGTGCTCTGTGAGAAACTGTCGGCGGCTTAGCCTTTTGACATAATTTGCATTTGGCAAGAACAAATCGAATACGTTTTTCCATATTATTGAAGTAGCAATTTTCTCGCAATTTATGAAAGCATTTTCTGGGACCAAAGTGTGCATAACTGAAATGCGTATACCAACTCAGCTTACTAACCCACTCATCAGGAATACAAACTAACCAAACAGAGTTTTCGACCGATTTTCGTTTAAAAAGAATTTTCCAGATAGTTCGCAAAAACGAGGTGTGGCCAAATTGTCCAATCTAACAAAGCGTCTAAGAAAATTACAGACACCAAGGAAACTACGAACATCACGTTTTGTGGTAGGAACAGCATAATTACGAATAGCGTCTAATTTTTCTGGATCAGGAAGAATACCTTCTGTAGAAATAATGTGACCGAGAAATCTCACCTGAGAACGACCAAATTCAGATTTTTCTAAGTTCACTGCAATGCCAACTCTTGCAAAGATACGTAACAATGAATCCAAAATTTTGTTGTGCTCACTCCAAGAATTTTTAGCAATAAGAATGTCGTCGACATAAGAAGTAATATTGTCACGAAGATAAACAGGTAAAATTTCATTTAAACTACGAATGAATGCTGCTGAAAATACAGTAAGTCCAAACGGTAATTTCCAAAGTCACTTTTGGGTAAAATAGTCATATCCGGTTATTTTTTAGCGTCTCTCTAGATAGATTGATAGTCCAAGAGTTATTTTGAGAGATGCAAAGAATAGTAAAAGAGTAGGCAGCGGTACAGAAAACTAAAAGAGAAATAGCACCACTACAGCTCGGGGCCCTATGCTCGCTACGGCACATATTCTCTTAAGAGTAGTGAATCCCCTGAGGACCTTAATAGCTACACACAAATTTCAGTTTGTGACTTAGTGGCAAATTTGGCGGGAGTGCGTACATAAATTGATCTAACCATGCACATGGATGTATGTCATTCTTAGAATTGCGGAAGATCTTAAATTTCCGAACAGTCAAAAAGTTTTTATAGTCAAAGTTTTCGCCTCGTGGCGACAAAGACCTACCGCGTCTGTCCCTGTCCCAATGTCGATTATTGTAAAGTTGGCGCGCCTGGCGCTCTCTTGTTGCTTCTCGTAAATGAAATAAATTACTATCTTCAAAATCTTCTGCTAAACTAACACTTGTCAATTTATTTAAGATCTCCTCAACTCTTTCCGATGAATCACCTATTTGTTCTCTCTGTTTATTTACGTCTTCTGTAAGTGTCGCGACTCGGGTTTCAGTATTGTCACATTTAGTAGTTAACTGTTCATACTGTTGTGTTAGGTTATCTAATCTGTCATTTGGTACGGATTCCCCGATTCTCTCAAATATTTCTTCCTTATCTTTTGCACGTTGTAAATTTGATTCTGAAAATTTCTGTACTATCACGCGATCTTTTTCTTCCTGTTCTCGATCCTCTTCCTCTTGTCTAATCTCTACTGCAAATAATCTATTATTGTGAGAATTCAAAATCGGTTGTACTTCTTCTCTGATTTCTTTCTTTAACTCATCTTTCATATTTTTGAAACATGTCCCTATTCGTGAGTCTAACCGTGTTTCCATTGTTCCCATTTGTGATCCCAGTGAGTCTAACCGTTTTTCCATTGTTTCCCTATCTGTTTTTAATTCAGACCGTAACTGTGATCCCAAATTTAATATTGCACTCATCAACTGCTCCATATCAGCCGGTTCGAAATTCTTTTCGCCCCTAACATTTCCCACAAAACTATCTTCCTTCTGCATAGCTGTAAAGCTATCTGTGTTCGATACTATTCCAGAATCTTCTATCGTCAATCTCGTATTCTGTGAATTTTCTGAATGAGAAAAATTTTGAAATGGTTCCGGACTATTTTCCCGACTTATTAAATTGTTTTCAACTTCATTATTCATCACACTGTTCTCCTGTGTTGGCGAGTTCGCCATATCAACAATTTCGTCATTCTCACTATTCATCATTTTAGCCTTTTTCATTGATCGCGTAATCATTTACAAAATATACAAAACTCGTCACTATATGAAAATTACACACAATGACACTTTATCATCAACAATACCATTCACACGAAATATTTCCCTCAAACACGATTAATCGAACAATTGAAATAATTGCACCAAATCGTCAAACGCGTATACAAGGCAATAAAAATTAAATTTTGAAAAATACCATTAGAAGAATGCCAATTACCAAATCTGCACATGCAAAATAGACTACAATTACTAAACTACAAATTACTACAACAATACTACTGTCTACTATTTTTACAATCAGAAGAATTCCAAGGGATGATCCTGGCAGGGTCGCTATTTTTAAATAGCAATTATACTGACGTGATAAAAGAAAATTACAAACGTCGGATATCGTTAGTGTTGACAGCGAATGAAAATACATTAAAAATCAAAATTATTATCCACCAGCAGATAGATGTTCTCATGCTAGAGCTTGATAATACATAATTAAATCTTTAGTGCCGGGCCAGGATTCGATCCCATTCACGCATAATATGTGAAGGTGTTGAGGAATCTGCAGTTTTGAACAAACAACAAATTGTAGCCGAGCTGTATTGCCACGAAGGGATCAAATTCCGCGTTAAGGGCGGTCTGCGTTGCATTCCCAGTTCAGAACCAATTTTATCGACATACAGAAGCTCAAATAAAAGATGGAATAAGTGTCCTGTGACCATACATAGCGTTTGTGTCGTCACTTGAAATAAATAACTTGTATAAGAAAGGTTACTGGTGATAGAGTTTCTACATGCCGCCACTCCAGACTTTATTGTGGTTCAACCTACCGTCTACTTGGTAAAGAAGGAATATCATCTTTAATGTGAATTTTCGGACCACGCTGCCATTACATCTCCTTCACTTGGTGTAGCCAGGAGAGAATGGAATCTGTCTCTCCCTACATACAGTCTCAGACCAAAAAATTTACCGCCGAGTCGTTCACGTAAGGTGGACAATACAGTCATGCTCCTCTCAGAATTCTATGTCTGGCAATATGCTCGATCTAGCAACACGTAGACTGCGGCACTTCCCAGAGGAAGTCTTGACTCCAGTCGTAGTACATTACTCTTGACTACGACCGTAGTCTTGAGGTTAAACGCGAGACCAGCTAATATGATATTGTAGATTCGCTTGAATTACACTCATAGCTTCTGCACGAGAGGAAAGGGGCGATAAAAATGTTGTCGATATGTGCTTTCGGTCGCCAGACGTCATATTATTCTCACATGCTTTATGTTGAATGAGAAACATTGAATGATCCGTTTTGCTTTCCCTACGATGAAATGATATAATGTCGGCGTCAACAGCCTTCTTCCACGCCGGAAGCTGAAACTTGTATCATTCTGGATTAATGATAATTGAATGTCTCATATGTACACATAGCCCACAAGGCGACGTCAGAAACCATCAGGGGAGAACGCCGCATAAAAACCAAACGTGCGCGCGCGTCTCCACTCTGAAGAACCGTATCGGAGAATCACGGCAAGCATTTCGCTGAAGAGCTGCCTCGTCAGAGAGCCGAGAAATGGCAGCCTCGTAGCAAGTATTTGTCAACACTCTGATAGTGCATTTACTTCCGGGTGTAGGTCGGCGTTACCTCGCTAAATTCACTTGACATTCGTTTTCCACATCGAAGACTCGTACGATATAATCCACTGCAAGATGACACAATTAGAAAGTATATTTAATTTCTGGACTCCAAGAACGGCGTTCTTCACATAAGTAACACCTGTTTGTGTGTGCATTCGGGAGGACGACGGTGCAATCCCGCGCCCGGCCATCCTGATTTAGGTTTTCAATGATTTCCCTAAATCGCTTCAGGCAAATGCCGGGATGGTTCCTTAGGAGGGGCACGGCCGATTTCCTTCCCCATCCTTCCCTAATACGAGCTTGTGCTCCGTCTCTAATGACATCGTTGTCGACGGGACGTTAAAACAGTAATCTCCACCTCCTCTGTTTGTGTGTTTAAGGTTGCGTTTTGAGGCTCAGGCAACATCGCAGTGACTATAGTCCGCCTCTGGCCGCCAGTGTGTCGTTAGCTCAGAGGTTCCCTTGTGCGTTGCAGTGCTTGTACTATAAGTTCGAATCACGGTAGAAGACGCTGACTACAACCTTTTATTTTCCATTTTAATTAATGGAGTTGCAAACTGCTAGTAAAAATTTCTTATGCGAAATCTGAAGAATGCCTTTAAACATCAATCTTCGTCCGATTTCGACTTAGTAAATTAAGTTAATATCATGGATTTCTGCTTTACAAATTCCAAGGTGCTTCACTGTAAAATAGGTCCTGAAAAGATTCAAACCGACTGTCAACGATATAAATTTGAGCTTTGTTCGTCATATAGGTCTAACATGTCGGAAGGTTGTTTATGAAGTGCACCTGTTCATTAATATAGTTCCCATCTTCTAAATTTTTGCAATAGCATTTAACTGTAGACATTTTCTAACACCGGCGTTAGCAATTCCTTTCCGTTTTCTGAAACCTTCAAAACGACAAATTTTTCTGGTTTAAATCTGATGACCTTAACTATCACTTCCGATCAACAATAAATACTTCATGAACCCATACATGGAACTCCAAATGTGCAGTGTGCCTGCACTGCTACAGAGCATGCATTGCAAGGTATTCACACAGTTTATCGCATAGACTTACCATAAGGAATGAAACAAGAACTGTAATACACTTTACACCGCAGACGCTCACTCTGGCTTGACGAAAACATCCAAACATTGACCAAAAGTTGCACAAATAATTAAGTTTGAAAGGAAAAGAAACGAGGTATGAAGCATTTATAAATTCATCGAATGTAGTGAGGTGGTTTAATTTCGTCCCAGTCTATAAAATTAATTTCGGGCCATACTCAGCTCTTGCCGATTACCCGCCCACTAATCAGGGCGTCTGTCTCCGTTGCTTTTGAGCGTGAATGGAAATTGTAGAAATTTTCTGTGGAGCAACATTTAATAATAAAGCGTTTTAAATCATCAAAAGCGATGAGCGGTAGCAGGCGCTTTCGATAAAGAACGGGGGAGTGCAGCGCCGCTGCTGTCGCCACGGCCGCTGCCAGTAGCCAGCAAATGGATCCCGGAGCTTTGCCGCATACGGCGTCCAGAGGAGGACAGTCTGCAGGAAATCTGCCGCAAAATCGTTACTAGATAAAATTTTGATATCGGTGTGTCACAAAGCGAAATAGATTGAATCTGCGCTACCATTACATTCACGTCTTCAGCATTCAGACAGAAGAGGCTATAAAAATATTTTATGCCAGCTGCTCTCGATCCACTGACATTATGAACAGAAACAACGCACGCTACCGCTAGACCACAGGCGTAATCAGCCTAGAGTCTCTCTATCTTGGGACAAGTTTTCCTCCAGGAAGTGCCGCAGTCTACAGTGTTGCCAGATTGTGCAGATAACCGGACTTAGAGAATTAGCGAGTTGGCCAGTTTTTTTGTCCCATGTCGCGATCGGCGCGGTTTTAGCCTCTGAAGCGGCCGGCCGCCGGTCGAGTTTTATGTCAAAGAGTGTACATATGGAACTACCTACTACCAGGACGGCAACGGCAAGTGATATATATCACACCTTGACTCGACGACGGCCGAGTAATGCCGTAGAGCTCCGCCAACCAACAGTTACGTGTTCAGTGGTATGGCGTACAGTGCACCACCCACACTTTGATACGGGAACGCGTGCACTGTGGTATCAGGTGGTAAATGGGAAATACGTGACTCGTTACAGGTTGCATACAATTCATATGGTGGACGAGCCACTGTGTCTGCAGTGCATTGTTATAGACACAGAGGAGCGTCGCCCGATATGCGGGCCTTCGGCGGCCGTATGGTGTTTGGTCAAAAAAACGATCACCTTCCTCCTTCGGGTGGGGCCGCAAGCAATAGAACCACGGCTACTAATTCTCCCAGATATTACATATTATCCCCGAACAAAGACAAACGCAGTGACTTGGATTCGAGGTTTGACTGTGCGTTTTCTTTACCGAGACGTCAGTAAGAATGTGCTCGACTTTTGGGCCTTACTACAAGAACATCACTCACAGCCTATGAGACATCCGAGATATCGAACATATTACGCAATTTTTTTAAGGAGTGCCTTGCTTGAACCCCCACCCAGTTGGGGTGTGCCGGGTAGGAGAATGTAATTATTGCCTATAAGTATCAGAACAAGAAAGGACCAGGAGAGAGGAGAGGATCCACCACCACACGTGAAGACGTACCCGACACCAACGCGAGGTATAACGGGATTAGCGAGGTACGTGCCCAAAAGAGGAATGTGGTCCGTTATTATTTTGTACTGACAGAAGCAGGATATTTTATTTCACTATTATGTAAAAAAAAGGTCCACTTATTTACGTTTCCCAGAAATATTTTATTTTATAAAGGTCATCATCTTATATATAAAAAAAATTGCTAGAAGCAGTTTATGTTTGTTATTGTTACACCATTATGTAAAACAAAGGTCCACTTGTACAAAAAAAAGCGGGTTCGGTCAGTGTGTTAGCAACCCTTTCTAATAAAAAACTGAGCGAACGGAAAGAGAGTGGTCAGCGCGACATAACGTCAATCCTAAGGGTCCGGGTTCAATTCCCGGCTGAGTCGGAGATTTATTTTCTCTACTCAGGGACTGGGTGTTGTGTTGTCCTAATCATCATCATTTCATCCTCATCGACGCGCAAGTCGCCGAAGTGGCGTCAAGTTGAAATACTTACACCCGGCGAACGGTCTACCCGCCAGGAGGCCCTTGCCACACGACATTTTTTGTGTTTTATGTTACGTTATAGTATTAGAGGGTGTTAAGTTGGACCAAGTCTTCACACTTAAGGAAACAATTAAGGCTAGTGACATTATTTGCTGATTTTAAATTGATGTAAGTCTTTTCATTTTGCAAAGGAAATAAATGTTCTTCCTTGCCTCTCTATTGTTGTTACTGTTCTCACACTACTAATTTTGCATCCAGTGGCAGAACTGAATTCCCAACGCACATATACTACCCAAATGAACAACACTGTCACATATGAATTTTACACAAGAGGAAAGTAGGCTAATTTTTTTCAATTGCAAAGGCATCTGAGTATTTATGTAACAATTAATGACCTGTTTAGTATCAATGTGCACAATAACAAAGTTTATTGAGCGAGTATTCTGTATTAGCCTCTCCAATAAAATTTTAATGTTACACGTCGTTAATGATTTTACTGTTGGTTACTACGAATTTGTCTTTTCAGCTGACAGCCGGCTACAATATGTACTAATTTTCTCACTGAGTAATGTAAAGTAATCTACATCCTTCAACGAGAATAATACATACTCGCACTTAGGAATGAACGAATAGCGCTCGAAAGAATGCTTCTGAACACCGGTTTCGTTTGTATGAATTCGCACACTGAATCTCTGTTTGAGTAAATGGGTCATGGTCTACTGATTAAGATCAATACGAAATTAGGCATATTGTGACCTGACAATGTCTACCTGTACCTATTCCTTCATGTACAACACTATTAGTGTAAATGGTCTTTCTATTGGTAACGTTCCCTTCTTGTCTACGTGTAACTCATAATTCACACGCTCTGTAGCAAATCCATTTAAACGTTGGCTTTAATATTAACTCCTTCTAGTGTTCTTTTTGTGTTTATCTCGCAACACGTCTCCAAGCAATCCCACAAACGCAATTGCTCCTCTTGCGACTCAACGTCCTTCAACTGTCTTTACCCCCTTGTTCCTCAGATTTCCACAGCGACATTTATTTCTATGGATATAGTTCTTTAATGACATCACACATAAAATTTACGTATTTCAGATAACATTAAGTAAATAAACAGGCAAAGATTAATAAATAAATATGCAAGGAATAATTGTCTCTGATATTAAAGTACTATTTGCCGTAACAGATTTGTTGGGCAGAGTATGTAGTACTGTCTGAATGTTCAATTTATCAATAGTAACTTGTTTTATGATTAGCATATTTTCCAATGGCTGGTTTTACAATAGGAATTACACCTGTATACAGGCCTGCAAACGTTTTGCCGTTTCCCAATACAGCGCACTTTCCATCATACATTAGTTTGTTCGTGATGTGTAATACACCTTTGCATGGAGGACTTAACACAGATGGCTTCTACAAGGCTTCTCATCAGTAACGAAAGCTAATCACACGGCTGAGTACGTTCACCGTCATCAGTTCATTTCGTGTTGTCACTACAGTGACTACTTCGTTTCAACACCACTTTATGGCTGTTGTTGCAGCCAACGTTTATATGCAACCTTTGCTCTTCATTAGCTACGTCTCTCTCGTAAACATACATGACCGGTAGTTGACAAAGTTCCTTTTTTTTTTAAGTTGAGGGCCCTTAGACAACGAGAACATTACAGATCGGATTTAAATCTGGCATAGTCATCTTCAGGAGACCGCACTATGCTTCTTCCGAATAAATTCGGTGCATGAAAAGAAAATGGTCAAACGCCGAGGCAACAGAAAATTTTGACAGAGATGACAAAACAGGTGACCTAGACTTACTTCTCAACAATACACTTCCACTATCTATACCAAGCATCAGGTGTGGTCATATCTGTCTGATCTACGTAGCTTAATGGTTAAAACACTGTATTCATAGAAAATTAGAATTAAAACTGGTTTCCTAAAAAACAGCTACAGTTGTATGTGGTGATGATTTCTTCGAATAGACCACAATAGATATCCTATTAATCCATGTCCACTGCATCTATAATGTGCTTCTCGGCGACGGCATGAGACATCAAAGCTTTCCTTTCTTACTTTACAATTCTTTACGTTACAAAAGGATGAATATTCCAACAGCTCATTGTTTCAAGAAGATTCTAAACCAGGTGTCTGCTGTCACCCATCTGATACTGAGAAGTGCGCTGTATGAAACTAAAGAAGATGTTCATAAGAGCACACCACTCGAATTCTGGTAGTGTTCGCATAGTTTCACTGCCCATAATGAGTCATAATAGGCTGCCTTTAAAAAACTCGATATTTGTCTGTAGAGGAGGTGCATGGGTATCCGAAACATCACACTAGAAATTTCATTATCCACAGGGAGGACCCTTATGAAACTTCCACCACCCTGAGTTGCAGAATACAACAATAAAAAATGAGCATAACCATTCACGCCAGAATACAGACATGGGGTAAAACTTCATTACAATTGTTTCACAGCTGAATTGCCAAGAGAACAACCACGAAGTACTATTTAATTATTTAAAGAAAAGTCCACAGCTGCACCAACTCTGACGAGAAAAATGCACTGTGTATAGAAGTGCGACAACACGCAGGTCGTTGAGGGGTGGAGTAAATGCGTTAGGTGTGGAAGTTTGCCCTTGTAAGTGGTTTTCCCGTCAGGAACAGGCCCAAGAAGGGGATCACCCCTGTCCGGCGTCCGGCGCGGCGGCTGCAAGTGCCGCCATAAGAAGACACGGCCAATTTCTCGCTTGCCACAGAGTCGCGCGTCAGTTGACACTGACAGCCCGCCTCCAGATTAATAAGTCCGACCCCTGCACCATCCATCTCGGACCCTCCACACAGTTGTGTGACTTTGCCAAGAGGGGAGCTGTCGTATTTAAGCAGAAGCCTGTAGATAAAATAATTCGATCTGCGGGTGATTGATAGGTTCTTTCCCAGAGCAACGCGTGGACCTGCGATAGCGCTACGTCAACTGGCTCCTTCCTTCGTGGTCAAATATTCGGAAGATGAGAGAAAAAAATGTTAATGCTTGTGCTTCTCGATGTGGAATTCTGATCGACCACGTAAGAGGTGAAAAGAAAAATTCCAACTAAAGTACCGAAAAAGAGAAGAAAACTAAGGAGCGGACTGTTTTTTAAAGGATCGAACATACTCAGTATAAATAATCACTGGAAAATCGCTGATAATAAAAGCAAAGTAGTACAGCATTATTGGCTGAGAGACTGATGAGTACCTTTAGGTTCCTCTCAGAAAAAAAATTCCTGACTTCGCACACTTTACCACCTTTCATTCGCAAACTGAGTTGTGGCTCTTTAATGAAGTGCTTCTAAACTGTAGTCTCATGTTTGTATTGTTAATTAGCTGAAAAGACTGTTCTCGAGTAATACCCAGAGACAGCTGAGCATAGCGTCCCATACGACGGAGTGATTACTATGCAAAATATATTATCACTTCACTACATGAGACACTAGAGGAGAGGTTTCCGAATCGAGTGAGGTTATTACACGCACCGTCTATTAAGGAAAACTGTACACTACTGCCTCTGATTTCCTGGTCACCCAAACACTTAACGACATGAAACACTAGAGTAGAGATTTCCGAATTGAGCGATGGTATTACGCACACCATCTAGTAATGGAAAACTGTACACCATTTGTGGTGTCACCGCCAGACACCACACTTGCTAGGTGGTAGCCTTTAAATCGGCCGCGGTCCGCTAGTATACGTCGGACCCGCGTGTCGCCACTGTCAGTGATTGCACACCGAGCGCCGCCACACGGCAGGTCTAGAGAGACGTCCTAGCACTCGCCCCAGTTGTACAGCCGACTTTGCTAGCGAAGCTACGCTGACAAATACGCTCTCATTTGCCGAGACGTTAGTTAGCATAGCCTTCAGCTACGTCATTTGCTACGACCTAGCAAGGCGCGATTACCAGTTTATATTGAGATTATAAATCATGTATCAACAAGAGCGACGTACTCCAATTATGGATTAAAGTTAAGTATTACATCAACTACGTACTTTATTTGCTACTATACATTCCCTTAACTATTCCAGACCTCACGCCAGTCTGCGTGAGCTTTAACGCGTGCATTTCGGCCTCCTCTAGCAACACGGTGTTGGCTCTTCTGCCAACACAACACCATTACCTCCGATATCTTAGCCACCCAAATACAGAGATAACGTCTATGTCGTTACCAGTATTCGAACGGATATCTCCAAGGTGAGGACCAAAGTAGCGATTATATAGTGGAAATTATTTCAACTGGTCATATTTTAAGAGAAATTATAAACTAAAGAAGGAATATTAGCCTGCTTGGAAAGGGGGAATGGAAACTGTCGTTTCCCACACGCTACACACATTGATAGAGTGTAATACATTGCCACCCAGTAATTGTGACCGCATAATATCCATTACGATTCCGTTATCGATGTAAATCTCCAGATGTAAAATTGCTATTGACTCGTGTGATCCGAATTACTTATTATACAGCATAAAAATATTACTGCCTACGTATATCTTAACCCCGAATGAAAATATTCATCTGCTCTTTTTAACACGTCACGACTTCTAACTTGTTCAGAAATGTCTAAGTTTTCTGCAGTTATTATATACTTTGCCACCGAACTCCTAGCCGGCCGAAGTGGCCGTGCGGTTAAAGGCGCTGCAGTCTGGAACCGCAAGACCGCTACGGTCGCAGGTTCGAATCCTGCCTCGGGCATGGATGTTTGTAATGTCCTTAGGTTAGTTAGGTTTAACTAATTCTAAGTTCTAGGGGACTAATGACCTCAGCAGTTGAGTCCCATAGTGCTCAGAGCCATTTGAACCGAGCTCCTAGGCTATTGTGTACTACAAATATAGTACTTTTTATGTTCGAAAAATTTTAGTTTGTATTTTCTCCATGTACTGCATTCTAACGGGTGTCCCACTCATGAGGGTCCTCGGGAAATGTGTAACAAAAATCTTATTAGGGGACGGTAGGATACTAAATTTGTACAGATATACATTTATGGATGAGAAATGAAGCTACATTACACATGAATCATTCAGGCCAGGCTAATTCATGACCAAACCTCTCTCTATTGCTTCTTACATTTTACTTACATTTTTTCGATGGGCTTTACAACGCGTTGACGTTATGTGACTGAACTAGTTATAAATAAAGTGTTCGACATCGCAGTTTCGAATGGGTATTGCATTTGGCTATAGACAACAAGAAATAAATATACTTCATTTATAATCTCGGTCTAATCTGTTACGTTCAAACCAATAAAAAAGATGAGACAATACAAATGTAATATAAGTTTAGCGAACTGTACTTGCTATAAGATTTGAAATTTGTAGATTCTTCTTCGTGACTTCTCTTTTTACGCAATATGAAAAATACGACTGACTTCTCGTCGTCTATACCACACAATAAAGAGCGACGCTATTTATTCCTCTTAACTGGGGTTCAGTTTCAAGCAGACACAAAATAACTCTCCGTGAATGATTTATTTCCTTCACTACTACTTTACTTTGTGTAATATAACAATTCCTGGCAGCCTAATAGCAATTAAGTGCACTCGTGGGGAAAACTTTCCCGTTGTTGTAGAATCAGCGAATCACATGGGTGATTGAATTCGTGACTAAATTTTGCAATTAGCTACAGTTATTTTCGTAGTGTCTGTCGTGATCTGCATCCTCATCTGTTGCGTATGTAGTAGCAGAAACGAGAGGCATTGTTTTGAAGGACACCGCTCGCGAGGTGTACTTACGAACTTCACAGAACACAGTATCTGTGGCATTGTATTGAAAGGTGGCTACACTGAGCCACAGCGCCAGAAATCGCGCCAGAGAGTATTGTTCCGCCGCCTCCACTGACAGTGATTATTGAGACGTAGCGGCAGGCAGTTCTTACCGAGAAGTTGTGGTGGACACTGCTTGTCGTGAAGTCAGAGTGAGATGTGGTAGTGGAGAGTGTTGTTCCATGTTTTATGCAGTGGTTTGATGGGAGAGATAGCAGATGTTATTCCAATGGAGATATTGTAATGGTCAGAGTGCTTTTCGTCAATATATATGAAGGTAATAAATATTATGTTGTTTATTTATTTGTGTGTCCTGAACAATGTGTCATTACAGGTTCAGTCAACAAAGCATCTGGCTTGTGTTCTTGTATTAGAGTGTAATTTTGGTTTTCTTGCACAATTATGGTATTTGTAATTTTCTTTTATCACGTCAGTATAATTGCTATTTAAAAATTCTTGTCTTGTTGAAGAAGAACCGTGCCAGATGTGCGTTGAGTCATACTACCACATACAGAACAGCTACACTTGTGCTTTGTTGGTTTCGTAGGTTTTATAGTTGCTGGGGACTTAATTAATTAATTGTATTAACTGAAATTTTCATTTCATTCTTTGTGGTTGTTCTATGCAGTCAGATTGCGTACTAATACTAGTCAGGGCCAGCCGTTAACGAGACTTGCGTAATCGGACTTACAGCTACTAAAAATATTTGCATTCATATTTATTATAAATAAGCCCCCATGCACGTGGCGACCCTGCCAGGATCATCCCTTGGACACAGAACTATTTGCGAGATGACTGTAAGTTCAAGATGCTATTCTGAGCAGCTGGTGGAGAAAAATTCGGTAGCTGACGTCTCTTTGTGTGTAGTCAACAACGATATGTGTGGGGCTCTATTCCCAGTGAGCGCTGAACTCTTCGTCATATTATTTCAGTTCAAACATGCTCACATGTCACTGCTGGTGCAACAAACCCATATTTAACGTTAGTTTTCTATAGAATATAACAGCGATATGTGCCGGGTTGGAGTCCTGGGAAGGAAAAAATTAATGTTTCGTCTCGTCATTTCAGTTAAAACATCTAGTTACTGCCGCGAAATTCCGATATGTCACATTTGACTGTGCTTCGATAGCAATCCGATTAGGTTCCGGGTTCGAATCCGTGTCCAACACACAGCTTTACCTCACGGCATTTCAAGTAAGTTACTTGTGAAGAAGCAATATTTAACATCTCTCGTAGTTCGTTAACAGGGACAATAGATGCTCGGTAGGAATTCGCGTCTGTTAAAAATGTTTGCGTTATGCAATTTAAAGTTGATATTTGCTAACTGATACTGTCTAAAATCGAGGTATATCACTCTCTGTATGCCTAATCAGGAATGACTGTTAGTTTCCGTCAGTCACGAAATCTTTGCTTAGTCTGCATGAGCTGCGTTTGAATCCATATGCAGAGCAAGACGGTTCGTCGTGTCATTTAATGTTCATACATATTCTCAACTAGCTGCTCGTGAATAACTTAAATTTTTAATGTCATTTTGTGTTAAATAGTTCAAATGGTTCAAATGGCTCTGAGCACTATGGGACTTAACTTCTAAGGTCATCAGTTCCCTAGAACTTAGAACTACTTAAACCTAACTAACCTAAGGACATCACACACATCCATGCCCGAGGCAGGATTCGAACCTGCGACCGTAGCGGTCACGCGGTTCCAGACTGAAGCGCCTAGAACCGCACGGCCACATCGGCCGGCCCCCACCATCTGGTATCAATGCATTACCTTATAATCCATTATATATAATCATTTTCATAGTACACTTGATATTATAGATGAGTAGGACACAAGACAGGACATAGATAATGTCCGTTTGACGTCAACAGTGTGTAACATTTTACTTTTTTTGAATAGGACAATGTTCCTCTCCAATAATTTTTAGATTAGTTACAATATGCTTACGCTGCAAGAGAATTCGCTTGTATTTATCAATATGTGGTCTGTTGTCGGTTTGAAGGCCTTCCATAACATCGGCAACGTAGTGCACCTCCACCGAGAGCTGTCTGGAGTAGGGTGGAGATAGCAATGTGAAAGTTGCGAGCTGTCGAAGACGATCTTCATATTCCTAATGCGATTAGGACATCGTATACTCTTGACGACGTTTAGCACATGTGCGGTCAGTCACCCAATTTCAGAATTCATTATGAGTAATCCTGCTAAATCCCCAAAATATTGTCTTTTTATATTGCTGAGTAATATGGATAGTCGTCACGTTCATGTGCCGTCTACAACGCAAATTTAATGTTACTATCCTAGGAACTAACCTGCAAAACGTTTTGTATTTCATAATCGGAACTATCTGCATTAACCGTCATCAGAGCAATGTCAGGGAACAGAATGCAGCAGTGCCTACTTGAGGACCTGCTTGCGTCGTGTTCTAAGGAAAGGGTAGTTGCTGGTTCACATTATATTACACTAGCGAGAAGTACCGACTTTTCCTTTTCTCTGCAAACATCCAGAACTAAATTCAGTAACTAAATGCTAAGAATATATTTGCATTGTGCCAACTCAAAGATCAATAGATATGGATATAGATATAGATTTTTATATTTAAAGCCATACTCGTTCTGCGTTGGAATAAACATCATTCATTATTTGCTTGTTCTTGTTACGATTGTTATTGTCATTCTCTCACTCGCAAGAGTCTTATGCTGATGCTGTATGAATAAATTATGCCATTGGATACAAAGCGGTTTAGTTTTGAGACCTAACCCACGAGGAGGGAAGACACAGTGGCCTGCTTCAGGAATTCCAAGCAATAAAACACAAAAAACAATCCAGGAAGGGTTCGAACAGCTACTTTCACGCAGAGACATCCATTTGGAATCTGTTCATCGTTACGGGGTCAAACAAGAGGGTAACATTACTGAAACAATGATCGGGCTACTTAGTATATAATAGAGCATACAGATTTCAAGGAGGAAACGTATGAAGACGCAGACTTCCTCGTTATCAATATGTGCGGCATATCTTTCGTGTTAACGAAAGTAAATTCCCGCTTTACCTCTTCTTACGTGTCAAATGAAATGAATGCCATAAGGAATAGAATATTTGTTGACTGCGTCTCTTCTTGCTTCCATCCTTACCAACATATTTCTTCATTCTCGTGGTAATCATGACATTCTATGTGCATGCTGCAAACGATTGCAAGTGGACAAATTCGACATCGAGGTGCAAAGCGTTTGGTATCTTACATTATATTCAATTCGAATAAGCTTCCGGTGTATTTTTACTTCGTTTGTATTTTTAGATGATTATGAACGTTACGGAAATTTATCTCACTTGCTTTATGTTGAATGAGAAACATTGAATGATCCGTTTTGCTTTCCCTACGTTGAAATGATATAATGTCGGCGTCAACAGCCTTCTTCCACGCCGGAAGCTGAAACTTGTATCATTCTGGATTAATGATAACTGAATGTCTCATATGTATACATAGCCCACAAGGCGACGTCAGAAACCATCAGGGGAGAACGCCGCATAAAAACCAAACGTGCGCGCGCGTCTCCACTCTGAAGAACCGAATCGGAGAATCACAGCAAGCATTTCGCTGAAGAGCTGCCTCGTCAGAGAGCCGAGAAATGGCAGCCTCGTAGCAAGTATTTGTCAACACTCTGATAGTGCATTTACTTCCGGGTGTAGGTCGGCGTTACCTCGCTAAATTCACTTGACATTCGTTTTCCACATCGAAGACTCGTACGATATAATCCACTGCAAGATGACACAATTAGAAAGTATATTTAATTTCTGGACTCCAAGAACGGCGTTCTTCACATAAGTAACACCTGTTTGTGTGTGCATTCGGGAGGACGACGGTGCAATCCCGCGCCCGGCCATCCTGATTTAGGTTTTCAATGATTTCCCTAAATCGCTTCAGGCAAATGCCGGGATGGTTCCTTAGGAAGGGCACGGCCGATTTCCTTCCCCATCCTTCCCTAATACGAGCTTGTGCTCCGTCTCTAATGACATCGTTGTCGACGGGACGTTAAAACAGTAATCTCCACCTTCTCTGTTTGTGTGTTTAAGGTTGCGTTTTGAGGCTCAGGCAACATCGCAGTGACTATAGTCCGCCTCTGGCCGCCAGTGTGTCGTTAGCTCAGAGGTTCCCTTGTGCGTTGCAGTGCTTGTACTATAAGTTCGAATCACGGTAGAAGCCGCTGACTACAACCTTTTATTTTCCATTTTAATTAATGGAGTTGCAAACTGCTAGTAAAATTTTCTTATGCGAAATCTGAAGAATTCCTTTAAACATCAATCTTCGTCCGATTTCGACTTAGTAAATTAAGTTAATATCATGGATTTCTGCTTTACAAATTCCAAGGTGCTTCACTGTAAAATAGGTCCTGAAAAGATTCAAACCGACTGTCAACGATATAAATTTGAGCTTTGTTCGTCATATAGGTCTAACATGTCGGAAGGTTGTTTATGAAGTGCACCTGTTCATTAATATAGTTCCCATCTTCTAAATTTTTGCAATAGCATTTAACTGTAGACGTTTTCTAACACCGGCGTTAGCAATTCCTTTCCGTTTTCTGAAACCTTCAAAACGACAAATTTTTCTGGTTTAAATCTGATGACCTTAACTATCACTTCCGATCAACAATAAATACTTCATGAACCCATACATGGAACTCCAAATGTGCAGTGTGCCTGCACTGCTACAGAGCATGCATTGCAAGGTATTCACACAGTTTATCGCATAGACTTACCATAAGGAATGAAACAAGAACTGTAATACACTTTACACCGCAGACGCTCACTCTGGCTTGACGAAAACATCCAAACATTGACCAAAAGTTGCACAAATAATTAAGTTTGAAAGGAAAAGAAACGAGGTATGAAGCATTTATAAATTCATCGAATGTAGTGAGGTGGTTTAATTTCGTCCCAGTCTATAAAATTAATTTCGGGCCATACTCAGCTCTTGCCGATTACCCGCCCACTAATCAGGGCGTCTGTCTCCGTTGCTTTTGAGCGTGAATGGAAATTGTAGAAATTTTCTGTGGAGCAACATTTAATAATAAAGCGTTTTAAATCATCAAAAGCGATGAGCGGTAGCAGGCGCTTTCGATAAAGAACGGGGGAGTGCAGCGCCGCTGCTGTCGCCACGGCCGCTGCCAGTAGCCAGCAAATGGATCCCGGAGCTTTGCCGCATACGGCGTCCAGAGGAGGACAGTCTGCAGGAAATCTGCCGCAAAATCGTTACTAGATAAAATTTTGATATCGGTGTGTCACAAAGCGAAATAGATTGAATCTGCGCTACCATTACATTCACGTCTTCAGCATTCAGACAGAAGAGGCTATAAAAATATTTTATGCCAGCTGCTCTCGATCCACTGACATTATGAACAGAAACAACGCACGCTACCGCCAGACCACAGGCGTAATCAGCCTAGAGTCTCTCTATCTTGGGACAAGTTTTCCTCCAGGAAGTGCCGCAGTCTACAGTGTTGCCAGATTGTGCAGATAACCGGACTTAGAGAATTAGCGAGTTGGCCAGTTTTTTTGTCCCATGTCGCGATCGGCGTGGACTTAGCCTCTGAAGCGGCCGGCCGCCGGTCGAGTTTTATGTCAAAGAGTGTACATAACTGTGTTCCACAAAAAAGGTTCGCATATGGGCAAGCGATTGTGAGATGAGAGACACCGCTACCGGAGCCGAACGAGAAGGTGGAGCGAGTTCGTCTATCAAGGTGCCTGTCAGACTTGTCCGGTGTCGTGTCCACATCTTTATCATTGTGGTTACATAAATAGCCACCGCTCGGTCGCGTACGTGGACTAGTCCAAGACCTCCGCGACTACGAGGAAGGGTGAGGGTTTCGTATCCGACCTTAAAAATCAGGCCTGTGCTCACAAAATATCCTAGTGCCGCCAGGATTCGGCGGGCCAACACTACCGGCACAGGAAGAACTTGTGCCAGGTGGGGGATGCGACAAGTTAGATAAGTGTTGGCAAAGGGTTTCGTATCCGACCTTAAAAATCAGGCCTGTGCTCACAAAATATCCTAGTGCCGCCAGGATTCGGCGGGCCAACACTACCGGCACAGGAAGAACTTGTGCCAGGTGGGGGATGCGACAAGTTAGATAAGTGTTGGCAAAGGTGACCGTTGTATCATATCCAGTGCCCTTAACTTGTGACTTCGGACACTCGCACGAATTGTTTGCAGAAGATGTCTGTAGCTCAGTGCCGTCGTGCGTCGAACGTCTGTAGTGAAGATAACTCCTAGACATTTCATCTTGTTGATCGGCTGTAATAGTGCTACACTTCCTGTCGGGAGTCCTCTCCCGATGTTCATCGCTCCCGACTTTGCCATGTTCAGGAGACTTCCCGTAGCCATACAATACAAATTAATCCAATGCAGGGCCGCTCTTGCCTCGTCGCCTGACCGTGCTAAGGACACTAGGTCATTCGCGTATGTTCTGCATATAAACTTGTTGTGCCTTATGGTCATTCCTTGGAGTCGATTCCGGAGCCCGCAGAGCAGCGGCTCGACAGCGATGGCATACAATATCGTCGACAGCGAGCACCCTTGTCTGACCGATCGCGAAATGGTGATGGGCCCCACCAAGCGCCCATTGATGAGCACTTTGGATGCAGCTCCGTGGAGTAGGCTCATAACGACGGTGACACAACTGTCCGGAAACTTCATTTGCGTCATCACTTCCGTGAGGTAAGCATAGCTCAGCCCGTCGAAGGCGCGATCAAAGTCTATCGATACCAATGCACCCCGGAGACGACATGTAGATGCCAGTGCGATAACATCGCGGTAGTCGCTGAGTGCCGTTTGTATATTGCTATCTCCTCCTAGCTGGGTTTGGTCGAGTGATATCACTTGGCGTATTACGCGTTTAAAGAGTGCTGCAAGTATCCTGGTGTAGATCTTGTAGTCGCAATTAAGAAGGGTCAGTGGCCGGCAGGCCTGTATCCCTGTGCCGCCGGATGGTTTGCGGGTGGGGATGATCATTCCTTCCACGAAGGAGGGTGGAAGAGGCGCGTTGGGAGACATGAATTCGCAGTACATGGCAGTCCATCGTGGAGTCATGAGATCTTTAAATGTTCGATAAAACTCTAGCGGAAACCCGTCGGGCCCCGGAGATTTGTGGGACGCTCCCTTATCAATCGCTTCCATTACGTCGCCAACTGTGACTTCACCTATTAACTCCTGGTTGGCCGTCTCGTCGAGGCACGCGGAGATCGTTCGTCGGACCTCCTGAAAGCCTGCTTGATCGTGTTCCGCTTCTTCATAGAGATGCCCGTAGTGTTCCACAAAAGCGTTGGCAATGTCTTTTTGCGTTGTCATACGTCGACCATCTGGCAGTACGACCATCTGTATTAAGGTTCTGCGGCTACGTTGTTTTTCTCTGATAACGTGATACATCGACGGTGATTCTCCACGGACTCGTTCAAAGGCCCTTGCACGGATTGCGACACCCTCCAGACGGCGGCGCGTTATGGAAATTGTTTGGCCCTGTGCTCGTTTTATACCGGCACGACGCTCCTGTGAAGGTGCTTGTACAGAAAGTTCGCGGAGCATTGTGAAATAAAATTCCGTCGTGTGTCGCCTCCACATCATCCCTTCCATATGCAATTAACGCTCGGCGCAATGCAGGCTTAACGCATTCCAGCCACCACTGTAACGTCGTCGGGTACGTCGGGAGGCGTCGTTCACACATGTGCCAAGTGTCTTCGAATAAGCGTCTGCACTCAGGTTCTCTGAGGTGTGCTGTATTCCCAACACTGCGACTCCTCCACACTTGTTGACGACTCAGGGAGACCGTGCATATATATGCTATGTGATCTGAAAAAGCGACAGGCCACAATTCCGCATCAAGTATCGCAGGTTCGAGACGATGTGTTACGTAAATGCGATCGAGACGACTTGCAGAGTGACTCGTGACGTAGGTGTATCCACGTCTGTTGCCATGTATCGTCTCCCATGTATCAATGAGATTCATGTCCTGTATGAGTTGCCGCAGCTGCAGGCATGAAGTATAACGAGGGTGTTGATCTCTTGGTGCGAGCACGCAGTTGAAGTCGCCTCCAAATAAGACATGTTCATACCGACCTAAGAATAGTGGTGCAATCTCCTCTGCGTAAAATCTGGATCGATCGCGCCGTCTGTCGGACCCCGATGGTGCGTAAATGTTAACGACACGTACTCCCAGCACTGTGAGCGCCAGTCCTCGCGCTGACGGCAGGTACACCACGTCCTCGGCTACTATGCCGCTACGTAGAAGTATCGCTGTTCCGCTGCCGCCGTCGGTAGTAGGTGTAATGTATGTATCGTACTCATACAGGTCGGGGAAGCTCTCAACATATACTTCCTGCAGAAGAACGATGTCGACGTCTGACGCATGTAACATGTCTCGTATTAATTGCAATTTGACAGGCGTTCTGGTCGTATTAATATTAATAGTGGCTCTTCGGTATGCCCGTCGCTGTTCCTCAGTGCGTAAAGCGCACATGAACGCTTATGTTAATTTGTGTGCTGTTGCTCGGCGACATGCTGTCTGGGCGGCAGTCTGCATCTTCTGCGTGGTTAACATCCGGTGGACGCAGCACTCGCCATTGCCGGCGCGCCGTCGGTCTGTGGGTCAGTATCGGATTCGTCGGCCCAGTTCCTGTGCTGTAGTTCCAGCTCCCGTCGTGTTTCTCCGGCCTGGCTGACCGAAGGCGGTGGCGATGCTGCGGTGGGTGGATGGACTCCTTCCGTCGGCTTTCCGTCCGGTGTGTCTGTATTAAACCCCAGTCTGGGTCTGGTATGCTTCGCGTCGTACTGCTGTATGGGAGGTAGAACCTCCCGTTGCGCATCCGGATGCACTGTATCGACGTTACAACCAAGTCCGTCTGACGTGGACTGCAGTAAGCAGGTATGCGACGGCGCTAGCCGTCGTTTCTTGTGGCGCTTCGGCGATCGTTGTTTGCGCGTGTGCGCCTCCGTATCCGAGTGCGGAAGTGACTCCCGGTGCTCAGGGACGAAAGCAGCTGTCGGCACAACAGCAGGATCAATTTCCATACCTCCTACCGATCCTTTCCGCTCGGTTAAGGGCGTCGTCGGCGCCGAAGCGGCAGAAGTGTGCGTCGTTTCGTCTCTGGAGGCGGTCTCTACTGCAGTCGGTTGCCGTAAACTGTCAGTATTCTGTAGCTGGTCATTCTTCGGGATGGTATCTGTTCGAAAAGTGTCCGTATACGTTAGTGTCAGTGGCGTCAACGTGGACGGAGGCACGGGCTCGCCATTTGAAACTTGCACTACCCTCCGCTGCATACATTCGGAACGGACGTGGCCCTCCTTCCCGCAGCCTGAGCACGTTTTGGGTTGTCCATCGTAGATGACTAAAGCTCTACATCCGCCGATGAACAAGTACGAGCTGTCGGCACAACAGCAGGATCAATTTCCATACCTCCTACCGATCCTTTCCGCTCGGTTAAGGGCGTCGTCGGAGCCGGAGCGGCAGAAGTGTGCGTCGTTTCGTCTCTGGAGGCGGTCTCTGCTGCATTCGGTTGCCGTAAACTGTCAGTATTCTGTAGCTGGTCATTCTTCGGGATGGTATCTGTTCGAAAAGTGTCCGCATACGTTAGTGTCAGTGGCGTCAACGTGGACGGAGGCACGGGCTCGCCATTTGAAACTTGCACTACTCTCCGCTGCATACATTCGGAACGGACGTGGCCCTCTTTCCCGCAGCCTGAGCACGTTTTGGGTTGTCCATCGTAGATGACTAAAGCTCTACATCCGCCGATGAACAAGTACGAGGGTACATGCTGTGTCAGTTCTATTCTGATTTGATGCACCCCATTGAGAACGGGGTAAGTCGTGAAGTTGGACCATTTTTCCTCAACGCAGCTAAGCACTCTTCCATATGAGCGTAAGGCGTCAATGACCAAGTCAGACGGAACTTCCCAGAAGGGAAGTTCAAAAAATACGTATGTTTCGTAAGCCCAGTCCTGCGTGATCAATAGCTACGTCTCCAACATGTCCATCAGAGCGACGAAATTTGAGTCTATGTTTAGTATCTTGGATGATTCTGTCACATACTGCATCGTTAATTAGTTTGACGTAAACGACACTGCTCACTATGGAGAGGTGTATTCCGATAAGTTCGTTGTAGTCAAGTTTAACTTCGTCTCGTAGGAACCTTTCGATTTCGTAGGCTTTCGGTCTCGCATATTCATTCCAAAAACTAGTCTTGAGAGTGGGCCTTTGGTATGCATGTGCCATTTTATATCGAGTCGTCTAAACGCGCGAGTACGTCGAAGAGGTAAACATCTGCGCGAGCACGAACTTCCCCGGCAGGGACGTAAACAGCCGTCCGTGCCGTAGCACCGCCGAAGGCAGACCACTGAGCTACCGGGGGCGGACACATAAACCACAAATAAAACAAATGCCAATATGTTATTAAAACTTACATAGGAGCTTCACTTGTCAAATAATTATTGGGCTACACTAGTTCTACAAACTGTTTTGATCTGTACAAAAAAATAGTGGCTGCGCGAATTAACGTTTGTGGCCATTGCGTCTAATTACCTTATGTAAATATTTCTCTCATACTTTCTGGTATATTTCCCCCTAGTTTAGCTCCATTTCCTTTCTTTATTTTTCATTTTCTGTTATTCACTTTTATAAAAATGTAGCTCAACCTTTCTTCATAACATGGCGCATTATGTGACGATCTCAACTCGTTCCAGAGGAAAGGTAATATGGTTAACGTTAGTCAGAGCTCATGATAGATCCACAGACCGAAAAGCATAGTATAATGCAATTAAAACATTGATATCTGAATCTGAAGACGGCGGCTATTTAGACAGTGCATCCACGTGGTCAGCTGTAGACTATGGGCAAAATAATTCCACTCAATTTAAGAAAATCGTTACTAATTTCAAACACTTTCTTCCTGTGGAGAAATATTTCTGAACTGTACGCACGCTGACGCCAGAAATAGGAAAAAAAAGAGAAAGAACATTAAAAACACATTAGAAACCAATGATCATTTCTGTTTCAAATGGAAAGGTTAAAGTTTATTTCTTCGTCAAGTAATGCCAACGATGATTTCAGAAAATACGTAGATACTGAGAATATTTCTCCTCATGACATATAATCAAAGACACTCTCACAGGAGCAAGTGAGGGTTTTCACTACATTAACACCAGATGTTTCCTTACCATTTAACGTTAATCTTCGCATGGTAAGGTCTCAACATATAAGTGGAATAATAGCAAAGAGTTCACTTTCTAACAATGATTCTTCGAGAGATGTACGCGCTTCCCGAAAAACTACATTCGATATAACTCGATTGATGTACGTGGAGCTTCTACCGACGAAAGTCCTAGTAGCACTTTTGTTGTTATTGTTGTGGGCTTAGGTCCAGAGACTGGTTTGATGCAGCTCTCCATGCTACTCTATCCTGTGTAAGTTTGTTACACGGCCACAGTGCGAGATTTCCCACTTATTTCATAGGCGCCTTCCAGTGAGAACGCTTGCCAGTCGTCGCCAGTTGCTACTGTTAAGCTCTAAGCGGAATGTAGTCTATGTGGCTATAAGTATTTTGGACTAACCACCTGTATATCGAGCTGAGCCTTGTTGTGGAATTTCACTAGTAGAAATTATGTCTGCTGGCTGGTATAACAAAGGACTGGTAATTTATTTCGAGCATGATGTTGATGAGGTAGTAGTGAGTTACCGTGTGTTTCTGCATGGGTGTAAGACTACCCCATCTGAGATTTTAAGAAGGCCTTACTTTATTCGTAAGATGTATTCAGTGATAATACACGTGCGTGTGTGTGTGTGTGTGTGTGTTTGTACTTCCACATCTGCGACACCATCATCATCGTAATCAGTGAATTTTGTACTCTACAAAAAATGTTTATGTCAAGTACTTTACTGCCTTAGTAAATTTCCTTTCTCTCTCTCTTTCTCCATCTTTCTCTCCCTCTCCCCCTCTCTCTTGAGGCAGCGACATTATGGTGTATTTCAGAGACAATAGGAGGAAATTGACCCCAAACAAAGAAATATATATATATATATATATATATATATATATATATATATATATATATATATTACTCCTGGAAATTGAAATAAGAACACCGTGAATTCATTGTCCCAGGAAGGGGAAACTTTATTGACACATTCCTGGGGTCAGATACATCACATGATCACACTGACAGAACCACAGGCACATAGACACAGGCAACAGAGCATGCACAATGTCGGCACTAGTACAGAGTATATCCACCTTTCGCAGCAATGCAGGCTGCTATTCTCCCATGGAGACGATCGTAGAGATGCTGGATGTAGTCCTGTGGAACGGCTTGCCATGCCATTTCCACCTGGCGCCTCAGTTGGACCAGCGTTCGTGCTGGACATGCAGACCGCGTGAGACGACGCTTCATCCAGTCCCAAACATGCTCAATGGGGGACAGATCCGGAGATCTTGCTGGCCAGGGTAGTTGACTTACACCTTCTAGAGCACGTTGGGTGGCACGGGATACATGCGGACGTGCATTGTCCTGTTGGAACAGCAAGTTCCCTTGCCGGTCTAGGAATGGTAGAACGATGGGTTCGATGACGGTTTGGATGTACCGTGCACTAATCAGTGTCCCCTCGACGATCACCAGTGGTGTACGGCCAGTGTAGGAGATCGCTCCCCACACCATGATGCCGGGTGTTGGCCCTGTGTGCCTCGGTCGTATGCAGTCCTGATTGTGGCGCTCACCTGCACGGCGCCAAACACGCATACGACCATCATTGGCACCAAGGCAGTAGCGACTCTCATCGCTGAAGACGACACGTCTCCATTCGTCCCTCCATTCACGCCTGTCGCGACACCACTGGAGGCGGGCTGCACGATGTTGGGGCGTGAGCGGAAGACGGCCTAACGGTGTGCGGGACAGTAGCCCAGCTTCATGGAGACGGTTGCGAATGGTCCTCGCCGATACCCCAGGAGCAACAGTGTCCCTAATTTGCTGGGAAGTGGCGGTGCGGTCCCCTACGGCACTGCGTAGGATCCTACGGTCTTGGCGTGCATCCGTGCGTCGCTGCGGTCCGGTCCCAGGTCGACGGGCACGTGCACCTTCCGCCGACCACTGGCGACAACATCGATGTACTGTGGAAACCTCACGCCCCACGTGTTGAGCAATTCGGCGGTACGTCCACCCTGCCTCCCGCATGCCCACTATACGCCCTCGCTCAAAGTCCGTCAACTGCACATACGGTTCACGTCCACGCTGTTGCGGCATGCTACCAGTGTTAAAGACTGTGATGGAGCTCCGTATGCCACGGCAAACTGGCTGACACTGACGGCGGCGGTGCACAAATGCTGCGCAGCTAGCGCCATTCGACGGCCAACACCGCGGTTCCTGGTGTGTCCGCTGTGCCGTGCGTGTGATCATTGCTTGTACAGCACTCTCGCAGTGTCCGGAGCAAGTATGGTGGGTCTGACACACCGGTGTCAATGTGTTCTTTTTTCCATTTCCAGGAGTGTATAATATAGTTTACCGTTCCAGTTTACATCATATTCTTATATCTACAAAATGTGGGTTACCGTTTCATTTTATTTCTCTTCTAAATACAACTCACAGATTACAGTTTTACTGCTATGTTTACAATATAAGGATTACAATCACATTTCAAAAAATGGTTCAAATGGCTCTGAGCACTATGGGACTCAACATCTTAGGTCATAAGTCCCCTAGAACTTAGAACTACTTAAACCTAACTAACCTAAGGACATCACACACACCCATGCCCGAGGCAGGATTCGAACCTGCGACCGTAGCAGTCCCGCGGTTCCGGACTGCAGCGCCAGAACCGCTAGACCACCGCGGCCGGCACAATCACATTTCACAGCACATTTAACAACATACGGGCTATTTTCACATTACATATATTGCTATGTAAATAATATTCAGCTTACGTTACCTGTATTAAATCTTACAACGTAGAGGTTACAATTACAGTAGATTACTGTAAAATCAACTTTTGTGCACAAATCAATGAGAGCACATAACGGTGCTCACTTTACTATAAAGTATGAAGTGCGAAATATATATGGCCAAAAATATTAATTTGCATTGTTTTATGGTCGAAGATGTGTACACCTTAGATCTGCACAGTCGAATTTTCAGTATTATTTGACACATATTCCCGGTAACCGTCAATGATAAGTTCTTTTGCTGATGAGTGTCTCACACACTTTGCTGTACACATTACGCATTTGCCTCACTTTCGAGAGCATTCACTTTTGCACTCAGTTCCATGAATTCTGGAAGAATCTCTTCTGGTAAGTCATCTTTCGTTAAACCTGTTTTTCTTTTTGACACATGGGGTGTTATAAATATTATTATCGGGATAAGCTTAAGTGTCACACCAAATACGTGCATCACTTCTATCGTATTAGGCTATCCTGTCTTTATAAAACATTTAACATTTTTTGGCAAAATTTTCTTAAACATATTGTCACAATGAAAATCTAAAAATTGCACCTGGGAAATATCTGAAATGGGCATCCCTACAAATTAGGTTTATCAAGAACAGCGTTAAAACTAAATAAATAACTGAATTGTAAAGAGAGAAGTTGTCTTAAATACGATGTTGCACTTGCTATTTGTAACGCAGTCAAAGCAGCTGTTCCATATACTCCTACGCAACTCGTTACTAGCTCCACATCACACTTTTCTTTCTCTCATTGTCACAGTTTTGTTAAAATTACTATTACTCACGAGGTTGGAATTTTTTTTCGATATAGTTCTTTGAACTCGTGCTTCTCTAAACATTAATGTAAATATACGGTTTCATCCAGACACTTTGACGGAGTGACAATATCCAGTGAATTTTGCTGTGCAGTAAGATTGCTCTTCAGACACTGTTTTAAATCTTGTGGTGAATAACATAATTTTTCTTGCTGTAAAATTTTGAAATGACCTACTTTATAACTCCCGGCATGCTGATGTCTCTAGATATATAATGGTAGCTTAGACTGCAATTCATGTGAATTTGCTGGATACTCTAGACGCGATTACAATATGTACACTTTCTTTGTATTATCAGGTATGCTTATTACATCAGAATCGTATACAGACCTCCACGCAGAATGAAGGAGTGGTAGATACTGCATCTTGGTGAAACAGTAGAGGCTGTTAACGTTGGGTTATATAATAGATAACTTATTCTTATTTTTAAGATAGTCAGCCGTGAACCTATTGTTTGCTACTACATATCTATGTGAGCAGTAAACAATACCACCTCTGAAGCGACGTTCAACAAATTATAATGGTTCTACGCCTATAATAAGTTGCAGTTTTACATTAATAGTTTTCAGGAAAGCATCCCATGCCAAACCAGGTATAGTCATCTAATAGTCTCACGCTATTTAGTTCATTATAAGATAGACTGAGCTGAAGTTTCCAAACATACTGGTTAAAACCAACACGTCGGTTTTCCTATACAAATCACAGTATCTCCTAATTTCTAGCACTCAAATGAGTTCCGTACTTCAGTAATTCAATTTTTTATGGTTGTTACACGTGTCAGCAGGCTTTTGAACAGTCACTCGGCTGTCACTGTTCATCCAACACAACAGATTCGTCAGTTACATGCTCATAAGGAACGACACCTTTTTTCTTTATCAAATTAAACTTCTCGCTGCTGGGGAAATATTCTCTTGTTACTAGCAACTCATCTGGCTTTAAATATGAGACATAATTTTCGAGAGAGGACACCAGAAAGTTGAAGGAATCTCTGAACGAAAATTTTATGTTGCTGTAGCAGCCCACTGTGATAGATGTAGTGTATGTTTTATTTTGTGTTTGAATATATAAAAATGACAACATTAATTGATTGCTGCGCTATTCAATTTTATAAATTGTTTCTCGGTTTGGGCATTGCATTCTTGACTGCTTTGTGTGCAAAAAATTCGACTAAATGTGCAGTCAGCTTCTCTTTAGTATCATAAACAGTATCCACATACGTAAGTGAATAAAATAACCTGTAATTCTACTATATGCTAGACCCGAACAGTTTTCTATGTTGCAGATATGATAAATTTTCGGGTTTGCAGCAAGTAGCATTAATTCACATTCCTCTCATATTTCTAACAATTCGAGGCATGTAGTGGAGTCACTTCAATCTTTTGCCCTAGATGTTCTTCCATCCCTTCTAAAACCATACACTTTACTGAATGCTGCACACATTAACATATACTTTTGTGTAGTTTATTCTCAACTCTGTCCACAAGTTTTAGTTCAGCAGGGCACGAAATGTTCACAGCATTTATTGAATCTGATTAATTAAGCAAACTTCAAACATAGGTCATCTTATCATTTGCTGGGTACAAATATGTTATAACTGAGTACCTGAAGCAATAATGTCATTCGTTGAATTGATATTTATTATGTCTTGTTTCTTTGCAATCACTTTTAGTAGTTATCTGTGCATTGCAACATAAAGTCTTTTCCTTATATTCACATCGAAACATAGTTTTATGATTTCTCTTAACGCCCACCTGGAATAACGAATTGCTGGCCGGAGTGGCCGTGCGGTTCTAGGCGCTACAGTCTGGAGCCGAGCGACCGCTACGGTCGCAGATTCGAATCCTGCCTCGGGTATGGTGTGTGTGATGTCCTTAGGTTAATTAGGTTTAAGTAGTTCTAAGTTCTAGGTGACTGATGACCTCAGAAGTTAAGTCCCATAGTGCTCAGAGCCATTTGAACCATTTTTGAATAGCGAAATACAGTTCCTTGATCTCTCTGACTTTAGAAAATGGAATTTAGAACCATTTAGGACATTTATCTTAACTGACTAGTTCAAGTCGCTCACTCCGTCGATGGAAATCACGAGACAAAAGGCAAGAAATCCATCATGGTCGGCTATTATGCCAGTATATTTTCGCTTATTAAAAGTTGTATCGGCAAAACACATCCTAGACTATCAAATAAATACCATCCGAACAGGCCTTGAAGGCGCACGGTCACCACGTCATCCTCAGTCGTAAGACGTCAGCCGAAGCAGATACGGGGGGCACGTGGTCAACACACTGCTTTCCCGGCCGTTGTGTTTTCGCGACCGGTGCCGCTACTTCTCAGTCAAGTGGCTTCTCAATTGGTCTCACAAGTGCTGCGTGCACCCCGCTTACCAGCAGCATTCGTCAGATCCGGATGGTGACCCATGCAAGTTCTAGCCAAGCCAACAGTCCTGAACTTCAGTGATCTGACGGAATCGGGTTTACCTCTGCAGCAATACCGTTGGCATTCAAGTCTATCACCACTGATTTTGAGATACTTTGTAGATAGCTCACCCATTATTTGTAATTGTGTAAAATACTACTTAATTTCCCTCGAAGTCAGCAGTGACAATGGCCATGAAGTTAAGCATACGGAAAGGTGTCTCAATTAGCAGTTTTCGGCGGTATTCTTCTTCTTCAAAAATGGTAGTAGCTGCTGCTGTCCTTCGAAAGCTCCTTGACTGAGATACAAGACAGCAGCTGCTTGCTTATTATCCATTGCTCGGCTACTAGATGACAGCCGCTGCACTCCTTCGATCACTGTTTGATCAGGTACTAGTTGGCAGATACTGGCTGATTCTGCAGTATTTAATCAAAAACATACCTTTGCTACTGCCAGCAGGTGAATTTGGGGGAGACATTGTAGCTAAATTTATAGATTGGAAACTGTCGAAAGGGGTGAATAAAATGCCTGTGAACAGCTCACTTAAGAAGAATCGTTTCTGGAAGAAAAAGAAGAATCAGTAGGTGAAAAATCTTTTTTGTGGAAAGTTGTTGTGGGAGTTAAATTTCATCACCATCGGCTGCATTTTCTGGGAGATAGAAATCACTGCTGTCTCTCTAGCAGCCTGCAGAAACAGCAACATTGAATGAAAAAAAAAAGATTTACAGCAACTAATCGTTCTATGAAAGATCTATTATAGTTAATATGTATCAGACTTACACGAGCCCTTGAAGGAAAAGGACTTGAACAACAATGACAACTATCGTGGCGCAACGTGAATAGCTGCTCTCAAATTGAAGGTCCACATTTAAAACGCTCCTCCCTGCTGCACCAGATCTGTACGTGTTCTAGCCCGCTCCAAGAGGCAAGAAAGGTTAAGTCCCGTCTTTACATCATATGCATTATTATTCTCTTCCACCATTCCAGGATGGTGATCTCAGGGAATGTATGTTCAAGATGAGTATGTTTGTGCTACAGGATTACATTGGCTGACATTTTACCAATAATTATAATCTCAGAGTGAAATAGCTCTCCATCCTACTACTTGCTAACTAGCCCTCATGAAAATGCAAGCGAGCTTTTCAAGCTCCGCTAACAACATCTTATTACACTCAGCAACTCCTCAGGCCACCATCGGTTGTCAGCCGTCCATGGCTGTCTCTTCAAGGAAGCTGTCAGAGGTGTTGTGGCGCTGTACGCTGTAAATATTATTTTACAGAAAATTGATGCAGACGGAATAATAGCAAACTGAATTAAACCACTAGGAAGACTTAAGGCCGAACAGAAGACGCCGTCGAAACGTTTACAAGATATCGTCATTTATTTGTTGTAGAATGTGTACTACATACAAACCGCAATGTGTCGTGAAAGCACAAAATCCTTTACTACAACATGACTCAATGCAGCAAGCGTATGTCAACGTCTATGTAAAACTCTGTTCCCATGAAACTTTGATCTCTGTATGAATAAAATGCTTGTTTCCAAATTTTTTGACATTATGATATATTCTGATTTTCAGTGGTCTTTGGCAATTAAGGCACTGTGGCAACTCTTTTCGGCGTTCCGTCTTGTAAATGGTTTGTGTGAATGAAATTCTGTGACGCAACCGCTAGTATAAATACAAGGTGGGGAGAGTATTTTGTAGTCAGTAGTGAAGCAGTAACAGCTTGGATAGGAGAGCTCAGTCACTTCGAACGTGGAGTAGTCACTAGACGTCACCTGAGTAACAAATCCACGAGGGACATTTCAACCCTTCTAAAGCCGCACAAGTGGATTGTTCTTGGTATGGAAACGCGAATGAACAGTCAAAGCTAGAGAAGAAGGAGGCATACCTCTACCGCTGCGGATGGAGGCTGTAAAGAATCACATGCAGTCAGCAGCACGAATCACTAGCACCGCCAGCCGTTGTGGCCGAGCGGTTCTAGGCGCTTCAGTCCGGAACCGCGCTGCTGCTGCGGTCGCAGGTTCGAATCCTGCTTCGGGCATGGATGTGTGTGATGTACTTAAGTTAGTTAGGTTTAAGTAGTTCTAAGTCTAGGGAACTGATGACCTCAGAGGATAAGTCCCATAGTGCTTAGAACCATTTGAATCACTCGTACACCTTCCTACGTGCTACCAACATTTACGCTAGAACAATAACTGTGTTTAGTACGTTAAAAGGAATTAAATTCAATGGTCGAGCAGCTCCGCATAAGCCACACTTTTCTGCAGTCAATAATGCCAGTGTAGGTGGTGTACACAGGTTACTGGAACGAATAACTTCTGGTCTAGGAGATGGTATTAGATATGGGGGAGTTTTTCATGGTTATCCTGTCATAAAGTAGTATATACGAGGCAAGCGTTTGCGAAAAATAACATTCTTGAAATGAACTGCTTTTCCAAAAGCCCTGACCTGAACCCTATGGTATGATTTACAACGACGACTTGATTTCATATCCGCAGTGTCCAATATCAATACTTGCTCTGGGTTCGGATCTTGAGGAAGACTGGGCTGTCATAACTTTACAGATATTCAAATGCATCCGGTTCCCAAATACTGCAGTTTCATGGGAGAAGTGATCGTTGGGTAACCCTGGGCATCTAAAGGCTGTAGTCTGATGTCACGTAGTAAAGATTGGGTACTCTGGTAATTACATGTGGGCAGCGTTACTTAGCATATCTCCACTTCAGCAGTATCGGTTCAGAACAATATCATCCGATGAGATTCAGTTTATTGGGCGGATGTAAGGGCCATATACAGAAGCTGTATCGACACGTGGATTATTATTCATGTGGCAAAGTGTGCTACAAAGGTTCGGATTGTCAGAATAGGAAAAACAGGAAGCATCGTTGGAATAAGAAGCCGGCACACTCAAATGGGAGTGCTTCGACCAGAGCAAAGCACTCCGAATAGACTGTAACACTGCGCAATGTAGTGCGCAGATGAAATGTTGCTTAGTGGACTTAGTGAGTGATGTGGAACAAAGTTTTCTTGTAGAAAAGGGGTGTATGTGTCTGTTATTAGTCAGGACCCGAAGAGCAGGAGGCGTTGGCGATATGGCGATATGGTCATATCACTGTTCAGTCGCTACCTATGACGGTATTTGGATTTGCTATTCTGAAAACTAAGGTTATTGAACATATGGAAGTTTTGCCATGTGTGTATGAATAATATGCACTGATTCTCAGGATAGGTTTTCTCGACTAACATAATTCTAGATCGTTCTTCGGCACCGCATGGTTGAGCTTAGTGAAACTTTGTTTCATTTGAGGGATGCAATAGCAAAGGAAGCACTGTTGCAAGATTCACCAGTCATGAAGATGATGCTAGCAAAACTTAAGATGATTTCGTTATAGATGGATCAACAGAAAGAAATGCCAACGTAATGTGAGTTTCGACGGGTTCCGATTCGCCTTATAGGACATTGTAGTGGCTTCGCACTCTCAAGCAGTGAGGAGGTAGGTGGTTTACATTGTGTTGAGCATACAAGCACATGCGAGTAACATTAATTGAGAGTACATGGTTACAATTAGTGTCGATAAGTTAGCCTGTCAAAAGGTAAAGTGACAGCCATTATGGAGGTATTAGAAGAAGAAGACTTCGATAGATCGAGCCTAGACATGACCCGTAAGAGAACCACTGACACTGCAGTATTACGCAATAAAGTGGGTAATTTGAAGGATAGTGATCGCACAGCTGTGGAGAATGGATCGTTGAAGTTTAGCGACTTTTAGAGGTAGGTGGTTACCAGTAGCTCCAGTACCACGCCATATACCTACAGCGCATAGTAACAGACTTCTACGAAATGGTATCACACAGCAAGACTTTTACAGCTATTAACGGAGGCGTTCATTGAACAGCAACACGATATGGGATCATAGAACGTGATGACAGCCCCTGGGGCGTAAATATAGTTATCGTGCCTAAGAAATTATTAGCCGGAACGATTGTGATTATAGGTAGCTGAATACACGAAAAATTACAGATGCTTATACAGCCCCTCTCATTATGGAAACATCGGATAATTTGGGCCAGTGTCATTACTTTACTACGATGAATCTTAAAAGTGGCAAAAGTGGTTATCATCAGTTAGAAGTACCAACTGAGGATAGACTGAAGACAACATCTGTGGTAACATGAAGACGTTACCAATATAAGCCGATGTCATTTTGTTTCAGCGGTTATTGGATGGATATTTGACTCTCGAGTAGGCACGCCTATATATAAAGTGCCCGAATCGCAAATAAAATTGTTTAGAACCGTTTAATTGTTGTTCCACTATTGCGAGCCCATACTTATTACTTCATTATTGCTTCAGCTAACACAGTGATTAATTGTGCTCCCTTACATCCAAGTGACCAGCAGTAATGTAAAATAAACAGAGAGCTAGGTGAGAAAAAATTTACGATCCGTGCAAGAAAACGACCCAACAGGAGAATCCCACAGTGAGGCAGTTTATCGTGAAAATCAGTAATCGAATAAGTGGTTGGCTGAGATCTGATGCAACTGCGCTGTTCAGTGCTTCGAATGGATCATTACTATGATATAATGAAAGTTTATTTCAACATTGTTTAGTTAAAACGTGCTTTAGCTCATATTATGTAAGGTTATTTAATCATTTTTAGCTAATATAAGATGAACCTGTGATTTTACTTATGCACATTTACCATGGTAACGTAAGGACAGCCCTTCTTTGCACGTGTACGAAGTGCGTCGTACGACACCTAACATTATGAAAAGCGGCAACGCCGCTCAAGGATTAAATGGATTACGGCCTAAAACCTATATGTATTATTTAGATGAGACAGCTGTTTTTCATATGATCTATCAGAACATGTTAGACGACTAGAGTATGTTTTTAGTACATTATAGTCAGCACGTTTGACGCTGAGCATGGATAGGTGCCATATTGCTGTAACTCGCATTAACAGTCTGGGACACAGTTAGTGAACATAGTGAGCAAAACTATTCTCGTCTTATACAAGCAGTTCAAAATTTTTCGACACCACGAACAACCAAAAAGTTACAGTCATTCATCAGTTTATGTAACGACTCCATACATCTGTGAAGGCTTTCGAAAGAAATAGCCGATCTTTTGAACAGATTACTCACAAAGTATGTAAATTTTCAGTGGATACAGTAGTGTCAGCTAGCGTTAAAAAAATTAAGGAGACATTGATTATGGATTCGGTATTGTTTTTTCCCAGTTTTGAAAACGAATGTATCATGTCACATGATCATTCTAACAAAGCAGTTGGCTGTAGTTTGGGTCACACTGCAAATGCACACACACTGAAGGGGAAGATGAAAACTTCTTCAGCAAATGTCATGAATTATATCAGGTTGTGAAAATGACGTCACAAGTTAACGTAAAAGTGCAATTTCCTACCAATTAGACCATCATCCTAGGCAGTCTTGTAAAACCATTTAAAGGTGTGGCAGATGATGTTCCACAGCTATCTGCAACCAACCTGGTACGCAAAGATACAGCAGGCAGAAGGAAGGAACCACCAGCGGTTAGACAGCGCAAGGCACATGACATGCCTTACGCTTTTAAGTCGCATAATTAATTATATTGTTCGATTCTTTGTAATGTTTTGTGTGGTCTGCCCGCATCTCGTGGTCGTGCGGTAACGTTCTCGCTTCCCACGCCCGGGTTCCCGGGTTCGATTCCCGGCGGGGTCAGGGATTTTCTCTGCCTCGTCATGGCTGGGTGCTGTGTGCTGTCCTTAGGTTAGTTAGGTTTAAGTAGTTCTAGGGGACTGATGACCATAGCTGTTAAGTCCCATAGCGCTCAGAGCCATTTGAACCATTTTTTGTGTGGTCTTTAATTTATTCTTGATAATTGACATTAATGGATATACTTTCCATTATGTTACTTTTAGATGGATCTAGTGTTGTTTTGTTGCGTCATGACCACATGTATTTTTCTTTTATTAATGTAGGGTCATTGTCCAGCATTTTTGCTGTGGTTTCTTATTTTCTGCTTGTCGTTACTTCCTCCTCGTTTCGAAATGAGAGAGGGAATAATTGACATTTATGGATATGCTTTGCATTATGTTACTTTTAGATGGATCTAGTGTTGTTTTGTTGCGTCATGGCCACATGTATTTTTCTTTTATTATTGTAGGGTCATTGTCCAGCAGTTTTGCTATATTTTCTTATTTTCTACTTGTCGTTACTTCGTCCTCGTTTCGAAAGGAGAGAGGGAATAATTGACGACTCCTTTCCGCAAGTGGCGAGTGCGTAGGGACATCTTGGATGATGGGGACGGTCCTGGTTTGGCCATACTTTATCGGGCGCTGAATAAAGCGCTTTACTGCCGTTCAGCCACTGGAGTCACGTGTGTTGTTCTCTGAACAGTCGGCAGTGTTGATTACTATCCGTCAGTGGACATTAAAATCAACAATAGCGACATGTGAAAGTAGAAATTAAATTCGGAGATTGGAAGATGTTTGTCCATAATTATGAAAAGAGGTACATGGAACTGACACTCTTAGAGAAATTCAAGGGGAGTACCATAAGTTATAGGCTACCTACAGTAAATACTGGAGAAAAGTTACTAAAAACAGTGTTCAGGACAGCAGAAAAGGAGGATATTCAGAAATTAAAACACGCATTTGGTCACGTCCAGCAGTGTCCAGCTCTGCGGAAGCTGTCGTAGATTGGCACGCAACATGACTTTCTAATTTGGAGTACGAGAGTTAGCGGCGGAGATAACGCGGTACACCAGTGATATGAAGAAGGTGTTGAATGGCGATCTGGAGAAGTAACAGAGGCAATTATGTTTACTAGCTCACAAATTGGATATTGTAAGATTATTCTCTGCATTGACAAGTTGGCTTCGTGTCGTAAAAAGTGATGCGACGGTATCGGTGGAAGCAATGTATCATGTGATAAACGGACACCCCAGTTCGGGGTCGATACCACCATTGGAGTTTACAGTAGGATTAACCCTCTCGGAGGAACAGGTCCCAGCAGATTTAAGACATATAGCCGAAGTAACATAACGTAATTTAGCTTTATTTTTCGATTTTTGTAAGATTACAGGACCAACGGTTGTAACAAGGGTATATATAGTGGTTTACCTACATACAAAAGGGGTTAGTGCGAAATTTCGGTATTACAGCTTTCACCCGTATCCAGTGAAATGGGGTAACAGGAAAAAGGAAAGGTATAAGGACGCAGGAGATATTATTGATTTTAGATAATAAACAAATGCATGTAGTTATGTCGTTAGCGGATTTGGAGAAAGATGTTTAAGAGAGTACTGTTTTCTGTCCAGACAGTACCGTAAAGACTGATACGTAGTAATGTGACATGAGTGTGTTTTTGAGGAAAACAAATGCGACAAATTGCGAAAAGAAAATCTTCCCCACAAGTCTTACTTTCAAAGGGCAGGGCTGCATCGGCTGTTATGGTCTTCTCGCCAGAAACTGTGTTGACGAATTGATATGTATGAGGGAAACTGAAGGGATTGAGAAAATTATAGTTTCAGGGGAGTGGTGTTATCACTAACGGTATGGCTTGTGAGATAGTCTCGACAAATATCTGCCTTCAGGCTACGCCGACTGGCAAGACAGTGATGACACTGAAGTGGAATCCGTTGTATTAACGAGAATGGTCACTACGGGTAATACCCACAAATAATTTAACTTACCTTAATGGCACTCTCAACCATCAACTTATGCATCCATTACAAAAATTTATCGAATCAAAGCAGGTGAAAATTCGAAAGCATTAGATCTATTAAGTATTTGAAATTTTCAAGAAAATCGTCAATACAAAATTACATAGATATATATTTCTGCTGTCAGCTGTGGTATACTTTTTCAAGGTATTTGCACATTTTATTTCTGCATTAAGAGCACATGAACACAGTGCACTGACCCATCAACGCAAGAGTTGCAAGACATGCAGTTAGATAGCATAAGCTGGGGGAACAGTTTTAATCTAAGCAAAATCACTGTATTCAAGTACTTTAAGCATCAGATTACATTGTAACAAGTTTCTGGAAAGTGCACTTTAAGTGTAACCTCACGTTAAAAGTAGATAAAATGGAAACCTATGTGGAACACTTCTTTTTAAACCTGTATGTTGGCATCAGTTCAGTATAGAGTTTTATAGGTCGGACTAATTGTTATCGAAGGCTTGTCTTGGATGATGCGGGTTAATCTACCGGAAAAGGGGAGGCACTCTGCACCCTGAAAAATGTTTGGCATGCGAATTGTAAATATTTTAAAAGTGTTATTCCAGACGCTGCCAGGCAATAGAGGCCAGCTCGACCCAATGTACAGGTCAAGTAGGCCACTGAGCATTATTGCTGACATTACATCAAGCACTATGACCGGACGGGTTTGCTGCACTGCCCGTGGGTAAAGGACATAGAAACGCTAATGCCGCAACACAATGTGGTCATAGGTAAAGTAATATCTTGCAACACGGAGCAGTTTCATATTCCCGAAAACTGACACGTTAAAATTATGACCACGGCTAGCAATCTGCGCTTGGTGCAGCCCGAGGGCAAGCCAGGAAGGGGTGACAGGATGAGTGATGTAGAGCAAACCCACTCGCCCTCCGCAGTAAGACTACATCAAAAACGTAGCAGTAAGTATATAAATAATGAAGCCTAGAGGCTGAGGATATTCAGAATTCCTGCCATTCTGTCTGCATCTTGAACTAGAGAAAATTACGTTATATCGAGTTTCAGAGAATCCACGACTAACACTCTGATGGTTAAGATCTGTTGATTGCCTACCAAATGATCAGCTTGTAAATTTCTGGCCTGAGGGGCCCACACCCATGGCATAGGAGACGCACAACTTGAAAACTTTACCGATGCAGGAAGCTGGAGTGTGGCCAGCCTCCACTCTCTGATGATGTCGACCAACGCACTGCAAGCCATCTACAGTCTGTCTGGGGGCGGGAGGGGAGGGGGGCGCCTTCGTAGTCTGCCAGTCATGCAGACACCATCAGACATCATCCTGATCGGTCCCTGGTGAGTGACCGTGGCCATTGCTGCTCGGCACCAAACATCTTGACTCGTCTATAGCACCCAAGTGCACAACATGGATACCACAAGCCAAGTGCATGGGCGCATAGCTGGTCAAACTCTGAAGGCCCTGAGCAGACAACACGCGCTTCCTCGTTTGCTCGTGGGCGACAATGCACCATCGTAACAGCAGCGCACAGCCAAGGGAAATGGATGTCACGGGCACTATCAAGGAATCAGTGCATTCCAGTGCCGTCTTGAGGAAGGTGTCAGCACGGTATATTGTGCTGGATGTAAACACTTATTAAGTGTACCACTGTTTCACTGTGTGCTCTGGTGTAAATCAGCCCTCCCCCGCACCAGTACTCTCACCAATCATGATGTGTAGCAGCCTTCAATAGGCCGGGTCAATAAACATAGTAACGTCGATAATGTAAGCAGGAAAACTGGACTTTTTGCAAGTACTGGGCCTGAGTATTGGCTCTGAGCACTATGGGACTCAACTGCTGTGGTCATAAGTCCCCTAGAACTTAGAACTACTTAAACCTAACTAACCTAAGGACAGCACACAACACCCAGCCATCACGAGGCAGAGAAAATCCCTGACCCCGCCGGGAATCGAACCCGGGAACCCGGGCGCGGGAAGCGAGAACGCTACCGCACGACCACGAGATGCGGGCTGCCTGAGTATTCCTGAATGGCTAGGAGAATAGGCAGCTGACACTGACTGTCTGGCATACAGGTCACAGTCACAGTTTTTGACATGTGATGGCTTATTGTACAAACTATGAATTGCAAATCGCAATTGGCAGAGGGCTAGGTAACAAAATGTGGAAAGAGTATACAGCCGGTCTACAATAGGAAGACGTATTTGAGGGCAATATTACGGAAATGGAAGAGGACGTAGATGAAGGTGAATGGTTAGATATGATACTTCGTGAGGAGTTTGACAGAGTAATGAAATACTTCAGTCGAAACACAACCCCGGGAGTAAACCACATTTCATTAGAGCTACTGATAGCCTTGGGAGAGTCAGCCGTGACAGAACCCTTCCATCTGGTCAGAAAGATGTTTGAGGCAGGTGAAATACCCACAGACGTCAAGAAGAATATAGTAGTTCCAGTCCCAAAGAAGACAGGTGATGACAGGTGCGAGAATTACAGAATTATCAGTTTAATAAGTCACGCTTTCAAAACACTAACACGAATCCCACACAGAAGAATCGAAAAAACTTATAGAAGCCGACATCGGGGAAGATCAGAGTGGATTCCGGAGAAATGTAGGAACACACGAGGCAATATCAACCCTCATAGAAGATAGGTTAAGGAAAGATAAACCAACGTTTATAACACTTGTAGAATAAGAGATAGCATTTGAAAATGTGAATAGTCTATTTCAAATTCCAAAGGTGGCACGGGTAAAACAATAGGAGCGAAAGGCTATTAACAATTTGTACAGAAACTAGGTGGCAGTTATAAGAGTCGAGGGGCTCGAAAGGATGGCACTTGTTGAGAAGAGAATGAGACAGAGCTGTAGCCTATCCCCGATGTTATTCATTCCGTATATTGAGCAAGCAGTAAAGGAAACAAAAGAAAAACTTGGAGTAGGAAATGAAGTCCTGGGAGAAGAAACCAAAATTTTGAGGTTTGCTGATGACACTGTAATTTAGTCAGAGACAGCAAAGAACTTGGAAGAGCAGTTGAACGGAATGGAAAGTATCTTGAAAGGAGGATATAAGGTGAACATTAACAAAACCAAGACAACGATGATGGAATGTAGTCGAATTAAATCAGGTGATGCCGATGGAATTAGAGTAGGAAATGAGACCCTTAAAGTAGTAAATGAGTTTTGCTATTTGGAAAGTAAAATAACTGATGATGGTCGAAGTAGGTAGGATATGAAATGTAGATTGGCAATGGAAAGAAAAGCGTTACTGAAGAAGAGAATTTTGTTAACATCAACTATAGATTTCAGTGTCAGGAAATCCTTTCTGAAAGTGTTTGTATGGAATGTAGCCATGTATGGAAGTGAAACATGGACGATAAACAGTTTAGACAATAAGAGAATAGAAGCTTTTGAAATGCTGTGTTACAGAATAGTGCTGAAGACTATATGGATAGATCATGTAACCAATGAGGAGGTATTGAATAGGATTGGGACGAAGAGAAGTTTGTGGCACGACTTGACTAGAAGAAGGGATCGGTTGGTAGGACATGTTCTCAGGCATCAAGCGATCACCAATTTAGTATTGGAGGACAACTTGGAGGATAAAAATCGCGGAGGGAGACCAAGAGATGAATACACTGATTCAGAAGGATGTAGGTGGCAGTAGTTACTCAGAGATGAAGAGGCTAGCGGAGGATAGAGTAGCATGGAGAGCTACTTCAAACCAGTCTTTTTACTGAAGACCACAGCAACAAAAATATCATTTTCACTGATGAAGATGCTTCTAGTAGTCTCTCTAATGAGTTTTGTCAGTGACTAAAGTCAGCTTATGTGCACAAGGTATGGAATTCCTAACATATTACTCGACATTTTGTAACCTAGTCCTCTGCCAAAACTTTTCAGCCATTTGTTGGTCATTTTTGAAGTGATGATCATGATATGCCAACGTATCGTATGGACTTCTTTGTATATCTCGTCCTTATCACCAAAGGTAGCACGAAAAGCGATTTGCAGTTCATAGTTAGTACAATAAGCCATCACATGTCAATAACTGTGACTGTGACCTATATGTCAGACAGTCGGTGTCAGCTGCGTATTCTCCAAGCCATTCAGGAATACTCATGCCCAGCTCTTGCAAAAATTCAAATTTTCCTGCTAACTATATCGGTCTCATACATCTTACTCACCTGACAGAAATTCTAATGGAATGTTGTCTACTCCCGGCATTTTGGTTCGACTCAAGTGTTTCAGTACTTTTTCAAACTCTTCACGCAGTATCATATCTATCTTCTCATCTTCATCTACGTCCTCTTCCATTTCCGTAATATTTCCCTCAAGTACGTCTCATTTTTATAGACCGTCTGCATACTCTTTCCACCTTTCTGCTTTCCCTTCTTAGCTTAGGACTGGTTTCCCATCTCACCTCTTGATATTCATACAGGTGGTTATCTTTTCACCAAAAGTTCCTTAATTTTTTCCGTATGCAGCATGTATCTTACCGCTAGTGATATATGATACTACATCATTATATTTGTCCTGCAGCCACCTCAGCTTAGCTATTTTGCACTTCCTACCGATCTCATTTCTAGATGTCCATATTTCCTTTCTTCTGCCTCATTCATTGTATTTTTACTTTTTCTCCTTTGGTCGATTAAATTCGATATCTCTTGTGTTAGCCAAAGATTTCTACTAACTCTCGTCTTTTTATCTACACGGTAATCTGCTGCCTTTACTATATTGTCTCCCAGAACTACCCTTTCTTCTTCTACTGTATTCGTTTCCCATGTTCTTGTCAGTCGTTCCCTAATGCTCCCTCTGAAACCCTCTACAACCTATGGTTCTTTCAGTTTATCCAGGTCTCATCTCCTTGAATTCCTGCCTTTATGCAGTTTCTTCAGTTTTAATCTGCAGTTCATAACCTATAAATGAGGCCAGAGTCAAAATCTGCACCTGGAAATCTCTTACAATTTAAAACCTGTATACGAAATCTCCGTCTGACCATTATATAATCAATTTGTTACCTTTCGGTGCCTCCATATAACTTCCACGCGTACAAACTTCTTTTATGATTCTTAAACCATGTGATAGGGAAAATTAAATTATGCTTTGTGAAAATCTTTACCAGACAGCTTTGTCTTTCGTAACTTTCCCCAAGTTCATATTCTCCTGATACTTCTCCCTCTCTTCCTATTATCTAATTCCATTTCCGCATGACTATTAAATTTTCGTCTCCCTTAACAACCTGAATAATTTCTTTTATCTCACCATACATTTCCTCAATCTCCCCCTCATCTGCGGAGCTAGTTGGCAAATAAACTTATACAGCTGTGTGGGATATGGCCTTCGCGTCTATCTTTGGCACAATAATGCGTTCATTACGTTGTTCATAGTAGCTTACCCATGTTAATATTTTGTTATTCATTATTTAACCTACTCCTGCATTACCATTATTTGGTTTTGTATTTATCACCCTGTATTCACCTGAACAGAAGTCCTGTTCCCCCTTCCACCGAACTTCACTCTTTATCTAGCTACAACCTATTCATTTCCCTTTTTAAATGGTCTAACATACCCGCCCATTAAGGGAGCTGACATTCCAGGCTCCGATCCCTAGAGCGCCAGTTTTGTTTCTCCTGATAACGACATCCTCCTGAGTAGCCCCCCCGCCCCTAAGGCCCGAATGGGGGCTATTTTACCTGCAGAATATTTTACCCAAGGGGATGCCATCATCATTTAACCATACAGCAGAGCTGCATGCCCCCGGGAAATGTTTCACCTGCAGTTTCCCTTGTTTTCAATCGTTCGCAGTACCAGCACAGCAAGGCCGCTTTGATTGATGTTACAAGGCCAGATCAGTCAGTCATTCAGACTGTTGCCCCTGTAACTACTGAAAAGGCTACTGCCCCTCTCCAGAAACCGCACGTTTGTCTGGCCTCTCTACAGGTATCCCTCCATTGTGGTTGCAGCTGTATCGCTGAGGCGCGCAAGCCTCCACACCAACGGCAAGATCCATGGTTAATAGGGAAGGGGGGAAGGTGGGGGTGCTCACAATGATAGGAGTGGATATTTTAGACCCATTTAATTGAACATCTGTAGGTAATCTGCTCATATTGACAATAACAGATCATTTTTCGTGTTTCTTAGTGATGATAGCAGTTCCCGACCAGCAAGCAAGGATGGTAGCAGAAAGAATAATGAGAAAGTGATTGCTAATCACTTATCTTAGTACCAATTTAGTTCCACTCTGTTGAAATAAATGTGTATATTGCCAAAAATTTGCGAACTTTGAGAAATTTCTTCCAACTCTCAGGTAAATAAGAGAATGGAGACGGTACATCACACGACTTCTTAGATGTTCTCCGCCCCTTAGCTGGCTGCAGTTGTTTTCACCGACCATTGTAGTAGGTTGTTCTAGTTCCGCCTCTTACCGTTAGCGCTGAGTGCCTTACTTGTTTTCCGTTTAGTGTCATTTGAGTTCTTTAATGCCTCGCATTGTGTTTGTCGTCTAGTTTCTGGTGTTTGTGCAGCCCTTCCTGATGCAGCGTTGTCTCTTGTGATATCCAACACGGTTCCTACATCTGTTCCACGTACAAATACTTTCAACCTCAATTGTGATAAATGCACGCGACACGTGCAGACCGGCTCTTTAGAGATACACGACCGATTGGTGGACAAGATCAAGGTTACTATAGATCCAGATACTGCTCTCTTATGTGTATATAGGACATAATCGAAAGGAACGCTGGTCTGTTCAGCACCGCTTACATGTCTATAGTGGTGTTCTATTAATAGAAATAGTGATTAAGAATTAGCTTCGCAAAACACAAGACGATGATTCAGCTGAGGAGCATTTTCCTTGATTTTGCCTGTCGAGTAGCCCTCTTTTGAAGAACTCTCTTCGCCGGCCTGAGTTTGTGGACGAGGATGCCATGGGTGCTTCTGCAACCGATCAGGTGCATCTGACGATTCTCCTGCCATCCAGGCCGCCTTGCCGGCGCAGACTGTTAAGGAACCTGTTTCAGGAATCCGCTTGTTTCTTCCAGTTCCATGGGATATTTCTCCGGATATCTCAGCTTATTAAACTACTTCTGTGCCTTCTGTGGCGGCGTTCACGTCATTACCTCTTGATGAGAATAACTTAGTTGATTCCTAAGGGCAGGAGGAACACGTCGTTACCAAACAATTCTCCATACACTAGCCACTGTCCGTTGACAAGTGGTGTGCCAGTCTGTCACAGATTGTTTGATCCACCCTTCCTCCCTCCGCCTCCCCCTCCCCATTACCACGCACACACACACACACACACACACACACACACACACACACACACACACACAACCGCATGAGGTAGCAGCAATTACGAGGAGCCGCCGTAACAAACGTCTCCAGCCTGCGAGAGTCGCATCACGGAAGAAGACAGAACATTTGAAAAATGAGGGAGATGTTCATACTTCTTCTCCCTCCTTTTCTTGCATTGATTTTGCCATGGATTTTGGTCCGTAGCTCCGTTCGATGATGGTGGTGTAATTTTGCAGCTTTTGTTCCACTTTAACTGTCTATGCAAGTTTACACTTTACTCGCTTTGAGTACTATCAGGATCGGTTCTAAGTCCGGATAGCTGCTTTACGACACTTAATATACACTACGTGATCGAAAGTATTCGGACATCCCCAAAAACATGCGTTTTTCGTATTAGATGCATTTTGCTGCCACCTACTGCCAGGTACTCCACATCAGTGACCTTAGTAGTCATTAGATATCGTGAGAGAGCAGAATGCGACGCTCCGCGGAACTCACGGGCTTCGAAAGTGGTCAGGTGATAGGGTGTCACTTGTGTCATATGTCTGTATGCAAGATTTCCACAATCCTAAACGTCCCTAGGTCCACTGTTTCCCATGTTATAGTGAAGTGGAAACGTGAAGGGACACGTACAGCACAAAAGCGTATAGGCCGACCTCGTCTGTTGATTGACAGAGTCCTGCCGGCCGGGGTGGCCAAGTGGTTCTAGGCTCTACAGTGTGGAACCGCGCGACCGCTACGGTCGCAGGTTCGAATGCTGGCTCGGGCATGGGTGTGTGTGATGTCCTTAGGTTAGTTAGGTTTAAGTAGTTATAAGTTCTAGGGGACTGATGACCTCAGATGTTGAGTAACATAGTGCTCAGAGCCATTTGAACCATTTGATTGACAGAGTCCGCCGACAGTTGAAGAGGGTCGTAATTCGTAATAGGCAGAGATCTATGCAGACCATCACGCGGGAATTCCAAACTACATCAGAATCCACTGCAAGTACTATGACAGTTAGGCGGGAGGTGGGACAACATGGATCTCACGGTCGAGCGGTTGCTCCTAAGCCACACATAACGCCAGTAAATGCCGAACGACCCCTCGCTTGGTGTAAGTAGCATAAACATTGGACGATTGAACAGTGGAAAAACGTTGTGTGGAGTGACGAATCACGGTACACAATGTGGCGATCCAATGGCAGGGTGTTGGTACGGAGAAAGCCCGGTGTACGTCGTCTTCCAGGTTGTGTAGTGCCAACAGCAAAACTCGGAGGCGGTGGTGTTATGGTGTGGTTGTGTTTTTCATGGAGAGGGTTGGCACCCCTTGTTTTGCGTAGCACTATGACAGCACAGGCCTACGTTGATGTTATAAGCAACCTCTTGCTTTCCACTTTCAAGAGCAATTTGGGGATGCCGATTACATCTTTCAACACGATCGAGCACCTGTTCATAATTCATGACCTGTGGCAGAGTGGTTACACGACAATAACATCCCTGTAATAAACTGGCCTGCACAGAGTCCTGACCTGAATCCTACAGAACACCTTTGGAATGTTTTGGAACGCCTGCTTCGTACCAGGCCTCAGCGACCAACATCGATACCTCTCCTAAGTGCAGCACTCAGTGAAGAATGGGATGCCATTCCCCAAGAAACCTTCCAGCACCTGACCGAGCGTATGCGTGCAAAAGTGGAAGCTGTCATCAACACCACGCTGAATTCCAGCATTACCGATGGAGGGCGCCACGAACTTGTAAGTCATTTTCAGCCATTTTTCCGGATACTTTTGATCACATTGTGTATAATACTCATACAGACGTAAATTTTGTACAGAAAGTATTATCTGATCAGTTTTCAATTGATAGGTTCTCGAAGTTCTTTTAATGTTGCTTCCGATCTTTGTACGGCCACGGCCACATTTCATAGGGAAGAAATCTCATTACAACATTTCGGAATTCTCCGTAATGGTCGGGGATAGGATGTACCTTTTGTGATCTCACTTTACTTCTTTCGTATTTGTTTGTGTTTCTACAAAGAGGAACTCATTTACCTACTTTGTAAACTTCTATAGGGATTCTATTGGGTAGTGATTCTAATTGCTTTATCCGGCCAGAGGATCATTTCCCTAATTTTTGTTTTAATAAAGAACTCGATGACATGGTATACTCCTTGTAACTACGTGAGGTATTGTTGTATGTATCCTACACTCGTGCGATATAATTATTTCACTACCACCTCCAGCAGTCGCCTTGATGGCTTTCATCCTTGTGATTCCTTGCGCTGGCTGATTTTGAACGTTGACGTCATACTGATCATTATGTTGTAGCCGTCACATTTAATAATATGCAGCTGTTGATAAAATTGTATCGTCTTCCCTGGATGCTCAATATGTCTCATTTACAAGACCATTCCCTTGGTTTTGTCATTCAGGAAGTATGAGCCCGCTGCTCTCGTGCTATAGCACGGTACTCATCTAATGTGGAACGGTGGACGCTGTATGCGAAACCACAAATTCGTAATGCTCTAATGCGTTTCGGTGCTGTAAGGGCGGCAGACGCCAGGCTGACCCAAGAATTTTACTACTCCGTGTTACGTCAACTTTATGATAACGCTACGCAAGCTCCCCTTCCGTTAACGAAGGTACGGCGAATTAAAGCGAAATTGCTACAATTAAAACTATTTCAGAAGGAGGGATTCCGGACAAAATCCCACCCATGTTCCATTTTACAAGATGAAGTAACTTCCCTATACCATCTTATTCGTATGCGGGCCCGCAGGAAACGCGTATGCACTGCATCCCTCCCTAGCGGTGATGGTCGAGTGTCAACGTCTCACCGTAATGACGTTTTCATTTTAATTTTAACTACTTTACTGAACTGTGTGATGTTCACATTCCTTTTGAAATTTTTTAACAGCTTTTCCCCTTTGCTGGATTGCGTCGTCATCTTTTTGAGTGATTTCTACAAGGATGACATATATGAAAATGTTACCGGGTCTCAGTCAAGCAAGTCACCTGGATTCGATGGTATTCCCAAAGAATTTTATGTTCATTTTTGGCCTCTCATAGGTGACACAAAAGCGTCGATAATCAGTGAAGTGATAAAGTTCCTGCTTTCTAGGAAAGTAAAACTGTCCTCATTCGTAAAGTCAGGGTTCTTGACTCACTTCCTCCGATTATTTTCCTAAACTTCGACTATAAAATTGTCGCTCCAGCTATAAACACCCATCTCTTAAAGCTGCTCAACAAAATCATTGCAGCTCACGAAAGCTGCGTACCTGCACGCACTGTCATCACTTCTGTTATCGAATGTCGAGATGCCATTTCGTTGGCAACGGCCACTATTGTCTCAGCCGCCTTGCTTTATCTCGACTTCCACAAGGCATTTGACGGAGTCAGTCACAGTTCAAATGGTTCAAATGGCTCTAAGCACTATGGGACTTAACATCTGAGGTCGTCAGTCCCCTGGACTTAGAACTACTTAAACCTAACTAACTATAGGCCATCACACACATCCATGCCCGAGGCAGGATTCGAACATGCGACCGTAGCTGCAGCGCGGTTCCGGACTGAAGCACCTAGAACCGCTCGGCCACAGTGGCCGGCTCAGTCACAGTACTTTAATCATTATATAGACCCTTTTTGTTTTACTCACGATGCATACCAGACACTAGTTACTCTTTCTTCTGGTGGCCATGCCTCAGTAGTTGTGAACGGTCACCTTACCCCCGGATTTCGATTAGACGGGCTCTGCCCCAGGGAAGGCTCTTATCCATGTCACTATGTCACTCTCTGTCTTGTGCTTAGTACCCGTGCCTTGGAGTACTGTCATGCAACTACATGGATGGGCTATATTGGGAGAACGACTCTCGGTCCGCGCTTACGCAGATGACGTTATGGTTTTAGTACGAAATGCCGACCACTTTTCATGGCTCAGGGATACCTCGGATTCTCTTTGTCGCCTTGCCGGTGCTCACAGTAACGATCGAAAATGCACATTCCTACCGTTGAGGGGCTTTAACCAAGTGGTATTTCCTCGGGTGACGATGGTCGATAGGCACAAGACTAGAGATCATAGTAGATCGCAAGCCGATCGAAATGGCGGCACTTAACTGGCGAGAGATTACGACTCAAGTTCAGTGATGGATTCTTGAAAACGAACTCTGTTCTCTTACCCTACTTCACCAAGTGCAGGTCTTAGACTCCTATATTTTCAGTAAAGCGATAATGGCCCACAGACTGAAACCACTATCCGGTCGATGCTTGTGACGACGACACATATTTCGAGCTCAGTAGGAATGGTGGCCAGGACCCGCAAGCTCGGACGATTAGGTCTTCCAAATATTAAAGTAAGGGCGCCCATCTTCTTTGTACGACGCAATGTCTTAATATGTACACAGGCACCGTATCCCATTACAATTTGTTTATTTTCCTGTCTTAAGCCGGTCAGTCTGATTCCTCCCGTTTATGTCGGGCGGATTAACCACAAATTGCGACATATCAGCGAATGTTTTATAACTGTCTCTTTTTTAGGTGCTGATATCTTTTCAAAGACGCACTTCACTACCGCAGACTTATTCCGTTGGGTTCAACCACCTTGTCTCTCCCCTGTTGAAATAGCTTCCCCGTCAACACCGTGGAAAACTATCTGGTCTCACGTTAGTCTTATTATATTACAATGGAGATTATTTCGTCGTGGTATAGGGTCATTAATCGTTTTATACCGACTGGCGATCGCCTTTTCCGCATAGGCCTTCGCCCGACTGATCATTACTACAAATGTCATCGCACTGATACCTTACTTCCTAGGCTGCTGTCTTGCAGACGGGATCATTGTTCTCTGGATTCGTCGACAGTTGGTTTTTCTTTCCCGAAGACCTTAATCCACTTTTACGGATGACATTCTTACTCTCCGAACGTATCCCTTTTTCCTCAGACTTCTGGCTCCTGGGTCACTACGTTCGCTACTTTGCTGAAGGAGGGAACGACCCTGATCTCCCAGTCTTCCGGCAGTATCTGGAGACCGCGTTGCAGCAGGTGCCTTGTAAGCATGAGTGAGTTTGTCCAGAAGGTCCCTATAAGCCCTCTTATTTTCGGCTCACCTGTTTCTCAGGAACAATGTTTTCACATCACGAAAACAATGCCATGCATGCCGCTGATCAGGGATTTGACCGAACTCACATTGTGTGTCTGCCAACAGTTGGCATATCTGTGGGCCAATGAATAATCCCACTTGCTATCTCTCTGCTGAGTAATGCAAACTTCTTACTCAAATACTGAAATGCTGCTTCATTCCTGTTCACAGCCTTAACAAAATCTTTCATGAGTCTCAATCTAATGCGCAATGCTTGGCGAACAATTTTGTTCAGTTTCATTAGAGGTGTTTTGGCAATATTTTTTGACCCAGGCACAAGAGCTTTTCGTGAAGGCCATTCCCTCTGTTTGTACCGTTCTTCTCTTGCGCGGCTGTCCCACTCATACACGTAGGAGCCATACTTAGTGTACCCCCTTGCAAACACAACAGCATCGCAATGACTTTGATATCGCAGGATACTAGCCATTCACGCTTACTGTATTTAACACAGTTTACAACGGATTTTGACATGGCACAACTTCCCTTAACGACTGCAGCATGTGCGACAGGGATGGACAGCCTTGTAGTACTATTGTGTGACAGTGCTGCCTTTTTTTAGACGTTTATAAAGAATCTCCACTCGTCTGGTTGTGTGTAATGTTTAGGTCTTCCAAAAAAGAGTCATAGTGACTGCAGAATGTAATGTCACCCTCAGTACTGAAATGGCACTCAAGGTTTTTTCTGACGCTCCCGAAACACAGACCCACGTACTCTGTCAGCGAGGAAATTCTTCTGCTTTGCAGTCGTGAGGCCAAGAGTTCGGCTATTCGCTTTAGTAGCTATAAATCACTAATCAGATCACTGCGTTACACTGTGACTGTGTGTGGTTCTCCAGACGCCGATGTTGGTGTAAATGTAGAGTGTCACTTCTTCGACTGTGTATTTCGGTTCGGTCTCATAGCTCTCACTGTTTGATGGTGGTACACGTGGGGGTACAGGCATTGTCAGTCGTCCGCCATGAGCCACAGGATGACAGGGTACTGGATATTCCTCTTCCTCTTGAAGCTGACTCTTTCCCTCAAGGGAGGTACAATACAAAAATAGCAATCCGATGCGTGATACGTGGTTTCACGCCAAATACCACCCCCAACTTCATTGGGACGCATTTACCATGCATCCAAACGTCCACCTCAGTCACTTGTGGCAGAGGCACCCTTGTCACAAGATATTTGCACGTAGCTCTTACGACGGCCCATAACTGTGGCTGCGAAACTTAAACCGTTTATTAACTTGTAACACGGAGATAGGAGACAATTTTAAGGTTGATACTAATGTTCAGAGCATCTAAATCTATAAAGTACGTCAGCTTTCGTTTCCATGAAATTTAAAAAGTGAAAATTTTGGGACCACTGTAATATGGAATATTAAGTGTCACTTAAGTACAGGACAACATAGTGACACGAAGCTTACAACACGGAAAGTGGAGTTAAGTTCATGTGTCGCAAAGATGGCCTGACCTGCTGTTTCTTTGTGGCACACAGTTACAACTGCGTTTCATATAATTATAAGGCTATCCTCACTCAAACAAAATAAGAATGAAATAACTTATCTTCACTAAGCAAGATGATTAAACAAAATTTTCACTCACGTATTTACGCATTTGTTTAATGAAACTGTTTGAGGAAAAAGAAGGTCCCAAGATTCATTTAACCCAGTATCCTCCAAGCGAGGCAATTAGTTCAAACTGTTGGACACTTCCGTAGACAAACTTGGGAGGTTTTCAGGTCCTTTTTTCCGTCAACAGCTAGTTACTTGACGTTTTTGGTCCTGGTAGGACCTCCTTCCAAGTTTGGTTTTTCTTGCTAGCCACAAATTGAGTCTTAATAGTGTTTTATTTATTTTCATCTTACCAGTGAACCACTATGGTTAATTTGTCTAGGACACATCAACCATATTCGAATGGAATCCTGCTGTTTTTATTCAATGACATACCGCCTTTTAACAATGCTTTTTTCTGATGGGCAACGAAAGTTGTGTACGAAGTTCTGGAGCTTTTAGCTCTAATGTTTCAGTTATATGAGTACCAATATTTTAATTTGCTCATGTAAACGATTTGAATAGCTTTAAAAAAATTTAAAATCTTAAAATAATTTTAAAAAGTTATCATATCAGTGGAAGTCTCAGCGTTATTATTCCTTCTGGTTTTATTATTATAGAGATGTTCACTTGAAGGTGCATCATTTAGTGCCTTCAAACCAGTAGTGGTCTAAAAATAAAGGACTAGCTGAGGCTGTATATTAATACTAAAGATGTTGGACACTTAGTTACCTGTGAAATGAGAAGAAACATAGTCTTAAACAAAATATTCTGAGCAACTGTATATTATACTTAGAGACAAAGATATAATGCGAAATAACTTTTTTTTTTTTAGTTTTCCGTACATAAATAATGTAAGATTACTACATTGTCCCTCTGTTAAGACAGTTTTTTCTCAGGCACATATAGGTGTATGAAGTTCAAATTTATGCAGATACCAAAATCTGACGTCCCTTGACGGTGTGAAGCATTCAAGCTTGTAAGACAGAGCAATGTAAAGATACGTCCATTCGTATAACATATTTTGATACTTGTAAACTCATTCATCAAAATCTATTCGGTACGCCCTGTTGACCTAGGACCATGAAATTTCGCAAGAAGAAAATTTTCGCAAGATAAGTATTGGAAAAATTCTGAAAATTGTTCATTTTTAATAATGTCGCATAAGAAATGTTGTTTCTGCCATTTGTCTGTATGCCTGTCTGTTAAGACCGCTTTCTTTCGGGAAGGGTAGAAGTATGAAGTTTAAATTAATATCAAATATTTAAGATCTGCGGACCCTAAGCGATGTATAAAATTTAAGCGTCCAGGCCAAAGCAGTCAAAAGTTACGGCCGTTTAAACAACATATCTTTATACTTGCGAAGTCATTAAAACCTACATATGTAGTATCAATACAGATAATTGAGTTCGTATCCATTATTCCAATTTTATGTCTTGGGGTCGCTCGCAACTGAGTCCAGTAATCATAGAACCAGGAAACACACCACCAAAATGTCGTTGTATAAACACAACATAGTCAACGCCAATATGAACAGTTTGTTTCCATGTCACATATGTCGAGAGAATATTATCTAGTTGTGCTCCATCACAACCAATGGTATCGACATATCGGTATTCAATTCGAAATGTGTGATTTGCTGTAGACGTGGGTATTGAAACAGATCACCACCTACACGTCTTCAGAAACCGTGAGCAAAATCTTAAGCTTTGTGATATGAAATATCGGAAAATACCAATAAGAATCGCTGGGTCCCCCTGTCACGACGTATTAAGAATTGAAATGTAGCTCCAAGACGCTACGCTATAATAAAATACGTTTCTTAGTTCAGTACGATAAATATTTATCTTACAAATAACATATTGCAGTCGTTACTTGTTTCAAATGACATTTATTGTCAGACGTATCTGAATCGCTAGTCTTTGTACACCTATGTTTACGACAATGAGTGCGTTTCATACTGATGGACTGCTAAACTGTATTCATAAAGGTGTCGTCTGAAGAGCATATGTCTAGAAAACGTCGTTGCAAGCCTCGTCGAATGCATGCCGCAAATCAACTTTATTGTAATTCGCTATCATCACACTACGATAGGATCATTAACAGTAGAAATTATATTCAAAGAGAATTCGCAGTTGACTGTCTTCGCATTACGAGATGCAATACAGCGTGACGGAGCTCCCCTTGGCGTGAGAACGTTTGAAAGGAGTGGTGATTTACGCTGAGGAATTCAGCCCGGGAGGAGATGAGGGTCCGCCAGGAAGCTTCTACGTCACCCGCTGGATATACTTATCGCGTCCAATTTGTAGGTTGGAAGATTTCATTATCCTCCACTGCGTAAGGGGAATCTCCGGCACTTCAAGCTACGAAACCAAATTAATTTTGATTCCTTCTAGGAGAGAACAACTTTATTGAGAGTGCGATTTCCACAAGCCGTGTTTCAGAAAACAATCCAGGACCAGGGGGCTTTAGACAAATTAATTCTAACTTGCCGATGCGCAAGATGGGTACCTACCGCCCAAAGTTGCGAAGCTATTTCAATATCTTCTGTGATGCTAGTTTGGTCTGTAAAAAAGAAATTTTAACTTCAAAACAACGACATCAAGAAGATTTCGTCTTTGAAAAGGAATGTACACGTTGCCTTGTGTTGGAGCTAATTGGAAATTCTTGAGCTCAATTATATTAGCGTATTGAGGCCTGTCAGACACAGCAAGTATCTTTAGCAGACAGAATCCGCGTAGGGAAAGGATGATTTCAGAGCCGCGCCCCACGGTTTCCGCTGTTACCAGTGTAGTTAAGAAATGTATGTTGGTATGTTCCAGCGGTAATATGTTAACAAACGTAGTTCACTTCATTCACGTACAAAACTGTCTTCGTGCCAACCGTTACTTATCTCTGACTGTAGAAAACCTTGACTTTATCAGCAAATACTAACGTATTCCTAAATTACGACAGTTTTCTGCACAGCCTAGTCACTCAGTGACTGAGATGTAGTAGTGCTAGACGCACAAGAAGCTATTTAGAATCCTGACATTGAAGAAAATTCAAATAATACTAAACACATTCAAAAAGAGACTAGCCGGAGGCTGTAAAATAAGAATTGCTGAAGCGTTCGTAATGTCATTGCCTACGGAAGAAGGTATGGTCCCTCCAAGATCACCGAAGCCCCAAACTCGTCGGTAGAGCGATAGGGACGCAAATCCACATGGCGACAGAGCGAGCATTTGCAAGAGGTTTAAAAGTCCCAGAGACCGTGGTTAGCGTTACCCACTGCAGTAGCGCTAGTCAAGAGGTACAAAATTACAACAATATCAAAAACATTTGGTTTATGATATACAAATAAAGCAAGCCCATATATTTCACGGTATCAGTGCAGCGAAACTGAGATCTCGTCTGTAATCCTGAAACTCAGTATGATAAAAGAAATTTAATAGAATTTTGTTTTATTTTTAAAGTTTTTATTTATAGTGTTAATTGATACTTGTTAGTGACAGTAGCGGTAAATCGGATGATAACTAAGAATGTTATCCACTGTTTGAATGCAACAAAACCTTTAGCGAGCTCTGTCATAGTTGCAGTACCACTTTCAACTGAAGAGTAACACGTGAATCGGACTTCATTTAAGCAAATGTGAGTAAACGCTGACACTGGAAACCACACTGTACTTCATTTGTGACATTTGTACAAATGTGCAGCTTGGACGTAAGAATGCTTGAGTAGTGTCAGAATATATTATTTACGATGCCCAAATACGGCAATCACGCTAAACTAGTAGGAAGAAACGCAACAGTGCAACATCAAGGTATGTATAATTAACATAGAGCATAGTGGAAATGATCAGTACTTACATTTAGCCATAATTAGCGTAAGTAGCGTGTGCATAACTAACTGAGGCCGTCTTGGCAAAGTAGCTAAGCCAGTTACAATTGATGAACTCGCTATATCAAATATACGAGGGGCGATTAATAAATATTCCAACACTATTTTACTGACCAATTTCGGTTGAAAAAAATGCGAGATTTGTTGTGGAACATTGTGAAATATAGTCGCTTCAGCCCTGTACTTCCATGAAGTTCCGATAGGTGGCGGCGCTGTACGTAGCCTTCAAAATATCGTCTGCATCGGAAGTGCGTTCCAAGCAGAGACCAGTCATTGCGTGTCTTCTGGTGGGAAATCGGAGGTTCGCAAATATTCATAGGCGCTTAAAGTATATCTACGGAGAGGTGGCAGTGAACAAAACCGCGACCAGTCGTGAGCGAAGTGTCTGTCATTATCGCAACAACTTCGAGCAAACCTATTCGCCCCCCGCGTGCCGGCCGGCCGTACATAGCTGTGACTCCTGCAATGATGGACCGTGCGGACACTGCCATTCGAGGTGATAGACGGATCACAATCGAACACCTCACTGCACTACTTGACGCCTCTGTTGTAGTGCTGACACACTCATCCCCGTGCTGGCGTAGTCAAAGGCATGTTCCCGCTGAGTTCCTAGCCCTCCAACGGAAGACTATAAAAAGCAACGAAGGACTATGTGTGTGTAATTTCATGAGCATTACGAGGGAGATTATTGATACAGAAGACGTTGACGTCGTTGTCGACCAGTAGAGTGGCACCATGTGGGCACACAGGCCGTCCCATTAGAGTGGCATAAGGCCGTCGCGTGGAACGGAGATTATGTTGAAAAACAGGGTTTTGTAGCCGAAGAGTGGGTAATAATATAGGGTATTGGAATCCTAAATAAAACAAACTTGCTTTCAGAATAAGAATGTGTTGCGTTTCTTATTGAACGTCCCTCGAAGTTCACAATAATTCATTAGCTGTGTAGTTAATAATCTTACAGTAAGGCTAAGCTCCGTAATTTAGATTTTAAGTAAATTGTTCATCACTTAGACTAACGTTCATTTAAATTCTGATTATTGGCCGTCCAAAGACACTTTGAGTGATGGACCGAAATGATCAGTGAGCTGAGGTGCTTTAACACTTTTAAATACGTAGTTCTGCAACGGTAACAGTAGTCACTGCAAGGGGAAAATAACCCAGAAATGCATGATCGGGTAGCTGCGCTGTGGGAAGAAGCAACTTTACAATGAACATTTTTCGTAGATGTAGAACATCCCTATACTGTTGTCATGTCCAGGACGCACACGAAACAAATATCAATATCCACACTTATTAATTAACTAGCAAACACAGCAACGTTTTCCAATGGTTAAATATGTATGAGAATTGGATTTACGTAATGCACTCCTTCCCCCTCCTTCCTGCTCATATCCTCCTCTCCCTGTCTTAGTCTACCTCCATGTTCGTCGCCTCCTCCTCCCTACCACTGTCCCTCTTCCCCTTCCCTCTTCTCTATGTCTATACATTCACCATCACTCTCTGTCCTCTTACCCCTCTGTCTGACTTTCAGCCTTGTTTATTGTTACTGAAAAAGAAAGGTTGAAACTGAAGTCGCTTAAGATGAATGGGTAAATCGGTTGGGATCATTGGTGTATGGGGTATTGGAGTGACGTTGAAAGACAGTATTTCTCATAGTTTTAATCTGCGAATGGGCAGCATTACAAAGTCTCAGAGTATTCAGGTTCCGTAGTAGTATTCTAATCGTTAGCTGATGAGCCATAAATAGAAATTTCCAGTTTTCTATAAAACAGACGGCGAGGAAGGAGACAAATGAGCACATTTTTGCGTATACAATTTCTTTATTCTTTCTCTGAAAATATTTAAAAGGAGAATACGTACAGGGTGTTAGTTATAACTTGAGACAAGTAAATATACCGAAAAAGATGCATCGTATGAGAAAATGTTGTGGGTGAAAAGTTAATATTAGAAAAGTGGACAACTGTCTGGGCTACTACTGCTATTGGCCACCTCCTTACCAACTCTCCTGCGTAGGAGGCGTCAGGTTTTTTATTTTCAAATGGGAAGCCATCTCTCCCCCCCCCCCTAATTTTTACTGAATATTAAGATTCTACGCCAAAAAATCCGTTATTGTCCCTTCTTGGAAGACGGCGCTGTAGTTGACAAGCATCAAGCGGGTCTGATTTTGCAATTAAAAACTGACGTATCTCAGTCTACAGTTAATTTACAATGTAAATGTAAATCGTTGTGTTCCAGCGATTGATAGATAATTTAGAAATTTACTTTAGTGCTGAAAATTTGATTACAAAATACAGTATGGTTAGTTGTTTTAATGTCTGGTTCCAGGAACATCGGCATGGATGTAATAGTTTTATGTTCCCGTCGGGATCCTTCATATCGATGAGCCCCCTTGTCGCTGACCGTTCGAGTGCTTGATTTCGGCGAGTATCTGTTGCAGGTGCGCCTGTCACTATCACTTGATGTACATGTTACCTTTTTATAATGGCTGTGGTTTTATTCCAACGATATCCGTGTTGTGGACAGCGCGAAAGTTACGACGGCTGGATGGCAACACACACCGGAATCACTCATATGGATGGAGGGCTTCGAGGGCGACCACCGACATCAAGCACTCCCACGGTTTTGGGACTCATGACAATCAACCCGGTAGTGAAGAGAAAACTACGATATCATACAAGTAGCTTATTTGCCAGAGATTTCAATGTCTAATCATATTATTTGTACTGTACAATAACTTTTGCAACACTCAAGTAATGTTTGAACAGGAATATCAACCGTTAGAACACAAAGGTTGCCATTTATATCTTAAATGACATGTAGAATCAAATGCATCGGTTCTTAGTTGCAAAAGCAGGCACAATTGATATCTGTCGGTTACAGAGCCATCTACCATAACGGGGAAGCAATGGTTTGAGTAAATCGTACGAAGCTTTTCGTATAGAATCCGAATATGCAATAAAATTGGGGATGAAATTTGAAAATACAAAGTATTACGCAGGAGAGGTGGCTAGCAAGTGGCCAGTTGTAGCACAGACGGATGTCTCCTTTACTAATATTAACTTTTCACCAAGAACATTTTTTTGTTACGATGCTTGTTTTTTGGGATGTTTGGTTGTGTAATGTTAAAACAAACATTCCTCTGTACGTGGGAGAAACAATTTGTCTAATGTTTACATTGCCCTCCTATCGTACTTGAAACTGTATGTGAGAAAGAATCGCAACCGCACATTTTTACAACACAGCACATCACTTCCTTTACCGCATTCGGTTTTAACAGAAAGAGGGTTCACTGTCTTTAAAGAAAATATACAGCTTATGTCCGTCTGAATATTTATTACAATACCGTGTAAAAATTTGAAGCAAATAGTTCACGAATTTCTCGTGATATTTTGCTAACAATGTTTCCTCTTTATGTTAGTATATATCCATACAAATTTTAAAAATGGATGTATGTATATAATAAAAGATTTGAACAGCGATTGATACAAGGCTAAATGTAATGAAATAACAAAAAAAGGATAAGACCAGTAGATGATGCTGTAAGCGTTAGAATATTCACACCAACAGACGCGCCGCACAAGGCTGTTCTTCAGTTTGCGTTCGAGATGACAAGGAATAACGTATTCACATCAATCCCAAAAAGTTCCGAACTGATTTAGTTCAGGTTTTTACAAAATAGCGTAATTAACATGAAGTCTACGTACTTTTCTAATATATATAGTTGCCTGGGAATGTATTTATTCCAGTGTTCCATTAGTACATCCCCTCTATCTGTACATCTCCTCGTCCTCTCCTCAGCCCATCTCCTATACCAATTTTCTCCGTCCATCTACAACCCCCCCCTCCCCCACTCTATGTCCATCTAATCCTACCCCCTCTATGTCAATCTACTTGATCCCCACTGTCTGTTCACCTGCTCACCTTCACCTCCATCCATCAGCCCATCTGCTCCTCCCCCACTTCGTACATCTCCTCCTTTCTCGTCTGTCCATCTCCTCCTTTCTCCTCTGTCCCTCTCCTGCACGTCCTCCTCTCCCCTATGATTTCCATCTCCTTCTCCCCCACTCTCTCCGTACATCTCCTCATTTCCCCTCTGCCTGTTCATCTCTTTATCTCTTTCTCTCCCTCTCACTGTTCACATCCTCCTCCACCCGCTGTTTTTTCATCTCATCCTCTCCTCTCTGTCTTCCTACCTCTTTCTACCCCTATCTCTGTGCATTTCCTCCTCTTTCCATTCTCTGTTTATCTCCATCTCCTCATTTCCCCTTTCCCTGTCCTTCTCTTCCTCCCCCTCTCACTGTTCATCTTCTCCTCCCCCTCTGTTTGTTCATCTCCTCCTTTCCCCTCTCTCTTCCTATCTCTTCCTCCTCTTGTCTCTGTCCATCCCCTCCTTTTTCCTTTCTCTCTTCATCTACATCTTCTCATTTCCGCTCTCCCTGTCCATGTGCTCCTCTCCCTCTGTTTGCTCATCTCCTGCTCTCCCCTCTCTCTTCCTATCTCTCCTCCCCTTGTCTCTGTCCATCTCCTTCTCTTTCCTTTCTCTGTTCATCTCCTCCTCACCCCTCTCTCTGTCATTTCTCTTCTCCATCACTCTGTCCATGTCCTCCTCCTCCCTATCGTGCCCACTGTCTCCTTCCCCCTCGCTGTCTCTCCATCTCCTACTCCCCAATTCTCTCTCCACGTTATCATGCTCCCCTTCGTGAAGGTAAAGTAGTCCTTATCGTCACAGACTTTCTTTCTAGATTGTAACCTGTATGTGTAGCAAAGTTGATTGAATTCTGTCCACGGTTTTGAGGTGAGCTTCTTACGCATGGTCCTGTCCAAGTCGGCACAGTAGGCACATGCCAAATATATTTCACCTGTAATTGACATACTTCACAAATGCTTGTACCCATATTACACCAGTATCTTTAGCGAATTTCGTCCTGTAGTTTCATTTTCATGCAGCTCAGTGTTTATAACGGCGCATCTCCTGAACTATGTGCTCTAGAATAACATAACTTTGCAGGTATATCCAGTGATTTATGTGGCTAGTATCTGAGAAATAAGTCGTGAATAGAGGTAGTATTAAACAAGTGACAAATTAATCCGTCATGCGCGAAGCGGCAGTTTTTCACATTTCTTGGTTTGTGACATCGTCACACAATGATATATTTATCTAAGTATGATCAGCGACATATGTGGCTGCGCCTTGCAAAATCTGTCGCAAATACAGTTGGTATTAAAGAAGTAATAAATTAAAGCGTCATGATCAATGCGGTAGTTTTACTGCGTAAACAGCGAAAATGTACTAACCGATAAGTTTATTTCCTTTCATCATTTTGCGGGGGTTGTTAGCGAGGAAAAGCTCCGCAAGGGTTTGAGATTTGTGTTACGTTTGTTGCAAGTTAAAAAGTGTTCATTATACTGGATGACTAAAGTATGGGTACTCGTGTGTCGTTGGCTACACTGCTTTTTCCCACCCACAGAGGTGATTTCATATGGTTCAAATGGCTGTAAGCACTATGGGACTTAACATCTGAGGTCATCAGTCCCCTAAGACTTAGAACTACTTAAACCTAACTAATTTAACGACATCACACACACGTTCATGGCCGAGGCAGGATTCGAACCTGCGACCGTAGGAGCAGCGCAGCTCCGGACTGAAGCACCTAGAACCGCTCAGCCACAGCGGCCGGCAATGGTGATTTCCAGATAGTATGTGATATGGGTACCATGTTTGGTTGAAATCGGTCCTGTGGTTTACGAGTAGATGTCCAACATACACAGACTCATACAGGGTATTCATAATTAAACTTCCAGTTCCAAAACGCTGTAGAGGGAAACGTTATGAATTTAAAAGATTAACGAAAATTTGACCAATAGATGGCGCTGTAGGCATCAGGATATGCACGCTAACAGACGCCCGACATGATTGTCTCCATGACAGATAGTCCGTTGCTGGTGAAGCTCTTTTACAAGATCGATAACTGTGCGCCAGAAGCCCTGCAGAAGTTCCGGACACTCAAGATTATGAATAAAATCATTGGTACTATGTCTGCTAAGAGTCTGGAGAAAAGATTACAAAATTTGATAAGACAGATTCTTTTGAAGTGCAGAGGGAGGAAAGCAGTTGATCCGACCTCTCTCGAAGAGGTGGCCTCAGTATTACAGGTGGGTTCGAGCGGTTGTGTGCAAACATGCAGTGCAACTGGTACTGCCAGAGCACTGAACATGCCTCAGAGCACTGAGCAAAAATGCTACGAAACATACGGTATTGCTATCCATTTAAAGTCACTCATGTTCGTGGGCTGCATTCTGCTGACCTTCAAGCAAGACAAACCTCCGGTCTAGAATTTCTTACTCGCATGAAACTGGAAAATGAATGGGAATGGAATGTTCCGTGGGCAGATGAAGCCCATTTCCATCTCCAAGGACATGTCATGACACGAATTGCTGAATATGGGCAACGGAAAATCCGCACACACATCAACCGGTACCGCTTCATTCTGTAGAGGTAGCTCTGTGCTGCAGCTGGACGGCATAGTTTATCATAGCGCCGAAATTTTTAGAGGAGAAGAGTCCTGCGGATCATGCTACCTGTACCGTCACAGCGAAACGTTATAAAAGTGTTTTGCGCACCAACATCATTCCAACCCTTCAACAGCGTAAATGGATCTGTAGGACCATTTTTATGCAATATGGCACTCTGCTGCACATTGCGCAGCCAGTGAAGTGGCATTCGGAAATGCTAGAAGTATCAGCCAGTTCGGAAGACTTGATCTTAAACCGTGTGACTTGTGGCTGCGGGGTCATCTGAAAGACGTTGTATTCAGTGCTACAGTTACGAACGGTAGTGAATTGAAGGCACGCATTGCGGAACACAGTCTGAACGTGACCCCCGAGACACTCAGATCTGTTGGGGAACATGCTATTTCTCGGTTTCGACGTGTGGAAGAGATTGGTGGACAGCATATTGCACATGCTTGAGCCTGTGTCACGACAGGTAGAAACGGATGTCAGTTTGCTTTTTATACGGTTTTTGGCCTGAGAACCATTAAAAACCGACCTTAGCCATCAGATGTTGTACGCCGTTTCCGTGGTGGATGGGCTTACCTATCTAACAATGCCACGACTGTTGATTGCCGAACTTGTGCAGTCTTGCTCATCGACCAGTAAGGATGGTGTAATGTGTAACTCAAGCCACAGTCGTCTAATTGCAAGTCATCTCTCATTTATAGGCGACCCAAATGCGATAAGACGCTACAGCGCCATCTGTTGGTAAAATTACCATTTCTTTTCTTGACGTTTCCCCTATATCAAAAACATGCTTTTCAAATTTGACGTCATTCTGAGTAGCGGCTCTCTTTCTACATCGTTTTGACATTTGAACTTTAGTTATGGACAGCCTGTATATAGCAGGATACAAAATTTTACTCAGAACAGAACAGGACCTTAGAAGTAGTTAATAAGAAAGCGCGAGAGAGGTAAGGAGGAGGGAGGGAACTGAAACCAATGACTGTTTTCATTTTATCGAAATTAGTCTAAAAAGTACCGGTGGGTTATAACTCGAGTGCAACTGCTCACAGTTTTGCAGCGTAGGCTGTAATTATTGTATGTCAGCAAAACCTGGTAGATATTGTAATGCGTTAATGCTAAACCGATTTACACAGGAAAAAATTAATTCCAGTTTTAGCTACCACGTGCCTATCTGTTGCTGTGAATGCAAGATAAATGTATAGATATTTTTCTATATGTACTTGATTAGGAACGGGACGTGGGCAGAAAAGGTCAAACAAGTGAGGAAAGCAAAATGTTGGTATTTATTTTAACCACCGCTTACACAAGTTGTTCATAATGAGCACGTCGACGATATGCTGTGCAGCACCAGAGTTGAACATGGAGGCCAATATTGGAACTTTTTTTCAGCGTAAATCGCTTCAGCTTTAACGCATGAGAATATCGAACAAGTTCCGCTCCCATAAACAACTGCAGTCCACACTGGGCCTCCGTAAGTAGCTCCACTATAATTGTAACCACCCAGTACAAAGTGCATTAGCTTCATACAGTCATCGAATCAATGAAGGCTTCTAGAGCATTGTGAAAAACTTCTACATTGTGCAGAAACGTTCCGGCTGTGATGTAAGACACAATAAGGCCAATTTTGAGTACTACGCAGGGTACTAAAGAAATAACAGCCAAACACATTTGTAGCAGGCCTCACAGGTTTCCACAATGTGCACGTAACACATAATAAAGGCATAGGCTACAGCGATCACTCCTATAAATTAACTTCCTTCAAGCCGCCATTCTACTTCCAATTTTGAGAAATGGTGAAAACACGTTTTCTTTGACTAGTCCTAGGTTCAGACATTGGCAGACATAGCAACAAATGCATGCAATTAGTCAGTATTGTAGGAAACGTTTGTATCCACAGGTCTCCTGTACTCACTATTTAGTATCTAAGACTTACGTTATTCCTCATTTCATTAACAATCTGAATTAGAAGAGAGAAGGAGAAAATACAAAAATGCAGTAAATGAAGCAGGCAGAAAGGAAGAAAAACATCTCAAAAATGAGATGGACATGAAGGGCAAAATGGCTAAGCAGGGATGGCTAGAGGACAAATGTAAGGATGTAGAGGCGTATATCAGTGGGTGTAAGATAGATACTGCCTACAAAAAAATTAAAGAGACCTTTGGAGAAAACAGAACCACTTGCATGAATATCAAGCGCGCAGATGGAAAAACAGTTCTAAGCAAAGAAGGGAAAGCAGAAAGGCGGAAGGAGTATATAGAGGGTCTATACAGGGGCGATGTTCTTGAGGACAATATTACGGAAATGGAAGAAGATGTAGGTAAAGCTGAAATGGGAGGTATGCTACTGCGTGAAGAGTTTGACAGAGCACTGAAAGACCTAAGTCGAAACAAGGCCCCGGGAGTAGACAACATTACATTAGAACTACTGACAGGCTTGGGAGAACCAGCCCTGACAAAACTCTACCATCTGGTGAGCAAGATGTATGAGACAGGCTAAATACCCCAGACTTCAAGAATAATATAATAATTCCGATCCCAAATAAAGCAGGGGTTTACAGATGTGAAAATAGCCGAACTATCAGTTTAATAAGCCACGGCTGCAAAATACTAACGCAAATTCTTTACAGACGAATGGAAAAACTGGTAGAACCCGACCTCGGGGAAGATCAGTTTCGATTCCGTAGAAATGTTGGAAGACGTGATGCAATACTGACCTTACGACTTATCTTAGAAAATAGATTAAGGAAAGGCAAACCCATGTCTCTAGAATTTGTAGACATAGAGAAAGATTTTGGCAACGTTGACTGGAACACTTTCTTTCAAATTTTGAAGGTGGCAGGGGTAAAATACAGGGAGCGAAAGGCTATCTACAGTTTGTACAGAAACCTGGTGGCAGTTGTAAGAGTCGAGGGGCATAAAAGGGAAGCAGTGGCTGGGAAAGGAGTGAGATACGGCTGTAGCCTATCCCCGATGTTATTCAATCTGTATATTGACAAGCAGTAAAGGAAACAAAAGAAAAATTCGGAGTAGGAATTAAAATCAATGGAGAAGAAATAAAAACTTTGAGGTTTGCTGATGACATTGTAATTCTGTCAGAGACAGCAAAGGACCTGAAAGAGCAGCTGAACGGAATGGACAGTGTCTTGAAATGAGGATATAACATCAACAAAAGCAAAACGAGGATAATGGAATGAAGTCGAATTAAATCGGGTGATGCTGAGAGCATTAGCTTAGGAAATGAGACGCTTAAAGTAGTAAATGAGTTTTGCTATTTGGGGAGCAAAATAACTGATCATGGTCGAAGTAGAGAGGATATAAAATGTAGACTGACAATGGCAATGAAAGGGTTTCTGAAGAAGAGAAATTAGTTAACATCGAGTATAGATTTACATGTCAGGAAGTCTTTTCTAAAAGTATTTGTATGGAGTGAAGTGAAACGTCGACAATAAATAGTTTAGACAAAAAGAGAATAGTATGTTTCAAAATGTGGTGCTACAGAAGAATGCTGAAAGAATGCTGAAGATTAGAGTGGTAGAACAAATAACTAATGAGGTGGTATTGTATAGAATTGGGGAGAAGAGAAATTTGTGGCACAACTTGACTAGAAGAAGGGATCGGTTGGTAGGACGCATTCTGAGGCATCAAGGAATCACCAGTTCAGTATTGGAGGGCAGCACGGAGGGTAAAAATCGTAGAGGGAGACCAAGAGATGAACACACTAAACAGATTCAGAACGACGTAGTTTGCAGTAAGTACTAGGTGGTTAAGAAGCTTACAGAGGACAGAGTAGCATGGAGAGCTGCATCAAACCAGTCTCTGGACTGAAGACCACAACAACAACTGAATTAGAGTGATGCACAGTGCTGGTTTCCGCCCACCCGGTCCGTGTCCCGAGACCTGGCCTAGTGAGCTGTTACAGCGGCCACCTTACTGCACCAGTCCGCTGGTCGATGCGCCAAGCGCTCTGTTCCTCGCAGTTCCCAATCCAGCCCGTTGCATGTGCGGCGGGTCGTCTCGCTTCACTTTGAAACGTATTCAGACTTACGGGGAGAAAATGACTCATTCACATAATGCCTACAATGACTCAGTTGATTTTTACAGCTGTGATTATTAGCGATTCCTCCCTAACCTGAGAAAAATCGGCTTAAGGAAATCAAGGAAATCTATACAACTTATAGTGAAATATTGTAAGCTTACTTTTAATTTCAAGTAAGTATTTTGGCACTAAATTCAATTATATTCAATATAACGGTAATATTAAAGCAAACATTTTTTAGAGTCGGTGACTGGTGTAGACCAGGACTTCCCAACGAGTGGTCCGCGGACCCCTTAGGGGTCCGCCGTTTCTTTTTAGGGGGTCCGCGGCCACCTTTCACGAGATCGTGTAAAATAATGAGTAAAATTATTGAATAAAAACGTGAAAATCAATTTCATCACTATTTTTTTTTTCGTGTGACAAACATGTGTACTTTTACTTCAGGTCGTATTCCCAAGCAGCCTCTGCGGTTCCTAAGTGAGAACGCATACACAGTTTAGTGCCGAAGAATGCGGCTTCTCTGATCGACTATTTGGCAACAATACGGGAGTCGTACGTGCGCCGGCTCACGGCGCTAGATGCACTGAAACCTTTTACACACGCGCGGAGCGAGCTTTGTCGACCAATCACAGCGCTCGCTGGCACGTATGCGGCCCCAGGCATCATTAAATGTTAAACTTGCTTACCTATTTCGTAAGTCGATTTTTGACCAGTTTATTACTTATTACGTGGATCGGTGGCTGAAGTCAGGATCATTGAAGAAGGGTACAGTTTTTCCATCGCCTTCACAACAAGGGAAGTTTCCAGTTGAAATGAATGAGGAGGGAGGACGACCAAAGGAAGAACAATCACAAGAAGCTCCACAGCCGGATTTATTATGTGAAAACGCTGCCAGTACTCCATTGGTTGTGGAAGTGGGATAACCAAGAAGCGTAAGTACGACGAAACCTATTTAGAAATGGGCTTTATGGAGACAAAGGAGGGTAAGGCTCAGTGTGTAATTTGTGCGCCTGTCCTTCGGAACAGTTCAATGGTTCGAGTTAAATTGCACCGTCATTTTGAAGGTACTCACCCGGGTTTCGAGGCTAAAGACATCAATTTATTTAAAAGGAAGAGTGCTAATCTACCTGCTTCTCAGCATTGCATGAAAAATCTTGCAAAAAAAATTAATGAAAATTCATTAAAAGCTTCTTTCTTGGTTAGTTATCGAGTGGCAAAAACAAGCAAAGCTCATACCATTGCAAAAAATCACATAATTGGATCGTTAATTTCAAGTCGTTTTCATTCATCTCTAAACCTAAGCCTATTGATAATTCGGGAGGGGAGGGGGGTCATTCGTAACATGGCACTTGCATTAAGAAGCTTTCAGTTCCCATGAGTTTCGCTCTGAAATTTGAAGTTACTGTACTCTTGACTGACTATGGGTCCGCCATGGATTTTCGACTGAAGAAGGGGTCCACCAGCTGGAAAGGTTGGGAAGCCCTGGTGTAGACAAAGCTCTTATTTCAAGGTTGTTATTCGTAAAATCGACGCATAACATGCTATAATGTAAGACCTTAGCCAGTTTAATGGACGATGGCCAATGAAAATCCAGTACTGGTATTGCGTAATGTAACAAGAACAGAGAATATAGAACTTTAGGTGGACGTTTAGAGAATCGGATTTTTTTCTCTTGAAATGAAGGTTATGGTTTACATGAAGACATTGAGATAATTGTAATAACTAAATTGAAATGAAAACCAACAGTACCGACCACAAAAAATATTTATTTTGTGGTAACCGGATTCGGTCATTTTTTTTACCATCTTCAGACTTTATATTAAAGTATAAATATAGAATGGATTTACAGGGATTTCTGAAAATAGTAGTAACATGTAAAATACACCATGCATAATAAATATTAAAACAAGAAATCGTATTCGTACTGGAAGGCGTTGGCGGTGAATGAAGCTGGAGTTACAACTTCACGAACGCCAACTGCTAAGGAGATCAATGCAGTTGTTGCTTAAATATGCGATGTTCCGCCCACTGCATATCAAACTAAGTCAACGATAGCCAGTCAGGCATACAGGACTTGAAACAATTATTATAGTCAGGTATATACAGAATGGTTACACGTAAGCTAATAGCAATTGAAGAAACAGGTGGCTTACAGTCTATAAAGTAACCGTTGTAAACGGCATTTCGTCAGTATACACGGTGAGTCACCTAACGTTACCGCTGGATATATTTCGTAAACCACATCAAATACTGACGAACCGATTCCACAGACCGAACGTGAGGAGAGGGTCTAGTGTAATTGTTTAATACAAACCATACAAAAATGCACGGAAGTATGTTTTTTAACACAAACCTACGATTTTTTAAATGGAACCCCGTTAGTTTTGTTAGCACATCTGAACATATAAACAAATACGTAATCAGTGCCGTTTGTTGCATTGTAAAATGTTAATTACATCCGGAGACATTGTAACCTAAAGTTGACGCTTGAGTACCATTCCTCCGCTGTTCGATCGTGTGTATCGGAGAGCACCGAATTACGTAGGGATCCAAAGGGAACGGTGATGGACCTTAGGTACAGAAGAGACTGGAACAGCACATTACGTCCACATGTTAACACCTTTTTAGTGGTCTTTTTCACTGACGCACATGTACATTACCATGAGGGATGAGGTACACGTACACACGTGGTTTCCGTTTTCAAGTACGGAGTGGAGTAGAGTGTGTCCCGACATGTCAGGCCAGTAGATGTTCAATGTGGTGGCCATCATTTGCTGCACACAATTGCAATCTCTGGCATAATGAATGTCGTACACGCCGCAGTACATCTAGTGTAATGTCGCCGCAGCCTGCCACAATACGTTGTTTCATATCCTCTGGGGTTGTAGGCACATCACGGTACACATTCTCCTTTAACGTACCCCACAGAAAGAAGTCCTGAGGTGTAAGATCAGGAGAACGGGCTGGCCAATTTATGCGTCCTCCACGTCCTATGAAACGCCCGTCGAACATCCTGTCAAGGGTCAGCCTAGTGTTAATTGCGGAATGTGCAGGTGCACCATCATGCTGATTCCACATACGTCGACCCGTTTCCAGTGGGACATTTTCATGCAACGTTGGCAGATCATTCTGTAGAAACGCGATGTATGTTGCAGTGCTCTCCGATACACACGATCGAACAGCGGAGGAGTGGTACACAAGCGTCAACTTTAGGTTACAATATCTCCGGATGTAATTAACATTTTACAATGCAACAAACGGCACTGATTACGTATTTGTTTATATGTTCAGATGTGCTAACAAAACTAACGGGGTTCCATTTAAAAAACGTAGGTTTGTGCTAAAAAACATACATCCGTGCATTTTTGTATGGTTTCTGTTAAACAATTACACTAGCCCCTCTCCACACGTTCGGTCTGTGGAATCGGTTCGTCAGTATTTGATGTGGTTTACGAAAGATATCCAGCGGTAACGTTAGGTGACTCACCCTGTATAACAAAAATATGTGTGTAAAGAGATAACCAATCAGAATCGGTTGTGAGAAAACCGATAGCCATCTGTGGGGATTTACCGCAAAATCGTAGATTGCATGGCAGCCAAGATGGTGGTTAAGTGACGCTAATGGTTCCCATGGAGACGGCGTAGTCGTATTGATATGCACCATGCAGCAGAAGAGAATATCAGAGCTGCTACAGTGGCTGGATGATAAATAAATATTGGCATGCAGGCCGAGATGAAGAAATGCATGCCAGGTATTGCATATTGCTCCTAGATCGTAGTGCCAGTGAAAATAGTGCTTGAGTGACGCCTTATTTACTATCGAAGTGGCGTGGAGGTGTCGATGTGCACGTTTCAACATAAGACGATATCAGAGCCACGACAGCGACTATTTGTTAAAAAATACTAATGTACAACTGTTTTAACAGGTATCAGATCTTCCAGATGTAAAATAGAGTTTATCATACCTAAATCATAAAAAAATAAATGGAAAGAACGACGGGACAAAACCTCATTGACCCATGGAGGAGGTCAAAGAAATAAAACAATGAGCATAAGAAAATGAGGTTAACAGTAACTTTGATAATAGTTGTTTGCAGGCATAAATATTCCACGAAATTCCATAAAACAGGTCTGCACTGTGTCAGATGTTCAGAAATATAGATTACGCTCTACGATATAATATATTATCGACCAGTCTAAGTGGTCATAAATGCAAAACAAACGTGTAAGCAGTCAAAAGATAAAACGTACTGCCGATGTCGTTATTTACAGTCACAAAAGTCCATAAAATAGCAATAAGCCTGAAGTTATCTGGAGAAATAAAAGTGGAATAAAAACAGAGGTAAAATAGAGTTCAGTAGTTAGCCTAGATAAAAAGCATCTTATTACATTGAAGGCGGCACTGCACAATAATTGTCGTAAAGTGAACTAGTCTATTAAGACAGTCATGCATAAAAAGTAAAAACATAAGCAGCCAACAGCTGAGAATAACGTGCACAAAGTTTTATACAATCATGAAAACATCCCATAAAAATAAAATTAAGAATAAAAGAAAGTTATAAAGTAGCTCTTCAAAATGATCATAGATATAGTTTCTCTGAAGTCTAATTGCTCGTTGAGTATGGACAAGGATTAATTTTTGTAGTGAGTGTAAATCTCTATCTCTTCTACTTTATTAAGCTACATATTTCTCCATGAGCAATGTTCTTAAAAATTACCATAATAACTAAATTTTGAATTGCAGGGTTACTGAATTTGAATAATTGAATGTAATATGGTGACAAACCTATTGGTGTACAGTAATGAGTTGCACTATAAAATAATTATCAGTGATGTCTTAGTGGAGCCACCTGGCTTTTAGAATCATTCCTAGAAACAAAAGACAAAATAATACAATGTCTGACACCATCATTTTTGTGGGGAAACAAGAATTCCCCATTTACAAAAAGTACTCCTGAAAATTACGCCGTTTCTTCAGAATGAGCCATACCAAATATGAGTTATAGTGACGCAGCGGGTCTTCAGCGTTTTTGGCCTGATCTTTTCTCATTGATTATAAACCCTGCTCGGCTACAATTCCTGTTTGCAGATGCAGATGTTGCGGAAATTGTAATCATAGATCAGGCTAGTCTGAAGGATCTGCATCCTTACTTTCAGAATAGCCTGTTCTAAGTAATGTAAATGTTTAATTTCTATAATTCTGCTCTTCTTGCAAGAATCCCCTAAGTCATCTACGCAATTGCCAGATCGGGTTTTCTTTGGTTCCGTGGTGGACAAACCACTTTACATCACTGAAACTGAAAACATATGTATAATGTACAAATGTCACCCTTTTTGTTTTGTGGAAACCAGTGTATAAATGATACATAGATTCAAAACATAAATGAAAGTAGAGATAGTGAATAGAGGGATGGGGGGGGGAGAGGTGGGGGATGGAAATAGCGAAAAACAATTATAGAGAAAAACGAGTTTTCAACTCAAGGAAATATGGAAAAAAGGGCAAAGGACACAGAAAGGCACATATTTTTCTTCAATAAACGCTAGTATGTCACACTGGCAGCACAGCTGAGAAGTATCATCCTTTAATGCGACAGGCAGTTTGATCACGGTACTATTCACTTCCTGTCTCACTTCCGGACTCATATTTATGAGATTTAGAATGCTGAGGCTCAAAAGTGCTGCGACAAGACATTCTTCGCGAATCCCAATCTTCTCTCTCGGGAAAGATTCTGTCCTCCGATCCAGTGCTATGGTCTGTATCTATAATACAATATTAGACCTTAAAAGCAGTCTTTTTTAGCAGTAACAAATGATTATTAACAAGGAAGTAGATGCAATACATTCCGGCAGCTCTAGTTCCATAACGTTATGTTGTTTCTAGAACACAGGACAGATCAAACTTATCTCAGTACCTTACCAAAAGAAACAGGAGTATCGGGTGCTTCTTTGCTTGAACTTCGTAAGTGACGTCTATAAGCTTCGAGAGGAAGTGAATAAAGGTTGTAGCAAGCTCCCTGTTCCACTCTTCTCTTTGATCCATTTTATTTCGTTTCTTATTCTGACAGTGATCTCGTCAATTGCATTTGCCACAGACCATCAAATCGACAAAGGTATTCCTCCGAACATCTATCATGCACTTCACTCTTTTGGTAACTAGCTTATTTAAGCCATTTTTTTAGATAATTTACGACATTCCTTAAAGTTGCCGTTAAGTGTTTGTGACGCCCAGTCTTTGAGAAATTGCTCTTCATTTAACAGGTGTCATAAAATGTAGGCAGTGCCATGTGCCATGCAGGGCAGCCACTTAAGAGGCTAAAGTGACGACTCGATTTTGGCCACCTGGTCTGTTATAAACGCTCCACCTTCCAAATATGGGGCAGAAATGCCGCAACTTTCCAATTCATGCAAAATTTCTCTCCTCTTATTGAGACTAGATTTAGCATTATCAATACGAAATTAAATACTCATCAAACTTGGGATTTCATCTGTATTTCTGGAGTCATATAGTGAAACAATGGTAACGTATTCAATTTCGGTACATTTATCAGACCACAAGTCCTCTTCAGAAGCATACACAATGGTTTATAAGCAAGTTTTCGTTTCCTGTTTAACATCTGCTCTGATTATTTTCAGTTCCCCCAAAACATTGCGTAAAATCGTTGACAAATGAGGAAGGATGTCGTTAATACTCACGTGGATTGATTGTGCACACTGTGCATCTGTATCTAAAACGTCCTGACATATGCTCCTGAACCCTTAACCTTTAACGACATCGTAAGAATGCAGGTCCTGGCCGCAGATTGGAGAGCAACTACTAATAATAGTATATTTTGATGTTGAAGATACTAATGGTATGTCTACGTCTCAAAAATTTCTAACTTTTAACGCATTTCTGCCTGATTAACATTGAGGGAGATAACACTTTCTTGAAGCAATACAAATAAATATCATGATTGTACTGCACAAAACCAACTTATTCGTTCGATTGTGCACAAAGTACAGCTCAGAAATATTTCTCTTGAATGAAGAACAAATTCTTTTCCAAATCACTTTTTATTCACTGTTTCCTTGATAAGAAACACCCAGTGGTGCTGGTAACATCGAAAAGCTAGTTTTTGAAAACTCCATGTTGCATAGACAGTCAGAGATAAGGAACTGGTTAGAGGGGCGAGTAATCACAGTGCGCTGCCAGGCGTGCTGGGGAAGCACAAGAGGCGGGGCGTCGTCGCCGGGCCCCAGCAGCTCGGTATCTGCCAGCTGTGCTCAGCTCAACCCGTACAGCCCAGATGATGATGATGATGATGATGTTTGGTTAGTGCGGCGCTCAACTGCGCGGTCATCAGTGCCAATGTTTAAACAGTCCAATCTAGCCACTGTCAGGAATGATGATGAAACGATGAGGACTGCACAAACACCCTGTCCCAGGACAGAGAAAATCCCCAACTCAGGCGGGAATCGAACCCAGGACCCTGTGATCCAGAGGCCGAAACGCTAACAAATAGACAACAAGCTGCAGACAGACGCCCAGGTCGAGACCCATTGGTTGGGCGGGCTGAAACCAGCACCGTAAAGGACTACGCTACGCTGAGGTGACAAGAAGTCATGGGATAGCGATATGTACATACACAGGTGGCGGTAGTACCCCGTGCACAAGGTATAAAAGGTAAGTGCATCGACGGAGCTGTCCTTTTTACTCATTTGATTCATTTGAAAAGGTTTCCGACGTGATTACGGCCGCACGACGCGAAATGGTAGTTGCTGTTAGACACATGGAACATTCCATTACGGAGATCGTAAGGGAATTCAGCATTCCCAGATCCACAATGTATCGAGAATACCAAATTTCAGGGATTGCCTCTCACCACCGATGATTCAGGAGCGAATGGCCTTCACTTGACGACCGAGAGCAACGGAGTTTGCGTAAAGTTGTCAGTGCTAACAGAAAAGCCACATTGCGTGAAATAACCGCAGAAATCATTATGGGACGTACTCCGAACGTATCCGTTAGGAAAATGCGACGGAATATGGCGTTAGTGGGCTATGGTAGCAGACGACTGACGTGAGTGCCTTTGCTAATAGCACAGCATCGCCTTCACCTCATTTCCTTGGCTTACGATCATATGGGTTGTACCCCAGACCACTGAAACTGTGGCCAGGTCAGATGAGTCCCGAGTTCAGATGGTAAGAGCTGATGGTAGGGTTCGAGTGTGACGCAAATCCCACGAAGCAATCGACACAGTTTGTCAACAAGCCACTGTGCAAACTGATGTAGGTTGTGTTTACATGGAATGGACTGGATCCTCTGGTCCAACTGAAACGATCATTAACTGAAAATGGTTGTGTTTGGCTACTTGGAGACCATTTCCAGTCATTCATGGACTTCATGCTCCGAAACAACGATGGAATTTTTATGGGTGACAATGCACCATATCATCCGGCCAGAATTGTTCGTGATTGGTTTCAAGAACATTCTGGATAATTTGAGGGAATCATTTGGCCACACAGATCGCTCGAGATGCATACCATCGGATATTTGTGGGTCATAATCGATAGGTCAGTTCGTGCACAAATTCCTGCCATTATGGACGACTAAAGAGGCTGCATGGTTCAGTATTTCTGCAGGGGACATCCAGCGAATTGTTGAGTCTATGTCAGGTCCAGTTGCTTCACTGCGACGGGCAAAAGTAGATCCGACACGATATTAGGAGGTGTCCCATGACTTTTGTCACTTCTCAGTGTCATCAGTGAGAATAAAGTTGTGAGTGTGAATGCGTACCTGATCTGTGTATTGTGTATTAAAATTGTATACTGTTTTGTAGACTGAAAAATTTAGTATATTCTTTACACAAAATAGGTCGTCAATAATATTTCTTACCATTTTTTGAATTTTTTGTATGACCTGCGTCAGCCTTTACAGACAGCACTTTCTGTAAATTCATTTTGGACTTGCTTCTTCAGTTATGCAATAGCTAATTCAGACTATCTTCAAAATCTGAACTGCTTAACAGTGTACTTGCGGTGGGGCGGGGTCGGTCGGTCGTTCTTTCGTCTCCTTACTCTCTCTCCCAGTTATTTTCATCGAACAATTCACCTACCTCTATATTTCTTCATTCCGACGTCCGCTCACTCAGCAGTAGTAGATACACGCTAGGCAGTATAAGTCAGTGTTGATGAAACTACTACCTAATACCTACCACATAGAGGCCAAGTAACTCAAGTTGCAGTAGCGTAACTCAGTTCCTGTATGTTTATTTTCACAAATTTCGAGCGGTAGGAGAATGCAGTTTAATCGCAGTAAGCGTTTGAAAATTCTATTAACGTCTTTTTGTTCGTAAGGAAGCACAAGAAATAGCTATCAAGTCCGTATTTACTATGGTAACACTCTATCATTCAAAGTTCACTGTTTATCAAACATATTTGACACGTAAAAGCAGCCAGAATTTCTGCAAGTCCGACCCGATTAATTTTGCGGTCTAACAGTCACTGACCCACCACTGTTAGCGAGTTGAACATTCGGTTATTTCAGTGGTCTTCTAAGTCAGAAGTGCTCGCCAAAGTATTCCATAAGGAACACGGAATGTACCACGCGGAATTGTCTCTACGACCAAAAGATCACACGCTTATAAAACTTCAACTAATTAGTTCCGGAACATCACACTTTCCTCAAATGTTCGTAACTTAACCCGCTTTAGTCACGACACGTTTTATCTGAAAAGATCTCATTAGCTCTTTATTTCACACGCTGTTTTCACGGAGACATCTAGCAGCCGGGAACCGCTCAATTCTGATTGGCTATTGATCTGAGTGACCAATCAGAATGATCATTCCAGATCATTCACGCAGCAAAACTTGTCTTAGCCAACCGCTAATCAGATAGTCATTGACGTCATTACAATTACAGTTTTTAATATACGGTTTAATAAAATAAAACGAAATGCAAAAGAATCTTTAAATTAATATAGAAACTTATTCCACGTCATACTTTTATTCTGGCTGCTCTCTTACAAAAGCAAGCACACTTAGACATACGTCATGGTTGCAACATAATTTCCCCACGGTTCAATTATATAAGGTTTTACATAAAATGATATTAAGTTTTAACATACCTCCCACGTACACTCTCTCATTCATTCCCATGTATTCACGTAAAAAATAAGCAAATAATACTTTAGAATGATTTTTATAGTACGTAACGTAGAGTAATTAAAGTTTTGAAAAGAAAATTCCAGTTAAATGATTTTATATTCTGTGAGTTTTGCTATGATTTCAGGTGATAGTAAAAGACATTTGGTTATTGTTCCTAACTTAGTTTTGAAACTTACGTTTCGGTTTTAGGATATTTAAGTAATTTTCTCAATCTCCGAAACTACAATAGATAAAAGTCTGAAATTTTAACGAGCTCCCTTCCTTAATAACAAAAGATTTCGTACCAAGTTTGAACAAAATTGGATGATAATCACTATAGTTTATTTAGATTCGTAGGGGGGATGAATTTGCGTACCGACTATATGTTACTCGAGATCGTTCTCACGGCTGGTAGCGTCAGCTGCACTGTGAGTCAGAGTGAAGAAAACACGTGGCCATCCTGCAGCCACCGTGCTACAGGGCTGTGTGCCTTACTGCAAAGAATGTTATCTCGCAATAACTTGCTACGTTACATACACCCATCATTAAATTTTGTATTTATCCTTTATATCATGAAACTTGATATTAACCTCTTTCACTCATAAAAATATGTAATAATAAAATAAAATCATAGATTATAACGTCAAAAATCAGAGAATATAATCATAGGAACGTTTTAAATGAAATAAAGTAAAAATCATTTCATTTTCTCGTGGAAAATTCATGTTACTTCAGGTGGCTTGACATGTTTTCTCGTTTGCCTAAGGCAGAAACCACACCGATAGTTAAAACACCTGACACAGAAACCAATACATGCACACAAATTATCAGGCACTTTAACCACAAGCAATACTGATTGCATACAAATAACTTCAATAACTGGACAATATCCCTGGATGTATACCACCATCCATAAAGAACATGAATAACATGATCCGTGCCTGCACACCAGTAACTTTTATAAATGGACCTTACGCCTCCATGTGTATCTCCACCCACAAACAAACATCAACCACAAGTCATATTACCTACATAAAAAGAAACTCAGTCTAATAACTAGAGCATATGCATCCAGGTACTTCTCCTTCCACCAAAAAAAGAATTTCAAACACGGGTCTTGCTGCCTGTAGACAAATAACTCCAACCTCCACAGGGTTGGATTTCATTTCACCTAAATCAATTTACCAATGCTACCATTCACACAATCATTCCTCACAACACACATTTAATCCCTCAGTCACCACAGCTTCTTCTAGTTCTGACTTCCATGTACATTAATGACGCCAATTCTACATTATCTCTTCAACAATTACTCTCATTTCCTTATTATCCTTGTCAGATAAAATTCTTATCGACAACTATGTGCCTCTCTACAAAATGTTCGCTTAGCTAACTTGCTTTCTAAAATCATACTGCATATAATTATTCCATCTCTTTGTCCAGTTCTTTCCTGATACAATGTGCAAAGTAACATCCCAGGTGGAACAAATTTTAATTTTCCAAATTCAGTCCCAGCTGTCCCCCTTAATTCATTCCATATCACGTGGCCTTTTCAGATGAGAAAATTTTCTCAGTTCTTCCTGCCAGACATATTTCATTTTGAATCTTTCTCCCCCATACTCTGGTCCAGTCAGTGCTTCATTTAAAAACCTGATTTCCTTAGGCTGCACCCACGCTCTATCCACAAACGTTTTTGCAAACACTACATCAGACAAAACTTGGGCCACGTCTGATCAGAACCCTTCATCATTCTTTCCATTTGTTTGATCAGTGAGCACACCATCTTGACGTAGCCAACTGTCATTCAGTCAAGATGGTATGCTAAATGATAAAATAAAGCAGTTGGCTTTTATCAGAAATATTGACCCTTAGACAATGTGTCTAATAGTATATTTTAAATACGACAGTATGCCGTCTTAGGCTCTGTATAACATTAAAACACTTGATAATGGCACTTTAAGGCCGAAATCATGATCTTATAAATGTAACACTGCAAATAAAAAACAGTCTAATGGCGGTACTGACTTTAAAGAAATATATTATGACTCTGGTCTCACATTATGAAGAAAATTGTTATATTTCATTATTATGTGCAATAAAACCAAATTCATTACTACTCAATACACCACTCACATTTTCTCAAAAAAAATTATCTGCAGCTATAATCTACCCACTGTACCACTAACAACAAAACCATGTAATACGGGATCCTCTGCCCCCTCACAGTTAAACTCAGTACGTCACTGGGACATGCACTTCCTTATAAACCCACATCTGTATAAACACTACATTCATGCTCAGTAACCTGCACATAATTAACGCTGACATCCACTGAAGTAGAGCCCATTGTATCTGATTCAGTAGGACTACTGAAGGCATCTGATGCTGGAGTTATTGCCTGCTCTCAGTTAGTAACCACAGCATTTTGGAATTGCTGTCTGAAATTGCCAGCTGAGCTTGCCACTTCACATAGCAACGAATTTTTCGTTTCGTCACAGCTAACCACAATCTTCCTATGTATCTCGTTTATACACTCCTGGAAATTGAAATAAGCACACCGTGAGTTCATTGTCCCAGGAAGGGGAAACTTTATTGACACATTCCTGGGGTCAGATACATCACATGATCACACTGACAGAACCACAGGCACATAGACACAGGCAACAGAGCATGCACAATGTCGGCACTAGTACAGTGTATATCCACCTTTCGCAGCAATGCAGGCTGCTATTCTCCCATGGAGACGATTGTAGAGATGCTGGATGTAGTCCTGTGGAGCGGCTTGCCATGCCATTTCCACCTGGCGCCTCAGTTGGACCAGCGTTCGTGCTGTACGTGCAGACCGCGTGAGACGACGCTTCATCCAGTCCCAAACATGCTCAATGGGGGACAGATCCGGAGATCTTGCTGGCCAGGGTAGTTGACTTACACCTTCTAGAGCACGTTGGGTGGCACGGGATACACGCGGACGTGCATTGTCCTGTTGGAACAGCAAGTTCCCTTGCCGGTCTAGGAATGGTAGAACGATGGGTTCGATGACGGTTTGGATGTACCGTGCACTATTCAGTGTCCCCTCGACGATCACCAGTGGTGTACGGCCAGTGTAGGAGATCGCTCCCCACACCATGATGCCGGGTGTTGGCCCTGTGTGCCTCGGTCGTATGCAGTCCTGATTGTGGCGCTCACCTGCACGGCGCCAAACACGCATACGACCATCATTGGCACCAAGGCAGAAGCGACTCTCATCGCTGAAGACGACACGTCTCCATTCGTCCCTCCATTCACGCCTGTCGCGACACCACTGGAGGCGGGCTGCACGATGTTGGGGCGTGAGCGCAAGACGGCCTAACGGTGTGCGGGACCGTAGCCCAGCTTCATGGAGACGGTTGCGAATGGTCCTCGCCGATACCCCAGGAGCAACAGTGTCCCTGATTAGCTGGGAAGTGGCGGTGCGGTCCCCTACGGCACTGCGTAGGATCCTACGGTCTTGGCGTGCATCCGTGCGTCGCTGCGGTCCGGTCCCAGGTCGACGGGCACGTGCACCTTCCGCCGACCACTGGCGACAACATCGATGTACTGTGGAGACCTCACGCCCCACGTGTTGAGCAATTCGGCGGTACGTCCACCCGGCCTCCCGCATGCCCACTATACGCCCTCGCTCAAAGTTCGTCAACTGCACATACGGTTCACATCCACGCTGTCGCGGCATGCTACCAGTGTTAAAGACTGTGATGGAGCTCCGTATGCCACGGCAAACTGGCTGACACTGACGGCGGCGGTGTACAAATGCTGCGCAGCTAGCGCCATTCGACGGCCAACACCGCGGTCCCTGGTGTGTCCGCTGTGCCGTGCGTGTGATCATTGCTTGTACAGCCCTCTCGCAGTGTCCGGAGCAAGTATGGTGGGTCTGACACACCGGTGTCAATGTGTTCTTTTTTCCATTTCCAGGAGTGTAGCTTGCATGCTCACTTCTTGTCTTGTCTAACACAGTTGCATATCTGTTTTAGTCTCATCCCTCAATTTAGTTTGCACTGTATCAGTTCCAGCAGTTAAATTCTTTTCCAGATCCCCAAAATGTACCGTTGGTTCTTCCAATTTATTGTTGAAAACCCCTCGCAGAAAAATCTAATTTACTTTTTAATTCATCTTTTGAGCCATCCCTAACAGTTCTCTAATTCCCATAAAATTGACCATAGTGTATGTATTAGTTTTCACTCATCGACATATTAAACATTTCTTTCGTGATCACCTCCGTTACTTCTTCCTGCTTCTGCAGGCTCTGAAACTCCCTCATACTAGCCAGTTACTTACAATCACTAGTTGACTTCTCAAGTTTGTTATCCATTTTTATGGTTAGCAATACTACAAACACTTATTTTATGTTGTAACCGAATCTCTTGTTACTGATGACTGCTGCAGTTGGCAGCTCTTCCAGAGTGGTGCAGTGCACTGGAAAAGTATTGCTTGGTATGGCATGATGCGGCTTACAGCCTGGTGTCTGTGGCAGCAGTAGCAATTCCTGGCTGGTTGTCGGCGCTCAGAAGGAAGTCTTTCACTGATACTGCTGGCCGTTCAGCGTTACGTTTCTTGTAGATCACAGAACTGGCTACACAGGCAATCCTACAATGTCTCTCCAAGTCAGTTCACTGTGATTTGTACCGGACCGAGCCCACATTTGCGATGTGACGGCTAGAATAATATTGAGTATCATATGCTTTCTGGAAATTTGGAAATTTGTAGTAAGTTCCTATGGGACCAAACCGCTGAGGTCATCGGTCCCTAGGCTTACACACTACTTAGTCTAACTTAAACTAACTTACGCTAAGGACAGCACACACACCCATGCCCGAGGGGGGACTAGCCGCACTAACCGTGACAAAGCGCCCTAGACCGCGCGGCTACCCCGCACGCTTTCTCTCCAACAAGACCAGTCTATGCGACTATATGCGATAGGGAGCTACTTCCCAATTCTTGTTGATCCCCAAATGGTTGTTCATTCAATTACTCTTGAGCCCACACATGTATCAGGACGAATAATAAATGGCAATGCAAGAAAAACATTGTTTATAGCGCCTCCGTAATATATGACAGAATTTCGTTAAGTGTTGGCTATTACACAGTCTCGGTGCCAACCAAAGCAATTGTCACATTAACCCTAAAGAAATCCAGACGCAAGTTCAATAAATGCGGGCAGCGTTTAAATGCTTAGCAAACTAAGTTTATTTCAGAAAACAATGTAGCACTCACGACAACTACACATTAGTACAATAATAATCGTATGAGTGAGAGTTTAAACAAAGTTAACGGTATCACGCGTTTGCGTAGCCTTCCGAAAATTCGCAAAAATCAATTAAAGTCCCATAACCCAAGTCTAAAGTTGTAGTCCAGTAACTGTGAGCTAACGAAATTACAAATGCAGACCACAAAACTAACTACAGAACAGTTTTTCGATCCAAACTGACTCACCTAACCTGAAATATTCTAAGTCCACACGTTGAAAATCTTTTACAGTGTCACAAGTCTCCATGCAAACAGTTCAGCTGATGCGATATTTTCCAAGTCCCAAGTCGAAAATACTTCAGGTTGTTCGCTATCGACACATGCAAGTTACTGCAAGTCCGTGACCAACTCACATACGTGGGTCAAAAAAATACACTTCTGAATTCTGAAACATACCTGAAACTATGTACTTGTATTACACGTGAATGAAACTTGAAACTGCATTTCCTATCGAGGACAGTTTTTGACCCGCACATTTTCTATATTTATCTTTGTAATCATATTACCAGTTTGACTGTTATTCTTTGTGTTTAGTTTTCGTTAAATTTTCTTTTATTTTATATTTTTCCTGGCTACTCAAGTCATCTAAGGTGGACAACACTGCAAGTTTCATGCTGAATTCTGGCTTTTTTCCAACACATGCTGAGAGGCACCGTTTACCTGACATGCAGTGTAAGATTCTGAATCTTAGAGCGTATAGCAATCACTGCACCTGACAATGATGACAGTGTGTGACTAGTGCAACTACTGGTCTCTAACAGCTTGGGGCAATCCCATCTTCTCAGCAGTCAAAATATCCACCTTGTTCAGCCGCGGCTACTCCTAACGGCACAACGGAACGCGTGCGCTCGGCGGCGTCTACGAATATGTTTAAAGTTTTTCATAATCATTTCGGGGATGTATCGTCTTAACCAGTATCAGATGACTGGCCCTCCGTTCATGATATGCATTGTGGTAATGTGACAAACGCTTTGCAGAGATCTAGGAATATGAAATTTGCCTGTTGCCCTTCCATTCTTGGTTCTCAGAACATCGAGCTAATAAAGCACCGTTTCACACGTTTCTAAATCGATGTTGATTTTTGGTTCAAAGCTTTTCTCTCTCAGGGACATTTATTATTCTTAGTTCTAAACGTAATCCTTTATGGAGACTTTTTCGGTATTCTCAAGATATAGATGATGTGCTTACCGTTACTGGTGAACGGCTTCCATCCCAGTGGTCGGACGGTTGTATTTATCAGTGTGAAATTGCATTGAGGTGGCACTCAACACTGATAGAAATGGTAAGTAATACTCCATAAACCCTTCTCCAAATGCTACCAAACTGATACTCCACTCTTTCCATCTCTATGGCCCACATTGGTTAAAATTTGGTCCTTACACGGGCTGTTTTTCAGCATTTTCAGTACAGCCATTGCTACTGCTGAAAAATTTTGTAAGTGTATGGCGGTTGTTGGTCATGTCTGTCGACATTGTAACATTTCAGGTGAAGATCAAAACACATCATGTCCAAAGGACGTTCTGAAATGCGTGCTTAATTTACAGGCATAGTGTCTCCAAGAACCATCGATAACACTCTAATGAAAGTTGGGTTGAAATCATTAGTTACAATGTGTCGTTTACCGCTTACGCCATACCACAGGCAAAAGAGACTTGCATGGTGTAGTACCAGAGTCAGCTGGGATTCGTGGTGAAATTCTGTGGTGTTCACTTCCAGTTGTGGCTGGCAGATTAACGTCAACTTGTCCGTATACGATATGGTGAAAGGCCTTAGGAAACAGCGATTCTCGAAATCCATTCCTCTTCAAATCCTCGAATTATGGTGAGGGAAACTTATGGATATGACAACAGGAGTTACTTGATAGCTGTTGAAGGAAGGCTGAATGCTCATCAGCACGTAGCAGGATTGGTAAACCCTGTGGCACACTGTTCACGGCCACCATACCAAATGACATTTTTTCAATAGAGTAATCTAAGGCACTACACTGCAGTTCACACCATAAGCCCAGTCGAAATGTAATCATTGTTGGCTGGCCTATCCTGTCCCCTCCTTTGTCATCCATAGGGCACCTGATGGATGTGACTGAAAACAAATACTTTTATAGTAGCATTCAGCCAACAGTCTCTATGAACTGACACATCATGTGTCTCAAGCTTCGCAAGAAATTCCTAACGATGTCAGTTGGAGGCTATTTGCTTGTATGCCACAACGAATACGAAGTATGTTCATGCCTTTGGAGTCACACCATATATTTATGTTGATGCTAGATATTATTTACCAATGGAACCAAAATTTAATCATCTGATATCCGTGATGTGATGAACATGTCCACAAAGTGTGTTTTATATCTGACAATTGCTTCATGACGCGCATTTTTTTTATTTCCGTTCATGTATAACTGGTGTACGAATGATGATTTCTCCGATCAAAGTGAGGCTGGCAACACTATTCAAGACCGTTTTAAAAGTTTAGCCCCTGCAGTGTTGTCTGTCTAACCCAGTTCCCAGATTAACAGCCAGTTGTACGTCGCGTAGCGGACTCTGTGTCGCAGAGGCCTGTAGCAGCGTGGACGTGATACACGATTTGGCGCTACTGTGAAGAAGTAGTGAGTGTTGACGACGATCACCAGACCCTAAGCCGTAATTAATGAAGCATCCTTGTAAACTATGGCACAAGACTTTCGTAACCGTGCTGATATACACGACAGTGATACGACAGTTCGTTCAGAGCTGACAGCAATCGGTTTCTATGGTGCAGCTGCTGCTCAGAGGTCACTTAACATAAAACCGATGCAAGTCATCAATTACAGTGAGGAAAAACAGTGTTTTCATTATCCGGTCGAGGAACACAGCGAAAGTTGGGCATGCTATGGGTAACAGTAGTTTATGTACCTCGGGAATGCATGTGTGTAAAGTCACTCCCGAATGCCTCGTAGTGATACTGGAATGTAGAGGAGGAGATGTGACGGTTGTGACGCTACAGTCACATATCACTTTGGGATATTAATTCATTTTCTGCCACTATTTAGAGGTTATTTTAGTGATAATACTGGAGCTGTATCAGTGGAAAGGTAACCTTGCGTCAGCCCTGCTGGGGTAGTGTCGCCGGAAACGTTTCCATGGCCGCTTTTGTTAGCAGAAGGCTAGATGTCTTGCATCTTCTAAGTATTCTGCCAATAAATCGTTGTCTTTGGTTAGCTTTACCAATAACATTATCTATATAATGGTCAGAATATAAGTTATTTGCCATGTAGTCGAATTCACAGCCTTTAGATTTGTGTGATTCATCGTGTAACCGAAATTTTGCGGATACCTTTTAAGAACTCAGATGGATGACTCCACACTTTTCAATATTTAGAGTCAATTGCTACTTTCCGCATCACACAGATATCATGTTTAATTCATTTTGCAATTGGTTGAGATCGTCTTATATCTTTACAAGACAGTAAACGACAGGATCATTTGGAAACAATGTAAGAGGGGTGCTCAGATTGTCTCTTGAGACCTTTATATAGATCAGGGACAACAGAAGGCCCATAAAACTTCTTTGGGAAACGCCAGACACTACTTCTGTGTTACTCGATGACTTCCCGTCAGTTACTATGAAGTGTGACCTTTCTGACCGTAAATCAAGATTCCAGCCTCATTTATTGTGTTTTGTACAGATATTGTAGATTTTCCAAAAGAAGAATTGAAAGATGAGGGGGATCAAGACCGACTGACGTGTAAAATATAAAGAAAAGGATATATGGGGAACTGTTGAAATCTGATTCTTTAATTCTAACTTTCAGTAGCATCATCGCTACCAGAGCGTATCAAAGCCTCTTTCATTCGCTTAAACGTGAGGCTAATATTCACAACCCTTTGCGCTGTTTTAAATGCCAGCGCTTTGGGCACGCCTCTCCAGCGCGCAAGGGAGAAGTCACATATGGGAACTGTTGTAACACTGGCCAAGAAGGAGTCGTTTTTTCATCTCATTCGAATTGTGTAAATTGCTCTGGGGATCACGCTGTTTGGAGCAGAGACTGCAGTGTCTACTTTGAGCAAATGAAAGTACAAGAGCTAAAGACAACGAAGGTCATGTAATCTCTCACTTTTGCTACTTAGTTTGCTTCAACTCTTAAAAAACTATTCCGAAAACTGTCGCCTCATCACAAACGGAGGTTGTTAGTGTTACCGTAATACCTGCGCTGGTCATTTCAGTTGTCAAGGTACTGTTACTCCAGAGACTTTGGCTCCCCACAAAACAACAGAAGAGGCCACGGTTGTTGATACATTGGAACCTCGGATACGTTAACAAGTAGACTCCAGTAGACAGACCGGCGCTTTCGCTATCACTGCCACAACTGTTCCTCGATACCTCCTCCGGGAAACAAACGAAACGGAAGGCGGTGACCACGGAAAAGACAGTTAGAAAACTTTCAAACCACGTAAATATCTTCCAGTGTGAAGGTTTTTATTATTCGCCTTCGGAGATAATGGAATACTGCGTCTGACAACCACCTAGCCCCCAAACTAAGCTTCCAAACTTCGCAGGTTACCCACTCTAGCGGAAGACAGGGTGAAAGAAAAACGTCGCAAATAAAATGGCTCGCATACTGAAGTGGAGCGTCAGTGGGTTCCACACGCATTTGGAGAAGCTGAAACTCCTAGTGGAGACCGTCCCCAGTGTTTGTGCTGACAAGAAACAAATTTTTATTTTACTAACGTCCCTGTGCTACAAGGATATATCCTCCACCACAAGGGAGACCCTACTGGAGAGAGGGCCAAGGGAGAAGTCACTGAGTTTCTTAGTAACACACGCCACTCCTCCACTCTAATCCTGCTTACTGACGTATTAGCAGTTGTAGTTTAAATCCGTTTGGGTCGAAGGATCACTGTGCATTCCCTGTACATACGAAGACAAAATGCAATAGATTCAGAGGCTCTCATTGATTGTATAGGACAACTAACCTGTCCATTTCTCCTGCTTGAAAACTTCAGTTCTCAAGACGCATTATGGGGCTGTTACCATACTTTAGCCGGTGGTTGAAGCTTGGAAACCCTCACAATGTCGAATGAGAGGAGTATCCTCAACGACGCTTCTAATGGGCCACTCTCATCCACAGACCTCTCTTCCTCTTCTCCAGGCCTCTTATATTCTGCTCGGTGGGAAGTTCGTAATCGCCTTCATTACTCTGACCACTTCGCACTCTAGATCCACCTACCTGATGGATCAAATGCTAGAAAGTAAGCCGCCAAGATGGTTGATTGACAAAGCAAAATCGGTGTTGTTCAACAACAAGGCTGTCTTTGAACGCCGAGGCAGCATGCAGAAATATGGCGACTATATTACACGTGCGATCCACTATGCCGTCGACCTATCCCTGTCAAAGCTTTCAGGTCTTACGGGAAGGCAGGTCTTATTGGACCGATGAGTGCTGCTCAGCAAAACGGTTTAAGTGTGCGGCTCTGCGACGATTTAAGTGCCACCCAACAGCTGAAAACTCACAGCCTTTAGAGTTACGAGAGCCAATATTCGACACATAATCGACGACAGCAACAAAAAAAGTCATGAAACTACTTTACTTTTTCTCCGAATATATGGGAAACCATCGGGAGGATTTCTGCCAAATGCATTTGGATTGTTCCTACAGTGGTATTAGTGCAGGGTTATCTCCAAACATGACCCGAACGGATCTCCCAGACATGGCAGAGCATTTAGTGACGACTACTGTCACTGCCAGTCAGGATCCAGCGTTCTGCTGCTACAGTACGACCGCGAAAGGAAGTGGCTGGCTCTGAGCACTATGGGACTTAACATCTATGGTCATCAGTCCCCTAGAACTTAGAACTACTTAAACCTAACTAATCTAAGGACAGCACACAACACCCAGCCATCACGAGGCAGAGAAAATCCCTGACCCCGCCGGGAATCGAACCCGGGAACCCGGGCGTGGGAAGCGAGAACGCTACCGCACGACCACAAGATGCGGGCGCGAAAGGAAGTGAGCTGGACATCAGGTACAACAATTCTGAATCATACATCTGCCCTTTATCCATTTGAGACCTGGATTCGTCACTGTAAGTGGCACATAATACCGAGCCCGGTCATGACGAAATTAAGTACAGAAATGCAGCCAAAATGGTAAACAGCTTCAGAGGAAATCCTTCTAGAACGTTTCAATTCCATATGGAGAACAGGAAAATTTCCCAAATCGTGGAGAGAGAAAACTCTGAGACCACTTGTCAAACCAGACAAAGACCGAGTATGTCCCACTAGTTACCAGTGCGGCACCTTAACGAGCTGTGTAGGAAAGACCTCAGAGCGAATGGTCAACCGTCGTTTGGTCCTGATATTAGAGAACGGGCAGCACCTTAGTCGCTCTCACTGCGGATTCAGGAGATACCGATCCACAGACGACAACGTGACCCTGCCAATGGCAGCTATATAGCAGACTCTCCTAGTTAAACACAATTGTATAAGGATATTCTTTGCCATCACTAAAGCGTACGGCATCACGTGAAGGCACAATATTATAGGGAATCTTATTGGGCTTTCGTGTCCACCACAATATTCATTCGTTCCTTCTTATCTAAAAGCTTTTTCATGTACCGAGTTGGTAACATGATATCAAATAGTTTTGAGCAAAAGAATGTTGCGTCCCAGAGAAGTGTTTTAAGTGTCAGAGCCATTATTATACGTGCAGTAGGGCGACCTGTACAGTACTTCTAACTATTTTGGACGATTCTGCGGTTTTCTGTTCCTTGTTGAAAACTGCTAATGCGACGGCAGTTGCATCTTATGGCGATGAGGTTGAGAGACAAAACTGCAGAGATGGGTTTTACATTTTGTGCAGAAATGTGTGTGCGTGTTCATTTTAATTGTCGTCGTCGTATTTTAAATTTTTCTGACCTGCATATGAGGGAAACCATTCTGCAGTTTAAAGACTCGATCGGGTTTATCGGCCTCACTTTTGATTTCAAACTATCGTGGTTACCATAACTAAATGACCTGAAGGCAAGTACCCAAGAAATATTGAATACCTTTAAGTCCCTTAGCCACAAATCTCGGGGAACATACAGCGTGCATCTGCTCCAGTTTCATTGGTATCCTTTATGAACGTGGCTAGACTATGGGCGCACAATGTACTGATCAGTGAGACCTTAATATCTGAAGAACATTGATGTCATCAACTAATGAGGGGACCGGGCCGACCATGGTTGCTTACAGGATCAGCCCCATACCCAGTCTCTGTGCTAAGGCTGGGTAACCACCCCTCATCAGCCAGTGGGTGGATGTATGTTAGATCGTGACTGCTCCCAGTTTACTAGCGTACAGTGCTGTTGGTCGTCCAGCAACGTAAGCCTTTTCTCCAGTCGTCCACGAGCAAAAAGGTCATTTGGGAGAATGTACTGGATTCACATGGTGTGAGGCAGTTAGGAACACCAATTCTGGGTTGGAACCGACTGCCACCCTTGTTACTGCAGAGGTTCAGAGTAATTTCAGATTTAGGGCAATATAGGAGATGTTGCACTCCTCCACGTGTGTTTAATACAATGTTTCATCAGATATTATCTGAGCACCACAAATATACAGCTGTATTCACGGTTGGATCTAAGCAGTGGGGACGGCGTTGGCTGCCCTGTTGCTTTCCCCGACAGTGCCCTCAAGACCTTGTTACTTCAAGAATTCACTATGTTCGATACAGAAGTATATGGGATCTGTCAGGGCACTAGAGCAGGTATCATGACTGCTAAATTCCTAGTCTGTTCCAGCTCTCTATAACATATGTAACCAACCAAAAAAAATAGACCAGTGTAGCCAGGGAGCATTTCTGAGCCTACAAATTCCATGGAAGGAGATGTCTTTCTGCTGGGTACCAGCACACAAGGACATTAAGGGAAACGAAGTGCCAGATGTAACATCCAAAGAGGAGTGTCATGATATTCAGATGGTTCAGTGTACCATCCCCTCCGTGCACTCACCTGATTGTTCAAGTAGAGGGTAATACGTAAATGGAAATAAGACTGTCTCGATGTGGCAGACCATAGCCACGCCTAGAAAAGTCAGTAACGCAGCCATGGCATACGTTATTCCGGCCACGGAGATTGGATGTCACTCTTCTCACCCGTCTTAGCATAGGACAGAGCCCTCTGACCCAGTGCCTATTGCCTGTGCAGGAGCACCATCCAAAAAGGCAGCAGTTAATTTATAGATATATTTATCCTCTATTGTAACTGGTAGTCTAACAGTGTGGTAGTAATCTAAAATTTTTGTGGAATGTTCCACTTGTTCCCTAAAAATGTACGGAGAAATTTTTAATAATTTATTAAGGATGTTGCCTTATCCACATTCTCTGTTAGCCATCAGCCATCCACGTATTTGATTATTTATAATAGTTTCCCTCTTCTCTTACAAGTGTTGTAACCCCAGTTGTTGGACATAGGAGCGTTTTAACGCTATCTCACTGGATTTGAGCCATTGGATATTGGTTGATCAAGGGTGAGACTCGAGACAGGGAATGAAAGTATGTAACAGATTGCTTCTTACTTACGAAGTCACATTCGTTACTATCAAATTTCCCCGGTGCGTGGGCTAAAATCACACACACACACACACAAAGACACACACACACTCACACACACACACACACACAGACACACACACACACACACACACACACGCACGTCGTGCGGGATAGCTGTGCGGTCTGGGGCGCCTTTCCACTGTTCGCGCGGCTGCCCCCGTCGGAGGTTCGAGGCCCTCCCTCGGGCAAGGGTGTGTGTGTTGTCCTTAGCATAAGACAGTTTAAATTAGATTAGGTAGTGTGTGAGCCACAGACAGATGACCTCAGCAATTTGGTAACTTACTACAAATTTCCAATTTTGACACGGTGCATTTTGATCTATACAAATTCCATCGTTGTTTGGGAACATGAAACCCATAGATGGCTGCAAATGATCTCCAAGTACCCGAACGTAATCACTTGCAGTCTATGATCGGTTCAGTTGGACCCAAGGATCCTGTTCATTCCATGTAAACCGCCAGCGTGCACAGTGCCTTGTAGAAAACTTCAGTCCATGGCTCTGTGGGGTCTGCGCCACACTCGAAACCTACCATTAGCTCTCACCAACTGAAAACTGGGCTCATGTGACCAGGTCGCTGTTTTCCATTCGTCTAGGGTCCAACCAATATTGTCAATAGCCGAAGAGAGACACTGGAGGCGATGTCGTGCTGTGAACAAAGGCACTCGCGTCTGTCGTCTGCTGGCGTAGACCAATAATGCTAAATTTCGCCGCACTGTCCCAAAGAATACTTTCCCTGTACGCCCCACATTGGTTTCTACACGTGTTACATGCATCGTTGTTTGTCTGTTAGCACTGACAACTCTACGCAAACGCTGCTGCTCTCGGTCGTTAAGTGAGGGCCGTCGGCCACTGCGTTGTCTGTGGTCAGAGGTAGCGCATGAAATTTGGCATTCTCGGCGTGCTCTTTACTCTGTTGATCTCGGAATACTGAATTCCCTAACAACTGTACCTGTAGTGTACTAACCACTGCGCCACCCCCCCCCCCCCCCTTTGTAAGGAGACTGCCTTGAATACGTTATCAGGCATCAGGACTTTTAAATAAATAGTTACTGTTTCATTCAATCACTCCCAGAGCCTTGTTTCGACTTACGTCTTTCAGTGCTCTGTCAAACTCTTCACGCAGTATCGTATCTCCCATTTCATCTTCATCTACGTCCTCTTCCATCTCCATAGTATTGTCCTCAGGTACATCGTCCTTGTATAGATCCTCTATATACTCCTTCCACCTTTCTGCTTTGCCTTCTTTGCTAAGTACTGGTTTTCCATATGAGTTCTTGACATTCATACAAGTGGTTCTCTTTTCTCCAAAGGTCTCTTTAATTTTCCTGAAGGCAGTATCCATCTTACCTCTAGTGATATATGCCTCTATATCCTTACATTTGTCCTCTAGCCATCCCTGCATAGCCATTTTACACTTCCTGTCGATCTCATTTTTGAGACGTTTGTATTCCTTTTTGCCGACTTCATGTACTGCATTTTTATATTTTCTCCTTTCATCAACTAAATTTAGTATCTCTTCTATTACCCAAGGATTTCTACTAGCCCTCGTCTTTGTAAATACTTGATCTTCAGCTGCCATCACTATTTCATCTCTTGAAGCTACTGTATTTCTTTCCGCCGTTCTTGTCAATCGTTCCCTAATGCTCTCTGTGAATCTCTCTATAACCTCTGGTTTCAGATTATCCAGGTCCTACCTCCTTAAATTCCTACTTACTTGCAGTTTCTTTAGTTTTCATTTACAGTACATAACCAGTAGAATGTGGTCAGAGTCCACATCTGCCCTTGGAAATGGCTTACAATTTAAAACCTGGTTCCTAAATCTCTGTCTTGCCATTATATAATCTATTTGAAACCTTCCAGTGTCTCCAGGCCTCTTCCAGGTCTTCTTTCATGATTCTTAAACTAAGTGTTAGGTATGATTAAGTTCTGCTCTGTGCAAAATTCATACACGACTACTCTGTGATTGGCAATTAAGTTCTGGCAGAGGGTTCATCGAACCACTTTCAGACAATTTCTCTACCTTTCATAAAACCGTGTTTAATAAACACCGATTTCCCTCCAAGGATTATCATATGAGTTCCTGATGCATTTCCGTAACACTTGTGTTTTGTTCGAACTTACCGGTAACCAATACGGAAGCCTGGTTCTGAAGTGCTTCAATGCCTTCCTTAATCCGATCTGGCACGGACCCCAAACACTTGAACACTACTCAAGAATACGTCGCACAAGCGTCCTATATGCGGTGTTCTTCACAGATGAATCACACTTTCCCAAAATTCTCCCTATAAATCGAAGTTGACCATTTGCCTTCCCTTCCACAGTCCTTATATGCTCGTTCCATTTCATATCTCTTTGCAACATTAGACCCAGAAATTTAGACGACGTAACTGTGTCACGCATGACGTTACTAATGGTGTATCCGTACATTACGGCTTTTTTCCGCTGTTCGTTCACATTAACTTACATGCTATACCTCACTTAGTATCGATAACTGAACTGATGGAAAATCTATTTGTTGAATCGGATGTATCAGAGGAACGAACAACACAGGCATATGCAGAAATTTCGTCGGCTTGTTGTACGTAAGAAGGAGTTTTGTTTACTCGTTCAGCACACTGTCGATGTAAAACTTGTTTTATGTCAGAATGTGTCCTTTGTTGAACCTATGTAGCTTCGTACCAGGGTATAGCTTAAACTAATGAATATTCTGAATTTTTACAACAAACTGTAGTAACATATCTGCAGTGTTGATAAAGCCTTAGAGGCACATGCCGAAAGCCAGTAAATAAAATAAACTGTAGGAAGGATTAAATGGCTGTTTTGTATACAGACCCGGGGCATAAAAACGAAGCTGATTCGTGGCATTACTTCGCACCGAGTGCCAGTTCAGCGCAGCTGGAGTGAGCAGAGGTAGGCTACCTGAGATCGGGCCTGTGATAATAGCCAGCGCTCGAGCGCTAGCAGCCCCACCTGCGTTCGACGGCAGTCAGCCCCGCTCGGTAAATACGCGCCGACGGCTTTCTCGTGTGCGGTGTAAACACACACTCCTCGTCTGATGTGACATTCGACACGTGGCGGCGGCTGAGTGGCGGTGAAGGAGCTGCGTTCCTCGCAGCTTACAGGAATCCATACCAGCCTTCAGTGCTGCGTTGTGCGCAAAAAGAAGGAAGCACGGAGACACTTTTCCTGTTTGCAAACTGGTTCAAGCTTATGTCTTTCGAATCGTATCACAAGTTTCTTAACATTACCGGTAATTTTTTTTATATAATTTTAATAAATGTCCCTTAGTAAGGGGAAGACCCCTTCGTTTTAGTGTTAAAGACTTGTGAAATCAGTATGGGTGATGATATAATTTCCTTAGAGGATTCACTGTTGTCGATACAATTCTCTTGGTGTATGTGGCCTGTTGGGAAACTTGAGTCGTTGCTTGGGACATCATTAGGTTCTCTAAGGTATTTTTTAATGAAAATCCTCTGAAGTACTGATTGTAGGAAAAATTTACCCTTGCAAAAATCTGTGAATTTTATGGTGTGACTTGATTACATTTCACTTGGTTGAAATCTAAATATTTATTCCTATTAATCAGTTGAGAACCAGTTTCACTTATGATGTGCTTTTCCACAAACGTTCTATGTACATTTCATTTGGTGTAACATCCACCAAAAAGGTTGGGAATAATCAGACTAACATGTGACATAATATGGCAAAGGAAACCAGTAACACAGAAAAGACAATATAGGCACAAGAAAGAACCCTGCGTGGGGCAGAATGTGGGGTACGAGAGTATTTTGAAAGGATACTGGTCTCTCCGATCCGCTGACGTCCCGTTTCGAATTTATTTCCTCTTGCGTATCGTCGCTAAACGCTACTCAAATCGATTGACTGGACTACAGATCACCACCACTTTCTCAGGACTGGTCTTTGCAAATGACGACTACTGTTGAGTCTTAAAGTGCAGTCTTGTGACAGGTTATCGTTCTCAAAATTTTACATTGTTGCAGAATTTTATGTTCCCACCTCTGAATAGCGTCACTGAATTAATCCTGGCTTCATACTATTTACATTCTGTCCCACACGATAAAATGATGTAAGCTAATGCTTCAGGTAACCTGAGCCTCAGACGATGTAAATCAATATTACTTAGCTCTTGATACGTCGGAGACTAACCAATACACTATATAGATATTTAACATGTGAGTATTTTTCTCATATGTAATTACGTAACTGAAACTAGCATGCCACATATTTCGTACACCTCCGCTAGTATCGCAAGTTCACAAAATGACTCCCAGTTACGAGAAACTAGTCGCCAAGTAAAATATTTTTATCATATAACAGCATTTGGTGGTGCCATGGTGTCAACCTCATACTTAGTTTTATGTTCTATTTTGAATACTGTTTCCTAACTGAAGCTTCCGGTCGGGTATCGGAAATTATCTCCGTTGAGTGGATGTTCTTGGTTACAGACGACACTCTTCACTCTTTGCGAAAGCTTTCATTTGAAGAATTGGAACCATTCTGTTCCTACATTCGTTGTGGAATGAAACATGAACTTAGGCGGTGACCCACGTACTTTAGTCATCCACATACGACGCCATCTAGCGCGCAGTGGGTATCTTCTTATCAGTGCTTACCCATGACTTCCCGTTAATGATGAGAACTGCTCCTTTGACATAATTCATGGTGCAAGAGCAGGTTATGTACTGACCTCCATAGTGCTTTATTATGTATGCATGGACCAATAAGAAGTGGTATGCTGTTTCTGTCACCCAACATTTTCACTGACTTACCCCTTCAGTATAAGCAGTACCGACAGTAGGCTTCGAAACTTGATATACCTGAACATTTAACACGTTTTCATATATTTGACAGAGGCGACAGAACGGTAAGTGACGGGAAATACCCTACAATCGACGAGGAATTGAACCCCCGATCCTTGACTTCAAAGACCGACCCATAGGCAGTGCTCCTATGCTAGGAATTCCTTATTACAAAAAAGATTTCATGCATGAATGCTGTTAGATTTCATCGGGACAGTGAGAAATCTGGAACTGAAAGAGCAGTCAAGCAAGGAATTCTCGTTTCTCCATCAGCCCTAAACGTAATTTTCAGATTCTCTAAACTGCGTCTTATGTTTCAGCATTCCTCATTTCGTAACTCTATGGATTTTAGTTGGACGCTTTCAGTTTGGTAGATTTCGCCACTTTGAACTATCAAGGAGTCGGGAAAATTTTCCGTTTTGTAGGAGTAGTAGTTACTTTGCGATCCCCACACTTGCATACTTCAATGGAATAAGGGAAGTTGCGTGGTGGAAACGGACTCGTTACGAAGATTATGGCGAAGAAGGTCGAGATCCATGCATGTCATTGTGTGTAGGATAGTGCTGAATTATCTAATCGTTTACACAGAAAAAGGAAGCCAGAAGTTTTCAAGTATGTAATTACGTGGAGTTGTGTTTCATATTTACTGAGAGTTTTTGATTGTTATTATGGTATTCCTATTATGTAGTTTGTAGACCGTGCACGTAGGTAATCGCGCCGAATCATACTTTCCGGGATTGCTGTTGTAGCTTTCTTGTATACTCCTTTTGAAGTAAGTGTGAAGTAGAAGGAATCGTTTTGTTAGGTGACAGTTTATTCTCAAACTGTCACCCAGCGTATCTTATAATGTATTAGCTGAGTACCCGATGTTAGCCATGTATGTATTTATCCCAATCTTGTATTAGTCCACTTTCTGCCTTCCCCTCTCTCTGTCTGTCTCCTCCTTCTGCCCTCTCTCTCCATATCCTCCTGTCCATCTCTCTGTCCATCTGCTTCTCTTCCCTCTGTCCATCTGCTCCTTCCTCCTCTGCTCATCTCCTCCTCCTACCGCTAAGCTACACTCACTTATTGAGTGTAGCTTAGTTACACTCCGTTAGTAATTCACATGTTGATGCATTACAGCACTAAACGAAATTGTTTATTATGACGACTTGTTTCTATTTTAGATAGACGAGTCCTTCATTAACGTACCCATGTGTTGTACTATTTGCATTTTCATGCTTGATTGGGCCTCCCTGATGGTATTCAGTAAATAAGGCGTTTGCGTTCCTCAACACCGCAAGTTCCATAAATTTGCATAATCTTATGGGAAACTTCCCTTCGCTGTAGGTCACCAGAGATCTGACTACAAAGCCTGGAGCCCTCTCATGCATATATCATATACTTTTATTGGCCGTATTTTAAACAGGAAGGTGAAGACGAACGCCTTAGTAATAAAAGAACACAAAGAATTTAAGCGCATTCTGAGTTGCTTGCGCTATACAAAATTTTGCTCCCTTAAATGGCCACGAGTAAAATTTCATCTTTTACCTGAGTTTCGTATATTTTATATGTTCGTGTTTTATTAAGATTCAATTGTGTTACGAGATGCATAGGTTACGAATTTGGATATTTGGGGAAATATTTAAGTTTATTTGCATTCCTGGTTTAAGTTTATAGTTAGTATTTATTTGTATGTGGAATTTCACTGAGGCGACTTAAGTCATGGGACAGCAATGTACACTTGACAGCAAAAAAAGTGGGTCACTGTCGAATACAACCAACATAACGTAGCTGTGTTGCAGGTCCTCTAAACACCAAACCCCTTGGGATACAGTCGTTTGACTACACACAATGGGTACCGCAAGAGACTACTAAGAGACCAAAGGTCTTTATGGCAGTCAGTCTAAGCGTCAACTAATATCGTCATACAAAACATATTAGAAAACACGTTCTTAGCGATGAGACATCCCATAACACTCATAAACTAACCTTTATTACAACAAGTGACATTCCACAAGTTCTGAGAAAACGGATTGTTTTACATATATCGTACAGTACTGTGAGTGGCTCTGGAAACTGGATATTGGACGAACCAGTAGAAAAACTCGATTAACGACAACAAGCACTCTAAGGAAATCTTAAAATTAACAGCGAATCACCAGTAATATCATTGTTCTCGTAACACATCAACAGCTACGTGTACACAAATTTGAACTTTAAATGACATGACCAACGTCGTCGTTCTGGACCTGGATTCAAACCCAGCACCTATAGCCATTGCTAACTAAGCTAAGCTTTGTTTGTGCCTTATTGAGACCGGATCACTAGGCATAAAGAGACGTGAAATAGAGACGTACGCACCAATGACAGTTATCAATTCAGATCCTGAAAATAAATGACGAAAATGTTTGTACTGAACTGGAAATCCATTCGTAACAGTTACCGTCCTGGGAAGTACCCCCAACGACGTTTAATATGGTGTCATCCACAAGGAACAAGGTATGCTCATGTTTAAAATTGAAATGACATCATATACAGCTTGTAACAGGGATGCAAACCCAGCACCTAATCGGATTGTTAACGAAGTACAGTCATGCTCAAAAGTATGCGAACGACCTGGATTGCATTTCGCCTAATTCACATGCATACCACATAACGCAATTGTCTAGCAGGTCCTCTAATCGCTACTTGATACTGTCGTTTGACTATTGAAATTTGTTCCAACAAGTCACCACTAGAAAACACTGCTCCGTATCACAATAACTCAGGATGTAAAGTAATACCACGATACTAAAAATATCAGGGAACACCTCATCACAGATAACACTGTCCTTAAGGCCTGTAAGCTCGCATTTATTGCAATAACTGACATAACTGAAATGTTACACTCTCATTATTACGTCAGATAGGTAATCCACGTAGTACGTTCGTCGTATTCATGATTTCCTCTTCAAAGTAACATACCATACTTGTTATTTAACACAAAATGTCAATAAAAATTTACGTTATTCACGAGCAGCTAGTTGAGAATATGTATGAACTTCAAATGACACGACGAACCGACTCGTTCTGCATATGGATTCAAACCAAGATTTCGTGACTGACGGAAATTAACAGTCATTCCTGACTAGGCATAAAGAGAGTGATTTACCTCGATTTTAGGCAGTATCAGTTAACAAATATCAACTTTAAATTACTTAACGTAAACATTTTTAACGGTCGCGAATTCCTACCGAGTATCTATTGTCCCTGTTAACGAACTAAGAGATATGTTAAATGCTGCTACTTCACAAATAACTTACTTGAAATGCATTGAGGTAAAGCTTTGTGTGTCCGCAGCTCGTGGTCGTGCGGTAGCGTTCTTGCTTCCCACGCCCGCGTTCCCGGGTTCGATTCCCGGCGGGATCAGGGATTTTCTTTGCCTCGTGATGACTGGGTGTTGTGTGATGTCCTTAGGTTAGTTAGGTTTAAGTAGTCCTAAGTTCTAGGGGACTGATGACCATAGATGTTACGTCCCATAGTGCTCAGAGCCATTTGAACCAATTTTTTAAACCTTTGTGATGGATAGGAGATTCGAAGCCAGAACCTAATCGGATTGTTATCGAAGCACAATCAACTTTAATATATCGGGTTTTCTCGGCTGTAGCAAGATGTATTAAATGAAATGACGAGACGACACATTAATTTTTCCTTCCCAGGACTCCAACCCGGCACGTATCGCTGTTATATTCTAGATATAAAGGAACGTTAAGTATGGGTTTGTTACACCAGCAGCGACATGTCAGCATGTTTTAACTAGAAATAATATGACTACAAGCAAAGAGACGTCAGCTAATGAATTTTTCTCCACCAGCAGCTCGGAATAACATCCTTGAACTTACAGTGATCTCACAAATAGTTCTGTGTCTCACTGGGAGTCAAAAACGTCAGATATCGTTAGTGTTGACAACGAATGAAAATGCATTAAAAATAAAAATTATTATCCACCAGCAGATAGGTGTTCTCATGCTAGAGCTTGATAATACATAGTGAAAAGTTTAGTGCTGGGCCAGGATTCCAACCCATTTATGCGCAATATGTGGAAATGTTGAGGAATCTGCAGTTTTGATCAACCAACAAGCTGTAGTCGAGCTGTATTGTCACGAAGGGATCAAATTCCGCGTTAAGGGCGGTCTGAGTTGCATTCCCAGTTCAGAACCCATTTTATCGACATACAGAAGCACAAATAAAAGACGGAATAAGTGTCCTGTGACCAAACACAGGGTTTGTTTCGTCACTAGAAATAAATAACTAGTGCAACAAAGGTTACTGGTGATAGAGTTTCTACATGTCGCCACTCTTGACGTTAGTGTGGTTCCACCCAACGTCTACTAGGTAGAGAAGGAATATCATGTTAATGTGATTTTCAGGCCACAATGCCATTATACCTTCTTCACTTGGCGTAGCCAGAAGAGAATAGAATCTGCCTCTCCCTATCAAAAAACATCGGCAGAAGTTGGAATCTAACGGAGACCAACATCATATGAAACTATCATCAGTTCAACAGACCACCAAACACTCGTATCATAACACCATTCGGCACACAAGATGAGAATTCAGACACACAGGCTCCCTGTAGTGGTTTGCAGGATGTTCAGTACATTCATTTACTTGGTTGTCCGAATCGCTATGAACTAGCTTCCTTGGCTACCCAGTGCATACATTCGACTCTATTTCGTAATCACCGAAATAAAATAACGTAACAGCCACCTACACAGAACTGCGAACAGTGTAGGATACAGAAATTTAAATAGGAAGTGTTCCATTCCATTTGAGCTACTCTATTGCGCTATCTGTTTGTTGAAACCATCGGCAGTGCAAAAGAAATGCTGTAACTGTCTGTCTCTCAGAAGTCTAGAATTGGCCATTTGCATTATGTCACAGCACTGTGTAATGCCGAAGTTCTGGAGGAAATGTTGTTCACTTCCAGAATCGCTGTAGCTACGTCACATCTAGTAGTGTAACGGTAATTGTCGCGCACTGTTGATGAGACGTCGTGTGTTCTATTACATTCGCTCCTACGTTTTTCTAAAACACATATCTGCTGTCTGCTGATGTTAACAATTTGATGGAATTTTGAACATAATTTTCTTCACTTCTCAACCCAAAATGGTCGCATGAGGAAAAAAGGCTAGCTTCTGCGTCATTTTGTTTTTTTAAGGTTTAATAGACGGCCAGGCAGCAGATGCGTCTCAAAGCTTTTGTATTATGTATGGGGAGAGTACATCGTGCCAAAATAGTCAGAAAAGTATTTTCTACATTAGCTGTCGTCTGGTAGTGGCGTTTTATTCTTCTTCAGACCTTGTTTGACAGCTTTAACTCAGAACAAGTCTTCTACATTCATGTAATCAATAAACTGCATGTGCATTGTCAGACTGTTATAGATAACATCAGAGAATTCGCATATATCGTTGATGATTAGTTTCTCTGTCATGTCTGGTATTGTTTTAACAACACTAAAAGAAACCTTACGAAATCTGTGCACTGTATTGTAAGAAATGAAATAAAACTACCCACGATAACCTTACGACTAAAGTAAGTCCGTTTTAACAAAACTGAGTATCTGTACACAAGTGTGCCTCTATCTGCACGAATTAGTAAAGCACTACTCACTTATATTTCGATTGGGTCTGTGTTTAAATGGTATGCTGTGTCATACTCAACAGGTATGCAAACGTGGCATTTCATAAATAAAGTTACGTATTCCTAGAAACCCAAATTATGCTTGTCAGCAGCGGAAAGAGGCGTTACCTGTTGTGCAGCATTGTAAGTTTTTCACCATTGCACTATGAGCTGAAAGTATTTTCTTACGATTTGCTTATCTATGTTTGATGTGACTGCTTGCAGCTCTTACACATAAGGGATAAAAACGTTACATTCAGAGAGGCTGGAACCGCGAATCGTAACTGTCGCGTTTTCACAGGCCAGCAGGTCAACACAGAGCTAGCGGATAGATACGACTTGCGCTTTCCTCTTACGAGGCCAATAGTGGCTAGAACTCGTAAACCGCTACTTACGGGACGAGATTAGTTACGATTGCCGCGTTCAATGACTTTGCTGGGCTGAAAACCGTAAATTTACAGTCTTCTGTTACACCTCAAGCGATAACAACTCAGGTTACTCAATGGAAATGACACGAGAAATCAAGTGAACTTTGAGGCTTAATTCCGTGCACACCAGGAAGTAACTCGTCGACCACCGAGTTGCCAAACATACCTTGCGTTGTTGCCAAATCTCAGTTACATTACCAGCACGAAGAAGACGAACCGATGTGATCCTACAGCGGGCTGGGAAGTGACCATAGCTGGCGCCTCAAAGACGCGGCTGCTACGGCCTGGAATAAGTAATGCGTCTGATTCGCATTTCTGTAACTAGGTTTAGGGACTGGAGCTTAGTTGCTAATAATACTCAGAACTGACTGCTACTAAGCTTCATAAATCAGTAACTCTCATAGTTGTTTTTATATTTCTTTCGTAACTGAACTCAAAACTAAGAAACTCATTCACGGACGTTTTCGTGCCTCGCCGATAGTCGAGCACAATAAACAAATAAATATAAAAAGAGAATGTGGGAGTGTGTGTGTGTGAGAGAGAGAGAGAGACAGAGAGAGAGAGAGAGGGGGGGGGGGAGAGAGAGAGGTAGAGAGAGAGATAGAGAGGGTAAAAATTGTAAAGAAATTGAATACTGGTATTTAAAGAAACCTTTCATTAAAATAACTCGTTCCACATCATTTCGAAATGTCGTATTCATGATCTATGGAACAAGTATTAATCTAATCTACTCTAATCATGTCATATTGCTGACTATCCATGAAGAGTCATGAAGTACCGACATTTTCGCCTGTATCAGTAACCAAATCTAAACTTGAAAATAAAAGACGACAGTGACCCCTATCACGACCCTTTCATCCCTGTTAACTAACTATGAAAGATGTCTGATATATCTCAATTCAGAAGTAACGAAGTGTGTATTGATTTAAAGATGAAGCGCATGATGTGAAGTTCTGCGACGGAGATACGAACCCAAGACGTAATCGGATTGTTAAATAAGTAAAATCAAATGTTAAGTATCGCTTTTTCTTGCCAGCTGCTAGGTGTTTAATCTAAAATAAGGACACAAATTTTTGTGCTTGAGCGACAATCGAACCGCACTGCTATCGTTCTTCTTTGTTGTCCACGAATATTGCTTAAGTATCAATTGCTTACTCACCAACAGTAAGATGTGTGCGTGTTTGTCCAGAAATTGTTGGCTACATGAACAGACATTAAAAATGCACGTTAATTTTCACTATCAGGCCGGTGTGCACGTGATGGGGCTTGAAATGAAATTATGAATATTTTTGTACTGGATCAGGATTCGGACCCACATATTTACCTTTGGAGGAGACCTAGAGAAGACTGCAGTCTTGGGAAAAGGAATGAAATGATTAAACTATACTGTTCCGAGAGATTCAGATCCTCGAAAGAGGAGATCAGAATTCGAATCACAGTCCAGCACGTCTCTAGTTCAATCAAGTACAAGTAAAATAAGAGCCCTGTTCCTTTAGACGGCTATCAGTTCATCAAATAAAATAAAATTTTCTAATGTAAGTAAGTTTGCTGGTGACAGTATTTCTGTTTACCCTGACCTCCACCTATGTCATTTTCCAACGTAAACCGGCTCTGCCCAGTTTGGAATGAAGGAACGTGATGTTTAATGTGGATTCTGGATTATAACAGCTTTCTCTTGAGGTTACCAGACGTAAAGTAAATCTGTTTGTGCCTCTTAAAAGTAAATGCCTGAACCCAAGCATTGCACTTGTGATAGTTCGTTCCACCAGACCATTGTGGCCACATTTCCCAGCCCCAGGAGTGTGCTGTAATGGATGATGTGCTTAGCTTACTAAACTAGTCACGGTGGAAAAAAACGCGAGTCTATTAAATGGTTAAGTAGAAGCAAGCTTCTGATTTGGAAATAATGCTATTCTCATGTTAGCAGGATGTAAAGACTCTTCTTGGCGTCATAGCCTCGGTTTGAAGCCATTTTGAAATTTTCACTAATTCAGGAAATTTCTTAGTTCCAGAAAATCCACTGTGAAGTGTGAAGTTACCGGATAATTTGATTATCACCGTCATTATTACTATCATTTTCTTCATTTCGCTGCTGGAACACATGAGCTTGAATATAATTTAAGTCCTTATGGTCATTATAGAAGTAGTTGCCCAAGAACAAGTTCTTTCCCTGTCTACGGAATCCATTTCATGGTAATATCAAACATCAGCAATTACTCGCAGATCACATTAAAACTAAAGTAATTGATGAAGATGTTACATGATAAAGAAAACGCGCTGCCTTTCTTCATTTACTTGCGCCTAGAAATGGCTGTCGAATACTGCCAAACCAAAAGCCAAGGGATCTTACCGCCTTCCAATATACGTCGCTGTCGGTTCTTCCATGTGATTTGGTCGACGTGACCTGTTTCAAGTTGTGTATGACACAGAATGTTTTAGAAAATCAATTGCTTTCCTTTACAATAAACAGAAAGATTTTCATTCAAAGCTATCCAAGTCCAAAATTTTCGCAATATTAGTTCAAATTTAATATTCGATTCCATAATGTAAGGAAAGTATTCCACAGTTGCAAAACCCGCATCCGACTCACTGTCCTTACACTTAGTCGCTGCCCATAAATTCTAGCTCAAAGTGACGCCAGTTTAAGCAACCTAATGTAGTGAAGACTGTTTGCCAGTGCTCTTTCTCACCGGAAAATATGCAATTCACTCATTGGGCTCCATAAGTACACTGTAACAGTAATTTCTGTGTGTATGCAATGCATACGGATTGCAGAATTGAGTGGTGCTCTCTCCTCCACTTCTGTGTACAATATGCCTGACCTAAACGGGCCCTTTATCATTACAGGCCCTGTGCGGTGCAACATCATATTGACAACAGTAATGTGCTTATACTGACCACCTCGTTGTTCGTTTTACCCGATTTTGTAATAATTAAAGTAAAACAACATGACCTTCGCGTGGGAGACATTTCGTCCCCCTTTTCCTTCTGTGAAATTTGTCAGTAAGCTTTTTGCCTTCGAACCAGCGAAATGAGGCAGAGTTCGGCTGGTAAACGATTTATAAACCACGATTTAGTGCCGTTAACACGATTTCTTTAAACATTGGCGTAGCTGAAGGAATTTAGTTTCTCCTTAAATCGTCTTATGCAGCAACATTCACAGATATCTCAAATAGGAAAAGCTCTTTATCCAGGTACGAAGGTTGTAAAACAAACTTCCCACAGTTTGTGTCAGGTTGATCTTTTCGTCTGATAGCACTGCGTAAGTATTTTGTGTAAGAGGTATTAAAGTAGTGTTCCTGTAGCTGTGGGAATCATTGGTAGAAAACGAGTTTCACACCAATGGGTACACTACTGATAAATATTCAAAATGATTATCAACCTAAGTCTGCGTTCATCCACAAACGGAGGCGTATTTGTAATATTGAAGCTAGACTAGGTATCCTTGTCTTCCTTGAGTGGGCATTGGAAGACGTTTACACACACGTATACGAGGGTAATCCGAAAGGTAAGTTCTCCTAAGGGACACGCAAGTGCCAGCGCAGGCACAAACGAGAGATCCTTAATTTTAACGGCAAGCAGAAACCACAGTGTTGGCTGCATGGTGGCAAGGTGATAAAGAACAAGACTATGAATACGAAGGTCTCAGGTTCGATCCCTCACCAGTCCCACGATTTTTATGTGCCGTTTCACACATATTTCCCCTGGGACAGTATTTGTTGATGTGAAAAATGCCGAGTTGCACTGTGGTCCGAAAGCCACGTAAAACTGTAGGTTCCCCTATTAACTGGCTAGGTAAGTCAACTCAAAGGTCGGCATACCACCTCCAACAAGTCCGTGCCTATTAAAGCACTGTGGTGTTCAAACCACTCTTGCGACTGATGACTGCTTTGCTTTCTATGGGTTCCAAAACTAATGATCTTCGGGTTATTAACATTTTTGTGTTTTCGTTCTGTAGCTTTGATACCAGTAAACGTAAGTAACCGGCCGAGCACTGTCACCGTTCGAGTTGTCAAGGTGGTAGACGACGATGCTGTCGACCGCAGTTACAATTTTGGTCATGGCTATGTTCCAGTCGAATACCTCTATGGGCCTTTCTGCGTATTTCAAGATATACTTTTATACAGTTGGTACGCTTCCAAATTGATATCTGATAGAGCTGTATTTAGGAACATGAATAAGATATGTTTTCCGTGCAATATATCGGACAACACGTCAGTGCAGCGAGATGTCGTTTATGTGTTGCACATGGTGCAAGAAATATTTGTGTTTTGCTTGCTTCTGTGATAGTTTTCACCCTATTGAATGCGAGCAAGCTTAAGAATATACTGTCAATAACTGTAATTACGCAATAACACACTTACACTGGACTCGCATTCGGGAGGACGACGGTTCCATCCCGCGTCCGGCCATCCTGATTTAGGTTTTCCGTGATTTCCCTAAATCACTCCGGGCAAATGCCGGGATGGTTCCACTGAAAGGGCACGGCAGACTTCCTTCCCCATCCTTCCCTAATCCGATGAGACCGATGACCACGCTGTCTGGTCTCCTTCCCCAAAACCAACCAACCAATAACACACTTAAAAGTTGTACTTTTGCATTATGTATCCCGATGAAAATAACTGTAAACATGTTATATGCCTACTTCCTTATTACCGCGCTTCTCGATGCTTTCCTCAAAAAATTAAAATTAAAATAAAAAGAGAGAGAGAGAAAACAGAAATGTATTTCAAATGTCATCTGAGTGACGCCATGTTCGTCTCGTGATGTAAAGCAAGGATAGTTGATAGGTAATATCTCGTTGTACTAGCGATATGTATGGCTACAGGGTTCTTTGTTTTCTCTCTGCAAACAACTAGAACAGAATTCAGTAACAAAGTGGTAAGAGCACCTACTCAGTGCGCCAATTAAACATTCAGCCATTCTTGGTTATTTTGTTAATCGTCTGTAATGCAGTAAACATCCTTGATTATTGATTTGTAATTACTACCATTGTTATTGTTATTCGTCACCCCACACCAGCTTTCTTATCACTCATTGCCGCCGATGCACGTAACGAATGGATCAGGATGAATGGAATGTGGGATGTTTCGTCACGGAGAATATACACATTTATCTCGGTGTCTTGTGTCAGGGTAATATGAAAATCTCAATAAGAAAAGACAACAATAACACCCAACTATTTCTGTCCACTTAACACCATGACGACAGACAAATTGGTGTCTCACTGTATTTTGATTATAATTCGTTAGCCTTTTTGCGACCTAAACAAGAGGGAAACATTACGAAAGCAATGAATACGCTGTTTAGTATACATTATTTGTATAGATCTGAAGATGAATAAGCACAGATCTGCACAGTGCCCGCATCTGCACTTTAGTTTCTGTCTTAATGGGCATAATTTTTAGTTTCTTCTCTTCTTAATTATCAAATGAATTGATTATTACGTGGTCCAGAATAATTAGGTAACTGTGTTTCTTACAGCTTCCATTCGCACCAACATTTTTCTACATTCTCGTGCAATTCATTAAATTTTACTTGTATGATCACAAGACTGCACATAGATTCAATCGACTTCGAGGTACAAAGTGTTTGTTATCTTACTTTTCGTGAGAGGTTGGCAAAGTTGATTTCCAAAGACTTTTTATAGTACTGAAATAATCTTTTCTAACAAAGTAACAAGGTAAGTGTTTTATTCGTATATATTTTGTGGGAAACTGTAATTGTGATGGAAGATTACACACCTGAATGCTTGACACTGCTGGTAGGAGAAAACGTTACATATTAACCAAACCCCGCGCCTCCTCTCCGTATCCTCATATGACACGAGCACAGGATTCTCCTCCTATAACGCTACAGAGCTGTTCCTAGTACAGCTGAGAATTGGCAACATCGTCACAAACATTTGGCGACACTGTGACACTGCAATCACTTCCGGGTATGGTACTGAACTGACTCGCTAAATTCACTTGATACACTCCTGGAAATTGAAATAAGAACACCGTGAATTCATTGTCCCAGGAAGGGGAAACTTTATTGACACATTGCCGGGGTCAGATATATCACATGATCACACTGACAGAACCACAGGCACATAGACACAAGCAACAGAGCATGCACAATGTCGGCACTAGTACAGTGTATATCCACCTTTCGCAGCAATGCAGGCTGCTATTCTCCCATGGAGACGATCGTAGAGATGCTGGATGTAGTCCTGTGGAACGGCTTGCCATGCCATTTCCACCTGGCGCCTCAGTTGGACCAGCGTTCGTGCTGGACGTGCAGACCGCGTGAGACGACGCTTCATCCAGTCCCAAACATGCTCAATGGGGGACAGATCCGGAGATCTTGCTGGCCATGGTAGTTGGCTTACACCTTCTAGAGCACGTTGGGTGGCACGGGATACATGCGGACGTGCATTGTCCTGTTGGAACAGCAAGTTCCCTTGCCGGTCTAGGAATGGTAGAACGATGGGTTCGATGACGGTTTGGATGTACCATGCACTATTCAGTGTCCCCTCGACGATCACCAGTGGTGTACGGCCAGTGTAGGACATCGCTCCCCACACCATGATGCCGGGTGTTGGCCCTGTGTGCCTCGGTCATATGCAGTCCTGATTGTGGCGCTCACCTGCACGGCGCCAAACACGCATACGACCATCATTGGCACCAAGGCAGAAGCGACTCTCATCGCTGAAGACGACACGTCTCCATTCGTCCCTCCATTCACGCCTGTCGCGACACCACTGGAGGCGGGCTGCACGATGTTGGGGCGTGAGCGGAAGACGGCCTAACGGTGTGCGGGAGCGTAGCCCAGCTTCATGGAGACGGTTGCGAATGGTCCTCGCCGATACCCCAGGAGCAACAGTGTCCCTAATTTGCTGGGAAGTGGCGGTGCGATCCCCTACGGCACTGCGTAGGATCCTACGGTCTTGGCGTGCATCCGTGCGTCGCTGCGGTCCGGTCCCAGGTCGACGGGCACGTGCACCTTCCGCCGACCACTGGCGACAACATCGATGTACTGTGGAGACCTCACGCCCCACATGTTGAGCAATTCGGCGGTACGTCCACCCGGCCTCCCGCATGCCCACTATACGCCCTCGCTCAAAGTCCGTCAACTGCACATACGGTTCACGTCCACGCTGTCGCGGCATGCTACCAGTGTTAAAGACTGCGATGGAGCTCCGTATGCCACGGCAAACTGGCTGACACTGACGGCGGCGGTGCACAAATGCTGCGCAGCTAGCGCCATTCGACGGCCAACACCGCGGTTCTTTTTTCCATTTCCAGGAGTGTATTCCCTTTCCATTTGAATGACTCATGGTATATAATCCTCAAGTAAACTAAGACACTGAGACAGAAATTTCAATTTTTTGGCTAAAGAAATGCTATTCTTCACGTAAGTGACAACTTTTAATATCTTTCACGATGCGATATGAGGCTGAGCGACCAATACCATGACGAGAATGGCGTGCTGGCAGCAGTGTGTCCGTAGCCCCATGGTACCGCCCGTGGTTCGTGTTCCAACGGTTAAGAAAATCGTCGGTACTAACTCTGGTAGTGGCAGCGCAGGCGAGCTTTGTTTGTGTACTATTTCATGGAGCTGCGAATTCCCAGAAAAAAGTTTGTAACAAAATCAGAAGAAAACCTTTACACATCAAATCCTCTTGGCAGCTCGACTCAGTAAGTTGTGTTAATGGTTGTAGATCTCGGTTTTTTGACTGCCAAGCTGTTATACATTACAAGCGTCTCTGAAGAAATTCGAATCGACCGTCAACGATACGAAATTCAATAATGTTCTTCACTTAAGACTCTCATGCCAGGGTGATACGTATGAAGGAAATAAATTGATTAGCAAATCTCAAGAAAATACTTCAACTCAAAGTGTAAAAGCAAATTTTGGGTTTCAAGGAATACGTAACTTTATTTATGAAATGCCACATTTGCATACCTGTTGAGCATGACACAGCATACCATTTAAACACAGACCCAATCGAAATCTATGTGAGTAGTGTTTTACCAATTCGTGCAGATAGAGGCACACTTGTGTACAGATACTCAGTTTTCTTAAAACAGTCTTACTTTATTCGTAAGGTTAACGTGGGTAGTTTTATTTCATTTCTTACAATACAGTGCACAGATTTTGTAAGGTTTCGTTTAGTGTTGTTAAAACAATACCAAACATAAGAAAGAAATTAATCATCAACGATATATGCGAATTGTTTGAAGTTATCTATAACAGTCTGACAATGTACATGCAGTTTATTGATTACATGAATGTAGAAAACTTGTTCTGAGTTAAAGCTGTCAAACAAGGTCTGAAGAAGAATAAAATGCCACTACCAGACGACAGCTAATGTAGAAAATACTTTTCTGACTAATTTGGCGCTATGTACTCTCCCCATAGATAATACAAAAGCTTCGAGACGCATCTGCTGCCTGGCCGTCTATTGAACCTCAAAAGAACAAAATGACGCAGAAGCTAGCCTTTTTTCCACATTCGACACTACAGGGAGCCTGTGTGTCAGAATTCTCATCTTGTCTGCCGCAACGGTGTTATGATAGAGAAATGAGCGTTAGAGAGGAGGATTCGGTGGTCTGTTGGACTGACGATAGTTTCATATGATGTTGGTCTCCGTTAGATTCCAACTTCTGCCGATGTTTTTTGATAGGGAGAGGCAGATTCTATTCTCTTCTGGCTACGCCAAGTGAAGAAGGTATAATGGCATTGTGTCCTGAAAATCACATTAAACATGATATTCCTTCTCTACCGAGAAGACGTTAGGTGGAACCACACTAACGTAGGGAGTGGCGACATGTAGAAACTCTATCACCAGTAACCTTTGTTGCACTAGTTATTTATTTCTAGTGACGAAACAAACCCTGTGTTTGGTCACAGGACACTTATTCCGTCTTTTATTTGTGCTTCTGTATGTCGATAAAATGGGTTCTGAACTGGGAATGCAACTCAGACCGCCCTTAACGCGGAATTTGATCCCTTCGTGACAATACAGCTCGACTACAACTTGTTGTTTGTTCAAAACTGCAGATTCCTCAACATCTCCACATATTGCGCATGAATGGGTTGGAATCCTTGCCCAGCACTAAACTTTTCACTATGTATTATCAAGCTTTAGCATGAGAACACCTATCTGCTGGTGGATAATAATTTTTATTTTTAATGCATTTTCATTCGTTGTCAACACTAACGATATCTGACGTTTTTGACTCCCAGTGAGACACAGAACTATTTGCGAGATCACTGTAAGTTCAAGGATGTTATTCCGAGCAGCTGGTGGAGAAAAATTCGTTAGCTGACGTCTCTTAGATTGTAGTCAACAACGATATGTATGGGGCTCGATTCCTAGTCAGCACTGAACTCTTTGTCATATTATTTCTAGTTCAAACAAGCCAACATGTCGCTCGTGGTGTAACAAACCCCTACTTAACGTTCCTTTTCTCTAGAATATAACAGCGATATGTGCCGGGTTGGAGTCCTGGGAAGGAAAAATTAATGTGTCGTCTCGTCATTTCATTTAATACATCTAGCTGCAGCCGAGAAAATCCGATATGTTAAAGTTGATTGTGCTTCGATAACGATCCGATTAGGGTCTTGGTTCGAATCCCTGTCCAACACAAAGCTTTACCTCATAGCATTTCAAGTAAGTTACTTGTGAAGTAGCAATATTTAACATCTCTCGTAGTTCGTTAACAGGGACAATAGATGCTGGGTAGGAATTCACGTCCGTTAAAAATGTTACGTTATGTAATTGAAAGTTGATATTTGCTAAATGATACTGTCCAAAAATGAGTTATATCACTCTCTTTATGCCTAGTCAGGAATGACTGTTAATTTTCGTTTGCTACGAAATCTTAGCCTGCATGATTGGTTCAAATGGCTCTGAGCACTATGGGACTTAACATCTGATGTCATCAGTCCACTAGAACCTAGAACTGCTTAAACCTAACTAACCTAAGGACATCACACACATCCATGCCCGAGGCAGGATTCGAACCTGCGACCGTAGCAGTCACGCGGTTCCGGGCAAACCGCACGGCCACCGCAGCCTAGCCTGCATGACCTGGGTTAGAATCCATATGCAGAACGAAGTGGTTCGTCGTGTCATTTGAAGTCCATACATATTCTCAACCAGCTGCCCGTGAATAACGTACATTTTTAATGACATTTTGTGTTAAATAACATGTATTTTATGTTACTTTGAAGAGGAAATCATGAATACGACTAACTTAGTACGTGCATTACCTATCTGACGTAATAATGAGAGTGCTAACATTTCAGGTATGTCAGTTATTGCAATAAATGTGAGCTTACAGGCCTTAAGGACAGTCTTATCTGTGAAGAGGTGTTCCCTGATATTTGTACTATCGTGGTATTTCTTTACATCTTGAGTTATTGCGATACAGAGCTGTGTTTTCTTGTCGTTATGTAGGTCGCATGGGAATCAGGTGAAATGCAATTTCGGTTGTTCGGATACTTTTGAGCACGACTGTACATAACATTAGAAGTTAAATATGAAATCTTTTCACCAATAGCGAAATGCTGGAACCTTAATTGAAGATAGAATTGTTTTTGCCTGACTGGGATTCGAACCCAGCATCTAGCTCCGTCGTGTTCTAGCCAGGAACAGACGAAAAATAGCTATTGTTGGTTTACCAGTAGCGAGATGGGCGCATGTTTACCTAGACTTCAGGCGACGGAAAGTTCTGTACTGAATGGAATTCAAACCCCGCACATGTGGTCATGAAGAAACTGTAACTATTCAATTCTTTTACAATAAGAGCTAGGAATGATATGTTTGTACTTTCAATGATGGGATGGAAAATACTCTGCTGGCTAGAAGTTGAATCCACAACATTTCGTCGTTGGTGATCACAAAGAACACAACGTCAAACCCAAATCCGTTTTCACCTGTTAATGGAGAGGAATGTTTGAACTTGAAAAGATGTAAGGAAACGTTTGATCTTGTAATCTTGTGATAAAAAGCTCATCATTTGGCTGTGAGTTGAAACGAACACGTTACAGCTGACAACGTACGAAGAGACGTTGAAAATGCAACTATTTTTCACCAATAGTTCGGAGTGCACATGCTAGGGCTTGTAATGAAATAATGAATATTTTGTGTTGATCAGGTTTCGAAACCAGATAGGTGCCTTTCGAGGACGCCTAGAAGAGTTTGCAATCTTCGGGAACACAGTGAAATCGAATTCTAATCCCAGTCCAGCACCACAATTTTCAACGTCTCAGTTTCAAATAAAGTAAGAGCCTTGTGAACTTACTTGACCATTGGTTCATTAAATGAAATACGTTTTCTAGGTTACGACGGCTTGCTGGTGACAGAGTCTCTGCCTTACGGGGCTCAAACGAATGCCCAGTCGGCAGCGAAGGGATGTTATCTTTACTGCGGATATTGAACTACGGAGCTTACTGGCGTTCTGCACTTGGCGGAACTAGGGGTGAAGGAGAGCTACTTGTGTGTGTAAAAAGTCTACGCCTGACGTGAAATGTGAAACTACAAGTTTTACACGTCAATACAAGATTAATCCACCAGACCACAGAACCCCCTGCCAAGCACATAATTATGAATTGCAGAGTATTCATTTAGATGTAGATGCAGATGTCAAGGGACGCGTAACAGGAAGGAGGGTGGGGTCTGGGAATGGATAGAAGTACAGAAGTGCAAAATACACTCCTGGAAATGGAAAAAAGAACACATTGACACCGGTGTGTCAGACCCACCATACTTGCTCCGGACACTGCGAGAGGGCTGTACAAGCAATGATCACACGCACGGCACAGCGGACACACCAGGAACCGCGGTGTTGGCCTTCGAATGGCGCTAGCTGCGCAGCATTTGTGCACCGCCGCCGTCAGTGTCAGTCAGTTTGCCGTGGCATACGGAGCTCCATCGCAGTCTTTAACACTGGTAGCATGCCGCGACAGCGTGGACGTGAACCGTATGTGCAGTTGACGGACTTTGAGCGAGGGCGTATAGTGGGCATGCGGGAGGCCGGGTGGACGTACCGCCGAATTGCTCAACATGTGGGGCGTGAGGTCTCCACAGTACATCGATGTTGTCGCCAGTGGTCGGCGGAAGGTGCACGTGCCCGTCGACCTGGGACCGGACCGCAGCGACGCACGGATGCACGCCAAGACCGTAGGATCCTACGCAGTGCCGTAGGGGACCGCACCGCCACTTCCCAGCAAATTAGGGACACTGTTGCTCCTGGGGTATCGGCGAGGACCATTCGCAACCGTCTCCATGAAGCTGGGCTACGGTCCCGCACACCGTTAGGCCGTCTTCCGCTCACGCCCCAACATCGTGCAGCCCGCCTCCAGTGGTGTCGCGACAGGCGTGAATGGAGGGACGAATGGAGACGTGTCGTCTTCAGCGATGAGAGTCGCTTCTGCCTTGGTGCCAATGATGGTCGTATGCGTGTTTGGCGCCGTGCAGGTGAGCGCCACAATCAGGACTGCATACGACCGAGGCACACAGGGCCAACACCCGGCATCATGGTGTGGGGAGCGGTCTCCTACACTGGCCGTACACCACTGGTGATCGTCGAGGGGACACTGAATAGTGCACGGTACATCCAAACCGTCATCGAACCCATCGTTCTACCATTCCTAGACCGGCAAGGGAACTTGCTGTTCCAACAGGACAATGCACGTCCGCATGTATCCCGTGCCACCCAACGTGCTCTAGAAGGTGTAAGTCAACTACCCTGGCCAGCAAGATCTCCGGATCTGTCCCCCATTGAGCATGTTTGGGACTGGATGAAGCGTCGTCTCACGCGGTCTGCACGTCCAGCACGAACGCTGGTCCAACTGAGGCGCCAGGTGGAAATGGCATGGCAAGCCGTTCCACAGGACTACATCCAGCATCTCTACGATCGTCTCCATGGGAGAATAGCAGCCTGCATTGCTGCGAAAGGTGGATATACACTGTACTACTGCCGACATTGTGCATGCTCTGTTGCCTGTGTCTATGTGCCTGTGGTTCTGTCAGTGTGATCATGTGATGTATCTGACCCCAGGAATGTGTCAATAAAGTTTCCCCTTCCTGGGACAATGAATTCACGGTGTTCTTATTTCAATTTCCAGGAGTGTATAAGCGTGAAATGCTTGCAAAGTATTGCTTACTTAGATGTGTGCCACAGTTCGTTTTATCTTAGGACCGAGAGATAAGGAAGGACTGTTCTCAGAACGAAGAATGGGTTATAGGGAAGGGGAGATCAAAGAATACGGTTTCATAGGTGGTGAAAGGAATGATAGAGAGTAAAGACAGCAGCAATTAAAAGAGAAAATGTAGCGTCATTGGAAACCGCTAGATTTGTTTACAAAGTTTTGGGGGAGTGTAATAGAAGGGTACTTGCGGCGATAGTGTCAGAGAGAGAGAGAGAGTGTGAGAGAGAATAGAAGAGATATTAACAACGAGTAAAAATAAATGTTCAAATGTGTGTGAAATCTTATGGGACTTAACTGCTAAGGTCATCAGTCCCTAATCTTACACACTACTTAACCTAAATTATCCTAAGGACAAACATACACACCCATGCCCGAGGGAGGTCCCGAACCTCCGCCGGGACCAGCCACACAGTCCATGACTACAGCGCCTCAGACCGCTCGGCTAGTCCCGCGCGGCGAGTAAACATAATATGAAATCGTTGGTGTATTGTGTGGAGGACGGAGTGTGTATTCATGGATGGAGGGGAAGAGAGAGACGTATTTGAAATAAAAAAACTACTGTGACAGAGACCATTTACGCTGATTAGTTTGTAAGTATGTAGACAGGGTATAAATGGAATGAAAATAGGATACTTTACAAACTGTATATTCAAAAGCAACCCACTTGAATTAAAAGGGCAACTCAAAGGAAAGCTAACCAATATTGTATCCTCTCTGTTGCCACACGATCTTCCACTCGCTCCCAATGAGGAAAAATGACGAAAAAGGGAGGAGGAGGAGGAGATTAGTGTTTAACGTCCCGTCGACAACGAGGTCATTAGAGACGGAGCGCAAGCTCGGATTAGGAAAGGATGGGGAAGGAAATCGGCCGTGCCCTTTCAAAGGAACCATCCCGGCATTTGCCTGAAGCGATTTAGGGAAATCACGGAAAACCTAAATCAGGATGGCCGGAGACGGGATTGAACCGTCGTCCTCCCGATTGCGAGTCCAGTGCATGACGAAAAAGAAGACATAACAAAACATTTTAAGAACTCTAATATTTTATCCAGAATCCTTCATTATTTTGTACTTCTATCACGCGTCTTGGCATAGAATGTATAAGCCATCGGACGTAATAGCCTGAAGAAGCAACTTCCTACCAGGCTTCCAGGACGCAGTCTCAAAGAGCGTCCGCAGTAGTTGGTTGATTTCGTGGTCAGTTCTCTGTTAATATTCTGGCGACCTCAGCCCACATGTTTTCCATGGAGTTCATATCAGCCGCCCGTGGCGGCCAGTCCATGACGTTGACGCCAATGGTGGAGAGCCGCTGCTGAACAAATTCAGACTTGTGAATGGGAGAATGGTCGTCTTCCAATGTGACGTCCCCTTCTGCGTACAGCATTCGCACTGACGGAAGCATCACATTTTCCAATATGTGGGCATACTGCGCGCTGTCCAGAGTTCCTTCTATCCTGTGAAGAATTCCCGCCCCTCTCGCAGAATTCCAACCCCAGCAGGTAACAGATAGCCGGCCACTTCTTCTCGTCGTGGATACATATTCGCGTTGATGGTGAGTCCCTTGCGGCCTGTAAACGATTCGTGGACCGTCGTTATTGGTGGAAAACACCTTCTCATCAGTGAAAATAACGTTGTCCCACGACGCCCTCTGATGGAGCTCCGCAAATGCTAGCCGGCTTAAAGTGTTGTCTTCGCTGAGCTCTTGTTTCACGGCGGATCGTCGTGCATGCAGTCCAGCGTCTCTCAGCATTCGGCGAATCGTGTCACTGGAGCCGGGGAAGTTGGTCTCCCGCCGCAACTGCTTCGCGTTCAGAGAGGGATTTTCTCTGCTCCTAGACACTAGGTTCCTGTCTTCCTGCTGTGAGATCACTCTCTTCCTGCCTGAGCCAGGAGCCCTGTTGGTGGTGCCTCTTTCAAGGCTGTCCTCCACCATATCGTTGCAGTGGTATGTGGTACGCCATACCGTCTGCCAGCTTCTCTGATGGAACGTCCTCCTTCCTAAATGAGAGCGACGACTCTACCTCGGCCGGCCGGAGTGGCCGAGTGGTTCTAGGCGTTTCATTCCGGAACCGCGAGACCGCTACGGTCCCAGGTTCGAATCCTGCCTCGGGCATGTGTGTGTGTGATGTTCTTAGGTTAATTAGGTTTAAGTAGCTCTAAGTTCTAGGGGACTGATGACCTCAGATGTTAAGTCCCATAGTGCTCAGAGCCATTTGAACTATTTTTTGACTCTACCTCCAATAGACCTCTCCCAGTACGCAGACAGCCTGATGTGTATTTCTGCTTGCCGCTCTTATACTGATTCCAGGAGAGGAGGTAAACATATTTACGTGAAACGGAGCGGCAGAGGGAGAGGCATGCGGCGCAGCCGTGCTGGCTCGTCCCGGGCTGTTGGCCCACCAACGCCACCGCCAGCTCGCTCACTTGCGTCTCGCCTCGGCCAGCCTGGCTGACCCGTAGCTCGCGAGCCGCGGCTAGTACAGGTCGGGGCCGTATGGCCACGCTCGCCCCTTGAAGGATCAAAAGTTACACCTAACCTACCCAAGTCTGTAGTAAAAACTAACGCAGCTACAGCTATTATGGTATAACATGTGCAGGCACACCTACAGTTGACGATTTATTCAAATATTTGACGAACAATACTTTCAAAAATACATTCATTTTAAACATAGCTACCACAAAATATTTCACCTGGCTAGCAATAGCATGACGCAGAAACCTATACCTTCTTGTAAGCGCTGTGCATTATATGTAGCCTTAAAAAACCTGCATTCAACCACGACAACTAAGAGGAATGTAAAAGTAAACAGGTTTGGCGGAAGCTTCGCCAAATAATAGTATATATTTAGTATATAATACACATTTTGTGCACTTATAACATGTACTCAGTGTCTCTGAAACAATACGTGCTGCACGACGGAAATTACTTTCTGCTGAGGCACTTCATTTACATCTCAATGATACACGACTACTAGAGAACATTGTTCTTTACGGCAGTCAATCCACTTGTAAATTAACATCATGATATCGCAGATATAAGGCAACACGTTACTAGAGATGAGTAAGGCCTTAAGGTTTGCAACTAAACATGCTACTCCTAGTTACTACTGAATATGAAGTTGATTATTAACGTGTCTTCGTAACCATGTGTGCGGCGTTCGACTCTCAGTCAGCATAGACGTTTTCGTCACCTTATTTCTAGTTAAACGTGTGCACATCTTGCTGATGGTGGACCAACATTGGACATTTCTCGTCTGTTCCTGGTTAGACAACGACGGCGGTAGGCGCCGGGTTCGAATCCCGGTCAGGCAAAACAACTTCAGTCGTCATTTAAGGTTCCAACCCCACTACAGGTGACAAACTGTGATATCTACACTCTGATTTTACGTACTTATTTAACAATCCGGTTAGGTGCTGGGTTCCCATCCTTGTTCCCAGCATTATATGATGGCATTTCAATTTTAAACATGTGCATCCTTTATTACTTGACAATGCAACACTATACAACGTGTTTCGAGGTTAATTACCAAGAAGGTAATTGTCATGTTAGGGTTCCTGCTTTCGTACAAACATTATCGTCATTTACGTTTAAGTTGATAATTGATAACTGATTCTGGTGCAAACGTCAATATTTGACGTCTCTTTCTGCCTAGTGATCGAGTCTCGATAAGGCACAAAGCTTTACTTGGTTAACAATGGCTTTACGTTCTGGGTTTGCATCCGGATCCAGAGCGAAGACGCTGGTCATGTCATTTAAAGTACAACTTCGTGTACAAGTAACTGTTGATGAGTAATGTGAACAATGATATTACTTGTGATTCGCTTTTAATGTTGCGATTTCTGTAGAGTGATTGCCGCCGTTAACCACGTTTTCTTTTAACTGCTTAGTATTACATAAAGTTGATGCGAAACCACTCGCCCGCAGCTCATGGTCGTGCGGCAGCGTTCTCGCTTCCCACGCCCGGGTTCCCGGGTTCGATTCCCGGCGGGGTCAGGGATTTTCTCTGCCTCGTGATGGCTGGGTGTTGTGTGCTGTCCTTAGGTTAGTTAGGTTTAAGTAGTTCTAAGTTCTAGGGGACTGATGACCATAGCTGTTAAGTCCCATAGTGCTCAGAGCGAAACCACTCCCCGTAAACGTTGAACGACTTTCAGCATGTGTTGGGTAAACCTTTTAGACAGCAAAGAACTTGTTTCCAATTGCCATAAAACTTTATAAATCCAGATACTGTCTCAAATATTTAATTGTGCCTAAGGATTACTGAACGATTTATGTGACAAAACTAGTTGTCCCATAACATTTGAAATGCCACTTACTGTAATTAAGTTTAGTTTACAAACGTTAAGGACTCTCTGATCCCTTCTGTACTATTGTGGTGTTACTTTACATCTGGATGGACTGTCATAAAGACTGGTGTTCTCTAGTAGTCTGTTACAACGACTGTACTGTGGAGGGTTGTGACTATGTGCAACACAGATGTGCTATGTTGGTTGCATACACTCAGGTGCAGCCTTTACGTTGGAATTCAGGGGTGACCCACATTTTTTGCTGTCGAGTGTACATATATAGATGGTGGTATAATCGCGTACTCGAGGTATTAAAGGGCACTGCATTGGCAGAGTTGTCACATGAACTCATTCATGTGAAAAGGTGTCCGATGTGATTATGGCCGCACGACAGAATTTGACAGCAGAATGATAGTTGGAGATAGACACATGGGACATTCAGTTCCGGAAATATTTATGGAATTCAGTATTACGAGGCACACAGCGTGAAGAGTGTGCCGAGTAAACCACATTTCAGGCTTTACCTCTCACCACGGACAATGAGTGTCCGACAGTCTTCACTTAACGACCGATAGTGGGGGTGTTTGCGTAGTGTTGTAAGTGCTTACAGACAAGCAACACTGTGTGAAGTAACCGAAGAAATTAGTATGGGACGTACGAAAAACTTGGGGCGAAATCTGGCGTTAATAGGCATGGCAGCAGATGACCGAGCTAGTGCCTTTGCTAACAGCACGACATCTTCTGCAGCGCCTCTCCTGCGGTTGTGACCATATTGGCTGGGCCCTAGATGACTGGGAAACTGTAGCCTGGTAGTATGAATCTCGATTTCAGTTGATGGTAGGGTCAGAGTGAGGTGTAGATCACACGAGGCCACGGACCCTTTATACGGAATGGACTGGGTTTTCCAGTCAAACTGAACCGACCATTGATTGGAGATGTGTATGTTCGGCTACTTGGAGACCATTTCCTGAAATTTATGCACTTCATGTTCCCAACAACAAAGGAATTTTTATGGATGACTATACGACACCTCAGCGCACTATAATTTTCCGCCATGAATTTGAAAAACATTCTGGACATCTCGCGCGAATGATGTGACCACCCACATCACCCGATATGAATCCCTCCGAACAATTATTGGACATAATCCAGAAGTCAGTGCGTGCACAAAATCCTACACTAGCATCAATTGTGCAATTATAGGCGGCTATAGTTGCAGCATGGTTGAAACTACCTATGGGGGATTTCAGGCCGATGAACAGGCTGGTTTCAGAGCAAAGATATCAAACGTAGATCATCTATTGCGCTTGCTACAAACAGTTGAAAGGAAAAGAGTTAGAAATCAACCCCTTAGTTTAGTATTTGTAGACACAGAAAAAGCACACGATAATATACTCATATGCAACTTCTGAAAAGTTTTAGTATGGTAGGAGCTGAAAAGTTTGTGGGACAAAAGTTGCATGGGGCAACGGGGGCCATAATATGACGTTAGTTTTTTGTTCCTAAATCAGGTTACTTCAGAAAAAAACATATGAGGTCATCAGTCCCCTAGAACTTAGAACCACGTAAACCTAACTAACCTAAGGACATCACACAAATCCATACCCGAGGCAGGATTCGAGCCTGCGACCGTAGCGGTCGCGCGGTTCCTAACTGAACCTCCACCCGGACCAGCCGCACATTCCATGACTGCAGCGCCCTAATGGCTAAAAATGGCTCTGAGCACTATGGGACTCAACATCTTAGGTCATAAGTCCCCTAGAACTTAGAACTACTTAAACCTAACTAACCTAAGGACATCACACACACCCATGCCCGAGGCAGGATTCGAACCTGCGACAGTAGCAGTCCCGCGGTTCCGGACTGCAGCGCCAGAACCGCTAGACCACCGCGGCCGGCGCAGCGCCCTAGACCGCTCGGCTAATCCCGCGCGGCTCCAGGGGTGCCAAGTCAGACGAACGAGCCGGCCACGACACATCTCCTCCGCGTCCAATCCAACGATCGCGGAATTGTCTCTGCAACTCATTTCTCGCCATCATCGAAAAATGTGCCGGACACCCATCGTGTTGATACCACATCCTGTTCCAGGTTATGAAAAGTATTTCTTCCAAAAACAGACCTGATGTATCTTACAGTAATGTGTTGTATTTCCTACCATTAAGATATCCTTCGATGAAAGAGGGGCCTACAATTCTGTCCTCCAGAATCCCACACGACACATTTACCTACCACGTTTAACATTTCCATGGGTCGTGATTATAGCCTCGTCAGTAAATACACACATCAAAAATTTTTGCATCACCATGGTTCCAGAACGTCTGAAGACAGGCGTTGACTGTTGATATTTTACCGAAAATTACCGAATTATCAGTTTAATAAGTCACGGCTGCAAAATGCTGACACGAATTCTTTCAGACGAATGGAGAAACTGATAGAAAACGACCTCGGGGAAGATCAGTTTGGATTCCGTAGGAATGTTGGAACACGTGAGGCAATACTGACACCACGAGTTATCTTAGAAGGTAGATTAAGGAAAGGTAAACCTACGTTTCTGACATTTGTAGACTTAGAGAAAGATTTTGACAATGTTGACTGGAACACTCTCTTTCAAATTCTGAAGGTGGCAGGGGTCAAATACATGGAACGAAAGGCTATTTACAATTTGTACAGAAAACAGATGGCAGTTATAAGAGTTATGGGGCATGAAAGGGAAACAGTGGTTTGGAAGGGAGTGAGACAGGATTGTAGCATATTCCCGATGCTATTCAAACTGTATACTGAGCAAGCAGTAAAGGAAATGAAAGAAAAATTTGGAGTAGGAAAGTAGGAATTAAAATCCATGGAGAAAAAATAAGAACTTTGAGGCTTGCTGATGACACTGTAATTCTGTCAGAGACAGCAAAGGACCAGGAAGAGCAGTTAAACGGAATGGACAGTGTCTTGAAAGGAGAGTATAACATTAACACCAACAAAAGCAAAACGAGGATAATGGAATGTAGTCGAATGAAATCAGCTGATGCTGGGGGAATTAGGTTAGAAAATGAGACATTTAAATTAGTAGATGAGTTTTTATATTTGGGGAGCAAAATAACTGAGGATGGTCGAAGTAGGTAGTATATAAAATGTAGACTGACAATGGCAAAGAAAGCATTTCTGAAGAAGAGGAATTTGTTAACACCGAGTATAGATTCACATGACAGGAAGTCTTTTCTGAAAGTATTTGTATGGAATGTAGGCATCTATGGAAGTGAAACCTGGACGATAAATAGTTTAGACAAAAAGAGAATAGAAGCTTTCGAAATGTGGTGCTAGAGAAGAATGCGGAATATTAGATGGCTATATCACGTAACTAATGAGGAGGTGCTGAATAGAAAAGGGGAGAAGAGGAATTTGCGGCACAACTTGATTAGAAGAAGGGATCGGTTGGTAGAACATATTCTGAGGTATCAAGGGATCACCAATTTAGTATTTGAGGGCGGCATGGAGGGTAAAAATCGTAGAGGGAGACCAAGAGATGAATACACTATGCAGATTCAAGAAGGATGTAGTCTGCAGTAGGTACTTGGAGATGAAGGAGCTTTTATATATATATATCAGAGAGAGCGAGAGAGAGAGAGAGGGAGAAACCACTTCATGATAATCTGGGAGTATGCCAGTGCATGCTGCTATCGTAGTAGATACCTGTAGAGGATGCCAATATTTTATGTAAATTGCATGCTAAAATTTGTCCAGGGGATTCAATTTAGCTTAGATAGATATCTAATTTTATGAGATATCTATCTAAGCCATTATGCAACTCCCAGTTGCATAATATTTGAAGTAAATGCATCTCCACAAACCATTAACAAGAGAACTGATTTGTCATCTATTTTTTCAGTGAACCTTATAGCTACGATTTTATAGTGTTTTAATATAAACTCACGTTCACATTTTGCTCACTAAATGTTTGGTTAATTGTTTGAGAGTCCCGGAGGCCTTGTTGATGCCATGGGGTCCAGTCCCTTTTCTAACAATTTTATAAATATTTTCATAAATGTTGAAGTCTTGAGACCTTCAGTTCTAATTTAACTGCTCAAATTTTGATGCCATAGAGCCACAACTGGTAGCTACATACATAAGAGCAGTAAACATAGTAATTTTTATGTAAAACTGAATATCATATGTAATGGTTCTATGTAAACTCTATTGCTGTACCGCTAATATTCAAAATGTAACGTGATGCAAGGGCATTACGAATAACACGAGCCACACTATACGCAAGCAAAGATGAGGCAGCCGCTTGACCAGAGAGGCAGCTGAACTGTGAAAGCGGTGTGACTTTGACTGACTGTCAAGCCATGGAGGGGTTGCTCCGCAGAGTGGCTTCTGTCCGGGCAGTACAGATGTTCCGACCCCAGTAATGACCTCGTAATGAGAGCTCAACACACATCGGCATGTGCCTTCTTCTCTTCCAGGCAGCTGCGCAACTCTGTGCGAGCAATTCCCCGCCCCGAGCAACGTCTCACTCCACTCACCAAGGAATCACACTGTCAGGGATTACTGCATTAGAGCCAGACTTACGGCAGACTGCAAAAGTAGTTTTTCCCACGTCGGCAACGCGACTTATCGGTCAAGTTGTAAGTCAAACTGAATCATTATCAAACCTGTGTGGGAGGTCTGCACAACCTGTAAACCATGTTACACTTGTTACAGTAACAAAAAACACTAACTCATTCATCTTCATTTTGTCTTCTGTGTTGGAACTGTCGTAAAAATGTTTTGTGTGATGAACAACGTATCTGCCCCAGACCAGTGCAGTGTAAGTTGTGTTCTACTTTTATTTGTACACTTCAGGGATAATTATATAGACTGGCCAGTAGGCTTCACCAACACTTATTCAATCATTCTGATGTACAACATCAGCAGTCACACAAATTGTTTGTATTTTTCACTTTACGGTTTTCCTTTTCATAAGCATTATTTCTAACTCTCATCATCAGTGGTGTCACAACTTTCATGTACCCGTAAATTTGATTGATACTGACTATATTTGAGGTTACAATTATGTCGGACACTTACCAATTTATACTTCACTTTGTTTTTACAGAAACACAAGTGTTTGGCATTGAGAATTTATCTAAAGTTTTAACACTCATTTTTTCATTTACACGTATTGTATGTAGTCACGACTGTATACTTTTTTAGAATTTACGACCTTGCACTTCTAGACAATGATACATCACAAGAGTAGTGCTACTGGAACATGAGTTTCTGTATATGTCATCCCCTTTGTCCCATGTGATACACTCTAAACGTGTTTTGACAAATATCGTTCTTACTGTTCAGTGTGATATACTCTGTAGTAACATATAGTTATAACAGAGTGAATGATTTAGGTTTGTAATATAATGCCGGCCACGGTGGCCGAGCGGTTCTAGGCGCTTCTGTCCGGAATCGCGCGACTGCTACGGTCGCAGGTTCGAACCCTGCCTCGGGCATTGATGTGTGTGATGTCCTTAGGTTTGTTAGGTTTAAGTAGTTCCAAGTTCTAGGGGACTGATGACCTCAGATGTTAAGTCCCATAGTGCTCAGAGCCATTTGAATTTGTAATACAATACGTCGGGATGGAGTAAGTAATTTTGGACTGATTTGAGCATGTGTGGACCTTGGTAAGTCCTCCTAGTGTGTGTGAGCATTATAAAAGTAATTGGTATGTCAGTATAAAACTGTAATAGCTGATGTTTCTCCTTTTACTATATGCTTCGCCAAATAAATGTATCCCTGTATCAGTACATATGCATATTACCCTTTCCACGTATGGCGTGAAAGTGATATGATGACGAGCACACGAAACAAAAAACAAAAGTAGCACCCATATCTTAGAAATAATCTTTTTGAGAATCTCGTGCTTGACATGAATCTCAGAGCAAGTTCATTGGAATCAGTATAAAAACGACAAAGAGATGATATATGGTGGCAGTATATTCCCAAATTGTCACCCAAACCATTTTACACTGTATTATGCACATCCCATAATCAATCTAGTCTATCCTTCAACGCTGCATCGTAATTGCAGATGACGTCAATAATACCAATCACAACCCACCTCGTTACTTCTTCCCTACCTTCCATTTAATTAAAGTAAGGCATTGTCATTTTCTACCGCCTTGGAGAACCTTTGCTAGCTGACTTTCAATAAGAGAGTCTACTCACTCATGAAGGATCCAGGAAGCACCGCAATTTTGTTCGGAGGTGAGATGTGTCCTTCAGAGCAAGTAATGAACCCAGAATTCCCTTCGTCCCAACTTTTTTCGAGATCCTATAAGTAATCCTTTTAGTAAAGATAAAACCAATGATAGATGTAATTATGAGATACCGTAAAGCGTGAAACTCGCCGTTTTCTCAGGGGCCATGCCACGAAAGAATGTTCGTTTGAAATCCTAGCAAAGAGCCTTGGGATTCGCTCACAACATTTATATCTATGGATTGCGCACTTTACCACGTGCTTGTATGTGTAAGTCTTGTGATTCGTCAGCTTTAGAATCCTGTCAGAGACTGGGGGAATTTTTTTTTCTTTTTCTCCCTATGCTAGGACGTCATTGGTTAATCATGACAAAATCTGTGATAGTAGGCGTTTGTTTAACTTATTTACTAAATTATTTCTGTCGGAACTCGCAGGGTGTGTTGTAATTGGCTGACAAGTTTCGTACACTGGCAGAAACAGCGTAGCCCCGGAATGTTAAGTGAGAGAACAGTTGCTACTAGATTACGAATAAGAGTAGAATTACTGTCGCGAAATCGACGTCCCATCTAAATAGTTGTCTGCATGTCAGAACTGAGTACAGAAGGCGAACTCGACTCACAGTTTCCTGCCGTTACCTGCCATCTTCCACATTTATGATGTGTAAGTGTGGTAGGAATGACCCGACAGTGCAATCAGTTATTCAGGGGGAAGCTACATTATTTATCTTTCAGTAGGATTTAATTGCATCGTCTTAACATTTGCAGCCAGGTATTGGCTGCCATCATTAACCTTGTCGTTTTCTGTTGTGTTTGTTATTATTTTTCTGGGTCCCTTCTTTATACCACTAACGATTCTTGCAGTTAGTGGCCGTATCCACAGATTAATCTCATGGTTATGCTTTTATATTGTACACCCACCAGTGCCTAAGATAGATTTCACAATTGCAAACCACTGTCTACGTATAAAGTGTTGACTTACATATTTCTGAAGGTGATTGATACGTTGATGCATTACAGTAATAAACCAAATTGCTTATAGTGACCACCTGTTTAGCGTTTTCAGGCTTGATGGGGCCACTCTTGATAGTTTTCATTCAATAAAACGTATCTATTGTACAAAGTTGACATTTTATAAAACTTGTATGATGTTATGGGGAGCCCCCATATCAGTAGGTCACCACAGATCGGACTTACAGCGTGTTGGGGATATGCTAAACGTCACAGGCAAAGCTGCACAGTTTGGAGCCATATTTTTAAGAATGAAATCTAAATTTTAACACTGTGAATATCACATAATTACCTATGCATTTGTCTAAGCTTTGGCCACTTAAAACCTGAATTGAATAATTTCTCTGTTTGCATCATTTCTTTTCCTTGTGTTGATATGGTTCTTAAACATCAGTCCATGTATTGGGTGTATGCTATGGAACTCTCAAGTAGGTAGCAGTGTGATTATGGACCCCAGACTGTTTGACAGTGTGGGGAACTGTTTAAGTGTACACAACGCTAACAATATGATTCCGTTTAGCCTATGCTTACTTCGCATTGCCATAAAAAATTGTCCTACGCAGTCGCTGCCTCATACATAATTCTGAAGGAACAATTTTTTAGGCAACTACGACAGAGTGCACACATTGAAAACATGCCTCTGAATTCTTTGTCTCACCATGTCACCATGTACATTGTTATCACAGCTCCCAGAACACAATGCAAACATGCACGACAATTTCCAGATAGTTTCTCTGCACGTCATCTTGTCTCCAGATGGCAGTGATCATCGGCTATTTCTCAACTAGAACCTTGATAGCCATAAAAATAGGGCAAGGAGATTGCTTTAATATAATCCATTATGGAGTCGAGGTAGCAGTTGTCGTTATACTGGTTATCACTGTTAGCATTCAACCGCGATTCTTATACATATATTTTAACAACGCGTTTCAAGAGACAATAATTCCATCATCAGGTTGTAAAATCTATGTCATGAAATTAAACGGACTAAAAAGACAAAATACCATCACAAATAGTTGGGAAGTCCATATAGTAAAACAGAATTAAAAGTATATAGCCGGCCGGAGTGGCTGAGCGGTTAAAGGCGCTACAGTCTGGAACCGCACGACCGCTACGGTCGCAGGTTCGAATCCTGCCTCGGGCATGGATGTGTGTGATGTCCTTAGGTTAGTTAGGTTTAAGTAGTTCTAAGTTCTAGGGGACTTATGACCACAGCAGTTGAGTCCCATAGTGCTAAGAGCCATTTGAACCGTTTTTTATAAAAGTATATTGGACTGTGGGTCCTCGTCTTACTTTGAAGTTGTTGACACAAGTCTATGGCCGTCCCATAGCTACTAAATATGCTGTCGCACTGTGCCGGCTCGGGAGCTGTTGTGGACTGACGTACCTAGGTGTTGTGGCATGGTTACAGCCGTGTGCTTGACGGTAACGCTATGCTATTGGGCGCCTGATTTCCTTATTACATTGGTCTGCCATCGTTAGCCTCTCACAACTCTGTCAGTGACATGCTACAAGTTTAAAGTCGCATACCTACCCTACAATAATTCTAAAAACCCGCTAAAAAATCTCATTTCTTTAAAGTTATCTTGTGCATTTAGAATATTGCTTTGTTTCTTTTCATGGATAGCTATCTCGAATTCCTCTAGTAAATCAAGTTTCCTCCCTTTCTTTTCTACATGCAATATTTCTACGTTGTCTTCTATGCTATTAAGGGGATGGCCTGTTTCATATACACTCCTGGAAATGGAAAAAAGAACACATTGACACCGGTGTGTCAGACCCACCATACTTGCTCCGGACACTGCGAGAGGGCTGTACAAGCAATGATCACACGCACGGCACAGCGGACACACCAGGAAACGCGGTGTTGGCCGTCGAATGGCGCTAGCTGCGCAGCATTTGTGCACCGCCGCCGTCAGTGTCAGCCAGTTTGCCGTGGCATACGGAGCTCCATCGCAGTCTTTAACACTGGTAGCATGCCGCGACAGCGTGGACGTGAACCGTATGTGCAGTTGACGGACTTTGAGCGAGGGCGTATAGTGGGCATGCGGGAGGCCGGGTGGACGTACCGCCGAATTGCTCAACACGTGGGGCGTGAGGTCTCCACAGTACATCGATGTAGTCGCCAGTGGTCGGCGGAAGGTGCACGTGCCCGTCGATCTGGGACCGGACCGCAGCGACGCACGGATGCACGCCAAGACCGTAGGATCCTACGCAGTTCCGTAGGGGACCGCACCGCCACTTCCCAGCAAATTAGGGACACTGTTGCTCCTGGGGTATCGGCGAGGACCATTCGCAACCGTCTCCATGAAGCTGGGCTACGGTCCCGCACACCGTTAGGCCGTCTTCCGATCACGCCCCAACATCGTGCAGCCCGCCTCCAGTGGTGTCGCGACAGGCGTGAATGGAGGGACGAATGGAGACGTGTCGTCTTCAGCGATGAGAGTCGCTTCTGCCTTGGTGCCAATGATCGTCGTATGCGTGTTTGGCGCCGTGCAGGTGAGCGCCATAATCAGGACTGCATACGACCGAGGCACACAGGGCCAACACCCGGCATCATGGTGTGGGGAGCGATCTCCTACACTGGCCGTACACCACTGGTGATCGTCGAGGGGACACTGAATAGTGCACGGTACATCCAAACCGTCATCGAACCCATCGTTCTACCATTCCTAGACCGGCAAGGGAACTTGCTGTTCCAACAGGACAATGCACGTCCGCATGTATCCCGTGCCACCCAACGTGCTCTAGAAGGTGTAAGTCAACTACCCTGGCCAGCAAGATCTCCGGATCTGTCCCCCATTGAGCATGTTTGGGACTGGATGAAGCGTCGTCTCACGCGGTCTGCAAGTCCAGCACGAACGCTGGTCCAACTGAGGAGCCAGGTGGAAATGGCATGGCAAGCCGTTCCACAGGACTACATCCAGTATCTCTACGATCGTCTCCATGGGAGAATAGCAGCCTGCATTGCTGCGAAAGGTGGATATACACTGTACTAGTGCCGACATTGTGCATGCTCTGTTGCCTGTGTCTATGTGCCTGTGGTTCTGTCAGTGTGATCATGTGATGTATCTGACCCCAGGAATGTGTCAATAAAGTTTCCCCTTCCTGGGACAATGAATTCACGGTGTTCTTATTTCAATTTCCAGGAGTGTATATGGTTCGCAACAGCTGATTTGTCATAATTCCCTAACCTGAACGCATGGCCTGTTTCATATATATGGTTCGCAACAGCTGATTTGTCATAATTCCCTAACCTGAACGCATCTTTATGTTCTTTATACCGGATCGCGAATGATCTTCCTGTCTGCCCTATATATTTTGCATCACAAGTTCTGCACTGAATCTTATACTCCAGTGTTCCGGTTAACGAAACTATAAAAATCATTAAGAGAAATTTCCCTAAATACGGTAAAATTTCAACGCAAGAGACAATTGAATTTATTGAACTCCTACAGCTCGTTACAAGTTCTAATTATTTTACGTTTAATAACAAATTTTATATTCAGGACGATGGATTAGGCATGGGGTCCAGTATTTCAGAAACTATGGCGGACGTTTTTATCAATGACCTTGAAGATAAAGTTCTAAATTTTGACGATAACATTATGGATAAAATTGTTTATTACAAACGTTATGTAGACGACTCTCTGTTACTTGTCGATGGTTCCCGTGAGGACATTGAGGAAATAGTAAAAAAGTTCAACTACGCACATAATAAAATAGAATTTACCGTGGAGTATGAAACTGACAATTGTTTACAGTTCCTGGACCTGAATATAAAAAAGCAGGGCAACAAACACGAGTTCTCCGTTTATAGAAAACAAACTACGTCTGATGCCGTGATCCCGAATGATTCATGCCATCCGCAGGCTTCTAAAGAAGCTGCTTTCCGTAGTCTCGTGCATAGGGCAATCAATATACCTATGAGCGAAAAAGATAGGGAGACTGAAATTAATACCGTTAAGAGAATAGCGATGAACAACGGTTACAGAATAGATATGGTTAAAAAACTGTTACGGAAAAGTAATAAGCGCAAAAAAAAAAATAAACCCGATGGAGAGAAAGTGAAAATTATCACGATGCCATACTACGGAACAGTCTCACAAAAGATAGCAAATATTTTTAAGCCATACGATGTTAAAATAGCTTTCCAGTCTAATAACCTAGTGAGGTATAGCCTTAAGCACGATATTGGCGAGAAGAGAAATAAGTTTGATAGATTGGGAGTTTATAAGATTCAGTGCAGAACTTGTGATGCAAAATTTATAGGGCAGACAGGAAGATCATTCGCGATCCGGTATAAAGAACATAAAGATGCGTTCAGGTTAGGGAATTATGACAAATCAGCTGTTGCGAACCATATATATGAAACAGGCCATCCCCTTAATAGCATAGAAGACAACGTAGAAATATTGCATGTAGAAAAGAAAGGGAGGAAACTTGATTTACTAGAGGAATTCGAGATAGCTATCCATGAAAAGAAACAAAGCAATATTCTAAATGCACAAGATAACTTTAAAGAAATGAGATTTTTAGCGGGTTTTTAGAATTATTTTAGGGTAGGTATGCGACTTTAAACTTGTAGCATGTCACTGACAGAGTTGTGAGAGGCTAACGATGGCAGACCAATGTAATAAGGAAATCAGGTGTCCAATAGCATAGCGTTACCGTCAATCACACGGCTGTATCCATGCCACAACACCTAGGCACGTCAGTCCACAACAGCTCCCGAGCCGGCACAGTGCGACAGCATATTTGGTAGCTATGGGACGGCCATCGACTTGTGTCAACAACTTCAATGTAAGATGAGGACCCACAATCCAATATACTTTTAATTCTGTTTCACTATATGGACTTCCCAACTATTTGTGATGGTATTTTGTCTTTTTAGTTCATTTAATTTCATGACATAGATTTTACAACCTGATGATGGGAGCATTGTCTCTTGAAACGCGTTGTTAAAATATATGTATAAGAATCGCGGTTGAATGCTAACAGTGATAACAAGGAAATTTCTGTAGTATAAGTAGTTAACTGTCGTGTAGGAGGTGCATCTTGATGCGATGATTTTTTTTCCGAACTCCGGTCCAGATTATCATTATCTTATTGCTCCTGGAAGAAGTGTCAATTTGTTCACATAACCTCACTTTGCATGTGTGGCCAATACCACGTGGTCCGCCTCCACGTTGGCAAGGCGTTTTGTGAGTACGAAGCGAAAGCACAATATAATTCCGATTTTGCGAATATTACTGTCCCGTGTCAGAACTACAAGTAGTGATTTCCTGCAGACCTGTGTTGTGCGTAACTCTCTATACTTTAATACTCACCTAGCAAATGAGAACTGCATCACCATGCGTTGAACAGGGAGTACATTGCGATGGTAAATCTATGATCTGTTTAAAAAGCGTTAGCGACACCTTCTTTCGTTAAAAAGGAGAACCATTACGGCTTTGCTAAGCATAGGATTCTGTGGTAGGATGATGATATTTTGTAAGTAATAAAATGGGAAATCGAGCACGTAGCTTGAAGAATTTGTAAGTAAGGGAACCCTGTACGTTGTCCTTTATGGTGAGTGCTCATAAAAGACTATAGTATCACGATGAATGTCCCATGAAAGTCTGATAGGCCTACTCTTGTTCTCCATATACATAAATGATCTGACGGATAAATAGTTTGCGATTTTTCTGAGGGCGCTGTAATGCATCGTAGAGTGTCGTTGTTGAGTGTCTGTGGAAAAATACAGGATAATTTAGTGACAACTTCTATTTGTCGTAATGAAGAGCTGCTTGCTATAAATGTTGGAAAATATATGTTAATGCAGATGAGTAGGAAAAAGAATATGGTAATATTCGGATGTTCGATTTTATTACTCATACATAGACGATGAGGTCTGTTCCTGTCAAAGAAAGCTACAGGTTATAAGCCACTGGTGAGAAAATTCGAGGAATCAGAGTAACACGAAAGTTTTTCTCTACACTCTTCCTTTCCACCCATAAGTGAAAGTAAAAAATGTCTAGGATGTGATGAGCAGTATTTTAGTGATTTTATTTGCAATGTATAAAACCAAAAAAACTGTGATCCTTGACATTATTTTCACTAATTCACAATAATGTAATGAAAGCAAGAGGCATACCTGTCATTATGGAGAATTTCTAAAAGAACGTGTTTCTGCTAGCGATCATGCTGTCTTTTTAATACGTTGGACATTTCGACTAGTCAGTGGTGACTGTGATGCATATAATCTTTTCGAATAAGGTTTTTTATAACTTATCTAACATGGCTTCGCAAGAACCATGTCGTCCTAGAACTTGTGTGCTGCTCAAATAATGTAGCAGCGTTGCAGCCCACAGAGCTTGCATTCGGGAGGGCAATGGTTCAAATCCGCATCTGACAATTCTGATTTGAGTTTTCCGTGACTTCTCTAAATTTCTTTAGGCATATGCCCGGATGGTTCCTTTGAAAGGGCGCGTCCCATTTCCTTCCCCATCCTTGAAACATACTGAGCTTGTACACCGTCTTACTTTCATGTTGTCAGGATGCTAAATCCTGAACATCCTTCGTATAAATCTCTTAATTAGACGTTTTGTGTGGCGGCTGAAGTACACTGTGACAAGACATTACGACTCACATACGGACACTGAGAACAGTGCGTAATTTACTGTGCGACTGTGGCAGACGGTTGTCACTTCGGGGAAGAGTGGTCCGGTACATAGAGTTCAAAATGGTTCAAATGGCTCTGAGCACTATGGGACTCAACATCTTAGATCATAAGTCCACTAGAACTTAGAACTACTTAAACCTAACTAACCGAAGGACACCACACACACCCATGCCCGAGGCAGGATTCGAACCTGCGACCGTAGCAATCCCGCGGTTCCGGACTGCAGCGCCAGAACCGCTAGATCACCGCGGCCGGCGGGACATAGAGTCTGGCAACATGTGATAGGTTAACATGTCTATGAGTCCATTCATCTTCACCGTCGAGTGACACAGAGTGGCCGCAGAGTTGTAAGTCCCCTCTGTATAGGATCCGCCCCCGGTACCTGAGTGGAAAAGGTGACAGAATGTCACTCCTAAGAGCCCGGGATCAATTGCCGACTGGGCCGGAGATTTTCTCCGCACAGGGACTGGTTGTCTTGTTGTCCTCATCATCATCATTTCGTCCCCATCGACGCGCAAGTCACCGAAGTGGCGTCAAATCGGAAGACTTGCTGCTGGCTAACCGTCTACCCGATGGGAGGGCCTAGTCACACGACATTTATTTATTTATCTGTAGTGTGGCCATGACCTAGCTACGCAGTGTCAGCATCCCCAGTTCATGGCCACAGTGTATCATTTAGCTGCCTGGTTCTTGGTTTCAGTCAACATGCCGAATCGTCTCCATATGGCAGCACAATTCCCTGTCATGATATCACTAGCCGATGGATGGAAGGAGGTAGAAGTGGTCAGAGCAAACGTAAATCCATACAAATTATAGAAGTGGACGTCCATGCGTAACACAGATCAGCCAGAACATTATGACCACCTCCTTTGGCACGGATAGCAGCTGCGACCCATCGTGGCAAGGAATCAAAGAGGCCTTGGTAGATCGCTGGAGGGAGTTGGCACCATATCTACACACACAAGCTACATGGTTACCGAAAATTCCCGGGAGTGGGCCCATGAGATCTGATGCCACGTTCAACCACATCCCAGATGTGTTTGATCGGGTTCAGACCTGACGAGTTGGGGGGCCAGCACATCAAATGGAGCTTGCCACTGAGTTCCTCGAACCACGCCGTCACACTTCCTGCCTTGTAACATGGCGCATTATTTTGTTAAAAATGCCACTGCCATCAAGAAACATTGTCGTCATGAAGTGGTGTACGTGGTCTGGAAACAGTGTACGATACTCTTTGGCCGTCATAGTGCCTTGCACGGGCTACACTGGACCCATGGATGTTAACGTGAATGTTCCCCTGCACATAATGGAGCCGCCATCAGTTTGTCTCCGTCCCACGGTACAGGTGATAAGGAGCTCTTGTGCTGAAAGACGGCGGATTCGTGACCTTGAAGAAGGCATCGAGATTCATCAGACCATGCAACGATCTGCAACTGCGCCAACATCGAGTGCCGCTGGTCATGTGACTATTTCAGTCGTAGTTGTCAATGTCGTGGTGTTGAAATTGGCACATGTATGGGTCGTCGGCTGCGAATGCCCATCGTTAGGAGTAATCGGTGTACTGTTTGTTCAGACATACTTGCACTCTGCCTAGCATTAAAGTCTGAAGTTAGTTCCGCCACAGTTCGCCGCCTGTCCTGTTTTACCAGTCTGTTCGGCCTAGGACATCGGACACCCGGAACGAAGGGTAGCCGCACAACCCCACGACGTCTGGACGTAGTTTCACCTTGGCTTCGTTACGTGTTGAAGACGCTCACCACAGTATTCCTGGAACAACCGACAAGTCGTACAGTTTTCGAAATGCTAATGCAGAGCCTCCGGGCCATCGCAATCCGCCCTCAGTCAAACTCAAATACACTCCTGGAAATTGAAATAAGAACACCGTGAACTCATTGTCCCAGGAAGGGGAAACTTTATTGACACATTCCTGGGGTCAGATACATCACATGATCACACTGACAGAACCACAGTCACATAGACACAGGCAACAGAGCATGCACAATGTCGGCACTAGTACAGTGTATATCCACCTTTCGCAGCAATGCAGGCTGCTATTCTCCCATGGAGACGATCGTAGAGATGCTGGATGTTGTCCTGTGGAACGGCTTGCCATGCCATTTCCACCTGGCGCCTCAGTTGGACCAGCGTTCGTGCTGGACTTGCAGACCGCGTGAGACGACGCTTCATCCAGTCCCAAACATGCTCAATGGGGGGCAGATCCGGAGATCTTGCTGGCCAGGGTAGTTGACTTACACCTTCTAGAGCACGTTGGGTGGCACGGGATACATGCGGACGTGCATTGTCCTGTTGGAACAGCAAGTTCCCTTGCCGGTCTAGGAATGGTAGAACGATGGGTTCGATGACGGTTTGGATGTACCGTGCACTATTCAGTGTCCCCTCGACGATCACCAGTGGTGTACGGCCAGTGTAGGAGATCGCTCCCCACACCATGATGCCGGGTGTTGGCCCTGTGTGCCTCGGTCGTATGCAGTCCTGATTGTGGCGCTCACCTGCACGGCGCCAAACACGCATACGACCATCATTGGCACCAAGGCAGAAGCGACTCTCATCGCTGAAGACGACACGTCTCCATTCGTCCCTCCATTCACGCCTGTCGCGACACCACTGGAGGCGGGCTGCACGATGTTGGGGCGTGATCGGAAGACGGCCTAACGGTGTGCGGGACCGTAGCCCAGCTTCATGGAGACGGTTGCGAATGGTCCTCGCCGATACCCCAGAAGCAACAGTGTCCCTAATTTGCTGGGAAGTGGCGGTGCGGTCCCCTACGGCACTGCGTAGGATCCTACGGTCTTGTCTTGGCATGCATCCGTGCGTCGCTGCGGTCCGGTCCCAGGTCGACGGGCACGTGCACCTTCCGCCGACCACTGGCGACAACATCGATGTACTGTGGAGACCTCACGCCCCACGTGTTGAGCAATTCGGCGGTACGTCCACCCGGCCTCCCGCATGCCCACAATACGCCCTCGCTTAAAGTCCGTCAACTGCACATACGGTTCACGTCCACGCTGTCGCGGCATGCAACCAGTGTTAAAGACTGCGATGGAGCTCCGTATGCCACGGAAAACTGGCTGACACTGACGGCGGCGGTGCACAAATGCTGCGCAGCTAGCGCCATTCGAAGGCCAACACCGCGGTTCCTGGTGTGTCCGCTGTGCCGTGCGTGTGATCATTGCTTGTACAGCCCTCTCGCAGTGTCCGGAGCAAGTATGGTGGGTCTGACACACCGGTGTAAATGTGTTCTTTTTTCCATTTCCAGGAGTGTAGATCGCGCCTTCCCCTTTCTACTCATGGACAGTGAGCTAACTGCTACTATGTGCACCGTGCGTGTGTCTGACTAGCGGTCATTCCTCGACAGGTGACGCTGCCATCGCTTGGACGGGCTTATATCGATAGTAGGTCGGTGGTTATAATGTTCTGGCTGATTATTGGACGATATGTACGTAAGTGTGTATGTATGTGTGTATGTATGTATGTATGTATGGTTCGAATGGCTCTGGGCAAAATGGGACTTAACATCTGAGGTCATCAGTCCCCTAGAACTTAGAACTACTTAAACCTAACTAATCTAAGGAAATCATACGCATCCATGCCCGAGGCAGGATTCGAACCTGCGACCATAGCTGTGTCGCGGTTCCAGACTGAAGGGCCTAGAACCACTCAGCCACTTGGGCCGGTATGTATGTTTGTTTGCACCACATCTCCTCCTAAACAACTGGGCTGGTTTCAAACATACTTGGTAAAGATGTCATTTAGTGTCTGGAAAGAATCACTGTGGGGTTAGTAATCACCCACCTATCAAAGCATTGGGGGTCCGGGTGAAAAAGTAGTGTAGCCCACGACACAAGGGTACCCATAATTTGAAAATGAGTGAACTTAGAGACTTGCAACCAGCTTCACACATAGTTTGAAACCAATACGAAACTTTGTATCGCTGACGACAAAATGCTGAAAGGAAAAAAATATGTCGCTTAGTACATTTTTGTATTTCTTGCGGTAAATACGCCACTTGAAGGTCGACGTTTTAATTTATTACTTCTTTAGTACTAAGTCTATTGACAACACATTTCGCAGACAGTAGGCAGATATACCACTGGTTGTACCTCCAAAATTATATCATTTTACAGCATGTAGTTTAAGAGATACGACGTCATAAACAACAAGCTGCGTTGAAATGAAACTGTAGTGAGAAATTCGTTAGACATACAAGTGACATATGTGCACGAATATGGGTGAAATAAATTAAATGTGTGGGAAATATATTCGACATGTGTGGATGGGAGCAAAGCCATAGTGGAAAGCTCATCACGAGCCCCCTGGACGATTTCAATCAAATTTGGTACATGTATTGGCTACAATCCAGAAAAGAATCCTGTAGGAGTAAGAACCACCAGCCTCCTATTGTGGTGACTGTCGTAGTGTGGAGAGGGATGGGACGACGAGGAGATGGATGGAAAGACAGCCATTGGGACCGGGGACGTACGAATGGGTAGGAGGAGGAGAAGATGGACAGACTTAGGGAAAGGGGAAATGGTCAGAGAGAGGGGACAGAAGGAGATGGACAGAAAGAGGGAAAGGACCAGATGGACACAGAACGGAAAGAGGAAGAGGTTGACAGAAAGGGGCAGGGGGAGATGGATGAGAGTGGCGGGTAGAGGAGGTGGAGAGAGAGTGGGGGTTGTGGCGATTGAGAGAGAGAGGGGGAAAGGTGGGTGTGATGGACAGGGACAGGGGGTAATTGATAAAGAGAGGAGGTAAGATATATTGATAAAGAAAGGGTTTGGGCGGAGAGAGGACAGGAGAAGGTGGATACAGAAAAGGGAAATGAGAGGGAAATGGACAGTGCGAGGAGGCAAGAGGAGATGGGCAGAGGAAGGGGGAATGAAAAAATGGTCAAGGAGAAGGGGGAGGAGGACATGAACTAATAGAAATTTGGACTAAATAAATACCACGCCAACGTCGAATTCCTCAGATAATTACATTATAAATAATAGTGCCAGCGTAGTGGCTTATTCCGATCATTAACTTGTATGTGTAGGCTAGCTAGTTCACGTCAGAGTTAGTAATTATAATGTGTTCTTGAGAAGGCATCCTCGGGAGCAGCGGGCGAAATCGCACGTGTCATTTGAAGATTAAACGGCGGCCCCTACGTAAAGCGGGAAAAACTCGCCTCGCTTGCAGCCAGCCGCAAGAGGCATGGTGTGAAAGAACCGCTTCCCCTCGTGGAGAGGGCGAGGTTTGGGGGCGTGGGTGGAGGGGGAGAGAGACGCCACGCTCACTGCCGCTACTTAAGCCTGCCTCGTGCCGCGCTCGGGTGACACGTGTGGCCACAACACTTCCAGGCCGCAGTCCGCTCATGTGTGCCGCCTTGAAGCTAAGACGAAGTGGGACGCAGTTGCCCTGCGACTTTCTACGAATAAAATTATCATATCTGAACCATTCCTTGTTTCCTCGTACATCCGACTGTGCAAAGCTACTGCTTAAACATGTAATTATGGGCTGTCTTCGAGGTCTCGTTATGTGATTCGCACTTGTTTTGGGATATCTTCCAATTTAAAACTGTTCTTGGAGTGTGAGCTACTCAGTACATATGTGTACATGTAGTTTCAAACGTGTTTTGGCAGTCAAACTATCAATCACTTTTTAAATTTTTTCAGCCGTTTGTACCATCTCAGATAACAAATTACACCAATTTTTTTGTTTGGGATTATAGAAGAACAAGCCGACACTGGTTTTACAATTCTGCACAGCTGTAAACCTGGAACAAGCAAGTTCATGTGAGCTACTTGAATTTTCCATTAGAGAAAACAAGATACCTTGGATATTAGCCACCATTACTGAATATTCCGCCGTTTACAGACTTTTTAACAACTACATGTGATGTTCAGTAAGCAATGTAACACTTGGTTTTATTCAGAATCTCAGTACCTCATATTATTCTTCACTCGTCTGGATACAAAAGATACAAAACTCTGTTTTTCAACATATTCTCCCTTCAATGCGACGGCCTTACACCACCTTAGTGGGACAGCCACTGTTCCTACATGGTACCATTCCACTGGTCGACCGAGCGAGGTGGCGCAGTGGTTAGCACACTGGACTCGCATTCGGGAGGACGACGGTGCAATCCCGTCTCCGGCCATCCTGATTTAGGTTTTCCGTGATTTCCCTAAATCGCTTTAGGCAAATGCCGGGATGGTTCCTTTGAAAGGGCACGGCCGGTTTCCTTCCCAATCCTTCCCTCACCCGAGCTGGTGCTCCGTCTCTAATGACCTCGTTGTCGACGGGACGTTAAATACTAATCTCCTCCTCCTCCTCTACTGGTCGATGTCGGTTGCCACATCCTGTTGCATCAATAACCTCTCTATCATTCACGTACTGCTTCCTGTGGAGCGTCTCCTTCATGGGGCCAAACAGATGGAACTCGAAAGGTGCGAGATACGGGCTGCAAGCTGGATGAGGAAGAACAAGTGGTGACCGAGTGTGTCAACAATACCAACAGAGACGTGTAGCTGAACAGCGGGGTTTTTGATTGTGAACCGTCGATCACCTCGAATGAGAGTAACCGTTCGTCCCAGTACTGCAGGAGTTACATCTATGTGCGGCCAGCCGTTGCGCTGGAGATCGGACAAGGATGCGCGACCTATCTGCGATGATAACAGATGCCTCGCCCATCGACTCACCGTGCTTCTGTTCACTGCCATATCTTCTCAGACATTCTGCAAGCGCCTATGAATATTTGTGATGCTATGATTTTGCGCGAAAAGAAACTACGTGACAAATGTCTGCTTGGAAGGCACTTCCGTTCCGACACCATTTTGATGGATACTTTTAGCGCCGCCACCTGTCAGAGCTTCATAAAACTATAAGGGCTGAAGCGGAAGTATTCCACGATGTCCCAAAATAATTTCCGCATTTTTCAGCCGAAACTGCCCGAAAAATATTTTTTGTTGCATTATTTATTAAACTCCCTCACAGTCTGGGGGGAAAACAGACATCTAGGTCTACAACATCTACACCAGTACTCAGCAAGCTACTTAACCGTGTGTGGCTCGGGTACTTAACAGCAGCGCTCTCTTATTCCCCCTTCCTCATTGTGCTTGAAAATGGCGCGTCGGATGAATGATTGTCGTTAAATCTCTGTGTTGGCCCTAATTTCTCGAATTTTCTTCTTGTGGTCATTTCGCGTGACATATGGGGGAACAAGTAATATGTTGTCCAGATTCTTCCCAGAAGCTCTCTGTCGAAATTCCATTAGTAAACCACTCTGTGTTGCTCAACGCATCTCTTGTTGCCTCTGTCTCTAGACATTTTGAGCATCTCTGTAACGCTCCCGCGCCCACTAAACGACGCTGTGACGGAATCCAATGCTCTTCATTGGATCATATTTATATCTTCTTTTAGACCCACCTGCTAAGGGTCTCAGGGTGGTGAGGAATGCCCTAGAACCGGTCCAACATGTGCCCTGTAAGCCACTTCTTTTAATAGATGAGCTAAATTTCCTTAAGATTCTTCCTATGAATCTCAGTCTAGCATCTGCTCTTCTTATTATTTGTTTAATGTGGTTATTCGACTTAAGGTTGCTCCAAATGGTTACTCGTACATATTTTAAGGAAGATAATGTTTACAGCAGTTTCTCATCACTAGTGTAGATGTTCAGTAGCGGATTTCATATCTTATGTATGCCCAGTATGTTATATTCTTTTACGTTTAAAGCCAACTGCCAGTCCCTGCGTGAGTCGTCAATCCCCTTTAGGTTTCTGTAAAAATCGCTAGTGTAATGTCGTTGCTACCTTTGTGTAGGAAACTGCATCATTTGGGAATAGTCTTATGGATTTTTCAAAATCTGCTGCTAGATATTTTGGTTACCAGGTGGTCAGAAGGAGTTTAAAATTCTTGTAAGACTGTATGGGAGGAAGCTGTGCTGAAACGTAATTGTTAAGAAAAAAATTCCACACGTTGCGCCGTCTCCGATTTAATTAGAACTGACGTTAGCCAGTCAGATGGTTGTGCATCCAAATTCAAGGACTTCCACGCGCTAGAATGCGGTGCTGCACATACATCTGCGGACCCGAAAGTTACCATTTTTCTAATGCTCATTGCCAGTTAAAATGTGACTTTTTTAGGAAATGATAAATTTAAACTACGTGAGCTAAGGCTACGTTTGTTCGATTTGAGGAAACAAAGGAGGAACATCTTTGGCGACAGTGCCTATGATTGGCTAACGACAATGCTAATTAGATCAGAAACGGTGAAACGTATCAGAATTTTTCATTACAATTATTTCTCTGGAAAACGTACCCCGTAGCGCCATTACTTTCTACACTGTTTCTGGCCTTCCCGTATACTGTAAACAGTAACGATCCTATCACACTTCCTTGGGGTTTTTCTGAAATTATCTTTACAGCTGTCGATATCTCTCTATAGAAGTCTTTTATCGTGTCGCAAATGCTATCGATTATTTAGGAGGCTCATTAAATGTCAGTGCGGTATGGTATCAAATGCGGTCCTGAAGATTAGGAAGGCAGCATCAACACGAGTGCTGATGTCTACAGCACCGTGGATCTCATGGAGGAACAGAGCGAGCTGAGTAACACCAGGTCTCTGTTTGTGGAATACCTGTTGATTTTTATGGAGCAGATTTTTTCTCCAAACAGTTGACCCCCATGCCCGGGGGAGGACTCGAACCTCCGCCGGGACCAGTGATCCATTTTGTATAAACTTTGTCGTGTGCTGCAAAGTACACCATAGGCACTACCAGAGCGCTCACTACACTTGAACACATCTGTACACACCAGGCACGCTTCGTGATAGTAAGCCAAGAAATCTACTGCCGTTGTGTTAGTTGTGTCCTAGTTTTTAACCGCTTAACTGGTCCTGCCGGGTCAACGTATCCTGTGGCCTGTTGAGGTGTGGTACAAAACGACTTTTCCACTTATTGCTCCTTAATAGCTGCGTTTCAATATACTCAGCCATGATGGTACAAGTTGCTTGTTTAGCCAATATCTTCGTACACTCAGTAGGATTTTAATTCCCAGATATTTTCGTCAAAGGACCCATATTCGTCAAAATAGAGACGCAGGAGGAATTTATTACAGGGGAATGTTCGTTCCAGCTTCAACGGTGGGTCATTTGCTTCAGCAGTAATGCGTTGGTTGGCGTTGACATGAACGCCCCAGTAACTGTACACAGGGCTTTTATTGCAGAATGTCCAGTCTCTGGAGCGCGCTGCCTGACACTAACGCGCGGCACACATGTCCATACCTAAGTGTGTCCTTATTAGCGATTTTAAGAAAGACATTGCTATCTACTGATCAGAGCCCCACCATACTACGGTCGTTGCCTAATGCGATTTCATGGCTTTTCACATCAAGCATGTCCAAAGGAATTTTGCATCGTAGTCATAATAACACAGGCACTGCAATATCGTACTGGAAAATTATGTTGTTCCAGTTGCATTGTTTGAGGAAGTGGAATTATGTAGCGAGGAAAGATTATTAGAGCAGTCTTGGTATGAGAAATTGTGAGACCGAACGAGAGCGAACCGCGAACAAACAAGACGGACGAACGGGAATGGAAGGACAAGAACGACGATAGACAACCGAGCAAGACACCAAGATCAACCACAAAGTATTAACAAATGGGGTCACGAGAGAAAACCTCACGAAATCAAAAAAAAAAAAAGTCCACTCGTAAACGGGAAGTAAGCACACGCAACGAAAACACGAGATATCAACCGACTCAACGCGAATACCAGACTGCCTCGATGCAGACGCAGACGCACATAACTGAGGTTTTACTCTCGGCAGATGGCGAAGTGCTAGTGCCTGTAAGGCGCTTCTCCTTCTGGCTTCAAGAGGTTGGGGGGGAATTACATGATGACGCTGAATGGGACTTGGCTTTGTGCTGTTTTTTTTTTTTAGGATGATAGAATAGTTAGAGGGATAGTAGAAGAAGCAGGAAAACTAACGGCCCAATTGATTGGCCGGCATAGTATTTAAAAATGATAGATGAAAGGGCAGTAGAAGGGACAGTAAGAGAGGAAAACGAACGGCCTATTGGCTAGCCGGTAACTTACGAGTAAATGACAGATTAAAGGAAAGGAGAACGGCCAGTAAGAGTTGAGTGAAAACGAAAGGCCATTGTCCTGCTCTCATCTTCATGGCGGCGTCGGTGACGGCGGTGGCAGACAGTCGTGATGGGAGAAGCGGTGGGAGGGGAGGGGGGGTAGGGAAAGGAGTCGGAGAGTGACAACTGGAGAAGTGAAAAGGGAAGGGCCTGTAGACTGCCTCGATGCGTTTTTTTTTTTTTCCTTTATTGAATTTCAATTCCGCCGAAGGGGGCGGGCTGGCAGCAGCTTAGTATGCCGCTCTTCAGCCTACAGACTTTGTTACAAAGATGAAGACAAGAAATAATAAAAACAGGCGATAAAATCGGAGACTTAAAGAGTAACATGGCGAAAAGAAATCGTGGAACTTAAAACAAAGAACAGAGGGATGATGACGCTAAGAAAATACATACAAAGCAGACAGGTAAAACAATAGACAGACAATTAAAAAAACACGGCGACAGTCTGGTTTCTGTTCGCAAAAGATATAAAATTCACACTCAGCGACAGCACGGTTTCTGTTCGAAACACGAGAAAGACGAACAACACTGAACAGTCACTGGAACACTGCACTAAAAAGTTGGCAAATGTGACATACCACAGCCGAGAGGGGGTGGGGGGAAACTGGACAGATGATGGGAAAATAAAAAGGGGGGTAAACCGGGAAAGGAGCTGATGGAGGATGAGGACCCATAAGAGGGGTGGGGGGCGCTGGGCAGACGGGACAGGGAGTGGGGTAGCAGAGGAGGGGAATACAAAAGTACTTGGGGGGGGAGAAGGGAGGTAGGGAGAGGTTTAGTGGGGAGAAAACAGGACGGAAGGGGGGAAGAGGGAGCCCAGGGAAAGGACAGAGGAAAGGAGAGGGAGTGAGGATCAGAGTTGATAGGAGGGATAAATGGAGGGAGAGAGTACATCATCCGGGAGGGGGAGTTGATGGAAGCCACCTTGGGAAAGGAGATGTAGGGTGTAGAGATGGAGGGTAGGGGGGACACAACGGTGAAGACGTGACAGGGGGCGGGGATGGGAGAGGAGAGGAGCAACCAGGGGGTCCTCGATGCGTGCGAGGCAGCCGCCTAAATACACGACAGGATACGCCGCTATTGGCCGCTGGGATCACGTGCTCCACAGTGGCGCCGCCACAGTAGACTCGGTGCCAGGAGCGCGCGCAGCCACGGCTGAAGACGCGACTGCTGCAGATATCTCTAGTGGTCATCCAGTTCCATGCCGTCTGGCGCGGATTCGAAACCCGCGGCGGTCGGCACCAGAGTATCCTTGCACAAATTTCACGACGAAGAAGATTTTTTCCGAAACTGTTCCCAACATTATTTTGGCGCTAGGATTTTTCTTAACTTTGTGTGTTTCGATAGGGTTATGTAAGAGAACAGCTTTTCAGAAGTCAGATTAGTTCAGAATTCTCTTGGGTCCGCTATGAGTCAAGCACAACTGTCTAATTTAGCAGTAATTCAATAAAAAGTGGGCTAGCTAAAGATGTCGATGGTGGTGATTCAGATTCAAAATTTGCAGCCGAAACTGAAGGAAGAAATTCTAAGCTACGTGCTAGTCACCTGTCACGAAGGAGATCTTCAATTGTTTTTCTGCTTTCTCAATAATAAGTTAAAATATTCCTTTTTTTAACTCATTGGTTTCCATCCATCAAAAATTGTTTGGGAGCAGTTAACATTACTCACTGATTGCTTAATCACACGTACGAAAAAATGCTTATGCCTTTATGAGGTTTGCAGTTTGGGGAGGAAGGGTGGATGGCGGTGGGGAGGGGGGGGAAGTGACAAATTAAAAGTCTGCACTGGGTACCAAACTACCTAGATAGGCCACCGCATGGACGTCAGTTTGAACAAGAGTAAAATACTGGATGTGTAGGTAACCTAGTTGGTAATTCTTTGTACAGTTCTGTACATCTTTGAAATTGATAACAGCAAATATCACCAAGACATTCATTAACATTTAAATAGCTCATGAGCTTTACCTTTACATCATTAAGGAATTCTTATGTGTCTTAGAAGCGTAATAAAGTGAATGACAAATTAACTTACAGAAACCAAGTTTACATTCCACCGCTATGTTTAATTTTAGCTCAATGTATATTAATTTTTCCTTATAAAAACCTACCGAAAACCAATTTTGCGTTTGCTGTTTTATGTCGCGTCGACTGTTACTGTCGTTAGAGATTTAGCTCTCAGATATGTGGTTATAGCATCGGGAGAAAGCAATCATGGCATCCTTAAGGAACAATTCCAGCATTTTCCTGGAATGATGAAAACCAAATTCGGTATGGCTGGCATTAGAATTAAGCCCAGGTTTTCAAAAACAATCAGATTTCCATCAGACTTCATATGGCGACATGGCTTGTCGTGAATGGTAATTGAAACTTCCATATCGGAACTGTTGTTGTTGTTCTGGTCTCCATTCCTGAGACTGGTTTGATGCAGCTCTCCATGCTGCTCTATCCTGTGCAAGCTGCTTCATCTCCCAGTACGTACGGCAGCCTACATTCTTCTGAATCTGCTTAGTGTATTCATCTCTTGGTCTCCCTCTACGATTTTTACCCTACACGCTGCCCTCCAATACTAAATTGGTAATGCCTTGATGCCTCAGAACATGTCCTACCAACTGATCTCTTCTTCTAGTCAAGTTGTGCCACAAACTCCTCTTCTCTCCAATTCTATTCAATACTTCCTCCTTTTTTATGTAGCACATTTCGAAAGCTTCTATACTCTTCTTGTCCAAACGATTTATCGTCCATGTTTCACCTCCATACATGGCTACACTCCATACAAATACTTTCAGAAACGACATCCTGACACTTAAATCTACACTCGATGGTAACAAATTTCTCTTCTTCAGAAACGCATTCCTTGTCATTGCCAGTCTATATTTTATATCCACTCTACTTCGACCATCATCAGTTATTTTGCTCCCCAAATAGCAAAACTCGTTTACTAATTTAAGTGTCGTTCCCTAATCTAATCCCCTCAGCGTCACCCAAGTTAACTGGACTACATTCCATTATCTTCGTTTTGCTTTTGTTGATGTTCATCTTATATCCTACTTTCAAGACACTGTCCATTCCGTTCAACTGCTCTTCCAAGTCCTTTGCAGTCTCTGACAGAGGTACAATGTCATTGGCGAACCTTAAAGTATTTCTTTCTTCTCCATACCTACTCCGAATTTTTCTTTCGTTTCCTTTACTGCTTGCTCAATATACAGACTGAATAACATCGGAGAGAGGCTACAACCCTGTCTCACTCCCTTCCCAACCACTGCTTCAATTTCATGTCCCTCGACTCTTATAACTGCCATCTGGTTTCTGTACAAATTGTAAATAGCCTTTCGCTCCCTGTATTTGAACCCTTCCACCTTCAGAATTTGAAAGAGATTATTCCAGTCAACATTGTCAAAAGCTTTCTCTAAGTCTACAATTGCTAGAAATGTGGGTTTGACTTTTCTTAATCTAACTTGTAAGATAAGCCGTAGTTTCAGTATTGCCTCACGTGTTCCAACATTTCTACGAAATCCAAACTGATCTTCCCCGAGGTCGGCTTCTACCAGTTTCTCCATTCGTCTGTAAAGAATTCGCGCTAGTATTTTGCAGCAGTGACTTATTAAACTGATAGTTCGGTAATTTTCACATCTCTCTACACCTCCTTTGGTTCAAATGGCTCTGAGCACTATGGGACTCAACATCTTAGGTCATAAGTCCCCTAGAACTTAAAACTACTTAAACCTAACTAACCTAAGGACATCACACACACCCATGCCCGAGGCAGGATTCGAACCTGCGACCGTGGCAGTCCCGCGGTTCCGGACTGCAGCGCCAGAACCGCACGGCCACCGCGGCCGGCTACTACACGTGCTTTCTTCGGGATTGGAATTATTATACTCTTCTTGAAGTCTGAGGGTATTTCGCCTCTCTCATACATTTTTTTCTCACCAGATGATAGACTTTTGTCAGGACTGGCTCTCCCAAGGCAGTCAGTAGTTCTAATGTTTCGACTTACGTCTTTCAGTGCTCTGGCAAACTCTTCACGAAGTATCATATCTCCCATTTCATCTTCATCTGCATCCTCTTCTATTTTCATAATACTGTCCTCATTACATCGCCCTTGTATAGACCGTACATATATTCCTTCCACATTTCTGCTTTCTCTTCTTTCTTTAGAACTGAATTCCCATCTGAGCTCTTGACATTCATACAAGTGGTTCTCTTTTCTCGAAAGGTCTCTTTAATTTTCCTGAAGGCAGTATCCATCTTTCCCCTAGTGATATATGCATCTACATCCTTACATTTGTCCTCTAGCCATCCCTGCTTAGCACTTCCTGACAATCTCATTTGTGAGGCGTTTGTATTCCTTTTTGCCTGCTTCATTTACTGCAATATTATATTTTCTCCTTTCATCAGTTAAATTCAATATATCTTCTGTTACCCAAGGATTTCTACTAGCCCTCGTCTTTTTACCTACTTGATCCTCTGCTGCATTCACTACTTCAGCCCACAAAGCTACCCATTCTTCTTCTGCTGTATTTCTTTCCCCCATTCTTGTCAATTGTTCCATTATGCTCTCCCTGAAACTCTGTACAACCTCTGGTTTAGTCAGTTTATCCAGTCCCATCGCCTTAAATTACCACCTTCTTGCAGTTTCTTCAGTTTTAATCTATAGTTCATAACCAATAAATTGTGGTCAGAATCCACATCTGCCCCTGGAAATATCTTACAATTTAAAACCTGGTTCCTAAATCTCTGTCTTACCATTATATAATCTATCTGAAATTTGTCAGTATCTCCAGGCTTCTTCCATGTGTACAACCTTCATTCATGATTCTTGAACCAAGTGTTAGCTATGATTAAATTATGCTCTGTGCAAAATTCTACTAGGCGGCTTCCTCTTTCATTTCTTAAATGGCTCAAATGGCTCTGAGCACTATGGAACTTAACATCTGTGGTCATCAGTCCCCTAGAGCTTAGAACTACTTAAACCTAACTAACCTAAGGACATCACACACATCCATGCCCGAGGCAGGATTCGAACCTGCGACCGTAGCAGTCCCCCGGTTCCGGACTGAGCGCCTAGAACCGCTAGAACACCGCGGCCGGCCCTTTCATTTCTTACCCCCAATCCATATTCACCTACTACGTTTCCTTCTCTTCCTTTTCCTACTATCGAATTCCAGTCACCCATGACTATTAAATTTTCGTCTCCACTCATAATACATTTCTTCAATTTCTTCGTCATCTGCAGAGCTAGTTGTCATAAAAACTTGTACTACTGTAGTAGGCGTGGGCTTCGTGTCTATCTTGGCCACAATAAGGCGTTCACTATGGTGTTTGTAGTAGCTTACCCGCACTCCTATTTTGAAACAAATATGTAAGTCGCATGAAGTAAACTTTACTGCAGCTATAGCGGTACTAAGGCTGTCCAGACAGTCAGCTATTGTGGATAGAGGAAGTCTATCGGGTCAAAGTTCGGCCTTGTCTCAGGAGCAGGTAGTTTAGTGTAATTAAGACGGTCCGGTAGCAGGTAAGCCGTGACATAAAGGGAGGAGGTAGTGGACGCAGATTTCACTGATTTCTGGTTGGGCGCTAATTTCACTGGGCGCAATTTTCATGGATTCGGTGGAGGTCTGTGTGTGCAGAAATTTTGCCACGATTTTCTTTTTCGTGGTTGAATATTATACAGGCTTTTGCCTCTGCTTTCTTAAGAGTGCAATATGGCAGGCCCTGTGGCCTCTTCATAGACTTATTAATGGCCAACAAACAGGGCTATCATGTACGAGGGTTGGAACTTTAATAGTGGCAACTATTTATTTACAGCTCGTACAAAATAGATACGTGTTTCAATGTTTTACCTACTTTCAGAGTAGTCACCAGCATTGTGTATAACCCGTTGCCAGCGATGTGGAAGTCGTTTGATACTCTTAGCAGTGCCAGTTGTGTTGACAGTTCGATCGGCGCGGTCTATTGCCCGACGAATTTGTAGCAGGTCTGAAGCGAATGCCGTGAAGTGTTTCCTTCAGTTTAGAAATCGAGTTGAACTGACGAGGGCTTAAGTCAGGGGAATTCAGTAGGTGGCATAGCACCTAGCAGCCCCATCAGTCAAACAAATCAGTAACAGCTTGCACTGTACGTGCTTAGCATTGTCCTGCAAAATGATGGTCAGGTCCTGCAGAAAGTGTCATCAGTTCTGTCTCTATACTGTTCATTTTTGGAACACAACCTCGGGCACTGCTAGAGAAGATGTACAGGCGCCTGTACGATTATGTAGGTCACCAATGGTTCAGTCTTTACCGACGGGTTTCTGCGTTTCGGTTTAAGCAACGGCCGGCGCAATTCGGAGAGAGACACTATCATTGTGCACTCGGACATCCGTTACGCCGAAAAGCGAGAAGCAATACTGGACACCCCTAGCGCTAGTTCGGGCCCGTACGATGGCCGCTGTAGACATGATTTGGCACATCATGTCGAATCTGTTGGAACATCGGATTCGATGAGATGTTCAAACGCAGAAGAAACACCCGCTTTCGATCACAGTTGCGTCCTGTCCCTCCTGAAATTTTAGAACTTGAAAGGGGTAGGGAGTACTTTGCGTCGTAAGGTTTGGCTGGACAGTTTAAAGGCACTTCCCCTTCAAGATCACTGACTACGAAGCTGGAATTTATTTGCTCTCACACGGAGTGTGTCGCTGCGAAAAGAAACATTGCAACACGCTGCAGTGCATTCCGCGAATTTGGAGACGCATTTCTAGCGAGAAGTGAAAGACCGTGCTAAGCAAGAAATAATGATTTGGCCAGATCTAGGAGCGTCGGGATAAGTATTTTCTCTCAAAATCTTCAATGCATTGCTTCTAAAAAATCAATTCTTAGACTATCCATTTAACGCGTCTGTCTAATTCCTTTTTACTTCAGCAAACTACTCGCCCGCTATCAGTAAGCTTTAGTTGGAAGATACAGTGTTTAGCATCTTTAAATGTTCGCTGTCAGAATGGAAATGGTGTCTGACAAACAAAATGTGTGGGAAAGCAGAAGGGCAAACGAAAGCAGTAATTAGCAATCCCGCATGAATAACAACGGGAGGAATGAGGGAAAGAAACGGCAAGGTGCGCAACAGGAAAGGATAGCACAGTCGGACCACAGGAATTACGGGGACCGTGGTTATGGAGCTGAGAACGCCCGTGGATCACTGCCGATGGGCCAGACAGAACGATATTAATAACAACAGCGACAGAATCGAAATTAGGGGTCTGAACCCGTCCAACTGACACAATAGTAAAATAACAGTCAAAGCTGACGCCAGATAACAAACCATTTCTAGAATAGACACTTTGTCATTTGTTGTCTTTATTTACTTATTTATTTATTTTTGCGATCAGATTTGATCATTTCATTTTTGTGAAATTTTCTTCATGTGTTATTGTGTGTATAATATGGTCCACATTAATCTCTATGTCATCACAGTTTTTTTTCTTGTTTCGCGTGTTTCTCTAGGTCTCATTTCGTGTATTTTGTGTGAACTACAGTTGTGCGTCAGACACCGTACTTCAATATGATGATGATGTTTGGTTTGTGGAGCGCTCAACTGCGCGGTCATCAGCGCCCGTACACATTCCCAATCCGTACACAGTCCAGTCTAGCGTGTTCCGTGAATGATGATTGAATGATGAGGACAACACAAACATCCAGCCCCGGGCAGAGAAAATATCCAAACCGACAGGAAATCGAACCCGGGACCCCTTGATTCAGAGGTAGTACTTCAAGATATTCGTGCATATGTCAGGGTAGGTTATCAAAGTCTTCATATGCTGTTGTGACGTATTCAGCATCTGTCTTTTCCGTAGGGATTGATACATGTTTGCGCTTCCTGTGGGCTGTCGTGTTTATAGTCAATTTGTCTTTGGTTTGGTCAGAAGTTTTGATTCACTTCTAGGGTGTATTCTAAGTGAGGCTGTACATGAACGAGGGACTGACGCACGAACAATACGAGACTGGAATAGAAGGGAGAACCGATAGAGGTACTTAAGGTACCCTCCGCCACACACCGTCAGTTGGCTTGCGGAGTATGGATGTAGATGTAGATAGCGCGACATATTTCCAGTTTTGTTTTGTATCAATACGGCCGCACAATAATGCTTAAGTCCGTGTTTAGGGTGCTAAGGTGGCCAGAGCGCCCACACTCGCGACAAGTGTGCAGGGTCATCGGGAGTTGTTTTAGAGAGGAACTTGAGGCCTTGCCAGTTTCGGGAGCGCCAAGTTCCACAGTCGTATGCGTAAGATGTTAAAAGGGCCATAGAGCCCGCCCTCACCGAAGCTGCGAAGGGTCGCCCAGCGTTCTGCGATTTTCACGATGTCACAATGCCCTTGGGCGTGTGCAAAATTTACCGTGACTGGCAGTGACGTGTTCGTTGTGCAAGTACCTCATACTAACACTAGAACTGTGACTCGATCAACTCATACCTTCTTTACCAACTTGTAGGTTTCGCAAATTTCCCGTACAATGGATCTGTAATAGGATCTAGCTGGTCTTCATGACTGACAATATCTTATAGTTTTGAGAGGACTCAAATCATCCTGATCGGCAGCATGCAGACGACAGACACATACACTACTTGCAGAAACGAAACGGGAGATACGCCACCTGACGACGGAGGCCCCACCGTCCGGCAGCACTATTAGGACATGAAGCTCCTCAGTATAATGGAATAAGAAGTCTGGTAACACTCGTGGTATGTCATTTACTTACAGCTTGCATAGATCAAACAACTGTGCATACTCATTTATAATTTCGGCCACCTCCATAAAAGTGGCGGGCAGAGTAAGTTGTGTTTTCTTTTTACAATCGTGTGTTTGGCAGATACCATGCAACCACGTCCTCAGGTGCTGTCCTCACGGAGGGGAAGAGAAGATTAAAGCAGAAAGAGGTGTAGGCCTGACATCCAAGCGCAAACACACACACACGCACACACACACACACACACACACACACACACACACACACACACATATATATATATATATATATATATATATATATATATATATATATATATATATAATGAGAAAATGAAGAGTGGGAATTGTTCGTTGTCTTCTCAAAAAAAGAAATACAAATATATATGGTTCAAATGGCTCTGAGCACATTGGGACTTAACTTCTGAGGTCATCAATCCCCTAGAACTTAGAACTACTTAAACCTAACTTACCTAAGGACATCACACAAATCCATGCCCGAGGCCGGATTCGAACCTGCGACCGTAGCGGTAGCTTGTTTCCAGACTGTAGCGCCTAGAACCGCTCGGCCACCCCGGGCGGCTACAAATGTATATAAACAAAAAGTTATATAAGCATTTTAAGTTACATTGGGATAATTAAAAAGCATGTCAATTTTTATGCATGGTAATTCATAAAACGGTACAGACCGGCTCGCGTGTCATCTTCAGCCTACAGGCGTCACTGAATGCTGGGTCAGCACATCACTCTCCCTGCCGTATGTCAGTTCACAAGACCGGAGCCGCTAATTCTAAATCAAGTAGCTACTCAATTTGCATCACATGAGCTGACTGCACTCCGCTTGCCAACAGCACTCGGCAGAACGGACAGTCACTCATCCAAGTGTTAATCCAGCCCGACAGCGCTTAACTTCGGTGATCTGACGGGAAACGGTGTTCCCACTGTCTGGTAATTAAGAAGGCTAGTTTTAGAAGTATGTTGTGATGGGTACCATTAGATTTCTGATTTCGTTAATGATAAACACTATTTTAAGTTAGTCCTAAAAAGGGAATCCCTCAACCATTTGCTTCTAAGTTCTTTACTTGCGCGAGGTAGATACTGACACTGATACACTAGTTATGGCACAACCTGCGATTAAGTTGTTTATCGTGTTCGTTGTTAGATAGCAATGAGTACAGAAATTAGGTTACCTTGTTGCATGTTAGGAAGTTCCTTTTTGCATGTCACAGGACTGAAAAATACTGAAGTCTATAGTATGTGAGGTTCTTTCCTTTCATGCTCTTGTACGTATTTGGAAGGGTTGTGGACAATGCACCAAAAACAAAATGTGTCATTGTCGTACAACAATCGACATGAAGCTCGAGAAGCGACGTCGCACGGCCCGGTACTCAAGCAGTCGACAACGGGGTGAGCTGAAGGGAGAGAATACATGGAGGGGCGACCGAGGTGCATCACGAGGCTGGAGAAATTCCCCGAGCGGCCAAGGTGACGTAATTCCATGTCACAATAACTTTCGCTGTTGGCGAGAAGGCTTAGCGGACCCAAGCGTGGGACCCGTTCAAAGGTACAACCCACACACCTGCTGGCATCCGGTTCATGGAACAGCACTGAACTGTCGCAATGAATGGACACGCAGCGGCGCCGACCAAGTGAGTTCTCGCAACCAAATTTGTGCGAATGACTAACAGTGCACCACACAGGTTACGCACACATCGTCATCCGGTGCCCGTGTAATCAACGCGGTAGTGGGCCACCTGTTCCACAATGTCTTGCAGCCACCGAAGATCCGCCTGATGGTACCCTGACGAGAGTCTGTGTGGTTGTGAGCTACATCCACTCCTAATACTCCCCAGCGGGCATGATAAATGTGACCGCGTGCCATCTCCAATCTCCTCTATCTCTTTCGCAACACTCTCGACGTGACTCTGACCACCTGGACGAGTCACTCTACATTCAAGAAACTGTTTTGGACAAACGTTTTTTGTTCAGATATGCATGTGGAACTTTGTTTACATTACAGTCATTATGGTTGAGATTTGACTGGTGCGACGACTAAAACACAATCCAGTTTCAACTCATTTGTGGTTGTGCAACAATTAGAGACATATTTTTTATTGTGTTTCCTAGTATGACTTTAACTAATCAACTTAGCATTTTTCACATTGCAACAGGACACTCTTCATGTGTATTTCATCTCTTTATGTTTATACTGTCTGTAATTACCATGTTTATGAGGCATGCTTTATAGGGATACATTCAGCTTACCACTTTTTGCTGATAAACACTGATTATTTTGATAGGTAAATACACTATGTTATCAAAAGTATCCAGACACCTGGCTGAAATTGACATACAAGTTCATGGCGCCCGCCATCGGTATTGCTGGAATTTAATATCGTGTTGGCCCACCCTTAGCCTTGATGACAGCTTCCACTCTCGCAGGCATACATTCAATCAAGTGCTGGAAGGTTTCTTTGGGAATGGAAGCCCATTCTTCACGAAATGCTGCACTGAGGAGAGGTATCGATGTCGGTCGGTGTGGCCTAGCACGAAGTCGGCGTTCCAAAACATCCCAAAGGTGTTCTATAGAATTCAGGTTAGGACTCTGTGCAGACCAGTCCATTACAGGGATATTATTGTCGTGTAACCACTCCGCCACAGGCCATGCATTATGAACAGGTGCTCGATCGTGCTGAAAGATGCAATCGCCATCCCCGAATTGCTCTTCAACAGTGAGAAGCAAGAAGGCGCTTAAAACATCAACGTAATGCATCCCCCTCCCTCAATTGAAAACACGACCAAACCATAACACCACCGTCCCCGAATTTTATTGTTGGCACTACACACGCTGGCAGATGACGTTGACCGGGCATTCGCCATAGCCACACCCTGCCATTGGATCGCCACATTGTGTACCGTGATTCGTCACTCCACACAAAGTTTTTCCACTGTTCAATCGTCCAATGATTACGTTCCCTACACCAATCGAGGTGTCGTTTGGCATTTACCGGCGTGATGTGTGGCTTATTAGCAGCCACTTGATCATGAAATCCAAGTTGTCTCACCTCCCGCCTAAGTGTCATAGCACTTGCAGTGGATCCTGTTGCAGTTTGGAATTCCTGTACGATGGTCTGAATAGATGTCTGCCTAATGCACATTACGACCTTCTTCAACTGTCCGCGGTCTCTGTCAGTCAACAGACGAGGTCGGCCTGCACGTTTTTGTGCTGTACGTGTCGCTTCACGTTTCCACTTCACTATCACATCGGGAACAGTGCACCTAGGGATGTTTAGGAGTGTGGAAATCCCGCCTACAGACGTATGACACAAGTGACACCCTATCACCTGACCCCGTTCGAAGTCCGAGTTCCGCGGAGCGTCCCATTCTGCTCTCTCACTATGTCTAATGTCTAATGACTACTGAGGTCGCTGATAAGGATTACCTGGCAGTAGGTGGCAGCACAATGCACGTAATGTGATAAATGTATGTTTTTGAGGGTGTCCGGATACTTTTGATCGCGTAGTGTACAATTCCACAGTGCATATCTTTAGCTCATTCATACCATTAATTTGTTCTCAGTTATCGAAAGGTTACATATTAGTTAATTAACAATGGATTTTGAACTTTTTCGCCTTGTAAACTGTGCGTTGTTTTAAGAATGTAATGTTTAAATGTCTTTTCTTTGTGTATAATCTCCACAAAATACAATATATTTAAAGGTTTTGTTAATATGATCACCTTCACTGTTATTATTATATCATCTTGCAGACGTAAAATCTATCATAGCGCACAATCATTTTTGTGATAATCTACTTGTCCATGTACATAATCATCTGTTCACTTTTAGCTACGTTGTTTTCGATCATTACGCATTTTATTATATTACAATGACCGACTTTCATGATGTATATGTCTGGTGTTTGACTGTTACTCTACAAATATTTTTCGAATGCATGCACATGATGGACATTAGGTCAAATCTAATTGATTAAAAACTAAACATTTATAGTTCTGGGACATGTCTTTGTGTGTGGTACTTTCATTGGTCGAAGATACAACCGGATCATGTGTTTTCTCCATTTTTTTTTCTTTGTTGACATTTGTGCTGTTATCTTACTGCCACAATTAGACGTTTTCATTTTTTTAATTTGTTATTTCTGCACATTAATTATAAGGACCTGGGTCCAATCTGGCACACTCGCTTCAAATATCCTGGGCAGCAGCCTGGTATCCAGCTCTCCGAATTGTGTATGCTAAAGTGAGTTAATAAGTGTGGCGTCCAAGAGGGTGTCTCCATGTTGTCTGTCTTAATTGCAATGAATGGATAGAGGGTTGGCAAATTATTAACGTCTGTGTCTTTATTGAACCCTTTGGTTCCTTTGGGTATGTTGGGAAATGTTCCAGTTGGGTGTGATTTTTTTCTTCGTATAGTGCCACACTATCCCCATTTCTCAAGTGAGGCACACACGTTGCATAAAAATCTAATGCGAGCGACATGGTAATAGAAGATGGCAGGCCTCCTGGCGACTTCATACACTTATTAAGAGCAATCAAACCAGCCTATCTTACATTTACGAAATATGAAATTGCGCACTTGTACACTAATGCCATTTCGCTACCGTATTACTCTGTCATGCAAAGTAGGTAGTCGGAAGCTGTGTATCGGCTTGTACATGACCGGCAGTGGGATGCATGGATATTGCAATTCTATTCATTTCGCATAGGAGATGAGCTGGAACTTTTGGGCTGCGAGGAGGCCAGCCACTCACAACAGCAGGAGGTAGCGGGGGGATATCTGGTCACTGGGGACTGCGGAAGGAGACCCGACCTTCAGCAAGCGGCTTTCTGTTTTTACGTCAGGTCTTAGGGACCAGAATGACGGACGCTCGCTATTTCTACAATAGTTGGATACAATTTACTCGTAGGAGCGACATGCTCTGGCAGGAAAGCGCCAACTCGGCGCCACAGCTGTGTTATTGTTTGGGACATTTCGGAGAAATAGTCGGCAGAGCGGCGCCACACATCGCACCCCAGTTACCAATTACTTTGGCGCCCGTCGCCAGAATGCTTCCCGCACGAAGTCCTGACGCGGCAATGGTTGGCTGCTTGACTGTTATGTCAGTACACGTTTGCAGCCACTGACAAGAATTGGCGGGAAAGAACGGTATTGGCACCTAGGTTGAAGGAGTACAGTGGTGGGAGTCTAGAAGAATTGTTTACAAGGCCACAACTGGCGAAAGCTATGTTTATAGGCGACGCTAGGCCGAGTTCTGGCACAAGCCTAGCGGTCGCTCTTTGGGCACGTGGCAGAAGACAAGAGAGTGTTGGTTCTTGGTTTGGCTGGAGGAGTCTGTCGTATACTTTGTCGCCCTTGCTGCAGAGTAATTTGATTTCCCGTTTCATTTGTTCGGCCACTCAGACAAACACTCAGTTTTTCTTCGTGCTCGCACTTCGACAGGTCTGCAAAATGGACTCAGTCCCCATGCAACGGCCGACCACGACTAGCTGCCGTCATCAGCTAGCCGCCTTCCTCCATATCGTCGGTAATATAAACAGCCTCGGCCTGTAGTATTTCAGATGATTTTTCAGCCGTCCTAAATTCGAACTGTGCTTTCTCAGTGGTGGCATCCACAGAACCAAATTGCCTCTTTAGGTGATATTGTAGTACTGCAACCAATTACCCACTTGTTTGTCGTCATTATACATTCCACCTGTTCTATTTGCTGCCGCTTCTCCCGGTTGAGAATCATACTAGATTCATTGTAGCGTTGTTTGTACCAGTTTCTTGCCAAAATTTCTATCAAGTGAGGACTATTTACATGTTTGATTTATGTTAACATACGCGATTGTTCCTTGTACAAATTCATGACCAGTTTTGTGTTCCCTTTAAAGAAATTAAATTTAATTGTAAATTTCTTGGCCAGTTTCTGTTACAAAGTCGTATTCACCAGAATCCTTTCCCACCATCATTTTTGGAAGGGAGCTTTGATCAGTTAATCGAAGGAATAAATTATATGAAAGGCTAGCCGCCCCACGTAGAATTTGTATCAGGGCCGTTAAAAGATCGCATTACCCACCATGTGCAGACTGAATATCAACTAACTTGTGTGTGATTTGCGTAACATCGTGATTCTGCCCTCTAACTCGCATGTAATTTAAGGGTCCAATGATATCAAAAACGCAGCTAGATTGCAAGAGCAATAAAGTTAGTGTCGTTAAGAAGAGTTTTGTATTTCTTTAATGCTTCCCTTCCTTCCTTGATGGCTGGGTCACATTCTGAATCACACCAACAGGATGATGGCCTGTAAGTAGCCCGCTTACGTCCTTTTCGAGTTACTGAAAGTTCCTTTGTTTCATTGATAAGCTTTTTTCAATACCGCACAGCCTCTTTCTGGATCCCCAGTTTCGATGATCGATTCCACTTTTCGTTCCAGCAGTGTTCCGTATAGGTTCCATTTGGTCTGGACTGGCAATTTATCCGAATATAAGGTATCCTGTATTTCTTCACATGTTGTTCCAGCAGACAGTGCAGAATATTCTATACTCAGTTGTACTGCGTCGTTAATTCTTTTGACTGAGCTATTCTTGTTGATGAGCTGTCATTTACTGCTACAAGGTTTTCCAAATCTAGTACATCCACTACAATTCGTCCCATTGCGTTAGCATTTCTACAGTCCCGAAGTGTATGGTGATTGTTAAAGTCATCTAGCAGCAGAAAGGCTTTTCCGATGGAGTCAGTTACTGTTGTTAACAGGTGTTTGGAAAGCCTGTGGTTAGATGCTTTGTAAGCTGAGACAAAATTCAGAAGTAAGCCCTTAATCCGCAAGCGGATACTCTCCATTTGTTATGTACCATGCTGAATGCCAGTATATTCACCAGAAAAGTGGCTATCTTGTCTTACCAACAACGTTGCTCCAACGTTGCCACCATTTCTATCTTTTCTAATGACAGAACAGCATAGTAGTGCGAACGCTTCGTTCGGCTTTAGTCATGTTTCAGTGATGGCACAAATATCTACATTATTTTAGAGTAGAAAATGTCGGAGGCTTTCTTTGTTCGACTTAAGCGATCTTGATTTCTGATGGATGATTTTGTATGCCATTTTGGGCTGTATGAAGTGGGATTATCACGTTTTTGAATGACCTACGGATCAAATCTCTTTGTAGTACAGGAGTCTTACCATTAGCAGCCTGCTGGTACGATATATCATAATTATACTGAAAATATTATTAATCCGTTAGCTCCCAACATCGCTCTGTTAGTTCAGTCTGTAATAGTGTTGGTGGGCAGTGGTTGGGACTCACTGGAGCATCAAAATTAGAGTTATGGTTCCTACTGCCCGTTGGTAGATTCTGTATGTACCAAAGAATTTACGCATTTCTGGTGGTGTAGTTGAGCATGGAGTATTAGAGGAGGAGGCGTTGGTATCGGCGGTGAATCTAGCGGAGCCATAGTTTCTGGTGTATATGGCGTTGGTGTCCTGGTATGTGCTGGTTGCTGCGGAACGTAGATGGGGGTGCTGATTTTGCTGTGTGTGTGTTTTATAGGTTGGCGTTGTTTGAAGGTTCGTTGAGGGCAGAGAACTAAGAGTTCCGTTGCAGAGACCTGTGTATACGTTTATTAAATGTTTTCCTTGTACTGTGACTTTTTACATTTGGTGGTTTCCTTCGGTTATTAGTTTTTGTGAGAGGCTGCTGCTGTAGTTGAAAATTTTCAAGTCGGTGTTAATGTCTGGTGCGCTGTTTTTCCCGTTCAGCAAATGCAAAATGACAACTGTTACTTTTTAATTCTCTTCTGTGATCTGTGCCTCTGGCATAAAGTTTCTACTTGATTGGCCAATGTAAATTAATTTAAGGTTCTAGTAGATGTGTTGTGTTTGTTTTTATATTGGTTTCCCTTAGTTTTCTATGTACTGAGCTACCTTTTCTGTAGTCTATTTTTAGTGCTAGCTTTTTGTGTATGTTGCCTACCCTATAGGAAACCACAGCATGTGGTACCATGGTATGTAAACTAAACTTAGTCTGTCTTTCTAATTTGTAAATGCTTTTTAAGAAATCCAGTTTTTTATGTGTAATACCAGTGAAAAATATTTTTCCTGTCGCTTACGGAAGGAAAATGAAAGACCACTAATGAATCTGAAACTTTAGCTGAACATGTCTGGGTAATAGAAAAGAAAAGAAAGAAAACAGTTTTTCTCAAGGCGGACCCAGTTCTAAAGCAAATGTTTCTAATCATTTTTGTGCATTATTGATCAAACTCCATTGTACAGGAGTGATCTATCAGTCTGATTAAATAAGTTTCAATTATTTAGTGTCTCGTGTATTGCAATCGTTTGGGGACTCTCAGTGCCAACAGAGCAAAGCGATGCTGAAATACAGTCGAAAAATAAGGCACGGCAACGCCGAACCCCCTGTTGGATCGGCCAAGAGTTCCTCAGTTAATGACGACTGAGCCTACTGCTGTCGCAGAGACAGCGCCGCAGGCCAGCAGACTAATTTGTCAATTCATAGTAGTAATAACACTTGCGTCGAGATGAGACGTTCGCTGGCCGCGCCGGCTTTACGGTTGGCGGAGGCGCCATTGTGAGCGAGTGGCACCACACTAAACCAAAATTATGACTTGTGGGTCCACAGGCCGCTTCGGTCCACGATTTCGAGGTTTTATGGCTCACTCGCGTAGCAGCACGGCGCGCTACCGGAACTTCTGACGCTTTACAACTGGCGTTAATACAACTACATCACGTTAGCATCCGCAGTATAGTTACAATGAAGGGTGCTTCCTGCACGCTCTCAGATAATGGACTGTAGAGAAATCAAAGTAAATGTACAGGAAGCTGAGACTGCAGCAGATGGCAGAAAATAGGAAGCGTACGTAAAATCTGAAGCAACACTACAGTGGACTTCGTCAGCTCAAAAGGTGGAGTCGTGTTAAAACGCGTATTTTATGTTGGAAACCGAAAATGACGGAAGGATTACGTTGTAATAAACGGTGAGCAAAGTCAGGTAAATTTCCGAGTGAGAGAATGGAGACAGAGCAATGAAAGCATCAATAATCATTTGGATATGTGGAATAATATAGATATCTTATTAACCAAGGGGTACAACGTTTCTTTTATGCGATGGACAGTGGGCCAACCGGAAAAACACTCAGGCGTTCGACAATGTATTGCATTGTCGATGATACTCAAGATGCATCTTATGACTTATAATCGCAGATTCGTGATTATCGTGACTGATTTTATAACGGGGCTTAGTGCATTGTTCCAGGGAGCGACTTTTCAACAGAAGCGAAATCTATATCGGATGCTGAATCATTTTTATTAATTGTTCGTTGGAGGTACTGCTGTCAACATGAGAGTATTGTTGCTGGATGACTGCGCGGGAATATAGATTTAGTTGTACTTTACTCCCACTCGGTAAAAAGAATAAAAACTCTCTTTAAATGTGGCTGAATTCAATACATTTCCTTTAAGAAGGAGAAAGAACCCTACAGTATCCAATTATACGATCATCAGTAAACGTCTGTTGCTTGTCACAAGGCTATCGTATGTGGGGGTGATACTTCCAAGAGACATGGAATGGGGCGAACATGTGAAATTATCAGTAGGTGAAACAAAGATGTGATGTATGGCTTCTGAAAAATATGCTGTATTAGTAAAGGAAATGGCAACACTATATCCTAGTGCTCCTTATTCCGTAGTATTACTGCATCGTTCGGAGCTGTAATCAGGTACCTATGACGACACAAATCGAACTGATTCTGGGATGCGCTATTAGTATCATAGCAATGCTCAATAGCCAATGTAAAACTGTAATAGAAATGGCACTGTTCAGTAAATTTTATGAATCTGTTTTCAAGGAAGACAGTGTAATATTTCTCCTACATCTACCGTAAATTACACGTGGTGAAACTGTGAATAAGGTAAACCCGATAACAGTGCGAGGTGTACAGCGGTCTGCGCAGCGCCGAGGCTGATTTCACAACCCAATTCTTGATGGCAGGCAGGACGAGTTTTGATGACCTGAAACACATCTCTACCTCGATAGAACTTTAACAGAGACACTTGTACTTAGTTAGAATTGCAGTCTCGGCAAGAACTACTTAGTGAAATTGGTCTACTCTGATCTCTTAGTGCGCAGGAACGCTAACTGACTGAACATGTTGTGAAAACGACTATAATGCAGGCTTCGTACTCTTATAGAGTGGAAAAACGCTGTCTCATTGAATATTATACTGAAATGAAATGAGCGTTTGGGGTCATTGGCCGGGAGGACCCTTACGGGGCAGGTCCGGCCGCCCTGGTGCAGGGCTTACTACATTCGACGCCACATTGGGCGACCTGCGCGCCGGATGGGGATGAAATGATGATGAAGACAACGCAACACCCAGTCCCTGAGCAGAGAAAATCCCCGACCCAGCCTGGAATGAAACTCGGGCCCGTAGGACGGCAATCCGTCATGCTTACCGCTCAGCTATCGGGGCGGACAATATCATACTGAAATGCACTCACATAGCATCTCGATTGCTGTAGCCCCACCGAAGCCCGCGAGATGCTTCCCTTCCTCTCTCTCTCTCTCTCTCTCTCTCTCTCTCTCTCTCTCTCTCTCACACACACACACACACACATACACACACACGAAAGCAAACGAAAGGACAAACCGGTGGTGTAACGGGGTGGGGGCGAATCTGATGTCTAATGGAAGAACATGATTTGAACGACAGCGTTGTATTTGTATAGCCGTAGCCCACCTATAATAAAGCTTTTAGGTGCAAAACGTGATCCTGGGAGAATGAAGGAATGTCGTGAAAGGATTGCAAGTTTTACCTCACGCGTGATAGCTTCAAATCCGTCTAGTGCCACCGGAGAGCCACTGAGCCTCCATCAGTAGCGGCATCTTGCACTGCACGGAGGCGTTCCTTCTCAAGGCAGAGAGATATGTGCCAGTGTCTTTGGTGGCAGTGTTAATTCTGAATCTTAATTCTGAACCTTCTCCTCCATGTTACAGATACATGATTCTTTGTCAGACGTTGAAAGGTTACTCAAAACAGACACAAAGTAAAATGAGATACAAGTACAGCCACATGTACACCTTTAATTACTGCCCACCTGTGAATAACAATATTTAGTGGCTAGCCCCAGCCAAAGCAAACAGGGAGGTACATCTAAACATTTTTGAACAAAAAAGGACCATCGGCAAGAGTTTCGTTGTGACAGGGAGCTACAATCTGTGTAAGAGCATCAGCTTACAGAAATATGTTGTCCTAAAGTGATACTAACACCAGACGGGCATACCCAGAGTCATTCACACTGTACAGAGTGTTATTTTTGTCTGAGTAGTAAAATAACAAAGTGCATATCCAGAAAAGTAACGAGATTATTCAGTAATCACATAATATGTAGAGAAATAAACAATGCTGTCGGCTCAACCTCATTACACAAAAGACGTCATGGTTAATAAGCTACAGTTCATAACTTCATCAATAATAGTTCCAGAATAACCCAAAAGTAATCACTGTGCACTCTGTTTCAGTTACTGTTCTTGAGTCACACGATGCTCGGAACTGTATGAGCACAATGGCACAAAGAGGTTCGTGTTTTGAACGATGACACTTTTTTTCTCTTGGAAATGTTTAGGGAAGTGTGGGGTCTATAGTCTCAGCAGAGGGATGAACGTGGTATCTTAGTCCCGCTGGTTACCATGAAACAGATGTGTCTTAATGTCTGGGGTCACAATGAGATCGTGAACAGGTTGCATGAACTTAAGCCCAGCACCCTATGTGCCAGCCACGCGGTATGCCTCAACATGAGGTCGTTGTAAGGTTCGTTACAGAGCAATTGGCATGGGCGTAGACTCTACCACATAAGCTTGTTGTGTTGATTCGTGGAACAACAAGATCAAGCTGAGTGTCGGGGGGACAAGCATGGCAAGCAGCATAGCTTGGTTCTCCAGCTAACATGCCATGGAGGCTATCTGTAACCGAAGTCACCGGGCTAGTCACAGCCCTCGAAAGCTCGATGAGGCTGTTATGTATTAGCATCATCCGCCAAATGTGACTATGTGCATCACAGCATCCTGCCACTTCAAGATGAATGTTGCCCCAAATAAGCGTTGCTAATGCCATAAACAACTTCTATCTGCTCCGCTCAGCAACAAAAGAAATAACCTTTCCATGCCCCTTTAGTTAGTCCACAATTAACTTCAGTAGTTCGAAACCTTCACAGATCTCATGGCCGTTAATCGCAAATGGTAAAAAGGTTCGTAAAACAGACAAACACCAATTAAGTAACATGTACAGGGAGTATTCTCCCATTAACACAAAAAGGTGAGCAATGGATAACAACGGCATTCAATAATATAAATCCAAAACGGTTTGCAGTCTTTTTTCTTCTGTTATAACTATGTAAAAATTTGTCCCACCATCACATGTGTAGCGCAGAGTGTGCACAACTAGACAGCTTGTCTGGTGTAGCCGTAATTATTTTTTGCAGGGCAGTGTCTAGGTGGCTTGCGGAGTATGGATGTAGATGTAGATGTAGAACACCATTAAGTAACTCAATTTCATATGTTTAATGTAAGTTAAACAATGTAAGCAGTGCACATTAGGAAGGTTCTCAGGAGACATGCATGTCATCAATTCTATGTGTAATTGGCGTTAGAAGTGGTAACTGTTCTTTCTTTCTTCATTTCTTTTTTTCAGTGGTGTCATGTCCCGCGCTGACGCAGGGTCGGCATTGTTAGGAACGGATTTGGCTAGGTTAGTGGAAAGGGGTGGCCGGATGCCCTTCCTGCCGCCAGCCCGTACCCCCCGGGACGGCATTAGTGTACCCCTGCTGTCTGCGTCGAATGTAATTAATGGAATAGTGCAAGCGTGTTCAGATGTCTGCGAGTCGGGTAACTGAGGCGGAACGTGGGGACCAGCCAGGTATTCACCTAGCGGGATGTGGAAAACCGTCTAAAAACTACATCCAGGCTGTCTGGCATACCGACCGACGACGGTAATCCGTCGGGCGGATTCGATCCAAGGCCAGTGCGCCTACCCGAGTCCAGGAAGCAGCGCATTAACGCTCTCGGATAACCTGGCGGGTAGAAGTGGTAACTGTTGTGCGGGCGAAAATACATCGCCGGTACTTGCTTGAGGAGAAAATTGAGTGGAACTATAACACATAGTCTACTTTACTACAATATAGATATGAAAATTTACTTAACTTGAACAATCCATTTCTGCATGGAAGTTTTGAGTACTTATAGCTGTCTCTGAACGTAAAAGTATAACTTGATACAAATAAAGTGACAAGACTCCTCTATTGATGTATAGTTTATATAATGTTCACATTAAAGTTCTGCCTATGGCATTTAATATACTGGCAGCATATCTAAGACGATGATGTCGTCCTGATTGGTGACTACAAACTGGGACCTATCTTTCCTCTGCTCAGCAGGAAATAGACCATTGATTACGGTGGCGGAGCGAAGCTGCAGGAAGCGTGGCTACGCCTGTGTTTCTCATTCGTCGATGGGGCACTCAGCGACCATTGTTTTCTGTGGTTTCGGTGGGAGGTGCCAACCTTTTGTTGGCACTCCGTTCTTCGGACGAGACCCCATTCCTTTCACTCAAACCTCCACCCAATCGTCGATTAGGGGAGATGAATGAGACAAAGATGGGAGGAAGGACTGAATGCGCACGCAAATAGTGTAATTTGGACATGGCAGCTCCCTGCCGGCACCCCGGTATCCGCCTTGCGAGTGACCGGCAACACAGACCGGAAAAACAGTCGCAGCGTCACGCCCGCATGCAGAAACGCAGATGCTGTGGTCGGCTGAAAAGCGAAGTGATCTTCGGGGGCGGCTTGATGACGTTGCAGTGCCGGCACATCTGCGGACATAGGTTCAGGCTGCGGGATGGGCACCGACGTCGGCGACATTGATAGCGATGGGGTGTCGACATCCATTGGTACAGCAGATGGTGCCGGCCTCGGTTGACGAAGAGGCGGAAGTAAGTGACTGCTGTTGTGGACGCCAGTGACGTGCTGAGTCTATGAACAAACAATCTGAAGCAGAGTCACTGATAAACTCAGAAGCGAGCCGCAGCTGGTTTTGGAGACAACGCTGCAGCCCAGCAGAACTTTGGACGCTTAAGAACAGCGTCCGACGGTTTTCGTAATGACTCAGCGCTTCCAGCGGTGCTTCTTACCGAAAGACTTCAGCTTGCGGCTGAAACTTTGTCTGACCTGGCGGAACTAATTGTTTCAGCTGCTGCCACAGAAAATGCAAGAAGGTACGGTGTCTACGACAGTGTAACAAAACTATTGGTGACATCCTGTCACTTGGCAAGGAGTGGATTGAGGACAGAGAAATCTTTAAAGATTGCCACCGAGTGTGGGCGGAATGGAGTATCTCCATGAGGCTACTGAACGTTCGAGCGAACCGTTCCGCTTCACTTTTAGACTGAGGGGAAAAGGTGCAGTGGTCACATGGCGGATGCCATTAGCGGCGCAAAACTTTTGGAAATCGGATGACGTAGACTGTGGTCCATTTTGCGAGACAGCGACCTCTGGAAGACCTTCAAGACAAAAATTAGCAGAGAACGCCGATGTCGTAGTAGTAGCAGTGGCGGATGTCATGGAGGCAGCAAAAGGAAACCTAATACAAGCATCTAGCACTAACAATCACAGGTGTCCCAAAATGGACCCGAAAAATCAACATGAATGCGTTGCCGTTGTCCGAACGGAAGTGGCCACTCAAAACAGCGTTGCGGCGGAGCTGATTCATGTTCCAAATACACTTCGCAGGGAGATGCCATTTGCTCAATCTGAGCGTCCATTCCCTGCCAAGTTGTATGACGTCTCGCGAGTTGCTTCGAGCAAACTACGCCACAGTGACTTTGATGCAATATAGACAAAACTTCGCTCAATAGGGACAAATCACAACACGCACACCACCGTTCTCTGTATGCAACAGCATAACACCTGATCGTACGGACAGCGCGTGACGATGCGGAAAAAAGCTATGCGCCACAGAGTGCAGAGTGTCTTTCAAACCGTGAGGTCACCCATGGCGCACGCATTGTAATACAACTCGCAGAGTTGCGTCGGAAGCCGTCGCTGGGGCTACACGTCGAAAATCCGGACTAAAATTTTGAAAACATTCAAAACCTTGTGAGACAATTTGAAAATATGATATCTCAATGAATCAAACACTGTGTCGGTACCTACCAGAAACTGACACAACAAGTTAGATTTCGAATGTTAGGCTGGGGGGCCTGTACAACAACTCACAGTGATAATTAGACGGTATCAGAGTTCGAAGTTGCAAGTTTTGTGCTGTCGGAGGTGGGAGAGACTTGGCAGGACTGAGCAAGGCCCTCAAAGAAAGATGCTATTTCAGTAAATAAGACTTCCGATCGTACAAATATTGGTGTAGGTTTATAGGAACATAGATAATGGCGAGCACATCTTTACAAGCTGACTGTGGTTATAATGCGCTTTGTTAAAAGTTTCCTAGGTAAAAGCAATAAGTCTCTCAGAAGAACCACTGTAATCGGTCAGCACAGCTCCGAACATGTAAGCAGATGTACCCACAGCTAAAATGACAGACTTAGCTGCGTCAAAATAAAACAAACATCGATGAAGTAACAGTGCGTCCTTTAATTGCTGAAATACGTCCTGGCGTTCCTTGTACCACACAAAATGGCGCAGCATGTTTTGCGATGAAACATATTTCCCATTGTTATCATTGTATATCAGTTTGATATTATATGTGCGCTCCCCCATGACTGATTGGAGCTCCTTACTGTTAGGTGGAGCCGGCAGATCTTTAGTCTCAGCCAAGTATGATGTAGCAGAACGAATGCTCTGTGCTTTAATTACGATACGTAAGTGGTTCAGTTCTTCCTTGAAGAAGGGGCACTTTCTTTGTTCCAGTGGAGGCAAGCCACAGAAAGAACATGAAAGAAGCACTCCACGTTTTGTAAATGTTCAGCAGGCTTACGACCCACGACTACAATATTGTCCACATGGTTTCTACACGAAGGGACGTTTGCTGTTAAGTGCTCCGGGAACTGCTGAAAATCTGCAGAAGCTGAAGCACTTCCCAACAGTAGCCTGCGAAACCGGAACAAACCGAGATGAGTGTTTATCACAAAGTATTGCTTGGACTTTTCGTCTAATGCTAACTGTACATATGCCTCACACTAATTAATCTTTGAAATGTATCTGCCCTGTCCCTGTCTGTTCATCAGTTACTCCCGGGCGTGGAAGAGGAAACGAATCCGCCACAATTTGTAAGTTAACATTTGATTTAAAATCAGCACTCAGACGTAAACCATCTGAAGGCTTCCTGAGAACGACCAAGCGTGACATCCATTGACTTGCTGAAGTGGGTTGGAGAACCCCATTGTCTTTGCGTCTTTGCATTTCCTGAGCAACCTGCTCGCGTATTGAAGCGGGGACAGGCCGTGCGCGAAAAACAAGCGGTTGCGCATCGTCTTTCACAGTACCGTACGCTTCAAAACTTTTAGCTCTTGCTAAATCTATTTAAAACAGTGCCTTGTACTTACTAAACAAGTCTGTAACATCAGTGTGAGTAAATGTAACACTGATTTTAATACATTGTCTTGTGTCGGATGTTGAATAAATCAAATAAATCTTGAAAACTCCTGGCAGAACAGAACTATGTGCTGGACCGAGATTCGAACTCAGTGCCTTAGCCTTTCGCGGGCATGTGCTCTACCAACAGAGTTACCCTAACACGACTAATGACCCGTTCTTACAGCTTTACTTCCGCCAGTAACACGTCTCCTACCTTCCAAACCTAAGTTAAGGTGTCAGGACAGGTCGTGAGTCGTCGTTGTGTACCTCAGGGAATAATCTCCGCCTCGACGTTCGACGCACGGCGGCATTCAGCTGCAGACGTCTTATGCAAATGAGTAATACGACTGTTCGAAGTCACACCTTAAGGGCACTAGACAAGATCGAACGGGCCACCTTTGCCAACACTTACCTAGCTTCTCGCATCTACTGTCAGCCCCAGATCCTTCCAGTGCAGGTGATGATGGTGCGCCGAATCCTGGTGATACTCGAATACTCCGTGAGCACAGAACTGCTTTTTAAAGTCGGAAACCCTACGTCCCTAGTAGACGTGGAGGCCTTGGGCTTATACCACGTGCGCGAACGAGCAGTGTCGAACTATGTAAGGAACGCCACCAGATAAGTCTGACTTGCACCCTGATAGAGGAACTGGTAACATCACCTCGTCTGGCGCCGGTAGCGGTGGCCGCACATGAATCTTTTTTGGAGCTCAGTTATGTACATACTTGAATATCGACTACGGTGACGGACGCGGCGATCGATATATATCGCATATTGACTTGAGGGCGGCCGAGTGACGGCATAGAGAGGCGGCAACCAACAATGACCTGGTCACTGGTATGGCATACAGTGCGCCACTTGCACCTCGATACGGCGACGCGTACAGGTATCATGTTGTAAATGGGAAGTATGTGACTCGTTCCAGGTTACATACAATTCACATGACGGAAACGCCACCGTGCCCAAAGTGTAGTTGACACAGATGAACATTTCCTTACATGCGGGCCTTCGGCGGCAGCATTATTTTTGGTTCAAAACATGATAGCCTTCCTGCTGGTGCCGCAAGCAACCCAGCCATGGGTATTACTTCTCCCGGATGTGAAATACTTTCCTCAAACGAAGACCAACAGAGTGACTTGGATTCGGTGTCTGATTGTCATTTAGTTTTTCTGAGAGGGTGGTAGGAATGTGCTAGACTTTTGGAACTTCCTACAAAGACGTCACTCACTGATTTTGTATAAGCCAAGGTATCGAACATATACGCAAATTTTTTTAGGCAGTGCCTTGCTTGATCCCCCAACCAGTTAAGGTGACCAGGTAGGAGAATGTAAACACTGTAAATGCTGATTCTGAACAAGAAAGGATCAGAACAGTGGAGAGGACCTACCATTACATACAAAGACGTTCCCGTCTCCAACACGAGTTACAACACAATCGGGAAGGAATGCGCCCACGAAGAGGTACGTTGTCTGTCACTGTTTTGCACTCAAAGAAGGAGTTTATGTCTCTTATTTCTTACGTCATTTATGTGAAAGAAAAGTGACGCTGAAAAGTATACTTATTTACGTTTACAAGAAATATTTAATTTTATCTACAACATCGTCTTTTATTTCCAAACAAGAGGGATTCAGGGACTTATTTGCGTCATCATTATACCTGCATTATTTCAGTCATGTAGTACTCGTTTATTTCTTTGTTCTCTACAAAGAAAGTTTTATTCTTTATTTCAAGGAGAGATCATTTCATTCCATCATTCAAGACACTCCTTAACTAAAAAAAAAAGAGTAGAGCATTTGCGTATTAAAGGCAAAGGTCCCGAATTCGAGTCTCGTTTAGGGAGACAGTTTTAAACTGCTAAGAAGTTCCAGAGCACACTCCGCTGCAGAGTGAAAATTTCATTCTGCAACCTGCAAATAACTCTTACCTAAATATGCTTACATTGTTTCTAGAATTGGGTACATGAAACGAAACACACTTTGTGACTGTGCGAAAAGGTGCAGGGAAATTGCAAACTTCACGGACCGGAAGTTCGTGTCTGTCGTAGGTGGACAAAATAGAAATAGGCTGCTGTAGCGGTTGACTACCTATTCTGTCATATGTGCCTTTTTTTATTAGTGTAACAGAAACATCCGCGTCCAACTGTAATTTAGTTGTCTTTCGTTCTATTCGTAATTGAAAAGAAAGCTTGTTCGCTTACCTGAATACTGCAGCGGAAAATTTCCATGTTGTGGAAGTGCGAGGTTCGGCTAATGCCAGTATTAATAGCTTCACCGTAACCATATCCACTTGTTGACAGCTTTGCTGCAGATACAGGTTCGCACAGTGGCGGCTGTTGCCTGAGCTTGGGTTGCCGCATAAACACACAGTTTGATGTAACCTTGGAGTCCGCACAGGTTCTGCATCACAAGGACAAGCTTTCCGGTCATGATTCGAAAAGAATTGAGGACAAGACTTCGTCACAGAATGTTGTAGTACATATCCTGTACTGTGAGAATGGGAGTTTCTACTTTTACCGTTACTGTTTGTCTGAGTCCTATTTTTAACCTCGCTAACGCTATTATAAGCTGTAGATGGATTGTCTTGTGCACTTTGAACAATAGAAATAAAGGAGTCTCGAAGTCAACTTCTGTTGAGTTCAAACTTGATTGTGATTGCACAATAAACAACTAATTTTAATCACGAACTGCTAGTTTTATAATTGCAGCGTGAATGCATGTGTATGATACATTTTAAGTGACTGAATCACGTAACACCACATCACCATAACTCATTCCACAAAAACACTTAAACTCACAATGCCTTGTTAGCCCTTTGAATCTGGCATTCAAAAGTATTAGTATTTGAGACATGTAACTGGTATCATAATGTTCATATTGTAGTGTCCCGGAATAGTAAAGAGTTGGAAACGTGGAATATTGTCAAAGTTTCGTTGCCTATGTTGAGAGCCAGAGGCAGTAGGTTAGCCAAGAGCTAAGAGGATTGCACATATATCGGAATGTGTCGTCACGCAGGGGCAATGGCCTGGTTACACACAACAGGCGAGAGAGAATTGCTTAGCACTCGGGTTTGTGTTAGACGGAGACTTTCGTAGAGTGCAAGACAGAGGTATAGCGTCAGCTGTACTGCATTTCACAACTTCGCGTAAGTCTGCCGTAACAACACGTAACCCAGTCGCAAGAACACCTAAGGGGCGAGTACGACTGATGAATCAGCAGTACAAGTGGAACGAATGCGTTCATTACAAACGAACAGGACGTCAGGACGTCGCTCGTGCCTCCTTTAAATACGCCAGTTTTGATAGCAACAAGGCACTCGCAGTTAGACTTGCAGTTAGATTTGTAATGGGACGCTGCGTAGCGCTCAGCTCGGTGATCGACATGTTAATCTTTATTAAGAAGATGTTGCAGTAAGATCAGCCCATCCAGCAGCAGACGTGAGGGGACAATACCAGCTCTGGTCCTCTCTGCTGCCGCTGTCAATCATCGCCGGCCGGAGTGACCGTTCGGTTCTAGGAGCTACAGTCTGGAGCTGAGCGACCGCTATGGTCGCAGGTTCGAATCCTGCCTTGGGCATGGATGTGTATGATGTCCTTAGGTTAGTTAGGTTTAATTAGTTCTAAGTTCCAGGCGACTGATGACCTCAGAAGTTAAGTCGCATAGTGCTCAAAGCCATTTGAACCACTGTCAATGATCAACCCAGGATTAGCAGACATCGTGGCAGATTCGCTCGCCACCAATTCTGACCACATCAGTGAGCCATCGTCGAGATCGTGCAGGGTCTAGGCCCTGTGCGTCCGCCGTCACAACCGGGTGAGCCGACGACACTCGGGGAATGCAGCCTGTTCCGCCTGTCCACCGCGGACCAGCCACCAGGAGGAGCAGGGAAGAAGACGGGGTGGGATAGAGTACACTCCGCACTACGAGAACGCCTCTCGTGCCGACAGCGCCGGGACTCCAATCTGGATCCCCCTACGCACAGCAGTCTCCTGTCCAGCCGACCGGCCAGCCGGGCACCACCATCCAGACGTGGCCGAAGTACGAAGTAAGGACATTCCTCCGCTACGTCACAGCACGCGGCGCTGAGCGAGAAAGACTGTGCGGCCCGGATCTGGTGTCATCGCTACGAGTCAGCGAGGACTCGGGGAAGGTCGTTGATATCACCAAGCCACATTGTACTCGGCAGGAACAAAAGGTGTTATGAATTAATAATGTTTCTTTGGCGTTTCTGAAGCGTCCACAGCCATTTCCTAGCATCCTGACAACTGGAGAGGTCACTGCTCGGCCATCCAGTCCACCGTAGGCGACCAGGACCACCGGGGCGCCTACTTTATGGTCGCTTAACAAGGTCGTGGTGTGACAGATTTTTTGACTAGTGTCTGGAAACTGTTTAACGCATAGCTGGTAGTCGCAGACATCTACAAATAGAAAGCATTGTGCTCCATACCTATTATGTTATAAGCAGCAAAATAGGCCACCACTGTGTCTGACATTCCGATCATTCTTCATATTGACTACAGTATGAGCGAAATTTAGGTGCTGCAACCCGTGGTGATGCTGCTTGGGGAAAGATTAGTGACGTCAATCGCTAAATACTGAGCAGCAGGCGTTCAATATGCTGCACCTGCAAATGGAAATTCGTGGTAAGGTCTTACAGGACCAAGTAGCTCAGGTCATCGGTGCCTAAGCTTACACACTACTTAATCTAACTTAAACTAACTTACGCTACGGACGACATGCACACCCATGCCCGAGGGAGGACTCAAATCTCCAACGGGGGGAGCCACGAGCATCGTGACAAGACGCCCCAGACCGCGCAGCTGCCCCGGGCGGCGCTGCACCTGAAACTGGATAAACTACAGCACATAAAATATTACTTAGATATATGTATCAAGATTTACTTAAGGTTCAAAAAGGGTTCAAATGGCTCTGAGCACTATGGGACTTAACATCAGTGGTCATCAGTCCCCTAGAACTTAGAACTACTTAAACCTAACTAACCTAAGAACATCACAAACATCCATGCCCGAGGCAGGATTCGAACCAGCGACCGTAGCAGTCCCGCGGTTCCGGACTGAGCGCCTAGAACCGCTAGACCACCGCGGCCGGCTTTACTTAAGGTGTACAAACGATTTCCAATGGAATTTTCTGAGTATTCACAACTCTCTCAGTGTTAAAGCATCACTTGTTACAGACAAACATAAAAGACTATAATTGACATAATGTTCCCATTAAAGTTCTACATAAGGCATTTAATACACTGGCGGCTTGATTCGTGACTGCGAAATGAGGCCTAGCGTTCCTCTGCTCATCCATCGATTGCGGTGGTGTAACAAATCACGGTCTGACGACTGCAGCAACAGTTCAGTGCAGGGTACAGGCATTTGCCGACTGCCCAAGTGCTGTGCAGTCCGTCCAACTACAACGGACTCGCAGGGAGCTACATTCACTTGTAGGCCACCTAACACTACTGCCAGTGCGATATGAGTTACATTTCGTCTATAATCTTCTCAGACCTTTCCTGTACTGCATGACACACAAAATTTGTAGGGACCATCCAGTGTCGCAAAGAGTTAGTATGAAGTACCCTCTGCCTCACGACGTCGGTAGGACATTAGTATAAAGCACTGTCTACCATCCAATATTGGTACAAAACAACCTCTGCCATTTAGGACGGGTAAGAAGCACCCTCTACCACGTAGCATTGGTAATAATCACCCTCTGAAACATGACGCCGCTAGTACGTACCTTCTGACACATAACGTCCGTACAAAGTGCCCTGTGAAAAGCAAAATTACTAAAATGCATCCTCTGCCACGTAATTTTGGTGTAAAGCACCCCAAGCAACACTGGTGCAACGCAACTTCCGCCATGTAAAATCTGAAGTGTGTGCCTTCTGCCACACAAAATTGGTATGAAGCACCGTCTGCCGCTCACAATCAGTACTGAGGAGCCTCCACCACTTAACATACTGTGAAGCACATTCTGGGATGCAACATCAGTACAAGGTACTCTGTGCCACACAACATTGGTATGCAGCCGTCTCCCATGCACTATTGTAACGGAGCACTGTTGACCTCCTAATATAATACTAAGTGTGAGATCATGGACGAGCTGTCGGCATACCATTGTGGATATCAGAAAGATCTGTACCAGGAGGCTTTCCTGATAGGCAGATCGCTCCACACAGGCTCGCGTAAATTTAATTACAGATGTCGCACAATGCATAATTTAATGAATTTAACTTATTAAAAAGGGGTGGTTCTAGCATACGTGAAACATGAATTCTGTAACTCACAAACCGATAAAATGTTACGGAGTACATCAAACTACTGAATGATGACAGTGGTCGCTATGAAACCCTTTTTATTACAATTCGCTGTAAACATCAAGTTAAAAATAAGTGCAAAAATACAGAAAATCGTAACAATCGTCAAATATTAATGCAAGCTACAATGGGATATAACTATCAGCCCCTTGACAAAGGTCTGGTGATGAGTTAATACATTAAAGTCACCACAACATTTGGGGAAACTACTAACATCGCGGAAGTCGCACAGTAATTATTGAATGTTAAATAGAGAGGAAAAAAAGATCTACAGAAAGAATAATGCAAGAACCCACTATTTTGATTGAGCACAAGTTGTGTAACTGAATTAAAAGCTGTGTAAGTGAATTAAAAATATGATAACCCTGCCGTCAACTTACAATCTTCGCATGTATCCTATAACTCAATTTGCGAATGCTGCAGTTGTCCACCATACATACGAACAGAATTTACAGTGCCCATGACTAGTGGCTGCGATGTATGATATTCCAAATCAATCTGTTCTCTACCTTTACCGGAGAATACTCTCCCTCTGAACTTGGAATTGAAGTACCAAAAATGGTTCAAATGGCTCTGAGCACTATGGGACTTAACATCTGTGGTCATCAGACCCCTAGAACTTAGAACTACGTAAACCTAACTAACCTAAGGACATCACACACATCCATGCCCAAGGCAGGATTCGAACCTCCGACCGTAGCAGACGCTCGGTTCCGGACTGAGCGCCTAGAACCACTAGACCACCGCGGCCGGCACTGAAGTACCTCTCTCGGCTGAAGCTTACGCTGGCGAATGTTGGATGGATGTAAGTTCCACGGAGTGCTTCCAGCAAGAAGCAGAATTATACTCTATCTTCTTGTCTGTGAGCCTTTTTCATGTTCTTTTCACCACTGAAAGTGATTTTTCCTAGTTATGACCACTCAGATCCATTCTGTCAATGGTAAAAATCTCTCTTCCACACTCAGTTTTAAAATAATGAACCAGCTGTGGAGGTTTTCAGTGCTGGAGCTCACAAATAGGCAATATCGGAGTGTCACTGTATATCTTATTTCGTATTTGAGCCCACCAGGATTTATCCACATACACGCAAGCGACTACAGTCTCCAACTTCTGAATTTGTTTAAATTAACCAGTCGTAGCGGCTCTTACTGTTCCTTAGCAGAGTTAACAGCAGTGCAGTTAACTTACCGCCAACCTGACGGCTGTGGATGCTGTTTTCTTAAGCATAATCGAGCCTGAGGGGCCCTTCTCTCACTCCCCTTTAGAGGTCTTTGCATAGTCGGGGGCCTTACATTCCCAGAATATGGACTTCCTGCAGAGCGCAGGGCAATCTGATACTGCACCCCATGTCATTGTTAGCTCACGACATGTCCCCTTAGCGCCAGCAGACTCGCTACATTAAAAACAGTACACAATAGCTTTCCGACATTTAGGCCGCAAATCGGACGGTGCCTTTCCCGTGGATCCTGCGCCACACGCAGTATACTGGTCCCAACTCCTAAGTGGCTTCTCCGTCCCTCGTCATAGTGGTAGTACTTGTCATTTGAAGAGGACTGCCTCCCCTCCCCCCTAATGGCCAGACACTGGCTCGCTCTCCAATGCCTCCACGTGCATTCAGTTGTATTCGCAACTCCGCACTTAAAATGTTGTGCAGAATACGAAATTAACATGGAAATTAGTAGTTGTACATAGCAATCACTGACACTAATGTTAACCATATTTGTACTCCCATTTCTATCGAACAATTAATTTAAACTGGATGGGTTTATTACTTTGATTAAATTTGATTATGGCTCATGGAAGGTTCGGCAAAAACGATCGCGTAACTTCAACTCCCCCCCGATTTTAACATTTGTGCAAATGTAATTTTTACTCATCTTGCATGGGGTCTACATGCTTGTTACGTCACAGATTGTTAGGTAATGGAAATGATTTTTTCCAACGATACATTTTACCATGTAATTCATTCACACTTATTCTAAGCCTCCATACATTCACTCTCATTACTAGTGTAGAGGTAGACTTTACTTCATGGAACGTAATATTTAAAGAGAACATCAGTTCTCAGCTTTTCATTCATTCTTTTAGATCAATTTTACAATTATTATCCTACATTTAAATTCCTCATTCACACCGATTTAGTTTGAAGATATGGCATTACCTCGAAATTATCACTCATTCAGTGATGGCTTACGAACTAATTCAGATGCTCTCGTATTGAACACAGAACAGTCAAAACACACTCACTCTTACTTTATAGAATTAAATACTGTCATTCACACTCTTTAACAACGTACGTGTACGTCAAAACACAGATGTCTATGAAAACAATTAATCCAAATGCATGTGAATACGGGTAATCAAAATCCGTATTAATTATAGACGTTCATGTGCACAGCAAAAACAAAATACATTTCTGTAAATGGTAGCACATTAAAATGGTGTAGGATTTGTACTAAAGCATATTTGAGCCAGCGGAAAATTGCTCCTACTGAAACATAAAAAATGCGAATATGTTCCTGTTTATTTAAAAGACTGACTGTAAAGTAGGTTATTAGCTGCCTCATTCTACCTTCCTTAGTACTTTTAAATAATTTCCCAAAGAATTTTGGTATGCGAACATATTCACGCTTTTTATAGCGCACAACTCACCTCAAACTCCCATACGCTCCACAAACTGTAACTCACTCACACTCACTGCTCCATCTCGGTAAGTCGCTCATACCCATTCATTCCAAGTTGCCGTTTCTCACTCCCTCATTCAGCCCAACTCATTGTCATTATCTCTTTGTGTCTCTCTGTCTTTGTCCTCTGTGTCACAGCCACAGTCCCCTTCGTTCTGTTCTACTATTACAGTCTCCTTTCGTTGTCACTGACTCCCTCTTGCTCCCTCTTACTGCTTGTATCTCTTTCCCTCCTTCCTACTGCTGCTGTCTTTCTTCACTGTCACCATCTGTCTCTTCCACATTTCAGTTATCATATATTCTGTCTTGTGTTATCACAGGCTCTCGCCCACTACCACTTTCACCTTCGTTTCATCCCTCCCTCTCATCTCCCTGTGACTGCCTCCTACATTTTTTTTTCTAGCAATGTTATGTCACTGTCAACTATGTTAAAGTGCCACTGCGTCCCTCTCTTTCTCTTACACTGCCGTTACCTCCTTCGCTCTTTCTATAGCACAACCACTGCCTACTATCTTCAGTATTTATTATTTTTCCGTCTCTTTGTCACTGACACTGTTTTCACTCTCTCAGCATAAAGAAATGAGAATGTGTTGGCATGTCAAGATTTTTTAGGTAATTTTTAAAGGTGCTGAGGAAAATAGAATGAGGCAGCTGGTAAACCACTTTTCAGTCAGATTCTTTAAAATAAATAGAAATATATTCGAATTTTTTGATCTCCAACAGCCTCATTTTTTCCGCTGGTTCCCTTCTTTTCCCTGTTGCTGAAGGGCCTGTAACTCATATGAAAAGGAATGTACAACTCGGTAAAATTTAGATAATATACTTATGTGAAACGGAAATAATGCAAAACTAATTTTACACCCAGACCGGACTTAAAGTGCAATAAAGAAAGAAAACAAAAACAAAAAACATGTGCCTCAGTACAACAACATGGGGCTTCAAGATGACAACGGAGGCATTTTAGAGCATATTTCTCCCCACTACGCCAGCCGCGGTGACCGTGCGGTTCTGGCGCTGCAGTCCGGAACCGCGGGACTGCTGCGGTCGCAGGTTCGAATCCTGCCTCGGGCATGGGTGTGTGTGATGTCCTTAGGTTGGTTAGGTTTAAGTAGTTCTAAGTTCTAGGGGACTTATGACCTAAGATGTTGAGTCCCATAGTGCTCAGAGCCATTTGAACCATTTTTTTTTCTCCCCACTACGCCACTTTATAAACAACATTTTCAGCTCACACCGTATTTTACACAAGTATCTTACGTGTACAAGTAGGGTAACCTTCAACCACTGTATCTCGAAAGGGATAAAGATGGGCAGAAAATTTTTAAGATTTAATGAAATCTGGATCTTAGGAAAAGTTCAATCACTTGCTGTGATTCCAGAACTATATACTTATTTGGATATGGTGTCTGTTCTTTCAGACATGTCCGAAAGAACAGACACCTTATCCATATAAGTATATAGTTCTGACAACACTGGCCATGACCTTCTTCTTCTGTGTGGATGCACACATATTCCCCGAACTCTTACCGGACTTGGTAAGATTGTCTTCCACGAGTAATGAGTGTGTTGGGGTGGGACACTACGAATGTAGTGTGTGGCCATACAAGGTGAGAATGTGGGTCTCGCGGGAGGCGCCCTCGGTGTATCAGATGGACAGTCGGCGCTCAGCCGTGTTGTGAAGCGGACGCGCGGCGGTTCTGTGCGGCGCTCCGCGAGCGGGCCGTGTTAACTCGCGCGGGCAGTGGTATTGCAGTGTAAACAGATCACCTAGAACGACGATGGCGCTTTCTTATAGAAAGGCCCCGATTAAAGTAACGTTCGATGCGTAGTACGCACGACCTAAGGCATACGAAGTAGAGCGTTTCCTGCGTGAAGTAATGCACGTCGATCCACAGGAACTTATAGGTATACATCTTTCGATCATCTCCAGTACAGTATACCTGAAACTTGTAAATGAAGCAGCGTGCGAACGACTTCTTCGACGTTACATCAATGGATATCGTTTCCACCACTCGGACGGCAACGTGGGTGTAGTGACTGTCGACCGTGCAGGACTCGGCGTTCGGAACATACGAATCTTCGAACTGCCGTTTGAAGTTCCGGCCACGCTTGTTGTGGACGCTGGCTGGCTCTGAGCACTATGGGACTTAACATCTGAGGTCATCAGTCCCCTAGAACTTAGAACTACTTAAACCTAACTAACCTAAGGACAGCACACACATCCATGCCCGAGGCAGGATTCGAACCTGCGACCGTAGCGGTCTTGCGGTTCCAGACTGCAGCGCCTTTAACCGCACGGCCACTTCGGCCGGCGGAACTAATAAGTCGCGTGGAAGAAAAGTGGCATACGTTCGAGACGTATCTTGTACTGAATGGAGTGCGTCAGGCGCAAAGCGAACTGCGTAAACACATCCCATCGTGCGTGACACTTGGTGGCTGTCGAGTGATCGTGATTTATGACGGTCAACGGCGGACTTGTTCAGGGTGCAGGCAGGAAGGGCATGTACGCACAGAATGCGTGCAGCGACGCCTAGTCCAAGTACCACGTACAGACACGACGCCTACATCGCAACCGACAACGCTGCCTATTACATACGATGAGGCAGCGAGGAACATGTCGGACGCGGACGTTGTTGCGTTCCAGTTGCCGACACCCGCGGGCCCGGTTTCTGCGCCCACGACGACGAAGCCTCCTTCAGAACCGTCGCCGTGCTTGACAGCAGCGACCACGTCTGCACCCCAGCCGTGTGAGGAAGGAGAGCATCAGCAAATCGATTCGAGCTCGGACACGGAGATGCAGGAGGTGCCTACTGTTTGTCGTGAACCACAGGACGCAGACACGCGTTGCCGCAAGCAGAAATGGCCCAAGCGACGAAAGAAGAGGAGGCTGTCTGCAGGAAATGAGTCTCGAGATGGTGACACATTGCAGGAGGATAAGGAATCCCCATCTGCGGCCAGGGCTGTGGACCTCACACCAACGGTCCCTGGTTCGCTGCTGGAAACGTCCGCCCAACGACAAAGCCAAGTAGACGATACTCAGCTCACCGGAGAGCCCCCTGGCGATTTTGCAGCTAAGAGGTCGGAAGAACGTCATGCGTCGCCTAACGTACCACATCTCGAGCTGGGTGGTTGAGAGTCAGAGATGTAGATGGGAAGAATGATATCAGGCTCGAGTAACAACGAGATGCCCGTGGCCGGCGGATCGACTGAAGAACATCATGTCTCAACAGATCAATAATATATACGGTGCGGGTGACAGGGAAGGTCGGACGGACGATGCGGCGCATACAGGCTTCATCGACTGCAGAATACGTCATCGTACTATCAAATGACCCAGGTGTATCGGATAGGTACAGTCAGTGTCAACGGCATTAGCTCCACGATCAAAACTCAGTTGTTAATGGACATGATTGAAGCGGCGGACATTGATATCGTGTTTCTTCAAGAGGTACAGCCTGATCTGCGCATGGATGTTTATGGATATGCGTCTTACGTCAACCCAACTTCTGACGGTGGTGGTGGTACGGCCATACTACTACGCGATATCATCGAACCAACGGATATTCAGTTTTTGCCATCAGCGTGAGGCATTGCGCTCACCATCGGCGCAGTCCGTCTTGTGAATCTGTATGCCCCGTCTGGTACTGCGAAGCGTCGAGAGCAAACACTCTATTACTCCACTGAGGTAGCTCCATTGTTTCAAGGCGCTACAGAGCACGTGGTGGTGGGCGGGGACTTGAACAGCGTCTTACGCCCTAATGATCAGATCCCACACCATGTCTCATGTCCAGCCCCACATGCTATGGTCAGAGATCTCTCTTTGCATGATACATGGGAGCTAATCCACGGTGACCGACGCGGGTATACACACTTCACCAGACACTCGGCGAGCAGGTTGGACGGGATTTATGTCGCCCGAGGTCTTCGGGCAGCAACTGTCGGTGCTGAGCTGTGGCCCACTGCATGCACAGACCGTCAGGCCTTCATCTGCACCGTGGCTCTGCCACGACAACAGACGAGCCGTAGTAGAGAACCTTGGACTCTTAACGTTAACATTCTCCGGGAAGAGGCTTGCCGTGTAGCCGTCACATACACCTGGCACAAATGTGAGCGACGGCGTCGTACTAAGATTCCAAGACACGATGGTGGACATACTGCGCCAAACCAAATGTTCGGCGCACGCTCATGGCAAAAATATGGTTGAAATGGCTCTGAGCAGTATGACACTTAACTTCTAAGGTTATAAGGCCTCTGGAACCTAGAACTACTTAAATCTAACTAACCTAAGGACATCACACACATCCATGCCCGAGGCAGGATTCGAACCTGCGACCGTAGCGGTCGCGCGGTTCCAGACTGTAGCGCCTAGAACCACTCGGCCACCCCGGCCGGCTCACGCTCATGGCATATGGACCAGACAGGGTGCATTGGCTCCGATCCACCTCTGAGTTTTACTACACAGTCTTGCGGGAATTAGCGTCTCAACCACCTTCGCCAGAGCTCCAAATGGCCGTCCACCGGACACAGGCACGGCTTCAGCAGATCACAGCTGACAGATTGGACGGTACGAGGGTTCGATCAAGACTGCAAGATTTCATCCCAGAGAAACGTGCCTCTCTTTATCACATAGTCAGAGAATGGAGACACCGTAAGAGACGACTCATCACGGCAGTTATTTCTTCGGATGGACAACGCGCAGAGACACACACCACCATATCCCGTGTCCTCACAGATTATTACTCCACTCTCTATCTAGCAGATCAACGGCGTGACAACGACATTGAGGACGTCCTGCATGACCTGCCATCTTCGGGTAGGGCGCAAGGCGACGCCACATTCTTGGAGGCGGTCGCGTGGGAAAAAATGCACATGGCCCCTTTGCGGGGTGCCAGAAACAAATAATCTGGACCTGATGGTCTTCCGCTTGAATTTTATAGCACCTTTTCTGACCTGATGGGGGAAGTTTGGCGGCAGATGTGCTGCAAACTCCTGGATCCGGACTTATTCGTCCTCCTTGCATTTTTGGAGGGAATGATGATCCCTGTGCCATCGGGGGGTGCAGACCGCGAGACTTCCGGCTGCTGAAGTTATTGAATTCGGATTACAAGCTGTTTGCCCACATTCTTCGTGCTCGCCTCCTCGCTATTGTCAAAGATCCCATTCATGCCGACCAAACACGTCTGGGAGGTGGCAGTAATATACACACGGCGTCAAGCTCTTATAGAGATGTGGTGGAGCTCATGTCGGCATGCCGCTTAGAGGGCGCCCTCGTAACGGTTCACCTAGACTACGGATTTGACCGAGTTGAACAACATTTCTTGCAGGCTGTCTTAGAGAAGATGGGACTGTCCTCAATATCGGCAGGTGTGGTTCTCCGTCTCATCCAAGGAGCCCCTTCGACAATTCTGGTCAATGGCAACCGCTCGCCACCGTTCACTGTAAAGCGCTCAGTTTGACACGGATGTCCCCTGTCAGCCTTTCTCTTCGCCGCCGCCCTCGAGTCTGCACTTCATGGTCTACGACAGCGTTTGGAGGGCATTCGCCTCCGCGATGTGCATTTTAAATGTTGTGCCTATGCGGACGATGTAGTATTCTTGGCGATGTTCGCAGAAGATATATGTACGGCGATCGCGTGGCTACAGCAATACGGAGAGGTAATCGGGAACCGTATCAACCTGCGAAAGTCGCATTACATGGATGTGGGCAGAGGACTGCAAACGAGTACGCCAGTTCCCATTACCAAAGTCCCGGCGATGAAGTGTTTGGGAGTGATCTTGCATGGGAACGTGCAGCGTACCGCAGCATACACGTATCGCAGACTACTTAATGTGATCCGCACGCAAGTTCGCCTCCATAACTTTCGAACACTTGACTTGATCATGCAGGTACATTTTGTCAACGTGTACCTCGCTCCGAAACTTAATCATTACACACACATTCTCCCGATGGCCGCTATGGTCGCTGCCAAGCACCAGGCGGCCTTCGGTCAATTCGTCAGCGAGGGTAGAGTATTTAAGAACCGTTACGAGACGCTAACATTGCACACACACGCAGGCGGCATTGGAATGATAATCGTGCACAACAGGGCGCGCGCTCTCTTCCTGCTGACGATGCATCGCTTCGAGGGTATCCTTCGGACAAGGATACCCTCTCTGGTACACTGATTCAGGAGGTGATGCCTCAATCCCTCCGTCCGCCGATTCCTGTTGGACATATCACGTCAGTACTGTGTCACATTCGCACCTACCTGGTTGACATGAGTCATCTGTTGGATGTCTTGCCGACCACGCGGGATCCTAGAACCAAGGACTTCTACCGCTACTTTCAACGGACGCTGCCTGCTAATGCGGTTGAACGTCGACATCCAGCGGTTGGCTGGAGACGGGTGTGGAGTACCATACACTCCCTTGCCTTCCCATCGCGGTCAGGGCGCTGTGGTATGTGATAACGACTGAAAAATTCCACATCCGACAACGTTTACACATGATCCATCTTGCCGAGGATCCTCTCTGCCTCAGATGTGCCACTGTCGACACCGACATGCACCGTTTCATTTGTGTTACGGCTACCGATTGTTGGCTCCGCACACGCCGCATATTGGCATTGTAGCTGCGACGGACGCCTCAGTCCGTAGAGCCCACCGACCTGATCTATCCCGACGTCACTTACTTCCCTGCTACTCGTCATAACACCACGGTGTGGGTTAAGGGTATGGCCTTGCCATACTTTTTTTAATGAGAACGTTGCAGAGTTGTTAGATTTCTGGCATTATTTAACGAGTAGCTACACGATTTTACGGCAGAATGCGTCGTATGGTACGCTCTTTGCGAATTACTTGAGATCGTTGTATACGCGTCCTCCAGACCATTGGGCTGTACCGGGTGTGAGAAGAGACTAAGGGATTGCACATGATAGACTGATGAGAGACATCAACGGCAATTATAGGGTGTTTCACCCTCGGTGAACGAGAAGACGACCAGGACATCCCGCCGTCTGGCTGATGTGGACACTCCCCGAGAAAAACGAAAAATAGAACAAAAAAAATTACAAATAAATACATAAAAACAAAATAAGAACAAAATGAACAACAAATAAAATATAATAAAGTAAAAAAAAGATGGATAGAGCGTCTGCCCTGTAAGCGGGAGATCCCGGGTTCGAGTCCCGGTCGGGGCACACATTTTCACCTGTCCCCGTTGATATACGTCAGCGCCCGTTAGCAGCTGCAGGTATTAATATAATTCTAATTTTGTTATAGATAGCTGCAGGTAATCAATGGTGTCTGTTTTTTTCGAACATGTCCGAAAGAACAGACACCATATCCATATAAGTATATGATTTATATATTTATAGACGGACGAAGTAGGCAGAAGACGATGGGTATTGGTGACTGTTGCCACCATTTCGGAAATTGGTGTTTTACTTACGGTTAACTTAGATGCTGACATTCACTTTTTGAGTATTAACTACCGTAATCAGTTAAAAAGCCCATACTGCACCAAGTAAAATACCACGAATTTCAACTACTCCAGACAACTCTGTTTAACAATTGAAAGCCGGCCGAAGTGGCCGTGCGGTTAAAGGCGCTGCAGTCTGGAACCGCAAGACCGCTACGGTCGCAGGTTCGAATCCTGCCTCGGGCATGGATGTTTGTGATGTCCTTAGGTTAGTTAGGTTTAGCGAGTTCTAAGTTCTAGGGGACTAATGACCTCAGCAGTTGAGTCCCATAGTGCTCAGAGCCATTTGAACCATTTTTTGACAATAGAAAACTTTTGTTGGCCGAACCTGTTTGAAACGGCTGTAATGTAAGCTACCTACACACTTCGTGTGTGTGCAAATGATACCTGAATAGTATTCTCAAGTACAGTCTCCTCGGAACTTAATTAATAGAGCGCCGCTGATGCCGATCGATGCCTAAAATATACTTACGTGGCTTGATTTTATGTACACATATCAAATTAAACACTATGAACCGCCATGCGTATAGGGTGGAGAGAGTAGGAGGAAACCTGAAGACAGTATCCCACAAACTAAGCAGTTATGTATCAGATAAATTCAAAGCAATACTGTCGACGGCACTTCAGAGGTTTAAACCAAATATGTTAATGAGAGAGGGAACTGATCCCACATGGCACCCAATACAGGTCGGAACACTGTTGCAGAATCAACGATAACAACATGACAATTTTAAAAAGAACCAAAATTTACATGTCTGGCGATGTTTTACTGAAACTCAACACTTAGTGAGGACTTCATTTGTTAGACGGTTTTAATAGTTTCCACAATGAAGCTATATCTCGCAGTCTGGCAGAAAATCGAAAGACTGGAATGGAAAGAGAATGGAATGTAAAGTATGCCGGCGGCAAGACACAATCAGTACTTTCACTGAGCATGAGCAGTGGTAATATTAACGATGACAGTGCCACTAAAGATGAGTTACTAAATACTGCTTTCAGAAATTCCATCACTAAAGAAATCGAAGTAAATATTCCAGAATTCGAATCTAGAACAGTTGCCAGCATAAATAGCTTAGAAGTAGATATCCAAGGTGGAGTGAAGCAGCTTAAATGACTTAATATAGGGAAGCCTTCCGGTCCTGCATCTCTATCAGTTACATTCCTCCAAGCATGCGCTGATATATTATCCCCGTATTAAGCAATCACATGTAACCGCTCGAAGAAAGATTTGTACCAAAAGACTGGATACCTGCACATGCCACTCTTTACTAAAGAAAGAAAATAGCCACGATCCACTAAACTACAGCCTCATATCACTGATGATAATTATTTAACAAAAGGATTTTGGTATACTCGACAACACTAAAAAGCGGGCCACCTGTGAATTCCAATGTGTAGGCCGCACCTAAATATACGCAACCAACATAGCATAGCTCTGTCACAGGCCCTCTAAACCTTCTACAGTACAGTCGTTTGACTATACACAATCGGTGCCAGATGAGGTTATTACAGACTACTGCTCTTTATGGCACTCAGTCCAGATCTAAACCAATATCGTCTTACAACAAATATTAGAAAACACATTATTAGAGATGAGACAGTCCTTAACGCTTGAAAATTAAACCTCATTACAATAAGTGACATTGCAGAAGTCATATCATACTCATTAAATGGCATGATGAGTTGTCGTTCGTGATCCGTATTCAAACCCACTGTTAACCAAACAGAGCTTATGTGTCTGATCGAGAATCGACTAGGCATAAAGAGACGCAAAATAGCGAAGTGTTCACCAGCATCATTTTACAAGGCCGAATGTCAGAACCTGGAAATAAGCGACGATATATTTAACACCGCACCGAGAACGCCAAGAAGATTGTATTGACCCTGAGAAGTAACCACTAAAGGTACGTAACAAAGTGCAATGCGCAGGTGTGAAACGCCCTGGAGTAAAGTTGTAATGATGGACAGGGAGTAGAACCTAGTACCTATGTGAATTGTTAACTAAGAAAAATCCGATATCATGTATTAAATATGTTCACCAATAGCGTTATATTGGAACCCTAAGCTGCGAATAGACATTAAATATTTATTGTTTCTTCACCAGCAGAGAGATGAACACGTGTTCGCCTAGAGGTAAAGCAGCAAATAGTTCTGTGCTGCCTGGGACTCCAACACCATGAATATCGTCGTTGTTCACTGCACACGTAGTTGGGATCACACCATTCGTAGAGACCTGGAGGAGATTGCCATCGTGTGGAAACAACGAAATGGTCGGACAGTATCATCTCGAAGAATCCAATTCCAGCGAAAAAAATGGAATCGGAACGCGAATCCCAGTTCAGTTCCCATACTTTCAAGATCTCAAGGTCACTTAAAATAAGAAGTGAAGGTCCTATAACATTACATGACGACTGGTTCGCGTACTAACATAACGTTGCTACTTCAAGAAAGATGACTGGAGACAGAATTTCTGCAACCAACAACTTCCAACAGCCAAAAGTAATACAACTATGTTCCATTCAGTAGTGACCAGACATGTTTATTGTTGATTTGGAACCACGCACGGTCCTGCATTCCTTACTTGCCGTTACTGGAGGTGAAGAGGGTATGTTTGTGGCTGTTAAAAACTGGTACCCCCAGCGGGAACCGAGCCCACACTGTAGCCATTACAAACTTGCCTCAGTCCAACCAACCACCGAATTTAACATGTGTGAGCATCATGTATTTGTCATAATGGGGTACATGACACATTCTACAAGAAGTTCTGACTTCCACTTCAGCTTTTGTTGTGAATAACCTATTCATGGTCTAGTAGTCAACGCCATGCAGTGCAAACGCAAAGTCATCATATCGTTTTTAAGGTGTATTCCGTCTGTCTGTTAAGAGCATTAGTCTGACAGGTCAGCGACAGTTTCATTCGTTTTCTTACCCGCCACTAACAGAAAATTCTTTCAGAAACTCGTTTGTTAAAGGGCCAGCGGGTGTCTGTCTTGGTAAGACCAATTGCCGATCCATCAGCCAGTGGCCGCTGGATACAGACCGACGTCCACCCAAGTGACGCATCATAGGCTCGATGCATCAGGCCTATGATCATCAGTGAAGATTTCAGCACTCGAATTACCAAGTACAACATTAACTTGCACATGGTTCGTAGCGACGTGTTGTGGCATGTTGCTATAAGTGGATTTATTTGTGGTCTTGTATTTTTTTTCCTAGTTCGTGCCATTACAGCTTCAATATTTCTTATTTCTCACATTAGGAGGAACGTCATTTCTGCATTAGTAAACGAGGTCTAAAACGGAGTACAGTCTAACATTTGTGACATTGTGTTTTGTTTGTGCCGGCCGTAGTGGCCGTGCGGTTCTAGGCGCTACAGTCTGGAACCGCGAGACCGCTACGGTCGCGTGGTTCGAATCCTGCCTCGGGCATGTGTGTGTGTGATGTCCTTAGGTTAGTTAGGTTTACGTAGTTTTAAGTTCTAGGGGACTGATGACCTCAGTAGTTATGTCCCATAGTGCTCAGAGCCATTTGAACCATTTTTGTTTGTGTTTCATAAAAAGGTGAGGGTAGTGAAAGTAATTCGAAACACCTGTGCCCCGTATGGAGAGTGCCATCGTGAAAATCAGGTGGTTTTGTTCCAAGTACGATTGTTTTGACATAAATTAATCGCCACATTCAGGAAGACAAACAGGCTCTGATGAAGGACTTCCCTGCACTTTAGTACTATGGTCAATGACAGTATATCTAATAATCTTCAAGTGTGACGACCAATTAACTTTCACGCGACACTTCCCTTCGGCATTCATGTTGAGGTGAAAAGAAGGAAGGAGGATTACAGTATACAGTCTCCTCTAGAACGAGATGGGACGAGAAGCAGAGTCTCGAATTGGAAAGGATGGGAAAGGATGTCGTCTGTGATCTTTCAAAGGATTCATCCTGACATTTGCCGTAATAGATGTAAGGAAGTGATAACCTAAATCCGTGACGCCTGATGCTGATTTGAAGTACGATATGGTAACTTCGGAAGGAGAAAATAGTGGGTAAGCCATAACAGACGTTGACTCAAACATTGGCCTGTGTACATACAGAAAAAGCATTGTTACTGATATGCATCAGGTGGCTAGAGATGGGCAAAACGGTTCTTTTAGAGATTCGATCAGAATTTGTCACTCACTGGAATGAACTAGTTCTTTTTAAGGACTCACCAGAATAGGTAAAAGGAAGGTACATTGCCGTATTTTTATATGATTTGGCCCCATTTCGAAAGAATATATAAAGAGGAGCAATAATGTTGTGTTACAACCCTAGTAATTTTCTGACAGAACTTACAACTACTTAAACCTAACTAACCTAAGGACATCACACAACACCCAGTCATCACGAGGCAGAGAAAATCCCTGATCCCTGTCCCCGCCGGGAATCGAACCTGGGAACCCGGGCGCGGGAAGCGAGAACGCTACCGCACGACCACGAGCTGCGGACGCAAAAGTTACAAATATTACAACAAAATGCTAAATATTTTTTATCAACTGGAAAATTTTTATAAATGAAGACAGATTCTTCTTATATCTAGATATTTTTATTGAAAAAAAAACACAAAATAAGAATTATAACAACCGTAATTGAAGTGTATCTGCAGTCATCGTTTACAGTCAGTATTACCATACATGTTCCCATAAAAGAAAAATTAATCAGTATTTTCATTTATGAATAAAATTTGACCCATTTTAGTCAATGTGAGTCTCTTTCTCCTCTCAGTGCATATTTGTCCTGCTTTTGAAAATGTTCTTTCACAGGCCACTGATGTTGCTGTGGTACATAATACTTTTAGAACCAATCAATACAGTACTGGCCACTCTGGGTTGTGAGTTGCTAGAAGTTGACTAATAGTCCCATTGAATTCCTACCAGTTTGCAGAAGTCTCATGTGTAACGGTACAAACTGGTTGAGACATGAGGTCTGTTTTTTCTTATTGAACAACTAACGCTTTCATTTCTACAACAGCCTTCATGTAGAGTCCTGAAATATTTTGTCATCAGAAAATCCTTGACATAGAATCAGGGTCCAGCAATGTTGCCTCACTTATCATTTAGTTACTGGAGATAACACCAAACTACTCTGATAACCCTTTAACCAAATTATCAACCACTGACTTTGTCAACTGACGATATTTTTTATTTTTGTCTTTAAATAGTTTTAGTTGCCATTCAATTAATCTTGGCAAGATTTTAATTATTGAAACTGAGACTGTTTTCTGTGAGGCCCCCTCTTTTGTTACCTCATCAAAAACTTTCAAAATCTGTAAAGCCTGTTGCATTATCTCCCAGTCTATATCTTTTAAGTTTGAAGTGACTGATTTTCCACCTAAGATAGCGGGCTAAGAAAGTATGGGATCTTTATTTAAAGTAATTCTTTTCAGCATTTCGTAAGCAGTTCCATCTGGTTGGGACATCCTGCTTCAATTTCAGTTGGTCTTTTTTTAAATTTCCTTGCATTTCAGCAAATTTGTTTAAAGCAAAGGGTTTACCCTTAAGAAACACAACAACCAATTTGAACTCAAAGGTTTTCTGTGTGAACATCTGAATTGCGTGCTGTGCAATGGGGTTTAAAGGATATGCAAAGAATGGGATATGTGGAAGTTTTACAATGCATGGCAGTTAATTTCGTATTTGACGCATTTTCTGTTATTGTGGAAATGATTTTAAAATTTATATTGTATTTGGGATAACAGACTTTGCCCAGTTTGAGATGTTTTCTGCAATCTGTCTGTCTTCGAGTTCGGAGCTCTCTAAAAGGCATGACTTTAGTTCACTCTTCTAAAACCAATGTTACTTACACACGTTCACGCATCAGACGTATGGCAGACTGCCTTTACGATGGCTGATAAATTTTTAATTTTTACTGCAAATCATTTTTAAAAGCTGTACATCGAATGGCATACATGTACTTAATGTGGACCGCTTTATAATATTAAAAATATTACTCATTGGTTTCTGTAAATGAAAATCACTTAAGGGTGAGGGATCCACAAAGGTCCAGAACCTGACGACACTGATGGGCTGGATAGTGCTTGAGACTCTATTTGCCTTTTTGGGAGGATACCTTCACCCGAGGTGGAAGCAGAAACCAGTGAGGACACTACACAAGAAATGATTTCTCGAATTTCTGTATAGATTGATGACGATCATGATCGACTTCCTAACCAACATTTGTCCAGAGGTACTGTAGGATGCTTTAATTTTATATGTCTCTTCAGGTTTGATGATGAGCCAGATGCCAGGACAATTACCTGCTGACAGTGGTGGCATTTTCCTTATCCTTCCATTTTCGTAAAACGTTGCCGAACATCGCTTGTAATTCTTGTAGGCGAAGGCAACGTGGATAACATATTGTTGTGGAACACTGAATGTACGCTGGTAAAATTGAAACATCTGCTCTTAACATAGCCCTTTTACAGTGTAAAAGCTTAAAGCGAGAGCAAATATACATGCAGCACATTCTATAATGAGACGTTCTAGAGTAGGATGTAGGAAGATGCGATCTGTGAAATCTAGAGCCACAATGGTAATGTTTGTATCATATACGGAAAGGTCTGAAACATTCATAGTGATTCAGAAACTCGCGAAGACAAGCCTGACAAAAGTCCGAGGAATTCACTACTCAAAAATTAAATTTTTGTATAATACGATATACGAATTTGGGCTACATAGCGTGTAAACCAGAGATGACAGGATAATGGTGCGGATAAAGGCTGGAGAAAATCAGTGCTAAGGAATTCTAAAGTCTGTGCATTAGGAGCTAAGAAACTGTCTACTTATGCAGCTACTATTTCTACCAGCGTGTTTGTATTGTTACTGTGTAACATAGTTGGCCATCACTCACAACTCATTTCGACGAATTCGGCCATATATTTCAGAATATCGACATCTATATATTTCATGCAATGAATTTGGACACGTGGCTCCAGCAAAGCGTGCCCTCCAGTTCCCTAAATATTGACTCCACTGTCATTAGACGTCACAGAAGTAATAGATGTGAAGGTGGAGTAGTGAAATACAAACACTTTTACTTGTCACCGATTATGTTACTCACATCCAATACTAATGAAGACAAAAAAGATAAATATATTTTCGTAAACATCAAATCGCTTAAAAAATATTTGCCTAATGTGTGTCCTCTACAGACCTCCGAAAATAGGCGAGATAGCCTGTGTCAAAACTGACCTATCAAAATTCGATTAAACTTAGGATCATAAAAATAATGCTAGGAACACTATCATAAATATTCTGCTCCTTGATCGTGAAATTTAAGTGTGTAGTTTCTTCTTCAAATGCAACGCTATTTCAGCTTCCACCTACCCATAATGCAGCCTATAGTCAGGCCCCAACACAAATATTTGCCACGAAATCCACAAGCTAAGAAATTCGTACGTGGAATATAAGCTCATAACATCATTACCAAACTAACTCTGTTACATAATAAATATGCTCCCTCGAAGACAGGAAACATGAAGGGAAAACTTGCACCTTGGCTAGCGGAAGAGCTAACGGAAGAGCTAAAACAGTCCATGAATGCTGGAGACACTGCACATCACGACCGCCTTGAAAATAAAATTGGTTACATGCAGGAAGCAAACAGAATCAATAAAACTGAACCGGCCGGGGTGGCCGAGCGGTTCTAGGCGCTACAGTCTTGAACCGCGCGACCGCTACGGTCGCAGGTTCGAATCATGCCTCGAGCATAGATGTGTGTGATGTCCTTAGATTAGTTAGGTTTAAGTAGTTCTAAGTTCTAGGGGACTGATGACCTCAGAAGTTAAGTCCCATAGGGCTTAGAGCCCTTTGAACCCTTAGAAAATCACATGTCACTGTGATTTTCAGAGGGTTCAAAGGGCTCCCAGCCCTATGGGACTTAACTTCTGAGGTCATCAGTCCCCTAGAACTTAGAACTACTTAAACCTAACTAATCTAAGGACATCACACACATCTATGCCCGAGGCAGGGTTCGTACCTGCCACCGTAGTAGCAGCGTGGTTCAGGACTGTGGGGCCTAGAACCGCTCGGCCACACAGAGGCCGGCCACTGTGATTTTAACAGGTTTTGTAATTACATATAAAACTCTGGTCTGATCTAAGAGGACTCCTGAGGGTATTAATCTGGTCAGGTTAAATGAATAAACAAAAAATCAAACATAATACACAGGTTATGCCAGGATGAATGGTCAATATTCAGGGATATGGCAGGAATGATCACTTGGGCCAAAAAACTTCATGTGGACGTATGAACTCTTCTGAAATGTTTCCGAGATAGATCTTATTTAATGTATATTGTTACTTACTTTCTTTATTGTTCAGTATGATGTTATTGTTTACAATGTCCCACAGTAGTGCAGACGAAATCAATACGAATAATTTGATATAGGACACGTGGTTCAGCAAGACGAGGAACTACTTCAAACTGGCTTACGTACATCTCAAAGTATGTGCGTTGCTCAAGATTTTCCATATTATCTTCCTCTCTTCACGCAGCCTAAAAGTTGTTGAGGAAAAATTAAAAGGGGCTTTTTAAAAGAAATTTAATATAGTTTAATTTTGTACTGCAAGAAGTTTTCGTTAGAGGCGGCGCATTTCGTGTTGTTCAAGAAAAACATACAGAAATAACTATAAACATATTTCGTCTCAGAAACCATTTGGAATGGGGCGTACGTCCATATTTTGATTTTTGCTTCAAATGATCGTTTCTGTCATATCTCTGAATATTGACCATTTGTCCTGAGGAAACACGTGTACATGGACCAACATGTATGTTACAATAACCATTAAATTGAATATCGTTTCCACCCAAAGGAATTAAAAGGTGAATAAAGGCTACCAACACTCCAAGAAAGGAAACTATAAGAGGAACAGACAAGGAAGAAGTCATAGTAGTACGGAAGACGATTGGAACAGATCAAATAAGGATACAAAGAATTAATAACTGAACATGAATGGAGAAGTGTTCAGTCATGAAAGCGAGTTGCAATCTGTTTCACTGTGCCAAGAGCACAGAGAACAGAGTGATGCCTCAGTTCGCCATGTGGTCCACTATGTGCGATCTCGTCTTTGAGAGATAGTTGCTATGGTGGGGAGCAGTGAGCTAGTTTGCAATGCAATCAGTGAGCTAGTGAGCTACCTTGCAATCTGATCTCTGAGAGTGGTGGGGGGCAGTGAGCTAATGAAACAGCCTACTGTCCGATCGGTGAGAGTGGTGCTGAGCGCTGAGCTACTGGGAGGGGAGTGATGCCTGGATTGTTTTGCGACACGCTCCGGCCACGCGGTAGCAGAGGGCCGTAGCTTTTATGATTTCTGGCGACTCATTACGAGTGTGATGCTAAGTCAAAGGATTAAAAGTAACAAGTCGCTCAAAATCATGTTAACCTTTATTGATCCTCTGATATTTGAAATATTCTTTTGAAATCAAGGAAGGAAACATGCTGGAAGTGTTTTCTGCATTAATGTGTCGCTCTAAAGGCTTTGTCTTTCGTATGCCTCAGTAGCTGCGTGGTCAGCGCTTTGGATTGCTAAGTGAAGGGGTCAAGGTCCGATTCCCAACAAAGTCGAATTTTTTTCCACTCACATACTGAATGTTGTTTTGCGATAACTTCCATATCGTCATAGTTAGCATTACTATTGAAATGGCTGAATGGATACTGCCTGAAAGCCACTAAATTGGAAAAGAAGGGAGCTTTCGTTATTTTCCGTTATCATGAATGAGAAAAGCTTCATTTAATAATAAGGTTTGCAAATCCACATGTGCACACAGCCCATAACACATTTCTTAAAGAAGTGACGTGGAGCGCCATTTCAGCAGCCTAGCACAAAATTTTCTTCCCGCTCATTACAGCCACCAAAAACGCATTTTGAAATTAGATGAGCTACCATTCACTTTTTCCGAATCATCCATTATCCAGTTCAGGAGCAGAGTGACCATTTCTACTGGTGGCACAAAGAAGGTGCTTTGTTCTAAGAAGTGCCTCACAGGGACGTGTCCTTCACAGTTGTTATTTGTTGCCAACAAACAATGTGCCTTGCAACGGCAGAGTAACAAATGCGTCCTGGAAGATACCACTAAGGAGCTTGGTTGGTAAACACGCTAAATATGTTTTCTAATGTGGCACACGCATGTGTTTACCTGTCTTGCCCCTTATCGATCAACCACCACGAAAGTAAGTTTTTGTTTTCTTTGTTTGGTTTTGGTTGTTTTGTTTTGGCTTTTGGGCTTTATACGAGGAGTAACTCAGAATCAGCAAGCCGCAACATGTGTGGAATCAAAAAAGTACTTGCGCATAATCAGGCAGACTTCGATAATGAATTGGAATAAATTGTTGACAATTTCTCTGATATTTGTGTCTATTTTGGTCAGTAACTTAATGGGAAATAATATTAATACATACTTCACTAATACTAATACAATGAATGGCTTTCTCAATCAAACATGAAGTCTTTCTTCATACTCAGGCAGCTTTTCCGGACTACAGCGTAATTATGAAAATGTGGCTATGTGAGTGGTTGCTGAATAAAACACAGTTAACAGACTGTTCAGTGATACGATCTCATTAACATGTCTGTGTATTTTGATTAGCAGTTCTGCAGGATTTTATGTTTCTTACCTCTAGAACTAATGGTTACTAAACGTAGCGAGACGTCTTACGATAGCAAAATCTCTAAGGATTTCTTTCTGAGTTCGATATATCTGTTTGTAGGAGGTAAAATGGTGCTCTCGATCCAGTTGGAACTGAGAGCTATGTAATCTTACTCTTTACAGTGCGTGAACATTTTCGTTGAGCAAGCGTCCAACTGTAGTGTTCATCGCCTCGTCATTGCCCTTGTGATGGCTGATACACGTAATTCGCAATGTAGACCAGAACGTTGGTTGTAGGTACTGCGTGAAAGTAACCTCTCCTGCTTGTAAACACATATTTGATGAGTCAATGAAACACAAAAGTGGAATTCATTCGGAATCTGTGATTGGTATGCCACTAACGTGTCAAGTGAATCTTTCAAGACAATTCTCTGTCATTCCAGGAAGTAACAAAACTATCACAGCGTCACCAGACATGTTCCACTATGTTTTCATGACCCTATCATAATCGTAGCAGAACGATGATGTTTCTACAGGCAATGTCTTTTTTGAGTGGGCCAACAATTTAGAAGTGCATCTTGTGTATCAACGATGCAGGCGCTCAGTTACTCTTCCTACGACGCCATGAGAGCAGTCCAGTATTTATGGTGACGGTGAAGAATGGATAGTTGCACAGACCACCGCAACACATACGAATGCAAATAAGTGTAACCGACTGAGCTGTAGATCCATTTCTTTGACATCGACATGTGAACAAATGCTTTGCTCCTACTTTATGAAATACGACTAAATATATAACCTATTGACATCAAACCAGCATGGATTTATAGGGCATCACTCTTGTGAGACGTAGCTGGATCTTCATTCCACGACGTATTCCATAAAAGGTCTCTCAAATTGATTTCGTATATGAAGCGTTCCAAAAAGGCTTTTGATATCATTCCTCGAAAGCGACTTCCAGCGACGTACATCACTATCGACTATCGTCTCAGTTGTGCGACTGGATTCGTGATTGTTTGCCTGAAAGGTGACAGTCTGCATTAATTGACAGGACGTTACCTAGCTAAATGGAAGTGATGAGCGTGATTCCGCAAATAAAATGATGTTGACGTTCTGCTCTTTTTATTTAACAGACAATCAGAACATTTCTCTTAGATTTGCGGCAGGCAATGCTGCCGTCTGGTAAACTCTGCAGAAGAGTAAAATGAACTGCAAAATGATGGTGAGAATATATCTTCACGGTACAAAACTTGGTAATTGATCCTAAACAATAAAATGTATGAGGCTCTCCATATAATTATTAAGAATATTTCGTCAAGCTTCGAGAAATCGAGAAGTAAAATAAATGTGAGGGGTTTCTAACGAAAGTCCTAGGGGCTACAAATATAATCAACGTAACTGGATAACATCACATGTTGTGATAAAGGTTAAACAAAAGTTGAGTTATTGTCTGAAGCCTTAGAAGACCCAAGAAGTCTACGAAGGAGACTGCCAGCATTACGGCTGTTCGACGTCTAATGGAATATTGCGGAGCACTGTACGATCTTTACCTGATGGGATTGACGGAGGACATCAAAAATGTGGAAAGAAAAATGCTGATTTTGTAGTATGACGAATTATGGGGAGAGTATCTCGAACCTTTCTCTTTTCTTTCACTGAGGCTGGAGGCTTTAGGGGGCAGGGGAACGAGCTGGGGGACGCAATATTAAAAGAAACTCTTTTCCACTGCGGCTCGTTTTTCTACGATATTTCATCTACCGTTTTTCTGCTCCGAATGGAAACAGTTTTAGTTGCTACCGCCGTACAAAGCTTGATATTACAACTGTAATAGCAAAAGAGATATTAGAACTTTCACTTACAGATTTTGATGTTCGTTTTTCTCGAACTTCATACGTGAGGGGAACAGTCGAGAAATTGAAGCGATTCTGTGAACCATTTACGAAACACTTAACTGTGAATTACAGAGAAATCGGGTATCATTGCGATGTAAATGAAGTTCCGTCCGTTGTTTAAGAGACAATGAGTACGCTTTACATGTGCTCAGAATGTGAGTGATATGCTATGTATACGCAATTATTTGGCAAGGTTGCCATCAAAACTGTTTACTTTTGCAATCCGCTTAACTATCTTGGTACAGCACATATATTCGTAAGGCGAGATTTAATGCAGAGCACTTACAAAAAAGAGTAGTCTCCAGCGTTGTGCGATTGCTAGCTAGCTGAAATATTATACAGTAGCTAAGTTCGTCACGAATGTATTCTTTAACTTATTTTTCGTTAAATATTTGAATGAAATGTAGCTGCTCATATTATAACAAAATAGCTCTAGCTGCGTTAGTTTATATTACAGTCTTGGTAGGGTAGATGAAACTTGAATCCTTCAGCAGCTGAGCGTGGTTTTGTTGCCTGGGGGTGTACTAGCCGCGGCTCACGAGCTACGAGTCAGCCAGTACCCCATTATGACAAATACATAATGCTGACATGTGTGAAATTCGATTGTTGTTTGTATAGAGGCTAGCTTTCAATGGCTAATGTGTGGGTTCGATTCCCGCTAGGGTTTCCAGTTTTTAACAGCCACAAACATAATCTCTTCACCTACAGTAACGCCAAGTAAGGAACGCAGGACCGCGCCGTGGTTCCAAATAGACATTAAACATGCCCATTCACAACTAACTGGAACATTGTTGTATTTGTTTTGATTGTCAGAGATAGAAGCCGCAGCTTTCTTACATTGGTAATGTTTTTTTAGTTTGCAAATCAGTCGTCACGTGATCTCATAGGAGCTTCATTTCTTATTTTAAGTGACCTTGAGATTTTGAAAATATTAGCACTTGACTGGGAATCGAGCTCTGATTCCAATTTTTCTCGGGATTTGAACCCTTCGGGATGATCCTTTCCCAACATTTCGTTTTTCCCTCACGATGCGAAACTCCTCCAGGTCTCTACGAACAATGTTATAATAACTACTATTTACAGAGAATTTGATAGTTGACACCTATTCGTGTGGGATGAACAACGACGATATTCGTAGTGTTGGAGTCCCAGGCAGCACTGAACTATTTGTTGCCTTACCTCTAGCCGAACACGTGTGCATCTCGCTTCTGGTGAAGAAACAATAAATATCTTATGTCTATTCGTGGCTATAAGACAATAGCGAAAAGTGCCGGGTTCAAATCCCTGGCAGGCAAAAATCATTTGTATCGTCGTTTCAGGTTCCAATATCACGCTATTGGTGAACATATTCAATATCTGACATCTGACTGTGCTTAGCTAGCAATTCATTTAAGTACTGGTTTCTACTCCCAATCCATCACCACAGCTCTAGTTTAAGGCGTTTCAAACTTGTACTTTGCACTTTATTACATACGTTTGGTGGTACCGAGCGAGGTGGCGCAACATATAGCACACTGGACTCGCATTTGGGAGGACGGAGGTTCAAAACCCCAGTCTGCTTTCAGCAGGTGAGCGGCGAGTAAGTCTTGTATACTGGCAGACGCCGAGCCGTGCGGACGCGTCAGCAGCTGTAGCAGCAGCAGCATTTGCCTGATACACAGTGATTTAGTTTGGTTTCTGTTTCACGTGCTTCTGCAAAAGAACTGTACTTGTGTATTTTACTGTGTAGACTAGTGGTAAGAAAATTATGTAAGTTTATTCTTTCAAGCATATCCTTGTGTAAGGCGGCTTCCTAGTGTAATTTTCTTGTAACGTCACGCCACTAAGTTTATATCTTGTGCTGGTACATAGCATACAGCTTATACCAGTGCATTCTAGTTTGCATACCTATCTCGTGCAGTAGTTTTCGGGTAAGCTGAGTTTCTAGTAACAGATAACTTCAGCAGAGAAACTTGTTTCTGTGTAAGAGTTTGCCGCCTCAGGGCATTGCGAGAAATTTGCAGAGCAGATTTTAGTGTTTCTTTATTCTCCTCGTTATGTTTGGAGTGCATTGCAAACTCAGTAGCACCAATTGCGACATTATACCTATTTTTACATGCTGCGATATGGCTAGGAACTGTGCTTATTGTGAGCGGACAAGAGGAGAATTGACTTCTGTCCGTAAACAGCTGGAAGCAGCGTTGGCTATCGTTGATATGCCTCTGGCTAACGTTCAAAGTTACGGTGGCAACGGGACAGAGTGTGGGTGTGCTTGTTATTGAGAGCTCAAATGTTAGGCAGGTGGTGGAGCCTGTCAGGGAAATAGCTGGCAAAGAGGGAAAGAGCGCCAGCGTGTACTCGGTATGTTTTCTGTGGGGTCTCGTCCGTGATGTGGAAGACGCCCAGCCGGCAGCTATCGAGCGCACTGGGTGCAACCGGCTGCATAAACTGGCACATATCGGCACGAATGACGCCTGCCATTTGGGTTCTGAAGGCATCCTCCGTTCCTTTAGGGGGATAGCTGATCTGGTCAAGGCAACTAGCATCGCTCGTGGGTGCAGGCTAAGCTGTCTAATTGTAGCATCGTTCCCAGGGTTGATATCGGTCCTCTGGTTTGGAGCAGAGTCGGAGGTCTAAACCAGAGGTTCAGACGACTCTGCGACAGTATGGGATGCCACTTTCTCGACCTCTGCTATCTGGTACAGAACTGCAGGATTCTCCTTAAACGTTCAGGCCTGCACTCCATGCGGGAAGAGTCTACTAGGATAGCGGAGTACGTATGGCGTGCACATGGGGTTTATTTTAGGTTAGAAAACCTTCCCTTGGGATCAAACTAAATTTCACTGATAAACAATGTGTTCAGAGAATGTTTGACGTCGCAATTCAGAGATAGAAAAGGTTAACATGATTTGGTAAACTGCAGGAGCATCCAATGAAACGTCCCAGAACTAGTGTCGCTTACTGAAGGCTATAAATCACAGATGGTATTAGGAACAGAAAGGTGGTTGAAACCAGACGTTAATGACAACGAAATCCCAACTTCAAATTGGAACATTCATCGCAAGAATAGGTTACTCGCCAGTGGTCGCGGCGTGTTTATTGGAGTATAGAATTTGATAAAATGTAGCCATATTATCACGGATTCCGATCGTGAACTAATCTGGGAGAAGATAAGTATCAAAGATCGGTCAAAAATGGTACTCGGATGCTTTTTAGACCGCCTGGGACAGGAGCTCTAGTGGTAGAGCTCTTCAGACAGAACTAGCAGAACAGCGTTAGTAATTTTTCTGGTCATTCCGTTGCAATAGGTACTTATTAAATATAGACTGGAAGTGTCGTTGTGAGTTAACGAATACTGCGCTCTCATTTATATACATGGCCGCAAGAGTCACCCTACAGGAATTGTGAAACGAACCCTGTCGTCCAGGACCGCGTGCCACAAAGGGCGCAAATTCACCACGAGAAAGTGAAATTCACGCACGTCTATTGACTATTGAGACCTAAGCGCTGTAGTGTGCGAGTGAGACAGACGAGAACCTACGTCATAGGGAAACCCAGTAGAAGGCTCTTGTAACCGAGAAGACGTAGCGGTGTTAAATATGGTGGACCTAAGATCGGCCATAAAGGGAAACATTTATGAAAAGTACTTAATTCTGTTGTAATGCATTCAATCAAGCCACAGTAATTTTAATCTGCCATCCTCCATAAATTTTCATGGTGACCCCAATAAAACTGGAATATTGATCATATCTATAATAGTTTAGTATTTACTGTTAAAGTGAAATTAACAAATTTTGTAACAAAGACCGGAATGCTAAAATATGAACGCTTTGATCGATCTTAAAGATCGACATTACACATACAACCGCATCATTGAAATGGCAGACGTTGTAAATATCAACTCTGTAACTTTCTTTGTTTAAAATAGTGGTTCTAGGCGCTACAGTCTGGAACCGCGCGACCGCTACGATCGCGCGTTCTAATCCTGCCTCGGGCATGGATGTATGTTATGTCCTTAGGTTAGTTAGGTTTAAGTAGTTCTAAGTTCTAGGGGACTGATGATCTCAGAAGTTAAGTCCCATAGTGCTCAAAGCCATTTGAACCATTTTTTGAACAGACAGACCTGCACTTACTGCATCAGTTAGTGCAGAGGCAGATATCAGTGTACATAACGCCGTGATAGCATATATAACAACGAGTCTGGCCAAGGAGGTTAAAAAATGTAGAAAGACACTTTTGCTTATCAAGGGTGAAAGGATACAAATTTCAGAGTATCTGAGATGTCGGCATCAAACCTTCGGTGATGAGGACGAAGATGTGGGAAACGAATGGGAAAAATTCAAAGGAATCGTGCAATGCGCGCTACGTAATTAAGTCTCGGGTAAGGTCTTTAGGGATGGGAAAGACCCTCCATGGTATAATAGTGGTGTTATAAAACTGGCACGTAAACAAAGAGAACTTTACCTCAGATTCAAGAGAGGTAAAAACCTAGCTGACAAACAAAAGATGAACGAAGCGAAAATGTGAGTAAGGAGAGCAGTGAGAAAAGCGTTCAACGACTTTGAAACTAAAACTTCGTCAAACGATCTGAGTAAAATCCCTAAGAGGATTTGGTCGTATGTAAAATCAGTAAATGTGTCAAAATCATCTATTCATTCGCTCAGTGACAACACTGGCACTGAAACGGAACGTGGCAGAGAGAAGGACGAAATATTGAACCAGGTCTTCGAAAATGGTTTCACTGCCCATGATCGTAACACGGTCACTCCTTTCAGTTGGCAGATATTGAGATAACCGATCTCGTAATAGAAAAACGACTACAATTTCTTAGCAGTGGAAAGGTGTGAGGACCAGAGGCGATACTACAAAGATTATTCGAAAGAAATTTATCCCCTTTTAGCAGTAATTTATCCTAGAGCGCTTGAGCAACGAAGTGCAGGTCATTCCCGTTTTTAAGAAGGGCCGTAGAACAGGTACGCACAATGATAGACCCATATCGTTGACGTCAATTTGTTGTAGAATTACTGAACTTGTATTATGCTCAAGAATTATGACTGTCTTGGAGAACCAAACTCTCCTCCATAAAAATCAACATGGATTGCGCAAACAGAGATCCTGCGCATTTGAGCTCCCTCTGTTCCTCCATGAGATCAACAGTGGCGTAGACAATGGCACTCAGGTTGATGCCGGGTTCCTTGGCTTCAAGAACGTAGTGGCCACCGTCCTGCACTGCCGTTTAGTGAAAAAAAAAAACCAAGTTTATCGAGTCTGGAAGCAGATTTGCGACGGCTTCAAGACTTCCTTGACGACACAACTCAACATGTCGCACTTAACGGAACACCTAGGTAACCTGATAGGACCGTTACTGTTTACAATATATGTAAATAATCTAGAAGAAAGCGTCGGATGCACTCTAAGGCTGTTCGCAGACAATGCGGTTGTCTATCACAAAGTAACAACGTCAGAGCATATATTGAAGAGCCAAAGAATGTGCTATAGGCATATAAAGAGATATGTAAAGAGGCAGAATGCGGAGTTGCGCTAGGGAACGCCTAAATAAGACAAGTGTCTGGCGCAGTTGTTAGATCGGTTACTGCTGCTACAATGGCAGTTATCAAGATTTAAATGAGTTTGAACGCGTTCTTGTAGTCGGCGCACGAGCGATGGGACACAGCGTCTCTGAGGAACCGATGAAGTGGGGACTTTCCCGTACGATCATTTCAAGAGAGTACGGTCTCTTTCAGAAATCCAGTAAATCAAATTTCCGACATCGCTGCGGCCGGAAAAAGATTCTGCAAGAACGGTACCAACGACGAATGAAGAGAATCGTTCAACGTGACAGAAGTGCAACCCTTCTGCAAATTGCTGCAGATTTCAACGCTGGGCCATCAACAAGTGTCAGAGTGCGAATCATTCAACGAAACACCAATGATATGGGCTTTCGGAGCCAAAGTTCCACTCTTGTACCCTTGATGACTGCACGACACACAGCTTCATACCTCGCCTGGGCCCGTTGACATGGACATTGGACTGTTGACGACTGGAAACATGTTGCCTGGTCGAACGAGTCTCGTTCCCTATTGTATCAAGCGGATGGACGTGTATGGGTATGGAGACAACCTCATGAATCCATGGACCCTGGATGTCAGCAGGGACTGTTCAAGCTGGTGGAGGCTCTGTAATGCTGTGGGGCGTGTGCAGTTGGAGTGATATGAGACTCGTGAGACGTCTACATATGACTCTGACAGGTGACATGTACATGACATCGTGTCTCATCGCTTGCATCCATTCATGTCCATTGTGCATTCCGACGTACTTGGGCAATTCCAGCTGGACAGTGCGACACCACACACAACCTGAATTGCTACAGAGTGGCTCCAGGAACACTCTTGTGACTTTAACACTTCCGCTGGCCACCAAACTCTCCATACATGAACGATTTTGAACATATTTGGATGCCATGCAACGTGCTGTTAACAAGGCATCTCCATCCCCTCGCACTCTTACGGATTTATGGACAGCCCTAGAGGATTCATGGTGTCAGCACTACTTTAGACATTAGTAGAGTCCATGCCATGTCATGTTGCGTTACTTCTGAGTGCTTTCGGAGGCCCTGGTGCGATATTAGGCGGGTGTACCAGTTTCTTCGGCTCTTCAGTGTAGTAACGATTTGCAGAATCACCTCCAGAGAATTCATGAATGGTGCAGGCTCTGGCAGTTCACCCAGAGCGTGAATAAATGTAACATATAACACATACGTATGAAAAGAAATCGACTACTGTATAGCTATACTACTGATGACAAACCGCTGGAAGTCGTATTCGTCGTAAAATACCTAGGAGTAATTATCCGGAAAGACCTTATGTGGAATGACCACATAAAACAAATAATGGGAAAAGCAGACGTCAGACTGATATTTACTGGAAGAATCTTAAGAAAATGAAGGAAGTGGCTTATAAGGCGCGTTCGACCCGTTTTTGAGTATTGTTCAAATATCTGGGATTCCTATCAGATAGGACAGATAGGAGAGATAGAGAAGATCCCTCAGAGTGGTTGGTGGATCACGTCGTCCATAAACAACCCTTTTCAATCCATACCAGGCATGTTCGATAGGGTTCATGTCTGGAGAAAGTGCTGGCCACTCTAGTTGAGCGATGTCGTTATCCTGAAGGGAATCATTCACAAGATGTGCACGATGGGGATGCGAATTGTCGTCCATGAAGACGAATGCTACGCCAATATGCTGCTGATATGGTTGCACTATCGGTCAGAGGATGTCATTCACGTATCATACAGCCGTTACAGCGCCTTCCTTTAACACCAGGGGCAACTTATTGCAACTGTTTTTCCTGTATCAGAGCTAAAAGTTATATATACTTTGAAACGGGTACTAATCACACATGGTTACATGTGCTTTTGAGACACCCACAACTGGAATGCAAATCACATGGCATCTAACGACGACTGGCCAGTTAACTGCGAGAACCGCTTTTGTCTCTGGTGGAGCCTTGAAAAACAGGTGAACGTTAAAAATAGGCTGGGTTTGTAAAGCAGGAAGATGCGGTGTACAGGTTATTAAATAGTAACAACAGGAACCAAAAGAAAATCAGAAAATAATGTGCCCGTACACATTTAATTAAAATTCCTTTGACGTCAGCAAGTGTTCTCAGTGCCAGCAGTCTACTGCAATAATCATTACAGTCGCTGGTGCAAGAACTTTTGGATATACTTAGGACATTCCTTCTATATCGCTACATAGGCTGCAACAGTTAAATGTCTTAAATCCTATTTGGCTGTCACAGCTTATGCATAGGTTTAAATGGTTGAAATGGCTCTGAGCATCTGAGGTCATCAGTCCCCTAGTACTTAGAACTACTTAAACCGAACTAACCTTAGGACATCAGACGCATCCATGCCCGAGGCAGGATTCGAACCTGCGACCGGAGCGATCGCGCGGTTCCAGACTGAAGCGCCTAGAACCGCTCGGCCAAACCGGACGGCTATGCATAGGTATTATTTTTGAATTTATCTCCTAGAAAAGAATGTAGTGACGTCATCTTAGGTTAACGTGTAGAGAAATTGATAACGCCTTCACAGCCTGTTCTGGTTCAAATGGCTCTGAGCACCTTGGGACTTAACATCTATGGTCATCAGTCCCCTAGATCTTAGAACTACTTAAACCTAACTAACATAAGGACATCACACAACACCCAGCCATCACGAGGCAGAGAAAATCCCTGACCCGACCGGGAATCAAACCTGGGAACCCGTGCGCGGGAAGCGATAACGCTACCACACGACCACAGCCTGTCCAGGGACCAGGAAAACATGGCGTCGGCGCTTTCTTAGCCACAAGGGAGTTGTGAGTCAGGCCATCATCGTGCTAGTCTACATACGTCAACTAATCTTGCGGTACTTTTTCTTAAAGGCAGTGGCTTCCTGAACGTGACCATACAGCCATCTCAACTTAGAAATTCAATGACTTATCATTTTTGTTGCACCGTCACAATACACATTTACGTTAAGAAGTACGTAATAAAAATGCGTCACAATTTGAGAAGAACGGTGATGCACACACCTACAACAGTAGAGGAAAAAATGACCCTTATTACCCATTACTGAAGCTGTCAGTGGCTCATAAAGGTATTCAATATGCCGCAACAAATATTTTTGATCATTTACCAAACAATATAAAACGTCTGAGAGGTAGCGAAGCACATTTTAAATCTAACCCCAAATCATTTATTCTGGATAGCTCCTTGTATTATGGGGACGAATTTCTGTACAAAGACTATAACCGGAACTAAACCTTTTTTTTAATCTAGCTTATTATATATTTGTATCTTCGATTCGTATAATACAATGACTTTTCAATTTGTGCACCCATAACAAAACAAACCGAGCTGTTGGAAACTTCCCACCTTCCTGCATTCCTGTTGTATCTTTGAATGCCTCTAAAAATTTCACGAGTTCTTTTGCAGTTTTGCTGTCGTAATTAATTAGTTTTTCAGAGACACCTCTTTCTGGAAGCAGTTTCATGACTTTGTCGTACTGTGGAATTCTAAGCAAGCTGTTACTATATGTTTCTTGCTTCAGGTTTGTCTGTATAGAATTCTCGTCACCAGTTTTCTTCATGAAACGGTCACTGTCTTCAGCGGAATAAGCCCGTCTATCAAATAAGGACTCTGTTCAAAACATGTATAAGGCATGCATAATGCTGGAAGGACTGCAGTGCTTTGCATGTACGAGGGCTATGCCGAAAGTTTTTAGCAGCCTGTAAACCGTAAGGCGGAGGACAATGGGGTTTTTTTCATTCGAAAGAGCGATGTTTTTCGACCTTGGGACGTGCGCGCGCAGCCCCTGCCTAACGGTGATCCCCCCGCCCCCCCTCCCCCGGCGCAGTAAGAAAGCACAGATAGTGCTGAGTCAGAGACGGTACAGGATGGAGCTGTCGCGCCGCGACTTTTTACGATTATAAAAAGGGTTTAAGTGCTGAAGAATGCCATTCTTCTTTGCTGTGTGTTTTTGGTGAAGCTGCCCCTTCTAGTTGGAAATTGGTTTCGCGAGTTTTCGAGGGGTCGGCAGTCAATTGAAGATGAACCTCGTCCCGGTCGGCCAGCAACAGCTGTGACTCCTGAAAACATTGATGCTGTGAGGAAAATGATAAAAGAAGATCCACATTTTACATTTTGCGACATTGAAGGGACCCTAAATATTGGATCAATAGCAGTACAGACCGTCGTTCATAGTCACTTAGACCTTACTAAGAGATGTGCCCGTTGGGTGCCACATTCCCTGACAGAATGCTAGAAGGAGGCGAGAGTGGACTAGCGTCGTTTCTTGCTCGAAAAATTCAATGGAGGGAAGTCCCAAGGCACCTACAATATCGTCACAGGTGATGAAACGTGGGTCTACCATTATGACCTGAAACGAAGAGACAGTCTTCTGTGTGGTGCTTTCCAGGGGAGGAACCATCCACAAAAGTTCAACGGAGCTCTGGAGAAAAGATGGTGGCTACTTGTTTTACAAAGATCGGGCATCTCACCTCTGTTGCCTTGAACCCATGTCGTACAGTCAATGCTGAATGGTACGTGAACGATTGTCTTTCTAAAGTCATCGCCACATGGAAGTCACAGCATCCAAAGTCGAAGAGTGGGCACCTTCTGCTGCATCACGACAATGCATCTGCGCTTAGGGCTGCCAGAACGATGGACTTTCTGGAGAAGGAAAAAGTGAGAGTGTTATTCCATCCCCCCTATTCACCTGATGTGGCCCCTGTGACTTCTTTCTGTTCCCTAAGACTAAGGAATAAATTCGAGGGCAGCGGTTTTCATCAGATGAAGATGCCATTGCAGCGTATGAGAGTGCACTAAGTGACATCCTGAAAGAAGCTTGGTCTGACACATTTTCTAAGTGGTTTCAGAGAATGGAAAAAATTATACATGCTAATGGAGAGTATTTTGAAAAGTTGTAAACGTTTTTTTTGGAAATAAATTTTTTTCACACATTCTGCTAAAAACTTTCGGCATAGCCCTCGTATTTTCCTTCGACAGTGGTAAATGAAAACTTATTAAAATGCTGTGGATTTACTCCTAAGTGTGAGTAATATTTCCTCGATATAGTTCTTAATCAATTCTCTATAGACTTTTCTTCTCAGAAAGTGATTGCTCACCACTGCCCTATTTCGCAGTGCCTAATATGGATAAGCAAAGCCCACAGTAATAGGTAGGTAGTATATTTTCCAATATATGTCGGTCCAAATATGTGCTCAACATCCATAAGTTTTCACGCCTATGGCCCGGATAATGCTGCGCATCATATTTACTCGTATTTCATCGGCTTGTCTTTTAGTGTTTCGTACTACTATCATAGGATGTGTTAAATGTTGGAAACGTGTACATCTCCCAACTCTGAACCGACATTTACTATCTTCCGACATAAAAAGCAAAGCCCTAAACCTACTGTTAATGTAAACAGACAAAAGTCACAGGCACACATTTCCAAACACCTTTTTAATTATTGCAGCTTTCACTGAACCTTCTAATGCTTCAGAAATTACACTTTGTTGTAAACCTCAGACATCTGCCTTCAAATGTGTAGTGGCGGATCTGTAAGACAGTATAGCAGAGCACTTGCCACTGTACTTGTAGCCGACACCCTTTATCAGTCACTGATAGAAATCTCTCACAAAAATTGTTACAACTACCGTCTTTCGCGTTCAGGATATATTATTACGAATCAGGTTTCTCTTTCACAGTCTACTTCATCCTGTGTTCATTGGCCATGATCCTACAGCGGACGACTGAGCGGCGCTCTGGTAACTATGGCTCTGAGCACTATGGGACTCAACTTCAGAGGTCATTAGTCCCCTAGAACTTAGAACTAGCTAAACCTAACTATCCTAAGGACATCACACACATCCATGCCCGAGGCAGGATTCGAACCTGCGACCGTAGCGGTCTCGCGGTTCCAGGCTGCAGCGCCTAGAACCGTACGGCCACTTCGGACGGCGACGGTGGAGCAATTCGAGAGTGTGACGCTCGAACGAGCGTCATGGAAGTCGACTGCGATTGCACCCTCAGTTCAAAGCGGTTGTATTGTCATCTGACGGACTTAAGCGAAACACCATGCACTGACAAATTCGAGCCAGCGTAAACGACAGCTGCAAATCTCCTTACTGATAATGCACTAGTGTCATGTTCGCAACGCTTGGGCTAAGGAAAGCTTCCGGCCAGGGAGGGCACTAGTAGTAAGCGCGAGGAGGCTGCCCTATAGTCAGTGAACATTATGAACCTGTACTTCCTTAAAACGTTAAAATTCAAATCATGACATCAAAGATCAGATGATATTTAGCTGTGCACATACTTAAAAATAATAAAAAAAATGAAAAGTTACCATCTATACTAGCATTGACAGACGAGGGACATGACGCATCCAGGAGTTATATGGAAGATCGAGCTACTTCTCTGTTACGTTAAAGTATGAGAGTGTGTGAAACTGTGTACAAAATTTCGATTTCTAAGTTTCATAGGTTCATTTAAAATGGATTCATCTTTGGGAGCAGAATATTTAAAAAATTCTAATTCTTTTAGTAGATCATACCTGAAACCTTTACTTTCTGCATGCAAATGTTCAAAGTCTACTAATCTCCGTGGTGCGTGCTGGAGGAGAAGCTGATGTCCAGCAAAAGTGGAACTGCACAAATTTCCCTCGCCTTTACTTAGCAAGTGCTCTTTGTACCTTACATTGAACGGTATCCCCGTGTCACCTCTATAATAGTTAGGACAGTCGTTACATGTAATTTTTTTAATGCCACAGTTTGTCAGATGATCTTCTTGTGTTCTGATACAATGTCTTAATTTTCGTTTTAGGCTATTGTTTACAGAGAAAGCAACCCAGCAGCCATATTTCTTGTTTAACGGTCTACATATCCTGTACGCTTTATTTCCTAGAAATGGTGCAGAAAAAAAAACTTATCACTTCCTGTCTTCTAGATGCTGTTAAACACTTAACAGCTGTTTCCTCCTTTCAACGAGATTAGCCAATCTAGGGTCATTAATTGCAATGGATTTAATTACTGATATTTCTTTTTGGAAAAAATGTCCTTCTAAAGGAATGCTCACTACGAGATATATCGCAGTAACAAGACAAAAAGGCTGATCAGTTAATTACACTCGAACGGGTTTTCGGTACGGTTCACATTCTGGTTGAGTCAGTAAATAAATTATGTTTTTCATTAACAGAGGTCACCAACAGGACATCTCGCATAAGAGTCTCCTGGCGCATTGTCTGTATTGTTTCGGCAGATATTTGCAATTTCATTTTTGGATAGTGTAGGTGAAGTCAGTCCAAACCAGTGTCGACGGAAAGTGACGTTTTCTTCTCCATTACAAAGAAAATTCTTAGATAGAATTTTACGTGCCAGTTCGTTAGAGCCATCCCAAATTAGTCTATAGCGACATCCTTTTATCGGTTTATATTAAAAAGAACATTAAAACACGATAAAATGACCAATACTTCAACAGCGACTCGTGTGCCTCCCTGTGATGACCTGACTGCTACGTGCTAACAGCAGCAATGCTCATGTGTTGCGGGTATACATTTGCTACTATAAAGAGGATTGAGATGGAAAAAAATGTAAGTAAACTGTTTATTGTTTCAAAAATATTCGCCGTAACTTTAATGTCCAACACAAGTCACACACGCTCGACTGAACTAATTGTTGATTCACACAATTCTGATTATTTGAACAAACAACTTAAATGTGCTTGGAGAGCCTTCCAGATTAAGCATCCAATAAACAAACACTCCTTCCGTGATTCTTAGATGGCTTAAAATCCTATTCTTGCAACTGCAAAGTATGAAGCCACTTCCTACACTATATAGTGGATACATAAGTTGAGTTTTGAATCGCTACTAGTCCACTCGTCTTGAATGATAAATTATGTTATAAAAAGTAACCGGACACTGGCTGAAAATTACTTAAAGTTCGTGGGGCCCTCCCTCGATGTTGCTGGAATTCAGTATCGTGTGGGCCCATCCTTAGCCTGGATGACACCTTCGACTATCGCAGGCATGCGTTAAATCAGGTGCTGGAAGGTTTTTTGGGAAATGGCAGCCAATTTTTCAATGAGTGCTGCACTGAGGAGAGGTATCGATGTCGGTCGGTGAGACCTGGCACGAAGTCGGCGCTACTAAACATCCCACAAGTGTTCTATAGGATTCATGTCAGGACTCCGTGCAGACCAGTCCATTACAGGGATATTATTGTCGTGTAACCATTCCACCACAGGCCGTGCATGATGAAGAGGTGCTCGATCGTGTTAAAAGATCAAATCGCCATCCTCACATTGCTCTTCAACAGTTGGAAGCAAGAAGGTGCGTAAAATATCCATGTAGGCCTGTGCTGTGATAGTTCCACCCAAAACAACGAGGGGTGCAAGCCCCCTTCATGAAAAAGACGACCACACCGTAACACGACTGCCTCCAAATTTTACTGTTGGCACTACACACGCTGGCAGATGACGTTCACCGGGCATTCGCCGTACCCACACCCTGCCATTGTTTACCGTGATTTGTCACTCCATACAAGGTTTTTCCACTATTCAATCGTCTAATGTTGACCTCCTTACATCAAGCGAGTCGTCGTTTGGCATTTACCGGGATGATGTGTGGCTTATGAGCAGCCGCTCGACCATGATATCAAATTTTCATCACCTCCCTCCTAAGTGTTATAGCTCTTGCAGTGGATCCTGTAGCAGTTTGGAATTCCTGTATGATGGTCTGGATAGATGTCTGCCTTTTATACATTACGACTCTCTTAAACTGTCGGCGGTATCTGTCAGTCAACAGACGAGGTCGGACCGTACGCTTTTGTGCTGAACGTATCCCTTTATGTTTCCACTTCACTATCACATCGAAAGCAGTGCACCTAGGGATGTTTAGGAGTGTCGAAATCTTGCGCACAGACATATGACACAAGTGACACCCAATCACCTGACCACTTTAGAGGTCCGTGAATTCCGCGGAGCGCCCCATTCAGTTGTTTTGACGATGTCTAATGACTAATGAGGTCACTGATATGGAGTACCTGGCACCATAATGCACCTAATATTAAAAAACGTATGTTTTTGTGGGAGTCCATACACTTTTGATCACATAGTGTAAGTTTCTTACTAGTACAAGTGATGTCAAATTGAAGTACTCGATCATTTAATTTTTCCCCTTACTAAAATCCCCGAAATGATGTTCTTGTCCAGACCTGCCTAGCTGGTAGCGTCCAGTCCCCAGTAGCGCGACGTTTTGATAAGAAGACCGGCTGTGAACAGTGGGCTGGAACAGACTTGACTGGAGTGGACTAGACGATGAGAGCTGCAGTGGTGGCAGCTCTGGTAATGATCATTACTTCCGTGTGAGTGGCGTCACAGCTTTCTGCTTTTTTTTCGTGGGAAGTTGAAATACAGCTTCACCGATGGCTCATAGTCTTACTGTGTTGGTGGATGGTAAAAGTGTTCCATTCGACAAGGATGCTATTAAAAAGACATAACTGGAGTGCACTTTGACGGTATGGCGCTGGGACTAGAAGTCCCATACCACCCTCCGACAGTGGAAGTTCAGGTTGCAGTTACGAGGTAACATAACTACGAACAACGTTAGGTATCAGCATTGGTGGTTTATGATGGTCGAGACCTATCGAGTGGTCGAGTCAATATTAATACTTCATGAGTGGCCATAAGAAGGCTATCGTTAACGGTGGTCATAGTCAGAGTCCTCAAGGATGGTGAGAGCAACAGAGTGTTAGTGTTGGTGCCAGTGCCGGCTTGTCGTGGAGACAATGTTTTCTAAACCAGCGATCGTATTGCATGGGGCTTCTAATTTGGCATAGAGACGCCATGCCTTCTCTCGCATGGACGTCTTGAGAGTGACAATGTCCATTTCCTCATGGAGGTTAACTATCGTCGTAAGGGGAGAGGCATGCAGGCTCTAACGAAGCAGTTTATTCTGCAGGTGCTGGAAGGTCTGCACCCGGGAGGCACTAATCATAGCACATGCAGTGGAGCCATGGGTGAGGGAATGGTGGAAAACCATCCAGTACAGCCAGAGCTTGGTGTCAAGGCTCAGTTCCGTGCTGGTGGACATCGGGTATAACGCTTTTATCACCTTGGGTTCTTTCTGGGTCACACATTCTGCATGGCGATGGAAGAGCAGTTTTGTATCCATCCAGACACCTAGGTATTTGGTATCAGATGACCATGGAACCTGGACGCCTACAGTAGTGATGTTGCGGCGGAGGAGGGGGCGCCTTTTAGTGAAGTAGACTGCCACAGGTTTGGTGACATTGAGGGCAACCTTGTTGGAACGACACCAGGTCACAGTGGCGTCTACCTGCTTCTGGAGACGAGAAATGAGCCGGTCTGTGTTGCAGCCGGTGGTATAGAGCACGGTATCATCAGCTTATTGCATCAGGTGACAGCGTGGGACGACTGGCATATCGTTAACATAAATGTTAAAAAGGATGGGAGACAACACAGAGCAATGAGAGGTAGCCATCGACATGTGACATGACCTGGAGCGTTGACCTTACTGAGTAACCAAGAAAGTCCTGTTGTGGAGGAAATTATCTAGAAGCTTCACATAGATGTCAGGGATGGTCGTCTGTGTCAGCATTTGGTACACAAGATTGTCCTGCCAGATCTTGTGATACGCCTTTTGCAGGTCCAGGAAAACAGCTGGCGTCGGCATGGTGTAGTTAAAGCCCTAGCTGAGATGTTCTGTGATCCTAATGATCTGGAGTTTGGCCGACAGGTGGGAATCGAATCCAAACTGTTCTGGACAGATTGTCTTTGTCGCCGCCAGAGGCTAGGAAATGCGGTCGAGGATCAACGATTCTAGAACCTTGGCCATGGTATTCAGAAGGCTAACGGGCCTGTTGTTAGTAGGGACCATAGGATCCTTCAAGGGCTTGGGTATGGAAATCATTTTGGCCTGCTTACACTGTGGGGGGGGGGGGGGAGGGACTCCAGTTGTGAGACAGTGGTTCAGGATGCTGGTAAGTAAGATCAGTGGCTTGCGTGGGAGATGGCGGAGGTGTTCGTTTAAGATGCCATTCAAACCCGGAGCCGACTGTCCACGCTTTCACTGGAGGATCCATTCGATTTACTCTGCGGATGTAAGGTGAGGGGCAGTGAGAAGTGGTCTTTTTCACAAAGTGGCAATGTCTGCTTGAATATTGCGTTTCTCTTGGAGATCATCAGGTGTGAAGTCCAGGATGAGCAATTGGTTCTGGACCTCAAACGCAATGGCCAGAGTTTCTACCACATGGAGGGCATAATAAGCCATCCACTTTGTGGATGGTATGGCTGGTCTTTACTGTGGAGCGCTGCAGGGCATATACAAAACACCTTCGGATTTATGTTGGAGGAGGAAGGCAGACATCTTGTCCTCCCATTGTTACGTTTTCCAATCAGCGGAACGGTGACAGAATTCACGCTAGAGATACTTCATGTGATGCTTATCCCAGGGACCACGTTTCCACAGCAGGTGGTACCGGTTTTTCTGGATTTTGAGTTCGCGCAAGAGGGGAGGCAAATCATCAAGTGGGGTCAAACCCCTTAGGATAAGGAAGTTGGGGCCTTCATCGCCTTTAGGATTTCTGTGGTGAGATAATCAACAGCAGTAACTAGATTGGCAGGCGTTGTTAGGTGGAGATGTTGTCACGTGGTGTTATTAAGCATCCTGGAATATCTGTACCAATCTGTGACAGTCCTGGTAGAACAGACGTCTGAAGACAGAGCAACGTCGGTAATGTGCAGGAGCATGGCGTCGTGGTCAGAGGCCAGTTATTGGAGTGTTTCCAACGAAAACTGTACCGAAAGGTTCTTGAAAACGGCCACATCCAGAACATCTGGCTGGCAGTCAGAGTGGACTGGTATATGGGTGGCAGTGCGGGGGCCATAGACCAACAGCGCCAGAGCATCTTCTACGTCAAAGAGGGATCTGCCTTTTGGATTAGCAACGTGAGAATTCCAAACCGGATGCTTGGCGTTGAGATCTGCCCCAACAACAAGCTTGTCAAATGATGTCAAGGTATGGAGATCAGCTTCAAGAAGTGGTAGTTTAGGGCTCAAATACGCTGCAGCAGAAGTTATAGCACCAAGACAGGTAGAATCAGCGACTGCCATAGCCTCCATATGTTCGAGTGGTTGGAGAACCTCGTGATTTTGGATGAGTGACTTACGCAGAAACACTGCCAAGCCCCCACCTTGGCGATGGAGTCGGTCAGTGCTATATCAAAACATGTTGCGGAAAACAAAATCGTCGGCGGGTCCACATGGTGGTCGTAGAGGAAAGTGCTCACATTAGTCTTCATACCTTTAAGGTCATTAAAATTAAAGATACAAACAACTAGATCCTGTAGGGGCTGATGGTTTTGTGGTGGGCGATTCGCCATTGTAACAAAATACGGGTCAGACCTTCAAAAAGGCCCTCTAACCGGCGGATCTTTCGAACTCTTTCACTTATGACTGCCCTGATGTGAGACCCCATGAACAGAGAGATGACCTGGAGGATCTCTCGCATGTCATTTCAGAAAGAAACATCCATCTCCATCACGGCAGGAACATCCCAGGTGGGCTGCTCAACCCTGCGATGGGCAGTGGTGGGCGTTTTTGGCTGATGGAGAAGATGCCACAATGTAGGGGTGTGGCATTTCAGAATGTGGGCTGGAGGAGGCCACAGATAGTCTTACAGCTTGGTCGGCGTTGATACGCATCACAGAAAATGGATGAGCTGGAGAAGACAGCTGCAGCAGCGAAGGTGGTCGTAAGGGATGCAGCTGGAGAGGGCTCCTGTGTCGCAGATGGGTCAGGTACCTGAGCGTCAGTGGTGGGTTGGTCGTCAGATTTACCCCATAAGACAGGAAATGGATGCGGTCCTGTGATGATGGGGGAGGGGGAATGGCGATTCGTCCTTGGTGTCCTTCGTGAAGGGCGGGAAGGCTTCTGTATAAAGGACAAACCTCCCAGGAGGCCAAATGGTGAGGATAGTGAGAGGTTCCAAAACAGTGGGCACACATGGTTTTTTCTGAGGCTGGAAGTTTGCAGTCCTCTGATGGATGCTAGCCAGCACACTTGACACACCGAAAACAGTAATTGCCGGTGTGGTGTAAACGTTGACACCTACGACAGATAGAAGGGTCGTTGCGGCCTTCATATGATTCAATTCGCACCTTGGCGCTCAGTAGTTACCTGATTTAGTAAAAGCGTTTGACGTCCTCTCTCCTCAGAAGGGACGCGACATGGGTGGGTATAGGGATTAATTTCCGGGTCTCAGGGTCCTTCGTGTTGTAATGGTGGACCAAAGGGTCCAGGAACTTGAGATGGAGTAATTCATACCTGATGTCTGTTTCTGTAACTTCGCAAGGAAGGCCTTTGATGATGATTTTTGTTCTACGGTCGCCAGAAGCCTGATAAATGTAGTAGTCCATAGCCCTGGACTTCACAAAGTTGAGGACTTGGAGATAATCCTCCATGGTGCCAAGTAGGTACTGGACGTGGACTTTCTGATACACTGCCAGTTGGCGAGCGATAAGACGTTGCAGTTAAGTGTTCAGTTTAATGTAGTCCGTGGGATTGTAAACAACGATAGGAGGAATCTTCTCCTTCTTTGGTGGTATTGGCGGTGTATTCTGAGAAGTGGGGTTGGCAGGCGGACTCATGTCCTGGTCCATGGCAGCAACAGGTGCCGCTGCTCCAAGTGCGGAGGCAGCAGAATTCGAATCACGGCCACTACGACGGGCGCGAGTGGAAGACCGTATAGGTTGTCGACCAAGGGGGCTACTGATAGGGTCGGAATCCACAGAAGGCCCGTTGGGCCAGCTGTAAGCATGTATCGAGTACCGGTGATATCGATTATGGTAACATCGCTATGGTCGCTTCTTTGTTTTTTCGCGCCAGAACGAGCGAGAGAGTCAAGTGGTGGTGTTTAACCGTGTGCGTGGTCTGAAAATGTTAAGGAATCAGACTAAGAGGAAAGTAAATTTTGTGACTATAAAGGTGTTTGATGCTGTGTAATCATTCGTGTACCTTACGAGACGTATTCCGTGGTTCGCGAAGTCAAAACCACGTGAACAATCGCGAGAACATGATTGGATGCCCGTGAGCATCTCATCCACACCAGTAAATTAAACTTGGATTACCTATATTGCCACGAACGCCGCATCTGGATTGCAGTGTGAGATGATGTATTGTGATGTAGTGTTACTGTACGTATCAGTGTATCAACATATTTGTTATTTTGTGAAGAGTGTAACAGTGCAGCCCTGTGTAGTGCAAGTGTTAAACAATACATCAATGGATTATACTAGGCTAAAACTTTAATTTTGGTAATTGGCACTCCTTTGTTCCCCTTGTTAGTTATCGTGTATTAAAGCAGTACTGCAGCTGCCATTTCTAGACTGCAAGGGAAGAAGCGAATGACGATTGGATTTACGAGGTGAGTAGGTACAATCAGCAAACTCAGACGGAACTATAACCCCACCCTCCCCCATTCCCCCACACTGCGATATGGTGTAGACGGAGCCCGAAGGGGCGTCTGCGTGTCGGTCGGTTGTATTAATGCTGGGGGCCAACATGGCTTGACCGTCACTAGGTGAGAAGGCTATCACCAGGCGGCCATGGTAATTGTCAGAGGACGAAGAGGAGGATAGGTCCCTCATGCAACGCTGTGGACAGGGTTCACGTAAATCAGCATAACACTCAGTCGTTATTGGTCACTTGTGGTGGGGGGCACGATGCACGATGCACTCGGTCCTTGGCCCGTTGGGTGGTGTCAGTATCAGAGCAGCAGGCAGCCTGCCGCCCGAAGGGCCGGCGGAAGACTCGCCTAACCGTGGATTCCTGTCCTTGGCCCTGTTCATGCTTAGCCTCGGCCTGACTGGCGTAGTCAGTACCCTAGCAGGTTGTAGGCACGAACCCCTGTCGCCTATATATACCTGGTACAACGAGACGCATACAAAGTAACAATGCTGCCCTAGAAGGCGAACGACAAATCAACGTCGACTCAGACACTATGACTACATAACACTGAGCAACACTTGTGACTGTAATTAAAAACACGCACTTACATCTGCATCTCCATTTATACTCCACAAGCCAACCAACGGTGTGTGGCGGAAGGCACTTTACGTGCCACTGTCATTACCTCCCTTTCCTGCTCCAGTCGCGTATGTTTCGCGGGAAGAACGCCTGACGGAAAGCCTCCGTGCGCGCACGAATCTCTCTAATTTTACATTCGTGATCTCCTCGGGAGGTATAAGAAGGGGTATGCAATATATTCGATACCTCATCCAGAACACATACTCTCGAAACCTGGACAGCAAGCTACACCGCGATGCAGAGCGCCTCTCCTGCAGAATATGTCACTTGAGTTTGCTAAACATCTCCGTAACGCTATCACGCTTACCAAATAACCCTGTGACGAAACGCGCCAATCTTCTTTGGATCTTCTCTATCTTCTCTGTCAACCCCACCTCGTACAGATCTCACACAGATGAGCAATACTCAAGTATAGATTGCACGAATGTTTTGTAAGCCACCTCCTTTGTTGATGGACTACGTTTTCTAAGGACTCTCCCAATGAATCTCAACCTGGCACCTGGCTTGCCACCAGTTAATTTCATATGATCATTCCACTTCAAATCGTTTCGTACACATACTCCCAGATATTTTACAGAAGTAACTGCTTCCAGTGTTTGTTCTGCTACCATATAATCACACAGTAAAGGATACTTCTTTCTATGTATTCGTAATACATTACATTTGTCTATGTCAAGGGTCTGGTGCCACTCCCTGCACCAAGTGCCTATCCGCTGCTGATCTTCCTGCATTTCACTGCGATTTTCTAATGCTGCAACTTCTCTGTATACTACATCATCATCCGCGAAAAGCCGCATGGAACTTCCGACACTATCTACTAGGTGATTTATACAGGGTGATCAGAAACTGTGTGAAATGCTTGTGGGGATGTTACAGGGCAGGTTGTACTGAGACATAAATGTCAAGAAAGAAATTCGATACGTTGCGCCGTTTCCGAGTTGTTTAGCATTGAAGTTAGCCAATCAGATCGTCGCGCGCGTAAATTCAAGTTTCAGCTAGCGAGTCAAAGCACGCGTTGGGCAACACCGCCCCTGGCAGGCCGCTTGAATGCGAGCGCGCGACGCCCCGATTGGCTAACCTCAATGCTAAATAATTCGGTAACGGAGCAACGTATCGAATTTCTTTCATAACATTTATGTCTCAGTACAACCTGCCCTGTAACATCCCTACAAGCATTTCACACATTTTCTGACCACCCTGTACATATTGTGAAAATCAATGGTCCCGTAACACTACCCTGTGGCACGCCAGAGGTTACTTTAAAGTCTGTAGATGTCTCTCCATTGAGAACAACATGCTGTGTTCTGTTTTTGCTAAAAACTCTTGAATCCAGCCACACAGCTGGTCTGATATTCCGTAGGCTCTTACTTTGTTTATCAGGCGACAGTGCCGAACTGTATCGAACGCCTTACGGAAGTCAAGGAAAATGGCATCTACCTGGGAGCCTGTGTCTAATATTTTCTGGGTCTCATGAACAAATAAAGCGAGTTGGGACTCACGCGATCACTGTTTCCGGAATCCCTGTTGATTCCACAGAGTAGATTCTGGGTTTCCAGAAATGACATGATACTCGAGCAAAAAACCTGTTCTAAAATTCTACAACAGATCGATGTCAGAGATATAGGCCAATAGTTTTGCGCATCTTCTCGACGACCCTTCTTGAAAACTGGAACTACCTGTGCTCTGTTCCAATCATTTGGAACCTTCCGTTCCTCTAGAGACTTGGAGTACACGGCTGTTAGAAGGGGGCCAAGTTACACGGTTTACTAGAAATTAAACACTGTCAGAGCTCCAACCTGACTGGCGACTTTTGCTGGTTCAGTGAGAGCTTCGATCCTCACTTCATGGAGGATTACTTACCTTTGATTGGCTGCAAAGGTGGGTCGCGGAAGTAAAAAATAGTGCCGATATGTGTACCCCGATTCTAGCTGCGCGTGACGATTGCGGTGTCGGTGCGACCGCCAGAGTCGCCCTGTGCTGGTCTCCCTGCTGACTTCTCCCTGCCACGATACGAGCGGAGCCTTGGGCGTTTGAATATTTCGGCTAGCAGACACTTGGTCTCTGGCGCCCAGTGGTAGGTGCGCCACAGCAATTACTGCTAATTATTGTGTCCCATTACGAGACAAGACTGTCAACACCTTCAAGGAACAGTATTTACGGTAGCCTACAGAACTCTGATTGAACCCAGGCGTGCACCTTTCCGTACGAAGCAAATCGACGACCACGAATGTTTCCCTTCAGAGCTCCAAAATACACTCCTGGAAATTGAAATAAGAACACCGTGAATTCATTGTCCCAGGAAGGGGAAACTTTATTGACACATTCCTGGGGCCTGATACATCACATGATCACACTGACAGAACCACAGGCACATAGACACAGGCAACAGAGCATGCACAATGTCGGCACTAGTACAGTGTATATCCACCTTTCGCAGCAATGCAGGCTGCTATTCTCCCATGGAGACGATCGTAGAGATGCTGGATGTAGTCCTGTGGAACGGCTTGCCATGCCATTTCCACCTGGCGCCTCAGTTGGACCAGCGTTCGTGCTGGACGTGCAGACCGCGTGAGACGACGCTTCATCCAGTCCCAAACATGCTCAATGGGGGACAGATCCGGAGATCTTGCTGGCCAGGGTAGTTGACTTACACCTTCTAGAGCACGTTGGGTGGCACGGGATACATGCGGACGTGCATTGTCCTGTTGGAACAGCAAGTTCCCTTGCCGGTCTAGGAATGGTAGAACGATGGGTTCGATGACGGTTTGGATGTACCGTGCGCTATTCAGTGTCCCCTCGACGATCACCAGTGGTGTACGGCCAGTGTAGGAGATCGCTCCCCACACCATGATGCCGGGTGTTGGCCCTGTGTGCCTCGGTCGTATGCAGTCCTGATTGTGGCGCTCACCTGCACGGCGCCAAACACGCATACGACCATCATTGGCACTAAGGCAGAAGCGACTCTCATCGCTGAAGACGACACGTCTCCATTCGTCCCACGACGCCTGTCGTGACACCACTGGAGGCGGGCTGCACGATGTTGGGGCGTGAGCGGAAGACGGCCTAACGGTGTGCGGGACCGTAGCCCAGCGTCATGGAGACGGTTGCGAATGGTCCTCGCCGATACCCCAGGAGCAACAGTGTCCCTAATTTGCTGGGAAGTGGCGGTGCGGTCCCCTACGGCACTGCGTAGGATCCTACGGTCTTGGAGTGCATCCGTGCGTCGCTGCGGTCCGGTCCCAGGTCGACGGCACGTGCACCTTCCGCCGACCACTGGCGACAACATCGATGTACTGTGGAGACCTCACGCCCCACGTGTTGAGGAATTCGGCGGTACGTCCACCCGGCCTCCCGCATGCCCACTATACGCCCTCGCTCAAAGTCCGTCAACTGCACATACGGTTCACGTCCACGCTGTCGCGGCATGCTACCAGTGTTAAAGACTGCGATGGAGCTCCGTATGCCACGGCAAACTGGCTGACACTGACGGCAGCGGTGCACAAATGCTGCGCAGCTAGCGCCATTCGACGGCCAACACCGCGGTTCCTGGTGTGTCCGCTGTGCCGTGCGTGTGATCATTGCTTGTACAGCCCTCTCGCAGTGTCCGGAGCAAGTATGGTGGGTCTGACACACCGGTGTCAATGTGTTCTTTTTTCCATTTCCAGGAGTGTATGTAAATCCCATGGGAAGAGATCGGGACTGTATCCAGAATGTGTAAGTACTTCTCAGCGAATCTTCTGTATTGTACTCGAACCAAAATATGTTGTCGAACTTGTTTCGATTATGCTGCAGATGTTTCGCTGGGAAGCCTTCCACGCATCCTTCGTACAGTCCCGATCCCTCCTCCTGCGATCTACATATTTTTGGAGCCGTGAAGAAAGACTTTCGCTGTCGTGGATTTGCCTCAGACGAAGAGATGCACGCCTGGGTACACTAATGGTTTGGGAGGCCAACGCAAATATTTTTTCATGAAGGTTCAAAAATGGTTCAAATGGCTCTGAGCACTATGGGACTTAACTTCTGAGGTCATCAGTCCCCTAGAACTTAAAACAACTTTCACCTAACTAACCTAAGGTCATCGCACACATCCATGCCCGAGGCAGGATTCGAATCTGCGACCGTAGCGGTCGCGCGGTTCCAGATTGTAGCGCCTAGAACCGCTCGGCCACACCGTCCGGCTTTTCATGAAGGCATTGAACGTTTTATCTCGTTGTAGGATAAATGTATTACCAGTTATATTGCTGAGTTTTGAAATAATAAACAGTTTGCTTGCATTTTTCCACCTGTATCGTCTTATTTGACTACCCCGTATGTATATATATTCCAGTCACGACTTGTAATAGGAGAGCACGTTCATCCCTCACACAGTTGTGCCACAGTAAAAATATGGTATTAGCACCAGCAAGTACTATGCGGCAAGTAAAACCGTGTAGTTGGATTCAATAAATCCAAACAGGGTTCATTTTAGTGTGGAAATTACGCTTAAACACACAAAACTGTACAATCACCAACTAGAACCTGTAACTCCTTGGTAGTCATTTAAATTTCCACATATCAACATAACAACAATAAGATTAAAATTTCAAATTCATGAAATAACGATTGTTTCATTGCTGTTTCTGCATGCAGACGTGTTATCTCACTATCAAATGGACCAATAATCATGTCTTAAATATTTTATAGTTGAGTCGGAAGGGAAGATTTTAAATTTCTAGAGGGTTACATCTACGTAATGCTTCCATGTCCGGCTTTCAGAAACGTTCATACAAAAGAAGCTATCTCTCTCATACTATAAATACACTGGCAAATTGATCTCTTTTTGTCAGTTAACAACATTTATTGGAAAAATAGCCGTCTTAACGCTGGCATACTACTCAATTACCCCGGCGTACTGAGAATGAATTTGAACGGAATGTGATATTACGAAAATACCCAAGCTCCGCCGTAAGCTTATTTACATCAGAAGAATGTATCGGGAATGCAATGAGATAATCCTTTGCGAAAGAAATTGCCCTGAAATATGTTCCATAAATTCTGTAATATGGCTAAAACCAAAAACGAAAATGTAGCGAGTTGAAAACGATGGAGAAAGGAATTATTGGTTTCCAACAATTACTTAAAAGCGTAGCCCAGTAGATTCTCAGAATCGGATCTAAATTCGTGACGTTAATCCGTTTACCAGCATTAGAGTAATTTCATCTCGGATGTTAATTTACTCTCGAGAAGGTCGATAGAGCTGTCGCCTGGTCACGAAATTCGTTTCTCGCGGTTGCATAATTCTGACGAACCTTGTCTTCCTCGAGTAATTAACGCATTTGCTAGTATTAATAAAAATGCCTTAAATTTTTTGAGCTCATTTGCATGATGCGCATGTGAAGAGCGGTCGAGGAATTTATTCCGCAGGAGCGCTTTATGAGTGCGCGCCACCACCGAAACGGAACGACGGCCCGCGATATTAACTGCAGGCCGGAATTTTGTTTCATATAGAGACGTCCGGCCTGCTGAGCGCATTTTTAGCTGTTATTAACACAGACGAGTAGCCTTTCAGGCCGCAAAAGCGCAGCACGCCGGACAACCTTTTGGACGCGTAATTGAATGCATTTACGTTGTCATACAAATGCTAGGACCTCTGTTTCCGCAGAGAAGTGTGACTACCTGCCCGTTTTAAGAGATACAAATTGTGTAGTGTTTCACCTCCTAACACTGTATTAAAATGTTTCATGTCTTCTAATACGTAACAAAAGAATTTCCGAACACTATTCTTACGAAATCTACGTCTATATTTAGTTCATGCAACTTATCTTAAGCTGGATGTAAGGAGGGGTTTTCTGTTCTTCAATATGTGTACTCTACAGAACAACATACAGCGTACGCTGAAAGGAATAAAATCTGCTAAAATTAATTTCTCACATTCCCGTTCCATTGGCAGATGCATTACGGTTTAATAAATAGCCAACATTCCTCCTTATAAAGTAGAATTTCCGTCAGTTTACCATTTTAGGCTTTTCGGAAGATGTGTGTGGGAAGAATTAATTTGTACGGTAATTTTTTTTTGGAGATCTGCTCTGCCAATTTTAAGAGAGAAATTCTCACTGATGCACAGTGCCTTTCTTTAACCTTTTTCCATACGAGGTTATTGATAGCCGTTATGATCTCATGGTGACTAAATAAACCTATTATGAATCATCAAATTATTTTCTGAATCCATCGTATCCTCTCCGCTAACAAAGTGTGCCAGTTTAACGTAATTTGTCATCTGTTGAACGTAAGGTGAAGTAGACTAAGACTTTTGATGGGAGATTCGACTTTTTAATTGCTTTAATTAATTCTTTAATCTACGTCTTTTTATGAGTACACCTTTCCAGGAAAATAAAAGAAACTTCAACCACATAGTGTTTAATTTGTGCTTGTCCCACTTCGCTTTTGGAAGCGACGTCAGTCGTGGAAGAATTAAACTGCATAGGTTAAGTCCTAGTAGATCTTAATCTGCCATTTGTCTTTCCCAAAATGAAATATGTGTGGTCGGTTCGCCGGCCGGGGTGGCCGAGCGGTTCTGGCCGCTTCAGTCTGGAACCGCGCGACCGCTATGATCGCAGGTTCGAATCCTGCCTCGGGCATGGATGTGTGTGATGTCCTTAGGTTAGTTAGATTTAAGTAGTTTTAAGTTATAGTGGGCTGATGACCTCAAATGTTAAGTCCCATAGTGCTCAGAACCATTTTTTGTGGTCGTTTCCCTTATATTCGCTACGAACAAATGCTTCCTGATGTTTTACAGTTTTCAATAAACTGTTTCGTGCGGTGGTTATAGTTATAGGTGTTCACAGTCTTTGCAAGATACGTAAGAAGAAAAATTCAAAAGGTTTTAACCGACAGTCTTGAACAGTTTATACCTTCGCCTCTGCAGTTACTCAGACTCACGGGCATTCACACTGCTCTCCTGTGTATGTGCTGTGTCCATCTGAATCGAGTCTGATATGGTTTACGCACATTTCAGCAATATTTATTAATAGGCAAATCCAAAACACCAAGGAAAGAATCAAACAGATCGTAATTGACCCTAAACTTTGAAATTAAAATGTAGTGATGGGACATGTATGTTTTTATTTGCGTGAACTACTAACACATAACTGGAACGTTAAAGCTCATAGTAACTCCTGAAAGCAACGACCGCCAGTTTTGATCCATACGTAACAATTGCTGTAATAAGTTTGAAAATCCGTTGACAATATTTAATTCAGTGCTTCGGCACGTAGTTTTCGACAAGTGTATACTTTTAACTTTACCATACCAAAACGTAGACTTTTCACCAGTACCATTCAAAAATTGCTCTTAGGTTTTTCGGGCAATTTGATAAAAAGTTGTGATTGTTCGTTCGCACGATATAACACTATCACTTTAAATTCTTATCGAAAACCTTGGTAAACTTTCTGTTGCATGAACTACCCGATTACTTATAAATTTCTGTCCAAAGCGGTAAATGTCTTCCAGTTATGAAGACGGATTTTGCCGAACTCGTCCGCATTTCCAGGCCCTACATCTTGCTGCTGCTTAGATTAAAAGAATGTTTCTAAGTAGTGCAACGAGTACAGTTCAGTACCGTAAAGCGTAAGCAGACTGCAGACTCATGCCTTACCCGAATGGCTTGTTGCTATCACCTGTATGACCTGAAATACCCATTTCCTGCTACAACATACAGCAAATAAATGTACACTCTTGCTGTTACAGCATTTACTGCACATCAACCAATAATACCCCTTAAATCACCGAATCTTTGTATGACGGAAAATTAGTAGCCACAATGATATAAGCAAAGCAGAAGGAGGTCTTACTCTGAGTTCCGTAAGTTCAGCATCTACCTCATGATGCAGTTAGTGACACTTGGTAATAACGTGAGCACGCTCAGAGCTTTACACAAGACATAGACCGCGGTAGCATATATATCATGAGGTAATGCTTCGGATTCTATCATCTGTGGTCGAGCACTACTGGCAGAGTCCCACGGCAGTACAGCAGGGTGAGACGACAAACTCAGGGGAGAACAGGGGAGCGGTTCGATATCGAAGTGAAGTTCGGCGGCAGTGGTCGTGAGAAGACGGTGGCGTAACGTATCTCGTAATGATTAGCTGCCCGAAGAGGAACTCACTCTGCTCTGCCACAAATTATAGCCTTATCTTCGTTGTTCCCAGGTGGGTGCATTGCATGGCAGGCGTTCACGTGACGTAATTACCGACGCTTGTTCGGGGCCGCAAAATTTACGATACTTCTTCACCCACCGATGGCAGTGACGTAACATATCCGACCGTTGGTCCTGATCTCAAAATACGAAGTTTGTGAACCTTTATCGCCCATGTAATTTCGACACTAATGAATTGGGGCACTGTACGTAGGGATTGCTTTAATGGAACTTGGTGAAATTACCGGCAACGGGTAAGATGGAGAAGCAACGGCACTGACCACACACGGTTCCAGGCTTTACCAAAGTAGTTCATCATTCGGAGGGTTTATTTTGTATTAATTTACTATTGAGCGCATAACATTTATATATTAATAAGCACATTTATTTTGTTGCACGGACGTCTGCAAGACTTGCAGGAGCGGTATCAGTGAGGCATTGGGGGTTACCGACACGGACGAGGAGCCATATGACTACAATGCCGTGGCAAGCAGCGCTGAAATTCTCGATTGAGGATCCACTGCTAGAACAGACCAATCGAGGTGATTCCACGTACTCTCTATTGTGTTTAAATTCGGGGTTTTGGTGGCCAGGGGTTACAGTAAAGTCCTTCTGGTTCTTTTCGAACTGTGCATGTACACTGCGAGCTGTGTGACATATTGCATTGTCCTGTTGGCAGATGCTATCTTTCCGAGGAAAAACAAACTGCATGTAGAAATGTGTTGGTCCACTGTAACTTTCAGAATGATGAGACCACGCGGGGAATGCCTTCCGTCCTGGACCCTTCCAAGGATTGTTGCAGGATGTTTGCTTTCAGACGTTTCATGCCGTACTTGCCAACGGCTATCTGTCTGACAGAGCATAAAACGTGATTCATATGAAAAGACCACCTGTCACCACACAATGGACGTCCAGTTGTGGGAGTGGCGTGCAGATTCCAGCCTTCGTCGCCGATGAACTGCAGTCGTCATGGGTGCATGATCTATGTGCCCGCTTCGGAGACCGTTTTGCAGCAACGTTCGCTGAACATTCATAAGATGACACTGTTGGTATCCCCTTGGCTCATCTGGGCAATCAGTTGCCCAACAGTTGCACGTCTATACGCCCATACACGTCTCCGCATCCGTCGTTCACCCGTGTCATCTACGGCCCTTGGTGCACTACATTTGCCTCGGCTTCGGTTTTGGATACCGCCACTTTGCCACGCACGTTAAACTTTAACCACGGCGGCACATCATTAGTTTACAGACTTAACCGTTTCGGAAATGCTTTCACCCTTGTCCCTAAGGTCTGTGATCATGTCCCTTTCGACGTCAGATGAATCCTTCCGATTCCACAACCCCGCGACAGGCTTTATACACGCACCACTGCTAGCGCTGCCACCTGCCGTCTGTAAGTGGGTATTGCACGTTGACGTCGAGCACAGGTAGTTAATGTGTTAATGTAGACATACATACATGAGTACATACATTTTTGCAACAGGTTTGGGTTCCAATTAACATACGTGTCCATGACACGTGGCCACTCATCATGTCCCAGCATATATAGAACAAGTACATAAAAGAAATCACTGACAGTAGGGAGGAAAATTTCCAAGACTTTGTATCGAAACGAGTAAAGAAGCAAACGTTAAGAAATTAAAAAACGACCTACTCTTTATACGTACTTTACACAGCCTATACAATGAGCTTCTTTTGTAGGGAGAGGTAAAGCAATGCTTATAAATCTGAATATGTCTGTACATATACATAAAATTTAGGGTTTTAATGTATGCTAAGGATAGGACGACATGTTTCTGGTGGTCTTCAGTCCAGAGTCTGGTTTGATGCAGCGCTGTTCAAATGTTCAAATGAGTGTGAAATTTTATGGGACTTAACTGCTAAGGTCATCAGCCCCTAAGCTTACACACTACTTAACCTAAATTATCCTAAAGACAAACACACACGCTCATGCCCGAGGGAGGACTCGAACCTCCGCCAGGACCTACCGCACAGTCCATGACTGCAGCGCCCTAGTCCGCTCGGCTAATCCCGCGCGGCGATGCAGCTCTCCATGCTACTCTATCCTGTGCGAGCTAATTCATCTTCCAGTACCTACTGCAACCTACATCCTTCTGAATCTGTTTAGTGTATTCATCTCTTGGTCTCCCTGTACGATTTTTACCCTCCACGCTACACTCCAGTACTAAACTGGTGATCCATTGATGCCTCTGAACATGTCCTACCTACCGATTCGCTCTTCTTGTCGTGCCACAAATTTCTCTTCTCCCCCATTCTACCCAATACCTCCTCATTAGTTACGTGATCTTCCCATCTAATCTTCAGCATTCTTCTGTAGCAGCACATTTCGAAAGCTTCTATTTTCTTCTTGTCTAAACTATTTATCGTCCATGTTTCATTTCCATACATGGCTACACTACAAATAAATACTTTCAGAAACGACTTCCTGACATGTAAATCTTTACTCGACGTTAACAAATTTCTCTTCTTCAGAAACGCTTTCCTTGCCATTGCCAGTCTACATTTTATATCCTCTCTACTTGGACCATCATCAGTTATTTTGCTCCCCAACCAGCAGAACTCATTTAACACTGTAAATGTCTCATTTCGTAATCTTATTCCTTCAGCATCACCTGATTTAATTCGACTACATTCCATTATCCTCGTTTTGCTTTTGTTGATGTTCATCTTATATCCTCCTTTCAAGACAGTGTCCATTCCATTAAACTGCTCTTGCACGTCCTTTGCTGTCTCTGACAGAATGACAATGTCATCGGCGAACCTCAAAGTTTTTATTTCTTCTCCATGGATTTTCATTCCTACTCCGAATTTTTCTTTTGTTTCCTTTACTGCTTGCTCAATATAGATATTGAATAACATCGGGGATAGGCTACAACCCTGTCTCACTTCTTTCGCAACCACTGCTTTCCTCTCATGCCCTTCGACTCTTATAATTGCCATCTAGTTTCTGTACAAACTGCAAATAGCCTTTCGCTCCCTGTATTTTAGTCCTGCCACCTTCAGAATTTGAAAGAGAGTATTCTAGTCAACATTGACAAAAGCTTTCTCCAAGTCTACAAATGCTAGAAACGTAGGTCTGCCTTTCCTTAATCTCTTTTCTACGATAGTTCGTAGGGTCAATATTGCCTCACGTGTTCCAACATTTCTACGGACTCCAAACTGATTTTCCGCGAGGTCTGCTTCTACCAGTTTTTTCATTCGTCTGTAAAGAATTCGTGTTAGTATTTTGCAGCCGTGGCTTATTAAACTGATAGTTCGATAGTTTTCACATCTGTCAACACATGCTTTCGTTGGGATTGTAATTATTATACTGTTCTTGATGTCTGAGGTTATTTCGCCTGTCTCATACATCTTGCTCACCAGATGGTAGAGTTTTACAGGGCTGGATCTCCCATGGTATGTTGTCTATTCCTGGGACCTTGTTTCGACTTAGGTCTTTCAGTGCTGTGTCAAACTCTTCACGCAGTATCATATCCCCCATCTCATCTTCATCTACATTCTCTTCCATTTCCATAATATTGTTCTCAAGTACATCGCCCTTGTATAGACCCTCTGTATACTCTTTCCACCTTCCTGCTTTCCCTTCTTTGCTTAGAACTGGGTTTTCATCTGAGCTCTTGACATTCATACAAGTTCTCTCTCTTCCAAAGCTCTCTTTAATTTTCGTGTAGGCAGTCTCTATCTTACCCTTAGTGATATATGCCTCTACATACTTACATTTGTCCTCTAGCCATCCCTGCTTAGCCATTTTGCACTTCCTGTCGATCTCATTTTTGAGACGTTTGTATTCCTTTTTGCCTGCTTCATTTACTGCATTTTTATATTTTCTCCCTTCATCAGTTAAATTCAATACATCTTCTGTTACCCAAGGATTTCTATTAGCCCTCGTCTCTTTACCTCCTTCATCCTCTGCTGCCTTCACTATTTCATCTCTCAAAGCTATCCATTCTTCTTCTACTGTATTTCTTTCCCCCATTCTTGTCAATCGTTCCCTAATGCTCTCTTTGAAACTCTCTACAACAGATATTTCTGCTAGTTTATTCAGGTCCCATCTTCTGAAATTCACATATTTTGCGGTTTCTTCAGTTTTAATCTACAGTTCATAACCAACAGAGTTTGGTCAAAATCCACATCGGCCCCCGGAAATGACTTACAATTTAAAACCCGGTTCCTTAATCTCTGTCCAACAATTATATAATCTGTCTGAAACCCTCCAGTATCTCCAGGCCTCTTCAATGTATACAACCTTCTTTCATGATTCTTGAACCAAGTGTTAGTTATGATTAAGTTATGCTCTGTGCGAAATTCTACCAGGCGGCTTCCTCTTTCATTCCTTACCACCAATCCATATGCACCTACTAATTTTGCTTCTCTTCCTTTTCCTACTATCGAATTCCAGCCACCCATGACTATTAAATTTTCGTCTCCCATCACGATCTGAATAATTTCTTTTATCTCATCATACATTTCATCAACCTCTTCGTCATCTGCGGATCTACTTGGCGTATAAACATGTACTACTGTGGTAGGCGTGGGCTTCGTGTTTATCTTGGCCACAATAATGCGTTCACTATAGTGTTTGTAGTAGCTTACCTACACTCCAATTTTTTAATTCATTATTAAACCTACTCCTGCTTTACCTCTATTTGATTTTTTATTTATAACCCTGTATAAACCTGACCAAAAGTCTTGTTCCTCCTGACATCGAGCTTCACTAATTCCCACTATACCTAACTTCAAACTATCCATTTCCGTTTTTAAATTTTCTAACCTATCTGCCCGATTAAGGGATCTGACAGTCCACGCTGCAATCCGTAGAACGCCAGTTTTCTTTCTCCTGATAACAATGGCCTCCTGAGTAGTCCGCGGTCGGAGATCCGAATGGGGGACTATATTACGTCCGGAATATTTTACCCAAGAGGACACCATCATCATTTAACAATACAGTAAAGCTGCATGACCCTCGGGAAAAATTATGGCTGTAGTTTCCCCTTGCTTTCAGCCGTTCGCAGTACCAGCACAGCAAGGCCGTTTTGTTAGTGTTACAAGGCCAGATCAGTCAATCATCTAGACTGTCGCCCCTGCAACTACTGAAAGGGCTGCTGCCCCTCTTCCGGAACCAAACATTATTCTGGCCTCTCCACTCATACCCTCCATTGTGGTTGCACCTACGGTACGGCAATCTGTATCGCTGAGGCACGCAAGCATCCCTACCAACGACAAGGTCCATGGTTCATGGGGGGGGGGGGGACATGACAGTCATAAATTCAGAAAAATGATGGTAGTTTTAGAATAAATAATTCTTAGAAGTTAGTGAGTACTGTATTTTCCAGCAGAAACTATATGCTATCACTTTGTGGATTCCATCAAGAAGCCTTACAACTGTTTGGTTTGTTGTTCTGAGATGAAATGTGCAGTTCTCAAATAAAATGAGCATTCAATGACAAATACCTATTTAGTTTCGATACATGTGTAGAAAAACAATTATAAAAACAAAGGGACTATATTATTTCTCAATGATTCGTAGTTATTAAATAATGTTATACAGTAACAAATGATTAAGATCGAGAAGCTGAAAATAAATTACATAATTTTTATCTTCGTATGATGACCGCAAGTCCTTATTATCCATAATCATTAAAGCTAGAGGGATATGAGAATCACTGCATTCCTTTCATACAAAAATTTAATAAAAACACAATGGGAGTCAAATGAAAACAATAAGTAAACTGTACATTATTGCAAGAGTAATCGCCTTAAATGTTAATACATTTATGCCACTGTGAGACATGGCCCTCACTGGCTTCACGGAAAGACGTTTGCGGTTGGCTACGAAAACATGATTGTATCCAGACGTGCACCTCTTTGTCGATTCAAACCGAAGGTCACGGATGTCTTTATTCAGGGCTCCAAGAGTATGAAAGTCGTATGTGGAGAGATCGGGACTGTATGGAGATGTGTAAGGACTTCCCATCGAAACTTCTGCTAAATGCTCCAAACAACCTTCCAAACATGTGGGAAAGCCCGCTTCTGTATCTAAGGTCATAAAATTTCTTAATAATGTCGAAGGTACCCAAACCAAGGGTTTTCTTTACTTCGTACGTTGGTAATTATGTACAGATGATGGGAATCATCAGAAGAAAATTTATCAGTGAATGAGTTTTTAGGTATCAGAGATACAGACTATGAAATAGTGGAACATTCCTGGCGACCGAGTGTTTTTTTTTTGGGGGGGGGGGACAGGGAGAGTGGGGAGGGGCCGTTACGTAACGACCACGAGAGATGCTATCAAATAAATATACTGGTGAGACAAAGGATTTGATCTGCACACTCCTATATATGTACGCACCCAGAGCTAGAGGATGAAGTCGTGGGACTCCTATATGCCATGCAGTACGTGTACCACTCATACGTTTTTTGATAGGTTACGCATGATTTCCTTCGTGAGAGTGAGCAAATACAGTCTGTGGGAGACCTCACCACAAAGGCATATGGCCCGCGTCTGACATCTTCCTTCACAAACCCCACACCTGAACTTAACTACCAGCCTCCTCTAGTGCGACGCTACTTGACGTGACAGCACATCAGTCACATAGAGACCGGTAGCGCACGCATTGCATCCGAACAGAAGTCAACCAGCCAATGTTCTCTTGCTCCCACAATAATGTCTAGTGTCGTAAGAAGTGCTCCTGATATAAATTATTGATCAGTGAGGATACTGTCCTCTTTTTAATCTTAGTGTGTGATGTAAGGTGCTTCAGAATAAATTTTGAAGCGATAAATGCAGTCAGCTAATAGTGGTCGAAGCAGAACGTTTCACACTGTTGAGAGGGAATGAAATTTATTCAAATTACTTTCCTCCAGGTGGTCATTCCTAGCGTTTCTCCTGTATTACGGGTTCAGCTGTTTTCATGATATGGCAAAATTAGTTCATTTTAACTTTGTTGGTCAATGACCTTTCCGTTAGAGTAGTCGTCAGATAACGAATGGGATGGAGTCCTTGTGCGCCATCTCTGTGTGAGTCGTGTAAATATTTTTCTATGTGTTATCACATTTAACTGTCTACATAACGAATTTCTGAGAAGACTGGAGACCAGAGCAGAATTTGAGTAAACAAGCATAGAAAATTACCTGAAAACCTCTTTCATGTTAGCTGTGGTAACGGAACAACGGTCCTATTTCGGCCACGAGGATGCTGTTCCAGTCTGCCTCACCTCCTTGTTTCGCAAGCTAGCTCATTGGGCATTTAGCTCTACCATCAGAACTGCTAACAATATTCCTAATACTTGTTGGTTTATTTGATACTGATTACAAACGCCGTACTCAAGAGAAACATTCCATTATATCAGTATTGAGATTAATATAGTTACTGCCCTAGATTTTTCCGTATCAACCAAAATTAGAATGCAGTTTGACAGTTTCAATGTGAACTGCGTTCTGCCGAAAGTGAAAAACTCCAAAAATTCCAAATAAGGAGCTTGCATCACGTAAAGGGATCGTAGTCTGGTGCTTTAGATAATAATGAATGTTCTTCAGTGTAAACAATAGAGAGTACAAACGAAATAAGTAGTGTTGATTCTTCTATATAAGTCGCTAGTCTTGAAGCTGCTATTCAACTGGGCCGTCGGCAGTCGGTCGCGGCATGATGTTCTCTTCACTTAGGGCTCAAATGGCTCTAAGCACTACGGAACTTAATATCTGAGGTCATCAGTCCCCTAGACTTAGTACTACTGAACCTAACTTACCCAAGGACATCACACACATCCATGCCCGAGGCAGGATTCGAACCTGCCACCGTAGCAGCAGCGTGGTTCTGGACTGAAGCGCCTAGAAGAGGCTGGCTCTTCATATGGGGGCCGCTGCTGTCCCGTTGACGTCCTGGAGAAGAGTTGGTCAGCATGCAATTGGCTGACGTCATCTCACAGCCACCTCTATCGTTCCCGACTGGTGTGTCAGCGGTGGACTTTACACGGTAACAATTACACTTATATTAAAATACAATAATTACACTGAAGTTAACGAGATTTATGATTTCCCCGTGGGCATTATAAAAGGGGAGAATCGTTCGTAATAGGGCGAGTGATCACCAACGTTTTCTCCTGCTGGTTATAAGGCTGGCAATGTGTTTTTGTGTTAGGTCAATCCATTTCTCCACCAGCAAGTTTCACAACTTCTGGATGGACGTTGATGCATTTTGGCATGCTATATATTACGTCTCCCAAACGCATTCCACTCGTGCTCGATGGGATCTAATTCGCTGAAACGGGCAGGCCAGTTCATTCACTAAACATACTCTCCTCCCGTCATGTTCGTGCTCATTTCGATGCCAATGAACATTGTCATCTGTATAAATGAAGTCAGTTCCGAAAGTACTCTTGAAAGGATGGACCTGGGGAAAAAGTACAGTTTCACATTAACGCTGACTGGTGAATGTACCATGTTCAAAGATTTGGAGGGTAATATTCCCATGCAACGTTATGACTCACAACACCATAACATCTGGACCACCAAAAAAGGATGCTGAATAATGTTAATGGGTTCATTACATGTGTGCATCTCTCTTCTTATGAAGGGACGACCATCATTCTAAGTATGATCGTCTTGAGAGGCCAAGTGGGGAGACATAATTTTGCATGGACATACCGACCTCCAAGCCTCTGTAAACGGTACAATCACCGCTCAATGTTATTGCGACACTTTATTTCTTCCCTATGTCAGTCTTTTCATGCGAGTGTTCGACTTTGACTTAATTTTTATGGTATTGGGCGATTGGATTGAACTGCCCATTCCCCCGACGTGAATCCCAACGATCGCATTTGGGAGACATTGGGGTGATGTACTGAACCACGTCCACACACACCAAGAACCATTCACCAGTCAACCGCGCTGATGGAGGAATGGAATGCCCTACCACAAGAACTCTTTACCAATCCCATGACCAGCAGAAGAGTACGTTGCAGAGCATGCGCTGCCGTCCGTGACGATCGTACACCCTATTAACAACTACACTCCTGGAAATGGAAAAAAGAACACATTGACACCGGTGTGTCAGACCCACCATACTTGCTCCGGACACTGCGAGAGGGCTGTACAAGCAATGATCACACGCACGGCACAGCGGACACACCAGGAACCGCGGTGTTGGCCGTCGAATGGCGCTAGCTGCGCAGCATTTGTGCACCGCCGCCGTCAGTGTCAGCCAGTTTGCCGTGGCATACGGAGCTCCATCGCAGTCTTTAACACTGGTAGCATGCCGCGACAGCGTGGACGTGAACCGTATGTGCAGTTGACGGACTTTGAGCGAGGGCGTATAGTGGGCATGCGGGAGGCCGGGTGGACGTACCGCCGAATTGCTCAACACGTGGGGCGTGAGATCTCCACAGTACATCGTAGTTGTCGCCAGTGGTCGGCGGAAGGTGCACGTGCCCGTCGACCTGGGACCGGACCGCAGCGACGCACGGATGCACGCCAAGGCCGTAGGATCCTACGCAGTGCCGTAGGGGACCGCACCGCCACTTCCCAGCAAATTAGGGACACTGTTGCTCCTGGGGTATCGGCGAGGACCATTCGCAACCGTCTCCATGAAGCTGGGCTACGGTCCCGCACACCGTTAGGCCGTCTTCCGCTCACGTCCCAACATCGTGCAGCCCGCCTCCAGTGGTGTCGCGACAGGCGTGAATGGAGGGACGAATGGAGACGTGTCGTCTTCAGCGATGAGAGTCGCTTCTGCCTTGGTGCCAATGATGGTCGTATGCGTGTTTGACGCCGTGCAGGTGAGCGCCACAATCAGGACTGCATACAACCGAGGCACACAGGGCCAACACCCGGCATCATGGTGTGGGAAGCGATCTCCTACACTGGCCGTACACCACTGCCGATCGTCGAGGGGACACTGAATAGTGCACGGTACATCCAAACCGTCATCGAACCCATCGTTCTACCATTCCTAGACCGGCAAGGGAACTTGCTGTTCCAACAGGACAATGCACGTCCGCATGTATCCCGTGCCACCCAACGTGCTCTAGAAGGTGTAAGTCAACTACCCTGGCCAGCAAGATCTCCGGATCTGTCCCCCATTGAGCATGTTTGGGACTGGATGAAGCGTCGTCTCACGCGGTCTGCACGTCCAGCACGAACGCTGGTCGAACTGAGGCGCCAGGTGGAAATGGCATGGCAAGCCGTTCCACAGGACTACATCCAGCATCTCTACGATCGTCTCCATGGGAGAATAGCAGCCTGCATTGCTGCGAAAGGTGGATATATACTGTACTAGTGCCGACATTGTGCATGCTCTGTTGCCTGTGTCTATGTGCCTGTGGTTCTGTCAGTGTGATCATGTGATGTATCTGACCCCAGGAATGTGTCAATAAAGTTTCCCCTTCCTGGGACAATGAATTCACGGTGTTCTTATTTCAACTTCCAGGAGTGTATGTTCCTCCTTTTGTAATTCCCAGGACACCATCATAAATCTCTCTGACTTCAGAGCAAATTTGCGTTTCAATAAATTTGTGACTTATGTGCGTCCCATTTCGTATTTGTTTCATTTAACATTTGTACTACACTTTGGCCGTTCTTTCTATGTGTGGCCTAAGGTTTATCGGGTTATCTTACTTGGCAGTGATGCATCATGTGGAGTTTTGCACACTAGTGCATTACTCCTACAGTTTTCTCTGTTAGTTAGGTTTTGGTGCTTTGCTTCAAGTAAAGAGAAAATATTAAATTACTGGCATTGCACATCCAACATCGGATAAACTACTTACGTTGTTGCAGGACTAATAAAATGAATGATGAGAACTGACAAACATTTACGTCTATGTTTATATCAGAATTAAAATGAATAAGTCATGTGGCAGAGGCGACTACACATATACAAGACTCAATACTTGGCCAAGTAGGTGTGGGGCAGGTACTACAGTACATCACCTAAACACGCAACACAGACAATTTAGGATCAAAGCACATGGGGTAAATGCAAGATACTCGCAGTCAATCAATCACTCCCCGTTGTTTGTGTGATGGGCGGATGGCAGCCGGCAGCTTTCATCTCCCCCGTTCCACTGCTTTGCGGTAACCTCCTAGGCGGCTTTACTTAATTCTTCCTCTGTACTGCTCGACGTAATCCTTTCGCACATCGCGTGGTTCCAGCAGAGACGCTTCTCCAGTGCTTGTGCTCTTGGAGACTATTGTCTGCTGTAATTGTCTCAGAGAAGCATCATTAGCATAATATTTGGAGACTGAGGTCAGAAGAAGAAGTGCATCAGGATGCTTAAAGATACAACTAACAGACCGCCAGAAGTTCATTCGACACTGAACAGAAAAGTAATACTTTACGAAGGGACAACAGACGTTAGAACGAAAGTAAGGATCTGACTTCCACTCCGCAGACCGAATCGACAACGGTTGACCTGACTCTAGAAGGTAAACACAGTGTCTCTGCCTGCTCACCGTCTTATTACTTCCGTCTCGCGATCTCCTCGCTGTCTGTCCTCCACTTATTCACGAACGACTGTTTGATCTCTGTCCGCCCGTGTCTATCGACTGTGCTCGTATTGCTAAGAGAATGGCCAGTTGATTATCTGAATGGCTGCACAGCCTCTTGACTGTCAGTCTGACTGACTATCCACTGCCTGATTCGTTCCCTGGTTGCTCCTGCTCCGCATTTTGTCCCTGACCTCCCTCACTCTGTGCGCCAGGGCTCTAATTTTTGCCTGGATGAACGGACACCATGCAGTCATATAAATAACTAAGACGATGCAACAGAAAAATCAGAGACAGTCTGCGCAGTTGCGACAACGCTATGTCCCAGATGGAGCAGTGGTTAACGCACCTGCCTAGCGAGCAGGAGATCATGGGTTCGAATCCTGGCCCGGCACACATTTTCACTCATCGCCTCAGATTCCACGTAATGCCCCGCTCCAGCTGACATCGGTGATATCCTTTAATTTACATAGTCTTTCTCATCGCCAGGTTCATTTGCAACCCCACCAAGTGACAATGTGATGCTGCATAACCATTCCTCAAAGGCTTTGTGCAGCGTGAAATTTTCAGATCTTGCGACATCTGTCGTGTAACCAGGAAACTCCCGTTGCTTACTCACACCGCTCCTCGTTGCGGCAGTTTCTAACTCTGGTTGTAAGCCCACATCGAATTTTACGGCAGTGGACATTGTATAAAGTGCTTGTCAATATCCCTAAATTCGCAAGAAACTAGCCATCCAACAACAAACGTGAATGCTTGTACTAACCACAGGTGCCTGCAGTTTGGCAGCATTCCTCTTGCTGTCCGTCAGCCTTTACACAGGCAATCCTTCCCAAGTGAAGCAAACACTTCAGTTATGCAGCCCCTGTCTGGCGTTTGGGAATGTCTCGTGTACTGATTGCCGCTTAAACCAGGGCACAGCGGTGAAGTACTACAGTACCTTGTCTTATCATTACTACTGCTTACTGCTAGACGCACTGCATTATTTTGCCTGATGTATATGCAATGTTTTACATGATAAATGTAACTCTACATGTCGGTTTACGTGAATGAGGCACTGTGTAATATGTCAATTATATTTTGTCTTGCATCAAATGTTTGTGTATGTTGTTTCTTTTTGTGAGCTGTGGATTAATTTTGTAGCTGTGTCCTAAAGTTGTGATCGAGAACTTCTGTCTGTCTCTCTCTCTCTCTCTCCCCCTTTGTGTGTGTGTGTGTGTGTGTGTGAGAGAGAGAGAGAGAGAGAGAGAGAGAGAGTTAATGTGAGATCAACTAGTTAGTTTGCTGTGTTCACAGCTGGATGTAGAAGAATACTGTGCTGATGGAAATTGGTGTTCCGGGTATTTCAGAAGGGTGTTGACTTTCTCATTTATTCATTTGACTACCTGCGCCACGTGGTGTTACTGCAATTAAATAATAAGATGTAAAAGAAATGTTAATGAGGAAACTCCTTATCCATGCGTACTCATCATAAGAAAAGTTATTTTTAGGAAGTCTTTCAATGCGAGCCACTTGCGGACCAGCAAAGAGGTACACCTAATTTTGGAACTATACTAAAACCTGACAGAACCCATGTTGCTCGCAACTCATCCGTTTACCACACAGAAAACACTTGTATGCGACCGAATATCAAATTACAAAATGTGCCAGAAAAAGGAATAAAATTCCAAGTGTTAGAGATATGCTTAGTAGGGGAAAGATGAAAATCGTACTGGTGTGTATAGAGCCAGAACTCAATTGCAATACGTCCATGCAAACAACGTTCCGATAATTCTTCTCTGTGCATATGTAGAGATAACTGAGTACCAGACGTTGCCCCAATACGTATTTATTTCATTCTTCTACTAGTGCGTCTCCTACTTCCAGCTGTCTCTGCCCTCTTCCTCTTTCCTTACCTCTCTTCAGTTTCCTCCACTTCTCCCTCCCTCCCTCCCTCCCTCCCCCCCTCCCTCCCTCCCTCCCTCTCTCTCTCTCTCTCTCTCTCTACCTGCCCCCCCCACCCACAAATCTTTATCTATCTTCTGCAATCTCTCTTCCTGTCCATTTCCTCCTGATCCTCTCGCTGTCCACCACCTCCCAGCCCAATTCTCTGTCCAACAACTTCTCTTTCCCCACTGTCCGCCTCCTCCTCTCCCCTTTCCCTGGCCATTACATCCTCTTCCGTTTGTATGTTAATTTCCTCCACCTATCTCTTCCCATCTCCTCTCCCCTCACTATTTGTGTTCATTTCATCTTTCCTCCTTTCTGTCTGTCCATCTACTCCTCCACCCTTCTCTCTCCACATTATCACAATCACCGCAATAGGAGGCTGGTGGTTCTCCGACCATAGTATTTCTTTCCTGATAGTAACTAATACGTCTACCAAATTTGGATGAAATCCTTCGGACGTGTAGGATGAGCTTTTTACCCGTGAACCTGCCAGAGTACTCTCCAGTCAAAAGTAGTGGGATACCTTGTAATATCGTGTCAGGCGTCGTTTTGCCCTGCGTAGTGCAGCAACTCAGTACCTCAAACTCAAAAATTCGTGGCAAGTCCCTAGCAGAAAAATTTATCCATACTGCCTCTATAGCCGCCCATAAATGTGCAAGAGTTGCCGGTAAAGGATTTTGTGCATGAACTGATTATGTCCGATAAATGTTCGATGGGATTCATATCGGGTGGTCTGGGTGGCCAAATCATTCGGTCGAATTGTTCAGAACGTTCTTCAAGCGAACTGCGAACAGTTGTGGCCTGGTGACATGGCATATTCACAAGGGTAAGAATTTCATCGTTGTTTGGGAACATGAAGTCTACGAATGGCTGAAAGTGGTCTCTAGCTAGCTGAGCATAACCATTTCCAGTCAATAATCGATTCACGTGGATGATAGAATCCAGTCCATTCCATGTAAACACAACCCACACCATTACGGAGCCACCATCATCTTGCACAGTGCCTTGTTGACAACTTGTTGAGTCCTACCATCAGCTCTTACCAACAGGGATCGGGACTCATCCAACCGGGCCACGGTGTTCCAGTCCTGTGAGGTTCAACCGATATGGCACGAGGAGAGGCGCTGAAGGCGATGTCGTGCAGGTAGCAAATGCACTCGCGCCTGTCGTCTCCTGCTACAGTCCGTTAACGCCATATTTCGCCGCTAAGTTTAAACGAACACGTACAGCGTGCGTCTCACATTAATTTCTGTGGATATTTCACTAGTTGTTTGTCTGTTAGCACCGAACAACTACGCAAACGCCGAAGCTCTCGGTCGTTAAGTAAAGGACGTCTCTCACTACTTTGTCCGTGGTGAGAAGAAATACCTGAAATTTGATATTCTCGGTGCACTCTTGACACTATAGGTCTCGATATATTGAATTTCCTAATGATTTCTGAAATGGAATGTCCTACGCGTCTAGCACCAAATACAACTCATCGTTTAAGGTCAGTCAATTCCTGTTGTGCGGCCGTATTCTTCTCATATGAATAAGCTGAGTACAAATGACAGCTCCTCCAATACCTTGTGTACGGGATACTCCCGCCATCTGTATATGCGCATATCGCTATCCCGTAACTTTTTGTCACCTCAGTGTATATTTCTCATATATTTAGCATCACAACGGAAAAATTTTCCTATTGGAGACCAAAAAATGCGAATATGTTTCTGTTTATTTAAAAGATTGAGTGAAAACCAGGATACCAGCTGCCTGATCCCACCGTCCTCAGTATCTATAAAAATTCTCCTAAATATGTTAGCATGCGAACATAATTTGGCTTTTTTAAACTTGATTCTCAAGTCACCTATAACCATCGGCTCCCAGTTGCCCCTTCTCACTCACTCATTCAGCCCAACTCATTCTCGTTATATCTTTGTGACTATCTGTCATTGGCTCCGTGTCATAGCTGCAGTTCCCTTCGTCCTGTCCTGCTACCACAGTCACCTCTCATTGTCACTAACTCCCTCTCTTCCCCGTTGTCCGTCATATGCTCTGTCTCTCATTACCAGTGGCTCTCACCTACTTACTCTTTCTCTTTCTCATTATTTCAGCTCCCTTTTCCTACCAGTGTTCGGTCTCTGTCAACTACGCCAAACTGCCACATGGCCATCTCTCTCACACACACTGTAATTGTCTCCTTCGCTCTTTCTATAACAACTACTGTCTACTATCTTCCACTATTTATTACGTTTCCGTCTCTTTCTCACTGTCTCCTTTTCTCTCAGTATTAAAAAAGCACGAATGTGTTAGCTTGCCAAAATTTTGGGAGAAATTTTTAAAGTTACTACAGAAGGTAAACTAAGGCAGTTGGTACCCCACTCTTCAGTCAGTCTTTTAAATAAACGGGATTTTATTTTCATTTTTTGTGCTCCGATAGGAGTATTTTCCGCCGGTTGCCTTTTTTTTCCTGCTACAGCAGGGCATTTAACTCATGTGTAAAGAAAAGCAATGGTCAGTAACATTTGGGTAATTTACTTATGTGAAATAGAAATTTCACCAAACTAATTGTACACCTCTGTTGCGCTTCAGTTCTACAACATGAGGTTTCCAGATGATTACGGAGACACTTTACAGCGTATTTCTCCGTGCTACGTCACATTATAAACTACGTTTTTGCCTTACACCGTATTTTACGTGCGTATTTTACGTTTACAAGACGAGGCAACTTTAAACCTATGTATCTCGGAAATGGATGAAGATGTAAAGAAATTTTTCAAGGCTATTGCAGATGGGACTTTTAGAAAAACGTCACAAAAATTATGGCTATATGCTGTGCACAGCTGTCTTGGCGTCCATGGCTGGGTTTTGGTAGGCAAAAAGAAGTTTTTGAAATTTTTCTTAGTAATGAATTAAGAATTTTCAAAACGGGATGATTGCTATTCTAGATAAATGGCTATAGAATGTACCAATAAAATTTGAACCATTTGCTGCTGTTATTTATTATTTAGATTTCCCCTCATATTGGATAATACGTGTAGTGGTGAGGCTGCTCTAAACCTCCGTATCTCGGAAACGGATGAAGAAATGAAGAAAATTTTCAAAGCACCGGCCGCATATTTGAGACTGAGGAGTGAAGTTGTGCTATGTATCCGGCAAACCCCAGCGTCGACTGGGTGATCGCCGTGAGCCTCTTCACAAGGACTTCGTTGGAGTGTTGAACTCTCTGCAGGAGAATGAGCGATGGATGTGTTAAGTCACATGTCCCACAGCCTTTGCCATGCACAGGAGCACTAACTGTAACAGGTGCGTGTAAGGTTCGTTAAAATGCTCGTCGCCATCTGATGTATTCAGGGCTCAGAACACTCCCACAAGAAATCATAAGAATAATGTTCAGTCTCCATTTATTAACAAAATGATTTTGCTCATCTTTAACTCAAATCGTCTGGTTTGATTGATACTGAAGTTCAACTCAGACAAAGTGCTAAAGTGTCAGTAACCTGGAAGTAAATCTTACACTAGATAAAAAGTTCTCTGAATGCTTGATAGCACAAACCTTCTGTTACTGGAACTGCCAAAAATATTTATGATATGATACAGTCCTCCCACTAGACTGAAAACTTGGAAATCTCTAAGTCCACGATCCCACTGGGAGGCGTAAGTCTGAGCAGAATGAAACTTAAGGTTGCGATAAGATCGGACAAGACCGCAGTAATTCTAAAGTCCCTTCAGTCTCGCCGGAAGAGTCTGACACTAACAAATGATACCAACAGTTCCCACGAGCACGTCGCCGAACTTAGCGCTGTCCACTGGAGGCGGTGCTGGGTCCATAGCACAAGACATCCATTAACTGACTGAGATCGAACTGGCTGGACAGGGCCAGTGTGACAGTAAACACATTTCGGAGGTATACTTGCATTCCATTGGTGACAGGTGGCACAGAAGATGCAGCAAAATGGTCCGCAGAATGAGACATCCCTGTCGCGGTTGTGCTCGCCACCTCCTTTCCTGTCTGGTGTACGTGAAACTCCTCTGCGGGTCGAGCTGCAAATTTTTATTCTCACGGCACTGTGCAATCGTTGAATGGCAGGGGCTGTGCTTGCTGCAGCCCGCCTGGCAGAGATGTGTCACAGGGTGGCGTAAGCGCGTTATGACATTCGCGACCTGCCACTACCTTTTAGACAACTCATACTGGAAGTACTCTAAAAAGCAGTCATTTGCGTGGATACCACACCACTATAGGACACCAGTACTCTCACTCAGAGCACCCGCTCTGCTGACGTCGTAACACCTTTCTTATCGTCCATAAATATCAATTTATTTTGTGGTTATTACCAGTTTTCTAGCACAGATGCTGGCAAATATTCAGATAATATTGAAACTAGGTTGCCCACAGCTGGCGTAATTATCCAGAATTAGTTGACCTATTTACACAGTATAACAGATGTTTACACACAGGTATTAAAACATAAGTCAAATTGTCCGCTATAATTGTATTTCCTTAACTCGATTAGAGACTCATACCGTCTGTTTCACAACTTTTAAGTTACGACATGTGATCTATAGAACGCTGTGTCGTATCGTATAGGGGTTTATTATAGAATGCAGCACTGTATCAGTTCACGTTGCTAGCCGAATTTCTCAGCAGTGTTCAGTTGACAAAAACCCTCATCAATGATGAAGGTCCAGTCTGTGCTAAAATCGGGAACTATCATCACTCTGCCAGTAAAAATATATTTTTGTGGGTCTATGTCAAGCAACAGACGATGCACCCCTTAAATATTATCGAGGAAAATATTGAGTCCAGAAGCCTACACGCCTCTCTCTCTCTGTGTGTGTGTGTGTGTGTGTGTGTGTGTGTGTGTGTGTGTGTGTGTGTGTGTGTCGCCAACATAATAGTAATCGTAGCAGCTGACAACACAAGCTACGGAGCGTTTACAATGGCTGCCGTTCGGCATCGCCTGTTACTTGACATAGGCCCACAGAATCATATTTAATCGGTAAAACTGTTGACAGTTCGTGATTTTAACACAAACTGGACAGTTACTATTGATGATGATGTTCAGCAATTGAAAGACTGAGAACTTTGCCTCGACACGCCAACTGTTATTCTGCGATATTCTGTAATAACTCCCTGTACCATATGACATACCATTACATACGCCAGAGTCTCTAATCGATGTACATAAATACAACTACAGCGGACTATTAATATTTTCATTCTTTTTATATTTTAATGTTTTAACACCTGTTATACTGTATGAATTGGTCGTCGCTTATGGCTATCCAGTGTGCTTAAAGCTGCCATGTAGGCTCCTTCGAAATCTGTTTGCATTTGTTCCTGCACCGAATGTTGCGATTTGCTGAACGACTAGGTGACGGAAAACCTACTTATTCACTCTGGCGGTCATGAGAAGTAAACTACATCCATTCTTGAATGAGATCTTCACTCTGCAGCGGAGTGTGCGCTGATATGAAACTTCATTGAGGATTAAAACTGTGTGCCGGATCGAGACTCGAAATCAGGACCTTTGCCTTTCGCGGTAGAGCACTTGGCCGCGAATGGCAAAGGTCCCGAGTTCGAGTCTCGGTCCGGCACACAGTTTTAATCCGCCAGGAAGTTAAATTTATCCTTTTTTACGTTAGGTTTCGCTACTATGGTAGGTGCAGTGTCAGAGTGTGTGTATGGGCCGACGGTCCTGCACAAGTCTGCGTGTGTGTGTGTGTTTGTGTACCATCTAACAGCTCACGGAACCTATTTGGAACTTATCTGATGGGGACTATCGATGCACTGATGCGAACCGTCTTCGGCACGTACTAGCCAATGGAGCAGATTCTGGTCCGTAGCTCATACTCAGTGTCTCAGCAGACACTACCCCAGTGGGGCGTTCTGAAATCTGTCTCCACGCTTGTTAAAGGCCTCCCACACGCGGGAACATAAGTCCATACCACCTGCTTCCTCCTACCCTTCTGACAGTGAGCCACCCTCTGCTCTAAACTGACAGTAATCTCTGCCTATTCTCATGGCGTTTCTGGTCTTACATTGCCAGATCTCGGACAATGTACACACAAAATTAAATAATAAAACACACATTGCACACGTATTAAATACTCAAAATACCTTCTATTATACAATACATACATCGATTTCTCATCAGAAACGAAATGGAAGACAAAATTTCGCTGAACCACTTACGAGTTATCATCCAAATAACTCTTAATTAAGCATACAAAACATTGAAACTTGTAGAAGCTGAAAGAACTTAATGAATAGAGGACATAGTGTTAGCTATATTTTGAATTTCTTTTTCTGCAGCACTGTCAGTTCTACTATGACGTATGAGTGATCATGCAATACTTCCTTTACTTTAAACTGACAGCATTAGACCAAATAAAACTTTGATATTATGTTCTCTAACAAGTCTGACCGTTGACGGTTGCGAATCAGAACATGCTCACCATCCTTAAGTGTGGGCGTCTTGATAGTGGAGTCGTCATCATTAGGTTTCCGATCCAAGCTGGGTTACAACTGCGATTCCCTGTTGAGGAGTTTTTTTTTCCTGTCCCCTGTCTGTTTCGGGCTGGCTTCATACCCAGTAATTAGACCTGTGCTTCCTCCCCTGGAGTGTCCTACCTGAACAAACGTGACATTTCTGTCACTTTATTTTGCTGATAACGATTCCCAGTACCTATACAATTCTGACTGATGTTGTTCGGAGCCGCAGCTACCTTTATTTATACTTCTTGAATTTTCAGCGCCACTACCACCCATGTTTGGCTCTCCGCTGATGGCAAGATTGTTCAAAATGGTTCAAATGGCTCTCGGCACTATGGGACTTAACTTCTGAGGTCATCAGTCCCCTAGAACTTAGAACTACCTAAACGTAACTAACCTAAGGACATCACACACATCCATGCCCGAGGCAGGATTCGAACGTGCGACCGTAGCGTCGCACGGTTCCAGATTGTAGCGCCTAGAACCGCTCGGCCACTCCGGCCGTCTAATGGCAAGATGTCTGTTACTTTCTTCTTGAAACTCAACGTGGCCATCTCGTCTAATGACTGCTCCAGGCTCACTACCAGTACCACTAGAAGTCGCCTTCAAGCGCACTCAGGCATGCGCTAGTAGTTTATAGTTATGAACTCTTCCGCGTCCTAGGGCGGTTTCAGGTGACGCAATGTGTAAACTTCACACTAGAAAAATTCCCGCGTGGTTTCTCCATTCGAACAGTAGGTGAGCCTGACAATCAGGGAGCTCCGTACTCTCTGCTTTGTTGCCCAGTTCCCGTACAGTACGAGAAACTCGCGGCTTATTTGCTCAAAATCCATACGATAACGCCCTGGAATCTGCCACCGCATTCTCTCTTCGGAGATTATATTTTTTCCAAACATGTTCATTAACTGCTTATGATTACTAGGCATCGTCTCTTCCCAGTCTCGTAAGCTTTGCAGAAAAGGCACTAGATGTATTCCAGAGTTCGTCCTGCTGAAGTTTTTCTAAATGGGAGGGGTAACCTGTGGAGGAGGGTTCCATGGGGGTCACGTACAAACAGTTGAACACGGTAGTGGCTGGCCACAGAAGACAGCAAATTCGATCCCGTAGACGGAGTAGTGGCTCTCTTTGTCTATGTGAATGAAACACCGCTGGCTGTTTCCCCATTCGGCGCAGACTTAGGACAGGCCTTGCACACACGTAGCGTGACGAAATCTGTCACGCTTGGCACAGGCAGAATAGCAGTGCATGAAAGAGAGGGAGATGCGGGGGCAGCCTGGTGAATGGGAACGCCTCCTCGCTTCTGCTGTAGGCTGATGAGGCGCCGTGAATAACAAGCAACGTTGGAACTGTTGAAGGTTTCGCTGATGTAAGCACGCTTGACCCAGACACCCGCTGGTTGGTCGTGCCGTGTATCTTATCAGTGAATTTATCTTAACCACACCGCTGAAATAGCTCCCATGCTCCAGTGTAACATCAACCTACACAGGACTCATCTGGAGTAACTGAAACTCCTCGCACAGGACAAATCTTATTGCTTCTGTTTTCAAGAGACTCATTTTAAATACACTGATGCACCTTTACTAGGAAGCTATCCCATCTACCGAAAAGACAACTTTTCTGGCGACAGGGCGAAAAGTGATGTAAGAGTGTTCAAGGACACTTTCAACTTCTAGAAGCCTTCGCTTTTCGGATAGTCGGCTATGTCGCTGTCATGTTGTGCCCTGTGTATCTATCAACTGCCCAATAAGCCCATTGGCAGTAACGTCCTCAAATGTCTTCTTAATTACTTACCCCACCACTTTCTGCATTTAGGGTACTGTAATGCACACAGAGCTCAATGGGGATCTAACACAACTTGCATCAAGCGTCAAATACTTGAAGATCTGACATGTAATGCAGATATCATATTGATGAACATGGGTGAAGATGCACATTTTAGCACTGCTACTGCTTCATCTAACACCATAGTCCTCTCCTGCTCACCTGCCCTTGAAGCCACCGCTGTATGGTGAGTGGACGACGAACTTTGTAGGGACCACTACCCTATCTGGATCCATCTGCCTACTGGAGCATATTCCGAAAGGAAGCCGCAGGGATGGTTCTTCAGAAAGGCTAACTAGATGCTTTATGGCAGTTAGCTGTTTTCGAGCAGTGTGACGGCATCCAGGTCTGGGTGGACTACATTACAGCTGTCATTCACAATGCCACCGATGCATCCATCCAAAAGTCAACAGGAAAATCTAGGAGGTGAATTGTCCCTTAGTGGAAGGGTGAACGTCGTTCTCGATCAGGGACAGCGAGGAGGCTAAGCGCAGATTCAATAGGTGACGAGAATAATACGGGAGAGTAAGCAGATGTCTTGGCAAGGGTTTCTGAACTCCGTCAATAGGTCCACATCCTCAAAGGAAAGTATGAGTATCCAAGAGGAGGATCTCAAAGCGCAACTCACGACCGCCAATAGCAGCTGTACAAGAGCAGAGGTCTTTCCTAAGATCGCTGAGAGACGTAGCTCAGTCAATGGCTGAAACGTGTAAGTCCCTTATGGCCGATTCTAGCAAGGACCCAGCTTTCTGTCGATATCGGGAGACAAAGGATGAGGCTGATTTCGATTTCCGACCCTCCAACGTGATGGAATACAACCAGCCTTTCTCTCTGTGGTTATAGGATTCTGCACTGTCGTTAGCTCGTGATACTACGCCCAGGCACTACCTGATAGCGTACAGCATGTTTAAACAGTTGGATACACAGTCGTAGGAGGTGCTCCTTCGGCTCTTTAATGAAATTTGCATGACTGGAGGCTTTCCCAACTCGTGGAAAGAATCTGTTTTAATTCCAATTTTTAAACCACGGTAGGATTGGACGAGCCCTGGTAGTTATCACAGCATTAGCCTAACAAGCTGCGTAGGAAAGGAACTCGAGCGTATAGTCAACTGGCCCCTAGTGTTGGTTCTCGAAACCAGATCGCTACTAAGTCACTCCCAGTGCGGGTTCAGGAGGTACCACTCCACACTCGATCTCCTGACCCTGCTGGAAGCAACAGTTCAACAAATTTTACCCCGTAAACAACACCTTATGGTTGTCTTCTTGAATTTGAAAAAGGCCTACGAAACTACCTGGAGGCATACAATTTTGTTGCAGCTCTATCGGTGAGTGTTCTGTGGACGTCTGTCTACCTTGGTTCGGTCTTTTCTCTCGAACAGGTAGTTTAGATACAAGGTTGGAAATGTCCCGTCTTTAAGCAAGAGAATGGTGTTTCTCAAGGGTGTATTAAGTGTCACGGCATTCGACATTTCAATGAATAGTATGACGTGCTTAGTGTGGCATGTCACAGTTTTCATTGTTTGTGGACGAATTCTTCACCTTCTGTGCGTCCTCCAACCTTGCAACACCAATTCGGCAATTGCAGTTGACGGCCAGGCAGTTGGAGGAATGGCCTTACACCACAGATTTTAAATTCTCTTTGGAAAAAACTGTGTTGATTTTAGTGGCTCCCGCTTTCCTTTTAATTTAACTGTTTTAAAAGTGGGGAATACCATTGTCACTTTTAAAGGAAAGGTGAAATATCTGAGCCTTATATTTGATGAGAAGCTAATATGGCTTAAAGAACTAAAAATGGGATGTGTCAAGACCCAACACATCCTTTTGCGATAGCCCAGGTAGGATATGGTTGCAAGGTTTATGGGTCAGCAAGGCCTTCGTACTTCAAAGTGCTGGATTCGGTTCATCAAGAGGGTATTAGGCTGTCCACAGGGGCGTATCGCACGAGTCCTGTTGCTATAATATGCGTAGAGGCTGGTGAGTCTCCGCTGTTAGTTCAACGTCTTCTTTTCATGGTACGCCAAGCATATACGGCTTTTCGGTTCCTACACTGCTAGCATCCATCTACGATGCACACCTGCAAGTGGAACGGCCGTTCAGTCATTGCCCACACGCAACAAAAACGTTTGGGATCCGTGTTTAGGTAGCCTATAGTTATTAAAGGTGGGAGGCATTAAGTTCCAACGCTAGGGATGGGATAAAGTATCCCCCGGGCTACTAAAAGACAACCAGATTACTTTTAGAAATGACTGCCTACAGAAAGAATTGTACCACAGGCTATAATTTTAAAATTAAATCTAACGAGATTTTACATCTCCACGCGGATTTAATTACTATTTAAACGTATGGGCCTAGACTGGGAGATCTTATCGCTTGCTTTGTTGTGTTTCCCGACATTGTTCTGAGGATAGGTCTCCTATTGAGGGTTTCAGGTTACCACTCTAAATAGTTTGCTGTCCTGAGGGCAGTGGAGCAGAAGAGGAGGTGTCATGACAAGATATTCTTCATCTGCACAGATTTTCAATTTACCCTTCTCGCTCTCTGTCAGTGTACCCAGCAGATATAATGGTGGAAAGAGAGTAGGACACTCCCAATCTCTTGCAAAAGCAATAACCTGCTGGGTTCCAGGGTACGCAGGGATTCGGGGAAACGAACTCGCTGATGTGGCTGCCAAGGAGGCTGGCTCCCTTCCACCTCCTGCTCGCTGCCCTGTCCACCCGCCGTTTGTCACCTCGCCTGTGATCAAGAAGACGGCGTGCTGGTGGGAGCCTCAGTGGCTGGAAGTGAGGAATAATAAATTACGTTATGTTAAAACTTCTGTGGGACCGTGGCGTATCTCCTTCCGACAGCGACGGGCTGAAGAAGTAGCATTTACATGGCTTTAGGACATTTCCCACTGCCACATGGCTTCCTCTTTCGTCTCGAGGAGCCCCAGTATGTCAGAGGTGGGGACACAACTATCAATACGACATATTGTGACATCAGTGTTTTCTATGACGAACTAAGGATTGATCTGGGTCTCCCGCAGACCTGCCCTCTATTTTAACTGATAGCGAGGCGAGTATGGTTCGTGTTTTAAGCTTTGGTATGATGGTCGGAATTCGTCCCAAGATATTTGATATGGAATTTTAATGTGTCACGGAGTGGCTCGGTCACCCATTATTTCTAAGTAGTCATCCAGCCGCAGTTATTTGTCCCCTTTTTAACTGTGTCTTTACTGGAATTTTGTCCTTGTACCAGAAAATCCAGTCATGGGAGAAGTACCGACCCAAGTAGTTTTACATCTGAACTTAATTGATAGTTGAATAAAAATATACCATTCTAGGACACGTTGAGGGGGATACATCACAGACAATGACACGGATCGGCCAGTAAAACATATTAATGTGTCAGAAACGAGTTAGGACGTTAAACCCTAATCTTGCATCTACTGTTTTTTTTTTTTTTTTTTTTTTTTTTGCCATCGAGTACACAGAATAATTCGCTACGCAGGGAATGCGGCGTGCTTTAAATATATGGTGTTAAAAGAAAAGTATTGCATATTTTAATACGTGGTAGTTTGGGCCAAAAGTAGGGAAATATGTCAAGGGAAGTTGGACTATAAAATGCATTCCTTAAGAGCTATGAACACATGACCATCTGTGCTACTGTGAAAAACATGTCTTTTACTGCGGGGTCTTTACTGTTACTAACGACCTACAGAATGCAGTAAACAAAAAAGGGTATGTGCTTCTGTTATTCTTCATGATACAGCATGCAGTAACATCTGATAGTGTTGCTACTGTAAACTGTATTCATATGGTCATCATGCTCGAGTTCTAATGGAAGCAGTTTGTATTTCAATAAGTTTGTTAAACACCTTTCATTGTAGTTTCAGCTTTGCACTTGCTAGCCTAATCGCAGCCTATTATTCTACAATGGAAATGGCAGACGTGATATTCTGTTATTGACTGGCAAGTGGAAGAAATCGTAGGTTTATAGTAACTACAAGCACTCAAAGTATGGAACTCTTTTTCTTAACACTCTGTATAATGTGTGAACGAGATGTATAAATGGGATTGCTCGTTGGTCGGTCAGACTTCTGTTGTCGATAGTGTCAGGTGGAGAGGCAACGCTTAGCGCACGCCGGCTTGCTTAGCGGGTGTGCCGTTTGCTAACTCCGCTTCAGCCGGCGAAATATGTCCTCTTCCTTTGTGAGGCACCTCGTTGGCGTTTGCAATCTTGGCGGGCGGCGCGAGCAGCGAACAGAGAGGGCTAATATTTGGCTAGTTTGCAGTCGCCATTCTTCACAGTGAGTCGCACTTTGCAATTACAGTGGCGTGTTTTCATTAGGCGCCCGTCAGCACCTTCACCTAAAGTGCTGAAAGTCTTAATTGCTGCGTCTGAGCTACAGCCTATAAGCGGGTACCTAGAATCTGAACCTTACTGTCGGCGTTTGTCGAGCCACCCTATATTCGCTTTCTGTGGCTCATGATTGGTGTCGTGAGGAAGAGTAGAAGTGAATAACACTGAGGAGCATTCGACGACATTCATTCGGTTTGCTTACGAGAGGCGTGAATACGTGAAATTTAGGTATAAGCTCATCTTGCAAACTTCCCATACGAGTTGCAAAGAGAAATAAAGGCAACAACCATGTGTTGACTACTACATGTATGTCTTACAGGACTGGGTGTGACATATAAGAAAATCATCTCTCAACACTGTTACTGCTTACTGCGTAAGTGATGTCAGTGTGTTTTGTCCAGCTAGATGGGTTACTGATATGTACTGAATTGGCACACGCACATAAGTAATAGTCAGTTGAACTGGAGACACCTGTTTAATTACTTCCAGCACCAATTTAATCCCAATGTTAGACAGTAGTGGGTGCCAATATGATCTGTAACCACCCAAAAACCACACACAAGTTGCGCACATACGTTAGAACATTACCAAGCCATGGAATATCTAGTTCCAATGCGTCACAGATGTGTTCAAAAGAATTTAGGTCTAGTGACCGTGGGCATCCTAATTTTCTTGGGGTGTTCCTAAATCTAATTTCATTGAGATAGGTTGGCTTATAGATTGTAACGTTCTGCATCCAAATAAACACACGTAATTGAGTAAAATATTTTTCCTCTGCAATTAACCATTCGTTACGAGCGGTGAACAAACGTACACGTGTAGCCTCTCTTCTTCCCAACGGAGAATAGTATTAGTCGGTATCGCTGCCCTCTGCGTGTCAATGTCCAGTAATAAACTGGCGAGTTATTTTCTGTACTGCAGCTCATTTATCTACTGCTAGAACCCTCGCTAGCCGCTGACGACCACTGCTATTTTGACCAGTCGTAGCTGACAATGTCGGAGGCGCTCTCCAAGTCGAGGTATTCACGGTACTCGTTTTCCACTTTGGCACTCGTAATGGGCAGTGGCTACACAAACCAAAATATGGAATGTCTCGTATGATATGTTTTCACAATGCCCGCTACAAAAAGTACAGATTTCGCGTGTACATCCTCTCCAGCCTGCCACGCCGTCTTGCAGTATGCAAACATACGTCTGTCCTTATTTCTTCTAATTCCGTGTTTCTTCACGAATACCCTCTAGTCTTTTTCCCTTTGTTTTAAGAAGAATTGTAATACATTTTTTGTTGAAACTGAGGACGAGGAGCCCACGCCGCAGTGGCCGAGAAATTGTCATGTCCCTATCAGTTGTCTGTCACCGCTTTACATGTCCTTCACTGCTATCATCCTCCATAATGAAATTTTCAGTCTGCAGCGAAAGTGCGGTGACATGAAACTTTCTGACAGAGTAAAACTGACTACCTGACCGAGACTCGAATTCGGGACATTTAACTTTCGCTGGCAAGTGCTCTACCGACTGAGCTACCCAAGCACGATTCAGAACCGCTCGTCACAGTGTTACTACCCCCAGTTCCTCATTTCCTACCTTCCAAACTTCATAGCAATACTCCTACGAAAATTGCGAGACTAGCGTTCCTGGAAGAAAGTATGACATAATATATCATCTTAAGACTTTTCATGGTGTCTTTGGCAATAAGTTGAAAATTGTGTCAATTCCAGGGTATAGAAAACTTTTTAAAAAATCTAAATCTGTGCTTAACTTCTTCAACATGGTCGACCTCTTGACTGAAATGAACTCATCACTCCAAATGGTTCAAATGGCTCTGAGCACTATGAGGCTTAACATCTGAGGTCATCAGTCTCCTTGAAATTAGAATTACTTAAGCCTAACTAACCCAAGGACATCACACACATCCACGCCCGAGGCAGGATTCGAACCTGCGACCGTAGCAGTCGCGATGTTCCGGACTGAAGTATCTAGAACCGATCGGCCACAGCAGCCGGCCTGATCACTCCGCTGCACAGGGAAAATTTCGTTATTGAAACATGTCCAAAGCTGTGACTACGCCATATCTCCGCGATATCCTTTGTTATAAAAGTACTCTAGTCCTGCAAGTTTTATAGGAGAGCTTCTGTGAAGTATGCAAGGTAGGTGATGAGGTACTGGCGGAAGTAAACCTATTACGTTGGGTCGAGAGTCGCTCTTGCGTAGGTCAGTCAGAGTGCACCGCGGAAGGCAAAGGTTCAATTTCGGGCCTCCGTCTGGCACATAAAAAAGTTTCATATCAGCGTCGATTCCTCAACAAAGTGAAAATTTCATTCGGGAGTACGATATCAGTCAAGGACAAGCACAAGCAGTAATAAATAACAGATACTGGAAGCAGTTAATTCCATAAATTATCTGGGAGTACGCATTAGGAGTGATTTAAAGTGGAATGATCACATAAAGTTGATCATTGGTAAAGCAGATGCCAGCTGAGATGCATTGGAAGAATCCTAAGGAAATGCAATCCGAAAACAAAGGAAGTCGGTTACAGTACGCTTGTTCGCCCACTGCTTGAATACTGCTCGGCAGTGTGGGATCCGTACCAGATAGGGTTGATAGGAGAGATAGAGAAGATCCAACGGAGAGCAGCGCGCTTCGTTACAGGATCATTTAGTAATCGCAAAAGCGTTACGGAGATGATAGATAAACTCCAGTGGAAGACTCTGCAGGAGAGACGCTCAGTAGCTCGGTTCGGGCTTTTGTTAAAGCTTCGAGAACATACCTTCACCGAAGAGTCAAGCAGTATATTGCTCTCTCCTATGTACATCTCGCGAAGAGACAATGAGGATAAAATCAGAGACATTAGAGCCCACACGGAGGCATACAGACAATCCTTCTTTCCACGAACAATACGAGACTAGAATAGAATGGAGAACCGATAGATGTACTCAAGGTACCCTCCACCACACACCGTCAGGTGGCTTCCGGAGTATGGATGTAGATGTAGATGTAGATACTGACATGACGCATCTTTTCAGCCACTGCGTCATGGTTTCTTCATCTTCAGTTTCAACAAAATAGGTATTAAAATTCTTCTTAAAACAATAGGGAGAATAGAGGCTTGCGTAAAGAAATACAAAATTCGAAATAATGATAACGACAACTGAGTCAGGTGACTCGCCGTACAGCAGCATTCTCTGTAGCGACGGTAGTGCCTCCTTCCCTACATACACGCTACCTATAATTCTGTTTCTATTACGTCGATATTGCAGTCCCTTTCTACAATGCTTTCATGTGGACTGTATGAGGAGCCATCCTTCCCTCAACAGGCGAATCACTTCTGAGTCAACACATTAGAAATAGAGTTATCAAGTTCATAGTGCGTAGGGTAACGTGGGATCCGCACAGTGGCAAAGAAATTAATTGAGAAGCCTTCCTAAGCTACCTTGCGCTAACAGGACCAGATTAACATTTTGCGGGAAAAGAGGGACAAAAGGGAAGAGTAGTGAGCACAGACATTGGATCAGTTCGGGGCAGTATGGGGTGCTCAGTTATTTTAAAATCATAGCACAGTTCTTCTGATGTTAACATCGTCATCAGATCCTTTACTGTATTTTCCATCTGTAACGTGCTCTTGCAGGATGGCGATGATATAAGTTGTTCACAGGCCTGAATATTCCTCCGCAACAACACTGGTCTTTCTGGAAGCGTTTCGCTGGTGCTGCAATATTCATTTCAGTGACAAGTACAGGACGGCTATCTGCACACTGTGGACACGACGGCTGAAAATATTAAATGTGATGTGGTTATATGAACAGTTTTCGCCAAGAAATGTAGACATTTGGCGGTATGCGACTAGCTAAAACTTCACGTAGGTTCGGGACAAGTTCCAGGTGTCTGCCTTTGCATTGTCAGATTGCAATAAAAAATAATTATTCTGCTAAATCCCTCTTCACACTTTGTACTTTGATGCTATCTGATCAGTACCTACGGCGCAACAAACAAAATGCGATCGATTTGTTAGACGCACTCCATACACTGAGAAATTTAGGTCCGAGCAAAGCATGTTGTAATTAGTGCAGCTGGGTTCCCAAATGCAAGATTTTCTATTGACCTTCAATTGTACAGTGACAGGCATCTGCAAGCGCTAAACACTATCCAATTATATGTACGTGACGCAAAGTACACATTAACAGTACTTATGATGTGCCCTAGTTAAATGAGGATTCAATGGGATTAGAACTACAGGTCAGTGTTATGAGATTTTAAAAGTAGTCGCTTTTGTTTTCACATGGACTTGCAGAGGAGATTAAAGCCAGAAGGGAAGCGAACATCTCCGGTGTTAGTCGTCGGACGGAAAATCGCTTTTGGAGAACGTTAGTAATTGTTACATTTTTTTATTCCACTGTAGTAAAGTTACACATTCTTCCATCTCATAGGTTAATTTTCTTCATTAGGAACGTAGTTTAAGCCAAAAGTGTAATTTCCGTACTGCATTTCCCACTTCTCAAAATAATGACAGCGAAACATTATACTAAACAAAATATACGATTTTATGCTAAAATTTACAAAACTTCAAATAGCGTATAACATGTATAACAGCGTTTAAAATAAGAAAATTGTCCTTCCGAAGGTAAGCATAAGCATACAATTCACCTGCAAATGTCGTATTGATTATAAGGTGAAACAACTGAAGATGAGAAAGCAGTCATATTTGGGTTACGAAAATCTAAAACTTGTGTTATCCAGAGAAACGGATTACCTCCGAATTAGTAAACTGCATCCACAGGAAAAGGGAAATGCATAAAACAGTTGTAGGGAGACAGCAGCTCACGCAACATACGCTTACTTTTCATGTCAAAATATTAGGTCCAGCAAGTCGCGCTCGTAGCAACAATCCCTGTAATGGGCGCATTTCAACGTAGGTCTGAGGATGATTGGAACTAGTTATACCGTAAATTGTAATTGCGTCAGCAACCAGTCGTGTCTATGCAGGCACTACACAGCTGAATACAGTATTCTGATGTGTAATTGCTGTACTGGCACGATAGGCTGCTTACACACTTACATAGATCTGGAGACGATCAAGTGTGATCGAAGTAATTATACCTCATTAAACGTGCAAGTCATGTGGAAAATTAAACGATACGAAAATGTTTTAAACCACAATTAGTTACTGTTCTCTTCCCTCCCCAGCACTGCTGTTTACCCCGTTTCTCAATACTTCAGTACGTTTAACATTAACAGAGGACGAGCTCGGAGACATGACTCTGCGTCACACAGAATATCCTCACCGGATTACAAATGGACGGTTTCCTTCGTTACGCAGTTTTAATATCGAATGAGGAGAAATCTAAGTTTGTTTCTTACTTTTGATTCACTCATACGACACAGGCCGTTTAAGAATCAAACTCACTGGATATCTCTTACAGAAAAAGGGGTTGATGTAATTTCTACATTGCAGTAAGAGATTATGTTATAATCAGAAAAGGTTTTCAATAAATATTCCAAACTGTATGTCGAAAATGTATGGGAAAATTTCGAAAGAGAGCAATGGAAGAAGAGATAGTCTTGGTAGTGGGTGAATGCCTCTATCTCATAGAACCTGTTCAATCTCGCAGATACGAGTACATTCAGCTGGTAGCAATAGCCTTTCGTAAATAATACATTCAATTATTTTATAAGACATCCATAAAAAAAACTCGATAATGATAGAGATGTCTGTAAGTAGGCTTTCACAGTCAGTGCCAAACTGAATGGAATCTGTTTGGGTATTATGCCGCATTATTTCGATAGACTTAAAACAAATTATAAAATCAAATTTTCGACTTTTTTGCAGTGATTTTCTGCAGATACCCTAAAGAGGATCACTGAAGCACCATCGAATTACTAGTTTTATAATGTGTTTTCCTTTTGTGTTCTAAAATCACACATCATAATACCAAAAGAATTTTATTCAGAAATATGTTTCGATTCCTATAAGTACTATTAATTTTCTGGTCAGTTGTTAGCAATATGAGGTTCCGATTGAAAATCTTGTTTGTGATGTACAGTTATAAAGTGTGCTACTTAGCTCAGTTCATAAAGCATTAAATTCATTGATCGAGGCGCCCTTTTCTTTCTTCGAAGATAGTACAAATATGTTGTGTATTCAAGACAGCTCGTGATTTTCAAGGTGTTCCAAAGCTTACTATCTTAAAAAAAAGGAAGATTTTATCACTAAAATGGAAGATATATGAACCTCAATTGCAAATATTCTTTTAAATTGCTTGTCTGCAAATTCTGTATGGCTTAAAAAATGTGTCTTTTTCTCTAATCATCTCCCTTCGACTGGACTGTACATTCTAATTTGCATACGTTAACTGAGCATCAAGACACATGTACCCAAACTTTTGTTGTTGTGGCCATGATAGAATTAGAGCGAAAGGTTTTTGATATAGAAAACGAATCTATAACAATGAAAGATAAGTGTTACCTACAGAATTTTCCGAAATCGCGACACCGAGCGAGGTGGCGCAGTGGTTAACACACTTGACTTGCATCAGGAGGACGAAAGTTCAAAACCGCTTCCGGCGACCCTGATTTATTTTTTCCGTGATTTCCCTAAACCCCTTCGGGTAATTGCCGGGATGGTTCCTGTTAAAGGGCACGGCCGACTTCCTTCCCTAATCCGATGGTTCCGATGTCCGCTCATTTCGGTCCCATCCTCATAATGAACCAACCAACCTAACTGAGGCACAGTTTCTTCAGTTTAAAACGATTCAACTATCTGTATAAGCCTGCTAATTCTCTGGTCAGAAACTGAATTTTATGTTTATTTCAACTAAGGCTTCATTAATGTAAGGGGCAGTCAAATTGAAACGAGACGGATGGGGATAAAGTAAGTAAATAGCTTATTATTTCAAAAGTGGTCGTCACAACTGTTACCAGTTTTATCCCATTATGAGACAAGACGGTTAGCGCCTTCATGGAAAAATGTTTCTAACCAGGCGTGCGCTTCTATCGACGGCCACGAACATCACTTTTCAGAGCTTAAAAATGGAAATTGCTAGGGGAGAGATGGGGAACATGTGGAAGATGTGTATGACCTCCTCAGAAAACCTTCTGCAGGGTAGTCGAAACAATCTTAGCAGCATGTGGGCAGACACTTCCTGCAACAGATTGACGCCGCTCGTCAGTATTTCTGGGCGTTTGGACTTAACGGTGCGCTTCAATCTTTGCCAAGTGTCCACGTATCTCAATTTGTTAATTGTGGCCCCGCGTTACAGAAAGTCAAGGAAATTAACTGTGGGCCCTTGCAGCCAAAGAAAAAGGTCATCATGAACTTCTCGGAGTGTCATTTCGACTACGCTGCAGGAGTTTTGTTGGGAAGCACTTACGCATCGTTTACACAGTACCGATCTCTCCCCTTGTGATTGGAGGCCTGAGGAAAGATATTTGCGGAATTCGATGTGCTTCGGACGAACAAGTGTATGGCCAGGTGCTATCGTGGTTCCGTAAGCAACTGCAAACATTTTCTCATGAAGCCATTGACCATCTTCACTCACAGTGAGTTAAAATTACTAACAGCTATGGTGACTACTTTTGGAAGAATAAATTATTTGCTTACTTTTTCCCCATCCGCCTCGTTTTAATTTCACTGTTCCTTATAATGTGATGATGTTCTACAGTTTTAAAATGTTTTAAAATTGTTTTTGGTACTCCATTGTTGCACTCTCTTAAAAAGCTCAAGAGAACACGGTGAGGGTGGGCGTTCTGAAAATGAATAATTTTACCGCCACCGAGTTTCATATAAATATAATGGCAACGTCCGCGAAACAAAACGCTTTTTATCCGAATATTTCACATACATAAAATACTCTGCAGAAACATGTAACAGAAATTAAAGTTGTATCACACAGCGGTACGCAACAAAATTACGGGTCTGAAAAAGTTGAACAGGGCCTAAATGTGACTACGTTGTCGAGATGTTAAATGCGAGGAAAAAGTATTGGTAGAAGTTATTTCAAATTTCTGAAGCGTTTGATGTTGAAAATAAAAGAGGAAACACAAATAACAATCTGTGCTCTAATCTAGAGGCAAAATGTTTTTCACCAAAATGTCTGATCGTTAACTCAGCAGTGGTATTAAATACAAAGCAGAAGGAAGTTTACTTTTGGAAGTACAGCAAAACAAATGATTCTGCATTTGCGTTGTACAAGATGTTCTTAACGTTGTACCAATGGAATCCATCTGGTAGCAGCAATATTTTTTCTGTACACTGTTCAATGAGATCATTACCAGCTACTAACAGAGGATCAATCGAAACTAGGTGAACTGGAAAAAAACTGAATCAAGTTGTGTTGTGTCTCCACGAGTTTATGTAGCCACACTGTCTACTACAAATCATGTAGTTTTTAAAGACCACGTGGCTGAGAAACAAAACTACGATTGGAATCATCTTCAGAATGTCAACTTCAGTTGACACACATGTAGTGCAGGGGCTATAGAACAACTGTGGAAGATAGACAATGCTTCCCTGTCCATGTGGGGAGCCTGGCGACCGTATTAATAGTAGCCTTAGATTGTTTGCAAATGAAATAGTTAACTGTAATGAAATCCTGTGTGAAACAGGCAGTACATATATTTCGTCAGACACTGACACGGCTTCAGATCGGCTCTCAAATTAGAAACTTGCCTTACATGTTACGAAATTTAAAATCTTGCACTCTGTAAAACGCAAAATTGTGAAAACCTACAATCCTACGTTTACAGTATCAGTCTGTCAAAATGAGAAATAATCAAGGCATAAACTACCTAGGTGTCACAAGTTCTCGGAACATGGAGTAGAATGATCAAATAGACTTGACTGAATGATTCACTTACTTGCAAAGGGCAACAAAAGAACAGTAGTCTTAATCCACTACTGCGCGCACCAAAAATGAGTCTATTGTGTGGTTTGTCTTTCTTTGAAGCTCCTAAAGCCGGCCGACATCTTTAAAGAGTATTAGGGGAGCCCTTACTAACTTTTTATTATACACAATTTCTTCAGGCATTAATGACTCAAATATTCCGGGTGGTTTCATCTCCTTCTTTACTTAATCTACACTTAGCTATTCCTTTCTATATGCAAATGGTGTGTAGGTGTTTGTTAAGATCCCATGGCCAGTCATCAGTCCCACAATGAATTTGATCTACCTCCTGTTTCACCCATGGAGATTTGAACCCAATATTCTGCGTGGTGCCTCCTGATCCAGCTACGTAGCTCTAATTTTATCATCGCCTTAGTGATGGAGCCGTCGCATCTATCCTGCTCACTCTCTCACCTTGTTCATTGCCACTAATTCCTGAGTGACAAGAAACTCACTCAAGTTTTAGACTGTTACTTTCCCCTACCTCACAAGGATTAATAGCAATCTTCAACGATCTTTGATCTCGTAACAGGGGCTGTTAGAGATTTCCGAGCTGCTTTCCTGTCTGAATGAATCTAGGTACCACGTTCCTTGTAGAACCTACATATGTTCTTCTCCTCGCTCTTTCTAATTTCAGATATTTCTGCCTGAAACACCTTGGCCAGCTTACCTATAGAGATTAGTCTCTGTAGTTTAGGGTCCAGCACCTTCACGTGTTTCGACCCGTCAGTAGATGAGACTATAACTTCTGACCCGTGTCGTGATTCGTTTCTCCACTGCTCATTACAGCCGCTTATTACCTGTTACCTTCAAACGTTTCAACACCATTTACAACGATTCTTCGTCATGATATAACGTGTTTTCAGCGTCTGAAAATGACACACAAACGTTTTATAAATTAAGTATTTACATTTTCGCCACAAACAGATCATAGTGCTAAATATAACCGAGGTCTTACATACACCAACATTTGAGAACACAAGCATCCTCCTTCACCATAAAGTTTCCAATAAACATATCTGGCAAAAAACCCTCCATATAGCACCCACTCATGATCGCAGAGCGTGCGCCATCTACTGACTGCTGGGGAGCTGCGACCGCGCCTCGCAGGAGATTCCCACACATGCATTAAACATGCTGGCAGTTGCGCGCACATCTCCATCCATGGCTGGACAGACTGCCACTGTTACCGCCAAGTTCTCAACAGGTTAATTTAGATGAGGGGAATAGATCGTCAAGAGCAAACACTCATCTTACTGAATCTTATAATATAACACACCGGTACACTGTTGTCGCCGCTCAACAAGCACACTGGTTACTTCACCATTCAGCCACCCAGAGGGCGCCGCAACTGGACTTCTTCCGAAGCTCACGCGTCAGAGCGTTCTTTTTAACTAACCAGTTGTCACAGGCTAAGTCGTGCTTCCGGTCGGCCAAGTCCCGTGAACGCCCCTTCTGCTCTCTCCAAGACAATCAGGTGTGGCTTGGACATTTGGTTCTAACCGAATTTCCACGCTTCACATAGACTCACCCTAGTTTAAAAAATCCACTTCAAGTACTCTGAGGCACGAAAGGTGTCCTCAGACCTCGAATTTCTCACACAAAATGTAGATTTCTCCCTTGTATAAGTGTTATTTTCGAAGACAGAAGAAATCGGAGGGCGCGTGAGTTTTCACATCGCTAAACTATCGCTACTTGTTGTTAAAAGTCTGTACAACAGTATGACATATGCTACATTTCCTCTATGTATTCACTCATGAGGTTGTAAGATACTTCATAAAAGTGTAACGTTCTTTAAAAATTATTGGAATACTTAAATGAATGCCTGAACTTGGAATGCACCAAAACTGCAGTTATCATGTAGCGTGTTGTAACTGCAGGTGGTGTAGATACTCTGTGTTATTGTTAGCAAAACTTTATATGAACTCATTGGGCAATGCAACTCCGAATACTGATAATGAAATACAATCACTGTAAAATACATTCAGCCCCTTAGGTTCTGAATCCTCTGGTCCTGTTCAAAACTGATAATATTCGTCCCTGTGCACGTAACAAATAAATAAATGGTCTTACCTCTAAAGCAGCAATAGTGGATCGCGTTATATTCAGCTCTCTCATGAAGAAGAATAAAGTATACTATCTAGCGACTCAGCGATGTCCAATGCTGGCCATAATATTTTGAAATATTCATGGAATTCTTTTTAAAGGAGGTCTTTTTCAATGAAAACATTTAAGAAAAATTCAGTGTCTTTTAAAAACATATGACCTGGACAGGGAGGCGGTAGTGATTTGGATGTATTACTAACGTTGACTTTTTCAATAGTGAAATTGTATTCGAAGTTAAGTTTGGCTTTTCAAAATATCTGACAATTGAAATTACAGTACTCAGAAAATTTACATACTCTTTCTTAAATAAAAACCTTTCTTTGCTGACATAGTCACAAACAATGAGATTTGTACAACAAGTATTATCTAACATCACTAATAGTCTTAAAGACAAATCCTCAAATTACGTATACCTGTGTTAACAAAATTTAGAAACATTACAAAAGGGAATTATCTAACTAGTCTATACATCAAATCTGTTTACGTACATCCTGGGATTACTCAACATAGAACTCACTGTTACCAGTTATCAGTCAACTCATTTGCACTAACGTGCTGGCAAAAGGAAAGTGATAAAAAATTAACTTCTTTAAATTAACTGGAAGAAGGCTTCTGCATTCACATTTATATTTCCAATAACTCGTAAAGCTCCTTTGTAATATCAATCCAATAATCTTTTCTTGTCACAATTAAATTTACGTTTCATCATTTCACTTTACATTCCATTATAAAATCACTCATCATTTTTAACTAACTACTTTACCTGCCGTGTACCACAAAATATTTTTATGAGAAAATTTTTACATTATAATCTAACACTTGGTGGCTTTACAGAGCATACCACAAAAATGACTACTATATCTTTCGCTCACAGACTGAGACACACTCACTGCTGTGCGCCAAACGCCCTCTTATTTCTACACTACAATCTCAGACCAGAAGCAGTATCTTTGGCTCTGCGGTAGTGCAAAGTCAGTGATCCACTTTATAGAGTCCATCAAAAACATGAATCGTTTACACTATAATACACTCCTGAAAATGGAAAAAAGAACACATTGACACCGGTGTGTCAGACCCACCATACTTGCTCCGGACACTGCGAGAGGGCTGTACAAGCAATGATCACACGCACGGCACAGCGGACACACCAGGAACCGCGGTGTTGGCCGTCGAATGACGCTAGCTGCGCAGCATTTGTGCACCGCCGCCGTCAGTGTCAGCCAGTTTGCCGTGGCATACGGAGCTCCATCGCAGTCTTTAACACTGGTAGCATGCCGCGACAGCGTGGACGTGAACCGTATGTGCAGTTGACGGACTTTGAGCGAGGGCGTATAGTGGGCATGCGGGAGGCCGGGTGGACGTACCGCCGAATTGGTCAACACGTGGGGCGTGAGGTCTCCACAGTACATCGATGTTGTCGCCAGTGGTCGGCGGAAGGTGCACGTGCCCGTCGACCTGGGACCGGACCGCAGCGACGCACGGATGCACTCCAAGACCGTAGGATCCTACGCATTGCTGTAGGGGACCGCACCGCCACTTCCCAGCAAATTAGGGACACTGTTGCTCCTGGGGTATCGGCGAGGACCATTCGCAACCGTCTCCATGAAGCTGGGCTACGGTCCCGCACACCGTTAGGCCGTCTTCCGCTCACGCCCCAACATCGTGCAGCCCGCCTCCAGTGGTGTCGCGACAGGCGTGAATGGAGGAACGAATGGAGACGTGTCGTCTTCAGCGATGAGAGTCGCTTCTGCCTTGGTGCCAATGATGGTCGTATGCGTGTTTGGCGCCGTGCAGGTGAGCGCCACAATCAGGACTGCATACGACCGAGGCACACAGGGCCAACACCCGGCATCATGGTGTGGGGAGCGATCTCCTACACTGGCCGTACACCACTGGTGATCGTCGAGGGGACACTGAATAGTGCACGGTACATCCAAACCGTCATCGAACCCATCGTTCTACCATTCCTAGACCGGCAAGGGAACTTGCTGTTCCAACAGGACAATGCACGTCCGCATGTATCCCGTGCCACCCAACGTGCTCTAGAAGGTGTAAGTCAACTACCCTGGCCAGCAAGATCTCCGGATGTGTCCCCCATTGAGCATGTTTGGGACTGGATGAAGCGTCGTCTCACGCGGTCTGCACGTCCAGCACGAACGCTGGTCCAACTGAGGCGCCAGGTGGAAATGGCATGGCAAGCCGTTCCACAGGACTACATCCAGCATCTCTACGATCGTCTCCATGGGAGAATAGCAGCCTGCATTGCTGCGAAAGGTGGATATCCACTGTACTAGTGCCGACATTGTGCATGCTCTGTTGCCTGTGTCTATGTGCCTGTGGTTCTGTCAGTGTGATCATGTGATGTATCTGACCCCAGGAATGTGTCAATAAAGTTTCCCCTTCCTGGGGCAATGAATTCACAGTGTTCTTATTTCAATTTCCTGGAGTGTACTTCCATTTTAGTTTACGTTAGTATCATTTCAATATTCGGGTGCCACATGTAAGTGTACCCCAGTACACTCCTTCCATAACCCTCCAGAGAACGTAACAAATTTGTCATATCGTTTGGATGTGCACTGAACACAAAATGTAGGACAAATTTTTAGGTAATTATTTACAATACGAATAATCGGTATTACATAATCATTACAATATAATTCAAAAGACCATAGAAACAGATATTTCACCATCTACATCTACATTTATACTCCGCAAGCCACCCAACGGTGTGTGGCGGAGGACACTTTACGTGCCACTGTCATTATCTCCCTTTTCTGTTCCAGTCGCTTATGGTTCGCGGGAAGAACGACTGTCTGAAAGCGTCTGTGCGCGCTCTAATCTCTCTTATTTTACATTCGTGATCTCCTCGGGAGGTATAAGTAGGGGAAGCAATTTATTCGATACCTCATCCAGAAATGCACCCTCTCGAAACCTGTCAAGCAAGCTACACCGCGATGCAGAGCGCCTCTTTTGCAGAGTCTGCCACTTGAGTTTGCCAAACATCTCCGTAACGCTATCACGGTTACCAAATAACCCTGTGACGAAACGCGCCACTCTTCTTTGGATATTTTCTATCTCCTCCGTCAACCAGATCTGGTACGGATCCCACACTGATGAGCAATACTCAAGTATAGGTCGAACGAGTGTTTTGTAAGCCACCTCCTTTGTTGATGGACTCCACATTCTAAGGACTCTCCCAATGAATGTCAATCTGGTACCCGCCTTACCAACAATTAATTTTATATGATCATTCCACTTCAAATCGTTCCGCACGCATACTCCCAGATATTTTACAGAAGTAACTGCTACCAGTGTTTGTTCCGCTATCATATAATCATACAATAAAGGGTCCTTCTTTCTATGTATTCGCAATACATTACATTTGTCTATGTTAAGGGTCAGTTTCCACTCCCTGCACCAAGTGGCTATCCGCTGCAGATCTTCCTGCATTTCGCTACAATTTTCTAATGCTGCAACTTCTCTGTATACTACAGCATCATCCGCGAAAAGCCGCATGGAACTTCCGACACTATCTACTAGGTCATTTATATATATTGTGATAAGTAATGGTCCCACAACACTCCCCTGTGGCACGCCAGAGGTTACTTTAACGTCTGTAGACGTCTCTCCATTGATAACAACATGCTGTGTTCTGTTTGCTAAAAATTCATCAATCCAGCCACACAACTGGACTGATATTCCGTAGGCTCTTACTTTGTTTATCAGGCGACAGTGCAGAACTGTATCGAACGCCTTACGGAAGTCAAGAAAAATAGCATCTACCTGGGAGCCTGTATCTAATATTTTCTGGGTCTCATGAACAAATAAAGCGAGTTGGGTTTCACACGATCGCTGTTTCCGGAATCCATGTTGATTCCTACATAGTAGATTCTGAGTTTCCAAAAACGACATGATACTCGAGCAAAACACATGTTCTAAAATTCTACAACAGATCGACGTCAGAGATATAGGTCTATAGTTTTGCGCATCTGCTCGACGACCCTTCTTGAAGACTGGGACTACCTGTGCTCTTTTCCAATCATTTGGAACCTTCTGTTCCTCTAGAGATTTGCGGTACACGGCTGTTAGAAGGGGGGCAAGTTCTTTCGCGTACTCTGTGTAGAATCGAATTGGTATCCCGTCAGGTCCAGTGGACTTTCCTCTGTTGAGTGATTCCAGTTGCTTTTCTATTCCTTGGACACTTATTTCGATGTCAGCCATTTTTTCGTTTGTGCGAGGATTTAGAGAAGGAACTGCAGTGCGGTCTTCCTCTGTGAAACAGCTTTGGAAAAAGGTGTTTAGTATTTCAGCTTTACGCGTGTCATCCTCTGTTTCAATGCCATCATCATCCCGGAGTGTCTGGATATGCTGTTTCGAGTCACTTACTGATTTAACGTAAGACCAGAACTTCCTACGAATTTCTGTCAAGTCGATACATAGAATTTTACTTTCGAATTCACTGAACGCTTCACGCATAGCCCTCCTTACGCTAACTTTGACATCGTTTAGCATCTGTTTGTCTGAGAGGTTTTGGCTGCGTTTAAACTTGCAGTGAAGTTCTCTTTGCTTTCGCAGTAGTTTCCTAACTTTGTTGTTGAACCACGGTGGGTTTTTCCCGTCCCTCACAGCTTTACTCGGCACGTACCTGTCTAAAACGCATTTTACGATTGCCTTGAACTTTTTCCATAAACACTCAACATTGTCAGCGTCAGAACAGAAATATTCGTTTTGATCTGTTGGGTAGTCTGAAATCTGCCTTCTATTACTCTTGCTAAACAGATAAACCTTCCTCCCTTTTTTTATATTCCTATTAGCTTCCATATTCAGATATGCTGCAACGGCCTTATGATCACTGATTCCCTGTTCTGCACTTACAGAGTCGAAAAGTTTGTAACAACAATAACACTATACTATTGTACTTATAATAAATTTTTCCCTTGAATTTCAATAAATTAGCCTAATCGATGTTCTGATTTCATTTGTTTTTTGTTTCATGCCATTATGTTAAAGCAAATGTAAACAATTTTCGATGTAAATTTTAATATTTATGTCAAATTTCAAGTAATGTTGTAATCGAAGGGAAGTGGAACTAATGTTGAAACTATTGTAAGATGTGAAAGTTGTAATTGTACGCCTGGTCCATACGTAGGCAATGTATTAGGATATGTGGCATGCAAAACCTTTGGGGAATACCCTGTCTGTAGGGGAGTGGTAAAAGGTAGAGGCAGGCGAGCGCGGGAAAATGCACACGGGCGCTGCACGGCATAACGGGCTCAGCAGAGTTAGTCGGAGTTGGGCTTCGATCTGAGAAACACGTGCTGGATCGAGGAGGCTCTCCTGGAAAAAGTGGTTTCGTTGAGCCTCGGATGCGCTGTTTCCGACGCCTATACAGCATGGCAATATTCCATAGGCACTAGATGGAAAAGTATTGCGACGCTATGAAGAAGTAAAGTGCCAATATTTCATGAGCCATTGCTGTAATTGCATGTGTGCTTTGTGCCTCGCCATCTCGCCGCCTGCCGACCGCCCCATCGATACGAACAGGTTGAAACTTTCAGTACTGTATTCGTGTGGACCAGTGTCACTTTTGCTACATACTGTTCAATAATAACTTAAATTTTACCTGAACTGTCATATCAATTAATTATCCTCACAATTAACCTAGACAGGGTCCTTTCCACATGTTGTGCAATCCGAGTGTCCCAAGATGAAGATTTAAAGTTTATGTTAATAATAATTACCTGCAGACCTATCTATGTTAGGATGATGTTTAAAGAACTTTGTTGTTAATGAAATCCTGGACGAATAATATAGGTCTGACCAAGTTGGAAGATAATATTGAAATTGGTTTAGTAATGAAGTTTATTTAAATTGAGACAAAAATAACAGTAGTTAAATGAGCAGGAAATAAGATAAAAAGAGTGGTAAATCATATATTGGAAATCTAGAATGCTTAAGGCTCTCAATGATCAAACTTTCACTACAGTGATCATAACAGTTTCAGGGTCCCCCCCTTTCTCCTTTCTTTCTTTTCTATTCATTTGAATCCTGAAGTGTACTGAACTGCTTTGACCAGCAAAGTTAAAGTCAATATAAAACCTAAATTTATCAGTGTTTTACCCTTCTTAAAATTGACATTGTATGTGTGTTTCAAAAGTGTTGTTTCTAGGTTAACCTATGCCCGGTTTCAGTCGGATCAATAGACAAAACGCAGTTTGTAGTAATCATTATAGTGTAATGTTGTGTATTTATAGCTTGTCCAAATTAGTACAGAAAGTGAAAATATTAGTTCAGTAGAATTTTCTGGTTCTAAAATTTACCATATAATGCAGTATTACTACGTGTTGTTATGCATGTACGTACATCCACTTGTACAAGGAAAAATTCACTTAATGCCTAATTAGGCTGGTGACCGTATTATTAACAATTGGTAGCATCTGCTGTGTATGTTTCTTGTCCATCCTAACGTGTAGTTGCACTTTAGACTTGCTTGACGTATCATTGTTGTTACTGAGTGGGTGTAAGTCAGATTTTGCCTCCATTCAGGTACACGCGGTCAACATATTTACTAAAATCCTTTCTTATAAGGTGAAGCCCGTCAACTTACCATAGTACAGGCTTTAAAGAGTTAACGTACGCGAGAGCGTAGACGTTACAAGTGGCTTCCCGGTGACAGGACATCCAGTTGTTGTCGGTCACAAGTTAATGTGAATACCGAACAGTGGATGTTCAGTGGCACGAATTGCAATATTAGTCAGTATAATAAATAGCAGTGAACACCAAGTACGGTAGGGTGGTGTAATTTGCATTCAGTATGGACAGGAAAGTAGATAGGGAAGATGTGCCGAGCGTAATGGAAGATGCGCATGGAAATAGCAGAAGTTTAAGCGGCCAGACAACAGATGGCGTTAGCGGAAGACAGTTGGCATACATACAATATCATGAACATGTTAATGAACAGATTGAAATGTCGAGATTGCCTCGAACACAGCAAGGGATAAAACAAGAAATAGGGGATGACTTTGTAGATGATAGTGGGTACGTGAACGAATCCACTGACATGTTTGATTCTCCACAGACGAAGAAAGAACCGAAAGAAAATTTTGATGTAGGATCGGAACACACCGATTTCGTAGAACAAGACAGTGTGAAAATTTTAAGCATGAACGATTTATTTGAACAATTAACTAAACAAATTGCAGGACAGAATGATCAGCTTAAAACACACGTTGCAGAGCAGCTCAAAACACAGAATGATCAACTTAAAACACAGGTTAGTCAACTTAAAACACACGTTGACGAGCAGCTTAAAACACAAAGTAATCAGATTAAAGCACAGGTCGAAGAACAAGGAATTAAAATTAGTAAACAAATAGAACAGGTAGAACAAAAAGTGGGTAATTTAAGTTCTGTGGTAAATACTATGAAATTTGAAATTGACACAATTAATAAAAAAATGGATACTATGCAGAGGGAAATTGACAACATTAACAGTAGGTTTGATGTTGAAATTCTCAACATCCAAGAGAAAGTAGAGCCTCTAGTTGAAACGAAAGTAGACGAAAAAGTTTTCGGTCTTAAAACTGAGATCGTAAACGAATGTCAACACGATATATCACAGTTGAAAAAGGCAGTTTCAGACACTGAAAGAGAATTAGGCGAAAAGGTGACCGGATGTGTACTAAAGTGTGAACAAAATACATCGAAAATTCAAGGCAAAATTTTCGATCTTGAGGGTAAAATTAAAGATAGGCCTGGTGTTGTCTGTAATGGCACACCACTTACGAAGCTATTGGAAGGTGAGGAACGCTTCGATCCCGCCAAGAAACATAACGGATGGCATCCGTTAGATTTCATCAAAAATTGCGAGAGAATATTTCCTGAACACTTGTCTGATCAGGAAAAGATACACGTAGTAATTAGCGCCTTAGCAGGTAACGCTAAGCGCTGGGGAATTAATTTGAATACCGAACGAATGACGTTCGAAGAATTTAAGCAAAAGTTTACGGAAGAATATTGGTCCGAACAAAAACAGGATCATTTGTGGCGCGAGTTTATCATGGCCAAACTTCATGATAACAGGGGCAGGAATTCTTTGAAAGATTTCTGCGAATATTGGTACTGAAAGTTGGCGCATTTAAGAGGAAGAAGATCCGTGGGAAGCATTCATCGCAGCTTCCAAGCGTTTCTCGAAAGGGTCGAAGACGAAGACCACTGGCGCGAAAGTCGTGCCAATTGTCAGAGTTTTGGCAATAGAAATAATCGTAATAATGAAGAGAGAAATGACGGCGAAGGGTTTCGCGTCAACGTGATAATGAGAGGAAGAGGCAGAGGAAGAGGAAGGGGAAGTTATCTAGGCCGCGGTAAAGGGTATACCGCGCAAGATAATAATGACGCGGGAAACTGATTTCCGCGAACGTTGCGGGCCAAACGGAAGCGGACAATACATACCGGCCCCGATTTAAGAAATGTTACCGGACCAACAGTAAAGTTATGAGACAGGTTAGAGACAGGCGTGGAACGACGCAACGTGTTGTTGCGAGACAAGCGTCAGGTGCAAGCGAGGATGAGTCATCTTCGCCGAGCAGAGCGATTCATGTTAACAGGCGAGTGGAGCATCAGAGGGCAATGGCCAAGGTTAGCAGAACAGCTGTTCAGAGAGAAGCCGCTAGCAATGCGGCAGCATTAGAAACGAACACTGCCGTAAGAACCGATGAATACGTTACGGGTGGTAATTCCGTAGCGAAGGAAATACACTCCTGGAAATTGAAATAAGAACACCGTGAATTCATTGTCCCAGGAAGGGGAAACTTTATTGACACATTCCTGGGGTCAGATACATCACATGATCACACTGACAGAACCACAGGCACATAGACACAGGCAACAGAGCATGCACAATGTCGGCACTAGTACAGTGTATATCCACCTTTCGCAGCAATGCAGGCTGCTATTCTCCCATGGAGACGATCGTAGAGATGCTGGATGTAGTCCTGTGGAACGGCTTGCCATGCCATTTCCACCTGGCGCCTCAGTTGGACCAGCGTTCGTGCTGGACGTGCAGACCGCGTGAGACGACGCTTCATCCAGTCCCAAACATGCTCAATGGGGGACACATCCGGAGATCTTGCTGGCCAGGGTAGTTGACTTACACCTTCTAGAGCACGTTGGGTGGCACGGGATACATGCGGACGTGCATTGTCCTGTTGGAACAGCAAGTTCCCTTGCCGGTCTAGGAATGGTAGAACGATGGGTTCGATGACGGTTTGGATGTACCGTGCACTATTCAGTGTCCCCTCGACGATCACCAGTGGTGTACGGCCAGTGTAGGAGATCACTCCCCACACCATGATGCCGTGTGTTGGCCCTGTGTGCCTTGGTCGTATGCAGTCCTGATTGTGGCGCTCACCTGCACGGCGCCAAACACGCATACGACCATCATTGGCACCAAGGCAGAAGCGACTCTCATCGCTGAAGACGACACGTCTCCATTCGTCCCTCCATTCACGCCTGTCGCGACACCACTGGAGGCGGGCTGTACGATGTTGGGGCGTGAGCGGAAGACGGCCTAACGGTGTGCGGGACCGTAGCCCAGCTTCATGGAGACGGTTGCGAATGGTCCTCGCCGATACCCCAGGAGCAACAGTGTCCCTAATTTGCTGGGAAGCGGCGGTGCGGTCCCCTACGGCACTGCGTAGGATCCTACGGTCTTGGCGTGCATCCGTGCGTCGCTGCGGTCCGGTCCCAGGTCGACGGGCACGTGCACCTTCCGCCGACCACTGGCGACAACATCGATGTACTGTGGAGACCTCACGCCCCACGTGTTGAGCAATTCGGCGGTACGTCCACCCGGCCTCCCGCATGCCCACTATACGCCCTCGCTCAAAGTCCGTCAACTGCACATACGGTTCACGTCCACGCTGTCGCGGCATGCTACCAGTGTTAAAGACTGCGATGGAGCTCCGTATGCCACGGCAAACTGGCTGACACTGACGGCGGCGGTGCACAAATGCTGCGCAGCTAGCGCCATTCGACGGCCAACACCGCGGTTCCTGGTGTGTCCGCTGTGCCGTGCGTGTGATCATTGCTTGTACAGCCCTCTCGCAGTGTCCGGAGCAAGTATGGTGGGTCTGACACACCGGTGTCAATGTGTTCTTTTTTCCATTTCCAGGAGTGTAGTAGATGAAACGGTGGAGACACAGAGAGGCGCGGCTAGCAGTGTTAGCAAAAAAGTAAATGGCGAGAATGATCTAGCAGACGTAACTGATTGGTGTGTGCAGATCGACGATCTGTACAAGGGCCTAAAGCAATGTGAGTGGGAGGATTTTAAGAAGGAGTATGAGGCAAGGAAGTTGATTAGTGAAAAAGGTGATAATAGTGATGTCGATAATGTGACGTGGCCCAAAGTTGAAGAAGAGAGAGTAAACAGCGCTGCGCTGAGTACGCGTGCTACCGATAGGACGATGATTAAAGATAGGAAGGAATTGGAGGATGAAATACTAAGCATTGACGAGGAAGTAACTTCTGTTAACGATCCGCCAACAGTACGAGCTGCTACCGAAAGGCACCGTGAGGAAGAGGCTGGTAATTACCTAAAAGTAATTGAAGTCCACGAGGTTTACACTAAATATGAAGTAACAGTAGATGTGAGTAAAGCTGATAATGAGAACGTTTTGTTAAAAGAAGATATTGAGTTAAAATCAAAACCTGACGAAAATGCAGGGGAAGAACTTAGTGCCTGTCTCAGAAAAGCTTTTATGTTAGAACCTGAAAGCGATCCAGAATGGTCGGATTCTGACGATAGTTCAGATGACGGATATCTCGGTACTGAGGAAAATAATGGGGATACAACTAATTGCGATATTGTACCTAATGATGAAGAAGTTTCAAAACAAAATCCAGATGTTGAGAATGAACAAAGAAAGAAAGAGCCACCTGACGACTCAGGGTCTATTTTACAAAGAGTTCAAGTAATTAATGACTTTGAACTCCCGGAACCAAAGAAACCGCCAGATATAGGCGGGGTGACTGTTAAAAGCATATCTTAGGACGATGTTATCGTCGACCCGAATTTGCTTAGGGAAGAACACACCAATGAAAAACATTCGACGGTGAAACAAACTGTCATACCAGTTGAAATTTATAATGTGAAATTGCAGGTACTTCTTGATAGGGGATCTGAGATAAGCGCAATCTCCCAGTCGTTTTTCGAACACATTTGTGATGAGCCTGGAATAGTAATTATGTCAGTGACGGGGGTAAAAATTGTTGGTGCTACTGGCAAGACTAGCAAGCCGGTAAAGAACCAGATTTTGGTTGAATTCAGTATAAAAGGACAAAACTTCGAACACTATTCTTTGGTTGTGCCAGACTTGAGTACTGAAATGATTCTGGAAATAGATTGGTTGGATAAAGAAAAGGTTATTATTGATTGTAGCCAGGAAATGATCAAAGTTGATAGTGCATCTAGGGATTTAGAAGTAAAATTTGAGGAAAATGGGAAGGCGTTCGATTCAGAAATTGATTCTTTATTGTTAGAGATTGACCAAGGGAATGATGGTTTGACAAACAAGTATGAGGTGTACCATGTCCAGAGGTTAATAAATGAGAGTGACAAGCAGGGGCATGATTTTAAAGAGATGGTGGAAAATTTGAAGGGAATATCTCCCGAACAGAAAACAGAATTGCTTCATATTTTAGAAAGTAACAGCACCGTATTTTCGGACAAACCTGGCCTAGTTAAGAACTTTGAATACCAGATTGAGACAATAGAGCATAAACCATTCTTTGTAAGAGCGTTTTCGATACCCATATCAAAGAGGCAGGCTGTGCAAGTGGAAATAGATAAAATGATAGAATGGGGTGTAATCGAACGGAGTAGCAGCGAATATATTAGTCCCCTTATCATCGTGAACAAAAGGGATGGGGGAGTAAGAGTAGTTATTGACGCCAGGACTTTGAACAAAATTGTAAAAAAGGAAATAGACAGACCTGAAAATCTGGACGAAATGCTTCAAAAATTTATAATGTGAAGTATTTAACCTGTCTGGACATGACCGCCGGATACTGGCAAAATTCTTTTGAGCAAAGAATCCCGTAAATATACCGCTTTTCTATTTGCCGGGAAATGCTATCAGTATAAAGTAGTACCATTTGGGCTTAGCACTTCGGTGGCAGTATTTATTAGGGCGCTGGACTTTGTATTAGGGAGAGAATTGAGTTCCCGGCTAACCATTTATGTAGATGATTTACTGATTGCTACAGAAGAATGGCAAGAGCATTGTGAATTATTGCAGAAAGTTTTTGTTGCTCTACAAGCAGGTGGCATGACGCTTAAGTGGAACAAATGTGAATTTGTGAAGTCGGAAATAAATTTTCTGGGGCACATTATTACTACGACCGGTATTGGCAAGGACCCGGAAAAGTTGAGTGCAATAGCAGGATGTCCAGTTCCTAGAAATAGAAAACAGTTGAAAGCCTTCGTCAAGGGGCAAGTTTTTAATAGTCCTCATTTGAATAATCTACTTACGAAAAATAGTGCTTTTGTGTGGACCGAAGGGTGCTTGAGAGATTTTGAAAATTTAAAAAGTGAACTTTTGAATGACAATATTTTGCATCACCCCATACTGTCAAAACCTTTCCATATGAGTATTGACAGCAGTGCTTATGGAATTGGTATAGAAGTTTTCCAGGAAATCTGTGATGGCAAAGAAATCGAACACAGGACTATCGCATTTGCAAGTAGACCTCTAACAAAATACGAGAGAAACAACACTATATCAGAAAAGGAAGCTTTAGCCATTATATGGGGGTTAAAGAAATTCAGAAATTATCTGTGGGGCCATAAGCTCATCATACATACTAACCACAAAGCTTTAACTTTTCTTAAGGATTGTCGTTTACTTAATGGCAGGCTAACTCGTTGGGCTTTGTACCTGCAACAATTTGATTACGAGATTTGCTATGTTAAGGGTACGGAGAATTATGTGGCAGATGCGTTATCTCGATTGCCTAATGGTGTGAGTGAAATGCCCAATGAAAATGGTGAAGAGGGTACTTTTCAGATAAGGTATATGAAAGAGGTTTCAGGAAAAAGGAAAATGGAACAAATATGTAAAAATATGAGATACCATCAAAATGAGGATCCGACATGGAAATCTGTGAAAGTAAATTTTGACAGTGTGCAGTATCCTCAGATTAAGAAGTATTACAAAATCTTTAAAGGCATTTTATATAGGAGGAAAGATTTAGTCACTGAGGAATGGAGAGTATGTTGGCCACAGCAGTTCGATACCGAGGTCATAGACTATTTTCATTTAGCATTGGGGCATAGTGGTCCAAAGAAATGTTTGGATAAATTGAATACTGTAGTAGTGATTGCTGGTAGTGTCAGTAAGAAGGTAAAGGAACGAATTAAGTCGTGTGATGTCTGTCAAAGGGCCAAAGTATCGAACTGAACTAATAGAGGTCCAATGCAAAGTACATTACCTGAAGACACCCTAAAATTATTATCGGTAGATTTATATGGTCCCCTCCCAAAGACTTCGGGAAATTGTGCATATATTTTAGTAATTTTGGAAGTATTCTCAAAGTTAGTGAATTTATGCCCCTTGAAAAGAGCAACAGCAAAAGCTGTATTTAGTAGGATGGTCGAATACTTCAGAACCATCGGGAAACCCAAGGCAGTACTATCTGACAATGGACCCCAGTTTATATCCAAAATTTGGAAAGAAGGAATGGAGCAAAATGGTGTGGAGGTTAAATATATATCAGCTTATCATCCTGCTAGCAACCCGGTTGAAAGGTACATGCGAGAAATCGGAAGATTGTGTAGAACGTACTGCAGTCATAACCATAGGGCTTGGGGCAAGTTTATATCGGACTTTGAGACTGTCATGAACACCTTACATCATGAATCTACTGGGTTCCCACCGGAAGAAATTTTGTTAGGCAGCAGAAGTAAGAGTTTAATTGAGGAAAAACTAGAGTTTCCGCCTTGTACAAGCTTGGGGTTGAGTCAAAAGAAAGAATTAATCAGAAAAAGGGCAAAGCAAAAAGCTGAATCGAGATCTAAAAGACATGAGAAAAATCTGAAAGTTTCAAAATTTAAAATTGGAGATTATGTTCTTTTTAAAACCCACGAAAAATCTAGTGAACTGAACCATGAAATTTGCAAATTTAAATAAATTTATAATGGACCGTATATAATACAGAACATTCTGCACGATAATGCTTACTACCTGATCTACCCAAAATCCAAAAGACCTTTAGGTGTAAGAAATGTTGTGGACCTGAAACTGTATGTTCCTAGAAGTGAGTGAACAAAGTACAATCAGAAAACAATTTACAGTAATTATGCTGTATATTATGCTGAAGCTAATTTATGCAAAATATAACAAACCTTTGTAACATAGGTAGACCAATATCAGTGTACTAATGTAATTATGTGAGTTTCAGATTAACAATTGTACTATAAATGTAAAGAGGTATGGAGAAAAAGGGCTGAAAAGAAAGGATAAATGCTGTCAGCCAGATAAAAGATGGGACTGTCAAAAGTGAAAATGAGCAGTGTATGAGCCATAATATAAAGGACTGCCAAACACCAAAGAGCGCAGATAAATAGTCAAAGGAGAATTGTAAGTGTGATACAGGAGATGTAACAATATGAGGTAAAAAGGACTGCCCAAATCTAAATAATAGGCAGCAAATGTGTGTAGTAATTTTCTAAATATTATTGTGTTTTTTTTAGTAAATAAGGAAATGGACTGCCATTCAATGTAAGCAGCAACGACTTGTGTTATAGTGTATTTAGATATTTGTATTTGCTTTTGTAAATAAGTGTTTGTGTTCCAAATTTGGTTTTTTTTTGTCTGAGAAATTGAACAATGATGAGTAGTTTGCTACTTAAATAATGTTGTGATAGGAGGTTGGACTGTGCCACAGGCACTTAAGCAAACGATAGGTAAATGTTCTTGGTATATTAAAAAATTATAGACTTATGTAAATTGAGTGAAGGGAAGTTTGTGGTATAAAAGTTTTTGATGGGACAATCACACAAAGATTCAGGACCACTGTATAAATATAAAGTTCAGTGTTCCCATCAAATTTGAACTTAGTGAAATTTACTGGAAACAGGGGCATGTGTAACAACAATAACACTATACTATTGCACTTATAATAAATTTTTCCCTTCAATTTCAATAAATTAGCCTAATCGATGTTCTAATTTCATTTGTTTTTTGTTTCATGCCATTATGTTAAAGCAACTGTAAACAATTTTCGATGTAAATTTTAATATTTATGTCAAATTTCAAGTTATGTTGTAATCGAAGGGAAGTGGAACTACTGTTGAAACTATTGTAAGATGTGAAAGTTGTAATTGTATGCCTGGTCCATACGTAGGCAATGTATTAGGACATGTGGCATGCAAAACCTTTGGTGAATACCCTGTCTGTAGGGGAGCGGTAAAAGGTGGAGGCAGGCGAGCGCGGGAAAATGCACACGGGCGCTGCACGGCATAACGGGCTCAGCAGAGTTAGTCGGAGTTGGGCTTCGATCTGAGAAACACGTGCTGGATCGAGGAGGCTCTCCTGGAAAAAGTGGTTTCGTTGAGCCTCGGATGCGCTGTTTCCGACGCCTATACAGCATGGCAATATTCCATAGGCACTAAATGGAAAAGTATTGCGACGCTATGAAGAAGTAAAGTGCCAATATTTCATGAGCCATTGCTGTAATTGCATGTGTGCTTTGTGCCTCACCATCTCGCCGCCTGCCGACCGCCCCATCGATACGAACAGGTTGAAACTTTCAGTACTGTATTCGTGTGGACCAGTGTCACTTTTGCTACACACTGTTCAATAATAACTTAAATTTTACCTGAACTGTCCTATCAATTAATTATCCTCACAATTAACCTAGACAGGGTCCTTTCCGCATGTTGTGCAATCCGAGTGTCCCAAGATGAAGATTTAAAGTTTATGTTAATAATAATTACCTGCAGACCTATCTATGTTAGGATGATGTTTAAAGAACTTTGTTGTTAATGAAATCCTGGACGAATAATATAGGTCTGACCAAGTTGGAAGATAATATTGAAATTGGTTTAGTAATGAAGTTTATTTAAATTGAGACAAAAATAACAGTAGTTAAATGAGCAGGAAATAAGATAAAAAGAGTGGTAAATCATATATTGGAAATCTAGAATGCTTAAGGCTCTCAATGATCAAACTTTCACTACAGTGATCATAACAGTTTCAGGGTCCCCCCCCCCCCCTTCTCCTTTCTTTCTTTTCTATTCATTTGAATCCTGAAGTGTACTGAACTGCTTTGACCAGCAAAGTTAAAGTCAATATAAAACCTAAATTTATCAGTGTTTTACCCTTCTTAAAATTGACATTGGTTGTGTGTTTCAAAAGTGCTGTTTCTAGGGTAACCTATGCCCGATTTCAGTCGGATCAATAGACAAAACGCAGTTTGTAGTAATCATTATAGTGTAATGTTGTGTATTTATAGCTTGTCCAAATTAGTACAGAAAGTGAAAATATTAGTTCAGTAGAATTTTCTGGTTCTAAAATTTACCATATAATGCAGTATTACTACGTGTTGTTATGCATGTACGTACATCCACTTGTACAAGGAAAAATTCACTTAATGCCTAATTAGGCTGGCGACCATATTATTAACAATTGGTAGAATCTGCTGTGTATGTTTCTTGTCCATCCTAACGTGTAGTTGCACTTTAGACTTGCTTGACGTATCATTGTTGTTACTAAGTGGGTGTAAGTCAGATTTTGCCTCCATTCAGGTACACGCGGTCAACATATTTACTAAAATCCTTTCTTATAAGGTGAAGCCCGTCAACTTACCATAGTACAGGCTTTAAAGAGTTAACGTACGCGAGAGCGTAGACGTTACAAGTTCGGGTCTATTTGTTATCAGTAGGTCCATGATGTTATCTCCACGAGTCGGTTCTCTGTTTACTTGCTGGAGGTAATTTTCGGATAGTGCACTCAGTATAATGTCACTCGATGCTCTGTCCCTACCACCCGTCCTAAACATCTGAGTGTCCCAGTCTATATCTGGTAAATTGAAATCTCCACCTAAGACTATAACATGATGAGAAAATTTATGTGCAATGTATTCCAAATTTTCTCTCAGTTGTTCTGCCACTAATGCTGCTGAGTCGGGAGGTCGGTAAAAGGAGCCAATTATTAATCTAGCTCGGTTGTTGAGTGTAACCTCCACCCATAATAATTCACAGGAACTATCCACTTCTACTTCACTAAAGGATAAACTACTACTAACAGGGACAAACACGCCACCACTGGTCGCATGCAATCTAACCTTGCTAAACACCGCCTGTGCCTTTGTAAAAATTTCGGCAGAAATTATCTCTGGCTTCAGCCAGCTTTCTGTACCTATAATGATTTCAGCTTCGGTGCTTTCTATCAGCGCTTGAAGTTCCGGTACTTTACCAATGCAGCTTCGATAGTTTACAATTACAATACCGATTGCTGCTTGGTCCCCGCATTTCCTGACTTTGTCCCGCACCATTTGAGGCTGCTGCCCTGCCTGTACTTGCCAAGGCCATCTAACCTAAAAAAAAACACCCAGTCCACGCCACAAAACCCCTGCTACCCGTGTAGCCGCTTGCTGCGTGAAGTGGACTCCTGAACTATCCAGCGGAACCCGAAACCCCACTACCCTATGGCGCAAGTCAAGGAATCTGCAGCCCACACGGTCGCAGAACCGTCTCAGTCTCTGATTCAGACCCTCCACTCGGCTCTGTATCAAAGGTCCGCAGTCAGTCCTGTCGACGATGCTGCAGATGGTGAGCTCTGCTTTCATCCCGCTAACGAGACTGGCAGTCTGCACCAAATCAGATAGCCGCCGGAAGCCAGAGAGGATTTCCTCCGATCCATAGCGACACACATCATTGGTGCCGACATGAGCGACCACCTGCAGATGGGTGCACCCTGTACCCTTCATGGCATCCGGAAGGACCCTTTCCACATCTGGAATGACTCCCCCCTGTATGCACACGGAGTGCACATTGGTTTTCTTCCCCTCTCTTGCTGCCATATCCCTAAGGGGCCCCATTACGCGCCTGACGTTGGAGCTCCCAACTACCAGTAAGCTCACCCTCTGCGACCGCCCGGATCTTGCAGACTGAGGGGCAACCTCTGGATCAGGACAAGCAGCTATGTCCGGCCGAAGATCAGTATCAGCCTAAGACAGCGCCTGAAACCGGTTCGTCAGACAAACTGGAGAGGCCTTCCGTTCAGCCCTCCGGAATGTCTTTCGCCCCCTGCCACACCTCGAGACGGCCTCCCACTCTACCACAGGTGAGGGATCAGCCTCAATGTGGGCAGTATCCTGGGCAGCCACAGTCGTAGCCCGATCGGGGGATGTGTGGGACGAGCTGGCCGTCCCCAACAAACTCCCATCCGGACCCCCACAGTGATGCCCATTGGCAACAGCCTCAAGCTGTGTGACCGAAGTCAACACTGTCTGAAGCTGGGAGCGAAGGGATGCCAATTCAGCCTGCATCCGAACACAGCAGTTGCAGTCCCTATGCATGCTAAAACTGTTGTGCAAAGAACGTCTGAACTAATGTACAGAGAGCACAAACAAATCGACACAAAATTTAAACGGTTATTAAAATACAAGATTGCCTAGTATATGCAGTAATGCTGCTGCTTGCGCACTGCTGACACACTGCTCGGCGGCGGAAGGAGATTACGCGATTTTACACTATTCAGGTACTAAAACGCTATGCTACAACTCTCAAATACTATAATACGCCCGAAATTTATGAATTAAACAATGCAAGTACCAAAAACACGCAAAGAAATTAAGAATTAAACTATGTAACAAATAACTGAGCTAGGAGTATACCATGTGGCCAAGCATAAAAGTCCAAATCACTGAACTCTTGAGCAAACTGGCGCTCTTGTGCATAAGTCGTGAAATTAAAATTTCGTCATGTCATATTCAAAATGTTCTAAATTCATGTTGCTATAAGATGCATAATATTAGTGAAAGTAAAAGTAAAGTACATCACTAGTTGTCAAGAAAGTAATGGGAAAATGGTTAAGGAAAGGTTGATGCACGGCTGAAGCTTGCAACCATGTAGAAGTGGCTGCATGTTGAAGTCCACTTCCTTGTAGTTTCACATCTGAGTATTAGCCGCAGTAGGTTGGTCCAGTGTCCAAGAACAACTAAACACATCATCATAGTCTCATTCCAGTACAAAGGTACAGTTGATACTGATGTGTCAGCATAGCATGAAATTCAACTTTTACACTACGACACAAGCTCAGCACAACAGGCTGTGGAGTTGTAGGACTGGACCAAGTGACACATTAGGCAATCACCATCGACAGTTGTGCTGAACGTTTATTTGACACATTTCAACAAGACAAATGACAAATAAAACCATCAACACATTTTCAAAATTACCATTTAGGTGAGTGCAAGTTACTTCAAAATTTAAACATTCAAAAACCATGGCGCTTATGGCCTATTACACATTTAGTGAAGTGAGTTAAAAATTATTTACTCAAAAACTATGATCAACCTGAAGAACAATCTACTAAAATTTAACGAGGAAATGTAGTCGTTCGTTACTGTAGTGATTGGTATTACCAAAGTAATTCAGAGTACAGGCAACAAAAAATCAGATACCATGTCACACAACTATGTTACGTAATTGGCAGATACCCTACAATGTAGGATATAAAATTTCATGTGAACAAGCAACCTCGTGGGATCCAACGAACTACGCGCACAAGTGTACGCCCGCCCATTCAGCTGTTTCCAACACAGGCTCAACAAGGACCCCCAAAGTGGAGCAGCAACGGTCACGAATAGGCACGAAAAATCCCAGAACTAGTGGGTGTCTACAACAGACTGATATCTGCCTGAAGTAACCAGAAATACAATAATTCATTACAGCACATCATCTGTAGAATTAATCAAACTATTAATGAACATCAGCTAAGCAGTACAAATCTATTATCTTATGTGTGTAAGGCCAATTATACACTAAGCCACGAGCGTACTACATACACGGCCATCTTAAATCCGTAGTGTGATATAAATACAATAACCAGGCATCACTTAGAGAAGGAGCAGCGAAACTATTTTCAATGGCTGTTAACATTGACACTAGCGATCTACACTCCTGGCCATTAAAATTGCTACACCACGAATACGACGTGCTAAAGACGCGAAACTTAACCGACAGGAAGAAGATGCTGTTATTTGCTAATATTTAGCTTTTCAGAGCATTCACACACGGTTGGCGCCGGTGGCGAAACCTACATCGTGCTGACATGAGGAAAGTTTCCAACCGATTTCTCATACAGAAACAGCAGTTGACCGTCGTTGCCTGGTGAAACGTTGTTGTGATGCCTCGTGTAAGGAGGAGAAATACGTACCATCATGTTTCTGACTTTGATAAAGGTCGGATTGCAGCCTATCGCGATTGCGGTTTATTGTATCGCGACATTGCTGCTTGCGTTTGTCGAGATCCAATGACTTTTAGCAGAACATGGAATCGGTGGGTTCAGGAGGGTAATACGGAACGCCGTGCTGGATCCCAACGGCCTCGTATCACTAGCAGTCGAGATCACAGGTATCATATCCGCATGGCTGTAACAGATCGTGCAGCCACGTCTCGATCCATGAGTCAACAGACGGGGACGTTTGCAAGACAACAACCATCTGCACGAACAGTTCGATGACGTTTGCAGCAGCATGGACTATCAGCTCGGAGACCATGGTCGCGGTTACCCTTGACGCTGCATCACAGACAGGAGCGCCTGCGATGGTGTACTCAACGACGAACCTGGGTGCACGAAACGCAAAACGTCATTTTTCGGGTGAATCCACGTTCTGTTTACAGCATCATGATGGTCGCATCCGTGTTTGGCGACATCGCGGTGAACGAACATTGGAAGCGTGTATTCGTCATCGTCATACTGGCGTACCACCCGGCGTAATGGTATGGGTGCCATTGGTTACACGTCTCGGTCACCTCTTGTTTGCATTGACGGCACTTTGAACAGTGGACGTTACATTTCAGATGTGTTACGACCCGTGGCTCTACCCTTCATTCGATCCCTGCGAAACCCTACATTTCAGCAGGATAGTGCACGACCGCATGTTGCAGGTCCTGTACGGGCCTTCCTGGATACAGGAAACGTTCGAACGCTGTCCTGGCCAGCACATTCTGCAGATCTCTCACCAATTGAAATCGTCTTGTCAATGGTGGCCGAGCAACTGGCTCGTCGCAATACGCCAGTCACTACTCTTGATGAACTGTGGTATCGTGTTGAAGCTGCATGGGCAGCTGTACCTGTTTACGCCATCCAAGCTCTGTTTGACTCAATGCCTAGGCGTATCAAGGCCGTTATTACGGCCAGAGGTGGTTGTTCTGGGTACTGATTTCTCAGAATCTATGCAGCCAAATTGAGTGAAAAGGTAATCACATGTCAGTTCTAGTACAATATATTTGTCCAATGAATACCCGTTTATCATCTGCATTTCTTCTTGGTGTAGCAATTTTAACGGACAGTAGTGTACAATCAGAATGTATCAGCACTCCAGGCCCTAGTAAATGTTAATCATCACATCACATACAGCTCTCACTAGAACCTTGCGTGTTAAGCAAGTTGAAATTAACACATTCGAAGACAGACCCAGTAGGAGATGAAGTCAACAGCACTGAAACCAGTAGTCAATTTCGGTCACAATTTACAGCACAAGCAAGGCCCTTACGCTCTTGCTTGTTCGATGAAGCCAGCCGCTGTAGATCCCGGTGCCAGTAGACATGCAGGAAGCGAAATACACCAACGGCTTCCCAGTAACGTGAGTGGTTCCACGCCGGCGATATGCGCTACGACGCCGCCACCTTGGTAAACAGCCCCTTTGACATGTCCTCTTCCTGCTTCCTCGCACGGCACCTGCACTGTCCGCCAGATTTCCCAAACGACGTTACTGCTGGGCGCCCCAAAGCAAAAAATCCTCGCTACTTGCTAGATCTTACCCCTCGCTCCCCGACTGGCCCGGCAGGTGGCGTCACCGCGCGCTCTGCGCACAGCAACGGAAAGATGCCCCATAACGGCGGCGGGAACATCGCTGATCGAGCCACACGGCTCAGGTACCCGACACCATATTTACCAACACCCAAAGTTGGTTAATCTCAGTACATCAGCATTGTGATGATGATCATCATCACTACATTTAAAATTGAAGCTACTCCGTCGATCCATAGTGTGCATAGCCACAATGACTGAACTATGAATGATGATATCCAATAGTTCCAATGCCATCAAGGGAGGGTGGTAATTGGATGAAGGAAGGTGGGAAGCCATAAGACAGATAAGGTAGTGTGGCAGTATCTCAATGCAAGTTCTAAATCAGCCTATAGTATGTGTTTCAACATGACAAATTTTAGCAAATGTGAGACATGTGAACAGTAAAGATACAATATTCTAATAAAAATCATAAACTTGACTAAGCCGTAGTGCTGTACATTATTACATGTCAGTTCTATACAACACAATGGTAGGGTACCAACAGTCTGCCTCTAAGTTTAATAATTCTTATGAAATCTGGCATCAGTCTGTCTCTGAGTATATAAATTCTCTTTAACATGTGACAATAAATGTGGCATTAGCCTGTCTGTGAATATAGTATTAGCATACATGCTAAATAAACAAGACGTAAAGGTTCAAGCATACAAGGCAAGACAAAATGATTGGTAATGCATAATACTACATTGTGACCCACAGTAGCCCACACAACTATCAAAGTCAGACATAGAAAAACAGTAAGATGGCTACAAGTTGATTTTGCATAGTACACATCCTGACAAAATAATTAAGAAAATAATAACAAATACTTTTGGTATGGTTACAAGTGGCAATTAAATGAGGTATACATATTAATGGAAGATCATAGTGCGGGTTAACATCCCAAAGATGTTCGGGCTCATGTGTGGTTCCTCTTCGTCGAAGTGTCTTGGCCCACATTCGTCAAGGCGTTGAACCGCATGTGTCGCATTACACGTCCTAAATTAGCTACTTGTGACCCTTTGGTTAAATTGTCTGGCTGATGGCAAGTTTACAAAATACGAAGTTAATACGACGTATAGTAACAGTAATAATAATATCGGTAACTAAATTAACAGTTACGATTTGCTTAGAATAATGTTTATTCAGAAAGAAAACTAATAGCGGAAGTGGTCGTATTTAGAGTTACTGTCACACTCGAGTGCATACCCATTTGACACAGTTCTATCATTCACAATCTCATCGCTAAATACAAGGTATCTACGTGAAAAGTTAGAGTTCACACAAAGCGCGCGACTGCTAACCGCTCAGAGTCCCGCGATACCACACAACGCGAAATTATCTAAGTCGTTCCACTTCCTAGCTGCCTAAAGACCGACCGTCCGCTTTCGCATCTGCATCCGAACTGTCCCCTTTGCTGTCGCCAGCCTAACTGTCCACTTTCGCGTCTGCACTAGCAATCCCTATGCCCGTCCCCGGCAGCGTTTCCCATGCGCCGAATATCCTCGCTCAGCCGACTAAGGCAGTTCCCTTTCCTGAATCCGTCCATCTCATTCTCATTGGCTACAGCTTATTCTACATTATTTTACATTTTAACATATGTAAATAATCAAAGCTTGACCACTTTCAAGATCTAAATAAATTAAAAATAATATCCATTACATAATAAACGTTAAATTCTTTTAAATACAACCAATACAATTTCCTCTTAGCTTTGAATGGCATGCCAGCGCTTTCTGATTAATAAATGAAGAACGAAAGTAACTATTATGCACTAAACTTTACAAAAAATATTCTGTTACCTAATGATTCAATAAGGTGTTATGCTGTAAACGTTTAGTGTGTTTTATGTGTGTAGGAAATGACGATCTGATGCTCAAATGAAAATAATGATAATTTAAATTTACTCTATCTTTTAATCAAAGAAAGTTACAGAGTTGATATTTACAACATGTGTCATTTCAATGATGCGCTTCTATAGGAAATACCGATCCTTAAGATCGACTAAGGCGTTCAGATTTTAGCATTCAGGTCTTTGTTACAAAACTTGTGAATTTCACTTTAACACTAAATCCTGAACTACTATAGATATGATCAATATTCTAAATTTTTTGGGACCTCCATAAAAATTCATGGATGATGGCAGGTTAAAATTACTGTGGCTTGATTCCCTGCATTACTAGAGAAATAAGTAGCTTTCACAAATGCTTCCCTTTATGGCCGATCTTAGGTCCGCTGTATTTAACACTGCTACGTCTCCTTGACCACAAACGGTTTCTCCTGGGTTTCCTTATGACGTAGGTTCTCGTCTGTCTCACTCGCACACTACAACGCTTAGGCCCCAATAGACACTAGACGCCTCTGAGTTTCCCGATCTCGTAGTGAATCTGCGCCCTTTGTGGCATGGAGTCCTGGATGACAGGGATCGTTTCACAATTCCTATAGGCTGACTCTTTCGGTCGCATCTTTAAATGAGAGCGCAATGCTCGTTAACTCACAATAGGTTGCTACAAGTGGTCATTATGGAGTATGCATGAGTGCATAGATATTTAAAATTGTAGTGTAAATTTGAAGTTCCTGGCTTTCAATGGTCATTTGACACAAATGCTTACACAATCTCCTTATAAAATGTCTTGGAAATTAGAATGCTGGCTCTCAGTAAGCAACTGACAGAGAATGGATTACAGCCTAGGAACCAACATAAATTCATTTATCTACATCTGTGTGTGTAACACCAATTTAATGCTTATTATAAGGGCAGGTATATAAATAGCTTCATGAATAAAGTGTAGCATAGTAGCTGTTAAAGTAGACATACAGTATTTGTAAGGTGAAATGCACCCTCGGGGCTGTACGCATTGTTAGTAGACAAATGATCTAAGGCTACCAAATGCGCACAACTATAGGAAAGGATATGAAACGAAGTGGTAGGGAAAGTACACTGGATCACTGAAAAGAAGCGATAGGCAGTCATTCGTAAGCCATGGGCTGTAGAGTATAGGTGCAGTTAAAACATACAATGAGTGTGATCACAGTATAGCTGGCGAACTGTTCATTAGCTTTGTTATTCTGAGTAACCATAATTTGCACGAGATTTTGAAGCACTGCTTCCATATTCTTTGGAACTGATGTATCGGGTGTCACCTGTGTTGTGCTTTGTGATATGATGACATCACCTACAACCATGGACGTCTCAATTGTTATTCGGGTGCTGCATATAAGTGTAGCCCAGTAGACTCCTTTCAAGTTAAATAAAACCCGTTCTTATCACGTTAATATCTGTTATGTCCTGCCTCACAGGACTAGAATTCAGAGGCGGGCTGCTAGATTTGTTACTGGTAGGTTTTATCATCACACGAGTGTTACGGAAATGCTTCAGGATCTCGGATGGGAGTCTCTTGAAGAAAGGAGGCGTTCTTTTCGTGAATCGCTACTGAGGAAATTTAGAGAACTAGCATTTGAGGCTGACTGCAGTACAATTTTACTGCCGCTAACTTATATTTCGCGGAATGACCACAAAGATAAGACAAGAGAGATTAGGGCTCGTACAGAAGCATATAGGCAGTCATTTTTCCCTCGTTCTGTTTAGGAGTGGAACAGGGAGAGAAGATGCAAGTTGTGGTACGAGGTATCCTCCGCCACCCACCGTATGGTGGATTGCGGGGTATATGGCTGGTTCAAATGGCTCTGAGCACTATGGGACTTAACATCTATGGTCATCAGTCCCCTAGAACTTAGAACTACTTAAACCTAACTAACCTAAGGACATCACACACATCCATGCCCGAGGCAGGATTCGAACCTGCGACCGTAGCAGTCGCGCGGTTCCGGACTGAGCGCCTAGAACCGCTAGACCACCGCGGCCGGCCGCGGGGTATATATGTAGATGTAGATGTAGAATATCAAACTCAATTTAGACTCATGATGGAGTACTAAAAGCATGTCGTACCTCTGTCACAGGGTGCCTCCTCACTTTTTTAAAGGAATCAAATGCATCGTCATCCATGAAGTCTCTTAAAGCAGCAGTACAGAAAAGTTGTAAATATCAGGCTAATACTACGATCACTTTATAAATTCGGTATGTAGCTGACATCATTAGGATGGTCATCTCTCCCTGTGTCGGTGGGAGATTGAAATTTCATTAAAAGATCCCGCCTAAATGGAAAAACGACCGATAATTGCTCTAAATCACGAATCATATCTGTGGTACTTTCCTTGCCTCCATCTGTCTGGCAGCACGTCATTGATGTCAAACTGACTGGTTAATTAATTAAATTGATCATGAGGATTCCTTTACATGATGAGTAATTTTTTTTTCCTGCACTCGAGTTACACTTTCTAGGTAGATCAAGTGGGAATCCATGAAGGGAATGTGATGGTCTTTATAAGGAATACTATTGAGAAAATTTAGAGAGACGACATTAGAAAGCTAACTGCAGAAAGATTCTGCAGCCACCAACATGACGGGAGCTCGCGGACTTCGCGACTGACGGCTTCTCAGCCGCCGGTGCAGCAGGCGGCGGCAGCTGACCTCACGGCGACGCGGCTCCGTGGGGGAGCCGTACTGGGCTGCCGAGCGGTGACGAGTTCATCTCAACCACAGGGCATCCTGACTTCAGCGGAGCACTGGTGGCGTTGCGCGCATTGTCGGAGAATCTACACAGCAGCAGCAAGGAAGGATCCGCAGGGCTGGGCAGCGACGACGGGGGAGAAATTGTACAGAAAGCTCAATAAGTAATTGTAAAACTGCACGCCGTCTCAGTCTTTGGCGCAGCCACTGTGTCTGCTGCTAACGAGTACTGCAGAAGTCGTAACAAGTAGCAAATGGCCATAACAAGTACTGCAGAAGTCGTAACAAGTGGCCATCTGACATAACAATAAGTTTGACGCCATAGTGAGTGGGATAGAAAACTTGCAGGGTGAATGTATGTCAGGGATTGGGAGTGTATTTCCTGCACTGGATCATTAAAAGCGTCACATTCCGTGACTAATACATAGATAACCGCACTGCTTCAACATTATAGCATGTTTAAGTCCAGAACCGTGTAGCGTTAGGAGTGTGTGTTTATGTTCTACGTATATTTTTGTCTTTCCAGTTCCTTCTTGTTATGGACTCGAAACACTAAAACAATACCCCAGAATTGATAGAACAAGTGAGTTACTTAAAATGTTTCAAATTAGTTTCGTCTGGAGCTCCATCATGCCTATACTAAGCATTTCTGCTTCATCTTGACCGTCTGTTATATCACCACAACACACTCAAATGTATAATGCTCGTACGTAAAGTCTTCGCAGAATGGCAGTTATGGTATTGAATTGAGAATGCCGGTCTATATCTCTAACATCGTCGGTTGTACAAGTCTGTAACAGATGTTATGTTCTTTCCAAAATCAAAACATCTAAGTGTATTGATGACATGAAACTGAGCTCGTTCTGTTTCTTCACAAGACGTCGAATACAGCGGGTATAATGCCTTACTACTTTTGGTCAGTTTATAATTAATCTGGAGACAATGTTTCGGAGGGAGGGGTAGTTAAAGACAGAGAAAGAGTTGCCGAGCGGTTCTAGGTGCTTCAGTCTGGTACCGCGCGACCGCTACGGTCGCAGGTTCGAATCCTGCCTCGGGCATGGATGTGTGTGATGTCCTTAGGTTAGTTAGGTTTAAGTAGTCCCATAGTGCTCAGAGCCATTTGAACCATGTAGAAAGAGTGACGAGATGCGTAGAGAGAGACCATCTAGAGTTTTGCTCGGGGTGCTTAGACAATAGGTTCAATGAATGGGCAGCTCATTTCGAAATATAGGACAGAGCGCTGCTATGGATATGATTCTTTTGTTGGGGTGGTATCATCAAAGATATTGGTGAGATCTTTCAATATCCGACGTTATGCTACGAATTCGAGTATACTTTGTGACTCCTATCTACATAGAGAGAGATGGCCAGTCGTAACAAAATCTTAGCGAATTTATAAAGTGTTTCGTATACGGAACATAGTTTTTGTCACCTTCTCTCGGCTGCTGTGTATTTCCCACACTACAAAACAGTATTTGTGTCATGTTATGTATGCAGTGTAGCAAGGTTCACTGTATGTCTACATGTATATAACACTCTCAGAGTTGAGCAATGATATAGAAATTGAGAACCATGCTGCAATTTCGTTGGCTGATAGCATCATGAGATCGACGCAATGAGACGTTTCACTGACGTGCGAATTCCTTGAGAGCAGTGGTTTTGAACTTGAGTAATTGAGTAAAATGCGTTGAAATTATGAAGAAACCTGCTAAAACTACGAAGTTGGTGGAAAATGTAAAAAATTGAGCAAAAATGTGACAAAAATAATTGTTATAGAGCTCCGACCTCGGTAGTTTGCTTATTCGTGATTGTTAGCAGTTTTGTAGATTGAGTTTGTAGTTTGACTTTGTTGAATACTACGAAATGACTAGGAGGGGTGGATGCGAATTGTAGCTTGGAGTTTGGTGTAAAAATGACTGTGGTTTCTTTCCGCGACATGTGAATAAATTGCGTGAAACCCGCGGTTCTGTTGTAATATTTACGCGTCTGAAATGCATGTAATATCAACATGCGTGACAGATTATTTCCTTGACTTCCACGGACACTAATTTTGAGTGCATGGGCTACGAGAGGTTGCTGGAAGCGAACAGAGGCAACGGAGTGGTCAGCGCCAGTGTACTTAATAGCGGCCTCCCGCAGCGGCTCCAACGGTCACTGGTGACTGCGCCCGCCCGACCACAGCGTCCACTCCTCTGGCGAGTGCTACTTATTCCAACCGCGAGACATAGCAGAGGTCAGTAGCAGGCTGCTGGCCATTCCGTGACGAATAGTACGTATTTTGTTGTTGTTCTAGTGGTCAGGATTTCCTAGAAATACGTTTGATTTCCCCAGACCTGAAACAGCCTATCATTGTCAACCTGACACCGACCAAAGCAGAGCTTTGGCAGCAGGTGAAACTCGTTGTGTACAATAAGCAAGGGCATGAAAAAGACCTGGGAAAGCATAACCATTAACTATGGGAGAGTTCAGCTGCAGACCGGAAACAATTTATCATTGTCAACCCAACATCGACCAATGCAGACCACCTGAAGTGGATGGAGCTCTTTGTGTACCATGACGGATAGGGTGGAAGGGGGGACGGGAGGTAAGCAGGCTCTAAACGGGGTGTTTCTGTCCACACATCGAGCTGAAGACACATGCACTGTTCTGGTGGAAAGTTTTTTTTTCGATAGTTGTGTGATGTTATTACAGTGTTTCGTCTTCCTACAGAACCAAGGGAGGGATGCACTTGTAGCCTTTGTAGCCTAACGTAGTCTTTGCTATTTTGTGTGTGTTTGTGTGTGTGTTTTCTTCTTTTTTGACAGTTAGTTACTTATAAGGGAAGTACACCACTCTCCTTGTAAGACTCACTGATGCCAATTAAAAGAAAAACACGTCTGTCCATCCTGGAATGATCTCTGAATATTGATTATCGTCTTGTTCTTAGGTCCTGCCAGCAACACGTCGTTGATGAAGTCTTCTGCTCTTCGTAGTTTAAGGACTGTTGAAAGGAGTTACGTGCTTACTTAGTAGTATATTCAATGCAAGATTCAATATTCTCCGTTCAATAATTATTGTAGCATGTATGAATTCATATAACGAGTGTGAGTTTACACTTATTTAACTGGAGGTTTCATTGAGTTTATTACTAAATCTGCTTTTTGCGCTGTTGCTATCAGAGCTTTTTTTAAAGAAAAGCTCAAGACTATGCGCTTTACACGATGTGAGGTGAGGTGTGTCAGTATCGTTGTAGAATGCAAAAAAATCACGCCTGGAGAGTGAGTTAATACCAGTTGTTTAGCTGGAGTTTTTATTGATTTAGTACTATATGCAATACCTGGACTGCCACAGTATTAGTTCTAAAAGCGTAAGACTACACGCTTTGCACGATATGACGGAGGTCTTTCGGTACAATATTGTTAAAGCAAGCGTACGAATCACATCTGGAGAATATACGATGCTAATGCCTCATGCAGAAAAAGAGTTTTTGTCTTTATTACGTCACTTTTTTAAATAAATAAGCTGACATTATAGGAGTTGAGTTGCTAAGAACGGCAACACTTTAGGCAGACTGAGAAAATTAGGCGCTGATAAGACGATTTTTACCGAGAGATAATCAACAGCAGAAGTTTTGTCTTTTATTTTCTCGATAAATAAGAGTCAACATTCTTCAGACAGTTTTTGTGCCTGTCAATGTATGGAGTGACATATTAATAGGTAGACTAAATTTACATTTACATCTATATGTTTAGTTCACAAGTCATCATACAGTGTGTGGCAGAGGTTACTCTTCACCACTACTAGTTATTTCCTTTTCTATTCCATTCGCAAGTAGAGCGAGAGAAAAACGTTGTCTATATTTATGGGTGCTAATTTCTCTTCGTGGTCCTTATGCGAAATGTATGTTGGTGGCAGTAGAAACTTCTACATCTACATCTACATCTACATTTATACTCCGCAAGCCACCCAACGGTGTGTGGCGGAGGGCACTTTACGTGCTACTGTCATTACCTCCTGTTCCAGTCGCGTATGGTTCGCGGGAAGAACGACTGTCTGAAAGCCTCCGTGCGCGCTCTAATCTCTCTAATTTTACATTCGTGATCTCCTCGGGAGGTATAAGTAGGGGGAAGCAATTTATTCGATACCTCATCCAGAAACGCACCCTCTCGAAACCTGGACAGCAAGCTACACCGCGATGCAGAGCGCCTCTCTTGCAGAGTCTGCCACTTGAGTTTGTTAAACATCTCCGTAACGCTATAACGGTTACCAAATAACCCTGTGACGAAACGCGCCGCTCTTCTTTGGAACTTCTCTATCTCCTCCGTCAACACGACCTAGTACGGATCCCTCACTGATGAGCAATACTCAAGTATAGGTCGAACGAGTGTTTTGTAAGCCACCTCCTTTGTTGATGGGCTACATTTTCTAAGGACTCTCCCAATGAATGTCAACCTGGTACCCGCCTTACCAACAATTAATTTTATATGACCATTCCACTTTAAATCGTTCCGCACGCATACTCCCAGATATTTTACAGAAGTAACCGCTACCAGTGTTTGTTCCGCTATCATATAATCATACAATAAAGGATCTTTCTTTCTATGTATTCTGCAGTCAGAATGAGATTTTCACTCAGCAACGGAGTGTGCGCTGATATGAAACTTCTTGCCAGAACTGTGTGCCGGACCTAGACTCGAACTCGGGACCTTTGCCTTTCGCGGGCAAATGCTCTACCAACTGAGCTACCCAAGCATGACTCACGCCCCGTTCCCACAGCTTTACTTCTGCCAGTACCTCGTCTCCTACCTTCCAAACTTAACATATGCTCTTCTGCGAACCTTGCAGAACTAGCACTCCTGAAAGAAAGTATATTGCGGAGACATGGCTTAGCCACAGCCTGGGGGATGTTTCCAGAATGAGATTTTCACTCTGCAGCGGAGTGCTCCTTCCTTAAAGGGCTTCGTAGGTGATGAGGCATATGGTTACTTTAAGAGAGTTCAAAAGTGAGGAAGCATCCTGTGACAAAGATACAACCTGCTCTTCGCATTCCATCATGAGTCATAAATGAGTTTAATATTCTAGTCATGTGATACAGAACGTAACAGATATTAAGCTGATAAGGAGACTTTTTACTTTATTTTTTACCTGATGATAAAGTACTTGAAGGAAATGCTGCCTATCATTATTGTTGTACAGCATTTTCGAAACAAATAACAGCACTTTAGCGATGGGAAAATGTGTTTGCGCTCTTCGAAAATAACTGTGTACATTTTGTGTGAGAAATTCGAGTTGCATGACCAACAACACCCCTAAGTAAAGTGCACTTTTTAAAGTGGGGAGACTATGTCAGGTGTGGAAATGAAGTTAGAACTACGTGTACAAGCCACACATGCTTGTCTCACTGTGTGCTGTAGGGCTGATCGCAGGACACTTGGCCAACAACAAGCCGCAACTTATGACATGACGACCTGTGAGTTACAAAGGATGCTCCGGCCTGTCAACTCTTTCCCGCAGCAGCAGGGACAAGGCCAGGTGGCAGCAGCCTTAGGGTGGCTGAAAAGCAAAGTAACCAGCATACTAGTTGAAAGGCGATAGAAAAGGATGTGTGATTTGCGTGAGAAGATTGAGTATGAAGACTGTTTGTGCTGGACGTTTATTCCTCAAGTGTAAGTTGATCAGTTGACTACTTGGTGGTCAAGATGCCAGTCTCTCTATTCTCTGAGCATCTGGTACGGCTGACGACGTATATGCGACTGCCATCAGGGCAGTCGCATGTACTGATTGGCGTAGCCGCGACTCCCCGGCAGTCGTCAGTTGACACGTGCTCTGCATTCGTGTGTGAAATCAGAAGGTTCTCTTTCGCCAGATATGTTTAGTGGAAACGGTGTTTTGGAGGAGTGTGCTAGAGTTCTCAAACCTCAGTGCATGCAAGTCCTCCGTATATTTAACAAATTATCTATTTGTGGTGCAAATTTAATTACTTCATTTTTAAAATGTTTGTATGTGATTCTCGGATGTTGCAAAAGTTTTATTATGAAGAAGGATCATTGTAATGTGATGGTTAGTCTTATTTACTTTATAAGTATTTATATACACGTCTAGTTCCGTTGGACAAAATACAGGAGCAACAGATGGGAACGTTTGCAAGACAACAACCATCTGCACGAACTGTTAAACGACGTTTGCAGCAGCAAGGACTATCAGCTTGGAGTCCATGGCTGCGGTTACCCTTGACGCTGCATCACAGACAGGAGCGCCTGCGATGGTGTACTCAACGACGAATCTGGGTGCACGAAACGCAAAACGTCATTTTTCGGATGAATCCACGTTCTGTTTACAGCATCATGATGGTCGCATCCGTGTTTGGCGACATCGCCGTGAACGCACATTGGAAGCGTGTATTCGTCATCGCTATACTGGCGTATCACCCGGCATGATGGTATACGGTGCTATTGGTTACACGTCTCTGTCACCTCTTGTTCGCATTGACGGCACTCTGAACAGTGAAAGTTACATTTCAGATGCGTTACGACCCGTGGCTCTACCCTTCATTCGATCCCTGCGAAACCCTACATTTCAGCTGGATAATGCAAGACCGCATGTTGCAGGTCCTGTACGGGCCTTTCTCGATAGAGAAAATGTTCGACTGCTGCCCTGGCCAGCACATTCTCCAGATCTCTCACCAATTGAAAACGTCTTGTCAATGGTGGCCGAGCAACTGGCTCGTCACAATACGTCAGTCACTACTCATGATGAACTGTGGTATCGTGTTGAAGCTGCCTGGGCATCTGTACCTGTACACGCCATCCAAACTAGAAACATGAACTGTTCAGTTTCAACAATTAAATGCCCATTCTGTGAAATTAAAACGTCTGGTTTTGTTGAATTGTGTGTAGAAACTGTAAAAACTTAGTCTTACTGTGATTTAGCGTCAGTTTATTTTCTACAGTCCATGAACTTATGTCATGAACTGCACTATTTGATACAGAGCCAATGTTGCACGCAACATCCTTTACTACCAAGGTAGTGTCATCAGCAAACACAAATATTTTAGAATTACCCATAGTACTAGACGGCATATCATTTATATAAATAAGGAACAGGAGTGGCCCCAACACTGATCACTGGGGCTACCCCCATTTGACCGTACCCCACTCAGACCCCACATCACAGCCATTCTCAACACCGTGAATAATGGCGTTTTGCTGTCTTTTGTTAGAGTAAGAGGTAAACCAATTGTGAGCCAACTCTCCATATTCCGTGATGGTCCGACTTCTGGTACAATATTTTGTGACCAACACAATCAAACCCTTTAGTTAAATAAAAAAAGATGCCTAGCGTTCGAAACCTTTTGTTTAATCCATCCAGTACCTCACAAAGAAAAGAGAACATAGCATTTTCCGTAGTTAAACGACTTCTAAGGCCGAACTGCACATTTGACAACAATTATTTTCTACAAAATATTAATTATCCTTACATACACAGCCTTTTCAATAACTTTAGCAAACACTGATGGCATAGATATTGGTCTGAAATTTAATTTCTTAGATGTTCCCGGTGGTTTTGTGACATCTCGTTGAATCGGGTGTACAGCCGGTGGTCTGCGTTTTTCTAACACAATATCTCGACATCGTAGCTCGGCGTCTTCATCAGGTGCTTCCTGCGACTGAACGACAGGCTGACCGTGTACCGTATTTATGACAGGACGGTGTCTGGCGTTCCCTACGCCGTCCACTCCCGCTGCGCCCGTTCGGTTGGTCGCCAGGTGTTCCGGCTTCCGTCCGCGCCCGCTTCCGCTGTTTTCTCCGGTGGCGGCTGTTTCATGGCGTTCCCTACTAGGTCCTCGCCCGCCAGGCGCGTTCCTCGCATGTCGACAGGCTGCCACTCGCGGCTGAGCCGCCGTAGCGTGAGGTCGTCTCCACGCCACGCCGCTCCGCCTACGCTGCCGCGAACGCCGAAACATCATCATCATCATTTAAGACTGATTATGCCTTTCAGCGTTCAGTCTGGAGCATAGCCCCCCTTATACAGTTCCTCCATGATCCCCTATTCAGTGCCAACATTGGTGCCTCTTCTGATGTTAAACCTATTACTTCAAAATCATTCTTAACCGAATCCAGGTACCTTCTCCTCGGTCTGCCCCGACTCCTCCTACCCTCTACTGCTGAATCCATGAGTCTCTTGGGTAACCTTGCTTCTCCCATGCGTGTAACATTACCCCACCATCTAAGCCTGTTCGTCCTGACTGCTACATCTGTAGAGTTCATTCCCAGTTTTTCTTTGAATTCCTCATTGTGGACACCCTCCTGCCATTGTTCCCATCTACTAGTACCTGCAATCATCCTAGCTACTTTCATATCCGTAACCTCAACCTTGTTGATAAGGTAACCTGAATCCACCCAGCTTTCGCTCCCATACAACAAAGTTGGTCGAAAGATTGAACGGTGCACAGATAACTTAGTCTTAGTAGATCGTAGCTGAGCGCTCACTGCATTAGCTTTGCTACACCTCGCTTCCAGTTCTTTCACTATGTTGCCATCCTGTGAGAATATGCATCCTAAGTACTTGAAACCGTCCACCTGTTCTAACTTTGTTTCTCCTATTTGGCACTCAATCCGTTTATATTTCTTTCCCACTGACATTACTTTCGGTTTGGAGATGCTAATCTTCATACCATAGTCCTTACATTTCTAATCTAGCTCTGAAATATTACTTTGCAAACTTTCAATCGAATCTGCCATCACAACTAAGTCATCCGCATATGCAAGACTCCTTATTTTGTGTTCACATATCTTAATCTCACCCAGCCAGTCTATTGTTTTCAACATATGATCCATAAATAATATGAACAACAGTGGAGACAGGTTGCAGCCTTGTCTTACCCCTGAAACTACTCTGAACCATGAACTCAAATTACCGTCAACTCTAACTGCTGCCTGACTATCCATGTAAAGACCTTTAATTGCTTGCAAAAGTTTGCCTCCTATTCCATAATCTTGTAGAACAGACAATAACTTCCTTCTAGGAACCCGGTCATATGCCTTTTCTAGATCTATAAAGCATAGATACAATTCCCTGTTCCACTCATAACACTTCTCCATTATTTGCCGTAAGCTAAAGATCTGGTCCTGACAACCTCTAAGAGGCCTAAACCCACACTGATTTTCATCCAATTGGTCCTCAACTAATACTCGCACTTTCCTTTCAACACTACCTGATAAGATTTTACCCACAATGCTGATTAAAGAGATACCTCTGTAGTTGTTACAATCTTTTCTGTTTCCATGTTTAAAGATTGGTGTGATTACTGCTTTTGTCCAGTCTGATGGAACCTGTCCCGACTCCCAGGCCATTTCAATTATCCTGTGTAGCTATTTAAGACCTGACATTCCACTGTATTTGATGAGTTCCGACTTAATTTCATCCACCCCAGCCGCTTTATTGCACTGCAAATTATTGACCATTTTTTCCACTTCCTCAAATGTGATCCTATTTCCATCATCATTCCTATCCCATTCTACCTCGAAATCTGAAACATTACTGATCGCATTTTCACCTACATTGAGCAACTCTTCAAAATATTCCCTCCATCTGCCCAAGGCATCCACAGGATTCACCAGCAGTTTTCCTGACCTGTCCAAAATACTTGTCATTTCCTTCTTACCTCCCTTTCGAAGACTGCTAATTACACTCCAGAATGGTTTTCCAGCAGCTTGACCTATAGTCTCCAACCTGTTTCCAAAGTCTTCCCACGATTTCTTCTTGGATGCTGCAATTATCTGTTTGGCTTTGTTTCTTTCTTCAACATAACTTTCTCTGTCTACCTGGGTTCTGGTATGTAGCCATTTTTGATAAGCCTTCTTTTTCCTTTTACAGGCTGCCTTGACTGTATCATTCCACCAAGCTGTTTGCTTCATCCTACTTTTACACACTACTGTTCCAAGACATTCTTTAGCCACTTCTAGTACTGTGTCCCTGTACCTTGTCCATTCCTTTTCCAATGACTGTAATTGACTACATTCTACTAACTGGTACCTTTCTGAGATCGCTGTTATGTACTTGTGCCTGATTTCCTTATCCTGAAGTTCCTCCACTCTTATCCTCCTACATATGGACCTGACCTCCTGCACTTTCGGCCTCACAATTCCAATTTCACTGCAGATTAAATAATGATCAGTGTCATTAAAGAATCCGCTGAATACGCGTGTGTCCCTCACAGCCTTTCTGAATTCCTGACCTGTTATTATATAGTCAATGACAGATCTGGTTCCCCTGCCTTCCCAAGTATACCGGTGAATGTTCTTATGTTTAAAAAAGGAGTTTGTGATTACTAAGCCCATACTGGCACAGAAATCCAAGAGTTGTTTCCCGTTCCTGTTGGCCTCCATATCCTCTCCAAATTTACCCATAACCTTTTCATACCCTTCTGTTCGAATTCCAATCCTGGCGTTAAAATCACCCATGAGCAGAACACTGTCCTTGTCCTTTACTCTAACAACTACATCACTGAGTGCCTCATAAAAACTATCCATCTTATCTTGATCTGTCCCTTCACAATGCGAATATACTGACACAATCCTAATTTTCTTGCTAGACACTGTCAAATCTATCCACATCAGTCGTTCGTTTACATACCTTATTGCAACTACGCTGGGTTCCATTTCTTTCCTGATGTAAAGCCCTACACCCCATCGTGCTATTCCTGCTTTGACTCCTGACAGGTAGACCTTGTATTCTCCCACTTCCTCTTCTTTCTCACCCCTTACCCGAATGTCACAAACAGCTAAAACGTCCAGCCCCATCTTACTTGCAGCCTCTGCCAGCTCTACCTTCTTCCCAGAGTAGCCCCCATTGATATTAATAGCTCCCCATCTCATTACCATTTGCTTGCCAAGTCGTATCTTAAGAGTCCCTGGTTTGTCAGTTAGAGGCGGGACTCCGTCACCTCCAAAGGTCCGAGGCATTTTGCTCTGATTATTGCCAGCATCATATTTAAAGTACCAGGGAAGCAGGTTGCTAGCCTTACTTGCCCCGAGTCCCATTGGGTCTTACCCCTAACGGCTGAGGGACTAACAGCAGCCACAGCTTCGAGAGTCCAAGCAGGTTCGACGCTTTAGGGGACTTGGATGATGACGGTGAGACAACGCCGAAAGAAGAGGCAAAATTGTCGTGCTCGACATAGAAGACAGGCGAGATATTCTGGAGAGCCAGAATTAGTAGGGACTGGTTAGCATTGGGAGCGCTGCAAGGTCAGGGTCTCTGTTGCGGCGGGACAATCCCGCGCTTTGCCAGGCCAGGCTCAGAAAAGCAGGCCAGTAGTGAGGTCTCGCGAGCTGGAAAAAGTAGCTTCCCACACCAACCACAATTTGGGATAAATGCCCTCCCCATAAGGTAACCACCACCTGAACTAGCTCGGAAATGGGGAAAGTAGGGCCCCACACAAAACCGGCTACCAAAATTACAACACCAGGCGGGAAAGAATGTCAACCAAAAGGCACGACCGTGCCAAACAACACAACACCACTACTCCTCTCCCCCGACGATATTCGGGGACGAGAGAAAGAGAAAGAAATACTGGACAAAGAAATGGCCAAAAAGAAAACCGCCAAATTGGCGATAGCCAAGTACAATACAGCCCGACAGAGTCGCCAAAACCGTGCTCCCTCAGTGCCACAAAAGAGCACCCGCGGCACCGGCGCCGGCATCGCGCACCACACGCAAAAAAGCCCGACCAACTGCGTCGCGTCGACCTCCACAACTGCGAGCAGACCAACAAACATACCAGACAACACCACCCCACGACACCAGCAAGGGGCGGGGAAACGGAAGACCCTAATCCCCACAAAAATACAAAACAGCAGCCACAGCTTCGATAGTCCAAACAGGTTCGACGCTTTAGGGGACTTGGGTGATGACGGTGAGACAACCGTCCCCCTTGATGGCAACCTGCTACCACCACCACAACCACCGCCACCAGGGGATGCACCAACAGTCCTCACTGAGGACACAGTTGCGGGGGACAATGACAACTCGACTCTCACGTCGAGGGTCAACAACGGCCCACCGACAGCGGAGAGGACAAAAGAAACCACCAATAGTAGTTTATCAGTTAGAGGGGTACACTAAACTAAACAGAGAAATTAAAAGCAGAATAGCAGGCCTCCTAAAGGCCATCTTTCGCGGGGACTCTGTTAAGTACCACTTCGAGTCCGTAAGAGACTATTATGCCGCGGCAGCCTTTCTAAGAGAAAGTGATGTACTGCACTTTAATCACCAACCGCCATAAGAAGGGAACTTAGCGTAGTCATTCACGGCCTCGCCGCCCAAGTCCTGGAGGAGGAACTGAGAGATACCCTCGTAGAGGAAGGTTTCAGACCATCCTATGTGCACCAATTAAAAAACGGGCACGAAAGTCAAGAAGGCTTATAAGAGAGCCAACTTACAAAGTTACCCGTCCCAGGGGCACGGGCGGTGAGTGGATCTACGAAGTGCGGAACATCCTCCACACCATAGTGACGGTAGAAACGTATCGTCCCAAAGAAAGTCGCCCACAATGTCACCGATGCCAGCGCCTAAAGCACACGGCTAGCTATTGCAATATGCCGGCGAGGTAGGTAAAATGCGGGGGCCTCCATGCCACAAAAGATTGCCAAAAACCCCCAAGCGAGCCGCCAAACTGCGTGCTGTGTTCCGGAGACCACCCAGCGTCTTGGAAAGGCTGCCCGGAGCACCAAAAGTATATGCACCGCCCCAGACAGCCGACAGAGGGACAGCCCAAACAGCGTGCACCCTCGAGCAACAGACAACACGGACACAACACGAGAAAAGGACGTGAAGTTGTCGAAACACAGCCGAGGACAGACCCCATCCAAGAACTAGAATACACGCCAGAGACTCAGGCACAACACGAACACACAAACAGAGAGAAATCCCCAGAAAGAGCCCCCAAACCAAGGACAACGGAAACAATAGAAAAGACGACGAATGACGGAACAGAAAGACCGCCACTCGTAGCAAACAGACCAGACACACACGCAACAGAGGGCGCACGCTCCCGACAAACACGTCCACAGTTTCCATCTCTCCCTGCGCGACGACAGGTCCATCCGGACATTGCCGCAGCCGCACAGGCGGAGACGGCAGACACAAACACACCAACACCACGATGCTGCTCCTTCAAAGAGGCGGTAACATCACCGACCACCGAGATAACAAGCCAAACCCAAGCAAACACCTCAAACCAAACTCAGACGCACAAGGAGACAACACCAACCCAACAGAGAAATACTGTCACATCAAACAATAATGAAAAAGGACTGCTCGTGAACGCCCTCTGGGAGATCATAAACACAATTCGTTCCCACGAGCAGGACTCAAACATAGTCAAAGCAACATTCAACACAGCAAACGCGCTCCGTCAAACATCGGACAGGACGGAAAAACACACATTTTCTACAGGGTCTCCTTAGTGCGTTCAGGTAAAAATGGCGCAACGAGGCAGACCAAACACTGACACAACACTTTGCATCTGGAATGCAAACGGCGACAAAAACAAGAAAACCGAACTACAGACTTTTATATCGGACCACAATGTGGACATTCTGTTAGTTTCCGAGACACACCTCCGGCCCTGCGATACCTTCAAACTGCGGAATATGACAGAATACCGCACCGACAGGCAAAACCATCGAGGAGGCGGTACGGCCGTGTTCCTAAAACGAACGATTCCGCACGATGTAGTGATCGCACCTCCTGTACAGGACATCGAGGTCACTCTGGCAACAATAAACACAGAGAGAGGAAAACTGACGGTGGGGACAGCATACCTAGCCCCAAACCGCCAGTTGCTGGAAGATGACCTCAGAGTGAGGGTGGCTTTAGGTGGGATCTAAACGCTAAGATTCCAGCGTGGAACTCCCGCACAACAAACCCTAAGGGAACAAAACTCCTGCAGCTGGCGGACGCTCTCCATTACATCGTCCGCGGCCCCGATGACGCGACACATATCCCAGTCGTAGCCGGACACAGATCGGATGTCCTGGACGTATTGCAGACGAAACACATCGGAGACGACGTCACGCTACATACGATCCAGACCATGCCGTCTGATCACAACCCGGTACTTGTAAGGTTCCGCATGATGAACCCTCTCCCGGACTTCCCGAGAAAAGAAGTACAGATGGACGAGGAACAGTATCACAGGGTCCTCACAGACACAATAGACCCAACACTGGACCTGTCGTCAGAGGAAAAGCTGGACGATGCTGTCGAATACCTGACAAGAAAAATACAGGCAGCCATCAAACAGACCAGAACAACAACAATCTTACCGAGAATCCACGAGACAGAACTCCCACCGCTACTGTGGGAGCTTCGATGCCAGAAAAACAGACACAGAAGGCTGTGGCAAAGAACCAGGGATCCGCGGGAGCGGAGAGAAATGAACTGGTTGTCTCTAGAACTTGAGTAACGTCTAAAAGAATGGCGAGCAGAAACCTGGGAAGACAGGATGGAGACCTTCTGCTTCCAAACCCAGGACGAATGGCAACTGGTCAAAAATATTCGACAGCAGCCTCCAGCCAAAAGGGCGATGCTAGGACCCCAGGGAATCGTGTTACATGCCTTGTCGAAAGCCGAACTGTTTGCGGACACGTACGAGGAGCAAAACACAACACCAAAACTCGACCCCTCAGCCGCAGAGCAGCTTGAGGAAGAAACATCACACAAGCAGTACAAAGCCTCCTAGACACACCGACACAAATAGCACCAGAACTAACAACACCTACACAAATCAAGAAAATACTAGCCTGCAGAAAGGATTGATCAGCACCAGGACTAGACAAAATTTCAAACATACACCTAAAGAACCTCCCTAGGAAACCTCTTGTCCTGTTAACACGTATCATTAATAGCTGCATGCTACGAAAAAAAATTCCAAGCGGCCTGGAGGCCAGCAAAGCTTATTACAATCCCAAAGGCAGGGAAAGACCTAAAACTACCGGCAAACCATCGCCCAATCAGCCTATTCTCCACTATGAGGAAAACGCTTAAAAGAGTAGTTTTGGACAGGATCAACAAATATCTCATAGACGATGAAACCATCAGACCGGAACAGTTCGGGTTCCAGAAGAAGGTCTCTGCAGAGCTACAAGTCCTTCGACTGACAGAACTCATTACACACAACTTCAACTACACAAATTCAACAGCAGCAGTTTTCCTCGACTGAGAAAAGGCTTACGACAAGTGTAACGCCGGAAATGCATATCCTCCTACTTCCATCTACTGTACTATAAATTTTTTCCGTATTTTGTTACCTGAAGATATGACATCTTTATAGATTGATAATTGGTTTGTTTTGTAAATATTATTTTTATTTTTACGCTGGGTCTTGCCTAGGGAAAGCTATGCTATGGAACGATTACATCGATAGGTCGTGTGGAGAACCAAAGTGTGTAGGATCTTGGGTAGTGTTAACTCTGCCGCGTGGAGCACGGGCAGAGCGGGAGTCTAGCTGGACTAGGGCGGTGAAGCAGGTGTGTTTAGTGACGCTCCCGCGAGATGCCGCGCTTTCGGGGTTTGGCAGAATGTAATTGCGCTCGACTTGCTATGATAGCTTCTGGAACGGTGTCGCGGACGGGAAACATTAGCTGGCACACATCAAGAGCCCGTTTCGCCTGGTGACCGTGTCGAGAAGAAGGCGGGCCAACATCCAGCTTCTGCAACAGCGACGACCGGCAATAAGTGACTGTCGCCTCCTCCTCGATCGACGAATTCAAACCTTCAATTAACCAACAAGGAAGACTGAAAGCACGTAAAGGTTTAGAACTGTTGGGAGACCTCAGCTTTTCAAACTGTTCCATTTGCATCACTAAAGTACAGCAACTTAGCATCAACTTTTGTTGCTCATTGTCCCAATAGCATTACCAAGCAGGGTCCCTTCCTTATCCGAATGAACCCGAGTGTCGTTGAAACTCAAACGCCAGCATTAAAGTAATACCATTCCATTTCACTGCTTTAATTTCAAAGTTCAGTTAAAGTATTTATAGCTGGCTACAATATTCAAACAGAACTATATTTAGATTACACAAGCACAAATTAAGAGTGCGAGTTTTGTTGCCATATTTTAGCTTATCTGTGACTGCAGCTCAGCTTGGTACGTACTAAATTTTACTATTGTTCATTGTTCAAAATCATTTAATTCAAGTTCCAACTTAAATCTCTTATTTCTAAATAGCGTAGATTCAAGTTGCTTTTGAGATCATTGTTGAGGTAGCCAAAGACTAACCTTATTTTATTTAATATCGTAGTGCTTCAGAAACAAAGTTCACTATTAATTTCAGTCACTAAATTAACTTTCAATTTTCCGGTTTTATTAATTCTTTTGCTAAATTAAGTCAGAGTGTAGCGAAATTTATTACTTCTGACAAACATTCAGTTTTCACACAACCTTCAGTTGCCACGCTTTTAGTGCTAATTACGTGGCATTAACCTTTCTTTTTCAGTTATTATTATAGTTGCCCATAGGACCGGTGACCGTAATTTTCCCCAAATCTCAAATATCTAATTAACGCCAGTTGATTGTTAACGTAACGACCGCACGTTTACTTTCCATATTAACTTTACCGTTTTTCAAAATTAATTTCCACCAATTTCATTTGCATTTTTCCTTTCATTTAGGTGTAACCCTTCCTCCCTCTTTACCGACAGATCAACTTTGGTGACGATTGCTTTTCCCAAATATCCATTAGGTACACGCGGTTTAATATTTCATTGTCATTCAGGTCGGTAAGTGAGGGAGAGGATACACGTGGCGACCTGGTGACAGGATAATCTTCGGATTTGAGGTTATTCTGGACACGAATTTTGCATTGTGCAAATCTCGTAACAAAGTACTAGTTACGAACAGGTCGTTACGTCAGCGAGAATAAGTAGTGGGAGGAATCCTAATTAGATTTGAGAATTGGCATTTGTATTGAAAATTAGTAAAATGAGTGAAGGCAACAATTACCACAATTTGGTAGACTTGGATACGGAACAGTCGGTCGAACAGTGGGAAACGCGCACCGCGGAACCTATTGTTCAGGGGCAGGAGGCTAGCATGAAGGACGCGACCGCCTATACGCAACAAAGAGCAGAAATGGAATTCCAAACTTTAGAAAATGTTTCGGAATCGGAAGTGAAAATCAAATCTGAACCCCTTGATGACGAATACGGGGGGACAATTAAAGAGGAACCGGCTACGGAAGTAAAACCGGTAGTTTCCGGGAATTTAACTGATTTATTGATTAACGAAATCAAGGCTCAGTCGAGCAAAATTGAGGCTCAGTTTGCCAAGCAAGAAGCTCGGTCTGAAACAATTGACAGAAAGCTAGACAATCAGAACAAAGCTATTAATGTTGTTAACATTAATGTTGGAGTTGTTAACACAAAAGTTGACAAAATCAAAGAAGATGTTGTGATTCATACCGAAATCGGTAATCTTAAACAGGAAATGATAGGAGTTCGGGCGGAAATTGCGACCGTAAATACTCCTTTTGACTCCGAAATTAGCAGAATCGAGAAAAGTGTAGGAGCAGCAGTTACTCCGATCATCGAGAATAAGGTGAAGGAACAAATTCAATTAGTGAAAAAAGAGGATCAACAAGACGTGGAAACTTTAAAGGCTTTAGTATCCGAGGTTGATACTAAGGTGAGGAAGCAGGCTAATACCTGCGAAGAGAAAATGAGGGAAGTGGGAACGCTTGCGACAACCACTTGCCAAGTAATTACGAGAGTGTCGGAATTAGAAAAGAAACTTGACGGAAAACAGAGCTATGTGACAATCTGTGCACATAATTCGTAATAGTTGACGAAAGAGGAGCGGTTCGACCCCTTGAAAAAAGGCGATATACACTCGACCGATTTCACTAAAAATTGTGAAAGAATTTTATCCAGATCACGGACTAATGGGAGAAAAATTAATGCGGTTATTGACGTGTTGGCTGGTGATGCCAAGCGTTGGGGCTTAAACCTCAACATCACGAACCTGACTTTCGACGAGTTTAAAACTTTGTTTCTTGCTGAATACTGGTCAGAGCAAAAACAACAAAGTGTCTGGGGCCAATTTGTCGTATTGAGGCCTTTCGATGCGAATTCGCGCGGCTCGATGAAGGAGTTTTGTGAGGGCTGGATCTGCAAGTTGGAATATTTGCGTGATCGCCGCACGGAATCCGAAATAGTCTGGGAACTCTATAAGGAGCTTCCAGATGATACGAAACGCTACGTAGGAAGCAATTACAGGACAATCAATGATTTCCTGGCAAGAGTTTAGGACGAGGACAATTGTCGCAATAATCGCGACAATGGTAGAGGCCGTGATAACAACAACGGGTACCACAACAACCACAACAACAATAACCATGGGAATAATGCAGCCGGCCGAAGTGGCCGTGCGGTTCTAGGCGCTTCAGTCTGGAACCGCGCGACTGCTACGGTCGCAGGTTCGAATCCTGCCTCGGGCATGGATGTGTGTGATGTCCTTAGGTTAGTTAGGTTTAACTAGTTCTAAGCACGATGTATGAGACACGCGAAATACCCTCAGACTTTAAGAAGAATATAATAATTCCAATCCCAAAGAAAGCAGGTGTTGACAGATGTGAAAGTTACCGAACTATCAGTTTAATAAGTCACAGCTGCAAAATACTAACGCGAATTCTTTACAGACGAATGGAACAACTGGTAGAAGCCGACCTCGGGGAAGATCAGTTTGGATTCCGTAGAAATGTTGGAACACGGGAGGCGATACTGACCTTACGACTTATCTTGGAAGAAAGATTAAGAAAAGGCAAACCTACGTTTCTAGCATTTGTAGACTTAGAGAAAGCTTTTGACAATGTTGACTGGAATACTCTCTTTCAAATTCTGAAGGTGGCAGGGGTAAAATACAGGGAGCGAAAGGCTATTTACAATTTGTACAGAAACCAGATGGCAGTTATAAGAGTCGAGGGGCATGAAAGGGAAGCAGTGGTTGGGAAAGGAGTGAGACAGGGTTGTAGCCTCTCCCCGATGTTATTCAATCTGTATATTGAGCAAGCAGTAAAGGAAACAAAAGAAAAATTCGGAGTAGGTATTAAAATTCATGGAGAAGAAGTAAAAACTTTGAGGTTCGCCGATGACATTGTAATTCTGTCAGAGACAGCAAAGGACTTGGAAGAGCAGTTGAACGGAATGGACAGTGTCTTGAAAGGAGGATATAAGATGAACATCAACAAAAGCAAAACGAGGATAATGGAATTTAGTCAAATTAAGTCGGGTGATGCTGAGGGAATTAGATTAGGAAATGAGACACTTAAAGTAGTAAAGGAGTTTTGCTATTTAGGGAGTAAAATAACCGATGATGGTCGAAGTAGAGAGGATATAAAATGTAGACTGGCAATGGCAAGGAAAGCGTTTCTCAAGAAGAGAAATTTGTTAACATCGAATATAGATTTAGGTGTCAGGAAGTCGTTTCTGAAAGTACACTGCTGGAAATTGAAATAAGAACACCGTGAATTCATTGTCCCAGGAAGGGGAAACTTAATTGACACATTCCTGGGGTCAGATACATCACATGATCACACTGACAGAACCATAGGCACATAGACACAGGCAACAGAGCATGCACAATGTCGGCACTAGTACAGTGTATATCCACCTTTCGCAGCAATGCAGGCTGCTATTCTCCCATGGAGACGATCGTAGAGATGCTGGATGTAGTCCTGTGGAACGGCTTGCCATGCCATTTCCACCTGGCGCCTCAGTTGGACCAGCGTTCGTGCTGGACGTGCAGACCGCGTGAGACGACGCTTCATCCAGTCCCAAACATGCTCAATGGGGGACAGATCCGGAGATCTTGCTGGCCAGGGTAGTTGACTTACACCTTCTAGAGCACGTTGGGTGGCACGGGATACATGCGGACGTGCATTGTCCTGTTGGAACAGCAAGTTCCCTTGCCGGTCTAGGAATGGTAGAACGATGGGTTCGATGACGGTTTCGATGTACCGTGCACTATTCAGTGTCCCCTCGACGATCACCAGTGGTGTACGGCCAGTGTAGGAGATCCTCCCCACACCATGATGCCGGGTGTTGGCCCTGTGTGCCTCGGTCGTATGCAGTCCTGATTGTGGCGCTCACCTGCACGGCGCCAAACACGCATACGACCATCATTGGCACCAAGGCAGAAGCGACTCTCATCGCTGAAGACGACACGTCTCCATTCGTCCCTCCATTGACGCCTGTCGCGATACCACTGGAGGCGGGCTGCACGATGTTGGGGCGTGAGCGGAAGACGGCCTAACGGTGTGCAGGACCGTAGCCCAGCTTCATGGAGACGGTTGCGAATGGTCCTCGCCGATACCCCAGGAGCAACAGTGTCCCTAATTTGCTGGGAAGTGGCGGTGCGGTCCCCTACGGCACTGCGTAGGATCCTACGGTCTTGGCGTGCATCCGTGCGTCGCTGCGGTCCGGTCCCAGGTCGACAGGCACGTGCAACTTCCGCCGACCACTGGCGACAACATCGATGTACTGTGGAGACCTCACGCCCCACGTGTTGAGCAATTCGGCGGTACGTCCACCCGGCCTCCTGCATGCCCACTATACGCCCTCGCTCAAAGTCCGTCAACTGCACATACGGTTCACGTCCACGCTGTCGCGGTATGCTACCAGTGTTAAAGACTGCGATGGAGCTCCGTATGCCACGGCAAACTGGCTGACACTGACGGCGGCGGTGCACAAATGATGCGCAGCTAGCGCCATTCGACGGCCAACACCGCGGTTCCTGGTGTGTCCGCTGTGCCGTGCGTGTGATCATTGCTTGTACAGCCCTCTCGCAGTGTCCGGAGCAAGTATGGTGGGTCTGACACACCGGTGTCAATGTGTTCTTTTTTCCATTTCCAGGAGTGTTTTTGTATGGAGTGTAGCCATGTATGGAAGTGAGACATGGACGATAACTAGTTTGGACAAGAAGAGAATAGAAGCTTTCGAAATGTGGTGCTACAGAAGAATGCTGAAGATAAGGTGGGTAGATCACGTAACTAATGAGGAAGTATTGAATAGGATTGGGGAGAAGAGAAGTTTGTGGCACAACTTGACTAGAAGAAGGGATCGGTTGGTAGGACATGTTCTGAGGCATCGAGGGATCACAAATTTAGCATTGGAGGGCAGCGTGGAGGGTAAAAATCGTAGAGAGAGACCAAGAGATCAATACACTAAGCAGATTCAGAAGGACGTAGGTTGCAGTAGGTACTGGGAGATGAAGAAGCTTGCACAGGATGGAGTAGCATGGAGAGCTGCATCAAACCAGTCTCAGGACTGAAGACCACAACAACAACAACAACAAGTTCTAGGGGACTAATGACCTCAGCAGTTGAGTCCCATAGTGCTCAGAGCCATTTGAACCATTTTTTGAATAATGCATACCGTAACCATGACAGCAATAACCATAATGGTTCGGACCGTAATGACAATCGGTATAATTCAAATAATAAGAGGAATGACGGAAACCAGTATCATACTAACGTGACACGGGCTTCGCAGAATAATAATAACGCCAAAGGGTGTGATCAGCCGTCTCAGCAGCATCCGGGGACCGGATCTGCTGGGACGAGACAGGGAAACCATTAGCCGCGACGGGGAGAGGCCGACCGGGCGTGGAGAAATTTTGGCTGCCCAATAACAGGAGAAAACCCAGGTGTCGTCGTTATGAAAATTCCGTATGGAATAATCAACGGCGGGAGAGTGTGCCAGTGTTAGGAGAAAGGAGTACGCCCACAAGTAGTAGATCAGGTGTAGACACGGCTGGAGAAAATACATTCACTGTCAGTGAGAACAATTTAAGTAGTGTTACGGAAATCGATTATAAAGTGGCAGCTGTAAAACCCACAGCGGAACCGGAGATTGAATTTAAGAATGATTCGCAAGTGTTGAGAGAAGATCTGATGTCGGATAACACGTCCATCATCGAGCGAGGGGATGCAGAGAGGGATGAGGTTAGAGCTGACGTTATACGGTCGGACGGTAGCAGTGTGGGTTGCGCAGATCCAGAGGAAGCAATTGCAGATACTACTGGGCACATTCCTCCAGGTAGATTGGCAGATGAGATCAATCTGGCCAAAGAGGAATCAACGAAGTTGACAATTAGTGAAGTGATAGCAAAGCAGCACTCACTAGTTGAAGAGTTACAGGGAAAGGTTCGATATTGGAGGCGACGCTACAGACTAAGATTCAGGACAAACGCGTTGAAATTAAAACTGTATGTGAACAGAGGCTGAAAAAGCCGCCAGATAAGCCGGATTTAGGATCAAAGACGGATGGTTTTCTCTGGAATGACCTGGATATAGACGAGGATTTATTGTATGAAAATAAAGAAACAGTCGAGGACAAGTGTAGACAGATAGTAGTGTCTGTTAATATGCACGACCTACAACTAAGCGTGTTGATTGACACGGTGCAGAATTGAGTGCTGTATCTGGTAAAATATTTGAGTTACTGAAAGACAGACTTGGTATCGTAGTTACGCCAGTAACAGGAGAGAAAATTATCGGTGCTACTGGGAAGGCCAGTAAACCGGTCACAAAACAGATTTTTGTCAACTTCGAGATATGTGGTGCACGATTTGAACAAGAGTTTGTCGTCGTGAAAGACTTAACTACGGAAGTAATAATCGGGTTAGATTGGCTATTAAAGTACCGTGCAGTGATAAATTGCGAAAGCAAAACTTTGACATGTACGTCACAAGATAAAACAATAGTAGTTAGTTTTGACGAGGCAGGAGACGGTGTGCATAGGCAATACTAGCCTATACACATTGTTAACTGGCTGGATGCCATTGACGTAGGCATGAATTTGAACTACCGTAACGTGAAGAAATCCTGTTAGATGACAGAAGTAAAAGTTTAGTGGAAGGGATAATAATTCCCTCCACGGATCGACATTAATATTGGTGTGAAAAAAGATCGTTTTGCGAGAAATAATGAAGCTAAAAGCCGATGCTCGCTTACGTCGTCATGACGCTAAAGCGTGTTTTGCTAAGTTTGCAAACGGAGACTTAGTACTTGTAAAAGCTCATGAGAAATCGAGCGAGATAGACAATGACATCTCTAAATTTAAGTTTGTTTATAAAGGACCGAATAAAGTCATTGGTATACCTCACACAAATGCTTATTGCTTAGAGTATCCAAGCTCTGGAAAACTATTAGGTATACAGAACAGTGTAGACTTGAAATTGTACCAACCAAGGATTGATTAATACCACAGAATGGTTAATTTGTACAGTATGTAAATATAGAATGTAAGATTTAAGGATTTGCTATGTTGCCATGATTTGCCTGACCAAGAGGTCATTAAAGAAGTTGTAATTAATAAGTAATTAATTTTGATTAAATGATTTAAGAGTAACTGGTTATTAATCAATTGAAAAATCGAAGCTGCTGGTTTAAGTTTTCAGCTGAGTCACAGTAGATTAAGGAATGTAAATATGATTTTGTAACTAGCTGTAAGATGTCATGCATATGGGTTTTCCTACTCATTGCCGATGTACTTAGACGCTCTTTTAAGTTTCAGGCTAGTACATGCGTGTGATGATGGACAGTGTTGTCTTATCCACTGTAATAGTGTTAATGGACTCCTTGAGATTACACGGGAGTGAGTTTTTCCGAAAGAATTCAGTGCAACGGGCGTTCTGGAAAGGCCGTTACACAGGCGAGTGAGATCAAGCGTGCCGCACAAGCGGGCGCAATAATACTGGCGAGACGGACCCGCTGTCGGCCCTTGTGCCGCTGTCGGCATTCTTTGTACTTGCGAGTACGGAAGGCGGAGTTGTTTTTCTTCCAAGACAGCTGATGTGAAAGAATTCTGCTGTCAATATTTATGTTTTTTTCTCGATCTGCTGTATATTATTTTCCTGTTTAGCGTTAAGTGGACTCTCATGGCGCGAATATTAATTATGAAAAGGATATATAAAAATTTGTATTCTATGTAAGTAATTATTAATTTGCGTGTATTGATCTACCTGTTTTTATGAACATATACTCTGATTAATTTTGTAAACAGTATTCCATTTCTTGATACTGTAAGGAATTTTGCTGATTTTAGAATAGCTAAACCATTTTATATGTTTTCTACGAATTTTAATATGTTGTCAACCTGTTTTCTTTTGTGCAAGGTGACGGAGTGGAATACCATTAGGAGTGTCTCCACTCAATTACTATGGTCTAAAAATTGATTTATGGTTAATTAGCCTAATGCTAAGTCTTCTTGATGTTTTGAGCATACGCATTTCCGCTGATTTCTTTATCTTTTCTTTTTTTGGGGGGGTGGGGGACTTTTTCTGAGTCTCTTAAGGTTACACGAACATCCTCAGACAATGTGGGGCACGTGCAACGCCGGAAATGCATATCGTCCTATTTCCATCTATTGTACTATACATTTTTTTCATTATATTGTTACCTGAAGATATGACATTTCTGTGTCTTTATAGATTGTAATTGTTTTACAATTTATATATGCATTTATGTCGAGGTGTAATTGGTTTGTATTGTAAATATTATTTTTATTTTTACGCTGGGTCTTGTCTAGGGAAAGCTATGCTATGGAACGATTACATCGATAGGTCGTGTGGAGAACCAAAGTGTGTAGTATCTTGGGTAGTGCTAACTCTGCCACGTGGAGCGCGGGCAGAGCGGGAGTCTGGCTGGACTAGGGTGGTGGAGCAGGTGTGTTGAGTGACGCTCCCGCGAGTTGCTGCTCTTTCGGGGTTTGGCAGAATGTAATTGCGCTCGACTTGCTATGATAGTTTCTGGAACGGTGTCGCGGACGGCAAACATTAGCTGGCACACATCAAGAGCCCGTTTCGCCGGGTGACCGTGTCGAGGAGAAGGCACGCCAACATCCAGCTTCCGCAACAGCGACGGCCGGCAATAAGTCACAGTCGCCACCTCCTCGATCGACGACTTCAAACCTTCAATCAACCAACAAGGAAGACTGGAAGCACGTAAAGGTTTAGAACTGTATGGGAGACCTCAGCTTTTCAAACTATTCCATTTGCATCACTAAAATACAGCAACATTGCATCAACCTTTGTTGCTCATTGTCCCAATTGCATTACCATGCAGGGTCTCTTCCTTCTACGAAATGAACCCGAGTGTCGTTGAAATTCAAACGCTAGCATTAAAGTAATATCATTCCATTTCACTGCTTTAAGTTGAAAGTTCAGTTAAAGTATTCATATCTGGCTACAATAACTAAACATAACTGTATTTAGATTACACAAGCACAATATAAGTGTGCGAGTTTTATTACCATATTTTAGCTTATCTGTGACTGCAGCTCAGCTTGGTACGTACTAAATTTTACTATTGTTAATTGTTCAAAATCATTTAATTCAAGTTCCAACTTAAATCTCTTATTTCTAAATAGCGTAGATTCAAGTTGCTTTTGAGATCATTGTTGAGGTAGCCCGAGACTAACCTTATCTTATTTAATTTCGTAGTGCATCATAAACAAAGTTCACTATTAATTTCAGTCACTAAATTAACTTTCAATTTTCCGGTTTTATTAATTCTTTTGCTAAATTAAGTCAGAGTGTAGCGAAATTTATTACTTCTGACAAACATTCTGTTTTCACACAACATGCGTCAACCTTCAGTTACCACGCTTTTAGTGCCAATTACTTGTGCATTAACCTTTCTTTTTCAGTTCTTACGGGCTGGCGACCGTAATTTTCCCCAAATCTCAAATATCTAATTAACGCCAGTTAATTGTTAACATAACGATAGCACATTTACTTCCTTTATTAACTTAACACTTTTTCAAAATTAATTTCCATCAATTTCATTTGCATTTTTCCTTTCATTTAGGTGTAACCCTTCCTCTCTCTTTACCGACAGATAAAGTTCGGTGACGATTGCTTTTTCCAAATTTCCAATAGGTACACGCGGTTTAATATTTCACTGTCATTAAGGTCGATAAGTGAGGGGGAGGTTACACAAGGTTTGGCACGACAACCTGATTTTCAATATACACCCCAATACAACGATCCCCGACGCATGCGTGGAAGTGATAGACAGCTTTTTGACAGGCAGTACGTTCCTTGTTGAGGTAAACGGGAAACGCTCCTCAAAAAAGCCCCCGGGGGCCGGTATCCTCCAGGGGTCGGTACTGTCACCCACACCTTTTAACATTTACGCAAACGACATCCCCCTGTCGCCGCATGCCAGGATATCCCAATTTACGGACGACGCAGCCCTCTACACGAGTGGCAGGCAGCACCACTCAAACATAGCACGCCTCCAAAGGCAGCTAGACATGGTAGAAAACTGGTGTAGGGGAAACAAAATGAAACTAAACGCAGGTAAAACTACAGCTGTCTACTTCACAAGAAAGCGCCCGGTACTGAGAAACCAGCTGTCTCTAAATGCCCAGGAATTACCGTGGAGGGACTCCGTGAAATACCTCGGTGTAACAGTAGATAAGAAAATGCACTTACACCTCCACATCTGGGAAAAGAGGAAGAGAGGTATAAACCTCGCAAAACCCCTCCTGCCCTTCTTCCTCAGCAGGGAGATGTGGATGGAAACCAAAGGAACACTCTACAGAACAACAGTCCACCCAGCACTAACGTATGGGTGTTCTGCGTGGGGGATCACGTGCGAGACCGACCACAAAAAACTGCAAAGAGTGCAAAACAAGGTCTTAAGGTAGATTCTGGACGCCCCTCCATCGACACCCATACGCGAGCTCCACGAAACAGTGGAAATGGAAACCATCCATGACACAGTGAAAAAAATAGTGACTACACGGAACAACAAACTAGAAATACTAAGAAACAGTTGTAGACAACTGAGGGACACAGGCTCTGTGATACCCAGAACATTTCACAGGCAGAGAGTGCCACGCCTTATTATTCAAGAACCTGTAGAATAAGTAACCAGCAGTGAATAGGTAAATGTTTAGCATGTTTTTGTATTGTTTTGTCTGTTTCGTGTTCCCTTTTTGTATATTATGTTTTGTTTTGTTAGTAAGATCTGTCACCACCACAACAGCAAAACTTTGTTTGGGAATTAATTGAACCACGAAATCCAAGGTACCACCCTTTGATAATTAAAGCAGGCACCACCACAGCAGCCAAAGGTACAAAATCTTGCGAGCCAACTAACAAAAGGTACCTTGTACATCACATGTAATTAGTAGTTTAAATATCTAAACTAATCTAAAGATGTAGTGACTAACTCCAATCTACCCCCTCTCCCCACTCTCTGTCGGCTGTGCGACCACCCATAGCAACATAGATTTCCTAGAGATAGATTAACCTGAGCTAGACTATCAAGTAAAGAGTTAAAGTTAATGTGTAGACGCAGACCAACTGAAGACCTACGCACTCACGACGCGCGTCCTCAGAGGGCAAGCGGCGAGGAACACCGTACCCCATCCAGGTGGGGACGACCAACATCCTGCCACAACGGGCACAGCGGCCGCCACGGAACGACGAAAACACTCGCCGAGCTGCCGACTGGTGCAACTACACAAAAGAAAGCAGTGGGAAGCAGCACCAGCTGCACCCACTGCACAGAACCCAGCAACCATAAACCCACAACCCATAAATCGAGGATGGTCGGGGACCGCAAGGCCTTATTGTTCCCACCATGCCCTTCAAAGCCCACGATTTGCTTTGTAAATAAAAGAAATCCCAGAGAGAAACAACCAAAAACGACATACAAATACACGTAGATTAGGCGAAGCCGAAGGCACTGTAAAACACCACGTCACACACACACACAAAAAAAGACAGGCTGCGTTTGCTGTTGGTGACCGCACCGACTTTCTCCAGCGCCCCTGTCATTCTCCTGGTCTTGTGTTTTCTTCCGTTGTTTTTGTAATAGGTCCAAAATCGGACTCCACGCCGTGCTGAGTTTGTATCCAGCTTCCCGGTTTATCAAGTTCTTTGTCATCTTCCTTTCGATCGGTTCAGTGATGACGCTGTCCCAAAATTTGGGGGTCTGAGATAAGATCGTGTTTTTATCATCATTCATGGTGTGCTCAAGTTCCAAGCAATGTTCTGCTATTGCCGATATAGTGACTCCACTAGAGAATGACCCCACCGATAGAGTCGACAGGAAAATCAGAGCTCCGCTTAAGGAAACAGTATGGCCTGAGAAGGTTGTCAAGCAACTGAAAGCTAAGGCACAAGTACCATCTAGATTATATTTATTGCCCAAGCTCCATAAAGAGGGTATACCGTTGCGTCCTATCGTAAGCAACATTGGTGCTGCCACCTATCCTACAGCCACCCACCTTAAGAAGATGTTAGCACCGTATGTGGGAAAGTGCGTCCATCATATCCGCAAGTCATCAGACTTCGTGGAACGTCTCAAAAAAGAAGAACGGGGTGCTGAGAACACTAGTTCACCGAGGCAAAACACTGTCCGACTGTGACAGCTTGGCAGCAGAGTTAGAAAACCTACAGCAAGTGTTCGCAGACAACGGATACTCAACAAGGGATATCCGTAAGGCGCTACATCCCTCCAGACGACCTAATACTGAGGGAGAAGAACAAGAAGAAGAGACCAGGAGGATAGCCTTTCTACTGTATGCAGAATCTATATCTGCTAAGATCAGCACAATACTGAAAAAGCACAATATCAAGAGTGTGTTCTGCCGAACGAACAAGATCAGGGCACTTGCTGGATGGGTTAAGGATGATCTGGGATTCAGAAAACCTGGTATCTACTATATACCATGTGGATGCGGTATGTTTTACATTGGCCAGACCACCAGAAACTGTTGATATAAGATGTGAAGAGCACCAAAGGCATACCAGGCTACGACAAGCCACTATATCGGCAATAGCAAAACATTGCTTGGATCTTGAGCACACCATGAATGATGATAAAACCAGGACCTTATCTCACACCCCCAAATTTTGGGACAGCGTCATCACTGAATCGATCGAAATCAAAGTGACAGAGAACTGTATAAACCGGGACGCTGGATACAAACTCAGCATGGCGTGGAACCCGGCTTTGGACCTATTACAAAAACAATGGAAGAAAACACAAGACCAGGAGAATAACAGGGGTGCTGTAGAAAGTTGGAGCGGTCCCCAATAGCAAACACAGCCTGTCGACAGTGCGAGGAACGCGCCTGGCGGGCGCGGACCTAGTGGGGCACGCCATGAAACGGCCGCCACCGGGGAAAACAGCAGAAGCGGGAAGAAGAGAAGAAGCGACGGCGATAGCAAGGATGCTACTCCAACTACCGCCGCAACAACCGCTACTGGCTGGAAGGGGTGTGCAAGGAATGAGAAGAAACGCCAACCAAATGTGGCAATTCCAGCTGCTCTGGATGGGTTTTGCAGGTTTTCCTCAGGCCGTAAGTGAATACCGGAGCTGTCCCCCGAACTTCCTGCAAATAAATTCCCAATTTGGAGATATAAGTCCCCTCCCTCCATTCCCATTAGAACAAATGTAAAGAAATAAAATAACTAAATGATGTCCCTTGTACACCCTCGGCCGAAAAAGAGCAAAGCAAGCTCTAGTAGTGCCCGCCTACCCCTTACCGGGAAGGAATCATATGTGCTTTAAAAAAAATAGAAAAATTTAAAAAAAGAGAGCGAGAGAGAACCAGCCTGTCGCTCAGTCACAGGAAGCACCTGATAAAGACTCCGAGGTACAACGTCGAAATATTGTGTTAGAAAACGCGGACCACCGGCCGTACACCCGATTCAACGAGATGTCACAGGTCTAAAATTGACTTCATAATTCATTTCTCCTTTTCTATAAAGCGTCTTTACTACTGAATACTTTAATTGTTAAGGAAACTCACCATTCATAAAGGCAAAGTTACAAATATGGATAATTACTGGGCTAACATGTGAAGCACAGCACTTTAATATTTCTCTAAGCCCTCCATCATGTCCATGACAGTGATCTTCTGTCACTTAATTATTGACTCGATCTCCCCTTTGTCGGTATCACAGAAGAGTATTTCAGACATCAGTCTCAGAAAGGTATTTTCCAAGAGAGTTATATGATTCCCTGTAGAACTCACTAGCAATGCTAATAAAATAATTGTTAAATACTGCACGTATATCTGACTTATCAGTAACAGAAATATTTTTACTACAAACTGACTTTATATTGCCGACCTTGTGCAGCTGACCAGACACTTCCTTCACAACAGAACATATGGTTTTAATTTTATCCTGTGAATTAGCTGTCCTATTTGCGTACCACATACCCTTTGCCTTCCTAATAACGTTTTTAGCACCTTACAGTACTGTTTGTAATGGGCTAGTGCAGCTTGATTGTGACTACTTCTAACATTTTGATTTTATTTCCGCTTTGTTCTACATGATATCCTTAGCCCACTAGTGAGCCACGCAGGCTTCCTTTTATTGCTAGTACCCCGTTTAGAACGTTCTATTGTAAAGCAACGCTCAAAGCGCATGAGGAATGTGTTAAGTAAAGCATTATATTTGTCGTCTATGTTATCGGCACTAGAAACATCCTGCGACTCTTGTTCCTTAATGAGGTTTAAAAAACCCTCTATTGCCATTGGATTAGCTTTCCTACATAGTTTGTAATTATATGTGACATTTGTTGGAGTACAAAAGCCTTTTAGTGTTAAAATTTGTGCATCATACTCAGTTCACGATATTACTAACAGAATGCCCATCAGGTAATGAAGAATGAATAAAAGTATTGTCCATGGCTGTGCTACTGTTCCCCTGCACCCTAGTTAGAAAAAACACAGTCTGCATCGGATCATATGAGTTTAGTAGATCTACCAACATCTTTTTTCTTGCACAGTTGCATACGAAATTAACACTGAAGTCACCACATATAACTAATTTTTGGTATTTCCTATAAAATGAACCAGGACCCCTCTCTAGCTTGAGAAGGAATGCTATTAAGTCAGAGTTAGAGGATCTATAAACAACAAAAATTAGAAGTTTAGTTTCACTAAATTCAACTGCTCTTGTACAAGATTCAAATATCTGTTCAGTGCAGTGCATGATACGTCTGTAGACTCAAACTGAATACTGATTTTTATGTACATGGCACTCCCACACTCCACAAGGAACTCGTTAAAAAACAGCCAGCTAATCTGTGTCCTGGTGAAGGAAGCTTCTGAATTGTCAAATTATTTAAGTGGTGCTTCGATATACCAGTAATATACAAAATCTATAAGCAGTTCACTAACTTTATCTCTATTGCCTCTTTTGTTTTGATGAAATATGCTAATTCAGTCTCTACGTGGATGCCTGACCTCCTCCGAAAGCGATTCCTTTGTTAGACGGACTTCCTTTAAGCAGGTACACCTATCAGCTCACTTAAATCTAATAAAGGCGCAGCTCTAACACCAACTAGTACAGGAAGTTTTCCATAAGTGATCCCACTACCACCCACTAAACTGTCAGCTATAACCTTTACCTGCCTCCCCTTCCCACGCCTACTGAGGTGCAGGCCATACCTAGTGGAACCTCATCTACTGGTAGACTCAACTGGTGCCACTGCAATGTGACCCATACCTTTTGCGATCAGTACCTTCTCTAGCCCCATGTTAACAAGCCTGACAGCCGCATTAAGACGAGGTCAATCATGAAGCTGAAAGAGTTGTACAAAATGCACATTAGTGACACCAATATGAGTAACTATCTCTACCAGGTCACCACCGACATCATATTCCTCTTCCCTATCAAGACTGTTCCCTGCTCCACCCACTATCACTACCTGTTACTTCGTATAGTTCCAACATAACTCCCCTATGCTGTCAGTTACCTCAGCCAAACCTGCACTAGGCTTCACAATGCTGGTGACTTGGTACTCACTCCCCAACATTTCATGCAACTGCTGGCCCACACTTCTACCGTACGAACTTCCTAGCAGCAGAGCCTTCTCCTTTCTGTTAGACTCTGCAACAGACTTAGACCTCATAACTGCTGAGGACTGCTGCATGTTTCCTATACCTACAGCTACAAGAGGCTCCACTCCACTCACCTCTGACAGTTGGTCAAATCTATTGCATATAAGAAAAGTAAACTGACAGAATACCTCCTCCTCCTAGCTGCCTTCTTGTCAACTGCGAGTTTTCATTCGCCAGCACCCCTCACTCTGCTCAACCTACCTAGTTCTTCCTTTGCGTCTTGTAACTGCACCTGAAGGGCACAGATCTTAGGCTTCTGCTCTATCAACTTACTTCTACTACAGATTCTGCATACCCGGGAGAGGATCTCGCTAGAAAACCCACTGGCTTCCCCACATTATTCTCCCTAATGAAAATACTTTCAACAAATCGGACATAGTACGCCACTACTCACAAACCTACGACAAAGCCCAAACTTCTCACCTGTAGTAAAATTTTGTTGTTACTGAAAAAAACAAAACGTTTGCATTACCTAAACTCAGTTACACTAGTAGAACTATTTATAGAACTAACAATAGTGGTCTCGAAATTCTCTCTCTACTAAGAAAGCAACAAATTTTATTAATAAACAACTAATACCAACACCAATAAAACTTCACACAATTTATTGACTAAAACCAAATATTCAGGTGGCACTGGAACACTCAACGAAGTTAAAACAGTGAGTGAAAATTTTACTAAAATATTTCACCAGAAACAATAAGAAACGTCTGGTGACGACTACCGCACGAAATTTACTAACGGCTTCAACGCACAGAAAACTCTAAAAAAAAAACAGTGAGCGAACGTTTCCAACTTTATTAAACCGTTATTTCGCCACAAAAAGCTCGAGACACCGTAGAAACTACTAAATTTAATAACTGTATAACAGTGCACAAACAACTTTGTCAGACTTACGAAACACTACAGCGGCAATTGCAAGCCGCGAAATGTATACACACTGCTAATATTTGGATGAACGATTGAAAACTACTAAATTTAATATTCGAATACCGTGTACAAACAATATGGTCAGTACTTAGCTTTATAAATGGTACAGTTGGAACGGCATGCCGCGAAATGTAAACACACTGCTGAGACGTGAGACTTGGATAACAACGTAAGTATACTCAAGAATAACACAGCACTCGAGTCAATAAAGCAGAAAGAAAGACTGAGATAAATGCAAATGCACTAGTAACTTACTTTTACAGCACATATTAACACAAATGAACTTTTAAATAAATAACTGAAGACTAAAAATTTATAATATATTGACGATCAATTTCAACAGCAGTCCAGCACACGTCACTTCACGCCAAAGATCTCTTGTAAGCGTATTTCTGAGACGTGTAAATTTTTTAACAATTTATTTGGTATCATAGTACAAATGTACTATTTACCACCAATTTTTAATATCGCAATCGCGTTAGCTCTTCCTTTGCCCCAGCATTAACCAATATGAACACAGTATTCAGAGGAGGGATGTAAACCTCCTAATGAGTCTTAGGACATGTTGTTTCTTGCATTTCTTCACACAAACAGGAAGTAACCACTTGTGAGAGACAGAGACAGATAGCGAGTCTGGAGTTTCTTGATCAAAGGAATGCTGGGTCTACAGGTTTGAGGCGCAGGTGTTAGTACAGGAAGTAGCCACTAGAGACAGTTCAGAGGTGAAGCCGGCCGGAGTGGCCGAGCGGTTCTAGGAGCTACAGTCCGGAACTGCGCGACCACTACGGTCGCAGGTTCGAATCCTGCCTCGGGCATGGATGTGTGTGATGTCCTTAGGTTAGTTGGGTTTAAGTAGTTCTAAGTTCTAGGGGACCGACGACCTCAGAAGTTAAGTCCCATAGTGCTCAGAGCCATGTGAACCATTTTTTCAGAGGTGATTTTCCAGGTACGGAATATCAAAGCACTCCAACTTCTGGCCCATGGTAGGTGGTAGTTAGTACTGAAAATGGGGGCTAGCATCGGGTTGGGGGGGGGGGGGGAGAGCTGTGCTTTTCTCAGGAGGGAGAAAAGTGGCTCAGAACTGAACTGGGGAGGGACTGACAAAAAATAGTACACTTTTCCCAGATGGACGGTGGAGGAAGAGGGGAGTGAGAGGGATGACAGGTTTCTTTGAACGACGGATTATCCCCAGGGTGTCATAAATCAAACCCGGGGGACACAAATCAATTAGTGTAACAATAGGTTAAGATAGAGGTGTGAGGGTCAGGAGAAACGACTGAGTAGGATTAACAGAATAATTTATGGGACTGAAACTTCATCATTTGAAGAAGACGAATAGCTTACAGACTTAGTAGGAAAATACAGAAACGTTCTTGTCAAGGACTTGGGAATAAACAGGACCAACCCTAAAAGGTGAAGATAAGACAATGTAAATCGTATTTTAGGGAGCCTTATAAAACAAGTCAGACAAGAAAACAAGCTGTAGAGAAAGCATTACAGAAAATGATCCCAGCAGGTACGATAAAAAGAGCTTGTAGTCAGTGTAACATCCTCTTGTTCGGCATGGCAAAGGAAGCGGTGTTGTGGGACGTGTTCTGCACACTCGAAAACCAACAAATTATTCGAAATGGAAAGTGATTGCCTAGACGATATGGACGAAATCGTACGAAGTTTGCAGGAGCGAAAACATAAGAAATGTTCAAATCGGAAGGTACGAAACGTCCTATCAACTAAACTGGTAGAAACCGCCATATTCCGCTTTCGGATAATGTAGTGAGATACACTCCTGGAAATTGAAATAAGAACATCGTGAATTCATTGTCCCAGGAAGGGGAAACTTTATTGACACATTCCTGGGGTCAGATACATCACATGATCACACTGACAGAACCACAGGCACATAGACACAGGCAACAGAGCATGCACAATGTCGGCACTAGTACAGTGTATATCCACCTTTCGCAGCAATGCAGGTTGCTATTCTCCCATGGAGACGATTGTAGAGATGCTGGATGTAGTCCTGTGGAACGGCTTGCCATGCCATTTCCACCTGGCGCCTCAGTTGGACCAGCGTTCGTGCTGGACGTGCAGACCGCGTGAGACGACGCTTCATCCAGTCCCAAACATGCTCAATGGGGGACACATCCGGAGATCTTGCTGGCCAGGGTAGTTGACTTACACCTTCTAGAGCACGTTGGGTGGCACGGGATATATGCGGACGTGCATTGTCCTGTTGGAACAGCAAGTTCCCTTGCCGGTCTAGGAATGGTAGAACGATGGGTTCGATGACGGTTTCGATGTACCGTGCACTATTCAGTGTCCCCTCGACGATCACCAGTGGTGTACGGCCAGTGTAGGAGATCGCTCCCCACACCATGATGCCGGGTGTTGGCCCTGTGTGCCTCGGTCGTATGCAGTCCTGATTGTGGCGCTCACCTGCACGGCGCCAAACACGCATACGACCATCATTGGCACCAAGGCAGAAGCGACTCTCATCGCTGAAGACGACACGTCTCCATTCGTCCCTCCATTCACGCCTGTCGCGACACCACTGGAGGCGGGCTGCACGATGTTGGGGCGTGAGCGGAAGACGGCCTAACGGTGTGCGGGACCGTAGCCCAGCTTCATGGAGACGGTTGCGAATGGTCCTCGCCGATACCCCAGGAGCAACAGTGTCCCTAATTTGCTGGGAAGTGGCGGTGCGGTCCCCTACGGCACTGCGTAGGATCCTACGGTCTTGGCGTGCATCCGTGCGTCGCTGCGGTCCGGTCCCAGGTCGACGGGCACGTGCACCTTCCGCCGACCACTGGCGACAACATCGATGTACTGTGGAGACCTCACGCCCCACGTGTTGAGCAATTCGGCGGTACGTCCACCCGGCCTCCCGCATGCCCACTATACGCCCTCGCTCAAAGTCCGTCAACTGCACATACGGTTCACGTCCACGCTGTCGCGGCATGCTACCAGTGTTAAAGACTGCGATGGAGCTCCGTATGCCACGGCAAACTGGCTGACACTGACGGCGGCGGTGCACAAATGCTGCGCAGCTAGCGCCATTCGACGGCCAACACCGCGGTTCCTGGTGTGTCCGCTGTACCGTGCGTGTGATCATTGCTTGTACAGCCCTCTCGCAGTGTCCGGAGCAAGTATGGTGGGTCTGACACACCGGTGTCAATGTGTTCTTTTTTCCATTTCCAGGAGTGTATTTAGGAACAACAATGTAATGTTGACAACTCCCCCTAAAATCTTCCAAGCTGTGCTCTCAGCAGACAAGGTGCTGCTCATCACCTTTATCGATGTCCAAAGTCAGTTACTAATCGAATTTCTCAAGCAAAGTGGTTCAAATGGTTCTAAGTACTTTGGGACTTAACATTTTCTCGAGCACGGAGTTGCCATTAACAGTGATGTGTACATGAGAAACGTCAAGAACAAACTCCCTGGGCACCTCACGGAGGTACAAAAAAAACCTTGTACAACTGTTTGGAAGGTCACACACTGTGTGGTGACCAAGTTCAAATGGGAACAACTTAAACATCCACGCTACAGCTCGGGGGTTCATAGGATTTATATCAGGCGAGTTTGGTCGCCGAGACATGAACGAGAGTTCACTATAATGATCCTCAAACCTCTGTAGCATGGTTCTGTCTCCGAGACACGTATATTTGTACTGCTGAAAGACCACATCGCCGTCGGGGAAGAAATCGAACATGAAGGGAGGCAAGTGGTTCGCATGTGTCAGCGTGTCTTCGATTACTACCACGAGTCCCATGCAAGCGCAGAAGAACGTCTCCCATAGCATAATACAGCTCCCACCATCCTGTGTCCTTGGCGAGCTACACATTTAGAGCCGCCGTTCACCATGCTGTCGGAGTTTGTGGAGTCAATCATGAATCTAATGTAGCAAAAATATGATTCAGTTGAAGAGCCGACACGCTTCCATTGATCGACTGTCGAATCCCGATGTTCCCGTGCCCACTGCTATCGTAAATGGCGATGTCGTTGTGTCAACATGTGCACACGTCGGAGTGGTCTGTTGTGGACCTCCTAGATCAAAAAAGATACGACGAACGGTAAGCTTCCAAACACTTGTGCATGCACCAGCAATTTGCTCTTTCGGTACAGATCACCATCTATCCTAGTTTACAGAACAGACAAGCCTCCGAACCGAACGTTCTGTGAAGAATCGTGGACGTACAACCGTTAGTACCTTGTAGTAGTTCCATTGTCCTTTTACCTCTTTCCGTAGATTGTCACGACAGTAGCACGTGAACATTCGACCAGATTTGTCTTTTTGTGAGATACCCATTCACAGGCTCTGCGTAATAGTAATGCCATTGTCAAAGTCGCTTATCTCAATGTATTTCCCCGTCACTATAATCGATTTTCGTCAGCCAAGGTAATTCCTAAACATCGTGAAACCGAAACCTATGGCCTGTGCCTCCCTCTTCGTTACAGATTACTTCTGTTCATGTGCGTTTAACATCCAACAGCCAAAAGCCGCTGTCTGCATCACTTCTTTTCCTGTCTTCTCTTCTTTTTCATGTAACTGAAGCCCCATACAGTATTCCGATGCATCACATCCTAGGTAAAATTTTTGTCATATTACGAGGTGATAATATTGGCGTTATACACAACATGCTCTGTGCATTTCGCCTCCAAGACCACTCATTCTTTTCTTTTAATAGTCTGTGTGATACCTCATTATCCAAGATTTGTTCATCGAAAAATCGACCGTAGGAACCACAGGAAGTAAAATAGCTTCTTATTTCTACATCTACATCTACATCCATACTCTGCAAGCCATCTGATGGTGTGTGGCGGAGGGTACTTTTAGTACCTCTGTAAGTTCTCCCTTCTATTCCAGTCTCGTATTGTTCGTTGAAAGAAAGATTGTCGGTATGCCTCCGTGTGGGCTCTAATCTCTCCGATTTTATCCTCGTGGTCTCTTCGCGAGATATACGTAGGAGGGAGCAGTATAATGCTTGACTCCTCGGTGAAGGTATGTTCTCGAAACGTCAACAACAGCACGTACCGAGCTACTGAGCGTCTTTCTTGCAGAGTTTTCCACTGAAGTTTATCTATCATCTGTGTAACACTTTTGCGAATACTAAATGATCCTGTAACGAAGCGCGCTGCTCTCCGTTGGATCTCCTCTATCTCTTCTATCAACCCTATCTCATATGGATCCCACAACGGTGAGCAGTATTCGAGTAGTGGGCGAACAAGTGTACTGTAACCTACTTCCTTTGTTTTCGGACTGCATTTCCTTAGGATTCTTCCAATGAATCTCAGTCTGGCATCTGCTTTACCGACGATCAACTTTATAAGGTCATTCCATTTTAAATCACTCCTAATGCCGTGTTTCTTGGCTCCCAGATAATTCACGGAATTAACTGCTTCCAGTTGCTGACCTGCTATATTGTAGCTAAATGATAAAGGATCTTTCTTTCTATGTATTCGCAGCTCATTACACTTGTCTACATTGAGATTCAATTGTCATTCCCTGCACCATGCGTCAATTCGTTGCAGATCCTCCTGCATTTCAGTACAATTTTCCATTGTTACAACCTCTCGATATACTACAGCATCATCCGCTAAAAGCCTCAGAGAACTTCCGATGTTATCCACAAGGTCATTTATGTATATTGTGAATAGCAACGGTCCTACGACACTCCCCTGCGGCACACCTGAAATCACTCTTCCCTCGAAAGACTTCTCTCCATTGAGAATGACATGCTGCGTTCTGCTATCTAGGAACTCTTCAATTCAATCACACAATTGGTCTGATAGTCCATATGCTCTTACTTTGTTCATTAAACGACTATGGGGAACTGTATCGAACGCCTTGCGGAAGCCAAGAAACACGGCATCTACCTGGGAACCCGTGTCTATGGCCCTCTGAGTCTCGTGGACCAATAGCGCGAGATGGGTTTCACACGATCGTCTTTTTCGAAACCCATGCTGATTCCTACAGAGTAGATTTCTAGTCCCCAGAAAAGTCATTATACTCGAACATAACACGTGTTCCAAAATTCTGCAACTGATCGACGTTAGAGATATAGGTCTATAGTTCTGCACATCTGTTCGACGTCCCTTCTTGAAAACGGGGATGACCTGTGCCCTTTTCCAATCCTTTGTAACACTACGCTCTTCTAGAGACCTACGGTACACCGCTGCAAGAAGGGGGGCAAGTTCCTTCGCGTCCTCTGTGTAAAATCGAAATGGTATCCCATCAGGTCCAGCGGCCTTTCCTCTTTTGAGCGATTTTAATTGTTTCTCTATCCCTCTGTCATCTATATCGATGTCTACCATTTTGTCATCTGTGCGACAATCTAGAGAAGGAACTACAGTGCAGTCTTCCTCTGTGGAACAGCTAAGGAAAAAGACGTTTAGTATTTCGGCCTTTAGTCTGTCATCCTCTGTTTCAGTACCATTTTGGTCGCAGAGTGTCTGGATATTTTGTTTTGATTTACCTACTGCTTTGACATAAGACCAAAATTTCTTAGGATTTTCTTCCAAGTCAGAACATAGAACTTTACTTTCGAATTCGTATAACGCCTCTCGCATAGCCCTCCTCACACTACATTTCACTTCGTGTAATTGTTGTTTGTTGCAAGGCTTTGGCTATGTTTATGTTTGCTGTGTCCCTTTGCTTCCGTAGCAGTTTTCTAACTCGGTTGTTGTACACACGGTAGCTCTTTTCTGTCTCTTACGGTCTTGCTTGGCACATACTCATCTAATGCATATTGTACGATGGTTTTGAACTTTGTCCTCTGATCCCCAACACTATCTGTACTTGAGATAAAACTTTTGTGTTGAGTCGTCAAGTACTCTGAAATCTGCTTTTTGTCACTTTTGCTAATCAGAAAAATCTTCCTATCTTTTTTAATATTTATATTTACGGCTGAAATCACCGATGCTGTAACCGCCTTATGATCGCCGATCCCCTGTTCTGCGTTAACTGTTTCAAATAGTTCAGTTACGTTTGTCACCTGAAGGTCTAATATGTTATCGCTACGAGTCGGTTCTCTGTTTAACTGCTCAAGGTAGTTTTCAGATAAAGCACTTAAAAAAATATGGTTGTCAAGAGGGCAGAGAAGGTGGCCAGGGATTACTGTAACAATTTCTGTGCGGCAAAACACATCATGGGTGACAATGATAGCCACTTCACTGGTGAAGCATAGACAGATGTACTGAATCAGCACAGACTGGTGCCGACATATGCACTGCCCGAAAAATATTAGTACACTTAGAGAGACGACGTCGACTTATATCCGATGACGGCATACGCTACCTGGGAGATTGTAGCTGTACTGATAATGGTTTCAGCGTCGTCCGCCAACAAATAGCTTTGTGGCATAGCTACCAGAGCACCACCTGTGTCTACCCTTCTATAGGGATTGCACACAGCCGAAAGACTCATGTGCAGATGTGTGAAAAAAACAATGAACCGTGCTAAGGAGCTAACGTGCTTCCTACAGCCAAGTGAGCGAGTTTTAAAGGGGTCAGATATTGACCTTCCGAGTGGCGGGATGGCCCTTTAGGAGAACTGGCACGTAAGTTGGAAGTGCTGCATTGTTGTGCAAGGATGCTGGTATCAGTGGTCATGTGAACATACTCGCAACCGTAGATGATACAGCACAGACGCCCGCCAGGATCGTCACATTGTAAGCAGTGGCAGATATTACGGCTACCACAGCACAGATAACAAGGCTTGTGAGAACAACCGTGTCAAAATGAACTGTTGCGAACCTGTTATTAGCAGTGAGACTACGTACAAGCACACCTCTAGCCCATCTTCCACTCAATATGCCGCTCGACTGGTGTTGTCAGGGGTTCCCTTAGAAGACCGAGTGGCGCCTCGTGGTCTTCAGCGAAGAAAGCAGACTCTCTGCACGCAAGTGATGGTCATTTACGCATACCTCATAGACCTGGTGAGCTCTGTCTCGCAGAGTACATTCGCCCAAGAGACACTGGCCCCACCGAAGGCCTTATGGTCTGTAACGCGATAAGCTACAACTCTCGTACACCTCTGCTGTTTGTAGAGGGAACGCTAACAACCGCTCGGGAAGTGCAGAATGTTGTTAGACCCTTTCTTTTGCCTTTATAGCAACAGGAATGTGATGTGTTACTCCAACAGGATTATGCTCGCCCACACACTAACCGTGAAACTCAACGTGCACTGCAAAACGTGCAACAACCTACCTGTCCGGCACTGTCGCCGTACTAGTCTCCAATCGAGCCCGTGTAGGTATGATTCGACTCGTCAACCAACAACTCTTGCAGAACTACGAGAACAAGTCGAGCAAGCGTGACATAACGCATCCCAGGACAGTATTCGCCACCTGTACGATCGACTGGATGCCACAGGCAGCAACTGCATTGACAGGCATGGAGGCTGCACCATGTACCAACGGGTGTTGCAGCTTGGGTCGATACCTGATACCTCAGAACCGCTTGTCCTTTCGATCTGTAAATGTAATCATTTCACGCATTCCATGTTGCACTGTTGCAATAATACACCTTGAGTGAAGTGGAAACTTCTAAAAGGGAGTTCTATTTTTTCCGGTAATGTATTTCAAAATACCGTTCAGCCTGTAACCCCACAAAACGAGTCATAACAGGAAGAAATAGATTATACCGGCTGTACTGTCACAACTCACACACCCAATGACTGCAGTGGAGTAGCACATTAGAAGACATCATTAACAATATTCCACACGACCCCAATGGATATGCGCCTATGGAAATTTTGTTTAACCAGGCTGTTTAATTAGAGATACACCGAGAAATATGCTGGAGGAGAATCTTACACTGGACGAGAAATTTGAAAAATCTGAAGAGATCCTTAGAAAAAGGGTCGAGACACACAGAAAACACTACGATAAACTTATGCACCTCACCTAGTATTCATACGAGAAAAAGTTCAGTCCAAACAGGATGAACAGCAGATAAAGTTCCATCATGTATACGGATGACTGAACAAAATGATGGAACTGAATCATCTGAATGCATCGGAGCTTGAATAGTGTCAAATCTGTGGGGAGCGTGACCAAGAATATAATGAAGATATAAAGAGGTATTGTGCCAAGTATGTGATACCACCAGAGGAGGATCAAGAGTGCTGTGGAGTGTAGAATATCAGACTTATATACTAATTACGTGTGACTCTCATCAAGGAACAGTGTAAACATATTTAGGATTAAATTTTCCATTCGTAAAGACAGATTTATGTTGTACACTCCTGCAGTTGTCAGTCAGAGGGCGATCTACAACATGTGATTACCGAAGAGAGATTCATAAGCCAAGATCGCACAAAGAGCATTTTACTGAACGACCAGTTCCGCCAGAGTTACACTGTCATAATCGGATCTTATGCTCTAAAATTCTGGAGCATAAGATGCCATGATGACAACAGAGCTCTCGCAAAATTGGTCATTCAGTAAAACGCTTTTTAATGAACTTGGTTTGTAAGGTTTTCTTCAGTTGTCACAGTACTATGTGTTTATTTTAGTTTCTTTATAGAATAGAGAAAAGGAGTGTTATACGTGTATGCTTTAAATGAGTTGAAATTAAATTACTGTAGACTTATTTACATACGCCAAAACTTATTTGGACTGTTGCAATAATTTACAGTGATGTAGTGATAAGAAAGGTGTGGGCCCAGCATTTGCAACACTCGTTATGTCGTGTAATATTTCTGCTGATTGAAGCTGACGGCACACCTGGTATACTGGTTTTGTTACATGGAACGAGCTGAAGATGAAAGGGTGCAGCACAGGTCTATGGCAGCAGAGACAGCCAAGCAGGGAGCGGCGATCGTCTAGGACAGCGTTGAAGCCGTCGGCACACGGCCCGTGCATTTGAACTTTGAGCGCTGAGCGTGCCGAGTTTCTGACGTCATAACGTGGAAAGAGTACGCTGAAGAGTCTTTCCAAACGTGCAGAGCAATATCTCGCATGTCACATATTCTGAATGTGCGTTTTAACGTAGGCCAGTGAGAGGGGGGAACGCTGCATACGTCACAGGACGCCATCTCTCTTCAGTACAGAGTCTCGAGGCGCCATATTTTCTTCCAGTTCAGACCCATACGCATAATGCCGTTCCTACGCACCAGAAAACTGAATAGCTCTCGAAAGCGTGTCGTTAATAGTACGATTTGTTCTAATAAAATTACGGGAAACGTCATACTGGTCGTTAAAGAATTATTGTAACTTTTGTATAATGAAAGTATGCAGTTTCAAGACAACGGTACAGTGAGGAACCATCAAAAACGCGTTGTTCTTGGTACACTTGTTATAACCAAATTTTATTTACTAACGTATCTACATTTAAGGAGAGTTAGAACGGAAAATATTTTTCACATTTTCGAATTTTTATCTGATTATAAATTTTGCAATTTTCCAAATAAAATGATATACATTGAACTATATATACTGCTGGTATTTAATATATATATATATATATATATATATATATATATATATATATATATATCACTTATAAAGTCTCATTGAAAGTATTTTATTTTCTTAAATATACAATAATCTACACAAGTTGAAAATGTTAAAATTTTACGTGCATTACTTCAAGATCTAATAAATTTGGTAAGTTTTTTTACATAGATCAGTGTGTATTGCTGTGTTATAAAGGTCATGTACAGAAGAGGATGGGCGCCAGGTTGAGGAAACTGAAACAAAGTTTGAGAGACAAGAAATTTTCTGATGGTAAAACCATAAGAGGCAGGCTGACAGACAAAATGATTGATGAACTAGAGCAGTATTATGGGATGGCCTTCAGAGATAATACTGAGGATTTGTTGAAAATGAAGCAGGCAGTATGAGCTATCGTCTTTCACAGACTGTCAAGTGACGAAAAACCAGTACATCATCTTTGCCCTCCTGGAGTTGACTCATGGTGCAATTACCGCAATGCCCAGTACTCAAACAGTTCATACAGCCATAAATATTCCATCCCAGCAGCAGTCATGGATATCATAAATCCTATTTACAGAGACCTGGCAAATCCTGAATTACTGAAGAACTGTCTGCATGGTCAGAATCAAAATCCCAATGAGTCGTTCAATAATCTTATATGGACGCGTTTACCAAAAAATGTTTTTGTTGGAATGAAGACATTAAAGTGGGGGTTCAGTGATGCTGTTATTGCTTTTAATGAAATTTTGGTAGGGTGAAAGTGCTACAGACTATGGGAATTAATTCTGGGGCAAATTGCATCAGAGATCTTGAATGTATGGACAAGGTTGGCATTGATAAAGCTGGGTATGCAGCACAGTTGGCCACTAAGGAGTCCAGAAAGAAGAAAAGAAGAAAAATCTTGGAAAAAGATCAAGAGGATGATATATAGTATGGTGCTTCTGAGTGACTAAAAATAAAAAGCTAAGCATGTATTAAGTGAGTTACAGTATTTTGAAACTTAAGAAGCCGTTCCTGAGTATTTACAATTATTGTTGCATTTTCCCTAAATCTCAAAAACCGCTTGGAGTAGAGTATCTAAATTTTCAGGGAATAATAACAAACATATCCTGAGTCAACTGATCTAAAAGAGGAACATAACGTTAGGTACAATTATAATTGTTTAGGATAACGTGCAAATAAAGTACACAAAATTATAACCGTGTAATTAAAAAATTGTAATTCCGAAAGCAGTGGCTGAAATGCAACTATTGTAATTCAGTAGACCCAGAATACACAGTTTAATGTCCTGTAAAAGTTTCATGTAAATGGCTACAGTGGTTCCTGAAAGACAGATGCCAAGTCACTAAATTTAACATTGTCAGGATATGGCGTTCCAAGAGATAGTAAGAAGCAAGGTATGGTCATAACTCAACAGTGGTCGGGATAGCGTAACAATTAGAGATTCTAAATGTTGGGTGAAGTAGCTGATGTGTTGCTGGTTCGTATCTGACTGGCTCTGAATACTGTTTTACTCACCTTCGCATTTTACAACAGGTTGTAACACTTTCTTATGAGTTTCATACAAGCATATTCTACAATATTCGGAAATGTGCGTTTTACTAGAGCTAACGTAGGAATTTTATGCCCGTACAGTTCGTAAGTAGTGCGATTTGCGAGCCAGATACAGCCGACCAATGACGCTGGAGCGCTGTGTGGTCACGTATACCACGTTGAGGCACACACATCGTATGTACAAGTCGCGTCGTCTCTGAGCGTCCAACAGCACGTTGAACTCGACAGGCACAACGTTGACGATGGAAATCGCGGTCTGTGAGCCGACGGCCTTAGGAGTAGAAATGGGAAAGGAAAGGCTTCGAACCTGCAGCCGAATGTTTGGCAGCGGGGTGCTGCCTTCGACCTCGATCAGCTGGCCTGGACAGTGTACCGCCTCGTTGTGATTACGCAGTGCAGTGCAGTACCAAACGATGTGTGAGGAAGGCGATTTGGCTGGTCAAAATGTACTGAATAATTGTTAGAGTGCGTTGGACCCCCTACCAACCGGTGGTATCTATCTGTGTGCCAAGATTTTGGTGGAAAGACGTGCTACTGAATGCATGAAATGATTGATGTTTCTTTTTGCATATTCTTCCTACAGTACTGAGTTTTTCTAGAATATACATATTGTCAAATTTTCTCTTTAATATTTACTTAATTTTCAGCTGTTAGACCAAAGGAGGCTGCTTTGCAAACGACATGTTAATACCTTTCTACATAATTAAAACTACTTCATTATAAATGTGAACCATTTGTAAGCTTTGTTAATTTCATTGATGTCTACTTTTGAAATTATACATGTGTTTGCCTCAGTAAGTTACGAGTTAATAGGCGACGGAAATATTTACAGCTGTAGGTCACCTCAAGAAACGTTACACTGTCTGCGGAGCTATGAACATAGTTTATTGTGTAATTATCCAATGAGTTATAGCAAAAAGATACAATTTTTTTAAATGGAACAATAGTTGTTTCTATCATGCAATGGAATCAGTAACACCAGCGGTGTATACGTCAATTTCAATTACATTCCTATCACTTTTAGTTTGGGAGCTACAACCCGTCAAAATTTCACGGGCAGATACCTCGTGCTGTATATAATACATGGCTGTGTGGTGGGTGATGGATGTTCTGGCGGTGGGAAGTTGATTTAGATGAGATGTTAAAATGTGTGTCCATGATTCTGAATGCACATTGCAATGCGCCTTCTAAAGGATCTGCGGACGAGATGTAACATCGCCGGTGTCAAGGAGCAACATGCTTCCTCGATGCGCCGGTTTAGATCATCTGGGGATGTGGGCTCAGTGACACGATCTTTTAGATATCCCCACAAAAAAGAAATCTGATGGTGTTAAATCGGGCAACCTTGCGGGCCATGAATGAGGAGTGACCATCGTGCTGCATCCACATGTGGACTCTCGGGTGTAGACACACATGTTCAAGGAGACCACCCTAACTGTCGACTATAAACTCGCGATATAACTCACCTGTCAGTGTACCTGGGAAGTAGTGTGGACCGATGATTTCATCCCCAAGGATTCCACACCATACATTAATAGACTACCTACGTGGATGGTCGACAGGTAGTACCCACCAAGGATTGTCTGCGGCCCTGTAGGGCACGTTATGGCGATTCACTGCAGCATAATTTGTGAACGTGGATTCATCAGAGAACATAACACCTTGTAAAGACTCCAGCGTGAAATTACGCACGGCCCATTCACAGGATGTAACCCTCGCACGTAAATTATTTCCACGCAGCGCCTGTGTCAGTGACAGGCGGTACGGGTGAAACCTGTGGCTGTGTACTATACGTCACACAGATGTGAGACTGACACCAGGGCTGCAGCAACGGCTCGTAAGCTGACATGAGGATCGTGGTGTACTGCAGCTAAAACAAACACCTCCGTCTCCTCACTTCTTGCAGTTCTTCGTCTGTTACTGCGTGCATTACCACGCTGCCTGTTTCCCGTAGTCGTTGTTCGGCACGTAAGAATGTAATGGCTACTCTTCACCTGGGGTATCTCACGGCGTACGCCATGGCTGTTTCAGTGGCATCGTGTCGGCACTCGCCAAGCATCAGCAACATGTCAACGTACTCGTTCGTGTATGACACATTCATCCGATGTCAGTTACTGTGGTATATTGAGCCCCGTTTGTTTGTGTGGCTCGAACTGTCGGGTATATGACCGTGTGTGGCGATAGTCGACAGTCTAATAGCGCATCGAGAAGCTTCTCGCTCCGTGACACCGGCGACGTTACAACTTGGCTGCACCATATTTAGAAGGCGCATTGAGTTCTGCGCAGCGTGTGTGGTATCTGCCCCTGAAACTTTTAAAGGTTGTAGCTTCCAAACTAAAAGTGATGGGAATGTAATTTAAATTGACGTACACGCAGCTGGTGTTACTGATTCCAGTGCATGACAGAAACAACTATTGTTCCATTTAAAAATTGTAGCTTATGCTGTAACTCTTTGGATAATAACACAATAAACTATGTCCATAGCTCCACAGACAGTGTAACATTTCTTATGGTGACCTACCGCAATAAATATTTACGTCGCCTATTACTTCGTACCTTACAGAGGCAAACACATTTAATGAAACACCCTATATAATGTACTGTTTTCTTGCAACTTTGAAAAGAATATTTCAGTTTATTTGGAAATGGACTGAAACTAAATAAGACTGTAAAATGTCATGATCATTTTAAACAATCTACATATCTACGTTATGTACAAGTAAACTTTCTAAGAATGAAAAATTGATAGTGGTACATGAATGTGGTGTGTTTGCTCTTTAAAATATTGACATTCGGATGATTAATGTGAAAACCTGGGAGTCATTGCAATCCATGATTAGATTCCTATTTTTGGGACGTATCCACTACATTTTGGGCAATTTTCTTTATCTCCATCTTTTCACTACATTTGGGGATTTCTCTTATATTTCTGAAAGTCCTTAATTGTAGCGGAGTTTGGAAACGTTTAATGAGGTGATGTAAGAATTCAGCTATGGGTGGTACCGTCGACAGATAGAAACTATTTTTATGCATCTTTCTTCATCTGCCGAGTTTGTATCGCAGATGGGGATGGGGAAGCCCCATTGTACTAGAAGGGCACTGCTTGGCGTCTGTCGTTTGCTTTCACTGGAAAGTGAGTTATTCAGGCCTGATTTGTTACAACAGAGAATCGGGAGTCTGTACGCGGTATGTGATCGGGAATGAAAGGCATTAGTTTCTAGGGTTGAAATTATTCAGCTAACCAGGGATGCTTTTAAACTATGAACGACCGTAATGAACTTACCAGCAATGGCAAACTCGATTAAAAAAGTGCGAACTGCATCAATGCAGTTGCAGTGCGAGTATGATTAGACTTCGAAACATAATCTTTCTTGCGATCAAAGTACAATAAATCGAATGTTGTCAAATCGGTGTGAACTTTTTCTTAACCTGGTCATATTAATGGTAGTATTTTGACTGGAGTTTTGATTAAGAATGTTACATGACCGTCATATATTGCTATATGATATACATCAATTTTTACGGTATGTTTGTTCTTCGATTCTTTTGTTGGTGGTCTGTTGGGCTGTGTGTGTGGAAGATAGGATCTTTCCATTGGGATGAGGGTCCTTTTCTAGCGACAGCGGAGCTCACTGGAAAATCCCACTTTGTCAGCCACACCTCAATGGTGGATGACAGAGTTCTTGGCATCACTTTGAAAGCCTCCCCCTGCCACCTTTTATGTGCTGGCGAGCCGCGCAAAGGGGGCAGCAGTTAGTGTGCTCCGACACCTCCTGGAGATGATGAGTACGACTGTCAGGCAGTTCTGTGCTGGCGCCCTGAGAATCAACGCTCTGGTGCCAATGGAACTTGGAAGCAGCTCCTCTGTGTCGCTCCTATACCATGATACAGCCATCAGATGACATTGTTTCACCTAGTGTAGGGTGAAGACAAGTCGGCCAGTGGGAGCTAACACGGTCTCAATCTGCTACCAACCTCGTAAGGGAAATTTTGCGTGGAATATGGAAAGCGGGGAAAATTAGGAGTTTTCCCCTCAGTTTTTAGGAAATTTTGTGGTGTTTCTCGGCCGTCATGTTGGCAATACTATAAAGTAATCCCCCTCCCCCACCGATGATGAGGAGGAAGGAAGTTTTTGGGAGTCGGGGATAGACGTTCGAGTATCGCTGACGCTGACTGGTAGAGATGGAAGCTGCTAGCCATCCATGACTCCTTGCAGCATTCTCCTGTCTTTGCAATCTGTGGTTGCACGATTCGAAATCTGGGGAGTTCGCTTTGAATGTGCAATCTAATTTGCTCACTTAACACCAGTAAGACTGTCATGTCTTTAAGCTTGCATCAGCTAGCTGCACAGATAAGTACGTATTGGTGCTGTGCTTTCGCCACAGTCTTCCGTCAATGGCGGTCCAACAGCGGTGTTAATCTGATTCAGTTTGTTAAACTAATTTGAAGCCCAATTGATTCCTTTATTTCATTGTCAAAGCTTGTTTGATATTTGCACAATTTAAGAGCGAAATCAGATGCAGTGAAACCCTGGTTAATTGTATCTTTTATTATCAACAATGGTTTAATACTTTCTCAATTTAAGAGAGAAATCATATTCTACTGAGAGCAGATTTATTTCCACTAATTTCTGCTTCTTTTTGACTCGCCTTGTCCTACTTTAGAAAAAATAAAAATTTTATCAAAAACAGAACTGTCTTCCATTATAATAACGTAACCTGTCTCATAACATTCCTGGTTATGGTAAACTACATTCTTTCAAGTTGTGCTTTGCTGGGTCAGTGATGTCCTTTGGGTACAGTGGCCAAATTCAGCGTTAGGGCATGGTACAGGGTGTTTCAAAAATGACCGGTATATTTGAAACGGCAATAAAAACTAAACGAGCAGCGATAGAAATACACCGTTTGTTGCAATATGCTTGGGACAACAGTACATTTTCAGGCAGACAAACTTTCGAAATTACAGTAGTTACAATTTTCAACAACAGATGGCGCTGCGGTCTAGGAAACTCTATAGTACGATATTTTCCACATATCCACCATGCGTAGTAATAATATGGCGTAGTCTCTGAATGAAATTACCCGAAACCTTTGATAACGTGTCTGGCGGAATGGCTTCACATGCAGATGAGATGTACTGCTTCAGCTGTTCAATTGTTTCTGGATTCTGGCGGTACACCTGGTCTTTCAAGTGTCCCCACAGAAAGAAGTCACAGGGGTTCATGTCTGGCGAATAGGGAGGCCAATCCACGCCGCCTCCCGTATGTTTCGGATAGCCCAAAGCAATCACACGATCATCGAAATATTCATTCAGGAAATTAAAGACGTCGGCCGTGCGATGTGGCCGGGCACCATCTTGCATAAACCACGAGGTGTTCGCAGTGTCGTCTAAGGCAGTTTGTACCGCCACAAATTCACGAAGAATGTCCAGATAGCGTGATGCAGTAATCGTTTCGGATCTGAAAAATGGGCCAATGATTCCTTTGGAAGAAATGGCGGCCCAGACCAGTACTTTTTGAGGATGCAGGGACGGTGGGACTGCAACATGGGGCTTTTTGGTTCCCCATATGCACCAGTTCTGTTTATTGACGAAGCCGTCTTGGTAAAAATAAGCTTCGTCAGTAAACCAAATGCTGCCCACATGCATATCGCCGTCATCAATCCTGTGCACTATATCGTTAGCGAATGTCTCTCGTGCAGCAATGGTAGCGGCGCTGAGGGGTTGCCGCGTTTGAATTTTGTATGGATAGAGGTGTAAACTCTGGCGCATGAAACGATACGTGGACGTTGGCGTCATTTGGACCGCAGCTGCAACACGGCGAACGGAAACCCGAGGCCGCTGTTGGATCACCTGCTGCACTAGCTGCGCGTTGCCCTCTGTGGTTGCCGTACGCGGTCGCCCTACCTTTCCAGCATGTTCATCCATCACGTTCCCAGTCCGTTGAAATTTTTCAAACAGATCCTTTATTGTATCGCTTTTCGGTCCTTTGGTTACATTAAACCTCCGTTGAAAACTTCGTCTTGTTGCAACAACACTGTGTTCCAGGCGGTGGAATTCCAACACCAGAAAAATCCTCTGATCTAAGGAATAAACCATGTTGTCTACAGCACACTTGCACGTTGTGAACAGCACATGCTTACAGCAGAAAGACGACGTACAGAATGGCGCACCCACAGACTGCGTTGTCTTCTATATCTTTCACATCACTTGCAGCGCCATCTGTTGTTGAAAATTGTAACTACTGTAATTTCGAAAGTTGGTCCGCCTGAAAATGTTGTCCCAAGCATATTGCAACAAACGGTGTATTTCTATCGCTGCTCGTTTAGTTTTTATTGCCGTTTCAAATATACCGGTCATTTTTGAAACACCCTGTAGTTTCACTAGCTGCAGTAGAAGCAGCTGGGGCACACATGCTCGATGAAGCATTTAGAGTTGTAATTAGAGACGACCACCCTACAAAATTAAGGATATTGTATATAGGTCACTTGTCAGCAGTTACACGGTTCAGAACATTCTCGAAATGGAATGTGTAACTTGAGAGTAAGTTGTGCCAGAGGGACCAAAATACACATGTCACCTTAAACAGTAGGAGGAGCAACTTGCAACTCCACAGTGGATGCGAAAATCGTATTTCTAAAACCACGCTCAATATCCAGGAAGATAGAGAGAGAGATTTTCTGAAAGTGTACAGCATTTTCCACTTTTCCAACAATTTGGTGAAGTACTGTTTCGCATGATTTGTCTGGTTGATATGCGTGTTCATTTTCAAGTAGAAGAACTTCATTTAACCTCCTTTCCCTAATATGCACGTTAACCAGATTTCCTAATCTCTTTAGGAGAAAGGTGGACAGACTGATTGCTCTCATATCCTTAGCTTTTTATGAACAGTTCTCACTGCCTTTGGAGTGAAAACAACCCTTACAGTCCTCCAGGTATTAGGAATGACTCTGAGAAGTCTTTAGAGGAATCTGATTAATATCTCTACTGCTCGTCGCATTACACCTGGAAAAATCACATCTGGGCCTGGAGACTTGAGTGGTTGAAACATTCCCTCTAACCGCCTTTTTTTAAAAAAATCAATACATTCTCTGGGAGAGTCCCACTTCTCCCTTTGGTTACGTGTAAACCAGTACCGCCCAGGAACTTAATCTTCGTCAATGTTCTCTGTCAGAGGGCATTTGGAGACATGAATCTTGAGCAGCACATCCAGCGTCTAATCCGCTGTACTTGTAAAGCCACCATCCTCCTTCATTAGACTGACTCCTGTATTAGAAGATATTTTAGTAAGGATTTTATGAAGTGTGGCGCTAGTACTTGTACCTTCCAACTCTTCACAGAATACCGTCCAGGGTGACAATTTCGCTTACTTAATTGCAAGCTTGTGTTTAGTAAGGGCTTCCCGATATTCTGCCACTTGTCCTTTCCTTCTTGCAACGTTGAACATTCTTCTTATTCTTACCTGCATCCTTTGAAATTTGAGATTGTTATCAAACCAAGATACAATACCGATTCTGCCCTTCTTTCTGATTGGAAAGCTTTGTAAGTACGAGGTCATAATGATACACATCACTTCGTCTGCTGTTTCCTCAAATCTACGTGATATTGCATCAAATGTTTGAACTGAGATAAGCATGGACATTAGGTTATGGTCTGCTTGACACCCATTTCGACCTCAAACGTAATATTCATGTCGTCAGACAAGGATGGCTCCAACGCCACATGCCATTGTTTGATGTAAATACGCCTTTAGATGGACCAAAATTTATGTCGGTAGTTTCTTCTATTGCTGAACATAGATTCCCCACTGCCGTTCAAGACCTATAACTTGCTCTCGAGTAGATATTCGAGCACGTACTCACCTCCGCTCTTGGTTTCGCTGCTTCCCAACACCTGGCTGATCAACGAATATTCCTGTTGGATAGCTACAATCCTTCAAACCGAGACTGCATTACTGCAGGTCTGTTACTTTTTTTTGCCTCGACGTTATCTGGATCCGATTATCCTGAGAAGTAGGAGTATTCCACTCCTGTCTTGTTTTCTAGCATCCCCCCCCCCCCCCCCTCACTCTGCTTTAGTTTTTAGAGGTCTTCGGTTCGAGATTTTTCAGTTCCCTCTATTTATATTTACGAAGCCATTCACTGTCTTTCATTTCTTTTTATTCTCTAAGAAGCTTTCTCCTCTGAGCCCAAGATAACGATTTCATATAGACCTGGTCCAACTTATCAATGGCGATTTCCACTTCCCGATGTGGTGTACCACACGCTCAATTTGCGGACAGCTTTTATCGTTGAGTTTTTACTGTTTTGTGGCTCAATAACAGGGAAGTTCTACCGGCTCCTGAAGAGACATAAAATCGATACAGTCTTCAGGCCCTAGCAGACACCTGGAATATACAAAATACTGTTTGGGTGTGGGCAGTTTTATGTCGGACACACTTCCCGCATTATTGAACAGTGCCAGATAAAACATGAAAGATGTTTCCTCCTACGCTATCCCGAAAAATCGGCCAGCCGCGGTGGCCGAGCGGTTCTAGGCGCTTCAGTCCGGAACCGCGCGACTGCTACGGTCGCAGGTTCGAATCCTGCCTCGGGCATGGATGTGTGTGATGTGCTTAGGTTAGTTAGGTTTAAGAAGTTCTAAGTTCTAGGATACTGATGACCTCAGATGTTAAGTCCCATAGTGCTCAGAGCCATTTGAACCATTTTGAACCGAAAAATGGGCTGTAGTAGATCATGCGCTGGAAAACGGACACCGAACTGCATTCGCCGAGGCTTCTGTTATTAAATGGACCAACGTCTCCTGCGATAGCGTAACAAACGAAGAAATAGAGATCAAAATATCAGACAACACCCTCAAAGAAGACGTTGGATTGCGGCTGAGTACGACCTGGGATTTGTCATTGGGGAGTTGAACAATGCGCGGCAGTCACGCCACCAAAACATGACCATACATGATGCGGAGCCAAGTTTTAGTGACGTCGCTGACGACGGCGCGGCTTCATAAGCACGGCAGCCGAATCCACATGACAGTCAATCACTTGAAAACTGCAGAGGAGGTCCCTGCCAAAAGCTTGTGGCCAGTTAACAGCGTGACACAGTTTGAAATATGATAATATTTTATTAATGCCTTCCATCACTTCCAACCCCAATCCTTGTTTGTTCGAGGTCTCGTGTAGTTCTACGGTTTCTGTTTTCTTTTCCGTGTTCACCATTTTGGTCACACGAGAATAGCGAATGTATCAGGTCAACACCGACGGAGCAAAAGGAAGTGGAAGGCTTATCACAAAGAGAGGTCGCCCATTATCCCTGAAACTCCAGTCACGGTACATCTTCCCATCTTTGACTCACCTCTTGGGGTAGTTTTAGTTTGGGTATCTGGAAAACTATCTGGGCATGTGTGATCTGTAGAGTATTAATGCATATATAGACGTGTTGGTGCGTATCATTTTGTCTGGGACTTACATACTACGAAAGTACGGAACTCTTCATCTTTGTGTGCTTTGGTAACCAAAACTGTGAGGAGAGGCCTCATACCCTACTCAGGCAAATTGTCACAGACCGTTAGACCAAAACCAACTGCAACCGTAAAACTGTATCACCAGCTGGTGCTCACAGCAGCTGCAGAATTTCGTTAAAAATAGTCTTAGTTTTTCAGAAATGTTCTTACATAAAATACTCGCACAAATCAGGTACGTTTTCAAACGTCTCTTTATTCATAACGTGACTCTCTCTAGATAAGACGCTGTGAATTTTATAAACTAGTTCCTCAAACGAATTACCGTTCATGGAACATGCCGCATGTGGTTTTTGTATGACAGCATATAAATTTGTTTATCTTCTAATAAACGTTTTTCACGGCAGGGGCAGATTCGCATGAAGTCACAACAGCTGGTGTTGCATTTCGATTTTATAAACAGAGCTGTTTGCTAACTGCAAAACAATTATCTTTATTCATTCCTGCAAAATACGTGACAACGATCAGTCAAGAAAGAACGAAGAAGCGAAGGAGAATAGGTTAGCGTCTCATCGACAACGGAGACACTACAGACAGAACACAAGCTCGTTTTGGGCCAAGATTGAGAAGGTAAATCTATCATATTTATTCGCCGGAATGAATTCGCTTTTCACCTTATGCATTGCAGGAAAATTGCGGAAACCGTAGAAACAAATTGTTGTACTGGGTCTTGAACCTCACTTCTTCTGAACGCGAGTCTAATGACTTACCGCTGAGCTATTGTATTCAGTCGATCCTTAACAGAGGTGCTTACCACCAAATGCTCATTGTTCGTTTTTTAATGTTTGAACAAGAACTGTGTAGGACTCACGCTTGGCAGCAAGCATCGTACTTAACAAAAATATCGGTATTTACGAAACCGTTGCCAAATTTCTGCAGCAACCTTGGGAGATCTAGTTCACCAGCGAATCTCGAGAGCTATGCGTCATAAACTACGTGCTGTGAACATGTCTGTAGCGATCAAAAACATATACGTCTACTGAAAATTGGTATCTCTTACAAGAAACCGATGCTCTGCATATTACCAAGTTATTACTGCCTTACTGTGTTCTTGTATATGTACGACGAACGATACGATAGAAAATTAGAGCGGCCTTGTGAAAACACGCTATATCATAAAACCTATCTGTGGGAGGGAGCCGCCTAACATATTTTCACGGCGCCCGAAGATACGGAGGGGCAGAGTCGTTGGTCTGCGTTATCACAGCGACGTTTACGCTGGCTGCCTGCCCATATAAGGCACGCTGCTCATTACGAGCCTAAGTAAGGCCCGTTCGCTGCCGTCGACTCCAGTTAGCCCCCGGAAAACAACGTGACAAGTTCTAGTCACCAACATGTCTCAATGTTTTTTCAGCGTGGAACTACAAAAATTACTGCTTATTTGTCTTTTATTTCCATTCATTCAGTTCAATCATTTACGTACGTATTTAGGTACACTCGCAAACTTTTGTTTCATTGCATTGCGCTCCTGGACAACTACAGCACAACTACAGCATAATTTCTAAGAGGTCATTATAAAGACGCTTAGAATAAAATGTTAGCGATAAAGAACCATAAAACTGAAAGACATACCAACGCATGAAACTGTTCAGTTACAATTTTTTAGGTCGACAGTGATTTGAAACTGAAGTGAAAATTGCCGAGTTATACCACGATTCGAATCCACGTTAAACCGTAGGTCCACCTCTAACTACCTGGGTAACTCAGTTCAGATATCGAAGAAAGGCAACGGTCAAGAGAGCTGTTGGTGAGACAACGCAGAAGCAAAAGGGACATTGAGATTCTTCCATATACCACCTGCTTAATCTGTTGACTTCGAGTCTCATCCTTACTCCCATAATACTGCCTAGGCTACGAAACCCACGCGATTGGTCAACGCAGACACCGTTCCGAGGCCTCGCTGCAAAGCCTGGACACCGAAGGGAGCAGCTCGAATATTTCAAAGCGCCCTGAGCACTATGGAACTTAACATCTGAGGTCATTAGTCCCCTAGAATTTAGAACTACTTAAACCTAACTAACCTAAGGACATCACACACATCCATGCCAGAGGCAGGATCCGAACCTGCGACCGTAGCAGTCGCGCGCTTCCGGAGTGAAGCGCCTAGAACCGTCCGGCCACAGCGGCAGGCAGGGTGGAGCCAACTCGCCACCGCACAACTCCGAGACGACGCGTCGTCCAGATCCTGTGTGTGCATCTTGTAAGTAGGCTGTTTAGGTTTTTATATTGGTAACGCCACGTAGCGCTCGGTATGAAAATCACTGGCTGTGCTGTGTGCAGTCTGTGGCTGGTTTGCATTGTTGGAATTTGCTATTCTAGTGTTGGGCAGTTGGCTGTTAACAGCGTGTACCGTTGCGAA